>NC_065443.1:203621431-204928098 GCF_917563875.1 Diabrotica virgifera virgifera | reverse complement strand
CAAATTTAAAAGCAAATAGCGTGATTGTTATGGACAATGCATCATATCACTCCAGATGCATTAAAAAAATTCCAACCAAACAGAGTAGAAAGGATGAAATTCAAGAATTTTTAATAGCCGAAGACCTATATTTTGAGGATCATTACACCAAAGATCAACTAATTCAGGTTCTTCATACAAAAGTCGTAACTAAAGAACATATTGTAGATAAATTAGCCACTAACAATGGACATACGGTTTTAAGATTACCTCCATATTACTGTGTGTTGAATCCCATAGAATTGCTATGGGCTCAGTTAAAAAACCATATCCGGAAGAACAACACATCTCCAAAAGATGCCCAAAGTGTTGTCGAACTAATAAAAACGGAGTTCAAAAATATCAGTGCTCAAAACTGGCAAAATGCTATAGAACATGTAAAGAAGATTGAAAAGGATTACATGAAAAATGTCCCAGCCTTGAAGAAAATTATTATTAATTTGGATGAGAGTGATGAAGAGAACGATAATGACGATGAGTTGGAATAACTTTTAAATCCAACTGGAAGATCCCAAATGAATGTGAATTTTCGAAGTGGCTAGTATATCATTTAATTTATGATAGTAAAAAGACCAATGGGTAACTTTTTGTGGCATCACATGTGACATGTAAGTAAATAAGAACCATTTTTTTCATACCTGTAAGTCTAATTTTAACCTGTTTTACTTTAACTTATGATGGTGTCATGTCCCCCAAAAGCTTTTTCCATGTAACAACGACGACTTTCGTTGCACAGTTTTTTACTTTTTTACAAAATATATACCTTTTACAAAAAATTTTGTACTTTTATTGTGAACAAATTTTACTTCTTTTATATAGTGATGTCCTAAAATAACGGATAAATTCATTTTCTACCTAAATTATAAGCGCATACGAAAAATCCTCAAATATACACAAGAATACACTTTCTCAATAAAATCATTTAACTACCTTCTTAACCCCCCAATGGTTAGCTACCCCTTTAAAGAGTTTAAATGAAGGCGTGTGATACGGGGTTTAAGATGGTTTTCAATTCTCTATTCAGAAATGTAATATTTTTATTTCTTACATAAAAAAGTCCTCGACTAAAATAGTTGTCACGATTGACTAGTATATTAGTTATCTGGTTGACAAAAAAGTAACATCGAATCTTTTTAAACATTTAGGTAAATGTCTCAAAAAGTAGCTATTATCCTTATGGGGTTAAGGGGGTATTTGAACGATTTTATTGAGAACGTATATTTTTGTGTGTAAAAATTGACCTGGTTCAGGAGTTTTCATCTACTTTATAATTATGTAGAAATTATATTTATCCGTTACTTTAGGACCTGGCTGTATAATATATTAATATTAAGTGTTCATTGACGAACTTGTTAAAAACCGAAGTACGGTTAATAAAAAAACTTGTAAATCCACCAAAGCAAAATTTTTATTATCGTAACTGAAAAAATATTTTATTTTGACAATCTTAATTTTGGAAAAAGGGTGAAGGTAAATTTTTCTAAATACTATATATAATACGAGGTAGTTTACTTAAAAAATAATCAGTATATCGATCAATTGGAAAAAACATTTAAGTACACAAATTATATAATAACTCGAAATTCAACACTTTTTCCGATAATTTTATTAGAATGTTGGATACAACTCTGTAAATGTCTCTCGGGGGGTCTGTATTACAACAGTTATCAATAGATACTTATTACCGGATTACCATTAAGCCGGGTTTTAACATTTCTCATAGATCGTGTCCCTCACAATACTAAAAGATTATACCTCTTACTTACATATAGGGTACAACTCACATGAGATTTTTGTACAAAATGGTTATAGTACGCTTGCTACGTACAACTAAATTAAAACCCGAAAAATATGAAAAATATATAAATAAATAGGCACAAGCCTGACGAAGAGAAAATACAATGATGAATTAAGCAAAATTAATTAATAAAAGTTATAAAAATGAAGCTAAGATAAATACCGAAACGATGACCTAAATTAACCGAACAAATGGAATAAAGCGAATAAATAATAAAATATTTGGGAAACAAGCAAGTAATATTACACAATAAATATCAAACCAATAATAAAGTATAAAACCCTAATTTTCTAGGCCTGATTACCTGGTGCACACAAGTAACTTACCATAGATACAATAGTTTGGGAACCTAATACATTAATATACAAATATCTGAAAAAGTAATTAATAAACACAGTGCATTAAACCAAGAGTCTGAAATATAAAAACCAATAGTTACTTAAAGCACAAGACAAAATGTTCCCAAAACAAACCCAAACGACTCCTAAAGAGGTTGCGGTTTATCCTCGAAAATGAGCATCAGGATGGTGCGACCCCATGCCTCTTGTAGGCCCAGTTACCAAGACGAAAATTGAGCTGGAACGCTCCCATAGCTTGCTCCCAAATAGACATACTCCCATGATTGACTTGGCTATGGCTGTCTCAGGGCTTCTCAAGATGTTTTAAGGGCTATGACTTTGTATATTTCTTCCAAATGGCTAAAAACATATCCTTCGTTTTATTTCTCATATAAACCGGTGAGCAAAAAGTAAAGAGAAGAAGAAATAAGTAGATGAGAAAAACATTTTTAGAAGAAATATGTAATACAGAAAAAGCAACCATTAAATGGAGCAAAAACTAATCTCAGGTAACCTTGAACTATTTTGGGTGTGAAGATATGAACAAATAATGACATTGAATTTGAAATTTGAATATGATTTATCTGAGGGAATATATTTGTAAAAATATATTGAATTTATAAAAATATTGGATGTTCAATAAATTTAAAACCTACAGACAAATGATAAATATTTCCAATATTAAGTGAGAATTGCATATTTATGTTTGGTTATGTCTAACCAAAAAATATATTAATATATAATTTTCCTTGAATGAATATTCAATAAACATGTAATAATCTACATAAAATCCAAATAATGAGTTCACTAAGAAATTTAACAACGAACCTAATATATCAAATTTTCCATCACAAAAAAAACAGGCTATAGGTATATGAAAAAATAAATATTTTATCGGGTGATTCTTATCCAGATTCCATTTGTGTTTTACACTTCTCTCCTTTCTCCAAAACAACAATTGGTAATAACTACTTTTCACTTTAAAATTAAACTGGAGATGTTAAATATAAATAATTTAGTTGAAATTATCAACCCGCCATTTCGTCGAGACAGCCAACAGCCAAGTGGCGAACGAGATGCGTTTCTCCGCCAAGGTAAACGTCAAATTCTCTCAGAACACGAAATAATTCTCGATAGGTGGCGTGTATAGTACGTTCCATCACCGAGGTATGACGTCACGTAAGTAGTCCTTTACGAGAAAGTTACAGAAATTAATTGGGAGGTCAAGAGAAAATAATTATACAAATAATTAAAGAGCTAAAAATGATATTATAACGGGTGGACCGTTACAGGTTTCCTGGGTAAATAGAGTTACGAACAACGAAGTACTAAGAAGAATAGGTAAAGAGAAGGAAGTTGAACTTACAATTAAAGAAAGAAAACTACAGTATCTCGGACATGTGATGCGGAGCGAGAAGTATGGCATACTGCGACTCATAATGCAAGGAAAGATAGATGGCAGAAGCATCGGAAGAAAACGAATGGCTGAAGAGCCTGCGAGAATGGTTTGGATGCAGCTCAAAACAACTATTTAGAGCTACTGCCTCAAGAATTAAAATAGCTATGATGATTGTCAACCTCCGTAGTGGAGATGACACCTGAAGAAGAAGATTACAATATATGCGGCTATATAAATTACAGAACAGAACGTTTTATAAATATAATACACTATTAATTTGTTTTTATACCAAATTGCGATAAAAGCGTTGTAATGCAATAACCTTTTCATATTTGGCTGATTACGATTTTGACAACTGTCAAGTGTTAACTAAAATGTCATGCAATGATTCGCCACATTCTAAAATCATATATGACGTCAAAATTAATGACTCACTGAAAAAAGGCTCTGAGAAGAACTTTCGACACATTGCTAGGATAATGAGTATACGAAGAGATTGACATTCTCAAACCCAGAGGGCAGAAGAAGAAGACGACAGCCACGTGAAAGATGGGTTGATGATGTGGAAGAAGACCTTGAGATTCTAAGGGTGTGCTCACTACGGAGACCAAAGGATGGTATCCTAGCCTAGAGCATAGTATCCTACTCTTCATATTCGTGAATTCTGGCATTGAAAATAATGTATTTATTTTACCTGGCGATCGAAACTATATTATCGATCGCTATGTAAAATAAATGCATTATTTTGAATGCCAGTGAACAAACCCTTAGGCTCGATGCACATTTGCATCTTTTCAAGCCACGTGTACGCAGCGAGCAAGCTGCGTCCGATCGCTGGCGGTTCGGCAGTAGATGAGTTATAATCAGGCGCTGCACACTCGAGCTGAGCCGCGGTGTGCAAGCCGCTTGCAAGTGACTTGCCAGCCGCGTGGACCGAGAGCACGCTAGTTTCTGCTACGCCGCCACGTGCACGCGGCTAGAAAATAAGTCAGGCGGTTTGGCAGTGAGTACACGTTGACCGCGCGATGGATTTCAACGTAGGTACAGAGCTGTTTATTTCTGTATTGACGTCAAGAAACCTCTCAAATATGTATTGACGGGAAACTTGTCTTGAAAACAAGCAGCTTGCTCGCAGCGTGCACATAACTTGAAAACACGCAAGTGTGCATCGAGCCTAAGGGCTTGTCCATATGCAGGCGGTTTGCCAACGTCGACGTCGCGGTTTACTTGTTTTCTCCCTGTTTTCCTTGGTATTAGGGTGAAACTTCAAAGGCGGCATTAGGGTGAGATCAAGTAAAACAGGTAAACCGCGCAGTCGACGTTGGCAAACCGCCCACATATGGACAAGCCCTAAGCGTTAGAAGATGGAGGGAAGTTGCTAGGAATCGACAGGAGTGGCGACTTCTTTGCGAGATTGTCGATTTGCATTTTGCACTCATATCTAGTGTTATATCGATTTGAAAAAGCAATGGAAATTGGTAAAGATGGCAAAAAATGCTTCATCATCATTCTCTTTGCCTTATCCCTATGCGGGGTCGGCTTCCCTAATTGCATTTCTCCACACAATTCTATCTTGGGTCATATCAATGTCAATTCCCTTTACCAACATGTCCTGCCTTATCGTCTCCCCCCAGGTCTTCTTTGGTCTTCCTCTCCTACTCCTTCCAGGAATCTGCACTTCACCTATTCTTCGTATTGGATGATTAACGTTTCGACGTTGAACATGACCAAACCATCTTAACCTATGCTCTCTCATTTTGGCATCAATTGGTGCCACACGTAGACTTCCCCTAATATACTCATTTCTATTTATCCTTCTTTGTCACTCCACTCATTCATCTAAGCATTCTCATTTCCGCCACATGCATTGGTTGTTCCTTTTTCTTCTTCACTGCCCAACACTCAGTTCCGTACATCATAGCCGGTCTTATGGCTGTTTTATAGAATTTTCCCTTCAGTTTCATTGAAATTTTTCTGTCACACATCACACCACTCGCTTCTTTCCATTTCATCCATCCAGCCCTAATTCTACTGCATGCATCTCCATCTATTTCTCCATTACTCTGTAATACCGATCCCAGGTACTTAAAACTATTGCTTTTTACAATTAGTTCACCATCCAAAGATACTATTTTATTTGTAGTAACTCCATCTTCAAATGAACATTCCAAATACTCTGTTTTTGTCCTACTAAGTTTTAAACCTTTTTCCTCCAGAGCTTGCCTCCACTGTTCCAGTTTTTGTTCAAGTCTCTTTCACTATTTCCTACTAACACGACATCATCAGCATACATTAAGCACCATGGAATGTTACCCTGTAGTTTCGCTGTTATCTGGTCCAAAACTAATGAGAATAAATACGAACTAAGCACCGAGACTTGGTGCAATTCTACTTTCACATGAAATTTATCAGTCTCTCCTACACCTTTCCTAACACTAGTCGTTACTCCCTCATACATATCCCTCACAATCTTTATATATTCACCAGGGACTCCTTTCTTATTGAGTGCCCACCACAGAATCTCTCGAGGAGCTCTATCATATGCTTTCTCAAGATCAATGAATATCATATGAGCGTTTGTTTCTTTACTCCTGTATTTTTCCATCAACTGCCTTATAATGAAAATTGCATCTGTTGTTGATCTGCCCTGCATAAAGCCAAATTGATTCTTGGATATTTCGGTCTCTTCACGTATCCGTCTATCAATTACTCTTTCCCATATTTTCAAGCAGTTTTATAGCCCTGTAGTTTGTACATTGTTGTATATCTCCCTTGTTTTTGTAAACAGGTACCGGTATACTGCTTCCCCATTCGTCTAACATTTGTCCAATTTCCATAATTCTATTAAATAGACCTGCTAGCCAACTTATTCCTGTCTCTCCCAATGCTCTCCATACTTCCCCAGGAATATCATCTGGTCCGACTGCTTTTTCTTTCTTTATTTTTTGAAGCGCTTGAGCCACTTCCTCGTTTGTTATTTTGGTGACCATTGCTGCTACTGTCTCCGTTGACTCTACAGGCTGTCTGTCAAATTCTTCATTTAATAAGCTGTCAAAGTACTTTCTCCATCTCTTTCGTGAACTAGTATTTTATTATTTTCATCTCGGATACATCTAATCTGATTAAAATCTTTTGCTTTCTTTGCTCTCTGTTTGGCTATTTTATATATCTTCGTTTCGCCTGTGGCAAAAAAATGCTTATTCTCTTGATTTCACCGGACTATCTAACTCTCTTTGCGTTATAATATCGACAAAAATATCGGTATCGGATGAAATCATCAAATCGGTCTGTTAAATTATTTCCATTTCAATGACTCGTCGAAATTCAACGAGCGTTTCATGCTATATAAACCATACCAATTATGCATTTCATTTTAAGACTATGAAATGGCACTTTTATCGGACCGAATCATATTCCAACGATTAATAGTTCCGAAAATAGAACCTGATGTTTTGTGCTTGGATATAATCGTTAATAGATTAAGTAAAAAAGAAAGTAGTTTCGGTAATTAGTGTGTGATTATCACAGCGTCTAAATGTAAATATTTGTCGTGACGTCGTAATAGTAATTAGTAGTTAGTATGCCTGGAAACATCTATAAGTATGATTCAGCCCCAAGAATTTTCTATGAATTAGAAAAATTTCCTAAGAATTAGAAAAAGTGGAAAACTATCAAATCGTAGGACAAAAATAATGTAGTATGCTAGTTCTGAAAGTAACTGAAATCAAAAGGCCACTGCTTGCGATAAAAATAATTTCTAATCAACCGATATACATACATAAACGCATTATTCAGTGCGGTGGAATAAGTGTTGCCCCCCCCCCTGTTAACTTGTTTATTTTAACAATATAAGCAAAACGCTCGACAGGTCGATTTTTAAACTAACCATAGTATATTATAGCATCAACGTTTCGAACTTTACGCGATCCCTCTTCAGGTGACAGCCATAACTTTGATTTTTTTAAATAGGAAAGTACATCATGTGCCACCTCATTTAAAAGCTCTTAAAATACTGAGTTCAAAAATGTATAATACTTTAATCCTGTTTGAGAGCGTAGGCGCAAAATTTCGGTCGAATTCTTTCTAAATGCAATCATTTTTTTCGAATCCTGAAAAAACTAATAAATATTTTTGAAAAATTTAAACGCAGAATGAAATATTACAGTATTCTCGATGGTCCAAAGACCCTGAGAACTCCTATAATGTTTATTTTAATAAGTCACAGTGGTGGAAAAAAGAGAAAATTTAGTGTGATTTTTAATTTCAAATATATTATTCAAAAGAAGCTTTTTGTTTATTCTAAGGGACTGTCAGCCCTCGGTAATAATCTAATATTTCATTCTGCGTTTAAATTTTTCACAAATACTTATTAGTTTTCTCAGAATTCGAAAAAAATAAATGCGTTTAAAAAGAGTTCAACCGAAATTTTGGGCCTGCGATCTCCAAAAGGATTAAAGTATTATACATTTTTGAAATCAGCATTTTAAAAGCTGTTAAATGAGGTGTCACATGATGTACTTTACCATTTAAAAAAATCAAAGTTATGTCTGTCACCTGAAGAGGGATCGCGTAAAGTTCGAAACGTTGATGCTATGATATACTATGATTAATTTAAAAATCGACCTGTCCGAGCGTTTTGCTTATATTCTTAAAATAAACAAGTTAACAGGGGGGGGGGGGCAACACTTATGCCACCGCACTGTAGAAGAAGTGAGAAGTCCCAGATGTAAACAAGAAATCTGAAACCTATCGTGGAACCAATTTCTGAGTATATCCTTAACCTCTGCCTTTTACAATTTATAAGGCAAGGAGACGAAAGAGGTTCTACAATATCGCCGGTCCGGAATAAGAATGACGTAACTGCAAATTTTGTGAATTCCTGTTTATTGCGTAATTAACTTCAAAAATACTGTGTACAGATGATACAAAAGCGACAGAACTGTAACTACGTGCTGAGCCACTACAGGGTAGTTGCGTCGTTAATGAAATACGCATCATATTAGACCTTGTTTCAGATGAATAATGACGCAACTAAATAGGCTTGAAAATGGGGGGACTAAATTAAGATAATGAAATTCGGACCAATTGGGATGAAAAGCCATCGCTGTAAGAATAAACGGCATACTAAATATTTAAAAATAGTTTTTTTGGTCAGAAAAATTTTAAGATCAAGAATGACGCAACTGTAGATAGAATTGAAAAGGGGGGATTAAATTAAGATAATGAAATTCGAACCAATAGGAATGAAACTAAAAGCCATCGTTGTAAGAATAAACGCCATACCGATGCTCCGGACGGTTACCCTTTATTTAATCACTATTTTAAATATTTAAAAACTTTTAGATGAAGAATGATGCAACTGTAAAAAGGGGTAAAAATGGGGAGATTAAATTAAGATAATGAAATTCGAACCAATAGGGATAAAAATAAAAGCCATCATTGTAATGATAAACGCTATACCGATGCTCCTGGACCATTACTCCTCATTTAATCCATATTTTAAATATTTAAAAATCGTTTTTTTGCTCTCCTGAGAAATATGACTTTTTGCAGTTACGTCATTCTTAATCCGGACCGTCGATATGTAGCCATATTCCGTCTATTCGTCTAGGAAAAAATTCCAACGAAAGTTGGTTCCGTGTACTCAAAATATGAGTAAAATGAAAAGTGAAAGATAGTTTATGTTTCATTTCGATTCAGAGACGATCCATCATCCCCATACGTACGTTTCGATCTCTCCAGACCTCCTCAGTGGAGCTACATGAACACCTCTGAATCGAAACGAAACCAAACTGTCTGGTTTCAATTTCGTTTCGATTTTCGTGGACAGTTTGGTTTCGTTTCGATTCAGAGGTGTTCATGTAGCTCCACTGAGGAGGTCTGGAGAGATCGAAACGTACGTATGGGGATGATGGATCATCTCTGAATTGAAATGAAACAAAAGCTGTCTTTCATTTTCCATTACAGAAAGTTTCGAGTTCCATATAAACTTCTAACCATTTTTTACCCATAAATAAAATATAATTACCAACGTTGAAACGTGACACTAATCAGACCAATCAAATGGTGAATATAATGGTGTAAGAGCTAGCAACGTTTTCGAGAAATCATTTTAAGACGGCTGATTCTTTCATATATTGTTCCCTATGCTTCCTCGAATACCGCACCGGCCATCTGGCTGCTGATACAGGTTGCGTTCATTACTGCGCAGCACACCTGTACAGGTAAACACAAAATCAGGGTGATTGATTAGTGTGAAAAAACTTCGTAAATCCGCTATAGTAATAGATAGCAATAAAAGTTAATAACAACTAACTTTGCGCTTCTCATTACAAAATTAGTCAGAATGTTACAGGGTGTTCGATAACATAGTGGCAGACCAAACTTTTGTTTTTTTTAAATGGAACACCGCATATTTTATTTTATATTCGAAATTTCCTTAACTTCCCCATCACAAAAATATAAAGGTTTATTATGTTATACAGGGTATTTACAAAGTTATAACCTATGTTCTATGAAAATCCTAATAAGTTCAGCTCCCTGTATAAATAAAAATAAGCACAACAGCAATGGTTTATTGGTGACATATTTTTTTGTTGATTGTCAAAATTTATAAAAATGGTTGATATTGCTAATTTTCTTTATATCGAATACAGGGTGAGTCAAAACGTAAGTACATTATTTTCACAGTAATTTTAAATAGAACACCCTAATTAATAACTTGCTCTGAAAAATGAAACTATCTCGAAAACTGACAAATATAGGCATAGGGAATGTTATACAAAAATTAAAGTACGGAAATGATATTTTTCGATAGTAATATAAAATTTCTGAGAAATAATGTACTTGCGTTTTGACTCACCCTGTATTCGATATAAGGAAAATTAGCAATATCAACAATTCTTAAAAATTTTCACAATCAACAAAAAATATGGCACCAATAAACCATCGCTGTTGCGCTTTTTTTTATTTATACAGGGAGCTGAACTTGTTACGATTTTCATAAAAAATTGGTTATAACTTTGTAAAAGCCCTATATAACATAACAAACCTTTATAGGTGAAGGATTTCGTGGCTGAAAAATCTACGTACGTGGTTCAACACAACCACTACAAATCTTTTCAGAGCAGCAGTGTGCAAAGTACAGATTGCCATGATGGTCGCCAACATCCGAAACGGATAGGCACTACAAGAAGAAGAAGATCAAACCTGTATAGAAGGAGAATTTTTATTAGAGTATACATGTAACTGTAAAACTATGTATATTTAAATTACGAATATTTGGCAAAATAATACTATTGGTAGAACCCATATCAATTTTTTTCAATTCCTACTAGCAAATGTCTAAACACAAACGAGTATTATCAGCGGTAAATAAGTTTATTGTTTGAAAAAACAAATTCCAGCATAGTAAAAGACCACGTACAGTAACTCCTTTACAAAGTACATAAACATCTTCAGTGTTGACAGCTACAAGCCCACTCCCTTTCGCTGCGGATGACGTCGAAAGACGTCATTCGGTTTTTAAGGCACAGGCAGACGCCATCGGCACAAGCACATAACTTACTTTAGTTTATCATCAGTGAACGTCAAGTGAACGGCGTCTTTCGGGTCATCTGCAGTGGGTTAACCCTCAACCTACGTATTCTGTTTCGCCATTCGTTCTTATCCATTGCCAACGGTGACAATTTACCTCACCAATCTTCCTCTCGTCCTCTTCATCCTTGCACCTCGGTCCTATCCTGTCAAACTCTTATTTCATACTCAAATTGATAGTAAAGTTCGCTCTTAAAAATGTGTAAAAACCCGGCACTGGTAGGATTAATGTCATATTAGTTTATCTTTTGGTGGTTACTAAATTACAAAATAACACCTGTTCACTATTAGTATTCTTTTTATTTACTCACTGGTTAAGTTATCATTTTTTATGAGGGAGCTAAGTACCTAAATTAATTTGTTTACAACCGCAAAAGTTTGATTCCCCATCCTAAAATTTTGATCAGTGTTTCTGTCTAAGGGTGTGCTCACTACGGAGAGCAATGGATTCTATCCTTACTCCGACCCTTGTTCCCTGGTATTTATATTCGTGAATTCACGCATTTAAAATAAATACATTATTTTAAATGCGAGAATTAACGAATATAAATACCAGGGAGCAAAGGTCGGAGCGAGGATACAATCCATTGCTCTCCGTAGTGAGCACAACTTAAGGCAGCGGTTCTCAACCTTTTATTATTTTTGGTACCACCTATATTTTTAGATTGTACAAGGTGATTCAGTGAAACGGTACGATTTGACAACGCTGCTGACGATAAAATAGAGGAGCCGCGGGCTTGCGACGTAAACGTTGTGAATCTAGTTATCATGAAGGCGTAGTCTTGTGAACAACGCGCATTTGCTGTGAAGGCTTATTACAAAAATGGTGAAAGTTTTGTGCGTGTACAACAAGCATTTCGTTTACGCTACCATTTGCTTCCCCGCGATGCAGTTCCGTGTAATATGGCTATTAAGACTTGGTTTAGGAACTTTGAAAGTAGTGGTTCAATATCACAGAAAAGAGTGGCAGTGTAATGAATTTGGCACCGCTTCAATATTCTGTGGTGTGCAAGCAGTTCTGACACTGCCAGTTTTTTTCTGTGATATTGAACCACTACTTTCAAAGTTCCTAACCCAAGTCTTGTAACTTGGTCTTGTGAACAGGGCGGCAAATGGTAGTGTAAACGAAGTGCTCGTTGCACACGCGCAAAACTTTCACCATTTTTGTAATAAGCCTTCACAGCAAATGCGCGTTGTTCACAAGACCACTCCTCCATGATAACTAAACACTCTCTTTAACTACTTTTCCACTAAACATTTTTCTTCTAATAGCCTATCACGTTTTCATTTTTTGGTCTTTTCCTCCTATTCCTTCGACGAATTTGGCTGCCAGTAATGCTTATTGGATAAACGTGCTCACGAAACTAAAGATTCATTACTGACTGGAGCCTTTGCAAAACATGTTCACTGGTGGTTACACGTTAATCAGTACCAGAGACACATGAACTTAGATCATTACCTCATTCTTCTCAAACGCGGTCATACTATCATACATAAAGAAAGCCAAGTAAAATCAGTCAATAAAATGTATAGTCTGGAATAGCTTCATAATACATCTAGAAAGAATTACTAAACTTACTAATGTACTAGCTGTAATGGAAGTTGGACCCACACCAATGAACAAACCGCTTAAATATTTGCAGATCATCAGGAAAGACTTTGTTGATAATGGAGAAACTTTATGAAAAATCTGACACAAACTTTAATATTAGATTAACAATTAAACCAGTTCCTCTTAGGAAGAGACGCGGAGATAAACTACAATCTTAATAAAAAAAACTATTGGTTTTGATCCCATTACTGGTGAAATCTTAAAACAGCTTCCAACAAATACCACTAAAAATTTAAAATGCTTTATTTGAAGCCTGGAAACCATAGAACAAGACATATCATTACTCAGGTAATATGACCCGTATGCGCGCCAATGGAGAATATAACATTCTTAATTGCATGTCAAAAAATGAGCAATAACTATCTCTTAAAACCTACCAAAATCACATAAGGGAGCGTTCAAGTATTACGTAACGCGATTTTTGAAGATTTTTTACCCCCCCCCCCCCCCAACCTGCGGTACGTATACTTGAACGGTCCAGCAGATCGTTCAACATCGGACAACAGATTTAGGAAATTCGAGACATCAAAAATGACCAATTTTTGTGGGTGACCCGTTTTCTCATGACTCGCAGTGTATAATATCAAAGCTTTTTTGTCTTTTGTGGGTAATACTGTGAATTTGAATAACTGGAAAAATCCATATCATTCACGTAAATGAGAGAGAGCATAGATAAGCAGGCTGACTCATCACCTCATTCGGAAATACCTTTTATAAATACATTGACTCGGCTGATTCAGCCGACAATAGGTCTGAAAATCTTCTCGTTTTTATATTATTAACAACATTCTGGGACAGTTATGTAATAAGTGGTTAAAAGTTCAGTGTCTAGACATTATTGAATGATAAATTATTAGAAATTTTAGTTAAATACATTGGCTAATCACTTTTTTGATCTACAAAATAATCAAAATACAAAAGGTAATGTAAGGAATTATTTCACTAATAATTTTATTTTTCTGTGTGCTGCTTTTTTCTCATTGGTAGTGACTGACATATCTGGAAATTTTTACTGTTATCTCTCTAGTCAGTTTACGCTCTTCTGTCCAAATTTGTTCCAATTATTTACTTTTTACGAATACTTGGCGTTAGACAAGGCGAAAACGGCGGGTTCGTTGGGAAAAGTATTCCCAGGAGATTTTTTTTGCATAATTACATTCGTGAGACATCCCAGAATAAGGTTCAAGAAGTCGCCCACGTGAAAAGTGGGCCAAATTTTTTTTAACAATTTTTTTTAATTAAATTGCAAAAATCAATATTTTTGGCCCGGACCATTTTTTTGTAGGTTTCTTGGACCATTCTGGATAAAAAAGGTCTCTTATAATTTTTCTCTAAAGTTGATCGTTTTCGAGTTATAAGCAATTTAAAATTGAAAAAAACGAAAAATGGCGATTTTCAAGACTTAATAACTCGGTTAAAAGTTATTATTATGAAAGTCAGAAAGTGACTAAATCAAAGTTTAATGCCCCCCCTACAAGATCCCGAAGAAATTTTGTCATTATTTTATTACTAAGCTGTTATTTTTAAGTAATAATATTGAACGCCATGCACGTGGTAGGCGGCCGTAAATGTGAGTGCAAGTAAGATGCACAATTGGACTGCCAGAGTGGCATCTCTCTCGCACTCAGCATTTACGGCCGGCTACCACGTGCATGGCGCTCAATATTATTACTTAAAAATAACAGCTTAGTAATAAAATAATGACAAAAATTTCTTCGGGATCTTGTAAGGGGGGGGGGGGGCATTAAAACTTTGATTTAGTCGCTTTCTGACTTTCATAATAATAACTTTTAACCGAGTTATTAAGCCTTGAAAATCGCCATTTTTCGTTTTTTTTTCAATTTTAAATTGCAACTCGAAAACGATCAACTTTAGAGAAAAATTATAAGAGACCTTTTTTACCCAGAATGGTCCAAGAAACCTACAAAAAATTGTCCGGGCCAAAAATATTGAATTTAACTATTTATAATGGGAAATAAGCCACAATGTTATTAAAAAATGATTTTTTATTAACGTTTCGACGCCCAAATCGGGTGCCGTTGTCAAAATACAAAATACTACTAACATAAACAAAAATGTGTATGTATATATGTGTATGTAAATACAAACATGTATGTATCGTCCCAGTGGTTGTTTTTATTGTTTTACCATAGACCAACTAAAAATTAAAACTAGCTTTCATCAGCCGGAGTTGTACAGTGGACCTGAATTACAAATTTCTTAATGCGATGCAAGAAAATACAATCCTAAAGGGTCGTTTAAACACAGCGATAAATCAAACAACTTATCAAGGTCAATCGAGTTGTTGCAACTTATCATTGTGTGTAAACGGTGCATCGCACAACTTATCAAAGTTGGAGTTGGGTTGAAGGTGGTATCGCATTGAATCGCAGCGTCTAAACAGCGTTTCAACTTGTCATCACAACTAGTTGCTGTGACTTATCGTTGTGTTTAAACGACGCTTAAGTAGCCGGTACTTTTTATATAATGACCATTAGCTCTGAAGATGACTTTTATGTCGAAAGCGCTTAGCTGAGGAAATTAAAATACATTTACACACTTTAATATACTTCTTTCATTCATTTCAAGTGTGTACAAAACCTATCAGTCTTTCAACTACATAAACAAAAATGTTGTTGCTTAGTAAAAAAATTCTTCTAATAATTTATTTAATTTGACTCATTTATATCGGCAATTCAGATACATATGATACATTTTAAAGTAGAAGACTTTAAAATGATATAGCCAATATTTACGAGTTGCGTTCCTGGGACGACTTTACTGAAAGATAGTTCATTCGATTACATGAAATCAACCCCAATTCAAGAATATCCGTCACAAAAAAATCATAGCATGTGATCTGTCTTTAAAAAGACAACCACATGCAACGGTGACATTAAAATTCTCGCGTTAGAGATCTCATAGTAAATCACAAGGAAAAACCAGGAAAAACCTCGTGATACTATCCCGACATCGTAAGTATTTGGTCTTACATTTAATTTACTCTCAAAATTAATACCAAATTCTGACTTTACTATAATTTTGTTTAAATTATAAATAATATCAATAATACATGGATATATAAGTAATACTAAAATATAAAATAAGTACTAACTCTACTATTGACTTACTAATTGTGGTATTTTCTTTCTATTGACTTCCTCTTTCAGTATGGGTATCCACATCCTACTGCATTTGCATTCCACTGAGGAATTTGCGACACAATTGGTTTCGTCTAGCATAATTAGAGCCGCTTCTTTGATTTTTCTCTTTTTACTATCTGTTTCTTTCAGGACTATACTTGAATCTCTCCACTGAACTTTATGTTCATTATCCCATGCGTGTTGACATATTTCAGATCTATCAAATTCTCTACTTTTAATATAAGATTGATGTTCACTTATTCTAACGTTTAATGGTCTTGATGTTTCACCTATATAAAACTGTTCGCATTCACAAGGTATTTTATAAATACAATTCGTTGTCCTTTCTTGTTCATTGTTAGGTTTAGTTTTAGATAGAATAGATCTCAATGTGTTGGTTGTTTTGAATGTTGTTGAAATGTTGAATTTATTTCCTATTGTTTTAAGTTTCTCGGATAGTCCTTTTATGTATGGTATTGATATTTTCCTCGTATTATTTCTTGTGAATGTTGTAGGATCCCGTTCTATGTTGTTCTGTTCCATTCGATCCAATCTTGACAATTCCTTATTTATAAACGATAAAGGATAATCATTTTTTAATAAAACAGATGAAGAATTGTTTTTCTTCTAAAAATGAATTTTCGTTAGAACAAGTAATTTTGGCTCTATCATATAAGGATTTTATGATTCCCTTTTTAACGTTGATGTTGTGATTTGATTTGTAATTGAGATATCTGTTGTTATGTGTTGGTTTTCTATACACTTGAGTCTCATATCCAGTATCCTTCTTTGAGACTAAAACATCGAGGAAAGGCAGGGTGTTATTATATTCCTTTTCCATTGTAAACTTTATTGTCTCTTCTTGATCGTTTACAATATTCAGGAATGTATCCAACAATTCTGATCTATGAGGCCATATTGAAAACACATCATCTACATATCTCCACCATACAGTGGGTTTTAAATTTTGTTTAGAAATGATATTAGTTTCGAAATCCTCCATAAATATATTAGCCAATAATGGAGATAAAGAGGAGCCCATTGCTAGACCAAAATTTTGTTTATAAAATTCATTATTTAGTTGAAAATAGGTATTATTATTACATAATGTCAATAACTCCATTATAGCTGATACATTTAGTCTTGTCCTAGTTGTCAATGTATCATCATTCTCTAATTTCGTTTTGATTATGTTTAAAGTTTTATCTAATGGCACATTTGTAAATAAACTGTTTATGTCAAAACTTGCTAAAATATTATTTGGATTAAACTCAATAGTTGATAATTTGTTTAAAAAATGTTTTGTATTTTTTATAAATGTGTCATCATTATTGGCAAATGGTTATAATGTTTAATAAAAATTTTGATAGTTCACTACAAGGAGAACTGATGGTACTACAAATGGGTCTAAGTGGTATGTTAGCTTTATGAATTTTCGGCACTCCATAAAAATGTGGTGACTTACTGTAATGAGGTGTCATTAATTTTCTTTGATAGTATGTTAGATCATTTTTAAATTTGAATAAAGTTCTATAGATTTTGATTTCCAGTGTTTTCGTTGGATCCTTCGTTAATTTGGTATAAGGTCCATTTGTAATTAGATCTGTAATTTTGTATTGTATTTTATCCATTATCACAGTTGCATTTCCTTTATCCGCTGGTAGGATCGTTATGGAGTCATCATTTTTTAAAGTTTTTAAAGCTTTCATTTCCTCTTTACTGATGTTCTGTTCAATTTTATTTGTCTTTTCCAATTCAGTTTTACATAGTACCCTATACTGTTCTTTTTCATCAGTTGGTAAACACTGGGATATTTTTTCCACTGAACTAATTATGTCTAATTTTGGAATAGATGGATGAGTAACAGCATAGTTTAAACCCTTTGACAATACCAAACTCTCCGTTGCATTTAACTGTTTATTTGATAGATTGACAACTGTCGCTAATATGACATTATTTCTATTTAGGTTATCAGAAGTATGTATACTATTTTGTTCTAAAAGAATATTAAATTTATTTAAATGTATATTTCTATAAAGTCGTCCCAGGAACGCAACTCATAAATATTGGCAATATCATTTTAAAGTCTTCTACTTGAGTCTTCTACAAGTATCATATGTATCTGAATTGCCGATATAAATGAGTCAAATTAAATAAATTATTAGAAGAATTTTTTTACTAAGCAACAACATTTTTGTTTATGTTAGTAGTATTTTGTATTTTGACAACGGCACCCGATTTGGGCGTCGAAACGTTAATAAAAAATCATTTTTTAATAAAATTGTGGCGTATTTCCCATTATAAATAGTTAAAATTAGTAAAATAGTAAAAATGCCACAAGAAAATAGCTTCAGAACAACAGAAATATTGATTTTTGCAATTTGATTAAAAAAAATTGTTAAAAAAAATTTGGCCCACTTTTCACGTGGGCGACTTCTTGAACCTTATTCTGGGATATCTCACGAATGTAATTATGCAAAAAAATCTCATAGGAATATTTTTCCCAACGAACCCGCCGTTTTCGGCTTGTGTACGTATCCGTATACATATTTCATATTCTTCCTTTAAGGATTTTCGATTTTACTATAGTATACCCTATTCCACGAATATATGACTGTTTTGGATTATCTCGACAACGAATATTTTACTGTGCAAATTATGAAAAACGAAAGTAATTTGCAAATTACATTTTTGTTTATTGGAATAATTATTAGAGCCATTTACTTTCGTATTTCTTAAGTTGCACACTAAAATATTCCTTGTCGCGATAATCCAAAACAGTCAAAGTTTTCCTTGTTTGTTCTTTTTTTTTCCTGGTGTATTTTTTTCGACGTTATAGGTTAATTCTAAATCACAATATTTTGTAATTACACAGTATTATGTCCATAGTCCATTAAGTAGGTACTAAGTTGTTAATAATTTAAGTTGGGTTTTCTATATTATACTTTTTCTTCTCGTTTTACGTGCAAGTTTTACAATTATTAAAAAGTTCATTATTTTTATGACATCGCTAGATGACTAAGAACCAGCATGTCGTGAAATTATATGTCAACTTCCTGTGCATTAGTCATGTCGGCAACACCGCCAATGGAAAGACCGTTCCTCAGCGTACCTAATAATAGAGATGTGACGTTATATTTAAAAGAATATTTTATATCGTTTAACTGGTAATACATAGGTATAATATTTAAGTCGGTCGGCATATAATAATAATATACAGTGATGAGCGTGCTAATAACCTGCAATATAACGCAAAAGATGGAAAACATATTAAGTTGTGAGATAAAAATAAATGACAATAGTGGAGGTGGGAAATTTAGCGATGAAAACCTAAAAATTTACATTATATTTTATTGTTTCCCATTTTTAGACGTATCAGAGGAGTATGCCAACTAAAACTGTCAGTGTCACAGTGGCAGTTGCCAAATTCGTCCGATACGTCTAAATGTGGGAGACAATAAAAAATTATAGGTTTTTATCGCTAACTTTCCCACCTCCACTAGTTTCATTTCTTTTTAGCTCACAACTTAATAGGTTTTCCATATTTTGCATTATTCTGCCGGTTATATTAGCGCGCTAATCACTGTATAGTAACACAATTAAGTTTTTACGTAAATCTTCTGTACCTATCCTGCTATCCTAATAATGATTCTAAACGGATTATTCCACACAGCAAACACAGTAGTTGCAGCGTCCGCTAACAAACAGCTGCACATTCTAATAAGCGCTCGAAAGGCTTTTGAAAAAAAAAACAGCTAGCAATTGAATATCAAAAAGAGCCCATCATTGAGATATTCTCCTAAAATAGTAATTAGTGCTGAAATTTCAGTATACAAATAGTCGAGTTGTGCAAAAACCGTCAATAGTGTTTGCAGATTACCTTTAAATTTATGCAAAATCATACCGGTTATACAAGCGCAACAAAGTTTCTATTTGCCCCAACTACTTGTTTCTATAAGGTTACAATGTCTTCGAGTGTATAATATGGCAACTTTTATACCTACCATGACGGAATGGTCAGAAAAGGTCTGAATGAAGTTAACTCAATTTACTACATTGCCTAATCCTGAGATATCTGGCTACATAAAACATATTCGTCTTTCCTCAGACATATGTGATAGTTAGAATCGAAATCGATGACAAAAATTTTGCATCCATAACAAAATTATTAGAAAATACAACCAGGATTACGAACCATTCAGCTACAGTAGATAATACGAGGATATATTGATATAAAACTACCCTTTGATAGATTGCGTTACTTGATATCGAATTGCTCTAGGTTTTGAGATTTGCCATTCATGACATGACGTCCGTCAAAATTTAAAACCAAAAAACTATTATTTTGGTTTTTACAGCCGTCAAACAACTTTTATGTTTTCGGAAAAATGGAAATAATCGAGTATCGTTCGATGATTAAGTTCCTCCACAAAAAGGGGAAAACGAATGTGCAAATCAAAGCCGACCTGGGCGAAGTATATGGTGAGGCTGCACGTTCGTTAGCTACAGTAAAATTTTGGAAAGCTGAATTCGTTCGTGGTCGTACGGGTATTTTTGATGACGAGCGTCCCGGGAGGCCAAATGAAGTCACCTCGCAGGAAATTATCAACAAAGTCCATGCCATGATTATGGCAGATGTCGAATCAAGCTCCGCGAGTTCCTAAACATTTCATACGAATGCGTACACAACACCATTCACCATCATTTGGACACGAACAAGGTATCCGAAGGATTTTTTTCGCCGATTTATCACCGCTGATGAAACCTGGGTGCATTATTACACACCGGAAACCAAAGAACACTCGAAACAGTGGTGCAAACGCGGCGAAGGCGCGCCGAAGAAGGCAAAAAGTGCACATTAGGTCGGCAAAGTGATGGCGAATGTTTTCTGAGATGCGAAAGGCCTCGTGAGATCCACATCGACTACTTGGAAAAAGTAAAAGCAATCAATGACGAGTACTAAGCAGTATTATTGAATCGATTCGATGCCGAATTGTGTCGAAAACGCCCCCGTTTGGCACGCAAAAAGTGCTCTTTCACCAAGAAACGCACCGGCTCATCGATCGGCCGTCGCCAAATTACACAAATTGCGCTATGAATTGATTGAACACCCACCGTATTCTTCACATCCTGCCGCCAAAGACATTTTCCTGTTTCCAAACCTAAAAAATGGCTCGGAGGACGACGTTTCACTACAAACGATGAAGTCGTCGCTAAACTTAGGCCTATTTTGAAGACCTCGATCAAAAGTACTACAGTAGTACCCCGATTATCCGTGCTGCTCGGGACCGGAGGTGGCACGGATAATTGAAAAGCACGGATAATTGAAAAGCACGGATAATCCGAACATGTATTTCTTATGTATATTACATATTTGTACGTATACACATACATATTATGTACCTACCATAAAAAGATAACAGAAAAAATAAATCGTTCATTATGAGTCTCTCTTTCGTCATATAGAGTTTCCGTCAAGTGATTTACGATTACGCTATTTTGATAAAACCTCAAAAATGCAACTTGAGTAATAGAAAATCATAGCACGGATAATCCGCACCCGGATAATCGGGGTTATACTGTATTCGGATGAGATAAAAAATTGGAACATCGTCTTACGAAGTGTATCGAGCTAAAAGGGGACTATGTTGAGAAATAAATCGATTTAATCCCCAAAAAACTTGTTTTTTCTATCAAAGGCTAGTTTTATACCAATCCACCCTCGTAAATACTGTTTGTTACAATGTTAAATATAAGGATGTTATGTACATATGCGCACATATACACTAAAGTTGTGCTCATGACGAGGTGCCGACCCTCGCTCCCTGGTATCCCTCGTACTGCTCGTACCATATTATCGATCGCCAGATGCATTATTTTAAATGAGCGCGTTCACCAAAATTAAGAGTAGGATACTAGCGATACCATCCTTTGCTCTCCGTGGTGAGCAAACCCTAAGAGTTTGCTCACTACGAAGACCAAAAGATGGTATCCTAGCCTAGAGCATGGTGTCGTACTCTTCATATTTGCGAATTCTCGCATTTAAAATAATGTATTTATTTTACCTGGCGATCGAAACTTATGTTCATAGTTATTAGTAAATAAAAAATAAAGAAAAATACAAAAAGGAAACGGAAACATTAAATTGGACACATTGGAATAAATATTTCTATTGGGGTAACTTCTGAGGGCAAAAGGCTTCGTAGATAAGACAGGAAGAATTTTGGTATAGGTATAGAGATTGTTGCTTCATGTAGCTAGAGGTGTTGCTTCATGTTCTATTTAACTAAGTAGTGGAGTCACTGAAGGTGGATATGAGCTATTACCTCCGATTTCGTTGAACCTCCATCGATTTGCATGAAAATTGGTAAGTGGTTAGAGGATATCTCAAGAAACA
Source organism: Diabrotica virgifera virgifera (assembly GCF_917563875.1). Classification (NCBI taxonomy): domain Eukaryota; kingdom Metazoa; phylum Arthropoda; class Insecta; order Coleoptera; family Chrysomelidae; genus Diabrotica; species Diabrotica virgifera. Next base: position 204,905,776 of record NC_065443.1, on the reverse strand, counting down.
AAGGTGACATGGTGCCAACTTGCGCTTTTACCCTGGGGTGGATGCCACCCCTTCTCGGGAGTGAAAATTATTTTATTAAAAATAACCCCATAATTCGATAGAGGGACAAATTTCAAGTAAAATTTGTTATATAAAGTTATTAAAATAAATCAAAACTTTTTGAGTTATTAAAGATCAAAGATTTTAATTTTTCTTGAGAAAAATGCATGTTTTTAACCAATTTTTCATCAATAAGTCAAAAAGTGTAAGTTTTTACAAAAAAGTTATTATCAAAATTGAAGCTAATAAAAAATGAAATAAACCCCTTACCACAAGAACTTTTTAATGTTAACTAAAAGCGTTGATTGAGGTATTGGGGGGTCCAATACCTCAATCAACGCTAAAAGTGAGTTATAGGTAATTGAATGTATATTTTTTTCGGCGAGTAAAAAGTATTCAAGCTGAAATACCGGGAAATGAATGCATTTTATAACATAAAATTATTAAACATTTGTCAAAGTACTTAAAAATATCTATTAAATGAGCCCCCGAACATGTTGATAGCGTTAAAATTTATGCTCCAAAATTTTTTTAAAATTTATCTTTTAAAAATTTTTCCAAAAAATGTTATTGTTTTTTTTAATAACTCCGTTCGTGTTTGCGATATCAGGTTCATCTAAAAACTGTTTGAAAGTTAATTCCAGTTGTTATTTAAGCACGTTGAACATAATCTTTTAAACCCCTTACTGTTTTTAAATAAAGGGTTAAATTACCCCGGTTGCATTGTTCCCACAGCAAAATTTAAGATTTAAACGTTTCTATCTCGGTTATTTTTTACCCTATAGAAATAGTAAAACAGGTAAAATATTTGGCACAGAAAAAACTAGAATTTGGTTATATACAATTTTTTACGTATATTGAGTATTTTTCGAGTTATTATCAAAAAAATATGCGAATTACAATCATTTTAAAAATTATGATTTTTTAAAATTATATCTTTTTTTCAAAAATATGCATTCTAAACCGGTCAAAATTATCGAACACATTACTTATGCTAATATAAATAAGTTCTTGTAAGGATTACTATAAATTTTACTTTTTGTAGAAATGGCGTATGTTTTATTTTTCACTTTTTCCTAAAAAATTCGAAACGGTTCTTTTGTTTTCATTATAACTTGCTTAATTTTGACGCTATTACCTTGATCTGAAGCTCATTTGATAGGTATTCCGAAGTACTTTGGCAAATGTTTAGCAGGAATCTTTTATACATTGCATCGTTTTCCCGTTATTTAAGCTTGAATACTTAGATTTGAGTACTCGGTAAAAAAAATACACATTCAATTGCCAATAACTCACTTTGAACTAACATTAGTTTAGTTCTTTATGTGAGGAATGTATTCAATTTTTTATTATCTTCAATTTCAGTAATAATAACTTTTTTGTAAAAGCTTATAGTTTTTGATTTATACTTGAAAAACCGATTTAAAACATGCATTTTTTTACGAAAAAATAAAATCTTTGGTCTTTAATAACTCAAAAAGTGTTGATTTATTTTAATAACTTTATATAACAAATTTTGCTTATAATTTGTCCCTATATCGACTTATGGTATTATTTTTAATAAAATAATTTTCACCCCCGAGAAGGGGGTGAAAACCACCCCCAGGGTAAAAGCGCAAGTTGGCATCATGTCACCTTTGTTCCTTGAGGTATCCTCTAATTACTCACCAATTTTCATGAAAATCGATGGAGGTTCCACGAAATCGGAGGTGAAAACCTACAGTGACTGCACTAAAGGTATTTCCGATCCTTTTAAGATCGCCTTTTTAGCAAAGAAATCTATTTTGATGTTACCGAAAATACCAGTGTCCCTTTACCCAGACGAAAGTTGAAAAGCTGGAAAATAAACCGTACACAGCTTATGCAAAAAAAATAATGTAGCTCAAATGCAATAAAAATTTATGTGAGTAGATTCGTCTTGAAATTACAATCATTTCGACAACTCTTAATTTTGGTTAATAACGCCGTAAATTTTAATAAGTTTATGGAAATCACATTTTTAAAGTCCATAAAACTGTCATTGATAAATACTATTAGTACTTAATTATCTATAAGATAAGATTTATAAATTGTAGATTCAGAAAATCACTTTCCTCTCTCTAACTCACGTACATATTGATTTGATTTTAGATTTATTTATATCAATTTACGCCATTTATTAATCAAAATTCACCGTTGGCGCAATGATATGAAATTATTGTAATTTCGAGAAGACTCTATTCATTTAAGTTTTATTCCATTTGAGTGACATTATAGTTTCCATAAGTTGTGTGCGGTGCCCTTTGATATAAGCACTTTAAAACATATGAGTTTTAAGTCATTGTCCCTTTCATCCTATTTTCAAAATTTGGCACTATGACTACCTGCACAGATAATGTACAATAAGCCAACTGGTTGCAGACTACCGGTTTATAACGGAGACTTTCGAAAAAAATTGCACTCGCTGAGTGAGCATTAGAGGATATCAAAAAATTATTTTCTCGAGAAAATCTTGTGTTTCTGTATAGTAAAGCCTTGTAGTAATCGAACACTATTTATTTTTGGAAACTTTTAAAAAAATAATTACTAAACGAACTAAAACCGATGCATATTTTATAACCGTTCCAAGTCGCTACTAATTTATAATGGTTGTTCCCATCTCTCCGGCCACTTCGAGATATCATAATCCAGTTCGAACCGGATTGCAATGCATGCGGATCATAGTCGCAGGTGTCTTGTTTACAAACAACAAAATCCACCAAAGTGAGGACGCGATCGAAGGACGACTCGCCTCGGATATATCTACCACGCAAATAATCGGCAACTTTCTATACTATCTATCTTCTCTGTTCAGTTTCAGTTACTGTTTTCATTTGACCAATTTCGGCTTTGTTAGAATGCGGTGGAATTCCCCGTTAGTTCAGAGCCAGGAGTAATACACAGGTGGAAGCGATATGATTGTTAACATGTATATTTTTATGGTTAGTTGAAAGAAATGCCAATGGGTTTTTATTTATTAATTTAATCGTTTTAACATAAGTACTTTAAAAACTATTAAGAATAAATATTATAGTCCTTAAGCCCACCATTAACCCTCAGAGTCAGAGCACCAAGCTTTTTTGCGACGTTGTTTACAAAGCGTGGTCCCAAAAGGACCCTAGTTTGTTTATTGACTTTTTTGTTTTTAATATATTTTTTGTTACTATCTCTATATAAGGATTTTTACAGCTGTCGTCGACTTTGCTTCTTTCAATCAACGTCTCCAGTCGTTTCTGGTGCGGGAGCACGCCAAATAGAATTCTATTTTAGTGACGTCACGTTGCCTAGCAACCGTCGATTCTCCCATTATGAAATTCTATTTTGTGACGTCAGCAAAATAGAATTCTATTTGGCGTGCTCCCGCAACTGGGCCCATAGCACGCAAAATAGAATTCTATTTTGCTGACGTCACAAAATATAATTTCATAATGGGAGAATCGACGGTTGCTAGGCAACGTGACGTCACTAAAATAGAATTCTATTTTGCGTGCTCCCACGGCTCAGCCCAGGGACCTGGGCCCAGAGCACGCCAAATAGAATTCTATTTTGCTGACGTCACAAAATACAATTTCATAATGGGAGAATCGAGGCAACGTGAAGTAACTAAAATAGAATTCTATTTGGCGTGCTCCCACAGCAGATTCTAATTCATTTCGACAGTCGCAATTTCATTTCGACCCCGCCATGACAGCCGCAGAGTATAGCGATTCTTATTCATTGCGATATTAGTTACAACTGGGGATATTAACGTTATTATGTTAACACTGCTCAGAATTTGTGTTGGCCCTTCCCGTTTATTGATTTTTATTGGCCACGCAACCAGCGAAACATTTGTTGATAGTCTGGGAAAATGATCGAAAAAATGCCATTTTTGGGAAAAGTTATTTACCAGCTATTTTATTGCTAAAATCGAATCTTAAGATTGCATATATTAATAATATGGGGTACGACAAGTCCGCAGAAAGTGTGTTATTTTATTTATAAACAAATTAGCACTCCTAAATCTTCTTTTTTTTTAATTAGTGCTCTGTAACTCCTAAGATTTTTCCTTTAAACCAAAAACACTCAAATAAAAATTCACCGTAATTTAGTTCTGCACAAAGTTATTTTTTTTTCGATCTACTTCAACAAAAATTTTACTCGAAAAATCCGAGTTTTCTCAAAAAACTCTGCAATTTTCAATTAAAATTTTAGGGAAGTAATTATTTATCAATAATTAAATACGGAGATGGGCTAAATTATGGAATAAATTCATTTTCTCTAAAATGGACGATTTTGGAGCAAAATCCCGAATCCAGGTCGATTTTTATTTTTAAATTACATTTTTTTGGCATATATTTCATACTAGTGACGTCATCAATCTGAGCGTGATGACGGAATCGATATTTTTTTTTAATAGGAATAGGGGTCGTGTGGTAGGTCATTTGAAAGGTCACGACCCCTATTCTTATTTAAAAAATAATCGATTACGTCATCACGCTCTTATGGATGACGTCACTAGTTTGAAGTATATGCCAAAAAAATTTAATTGAAAAATAAAAATCGACCTGTTTCGGGATTTTTCTCTAAAATCGTCCATTTTAGAGAAAATTAATTTATTCCATAATTTAGCCCCTCTCTGTATATCAGGAGACCGGCGACAATCTAACCAATAGTTTAGCAATATTAAAAATGTTAATTAAAAAATTTCGGTCGAAATAATAACCAGAAAGATTATGATACATCAGAATAACTATAATTTTCGTATAAAAAAGCACTACCTATTCAACGTACTTACAGTATTGAAATTGGACTATTTGATCGGTCTCAGGAATGTTATAAAGAAACAATTTTTTGGCTTATAAACAAATAGAACCCCTCAGAAAATATTAGATTAAATTAAATTAAGTTAACGCTGTTGAAAAGGACACGGCTTCTGTGCCCTTTTCGAAGAAAAAAAAAATTGAATTGCGAGGAGTGGTTTCAGGTATAACCGGTCAAATTTGACCGGCATTTGCGACAGAGGTATAAACAACAGGATTTCAATCTTTGAACCATTACCTTTTTATTCCGGTCCTCTTTGTACCGGGTGTCCCAATAAGAATGGCTCTCGGCTATATCTGAGGAACCGTGTATACTACAGCTTTGGGAAAAACATTTTTATAACAAAAGTTGCCCCGAGAAAAGCCTGGAAATTATTTTCGTAATTGTAGGTCCACCGCTAGACAAAAATTAAAAAATCGAAATTTTACAAAATTTGCCTAATGAAAGTTCACTGGAAATCCAATCATCGTATTCTTCATACAATTCTGTGCATATTATATTTCACAACTTTTAAGTCTACGTGTGCAAATAAGAGGTGGGGGTGAGTGGGAACCCTGTTATGAAAAAATCGCGGTAAGTCCGGTTCTGCTTAATCGATTTTTACAAACTTGGTCTTGTTGAAAACAGCTTTTTCGTCAATGTAATAGTTATAATTTGGAAACAGCCTATTACGTAATATGCCGCCTAGAAGGCGCTATTAATTTTTTTTAGAAATCTAGTTTTCTTTGGAAAATATTAAATACAAGTATGTATTTTTTTCTTGTATTACAAAATTAGACCAAGTTAGCAACAGAATACCGAAAACCGCATGTCGATACCTTTTTTCTATCTCGAGATATCTTAAGAAACGTGTAAATTTTAAACATAACTGTTGCTGTCATATAAGTGGAAATATATAGAAGCACGTAGTGTGCTATGGAAAAAACAAAGGAACATTGTCCAGATGTCACCGTATATAATGAATCAAAACAACAATAAGACAAATAACACTAAAATATAACAAAAAAATAGTGTGTGTACTTTGTACGCGAGTAAGAAGTTATACTTCTATTATTATGATTTTAACGAAATAAATGTATTTTAAACAGTTTAATTTTATTTTTATTTAAATATTACACTAATTTTAATACTTAAAATAATACCCAAAAATAGAGTTAATATGTAAATTTTTATGAATTGTTGCCTCCGCGCATTTGCTTTTCTCTCGATGAAACGTAGAAAATGTAAAAATGTCAGATTATCTACACAAATTTTTAATTTTTATTTCGTTATATTTTAATATCAATTATCCTATTCCCAACTAAGATAAATACATAACTGTTATTGTCACCGGTAAACTAAGTTAAGGAAGTCAAAGTGGAAACAAGTAGTGTGCTATGGAAAAAAATAGAACTATTAGAAGTATTAACTTCAAAAATTTATCATGTGTCAAATCAGTAAAACATAAAAATTTGTTCATTGATGGTTTGTTGCGGTTTGTTTCTATTAAATTTTTTTGCATAAGAAATGCAACTGTTGCGGCTAGAATATATGCAATGAAATATCCCCAAAGACGTCACCCCAGTAGTAGAGTTTTTCATATTTTGTTTTGATTTATTATATACGGTGACATCTGGAAAATGTTTGTTTTTTTCCATAGCACACTACTTGCTTCTATATATTTCTACTTATATGACAGCAACAGTTATGTTTAAAATTTACACGTTTCTTAAGATATCTCGAGATAGAAAAAAGGTATAGACATGCGGTTTTCGGTATTCTGTTGCTAATTTGGTCTAATTTTGTAATACAGGAAAAAAATACATACTTGTATTTAATATTTTCCAAAGAAAACTAGATTTCTAAAAAGAAAATAAATACCTCCTCCTAGCCGGCATATTACGTAATAGGCTGTTTCCAAATTATAACTATTACATTGACGAAAAAGAGCTGTTTTCAACAAGACCAAGTTTGCAAAAATCGATTAAGCAGAACCGGACTTACAGCGATTTTTTCATAACAAGGTTTCCACTCACCCCCACCTCTATTTGCACAGGTAGACTTAAACTTGTGAAATAAAATATGCGCAGAATTTTATGAAGAATACGATAATCGGATTTCCAGTGCCCTTTCATTAGGCAAATTTTGTAAAATTTCAATTTTTTAATTTTTGATATTCAATTACGCCCTCCAGCGGTGGACTTACAATTATGAAAATAATAATTTCCAGGCTTTTCTCGAGGCAACTTTTGTTATAACAATTTTTTTCCCAAAGCTGTACTATAAACGGTTCCTGAGATATGGCCGAGCGCCATTCTTATTGGGACACCCGGTACATACAAATTTTCATATCTTCAAGACACTCATAACAAAAAAGATTTGTGTCACCAAGTTATTTAATTATTAATAAATAATTACTTCCCTAAAATTTTAGTTGAAAATTAAAGATTTTGTTTAAAAAACTCGAATTTTCCGAGGAAAATTTCCGCCGAAGGAAATCGGAAAAAAATATCTACATATGTGTAGAATTAAATTTTTATGTTGTGTTTTTGGTTTAACGTTAAAATATTCCGAGTTACAGTGCAATAATTGAAAAAAATATTTCGGAGCGCTAATTTGTTTATAATGCACACTTATAATTTATTTGTTTATAATGCACATAAACCAAATAGCACACTTTCTGCGGACTTTGCATAGCTATATGAAATCTTAAGATTTGATTCCAGCATGTCCAGCAATAAAATACAGTCGACTCGCGTTAATTCAAACCTGCGATAATTCGAATCTCTCTATAATTCAAAGTTATCACGAGTTCCCTACAAAATCTCTTTATATTTCGAACTAAATCAACACATTTTTATACACTTGGTAATTCGAACGAAAAATATCATTGCTATATAACAAAACGACGCATTAATTCGAACTGATCGGCGTCCAACACTCGACAATTCAAAGTTGCAGAGATTGTGACAAGCAGCGAACTGCAAATATCACGGTTCTGACAGCTATTTCACTGATTGACAAAACATGGAGGAGGTGTAACACTCATAACTATTCTCAACTGCTTCAAAAAATCCGGTTTCTTAAAAGAAGATCAGGAAGATCTTCCACTACTTATGGATGATGAAGAACCAGCAATAGAACCATTAGTTGACATCAGCAGTGTGAGTTTTTCTGACTTTGTTCAAGTGGATGAAGATGTTGCTGTCTAAGGCAGGCCGCACATCAAAGAAACATGAAACGTAAATTACGTTTCATGGAAATAAACCACTGCTAAACAAATATATGTCCGGCCATTTATGAAACTCTCCGAAAATAAAAATGTGTCATGAGCATGAATCACACTCGTTTCATTGGTAGGCGGACTTTGAGATTTGTTTAGCAGTGTTTTCTTTTCATGAAACATGTTTTTCGTTTTATGTTTCATGTTTTTCGTTTCATGTTTCTTTGGTGTGCAGCTTGGCTTAGGTTCACTAACCGATGGCGAAATTTTATCTGCGACAGATACCAATGAAAAAAGTAACGATGAAGATGAGTACGATACATCAGAACCTTTGGCAAAGGTGTCAGTTAAGAAAGCATGATCCTCATTCGATACCTTACAAACCTTCTGTCTACAAAACGAAAGTGATGAAAAAGCATTTCAGGCACTTTTTCTCTTAAAGAAATTATTAAGCAGTCTGAGCAGCAGCAATGTGCTTTGAAGCAAACCAGTATAATACAGTTCTTTCCAAAGATTGATTAATTCACATTAGGAATACATACATGTACCTATGTATGTACACGAATGGACCTCTAAACTTTTGTCAGCGTTATAGAATATGTAGCCGAAGTTTTATTTATTTTCTCTCACATATTTCGAACCATTTAATATTTCAAACACTCAATAATTCGTAATATTTTAAGAGTCCCTAGAGTTTCGAATTAACGAGAGTCGACTGTAGCTGGTACATAATTTTCCTTGTTTTATACTAATTTTCCCAGATTATTACCTTACATCTTCCATTGAGTTGATAATTCACATTGTGGAAATTCTCAATTATTATATTTCTAATTTAATACTATTCTATCTAATTCCTCCAAAACCAGCAAATTTCCATAAAACCCAGCCATATTAATACCTTTTGTTTTAGTTTTCCTCGCAAGAAATAAACAAAACACTTCTCCTAAACTAAACCTAACCTAGCTTTCGGCCATTTATTCATGTCCGTGCATGTCACAACAATTTCGACAGTCGAAATTATAATATCAACCAATTTTTACAATAAAATAGCTGGTACATAATTTTCCTTGTTTTATACTAATTTTCCCAGATTATTACTTACCTTACATCTTTCATTGAGTTGATAATTCACGTGGTGTCGCAATAATTTCGACAGTCGAAATTATTATATCAACCACTTTTTTGGAGTCGCTATTAATTTCGATAGTCGCTATTTCGTGACGTCATTTCGTTAGTTCAACTAAAATCCACAAGGCTCGCACAGTCGCATTTCAACCGTCGCCATATTGATTGCGACATGTTTTCAGTCGAAATTTGAATTAGAATCAGGCAGCAGAGCACGCCAAATAGAATTCTATTTTGCTGACGTCACAAAATAGAATTTCATAATGGGAGAATCGACAGTTGCTAGGCATGCAACGTGACGTTATTAAAATATAATTCTATTTTGCGTGCTCCCACAGCTGTTGTTCTGCCATTCTCCGTCTCTAAGGTCTAGTCTTTCCATGGCCTCGTCCACTTCATCCCTCCATGATCTTTGGGGTCTACCTCTTCTTCTCTTTCCTATTGAGCTTCAATCCGAAATCTTTGATATCCACCTTATACGATCTGCTCTTCTGACATGTCCATACCAAATTAAACGTTTTTCTTCGATGTAGCTGATGATGTCTTGTTCTACTGCCATTCTCTGTTTTATCTCCTCATTTCTAATGCGATCTATTTTTGTCACTCCGCAGCTTCTTCTCATGAACTCCATTTCAGTTGCTGTAATTTTGGACCTGTATCGTTTGTTTTCATTGCTCTGCTCCATAGGTCGTTATACTACGTATTGTAGCAAAACAATGAGTCACCAGCCGCAAGGCGTAAGCCGAGAAAAGTCTAGATCGAAGCACGCTATACGTGGAACCGATGCGCGGTTGTTGGAAGGTCACACGATAGTCGGAGAGCTGGCTTAGCCCGGAATGATCGAGAATAACGACTAGGATATATAAGGCATAATTTTTGTGAATAGAGTTTAGTCTTAAGCTAAAGTTTGTAAAGTAAACTTGTATAAATAAATAATAAAGTCGTATATAAATACGAACCGCTAGTTTTATTGTAATTATAAGTAATTACACTAGTCACGTTACAGTTGGTGTCGGTGTTCGGTGAAAAATACGGTTAACTTAGTGCGATATAAATAAGTGAATTACAGAGAGACTTTAAAAGACTTTTGGACTCTATTCGTCGGGAATAGTTAAAGTGCGTTGATTGTTCGGTATTCGGAAAGACTTTTAAAAGACTTTTGGAAAGTACGTGTGTGCCGACCAAAGATGTTGCTACAAGAACTTACAGTAAAACAGCTCCGTGAACAGCTAGAGGAACGGGACGTGGACAGCAGTGGGCTCAAGATAGTCCTACAATCACGACTCGAGGAAGTCCTCAAGAAGAATGGAGATGACCCAAAGACGTTCCACTTCCAATCAGCAGAACAAGCGATCTTATCGAAATTTGAAAGTGTTTCTCAAAAGATCGATGAAACGTCTAAGATAAGTCTAAGTCTTTCTCAAACGATCGATGATATTTCTAAGATAAATAATGAGAAATTCGAAACCATTTCTCAAAAGATCGATGAAACTTCTATAAAGAACAACGAGAAACTTGAAGAAGTTAGTAGAAAAAGCGACGAGAAATTTGAAAGTGTTTCTCAAGTAATTAAAGACGTTTGTAGACAGAATGACGAGAAATTTGAAGAAGTTTCTAGAACATTCGATAAGATGCAGAAAAGTGTAGAGACCGTAGAAGAAAAGATCAAACAACTAGAGAGCATGATAACCGATACAAAAGTACAACCATCAGTTAATGCAGCAGCGTTAGATCCTGTAGTGAAAGATGAACTACCGAGAGACGAAACGTCGCATAATATGAGATTCAAATTACCACCATTCGATGGAAAGTCCTCTTGGTCCATATATCTTAGACAATTTGAAGCTATTGCGACCGCCAATCATTGGACCGAACAGGAAAAGGCTGTTTCCTTGACTGCTGCTTTGCGAGGTGATGCTGCAGATATATTAAGATCAATTCCTAAGGGTCAAGAAAATTGTTACCAGACCTTGTTCACTCGTCTAGAAAAACGCTATGGAGATGCCCATCTACAACAAGTATACAAAGCACAACTGCGAAGTAGAAGTCAACGAGCAAGTGAGAATCTGCAAGAATTTGAAGCAGATGTGGCTCGTGTGGTGCGGTTGGCTTATCCAGAGGTGCCAGACAGCGTTTTAGAAGAAATTGCAGTAGACACCTTCGTCAATGGGCTGAAAGATAGTGAACTACAGAAAGCTTTACGACTAGCAAGACCGAAAGCTTTAGATGAAGCACTTGCTATTGCCTTGGAACACGAAGCAGCTAGCCAAGCTTCACGAAACAATCGAGTAATAACCGTGGAAAAAGGCGATAAGAGAATAGATGAACGTTTGGTGGAAATGGTACGGAGGGTGATTCGTGACACGATCCCGAAGAGACGCGTGAAGAGGGCTGGAAGAGTTGGTTCAAATACAGATGCTTCCTCAATACGGCCATGCGGTGAAAGTTGTAATCACCGGCTTAAAGTAGAGGAGCAGCTTTGCCCTGTGAGACGAACCACCGTCGTTAATGAGCAATGGCAGCCCGAACAGTTACAAGACGCCCAAGAAGATGACCCATGTATAAAAAGAGTATTGGATTGGATGCGGCAAGGTGAGAGACCTAGTTGGCAGAACATTAGTGCATGTAGTCCAGAAGTCAAGGCCTACTGGAGCCAATGGAATTGCCTGGTACTAAAAGATAATCTTCTGTACAGAACCTTTGAGAACGATGATGGTACAGAATCAAAGCTTCAGTTGATTGTACCTAAAAGTAAAGTGTCAGAAGTATTGCGTCAGTTGCATGACGGTACATCAGGTGGACACTTTGGTATTACGAAGACTCTGCAAAAGGTTCGAGAACGGGTCTATTGGGTGAACTGTAAAGATGATGTAAGAAGATGGTGCCGGAAATGTGAACTGTGTGCATCCGGTAATGGTCCAGTTGGTAAAAAGAGAGCACCCATGAGACAGTACAATGTTGGAAGTCCTATGGAAAGAGTAGCAATCGACATTGCAGGTCCATTTCCAGAAACCGATGCTGGAAATAAATACATTCTGGTAGCCATGGACTATTTTACGAAATGGACCGAGGCCTATGCATTACCGAATCAAGAAGCTGCTACCGTTGCAGAGGTACTTGTTAAAGAATTCTTCAGCCGATTTGGTGTTCCCTTGGAGATCCACTCCGACCAAGGGCGAAACTTTGAGTCAGCTCTTTTCCAAAACGTTTGTAAATTGATTGGTGCCAATAAGACCAGAACAACACCCCTGCATCCTCAATCAGATGGAATGGTCGAGAGGATGAACCGAACGATGGGTAAACACTTGTCCAAAGTTGTATCTGAACATCAGCGAGATTGGGATCAACACATTCATTTATTCCTGATGGCCTACCGCTCGGCCGTGAATGAAACTACAGGTCAAACACCAACCTGCCTGATGTTGGGTCGTGAAGTTCGTTTGCCCTGCGACCTAGAGTTTGGTTGCAGACCTTCCGAGGAATATGTTGCAGGCGAAGAATACGTAGACCGCCTGAAGTTACGAATGAACAACATTCATGAACTTGCCCGACAACACATCCAGATAGCCAGTGACAGAATGAAAGATCAATATGATTCTCGCTGCAAGAATGAAAGCTTCGAAGTAGGTGATCTTGTCTGGCTTTATAATCCACAACGTCGTCGCGGCTTGTGTCCTAAACTACAAAGACAATGGGAAGGTCCGTATGAAGTTAAGAAGAAAATAAATGACGTAATATACAGAATTAAGAAGTTGCCAAACGGTAAACCAAAAGTTATTCACATAAATCGTCTTGCACCATATGCTGGCTCCAATGAAACAGAAGAAGCCCGAGTCCTCCAACAGGAAATGAAAGATGCCGCACAGCCAAGTTTTAAGGAATTTATGTCAAATTACGCAGAGAGAAAGAGTGCTAGATTCGGTGTGACCACAGAAGTTCAGCAAGATCTGTTTGGTGTTCCAGAAAACGTCTCTCTAGCCCAGTGTGTTGCCCAAGACCTCGAGATGACTAAAGGAATCTCGTCCGTATTCAATAGAAAGTTCGGCCGCCTGGACGAGTTAAGAAATCAGCAGCCTAAAATTGGAAGAGTACTGCGATTGGAAGATGGTCCTCGATCTTTGCTGTATATGGTGACCAGGAAGTCTTATACGGACACGCCAAGCTATGAGAACATATGGCGTGCTCTAAGTAATTTGAAGAAAATCGTGTGTAATTATGACATCAAAGATTTGGCTTTACCAAAAATAGGCCATGCAGTAGAAAATCTGGATTGGAAGATTGTGAGAAGCATGCTTGAAGTGGTCTTCAGAGAAACTGGCGTACGAATTACTGTGTGTTGCATGAACCCGAAGATGTCGGATCCTTCAAAGACAGTAGACTGTTATTTCTTCTTGAAGGGTGTATGCAAAGCTGGAGAGTCGTGTAGATTCCGCCATCCTGGGCCTTCATCTAGAGTTGCTGATCGGGACGCTCAGATCTTAAGAGGGGAGCAATGTAGCAAAACAATGAGTCACCAGCCGCAAGGCGTAAGCCGAGAAAAGTCTAGATCGAAGCACGCTATACGTGGAACCGATGCGCGGTTGTTGGAAGGTCACACGATAGTCGGAGAGCTGGCTTAGCCCGGAATGATCGAGAATAACGACTAGGATATATAAGGCATAATTTTTGTGAATAGAGTTTAGTCTTAAGCTAAAGTTTGTAAAGTAAACTTGTATAAATAAATAATAAAGTCGTATATAAATACGAACCGCTAGTTTTATTGTAATTATAAGTAATTACACTAGTCACGTTACAGTATCAAGGTGTTGTAATATATTCTCGTCTTTGTATTTCTGGTAGGTTATCTGTCTATCTCACAGTACCCCGTTCATTTGTTTAATACATGTTCTTGTCTGTGCTAATCTGCCGGTTATCTCTTGCTAGTAGACAAGGCGAAAACGGCGGGTTCGTTGGAAGAAATATTTCCATGAGATTTTTTTGCATAATCACATTCGTGAGACACCCCAGAATAAGGTTCAAGAAGTCGCCCACACGAAAAGTGGTCCAATTTTTTTTTAACAATTTTTTTTAATCAAATTGCAGAAATCAATATTTTCGGCCCGCATTTTTTTAAAGATTTTTCGGACCATTCTCGACAGAAAAGGTCTCTTATAATTTTTCTCTAAAGTTGATCTTTTTTGAGTTTATGCAATTTAAAATTTGAAAAACGCGAAAATGGCCATTTTTAAAACTTAATAACCTGGTTAAAGATTATTATTATGAAAGTCAGAAAGTGACTAAATCAAATTTAAAGCCCCCCTTCATGATGCTGAAGAAATTTTTGTCATTAATTTATTACTAAGCTGTTATTTTTATTTATTAATAATGAGCGGTAAGATCGTATTGATGCGGCTGTAAATGTGAGTGCGAGTGAGATGCGCCATTGGAATGCCTGAATGGCATCTCTTTCGCACTCATCATGGACGGCCGCCTAATACGTGCATGACGCTCATTATTTTTACTTAAAAAGAACAGCTTAGTAATCAAATAATGACAAAAATTTCTTCAGGATCTTGTAGGGGGGCTTTAAACTTTGATTTAGTCAGTTTCTTACTTTCATAGTAATAACTTTTAACCGAGTTATTAAGCCTTGAAAATCGCCATTTTTCGTTTTTTTTTTTCAATTTTAAAATCCTCCTAAAAACCTCGAAAACTATCAACTTTGGAGAAAAATTATAAGAGACCTTTTTTATCCAGAATAGTCCAAAAAATCTAAAAAAAAAGTTGTCCGGCCCAAAAATATTGATTTTATAGTATGGTATAGTTAGAGCCAAACCCAGACATCCAAAGTGAAAGTTATCTTCCAACACCAAATTGTTCTATATGGTCCACATAATGTTCAGAAAAAAGTCACACCATTTTGAGCGTCGGGTTTGGGGGGGGGAGAGGGGGGAGAAATCTGCAAATTCGTAGTTTTTTAGGTTTTTCGTCAATATTTCTAAAACTAAGCGGTTTAGCATGAACAACCCTCTACACAAAATTGTACTACATTAAATTTGAAATAAAAAAGGCCTTATGCATAACCCTTCTAAAATGAACGGTTCCAAAGTTACGGAGGTAGTATAGTATAATTGGTCCAAAAAAAGGCCTAACCCAGACATCCAAAGTAAAAGTTTTCCTTCAACACCAAATTGTTCTATATGGTCCACATATTGTTCAGTAAAAAGTTACACCATTTTGAGCGTCCGGTTTGGGGGGGAGGGAGATGGGGGAGAAGTCGGTAAATTAGTAGTTTTTTTACGTTTTTCGTCAATATTTCTAAAACTATGCTTTAGCGTAAGGAATGTTCTATAGAAAGATATTCTACATAAAATTTAAAACAAAAAAGGTTCTATACATATTTGTTATAAAATCAACGGTTCCAGAGTTACGGAGGGTGAAAAGTGGAGGTTTTCGATACTTTTTATATTTACCGATTTCCCTCCCCTCTCCCCCCCAAACACGACGCTCAAAATGGTGTGACTTTTTTCTGAACATTATGTGGACCATATAGAACAATTTGGTGTTGGAGGATAACTTTCACTTTGGATGTCTGGGTTTTTGGTAGTTATATCATAAATATTGCCCAAAAAATATAAAAAGTATCGAAAACTTCGACTTTTCACCCTGTGTAACTCTGGAACCGTTGATTTTATAACAATTATGTAAAGAACATACTTTGTTTTAAATTTCATGTAGAACATTTTTGTATATAGCATTGTTTATGCTAAAGCATAGTTTTAGAAATATTGACGAAAAACGTAAAAAAAACTACTAATTTACCGGCTTCTCTCCCATCTCCCTCAAAAACCGGAAGCTCAAAATGGTGTAACTTTTTACTGAACAACATGTGGACCATATAGAACATTTTGGTGTTGGAGGAAAACTTTTACTTTGGATGTTTTAGTTAGGCCTTTTTTTGGACCAGTTATACTATACTACCTCCGTAACTTTGGAACCATTCAGTTTAGAAAGATTATGCATTGGATCTTTTTTATTTCAAATTTAATTTAGAACAATTTTGTATAGAGGGTTGTTCATGCTAAACCGCATAGTTTTAGAAATATTGGCGAAAAACTTAAAAAACTACGAATTTACCGATTTCTCCCCCCCCCCCCAAACCCGACGCTCAAAATGGTGTGACTTTTTTCTGGACATTGTGTGGACCATATAGAACAATTTGGTGTTGAAGGATAACTTTCACTTTGGATGTCTGGGTTATGCCATCTTTTGGATCAACTATACTATACTATTAGCAATTTGATTAAAAAAAAATTTGGACCACTTTTCGGTGGGCGACTTCTTGAATCTTATTCTGGAATGTCTCACGAATGTGATTATGCAAAAAAATCTCATAAGAGTATTTTCTCCAAAGAACCCGCCGTTTTCGCCTTGTCTATAGGCGGTTCCATTCTTTGAGAGTATGAATCATAAGTATTTGAATTTTTCAGTGCCGTTAATTTCCCTATCATCGCCCATTTCAAAGTTTCTCACTGGTTCTTGTACCTAAGTATTCGGTCTTTTCTAGGTTTATTTCCAGTCCATTTTTGTGTATTCCTCTCTTTTTGTTACGTTACCCCCTAAACATGTTATGCAAAATTCAACGTTTATTTTGTTAGTTTATTTTCTGAGAAAAAAAAATAGTTTACATAAAAACCTTCAGATTTCACTAAAAATAATGTATTTAAAGTTTTGTTATTATTTATTTTATTTCTGGATTATACATTTTGCAACTGTTTTCTTCTCTTTGTGTTGATTACAAACAAATGAACTTACTTTTTTGTCCTTAAAAGTAGAAAAACGTTTAATTTCTCTTGTGTAATCTTTATAGTCTAATCATTTTAACTGTACTAATATCCATCGGCTAATTTACAATGATTAATGGGATGTTAAAATACCTTATCTTTAAGCGGCTTCTACAATTTCTTAAACATATCGAATTTTATATACCAAACATTGATATCGGCACTTTGTTGCGCATTCTGACGGATTCCCCTTTCGACTATACTATACCTCGACCCGAGCCACAAATACCAGAGACAAATATGTACCGCCTACCAGAGAGCCATAAATACCGGTGTCAATGAAACCAGAAGGGACTATTTACCGCAGATTCTAAAGCGGAAGTAGAAAAATAGAAAAGACAAAAGATTTGAAGTCGATAGAGCACTAAATTTGTGTCCAACGTTAAACGCCAAGCGGGGTCCCAAAGAGACCCCAGCGCATATTGAATAATTAAATATAAAACAAATATGTTTGACAAGTTTTATATAATTAATATTTAAAAAGGTTAGAATGACACATTAAAAAAGACATCCTCAAAAAAATTGTGTAAAAAAAGTTATTTAGAAAAAACATTTGCTGGGTTCTCTTTGGGACTCCACTTAGTGCTTCTAACTAACTTTCTAGTGCTTAGTGCTTCTAATTACACTTTGATTAAAAAAATTATTATCTCCCTCCTGAAACTTTTTTATTCCGTTATTCATGTCGAGTCGGACAACTTTTCTATTTCGGAAAATTTTCCGGAGGGAGTTTTCGTAAATATATAAGTTTCTAAACTTTTGAGCGTCCGACAACTGGAGTACCCTTAATAATTTGTTGAAAAAGATTACCAGTTAATTGTAAGTATTTTTATCAAACAATCCTGCAAAAAAATCATTATAATAATATATGCCTACATATCGCATACACGCATCATAAAGAGTCATACAATTTATAACCCACCATTAACCCTCAGAGCACCAAGCTTTTTTGCGACGTTCAAACCCTCAGAGCACCAAGCGTAGTCACACAAGGACCCTAGTTTGTTTATTGAGTTTTTTTGTTTTTATATTTTTTTTGTTACTTTGGGCCCTAAATATGTTATGCAAAATTCAACTCACCGTTGATTTTTGCAGGATTGTTTGATAAAAATATTACAATTAAACCGTAATATTGTCCGACAAATTTTTGAGGGTACTACAGTTGTCTGACGCACCAAAGTTTAGAAACCCCTAGAGTTATAAAAAGCCCCTCTCCCGAAAATTTTCCGAAAAAGAAAAGTTGTCCGATTCTACATGAATAACTGAATAAGAAGTCTCATGGGGGAGGTAATATATTTTTTTTTTTAAATGGTGGACCCAAGACCTTTTAGTTTCTTTTTTCCTCATTTCTTTTTTTTCTTATTTATTTCTTCTATTTTTAAGTTTTAATTGATTACGGTGGTAGGTAACTGTGATACATTTTCTGTAGTACATAGTTAGGGCAGTCAATGAGGGCATTTGGCTCCGAATTCCATCCTATTACATCGATTTACTTAATATTTTCACCGTAAGTAGGGAATAGCTCATGAAACAAAGTCTACCCTATGCTGATGTGCGCTTTTTTCTTGGGGATGTTTCCCACCCCTTTTTGGGAGTGAAAAATGTTTTGGTTAAAATAGCCATGGAAGAGGCTAGAGAACCTAATTTTAAGCAAAAACTGTTCTATAATTATTTTTTGACAACTCGATACTTTTTGAGTTATTCGTGGTTGAAAATTGGCGATTTTCATTATAAAATGACACCTTTTCAGACGGATTTTTGTGAATAACTGAAAAAAATTCATCTAACAAAAAAACTACAGTAGGAAAAATGAAAGAATACCCATGAACGAACATATAAAACAGGCTGTATTTTCCTGTCACCGTGTCACACAAAAAATTGGCCAGCGCAAGCACATGTAATAATTATTATTACATGTACTTGCGCTGGGCAATTTTCTTTGTGACACGGTGACAGAAAAATACAGCGTGTTTTATATGTTCGTTCATGGGTATTCTTTCATTTTTCCGACGTATAGGTATAAAATATTTCTGTATGTTATAAATTTATAAAACAACAAAGAGATTCGTTCCTTCATAAATCTTCTAGTTAAAATATAAAGAAGGATATGGCAGATAATAAGATTTTGTTTTTTTGTTGCATGCTCAATTCGGTATATTCAACTTGAAATAACAGAGAAACGGTCGATTTTAGGTGTATAATGATACTTACAACTTTTATAGTGCTTGAAAAGACCTTTAAAATGAGCAATACAAAATGTCGGTTACATTCAAACTAAGCGAGATATTCTGCAAAAAAGTTGATGACTAATGTATTTTAAGAAGAAATGAGAAGTATGTTTAACCCCTCATCCATCAGAATTTAAATACATACATCGTTTTCCTTCTACAATACTTTTTATTATAGTGTTATTTATATGTTCAAAAATTTGGACTGGTTTAAAATGAATGGTTTTTGAAAAAAATAAGATCAAATTATAGAGCGCATTTTTAAATTTTCTTAAAAATCTTCCTTTTTCTCCCTGTAACTCGAAAATGATAGGAGATACGAAAAAAAGATACCACACAAAAATGTAGGGTTTTTTCAGATAAAAATTTCCTTTTTATTTTTCATTACTGTATCTTTTATCATTTTCAAGTTACATGGAGAAAAAGGAAGATTTTTAAGAAAATTCCACACCTGTAATTTTGAACCAATCAAAATACGTTATTTTGACAGATCACCATGGCAACGGAGGTATTTTATCGGAAATTTTTTGCTCGTGGGGTACCCAACAGCGAATTATAGTGGAAATTTTTTGACGTCTACAATAACAGAACATTTTTGACAGACTGGTTTTTATTTGTTTACATAATTTAGTTTTGATTCATTTTCTATCACTTGTAGTTACTCAAAACTTATGTAAAATTGAAGAATACACTATTTTCTATCTTGAAATGGTATTCCCATGCAACTACAATGAGTAGAAATTACAAATTTGAAAGCCTAAATAATTGCTGACAAAGCTATGGCGCGCTATTAATCTGTTCATGCAGCTTTGGATTTTCAAATGCAAATTTGGTGTGGAATTTTCTTACCGAATACCACGCGAAGTCAAATTAATATCCGGAAATTTTTTTTTGATCATGAATATTTTTAGAAAATTTCCGGAAATAATTTGACCTCTAGTGGTATTACTAGTGAAAATTTAAAAATGATCTCTATAATTTGATCTTTTTTTTTTCAAACACTCATTTTAAACCCGTCCAACTTTCTGAACATAGAAATAACATTATAGTAAAAGGTATTGTAGATGGAAAACAATGCATTTACATTTTGGTGGATGAGGGTTAAAATTAGTTCTCATTTTTTCTTAAAACACATTAGTTATCAATTTTGTTTGCAGCATATCTCGCTTAGTTTTAATGTAATGGACCTCTAATATAGCTCATTTTAAAGGTCTTTTTAAGCACTACAAAGGGTATTGGTAGCATTATACACCTAAAATCGGCCGTTTCTTTGTTATTTCAAGTTGAATATACAATTTGACAATGTACCAAAAAACAAACTATTTTCACCTACCATATCTCTTTTTGTTTATAACTAGAAGAGTTATGGAGACAAGTGTCGCTTTGTTTTTTTATAACTTACAAAAATGTTGAATTGTAGTTTTTTTTAGTTAGATGCATAGTTTTTAAGGTATTCGCAAAAAACCTTTCGAAAATGTATTATGTCTCAATGAAAATGACCAATTTTCAACCACGAATTAGACAAAAAGTATTGAGTTTTCAAAAAAATATATAGAACAGTTTTTGCTTAGAATTAAGTTCTTCACCCCCGAGAAGGGGTGGGAACCACCCACTAGATAAAAGCACACATCGGCATAGGGTAGACGTTGAATTAGGAGATAAGTAGAAGCTAGGCCCAAAATTTCATTAAAATCCATGCAGTAGGATAGAATTCGGAGGTAATATCCTATTCTTGCTCCCATTGACTGGCGTAAGTTTACATTTTAATGTTTGTTTACTACCTCCTCTTTTTGGTTTCATATTCGCTTTTGACGTAGACATCTCTGCATTTTCTGTGTTGATTAGCATTAAGTATGCACGGATGACCTACTACATAAGTAGTCAAAAAATGAAAAATTATTAACTGACAAAAATCGCCTTAATTTAAAATGCCAAAAATGTGTCACTAAAACAAATTTTAAATTTTTATAAGAAGAAAAATGTATTATTAGACGATGAGCCTGTTCTCAACTAAATCAATATTATAAAAGATCAATCCCTTTGAGGTAATGTAAAGAAATATTTTATTACTAATTAATATATTAAGCTTTTCCTTGTGTTTGCTTCTTGTTTTTAACAACATTACTGCTTTTTCATCATCTGCTGGAGTTTATCTGTAGGAAAGACATCTCTACGTTACTTGAAGCTTTAACAAAACAGTGCGACCGACATTCTGACAACAGTGAGTATTGAACTTGGTCTTCTAGAATGTCAGGCAAGTGCTCTACCACTTGAACCACCGACCTTTTAAAACAACAACGTAACTAAAGTAGTTTTATTTGTTTCAGGTCCCCCTTCTTTTAGATGGTGTCCTCCTGACAGGGTCCAACTCCTTCAACTTCGACAGAGAACTGAAGACCCAAGACCTTTAGGATTTTGTGACGATTGAATTAGGCCGAATCAGGAGCGAGTAGTAGATTTGGTGGAGTGTTTTTAGTTTTCCTTTATTTCCTTGCGCCATGGAGCGTGAATCGAACCCCATGCAGGCCTTGTGCCGGTCCGGATGTGGATTTTATGGTAGCCCCGCGACTGACGGACTATGTTCGTTATGTTTCAAGGTACGTTGCGCTTAATTTTTATTTAGTTGTGGTTTAAATGTGAAACTTACATTATTTATGATTTTTTTATTTTTAAACTTCGAGGTTATATAAAAATATAAGTTTAGTAAAACTTTAAGTAGGTACCTAAGGTTAATAAGTCAGCGAAATGTATGGTCATTCTTCGAAATGTATGGTCATTTTAAAGCAGGCGAGACTCGTTAGTCTCTGGCCTTAGTCGTGAAGTCTTTGTGCCATATCTTTTACTTTAAACTTTTTCCTTAAACGCTAATGTGTTCTGTGGCTTCAACGAAGGCCAACAGTTTAATCATTGGTAGGTAGTTTTAGGATCGCTGCTAGTAGTCCAGGAACCAAAGCTCTTCACCTCGCAATTTTTACAGAATGGATCAATTTACTTGAAAATTTGAGAATAAGTAGCGGATAGTCCATGGATCAAAATCTATATGATGCCGACAGGCGCTTTTACTATGGGGGTGGTTGCCACCCCATCTCGGGGGTAGAAGTTATTTATTTTATTTTGACCGCAAAAGTCAATAAAACCATTCATTTTAAGAAAAAAATGTTCTATACATTTTTTTGATAAAATTAATAGTTTTTGATTTATTCGCTATCGAAAGTGTTAGTTTTATATCTAAAAAATCAATGTTTTTCGATGGTAGACTCATTTACGATTCATTCAATTTTTGCCGTAGAACAAACCGTATCAAACCAAGTTCTTGGGAATTAAATTACCTACAATTTCATATTTAAACATTTTTTCGTATCTCTGATGCTAATCTTTCTATTATGAAGAAAATGGCATTTTTTACCAAATTGCAAACATTCGTTATTCGCTTTAAATACCAGTTTTCTAAAAACTAATCATTCTAAGCCAGTTAAACTTCTAGACTAGAATCTATTAATAGTTCGCAAATAAAGAAAAATTAATATGGACAATGACTAAAAACACTGCTAACTTACATTATTATGCTTCCAATTGGTTATTTTTTAACCGTAACTTATTTTTTCTCTTAGAATGTTCGTTAAAAAAGAATTTTGTAGGTTTTTACAAGGTCTATAAGGCTATTAATATTAAATCGTTTTAACATTCGTAGTCACAAAAAGAGGTGGCATTGAAAGGGTTGGTAAAGGTGGTTTTTGCATGATATTACAAGTTTTAATTAGTCAATAGTCAATTTAATTAGTCAATAGCTCACTTAATTTTTGCCTTAAAAAAATGTTTGCAAACCAAGTTCTCGAAAATTAAGTAAGCTACAATTTCATATTTAAATAATTTTTCGTATCTCTGATGCTAATCTTTCTATTGTGAAGAAAAGGGCATTTTTTACCAAACTACAAAAACTCGTTATTCGCTTTTAACTCCATTTTTTTAAAAACTAATTCTAAGCTGATCAAACTTCTAGAGCCTATTACCAATACATAAATCAAGAAAACCAAATCAGATCAATGACAAATTTTAATTAGGGTGGTGATTAGGGGGTTGTTTACGATCACTTTTTTACTGAAAAAAATAGGGACTGACATTCTTTTTATTATAAGTCACTTAATTTTTTTAGCTAGATATTTTTTTTATTTCTGGAGATATATATTTTTAATACTTTAAATTAGTTTTAACAAATTATCCTCGAAAAAATGCCTAGTTTTCCCGTCCTTTGACTTTGAAACTACAATATTCAGCATTTGACGAAGAAGAGCCAACATAATAAAGTATAGCTCGATTACTATTGGCCTTAAAGAAAATAAAAAACGGTTTTGTTTATTTTTTCAAAAGGTACATTTTTGTTAGGTAAAGTTGTTGTGACAAAATGAAAACCTTTTTGAGTTATTAGCAGAAAACTGATTAAAAACATTGATTTTTTCGATATAAAACTAACACTTTCGATAGCGAATAAATCGAAAACTAACTTTATCAAAAAAATGTATAGAATGATTTTTGCTTATAATGAATGTTTTTACCAACTCTTGCGGTCAAAATATAATAAAAATTTCGCCTTTTGGCATGATACAGATTTTGATCCTTGGACTAATTTTCAAATTTTCAAGCAAATCGATCCATTCCGTAAAAATTGCGAGGTTTTGTCCTATTTTAAGCTTGATTACTTGGACTATAGTTCAAACTTCAGTTGGCCAGTGAATTCCTGCCTCACATTAATTAGCCCATTCCAATGGCATAGTAGGTGTATGGCAGACTCTTCTTCCATTTCGCACTTCCTGCACCATGATTCATTCACCTTACCTAGTTTGTATAGGTGGTTTCTTAAACGGCAATGTCCAGTCACCATTTCAGTTTCGTTTTGATCTCTCGTGTATTCTTCTTCTACGGCACTACAGCCCAAATTGAGCCTTGGCCTCATTTATTTTTTGCCTCCACCCTTGCTTGTCTGTGGCTGCTTTTCTCCATACACGGACTCCTAAAAGGGCTTGTGCGTCCCTGTTTACTGTGTCTTCTCAGCGCTTTCTTGGCTTTCCAACCGGTCTCTTTCCCTGCATTCTAGCATTCAGTGCTCTCGTGTATTGAGGTTCATCAAATTGTTCGAGAGTGTTTTATCAGTATTCTTGATTATTTTTTTTTAGTCTGTATTTGCCCTTAAGTGGCTCTTCATTTCTTTTCGTGATTTCTTATCAGCCATTTCTGAACCTCGTTTTTCGTAGCATCTTTAGGGGTGCCACTGAAAGATTCTGGGCCTTCAAAGGTTTCTCTCGAGCCTTTTTTGCCAACATATCTGATTGTTAATTCCCATGCCAAAGGATAGTATGTACAAAAATAATATAAATATAGTAAGAACCAATAACGAGGAATCCAGAGAATTTACTACAACTCAAGGCGTCAAACAGGGATGCGTGCTGAGTCCACTGCTATTCTCAGTGTTACTGGATGAAGCGATAAAGAAAGCCAAGAGAAGAATGAGAAAACTAACATTAGGATACTGGCAAATGAAACGGACTCAACTATCGGAGCTACTATTTGCAGACGACATGGTATTGATAGCAGAAAACAGAGAAGACTTACAGAACAATCTTGAAATCCTAGAAGAAGAACTATCGAACATAAATATGAAAATTAATACAGAGACAACAAAAACCATGATAATTTCAAATACGAGGAAAACACACGCAATAGAATTAGACGGGAAACAACTAGAGCAAGTGGAATATTTTAAATACCTAGGAGTAATAATCGAATCAAATGGTAAACAAGACATGCAAATAAACGAGAGAATGGGACGAACAGGAAGCTTATTTAACGGTATGAAAACAACATTTTTGGGGAAAAAAGAGATACCGGAGAAAGTAAAAACGACAGTCGTTAAATCAGTAGTTAGACCAACAATCATATATAGCAGCGAGACATGGACATTGACGGGGAGACAAAAATCCAGAGTCAATGCTATGGAAATGAGGTTCCTGAGGAAAATAGCAAACAGAAAGAGGACAGACAAAATACGAAACGAAACATTTAGACAAAACCTAAATCTAGAACCAATCAATGAAAAAATAGTGGAGGGACAACTTAGATGGTTCGGGCACGTGTGTAGAATGTCGAACGAGAGGCTTACAAAACGAGTGTTAGAAACGAGAGTGCAGGGGAAAACAAAAGAGGAAGACCAAAAGTTATGTGGGTAGATCAAATCGGGAAAGAAGTCGAGAAGAAGGGATTGACATAAAGTGTAAGAAACCTAACGCAAGATCGGAAAGCATGGAGACTACAATGCCAAACTCAACTCCACCAGACTTACACCTAAAGGTAGAAAGGCTTAGGACTAAGTAAGTAAGTAATTCCCACGCACCCCTTCATGACCTTGCTCCCATATTAAAGACACTTTATTGTCTTTTGCCAGGTTGAGACCTTTGCAGTTCCTCACAAGTTTTAAATTCGTGAGTGGGTTCTTTACTGCCAGAATAGCCGCGAATAAATTAGTTAAACTAAATTTTTTATTAGTGTTATTCATAACGGATAAGATATTATTCTTCATGCAGTGAAACCAATACACTCGATATATCTTGTCTAAAACCAAACCTAACAACAGCACACAAAAGAGATCAAAGAACTGCATCTATAAAAACTCTGAATGCAACAATCTCTATGGGGGAGAAACAGTGGCGGATCCAGCAGGATCCAGCATCGTCAAGCATCGTCAGCATCGTCCAAATTTCAATGAGAAATATATGAATAAATAAATATTTTTATAATATTTATATCTAACTTGGTTTTAGAGGGTGGGCCGATCGCCCTCCCCTGGATCCGCCACTGGGGAGAAACCGCGAGACCACTAGGTGTCTGGATATACGAACATGAAACATACATAAAAAATAGGGAGTTGACTAATCAGAAATATGCAAACTTGACTGTGACAATGACCACAGAGTACAATGGAACTATGCATCAATAATCATTAAACAGACATGAAAAAGAGAAAAATCAAAGAAGAAGCTCTCATCCTACTTAATGAAGAAAAATGGGTATTAATATCAGCAGAATGTAGCAGGCTTTTATTGCTAATACTAAAGGTCAATAACAAGAATATACCAACAATAATAGATTTAAAAAGTCGCGACACTACAATTATACACAATACACAAACATAATACACACATACACACGCATAGTGCACATACGAATAATGCAGAAAGACACAAAAGTATGTCCCAAGGGCACAAAATCCACCCTCAGATTTTTTCAACTAAAAGCATGGCAGTTGCCTACAAGGCCGTGACCATGCCAAGTCAACCGTCAATTTTGAAAAGACATAACATCCTCAATAACTTCGGCGGTTATAGTCTGTCAAGTATTAGTTAAAAAATCATTTTTTTTTTCATTACACTCAATAGGGAACTTGCATAAATTTTTAAATTCGACAAAAATGTTATAAATCACAACAGAACATAATTTAAAACATGTATCAAAGATAAAAAAAGTTTTGTTTGTCTTTCGTTTGGCCCCTAAAGACGATTAAAAATTCAAATTAAAACAGGTGGTCCAAAACGCGTCGTGACGTCACTTGGTTTTATATTTACATTTTTCCAATAAAGTAAACAGAATTTTAAATTAGACGTTATAAACGTCAGTAGAAAATACATTTATGTGACGTTACAAGTGTTTTTGATCGTTAGACCTATTCATAGAAAATTTGTACTTTTACAAAATGGTTTTATTTTCAATAGTAAACCTTCGTTCCTTTCCTTCAAAAACAGTATAAAACTACAATTTTAACAAACTGGTATTATGTATTACAATGATATACGATAAATGTCATTAGAATATAAATATTTTTGACTTATTCCACGACGATGAGCTTGCCAAATACCCAAGTAGGTGGAGGCCAATAAACTAAAGAAGGAGAAGAAGAATATACCTAAATATAAGGTTGTGTCTAGGTATACGCTAACGTGTACGCAAATAAAAAAGTTAGAGTGTCGGTGATTTCTTATTTTTTATTTGTTTAGTGTTTGTTTTTAAATTAACTACGGAGTGTGGACAATTATTTAGTTCTTTTAATGAGTTTAAGAACATTTTAAAACAGTACGAAAAAGATAAGAGACTATAAATTAATATATATTTTTTTTAGTTATAAATGAAATAGTATTACCGTAAAAGATTAAAATAAAAGGAAGACCTAAAGCTTTCACAATAATAATTAACTTGTTCTGAAGCTATTATCCTTGTGGCATTTTTGTAATCAACTATTCTAAATGAGAACTAAGCCACAATTTAACTAAAAAATTGATTTTATTAACGTTTCGACTTCTAAACCGGATGTCGTTGTCAAAATACAAAATATTATTAAATTAAACAAAAATGTTGTTGCTTAGTAAAAAATTTTTTCTAATAATTTATTTAATCTGACTAATTTTTGTATTTTGACAATGACATCCGATTTTGACGTCTAAACGTTAATAAAATATTTTTTTTAGTTAAATTGTGGCTTATTTTCCATTTAGAATAGTTGATTATAATAATTCACTTACGTATAAAAATTATTTTAACAATATTTTGAACCTACATGTCATGTAAACTAAATACATATAATTATTTTGCTAACCTAAATATATACTTTTATATATACATTGATTTATTACAATTAAGTTTGAAACATCTGAATAGTTCTGCTTCCCTTCCCTTAACAAATATGTTTCTATCAAACAAACACTAAACATATCAAAATAGCATGTACCAAAATATATAGTCACTGCGCAACCTAAATAATGACGTCACTGGCTTGATGAAGTTTAATTCGCGTCTACCTAACTTTTTTATTTGCGTACACGTTATCGTGTACCTAGACACAGCGAAATATAACCATATAGTAGAGTATAGTTGATCCAAAAGATGGCATAACCCAGACATACAAAGTGAAAGTTATCCTTCAACACCAAATTGTTCTATACGCTGTGAGCTCGTATGTAGAGGGGATATTTACAAATTCGCGAACGCCAGTAGTGACAAGTCTGTAAACCTTTACCGGAAATTTGACATAAATGTCAAAGTGATTAATTTAAAATTAAAATTAAAAACATTAATTATAAAAAACTTTAGTTGGTCAAAGCTGTGGTATATATTTTTACCTTAAATATGCTTACGTTTTAAATACTGAATTTAAGTTTTTTTAATGTTCTATTAATCCATTAATCTTAGCGCCATCTACACGATAATTGTGAAAGTATCCGAAGTAAGAAATTCATATTTTGTCAATAGAACGTCAAAATGATTAGCAAAATCTTAAAAAAATCCATTACAATTTAATTACTTTTTTGCGTTGTAAATATTAAGCGATAACAATTAAATAATAAATTTAAAAATTACCGGTGAAAGTTGAATAGTAGTCCGCCAGGAGCGACACCAGCGAAGCTCACAGCGTATATGGTCCACACAATGTCCAGAAAAAAGTCACACCATTTTGAGCGTCGGGTTTGGGGGGGTGAGGGGGGAGAAATCGGTAAATTCGTAGTTTTTTACGTTTTTCGTCAGTATTTCTAATACAATGCGGTTTAGCATGAACAACCTTCTATACAAAATTGTTCTACATTAAATTTGAAATAAAAAAGGTCCTATGCATAATCTTTGTAAAATGCATGGTTCCAAAGTTACGGAGGTAGTATAGTATAACTGGTCCAAAAAAGGCCTAACCCAAACATCCAAAGTAAAAGTTTTCCTCCAACACCAAATTGTTCTGTACGGTCCACATATTGTTCAGTAAAAAGTTACACCATTTTGAGCGTCTGGTTTGGGGGGCAGATGGGGGAGAAGTCGGTAAATTAGTAGTTTTTTTACGTTTTTCGTCAATATTTCTAAAACTATGCTTTAGCGTAAACAATGTTATATACAAAAATGTTCTAATGAAATTTAAAACAAAAAATTTTGTATACATAATTGTTATAACATCAACGGTTCCAGAGTTACGGAGGGTGAAAAGTCGAGGTTTTTGATACTTTTTATATTTTTTGGGCAATGTATGGTATAACTATACCAAAAACCCAGACATCCAAAGTGAAACTGATCCTCCAACACCAAATTGTTCTATATGGTCCACATAATGTTCAGAAGAAAGTCACACCATTTTGAGCGTCGTGTTTGGGGAGGAGAGGGGGGAGAAATCGGTAAATATAAAAAGTATCGAAAACCTCCACTTTTCACCCCCCGTAACTCTGGAACCGTTGATTTTATAACAATTATGTATAGAACCTTTTTTGTTTTAAATTTTATGTAGAACATTTTTCTATAGAACATTCTTTACGCTAAAGGATAGTTTTAGAAATATTGTTGAAAAACGTAAAAAAACTACTAATTTACCGACTTCTCCCCCATCTCCCCCCCAAACCGGACGCTCAAAATGGTGTAACTTTTTACTAAACAATATGTGGACCATATAGAACAATTTGGTGTTGAAGGAAAACTTTTACTTTGGATGTCTGAGTTAGGCCTTTTTTTGGACCAATTATACTATACTACCTCCGTAACTTTGGAACCGTTCATTTTAGAAGGGTTATGCATAGGGCCTTTTTTAATTAAAATTTAATTTAGAACAATTTTGTATAGTTTTGCTAAACCGCATAGTTTTAGAAATATTGACGAAAAACGTAAAAAACTACGAATTTACAGATTTCTCCCCCCCAAACCCGACGCTCAAAATGGTGTGACTTTTTTCTGAACATTATATGGACCATATAGAACAAATTGGTGTTGGAGGATAACTTTCACTTTGGATGTCTGGGTTTGGGTCTAACTATACCATACTAATAATAAAAACTAATGCAAAACTATGTGACGTCACGGGCCGTTTGAACTACTTTATACCGCAGAAGACTTTAAATATGTATTTCTAAGTTATTTCGAGTTTTTGAAGCGTGAAATTTTGGAAATCTCATTTTTAAACAAAACTGAACATTATTATCTAATAAAAAAAATGTGCAAGTTCCCTATTGAGGCTTAATCACGTATAAACAAAATATTTAACTAATACCATTACAAAACTATTTTAAATAATTGATTTTGAATACCATCACAATCATATCGAGTTGCTAAATTATCGTAGATAAGTCTGTAACTAGAGCCACAAGACATTATTATATTTATATTCGATTTCAAGGTATAAAAATTATTCATATCATCATATTATATTTCTTAGTAATTTTGAATGTCTGATTTATATACTTTTATCTTTTATGTCTCAAAGGTCAATAAGATTGTGGCTGTAAAGGATATTTCTCATTTTTACAACCCTTGCTCCGACTCTTTATATTCGGTTCTTTTCTACGATTGTATCCCAGCCCCTATTAATGTTTTTGCCGAGGTACACTATAAAAAAATAGTTTCTAATCTAAACTCTGTTTAGGACTGCATCTCTGACTATAATAATACCGTCATCAGTATATAATTTAGTTTGCTAACTAGATTAGTTTTCTTAACATTGCGTTTTAATTCATACTTATCACAGGTCTGGCTTTTGTTCATTCGATTTTGAGATATGAGATATTTTGCATTTGGCAAGTATGTACTAAGGTATCGACGGCTTATCTAATGGTTACGGTTACGCCATTAACTACAATGCCTTGTGGTAGGTTTCTTTAAATATTTCTTTAAATACTAGGTGAAGGGAAGAGAGAGTCTGGTCTCATTCGATTTTTTATATTTATTTCATCTCAATTGTAATTATTCGTAAGTCTTTGTCATCCAATATAGTTATTTTCCTAACAAGTGCAGAAAGTCATTCTTTTCCGCACGCGATTGCAGTTTGCCGAACGACGCGAAGCGGGAGTTCGGCAAGCAGTCGAGTGCGGAAAAGAGACTTTCTGCAAGAGTTAGGAACAATATTTTTTCTAGGAGTCTTTAGACTACTAAAGGTATCCGAATATCTTCCAAGAATATGCGTTCTCTTCTCTATATCAGGAAATTTACTACCAACGTTTCTATCACTGAATATATCACCAAGTACAGGGCAACCTATCTTAAACTTATAAAATCAGCTAAAAAAGTCTACTACCATAACCGTTTGGGAAGCTCAAAAAGTGTTGCAAAAGAAACTTGGTCCATAATAAACGATCTTCGAAATAAAACCCACACTGCTAAAACAATTTCCGTTCCAGACCCTGAAAATCTAAATGAATACGTTGTTAATGTGAGTAAAAATATTACATCAACTATTTTGCCACAACAAGATCCCATTGCTTATCTCCCTAATTCAAGAAAGGTCTCGAATTCATTCTTTATAAAACCAGTCGATAAATCTGAACTGATCCAAACAATCAATAGTATCAAAAGCAAATCCTCCTGTAGTACTGATGGTCTATCGATAAAAATTTTTTCTAATCTCCCAGAAAATGTGTTAGAAGTCCTCATCTCACTAATTAATGATTCCTTTGAGAAAGGTAAATTTCCAGAGTGCCTGAAGACAGCCATCATTATTCCTCTTCAAAAGAGTGGTGAAATATCTAATACCTGCAATTATAGACCTATTGCACTACTACCGGTACTCTCCAAAATTATTGAGAGACTCATAAAAGCCCGACTTATGTCCTTTCTAGTTGAAAACAACATTTTATCACAAAATCAGTTCGGCTTTTTAAATAATAAATGCACCACTGATGCCATCTTTTCTGTACTACATGAGGTTTATCAAGCACTGAACAATAATCTTCACACTGCCACCGTTTTTTGTGACTACGCCAAAGCTTTTGATTGTGTAAATCATAACATTTTGATAAGAAAACTAAATTTCTACGGAATTCGAGGTATTTCTTTAGATTGGTTCCAATCTTACTTGGATGATAGGAAACAACTGGTTAGAGCAAATGATACAGACTCTAGTCTCAAAAACATTGTATGTGGGGTACCTCAAGGTTCAGTATTAAGTCCTCTACTTTTCCTTATCTTTATTAATGACATCACTAGTTTAAAAATCGATGGAAAAATCTTTCTTTTTGCTGATGATACCAGTATCACTTGGAGCAACTCAAATATTGCAACTCTTCATGCTACTATAACTTCTGATCTACTTACAATAAAAACCTGGTCTGACTCTAATTTACTCTCGTTTAACGTAGATAAAACAGTAGCATTGTCTTATAAAGGAGTCCTTCAACCGTTACCTCTTAATAACAGCCAGATCAGTACCGTTGATTCTGTGAAATTTCTTGGTATTTTTTTAGACAGCAACCTTAAATGGTCCCACCATATACATTTGTTAAGGAAGAAACTATCCTCAGCTTGCTATGCTATAAGATCTGTTTCGAATGAACTCAATTTAGCATCTTCCAAAATAACATATTTTTCTTTGTTCGAGTCACATCTTCGTTATGGTCTTCCTTTTTGGGGTTCTGGTACAGCTGCCCAATTCGATGTTATTTTCAAATTACAAAAAAGAGCAATTAGATATCTGTTTGGCCTCAGAAGAACAACACATTGCAGAAGTTACTTCAAAGATCACAGAATTTTAACCCTTCCATCTTTGTATATTTTAGAAACTGTTTGCTTAATTCGTAAACATCTACATGTCTTTCCACCAAGACCTAATCATGACTACTTCACGAGAAATTCTACGTTTGACGTCTATATGCCGACCCCGTCCTCTGAGTTAGTAAAGAAATCTATCTCACAATAAAACACTGAAAAACGTTTGTTTTATTGTGAGATAAAATGAACTTCCATCAAGTAACGGTCGAATCCATCAATTATTTAAAGAAATCTATATTATATTCCGCAAAAGAACTTTACAACCATCTCCCTCTACAACTTAAATCTGCAGCATCTTCCCCAAATTCCGTAAACTGACAAATGCCTACCTATCTGAAAGACCATATTATTCAGTAGAAGATTTTCTTAATCAATAACTAAGAAATTACAGTACCCTTTGCACAAGTAGTATTTTTATTATCATTTTTTTTGTCTATATTTGGGTGTCATATGCAGCAGCTTAACTTTTAAACTTATTAATTACTGGTAGACTATTCATTTGCAATTTACTTAAATTTTGCAATTGACTACTTCTGTTTAACTTCATTATTATTGTTATTATTGTAAATATATTGACGATTTATGTAATTTTAGTAAATTGGATTGTTATTGTTTTGTTGTCTTGACTTTTTATAAGCTTTGTCGATAAAATTGTACAATTTTTCATGACAATAAAGCATATTTCTATTCTATTCTATTCTAAAAAATTACCAAATCTTAATCAATTAATTTAATTAATATGAAAATACATACACAAATTAATTCTTTGACAAGGTTGTCAAAACCAAACTTTCAATATAATTAGTTAGCATGACGACCATCTTGGTTTCCATGACGATGATTCAAAACGACTGTTATTGTCTACCGATTTGACTTTCGAATATTATGTCAAAATAATTTTATTTCATCGATTTGTCGTGTTAATTTCATTAAAACAGGAACACAATAAGGTATATTTGAAATAAATTAGTAAATAATATCTAAATATTAGTTTATTGCATGTATTATAATTACTTTAAGGCCATATTAACATATCTAAATTAACACGCGTGCGGAAAAGTAAAAACCGCGTGCGGAAAAGTAAAAACCGCGTGCGGAAAAGTAACACGCGTGCGGAAAAGTAACACGCGTGCGGAAAAGTGAAATTTCTAAACTAAAATGCGTGCGCGAAAGTAGACATTTTTGCACGCTCGTAGAAAAAATAGTTTTACTAAGTCAATTAAACTATACAGGGTGTCCCATAATTAATTGGACATTAGCTAATAGGTGATAGAAGACACCAAAATATTAAGATTTACCCAAAATCGCTTAAATAAAATATGGCTCCTTACTGAGTTACAGGGTGTTTTATTTAAAAATTTAATAACTATTTTTGCTCAGTATTTTAAAACTATTCGACGTATCCTCTTCATACTTGGCAGAAAGTGTAGGTATTATACATCCTATGAAATTATGATAAATAAACGTTCCTGGCTACTACCAGTAGCGTACGACAGGGGACAGCGAATGGTTGATCCTTCCCAAATTCTACGCCACTGGCGGAATTGCCATTTTAGCGCAATTTTTTTATTCTGCAATACTCTTAATGCAAATATCGTACTCTTTACTCGTAACGATAAAGTCATTAGTTTTCGAGATGTTTGAAGTTAAACACGTAACGGCAACAGATATTTTGATTAATGTATTGTGCGGCTTAATTTTAAACTTCAAATATTTTGAAAACTAATGATTTTATCATTAAGACTGAAGAGTATATTATTCATTTTTAACGATAAATTCATTAGTTTTCGAAATATTTGAAATTAAAAATTAGGCGGCACAATACAATAGGTAATGAAAATAACTGTGCTGTTACATGTTTAACTTCAAGTGCCTCGAAAACTATTGACTTTATCGTTACGAGTGAAAGTACGTTATTTATATAGAGTATTGGAGAATAGAAAAATTGCGCTAAAATGGCAATTCCGCCAGTGGCGTAGAATTTGGGAAGGGTCAACCATTCGCTGTCCCCTGTCGTACGCCACTGGTAGTAGCCAGAAACGTTTATTTATCATAATTTCATAGGATGTATAATACCTACACTTTCTGCCAAGTATGAAAAGGATACGTAGAATAGTTTTAAAATAGTGAGCAAAAATAGTTTTTAAATTTTCAAATAAAACACCCTTTAACTCAGTAAAGAGCCATATTTTATTTAAGCGATTTTGGTTAAATATTAATATTTTGATGTATTCTATCACCCATTAGCTAATGTCCAATTAATTATGGGACACCCTGTATACTTACGTTTATTATACCCAATTGATTTTTCACTTATTTGTTTGAGGACAAGGTCCTTGTTTGTCTTCTAAGGAAGTAATATTTGTAATATCTTTTTCAAAATGTTATATAGTTATTGGTGTTCTTAATATTGTCACCCGTTGCGTTAGATTTGCCCCCCTCGTATTTCGTAGATTAAGTTATGATTAAAGAAATACATAAAATTCAAATATTTTGATAAAGGTAACACAGATTTTTGTGATTTACAATCTCCTATGATGAAAAAAATACCGCTAGGGATTGATTCCGCTGCCGATGGTAAGATCCAGTACAATTGAACATCGATTGTATTACTCAGCAGTGGAATTGTGTGGCCCTGTGTGCTTAAGATTATGAGAGCTGAGGAGACATAAAAGTAGCTTCATTGAAAAATATATTTACTTTTTTATTTATTAAAAACCCTATTATTGTTTGTATTTCAGGAAAATCTAAAAAAGAAACAACAATTACCTAGCACCCCTTCAAGTCTGAGCGCTTTAAGAGATACAGCAACAGCACACCCTACCATTAGTCATATTGTATCCCCACCACTCACAGATCTTCCCACAGATGTAAGTATAATTCTCTTAAATTTTTATTCTTAATCATTAAAAACGGTAGGTATGTTATATAGTCAGAAAAAATTTAATGTATAAGATCTTTTTTGTGTATACATGTACTGTTTTATATGTAGCTAAAAGTTTCTGAACTCGTAACTACAATGAAAAACAAAACTTCAAACCAACTAATAAGCCAGTCAATGAGAGCAAAAATAGAATATTACCTCCGATTTCTATCATAATGGATTTCGGGATCTTTCGGGAATTTTCCCGAACAGATGGAAACATTCCTTTGTGTGTCCTATTTTCAAGGCAGGAGATCATAGTGATATCAAAAATTATCGGCCAGTTTGTATTCAGTCAGCCTTATCTAAAGTATTTGAAAAAATGGTTTTGCCAAGTTTGGATAATTGTTTTAGGAACATTATCACGGACAACCAACATGGATTTGTAGGCGGACGTTCTACTCTTACTAACCTCCTTTTGTATATCGATAGTATAGGTACAGCAATGGATGAGGGTTACGAGGTGCACTCTATATACACCGATTTCAGTAAGGCCTTTGACCTACTAGATCATAATGTCTTAATTACAAAGCTGAGAAACTTTCGTATCACTGGTTCTTTATTAGCTTGGTTTACTTCATATTTGCAAGGAAGAACATTGCAAGTAAGATCAGCAGGATGTGTTTCTAATGGATTTGAAGCCGTGTCAGGGGTTCCGCAGGGTTCCCATTTGGGTCCTAAGCTTTTTCTGTTGTTGGTAAATGATATTGGTAGTAACTTTAAATCTGAATATCTGATATTTGCAGACGACTTAAAGATATTTAAATGCATTAGGTCAGAATCTGATTGTGAGGGTTTGCAGAGAGACTTGGATTCTTTAGTACATTGGTGCCAGGAAAATAATCTTAGATTTAATGCTTCGAAATGCTCATATATTATTTTTTCACGTAATAAGACCACCAGTGATTTTAAATACAAGATAGGAGATGTGGATTTATCTAGGGTTCAGGTAATTAAGGATTTAGCTGTGTTACTGGATAGTAAGCTAAGTTTCGTGGACCATTATGATGCCGTGCTAATCGGACATTAGGGTTAGTCATCAGAATGTCACATGATTTTAATAATTTGTTTGTAATTATGCGATTGTTTTTGAGTTATGTTCGTTCATTACTAGAGTATTGTTCAGTGATTTGGAGTCCAAGTTATGAGAATCACAAATATCGAATTGAATCGATTCAAAATAAATTCGTTAGATATCTGCGGTATAGATTAGGTACTAGAGGAATGCAATTGAATTCCAGTCAGGTCATGCAGATGTTTCATTTGCACCGTCTAGAGGATCGCAGGCGATACATTGACCTTAATTTCGTATTTAAGGTGTTAAATGGTATTATTGTTGCACCTAGTATTCTAGGTCGAATAGATTTTTATGTTCCAGCTAGGAATTTGAGAAGATGTCCCTTGCTATCCGCTAGAATAGAATTGTTTCTAGTGTAAATGAGTTTCCAAATATAGACTTTATGGGAGTCACACTAAATGCTTTTAAAAGGACTATTTCACGTGAATTATTTTAATTTGATTTTAATTTTTTGATGTCGTTAGTTTAATTGTAAGTAATGTAAGTTAACTTGTGTTCAATGTTTAATTTTGACTTTTAATTTTAATTGTAAAATGGAGTTTTCCGTCAATAAATATATTAATATTATTAATAATGCATGGATTTTGAGCATTTAAAGAAAAGCAGTAATCTCACTAAGTTATTCTAAATACATCACTGTCGTTCGTTCCTTCCTTATCATTGTCATAGATTTGAACACTGTTTTGGCAATTAACACGTGCACATCCCCCATATTTAGCGTTACAAAAAAGCCCGATGTTTCTGCAGGTACATGATCAGTTGCATCCTTTTCTGCAATTGCAAAAAGTTATTTCTAGTAATTCCTGCGGTTAAGGTCATTTATGCATTTTTGTGGGCTGGAAATATCCATTAGCATTATTCCACCCCCAATCATTTGGATTGAGAGCTTTATCGCCTAGTATTTGAATTTGGTAATAAAATCTCTTAATGTGCTTGTCCAAAACATTTAATGTAGCTACGACTGATGTCAATTGCTTTTCATCAGCAGCTGTGAAAAGTGAGTAGTCGGTATATCGAGGTCCCATTCACTTCTGCTTCAAAATTTGTATATGCTCAATAATTAAAAAAAAAGAATGTGTGTGTACTTTGTACCCACGTAAGAAGTTATACTTCTATTATATAATTTCAACGAAATAAATATACTTAACAGTTACAATACAAAAAATTAACCAAAACTTAACAATGCCAAATAATAAAAAAAAAAGAAAAAAGTATGAATCGTCCGGGATTTGAACCCGCAATCTCGCGATTTCTCGATCTCTGGTCCAATGCTCTACCAACCAGGCCATCAAGGCGCATGTTACTGACGTTTCAGATATACATAATTACACATCACGGTGACAAGTGAAATATAAAAATAGATGTTTTATTATTTTACGCCCAAGGAAGACAAATCCAAAGACATAAAATTATAATAAATAATACATTTACTAAAAAACACTAATATATTATTTTAATGGCTTATTTGCGCTGATACATCATTTGAAAGATTAGCAACTAAACGTCATACTGTCTGTGTGCGCATGCGCGCAAATTTATGAAAAATTTTACTCTCAATCGCGCCTGAAGAAGTATAACTTCAAAAAAGTTGTTTAAGATAAAAAATCCACAAGGAAAAAGTTTTTCTGTAGTTGGCTGTATACATGTAATACAAAAAACAGTAAAATCCTTTATAAAAGGTATATTTAAAATCCCTCAAAAGGGCTACATCAAAATCACATAACTAGTTTTCGACTGGTTTACCAGTCATCATTAGTGCTTACCTAAAATGAATATAACCTGGTAAAATAATGCAAAGATATTGAAATTTTGACTAGGGTTAAGAAAAGTTATAGGTTATACTCACGTGCAATGTACTTGCTAACCACCAAGATATTATTTTAACAAAAATATGTGGGTCAAAGCCCAGTAAAAGTAGTCCGTCAAGGAAACATTGGTTTAAAATGCTACATTAAGCGTGGATGTTTAAAATATTTTGCTAATCTGCCCCAGGTAACATCTGAGCTGTGGATTTGACTTGTTCACATGGTGAAAGTATGACAGCAAGTAACAATGAAATGGATAGAGACCTTCGAACGATCACAAGACAGAAATGACAGTTCCACAGGAAGTTTAAAATTAACCTGTCATATTTAAAGACTAAGGTGTACAGCTTGTTAAAATTAGAAATGATGTAACAACACACTCCATTGTGAAAATTATCATTTAAAATTCATTTAACTAGTTGTTATAGTTAAAAGTGTATTCACGTATACTGTAAGTGGAGTTAGTTAGGCAAACCACATTACACAAAAGTTTTGTATTCGAGAACTAAATTTAGTAATCAAATCTTATTATCAAGAGATCTAAGTTTTAAAAAAGCAATTTTGTGTTGATTTAAAGTTATCGAATTTATTTATAGTATATCGAACTTATTGGTAGCTGTTGGAATTTGTGTAGGTAAGTGTGTAAGAAATCACAATGGGGGTGACTGAGGTGTAAAAATGTCTTAAATAATTTAGGAGGATGTATCATTAAGAAAGCACAAACTCAAACTTAGGCGAATAATTCCTAAAGACCTCGCAGGCTGCCCGGATCCCTAAGGGTCCAAAAACCAAAACCGTAGTAGAATGATGATAGTAGGGGCTGGGGGTATGAGATGTCTGTGAGGAAATTAGTGAGAAAGGAAACATGAACGAGACCCAGAAAGAAAATTAGACTTTTGATTTGGTTTTACTAAAGATGAGTGTTATATGTTGGTAATGACAGATTGACTAGGTAGGGTGAGAATAGCCATATGTAGAAATATGGTGGTGGGTTGTATGTAGATGAAAATTTGTATAATGAGGATGTCTGTGGATGATGATATCAGTAATTTATATGTATGTTATGAATAGATAAAAGTGGTTAGATGGCTGAAGATGACAAAAGGATTATTGTGGCTAGTACCAGATAAATTATTATAAGTGTGAATGTGAAAGACGCAGTAGAAGGGGGGGGGGTTAAAAATGATATTGTAAATATGTTAAGAAAAAAGTTGTCGATGGAGTGGTTGGAAGTCCCGATTGAACGAAACATGGCGGTTGACACACTAATTTCCTCACAGACATCTCATACCCCCCAGCCCCTACTGTCATCATCCTATTACGGTTTTGGTTTTTGGACCTTTAGGGATCCGGGCAGCCTGCGAGGTCTTTAGGAATTAGTCGCCTAAGTTTAAGCTTGTGCTTTCTTAATGATACATCCTCCTAGATTATTTAAGACATTTTTACACCTCAGTCACCCCCATTGTGATTTCTTACACACTTACCTACACAAATTCCAACAGCTACCAATACGTTCGATATACTATAAATAAATTCGATAACTTTAAATCAACACAAAATTGCTTTTTTAAATCTTAGATCTCTTGATAATAAGATTTGATTACTAAATTTAGTTCTCGAATACAAAACTTTTGTGTAATGTGGTTTGCCTAACTAACTCCACTTACAGTATACGTGAATACATTTTTAACTATAACACCTAGTTTAATGAATTTTAAATGATAATTTTCACAATGGAGTGTGTTGTTACATCATTTCTAATTTTAACAAGCTGTACACCTTAGTCTTTAAATATGATAGGTTAATTTTCAACTTCCTGTGGAACTGTCATTTCTGTCTTGTCATCGTTCGGAGGTCTCTATCCATTGTCACTTGCTGTCATACTTTCACCATGTGAACAAGTCAAATCCACAGCTCAGATGTTACCTGGGGCAGATTAGCAAAATATTTTAAACATCCACGCTTAATGTAGCATATTAAACCAATGTTTCCTTGACGGACTACTTTTAAAGGGCTTTGACCCATATATTTTTGTTAAATAATATCTTGGTGGTTAGCAAGTACATTGCACGTGAGTATAACCTATAACGTCTCTTAACCCTAGTCAAAATTTCAATATCTTTGCATTATTTTACCAGGTTATATTCATTTTAGGTAAGCACTGATGATGACTGGTAAACCAGTCGAAATCTAGTTAAGTGATTTTGATGTAGCCCTTTTTTTATATATAATATACCTTTTAAATATACCTTTTATAAAGGATTTTACAGTTTTTTGTTTAAGATAGTGTATCCATTCAAAAGCCATTGTAAAGGAAATTTAGTTAGAAAAAACCATTTAGTTTTTAAAAGGTAAAGGGTTAAAGGACGCAAGAAAGCTGATACTCACGCTATTAACCTAATTTAAAGTAGTGATATCTCAGACAGTTTTTATGCTACAGTAATAAAAATAAACAAAATTTTTATTTAAAAAAACTCTATATTTTTTATGGAATCATTTTTTTCGTACGTCTTATTATTTTTGAGTTACATAAAGCAAAAGGTAGATTTTTAAGAATCTAAAAATGCGCTCTATAATTTGATTTTGTCATTTTCAAAAACCATGCATTTTAATCCAATCCAACTTTTCGAACATAGATATAACACTATATTTTGTTTTTAAACCAGGAGGAGTAGACTAAAGACATATTCAAACCCAAGAAAGTCACTAGAAAAATCACGAAATAAAGCTTCTTTTTTGGTTGATCATGTCTGCCTTCGCCGTTAATCCATAAATATTAGATATATTATACTAATACGTTGCTAATAGACAAGGCGAAAACGGCGGGTTCGAAGGGAAAAATTTTCCCATGAGATTTTTTTACATAATCACATTCGTGAGACATCCCAGAATAAGGTTCAAGAAGTCGCCCACGTGAAAAGTGGGCCAATTTTTTTTTAACAATTTTTTTTAATCA
The DNA here is from genome assembly GCF_917563875.1 of Diabrotica virgifera virgifera. Lineage (NCBI taxonomy): Eukaryota > Metazoa > Arthropoda > Insecta > Coleoptera > Chrysomelidae > Diabrotica > Diabrotica virgifera. The sequence continues at coordinate 204,864,234 of NC_065443.1, read as the reverse complement.
AATTGCAAGAATCAATATTTTTGGCCCAAACAATTTTTTCTTTAATTTTTTGGACCATTCTGGACAAAAAAGGTTTCTTATAATTTTTCTCTAAACTGACCGTTTTCGACTTTCAAGCAATTTAAAATTGAACAAAACGAAAAATGGCGATTTTCAATGCTTAATAACTCGGTTAAAAGTTATTATTATGAAAGTCAATATATGACTAAATCAAAGTTTAAAGCCCCCCTACAAGATCCTGAAGAAATTTTTGTCATTATTTTATTACTAAGCTGTTATTTTTAAGTAATAATAATAAGCGCCATGCACGTGTGCGGCGGCTGTAAATGCTGAGTGCGAGAGAGAAGCCATTCCAGCAATCCAATTGTGCATCTTACTCACACTCAATTTACAGCCGCATCAATACGATCTAACCGCTCATTTTTATTAATTAAAAATAACAGCTTAGTAGTAAATTAATGACACAGATTTCTTCAGGATCATGTAGCGGCGACTTTAAACTTTGATTTAGTCACTTTCTGACTTTCATAAAATCATTTTTAACCGAGTTAATAAGTCTTAAAAATGGCCATTTTCGCGTTTTTCAAAATTTAAATTGCATAAACTCAAAAAAGATCAACTTTAGAGAAAAATTATAAGAGACCTTTTTTGTCCAGAATGGTCCAAAAAAACGTAAAAAAACTAGTCCGGGTCAAAAATATTGATTTTTGCAATTTGATTAAAAAAAATTGTTAAAAAAAATTGGCCCACTTTTCACGTGGGCGACTTCTTGAACCTTATTCTGGGACGTCTCACTAATGTGATTATGCAAAAATATCTCATGGGAATATTTTTCCCAACGTTTCCGCCTTGTCTATAAAGAGTTCTATATAAAAACAACTACTTTTTATATAAAAACAGACTAAAAATCTAAAAATCAAAGGAATAACGCAGAAAACACAAAAATCACCGACATAACTTAATTTAACATATGAAATGCCAATAGTGTCAAAATTTCATAAATGTCAATAGTGTCAAAATTTCATAACAGTTGAGTAAACTTGCCTGAGGTTGGAGCAATTACAAACAAGCATTATGGCGCGGTAAATTTGAATCACTCCGGGTTTAAAAACAGAGCATAGTATAAAAGGTATTGTAGAAATAAAACGATGCATTTAAATTCTGGTGGATGCGAGGTTAATATACTGCTCATTTTCTCTTAAAATGTACGAGTCATCAATCTTTTTTGCACCATATATCGCTTAGTTTGAATGTAATGGACATTTAACAGTGTTCGTTTTAATGGTCTTTTTAAGCACTACAAAAAGTATTCCCGGCATTAGGCCACGTTTACATGACAAGCGCTTAACGCGCGTTAAGCGCTTGTCATGAGAACGAGGTCTTATAACTGTAAAATCGACCATTTTTTTAATATTTCAAGTGAATGCACCGATTCGAACAGACACAAAAAAATCTACTTTGACCTACCATACCTCTTGTTGTGTAACTAAAAGATTTATGAAAAACGAATCTCTTTGTTTTCCCATAAGCTACAAAAATATTTGTTACAGTTTTTCATTAGATGCATAGTTTTTAAGTTATTCGCGAAAAACCGTCCGAAAAAGTGTCATTTTTCAATGAAAATGACAATTTTTCAACCACGAATAACTCAAAAAGTATTGCGTTTCAAAAAAAATATAGAGCAGTTTTTACTTAAGTCTGTTTTAGACTATAACATAAAATGATATAAGAAAATGGTATACTAAGTTTTGTTACAATGTAAAACAGGAAATAAAATCTGTTAACAGAAAATGTTATACAAATTAGAACATGTTCTATTTGATAACAATTTTTAGTACACAGGCATGCGCAGTTAGGTTATTTTCGTTATACTGTCACATTGGTTCTTTTAAGGTTAACTTTTCTTTTAAGAAATGTTGCAATGGAAGAAGCTGATAATAATAAGAGCTTCCTTATCCATCATATAACATATCTTTGTAATATAAAATATCAAAGATAAAACTAACTAATAGGTTAAATGTTGAGGAAAATGAGGTTAAAATATTCCTAAAAGAAAATAAGAAGAAGAAAATTGAGGTTAACAGTATGTGTACCATCACAAAAATATAAAAGTACTTTTTTACCATGTAATGCGCAGAATCACATAACATATTCTAATAGGAAAAAGTGACAATGTAATACACAACTTCTTGTCTTAATATTGTACACAATAATTTCATGTAAATTTTTGTTATATCATTTTCTGTTAACAAAAAAAGTATAGTCTAAAACAGTCTTTAAAGTTAGGTTCTTTAACCATTCCCGTGGTTATCTTGACCAAAAAATTTGCTACCTCTGAGAAGGGGAGAACCACCCCCCAAGATAAAAGCGTATTTTGGCATAGGGTAGACTTTGTTTCTTGAGCTATTTGCTGCTTACTGTGAAAATATCTTACTGTTCGGAGCCAAATACCCTCATTGACTGCACTATAATTAAAAAAAGAAGACTGACTGATATTTTAAAAAGTTCGAGTACAAATCAAGATTTTGACATACTTCATATTATGAAACAAGATAAAATTTATACGTCATCAAACGCTGTAATTGTGACTTTTGTTCTATAATTTGTGTTCGCTATATTAACTATCAACTTCAAAAACGTCACTTCGTGCCCGTCATATCAGTAGTCAAAATTCATAGTCAGATGTCATCATCCAATCATTCACCTCCATCCCCGTCTCCATCTTCATCCAACAAAAGCATTCCAGAGAGCGAAAACGAAAATCGCCACGCCTTGCCTTCCAACGATGGTTCAGACCCAGCTATTCCCCACGCGCCTATAACCGACGAAGATCCATTGTTTTTCTCACCTCCCGCAACTAATGGAAATTGTTTGGAAAGCGAAATACCGAGTCAAGAGGTTAGTTTTCAATGAAATTGAAGCGAGGGAAGGGTGGAATTCAATGTGGGAGTTGTGTGTGAGACGAGTGAAAGTGAAAGGTGGAAAGATATGTTCTGAGGTATGAAAACTTTTGTGTGGGAACGTATTTCTCGCAACAGCAAAAAATATACATGTTTTTAAAGAAATATTTCGGTAAACCCTTTAGTAGGAATATCTCATGGATATGACTTTAGTTTAGAATTTTATACTTACGGTTTCTTCGGGCGTTTCTCCTTTGTCTTTATCACTAATTACTTTTGTCCATAATATTATCCTGTATTGGGCCATTCATCCAATTAGAATCCCTTTCATATACATGTCTTGTCTGCACGTGTCGTAGAATTATTTATTACGAAGGTTTCTCGATCTTCTGCAACATGGATAATTGTCCTGTATTTGATATCCGAGTCCATTCAAGAATGTTTTTTAACCAAGAAACTTGTTTTCGTCCAACCTACTGCCCTCTATTTTGCCTTTAAGGAACTTTCTTTTAATCCGTGGTATGCTCTATTTGCTAGATATATGTGTACGTCTTATCTTCTTATACGCCGTTTTTATTTTAACTTGTTTCTTCAATTCACTTATCCATTTTCTGGAAACTTGTTATGGTGATTCAAGGATCTTCATCGTCCTACATATTTACATAGAAAAACATTATTTATTGGCAGTATGATAAGTACCCTCTCCTCAATGAAGATTGGCTACTACAATTGCAAACTCTTCTCTTTCTTCAGCTGTTCAAAATTTAGCATCAGTTGTTGGTATTACTTTGTAACTTTCCTAGATTCAATATCGTCTTCTTCTTCTTAAATTGCTCTCTCCCCAGTGGAGGCTACTACAATTGGAGGGTCAGAGGGGAAAACGATGAATGTCAATTTTTTGGCCATTTTGCGATTCTTGAGCATTCTGCTAGCTTAGAAAGAGTACCATCAGCCTGTGAACGCCCAAGGAGAAATAACGATGAGAATCGCCTTAAAAACACGTCAAAAGATCGGACGCAAGGGGGGAAACGATGAAGGTCGCGAACGCAGAGGAAAGAACAGTGAGAGTTTTACATATACGATGAAACTGTTGCTCGTAAGGGTCGGATAATGTGTTCTGTGTTATAACAGTTTTGTGGAAAAAGGTTTGCCCGGTAAAATTCGTCAATTAAAAATTTTTTGCGATTCTTGCCGAGTGCAATACGAAAACTATAGTGTTATTCGCTATTACCTCCATTATCTCGTGACTGAAAAACATCGTTTGAAGTATTTTTCACTATTCGAGGGCACTCATATCTTGTGTGCGATAAAAGCATGAGCTACATAAACCAACAGTCTTAGGCTACGGCTCCACGGGCGAGAAATTGACGCTAGCAGTAGCAGTAAAATGAACTTAAGGTTCCGCGGAACGGAATGGGAATAGCCGAACTGAACCGACTACGCACAAGTCCTGTAGTCGGTACAGTTCGGCTACTCCTATTCCGTTCCGCGGAACCTTAAGTTCATTTTACTGCTACTGCTAGCGTCAATTTCTCGCCCGTGGAGCCGTAGCCTTACGTTGAATTACCCAATGAATGGAGGGAGGTTATCAAGCACATCAGAAAAAGCCTTCACTATTCGCTGTGATTGACTATAAAATGAGCTTTTCAGTGACTGGACCAAGTACTTGGCACCAATTTACCAACAGAAATGCCCTTTCCCTACAAGGCGAAAGCGTTGTTTAAAAATAGAAGCAGTTTTTATCGAAACATATTCTGCGGTACGTACTTGAGCGCAGATGTTATGTGGAAACCACCAAAAACAGGAAAAAAACAAAGGAAACCCGGCTCTATCAAAAGGAAATCTTAAAACCCTTTACAAATGTCCAATCCCGATTTCTTAACCCAAGTTCAGTGTTATCAACATCTTAAAACCATTTTTGGTCAACCCAGATGCCAGGACTTTTTATGTTCAGTTACCTACATCTCAAGTCAATGATGCAATCAGTGAAGACCTCTAACTGGATTGCCTTCTAGATGACGAAGATTCAACGATACATTTTTTAATTCAATTTATTTACGGTAGATTTTTAAGATTCCATAGAGAAGAGTCGACAAGACATTTGGATAAACGTAGTCAAATTTCGAGCTTTATTCGAGAATCACATACGTAACAATCTTTTGATTTTTTCGAAAGCTTTTTTGGCCTGTTTTATTCTAGGTCTTAGGTCTAAATCACGGTTTAGAGTTAGAGGCTATCCAACTAATATTTTTCCTTTTTTAATAAACTATCCAGTCTTCTTGATTTCTGAAATAAGGAGAATATGAACGAACCCCAACATTTATGAGATTCTTATAATATAATTGCAGGAAATGAAATTATTATTTTTATAATAGTATTAAGTATTAAGTAATAAATTATGCACATTGTCTCCTATGATGTAAACAAATACGCTAGGGGTGGATTTAATGCCAAGGGTTATAGCCGGTATAATCATATTCTGATTGTATTTCTGGTGGTTGAATCATTTGGCCCTGTGTGCGCAAGATTATGAGAGCTGAGGAGACACAAAACGTTTTAAGAAAATATCTTGCCACGATATTGTACTATAAGATGCCTCTCAACTGTCAGTAATGATTTGAACTACTACTAAATTATCTATCGTAATTGTTCTCAGGCCTCAGAAGAATGTTCGAACGCAGCTTCAGCTGCCGCGGGCAACGCCTCTGCCGCTGAGACAATTGCCGCCGAAGCTGCTGCGGCTGCCACCACCTCCTCCGGCGAAACGGACTCCGGCACCGGGAGCGAAGACAAGGACGGCGATAAGGACGTGAAGAAAAAGAAGAATCGGTGTGCCACTTGTCGCAAGAAGGTCGGCCTAACAGGTAAGATTTCATTTTGAACTTCATACGTAGTGGACGTACGTCCACTGTTTTTAAATAGGTAGGGTAAGGGCTTGTTTATATGCAGGCGGTCTGGCTAATTGGTCTTTACCAAAGCCATAAAATTAAATAAAAAAAAATATGCAGGCGGTTTGCCAACGTCGACTGCGCGGTTTACCTGTTTTACTTACTTGATCTCACTCCAATGCCGCCTTTGAAGTTTCACCCTAATACCAAGTAAAACAGGGGGAAACAGGTAAACAGCGACGTCGACGTTGGCAAACTGCCTGCATATAAACAAGCCCTAAGGACAATAATTTTTACGGTTGTTAATATTCTCTTTAACTGGGTTGGTGTGGTCTATCTGTTTCATTAAATATTATGCAAAAAAATAAGAAAACGTACTGGCTCGCTATTCTCGACATAACTCGCAATTAGCGCGTATACGTGTTGCGAATGATTGATTTCCTAAAAATGGGATTCTTGACCACCGTTCGCAGAAACATGTGACCATTCGCATTGTTCACATCTAAATACATTTAGCAACACTAGGGGAGTGCATTTAGATTTTCACTTCGGAAAAAATCAAACAAGATAAAACTTTTTGTAATTTCATAAGAAATGTTTAATAAACAACATATTACAGAAGCTAGAGATTTAATTTTAGAAAAATCTTTATATAAGGTTTTTTTGTAAAATTTTCTGAATTTTTCAATGGTCAAGTCAGTTTTTTTCTAAAGATTATATTTTCGGAGTTATTTAAAAAAACATCTAACTTCGCTCTTCATTTGTTTAATAAAAAACATTATTTGGGTGCTTCATTTTTTATTAAACAAATGAAGAGCGAAGTTAGATGTTTTTTTAAATAACTCCGAAAATATAATCTTTAGAAAAAAACTGACTTGACCATTGAAAAATTCAGAAAATTTTACAAAAAAAACCTTATATAAAGATTTTTCTAAAATTAAATCTCTAGCTTCTGTAATTTTTTATTTATAACGCTAAAGTCACCCTTCTCACACACATTGGCGCACTGTAAACTAGCGTTGGAAGACGTGCACGGTTGAGTTTTTTAAATGTAATTTCTTAACTAATGGATCAAAAGAAATTTTACAAATTGGACATGAAAGAAGATGAAATGAGCTATCTTATGGTTGTAATAAAAAGAAATAAAATGTATGGACATAAGTACGGTGTGGGCGGAAAGTGAGCCTTACATGAATTTTGTTTAAAAATGATTTAAAAATGTGTAACTAATACAATTTTACTTACAAAACTCTCAAATTTGTACAACTTACCTCTAAATCATCTTACTAAACGATGTTTCATTCAAAAAAAAATCTCAAAAATTTAATTCAAATAATACGATGTCTCAAAAAATGTAATTTTTGAAAACTTCGTAGTTTTACAGAATTCCCACCACTTTAAGACGGTATTACTCAAGTTTGAATAAATCTAATACAATTTTGTTGCTATTTTTTGAATGCTTGGGATGTAATCTTTAAACAACACTGAATTATTTTAGTTTAAAAATGAAATAAACAATTTATTTTTGAGTAAACTAAGAAGGATAACAAAAATGTAATACAAAAACCGAAAATTACCAGCTGAAAAAATGTATATACAGAGTGATCAAAACTTTTTTCTGTAAAACTTACCTAAAATACATTTAATAATAAGCTTCAACAATAATAAATGTTCAACAAAAAAATATTTTTTTAGCTCTTATAAAGTATGTCTGCGTAACTTGGAACCTATTGATAACTTTTTTAATATCAGTTTTACGAAAAAAAGTTATTCTTTATAAAATACTCTGCATCGTATATAACGTAAGATGCAACCATCAAATATTAAATTTTGTTAATTTTGTAAGAGGTATGTAAAAAAATATGAATTTCACTCAAGAGTAAAGTACCTTTATATTTCACAATATCGAAAATTTTTATAAAGAAAAGTTGTTTGGAATTAAAAACTATGTTCCAATATGTAATTATATCCTTCTAATTGAAAATTTGTTTTTTTTTTAATATTCTTTCTAATATATTTTAATTTTTAATATTATTGTGAAAATTATTTGTTTATCTTTTTTTTAAGAATGAAATTATATATTTGTTTGATTGGATTCTACTTGTTTTTAATTTAAATATCCACCATTTTGGATCCGCCATTTTGAAATTTAAATTTTTAATCTTTAATTCAGATTCAACAACCTGTTAAAAATAAAGACAATAAATGTTTTAGAAAAATGTTCTTTTTTATGTTCTTTTTAGAAAATCCGCATTTTGGATCCGCCATTTTATAGTTTATAATGTTAACATTTAAGTTTGGTTTATCAAAGCTCTCAAAAATAAATATATGTAGAAATAAATACATTTTGTAAAGAAATTATGATTTTACAACTATTTTTTAAGTTATCCGCCATTTTGGATCTGCCATTTTATAATTTAAATTATCAAAATTTGATTCAGGTTCAGCAACCTCTCAAAAATATCCACATATATGTAAACAAACACGTTTTATAAAAAAAAATTCGGATTTTACAACTACTTTTTAAGGATTTTTGGGAAAAATCCGCCATTTTGAATTTGCAAATTGTAATGTCAGATTCGGGTTCAGCATAATAAAAACTAAAATAAAAACATTTTTTATCAAAATAAAATGTTGAATTCACCCATATTCTTAACATTATTTATACATTACGTATTTTTTATGGGAAATAAGCCACAATTTTACTAAAAAATGAATTTATTAACAACGTATTTTGACAACGAAACCCGATTTGGGCTTCGAAACGTTAATAAATTCATTTTTTAGTAAAATTGTGGCTTATTTCCCATAAAAAATACGTAATTATAAAAATGCCACAAGGAAATAGCTTCAGAACAACATTATTTATACAAAACAATTTTTATTGTTTAAACAATTAATAAACAATTAGCGGCGAAATTTGTGAGTAGAACTTTTTACTTTAATATATTTATAAACTAACAAAAAAAGTTTTAGAAAAATATAACATTGTTTGATTTTTTCCGAAACATTGTATCTTTTCGTTCTAATTGCACTCCCCTACACTGTAAATATCTAAAACGTCTATCTTCACTGCGTGCTGTAGGAATTCGGAATATGGTTATGGAACGTTACGCTTTGTTTACATGGGCGGTTTGCCAACGTTTGACGCCGCGGTTTACCTGAAAAACCCAACCGCCGCGGTTCAAGTTTAACATAGAAACAAATGCAACCGCTCAACATCGTACACATGCAACCTTTCCGTCGTCAAATCGCGGCGGTTGTAAGTTTACTAGGGGAGGAATGAGACCGCCAGTCAATCGCTCTCATGTGTACGAACCGCGGCGGTTGGGTTTTTCAGGTAAACCGCGGCGTCAAACGTTGGCAAACCGCCCATGTAAACAAGCTGTTAGGGTTCATTAGGGTTCGATTATTTATTTATTGTTTTTGTTACACGTTTTGGTTACACGACGTTTTTGAGGTGTATGTGAGCGGTGGCGTTGGGATTTTTGCAGATAACATTAATAAAAATATGAGTTATTAGCGCCATCTATCAGAAATTTTACAAAATGTTTCGAATAAATGTTGCTTAATTTTTTATGGCGAATCCGAATCTGCAATAAAAAGTGGGGTTGCTATTTAAGATTTTAAAGTTACCCCCCACCCACCTCCAGGGGGTGGGTTGGAGGGTCATATTTGGTGTTATTCGATAGGTTTTCAAAAAAGATTAAAAATCTGTTTTTTGGTTTCTCATTTGGAAGTGTATTTCGTGAGATATTAGACCGTTTCTATGTATAATTTACCTATGGTATCAGGATAAATCGTTTTTCCCAATTATAGCGCCATCTATCCACAGTTCGAAAAAATGTCTTGAATAAAAGTTGCCTACTTTTACGTAACGAATCCAAATTTGCAAGAAAAACTGGAGGTTTCTATTTGAGATTTTAAAGTTACCCCCCACCCCACCTCCAGGGGGTGTAGTGGGGATTGGTGTGTGGTGTCATTGGATAGATTTTTGAAAATGATTGAACACGTATTTTTCAGTTTTTTGATCCGATGTTTAGTTCGCGAAATATTCGACCGTTCCGGTACTTTTGGGACACCCTATATAAATACTGTAGTGTGGTTCCAGACGAAAACATTCTCTGAATTTGATCTGCCAAAGGTCCCGTGTTTCGGTTCTTTGACACATTTTAATATGATTCTGTTCTATTGTTTTCTTGTGATAATTACCATTTAATACAGTAGAAAATTACACTCACCCAGTTGTCTACTCGACAATTATCGCTTGATTACAGCGATAATTGCTTAGTAGAAATCGACAATTGCACTGTCATCTTTTTATCTTATTTATGAAGGAAGGAGTTGAGGAACAGCAACTCATAAAAATAACCGGGCATTCCAACACAAAAGCTATATCTTCCTACCTGCAGATGGACCAGGACCAGGAACACCATGAGATGATCATTCAACAAATGAGAATCAATACAACGTAGCCCCAACCTAGTTGTTCCAAAAATTTAAATCCACATCCAAAGGAACGGGAAATAATGTAAACAATTATTATAACTGTGTCTTTAATAATTATTAGTTTTTTTTAAGATTGGGTTTTGATGTATTGTTAAATAGTTTCGAAAATTATTATTTCTTCATTTGATAGTTTCACTTTCTTGTAACTTTTGAGTAATTTTCTCCCTAAATTACACTCATGCATCAAAATAATCAGATAATTTAGCTTTCAAGTGTATTGCCTTTTAAAAACTACTCTCGTTCATTTTCACATTTTGGCGAAAGAGCTCTCCTCCTTCGAAGTTGGGCTCTTTCGCCAAAATATGAAAATGAACTCTAGTAGTTTTTAGGCAATACACTGTCAAGCAAAATTATCGATAATTTTGATGCACTTGTGTAATTACCCCCGATAACATTGACACATTTTTATACATTAATTGTAAGGGAATTCTTGTCTTGACTACAACATAGTTTAGTTTTAATAAATATTCTACCAATTCTCCAAATATTTTTGTTACGCTTTTTTGTTCTAGTGAAGTCGTTGTTAACTCTTGATATCTATACACTGATGAGTGCTCTAAGAACCGACAAAATAACACAAAAGATGGAAAACATAATAAGTTGTTAGATAGTACGAGATAAAGCTAGTTCTTATACGTGGCTAGTAGTCATAATTTATGGATGACATCGGAAAAACATATTTTAATTTTCCATGTTAAAACAAATGATTGAATAAATTAAGACAGATGCTAGTAAAAAAAAAACAGTAATTAGTAGATAGCCATTCATAACTCAACTAAAATATTTTACTAAATGTCATAATAATGTATAAATAATTATGACTGATGTCAACTAGCTCTTAAATTAACGTTTAAATGTGAGAAACTATCATGTAATGTAATGTAAATTTATAGGTTTCATCTCTTTTTATTTCACAACGTATTATGTTTTCCATCTTTTGCGTTATTTTGTCAGTTTTTAGCGCACTCATCACTGTATATATCAGCTTTGTTCGCAGAGACAGTAGGTACATGACTGGTTTCTGACTGATTCGCATGCGCAGTATCGTTTTCAAGCGCTTGAAAACGGAACTGCGCATGCGAATCAGTCAGAAACCAGTCTTGAACTCGTCGCCTTAATACTATAACTTGATAACTCAAAATTAGTAGTTCTGAGATAAACGGGTTTAAAGATTTTAAAGATATTTGTGCTGCCACCATAATGTTGGTAAATACGGAATTCACTCTGCAGCTCTATACTGTTCCTTAACTTTTGGCTACTGATCTATTTAGGAATACGATGCAAATTTGTTTTCCAATATGGAAAATAACATGAAAAATAAAGTTACCAACTTTTAGCACTACCATAATGTTAACATTTGATAATGTCGCATGTCGTGCCAAGTTGCATCTAAGAAGTGAACTTTTTAACAAAACTAATATTTTAAGCATTTTTTTTTGTGAAAATTAGCCCTCCGCCATAGAGATTGCCAGATCTGCTAACAATTCTCGAATTTTTGCATTAACATTAACCAAATCAACAGATAGCAATTACGTGGTAGGCTCAATGGTTTAAGAAAAACACGTGCTAACTAGATAACTAGAGTTAGCTAGTTGAAACATTCAGTGTATGTCGCATTCACTATTATTTTGATTAAACAATAACTTGATTGATTTCAATGGACGAGTTGGAACAAAGGATGATATATATGGAGCAGTAATCGGAAAACACCGTGAAAATACAAGAAATAATAATGGGAAAAGACTACTGGAATTTTGTATTAACAATGATTTAATAATAACAATTAATACTTATTTTGAACATAAAGATATTCATAAGATTACTAGAGAAGAACCGAGCAGAGGAGAAAAGTCAATAATAGACTATATATTGGTAGAAAGAAATAATAGAAACTCAGTAAGGGATGCTAGAGTCAAAAGAAGCTATGAGATAAATAGTGATCATTACTTGCTGATAGCTAAATTCAGAAGCGAAGAAAATAGATCAGAGACATGCAAAGAAAAGAAAAAGAATAAGGACTTACAAACTAAAAAATAAAGAGATATCAGAAAAATATCAACAGATAGCGAGAAATAAATAAATATCAAGAAGAAATGCAAAATGGGAAACCTTTAAAAATATTGTAATACAAGCAGCAAAGGACGCCTGTGGGACTTACAATAAAGACAACAATAAGAACATCTTGGTGGACGAATGAAATTAAAGAACAAGAAAGAAAAAAGAAGAAAATATGGAAAGAATATTTAAATAATAGAACAGAAGCAAATTATACAAGCTACAAGGAACAGAGAAACATAGTAAAACAAATGGTAATGAGCGAGAAACAGAGAAGTTGGACAGAATTTGGAGAAAAATTGGAAAGAGATAATAAGGGTAATCAGAAACTATTCTACAAAGTACTCAAAAATCTTAGAAAAGAAAAAGTAGATATAAATGCAAGTGCAATAAAAAACGAAGTTGGGGAGATACTGATCGAGGAGGAAGAGATAATGGAAAGATGGAAAGAATACTTCAAGAATCTACTAAACACAGAACAGAAAGCAGAAAATCAAGATAATGAAATAGAAGAGGAAGAATGGAATATAGAAAGAGAGGTAATAAATGAAGAGGTACCTAGAGAAGAGTTAGAAGAAGCTATAAGGAGTCTAAAGAACGGCAAAGCACCAGGAAGATATAATATAACATCGGAAATGATAAAATATATGGGAAATAGTGGAAAACTAGTATTATTAGATATATATAGACAAGCATGGAGGGAAGAAACAACGCCTGAAGATTGGAGATTGGGCTTAATAATGCCAATACACAAGAAAGGTGATAACAAAGATTGTAACAATTATAGGGGACTAACATTATTAAGATAATCATAGGAGAAATATCAAGAAAAACGAAAATGAGTGTATACAAAACTGTGTATAGACCTGTACTCACATATGGATGTGAATCGTGGATATTGACAAAAAGGGATAAAAGTAAATTGCAGGCAATAGAAATGAAATATCTAAGAAGAGTAATGGGAGTGACAAGAAGAGATAGAGTTAAGAATATAAAAATAAGAGAAGAATTAGAAATAGAACCATTAGAAACTTATATAGAAGAAAGACAGCTGGGTTGGTGGGGACACCTTCAAAGAATGAGTGATACTATACCTGTTAAAAGAATCTGGGAAAGCAGAAATATAGAAAGGAAAAAACGTGGTAGACCAAGAAAACAATGGAATGCAGTAATAATGGATATTTTGGAAAAGAGGGGAACAACATGGAACGATGCCAAAAAACTAACAGAAAACAGAAAGATATGGAAGAAATTTGCGAAGAACAAAAAAGAATAAAAGAATCAGAAACAGATCCCTACACCTCAGGGTAGAAGGGATAAAGATTAAATATATAATAACTTGATAACTCATCTTGTCAAGTTTTAGCAGTGAATATTAGGGGCATTTGAGTTTTATCGACTTTCGTCAATCATAAATAAATACTTAACCCGTTTGGAGCGAGTTATTAAGTTTTTACACAATATAGAGGCAAATAAAATACATCTTGTGAACTAGTTATCTCATCTCAAAAACGTCAATTTTGGAGTTATCAAGTTATAGTACTAAGGCGCCGATTAATGTCAGCGAACAAAGCTATTGTTTAACGAACTCAGTAATTCTAGCATGTTTCAATGCTGTTGAAAAGTTTCTAAATAGATTAGGAAAGAATTCATCTTTACTCATATAATATATTTTCTGTTTCAGGTTTTGAATGTCGTTGCGGAGGACTATTTTGTGCCATCCACCGATACAGCGATAAACACGACTGCAGTTTTAACTACCGGGAGATGGGCGCCCAAGAAATTAGACGCAACAACCCCGTCGTCGTAGGCGAAAAGATCCAAAAGATCTGAACCTCGCCGCAACGTTAACTAGAAGTTTGCGTGTGCCATGCGCCCATACCGAGTGATCAAATGAGATATGGACAAATTTTTTTCTGAAAAAACGAATCATTGATCAGAACTGGTCGGGGTGTTATTAGTGCAAACACACAAACATACAAAAAAGACTTAAGTGATTTATTATTATATGGTACTTTTATTTACAATTTTGCCACTCAATTTCGTCTTTAGTTTTATTTCCATTAATAAATTTAGATATATAAATATATGTCATTTTAGCTTCTTTGTTGATTGTATATACATATTACTGGAGGGATGTCGGGACTGTGAACTGTATTTGGTTTCAGTTTAACTGTTCTCTAAAATCTGGTCATCAGTTAGCACCAAATGGTGCTTTAGTCCATGTTTTATAAAAATAATTCAACAAACATTTGCAATATCTGTTTATGACTATAAAATATTGCCATCCTTCAAAACACACAATTTTATTGTTTGGTTTTTGAAGTATTGTTTTTGCATGTTTTATAAAAACAATTTTAATTCGTCAATTAATACATTTTCAACAAATGGGTATAGCCAAATCGGCAATCGTTTGCAACGTTAAATGTTGTTCCAAATATGAAGTTGGTTAGAAAACAATTAGAAAGCTGTAGAAAAACAAGAAGTTGAAAGATGTTTTTACGATCCAAATTGTATGTGTATATGTACAGGTTTCTTAATAACCTCCATAAATCATTCCCTACGCTTTTTTCAAATACATATCTGGTAAAATAATAAATAATACGGAATAATAAATCATCTTGGTATCAGCACTTAAACGAAAACAACCACATGGCAAAAATCCTTGAATTAAGTATATTGCCGAAGAAAACAGCAATATTGATAAAGTTGTTGAACCACTAGAGGAAATTTTAAGAATTAGGAAAGAAGCATTGGAAAAACTTACATAATGCCAAGAGGTCGGAAAGCCAGTAATAATCAATAACAGAATCTAAAATAATTGACGACTACAGCCAAGGGCGTAAGAATGATACCGAGATTCGTGAAATTTTAATATGGAATACTATTTAATATTTATTACTATACTTGCCATTAACATACACTATGCACAACTTATAGCAGATAATTCTAATATAACATCATCATATTATGTAAAAATAAAACTTCATACCTTTTAACAGACTGAAACTTCGGGCAACACATAATTGATCAAAAGCTATTTACACTACAAATAATTATTTTAGATATTTTTAATGATATATTCTACAAATGTAAGATGTTAAAATTCTAGTATTTATATAGAAAATTTCTAACACATTTTTAAATTAAAAATTTTCTGGTATAAATAAATATCTCCCATAATACAGAGTATTGCCACTTTTAAATTCCAATCCCTTATTCGCATATCTAATATTATATTTAAATAGAAAGTTAAACTGAAACCAACAACCAGATTTTCCCTGATCCACACAAATTTTCTACAGGGTATCAAACAATGTTGCACTCCTTTTACAAGCACGTTGTGGGACATCCTGTATATAGATATTATTTACCTTTGGTAAGGGACGTATAGCGCCCTGGCTTCTGCAATTCTAATCCAATATTAATGTAGAAGTTTTTTTTTGTTTTATTGAATCCCATTTAGTCGCAGGCGGGCAAATACAGGGTGAAGATGATGTTTTCCAAATAAATCAGTTAAATTGTCAATTCTTACATAATTACAGGAAGCGGAAAAATGCTATAACAAAATTTCACATTTATTATGTATAACCTTTTTTTTATATAGAACTCTAAACAGGATACAGTTGGTTCACTGATACAATATAATCAAGAACACTTTAATATATTATTAAACATATAGTTTTAACCCGTTGAGTCCAGATTTATTTGATTTATTATTAGTCACTATAACTATCATATCCGTTTCTCAGATCACTGCAATCACTAATAAATTCTACATCCTATTGCTCCAGATCATTCCCTTAACGTTTTCATAAACTGTTATGTTTTATTTCCGTCATGTAAATGTGTTGAAACAAATCAATATTCGTGCGTCAATTGTTGCTCAGCCATCTGTCCACTGGCGGATCTAGACATTTGCCTTGGGAGGGGAAATTTGCCTTAGGTGGGAACTTCTAATGAAACACTATTAAAAAGACAGACAAGATAACCCCAAACTACATAAAAGACATAAATAATAAGTTTTCTTGATTTTCCTAACTAGCGTGTTTATTCGGTTAAATTTGTCTGCCTGTGGTTTAAGTTTCATGTCAGCTAATATATTTTTGTTTCAACAATTTTTTTCTTTATTTTGAACCTTGATAGGGGGAAAATTTCCCCTTCTTTAATCTCCTTAAATCCGCCACTGCATGTTAGGGAATTGTCGCAACGCTTGCGCACATTGCTGCAAGAAAATGTTACAGATGATGAGTCAGACTCATCATCTGTAACTTTGGTTATTCATATCGATGATGAGGCTCACTCTTCAAATGTACTCAAAGAATTAAAATTTAACATACATCCACTTATGTTAAAAAATTTTAATCCTACTTTGGAGCTGTATTTAACACGATGATCATCATTTTAAGATCTCGAATATACGCTTGCTCTATTATTTACCTTCTGTTTTACTCATGTTTTACTTTAACCCTAGATTATATTTATCAGTTGCCAGTACAGTGTGACATAATAGTTGCTTTTTAAAGACGGTTGTTAATAAGCAGACATGTCATCTGTTGTAATAAGTTCTGCATGTCAATTGTGTCATCTTCTTTGTGCCATAGGGCAGTTACTCTATGTCAACTGCTAAATTATTGATATAACTATCTGTACCTATACACTTTATGAATAATAATTGTGAAGTGTAATCTTTATGAATAAATCTCAATTTTTTTATACTTATTACATTAGAGCTTATAAAATTAAATTATATACTACTTTTTTTGGTGTAAAAGATATATAACAATTGCGGATTATTTGACTTTACAATCATGAAGATTCATAATTACCAATAGACGGAGAGGCAGCGCTGAAAAATCTCTTTGCATTTACTCAAGCTAAATTTTTCACAGTTGATTACTGTGATTGTGTAGAGTGTAGAGAAACATACCGCGGTCGGTCAAGCGAAACGTAGAACAGGTGTTACTGAGAGGGTATCAAAGTTGCTTTCCTACGAAGGTAATTAAATCCATTTACTAAGGCTGAAAATCAGTACACACATTCTAAATTGAACATAAATAAAAGTTATTATAGTCGGTCAGCCGTATGACGGGCAGAGCCGGTCGGTCGGCCCCAATTAATGCACAGGGTTATTCACTATATTTTGACCCCTTGTAAACTGCTTTGTTTACAGAATTAGAAAAAAATGTAAAATACAAAAGTTATTCGATTTTTTAATTATGATTTTTTGACATATATATCGTACTAGTGACGTCGTCTATCTGGGCATGATGACGTAATCGATTATTTAGGTTATTTAATTCTCTATACAGTACTGTAAAGTAAACATTAAGAACATTATTTATACCTACAGGGTGTCCAAAAAATTTTTTGAATTATTAATTTAACAATTAATTTAATTAAAAAATTTTTTTGGGCAGCCTGTATAATTAATCATGTTAATGTTTATATTACTGAATAGGGAATTTAATAACCTTTCAAATGAGCTATCACTCGACCCCTATTCCCATTTAAAAAAAATAGTCGAATATGTCATCACACCCAAATGAATGAAGTCACTAGTACGATATATATGTCAAAAAATCATAATTTAAAAATCGAATAACTTTTGTACTTTACATTTTTTTCTAATTCTGCAAATAAAGCAGTTTACAAGGGGGTCAAAATATAGTGAATAAACCTGTACATTCACTGGGGCCGACCGACCGGCTCTGTCCCATCATACAGCTGACTGACTATAGTAACTTTTATTTATATTTAATTTATAATGTATGTACTGATTTTCAGCCTTAGTAAATGGATTTAGTTACTTTCGTAAGAAAGCAACTTTGATACCCTCTAAGTAATCCCTGTTTTACGTTTCGCTTGACCGACCACAATATGTTTCTCTGCACAATCAAATCTAGCTTTAGTAGATTCAAAGAGATTTTTAAACGCTGCCTCTTGGACTACAACTAACTACATATAGATTTTTATAATTATTTTACAAACTTAATTTGAACATTTTAATAAAAAAGATTTCTAAATGCATTGTTTGCTACACACAACCTTCACTCTGTAGTTCGACTCTTGCTTTACATGTTTAGTTGAATTTTGTTCTTGTTGACTGAGTTTTTGCCCATTTTTGACTGATGGGAATGTTTAAAGGATTCAGGTTAAAATTAGTTTTTTTGAGCAGTTTATTTTATCGTGCAAACATAGGCAAAGCCTCTTGAGGAGTCGGTATTGCAGGTAAGCGGTCGGTGATAGGTGAACTCTGGAATTACCAAAAATGTACTTTTTTAGTTTTGGATTGTGTAAAATGTAATTTTTCATGTATTTTTCAAATGTAGCTGTACTGAATATTGTTAACAGATTCCAGTTTTGTAAGATGTTTATTATGTAAAAAATCTATCCATTACAAGCTTTTTGATATCTTCAGTAAGATTGGTAGAACACCATAAAAATGTATGTTATTTAATTAACAGAAATCTATTTCATTACACTTAATCAAATGCTTTCTTTTATTGATATATGCAGTTCGATAAGCTGACGCTATATGTGCGAATAAATATAAAAGGAACTTTCTGGAAAAAGAGAGATACAGAAAGAAACTTTAAAGGAGGATTGATTGCGAATGATATGTTGCCATATCGAAAATTTAGTTGGTATAAACATGTATTTACAAACTTACCAGTATACATAATATAGTGAATTTTTTATAACCCAAATTAAGCGCTTTCCAAACTGACTCAATTGTATTTAGATACACTAAGCATAAAAATTAACGCACTACCTTAAAAATGGGACATTTTTGATATCTCGTATTTCTTAAACATGTCCGATTTGAGTGATTTTTTTATTAATATTATAGTTTATTCTTCAAGAATATCGATCTAATAATATTATTGCTAAAGAGGTAAGTGCCATTATATACCGGGTGTAACAATGATAGTTTGTTTTTTTATCAAAGTTTGGAACACCCTGTGGAATATTCTAGCGTATATAAAATATTGAAATTGAAACTCGACTGTAGCCTTAGGCTTTTTTAACATTTTGTTTTTTGATTCATTCGCTTATGCTGGATAATAAAAAAGTTAGGTACTTTTACAACTAGTGATGTTAATCATCAATATAGGATGTTTCTAAATATGTGCGATAAACTTTAAGGGGTAATTCTGCATGAAAAAATAATGACTGTTTGCTTTATAAACATATTATGTCCACAAATACTTCGTTTCCGAGATGCGGAATGTTGATTTTTTTCTTACAGACTGACGATTTATTTATTGCTCTAAAACCGGTTGAGATATGCAAATGAAATGTGGTGGGTTTTAAGAGGTAGTTATTGCGCATTTTTTGACATACAATTAATAATTTTATATTCACCATTGGCGTGCATACGGGATGTATCTAAAATGTTTATACCCGTATGTACGCCAATGGTGAATATAAATTTCTTAATTGTATGTCAAAAAATGCGCAATAACTACCTCTTAAAACCTACCAAATTTCATTTGCATATCTCAACCAGTTTTAGAGCAATAAATAAATCGTCAGTTTGTCAGAAAAAATTCAACATCCCTTGGCTCGGAAACAAAGCATTTGTGGACATATATTTATAAAGCAAACGGTTATTATTTTTTCATGCAGAATTACCCCTTAAAGTTTGTCGCACTTATTTAGAAACATCCTGTATTGATGAATAATATTGATGTAGTACCTAACTTTTTTAATATCCACCATAAGCGAATAAACCAAAAAGCAAAATGTTAAGAAGGCGTAAAAGGCTGCAGTTGAGTTTTAATTTCAATATTTTATATACGCTAGAATATTCCACAGGGTCTTCCAAACTTTGAGGAAAAAACACGCTATCATTGTTACACCCGGTATACAATGACACTTACCTCTTTAGCAATAATATTATCACATCGATATTCTTGAAGAATAAAGCTATAATATACTAAAAAAATCACTCAAATCGGACAACACGTTTAGGAAATACGAAACATCAAAAATGTCCCATTTTTAAGGTGATGTCCCATTTTTAAGGTGGTGCGTTAATTTTGATGCTTAGTGTACACTAAAAGCTAGCAGGATGAACCTTACAACTCAAATTTAACCTTTTCACAACGGCAATTTTTAAACGTGCGTGCTCCATATACTCCATGTTTTTGGGCCTTGCGCTTCCGTATCACTTTGCGCATCTACGCATTTCCCAACTTTTGTGGTAACAAATTCGTTAGTGTAAAATTGAATAGACAAGCACACAAGATAAACGTTTTATTAATTATTTATAAAAATCAATATAACGTTTCCCGCTCTGAAGTAAATTTTGATGCAAGTTAATATGTGGCAAGCAAACTTTTGCGCATATATGCGGTTCCCGACGTTAAAGGGTTAAAAGTTTGTAAACATTTGACAACACTGCAAAACTTAAAACATGGAGAGCAATGGTATCTTCTATCAGAAGTAGATAGTACAAGGAGAAATGCTCTATTTTCTGTTTTCTACGTTTACGAAAGCAGAAGTATTTCTCACGTGCCAGTATTCGCAGATAACAACGCACAGTCATGACGTCGAGCATATTTTTTGGTGCGTTGAACTCGAATAAAGCAGTCCATTTAATTCGTTCAGTGCCCACGACGACAGTGTGTCGTCACGAGGGTTTCATCAAGGGTGCCGACAACGCACGAGTTTTAACATCGCATTAATCATTAAAATTATTCGACAGATATTAGTACAGTGAAAATAATAAGACGAGAACTGGACAATAATGATAATAAAGAATAAATTTAAAGTGTTTTCTACTTTAATGACAAAAAAAGCAAACTCATTAGCAGAAACCAATTCAAAATTATTTTGCACATCATATTTGAAACATTTGGTTGATAATTTTTGTTGGCACAACAATATATTAATTTGTCTGGACTAAATTACAGTTCTGTTTATCTTAAAAGGGATATGTTACTATCAACATTCACAAAGTATTGCCAAACTGAATTTTGTTATTTTGGGTGTAAATTTTTTCCACCGATCTCCGAGGGTACAATATCAGCCATGTGGTGTTTTTTCAATAAATGACATATTGAAATAAATGACAAATTGAAAATACAATACTATAACTACAATTTATTATTTTATAAATAAATAATTTCATCTAAATACTGTCTCGGTGAGCTTATGAGCTGGCCAAAAAAGCATTTGAGATTTATTTGACTTAAGATATGACTTAAAATCTCTTTATTTTTTATCAGCACAATTACAGTTAACTCGTGTCATCAAGTAAATGAAAAAAATTGGAACACTATAACAGCTTTTATATTAAACCATTTTGTTGCAGTGGGTTATTTTAACTTTGATCTGTGATACAACATCAAGCTGCTATGCAAAAATCCAGTTGTGATATCGCTATTTTGACAAATTGTGTTAACTGTGAATGTAGTGATAAAAAGTTTAGAAGATCTTTAAAGACATAAGTAATTAAACACAACATAATAATGTTCAACATTTAGTTTTGAAGATTTCTGTTATTTTGTCAACGATCCAAATTTTGTAATGTATGGTAACCATTCACGTTACATCTGTCATTTGTCAGAAAACGGATCGGTTAACCTACACGCCTACAATGCAAAGTATTTATGTAATGGATAGGTTTAAATCGACTATCATTAAATCAGCGCGCCTGGTCTGATTCTCTCAACAAAGTATTTCAAACGAAAAATTGCGCTAAACAGAAAAAATCAAAAACAAAGTTACAAAGATTTTTGCTTTAATCAGTGACATAGTTTAGATATAATATTGACAAAGAAGTTAATCAGACGTATTTTTAGTGCAAAAACCACAATGTTTTCCTATTCAGACAAAAGATTTAGTGGCAAATGCAAAGGCTCTAAAAAATATACACATGTAGATTTGATTTTGAAAAATATTGAAGACTTTAAAAAAAGTTTTAGGTTAGGTTTTTAGGGAAAAAAATAATGTACGTTATAAAGATTTAATTAATAAACTGTTAGTTACATACGCTTGTTTTTTGACACATACTAAGACCACTGCTATTTTAGAGTTGGAAGTAACTTGAGTTATCAAAAATAAAATTAACACTTTAATAGTTGCCTTTACAACATCCCCATATTTTTTAAGGAAATAGCTTGAATTCATTGGAAGCATATAACAGTGACTTAATTTTCAGTGAATAAAGACAAAGGCAGTATGCTATACTTTATTCTTTCTGTTTGTTGTCTATTTCGCGAGAATCAACATACGATATAACGTGACAGTAGCGCCTTAAAATTTTTTTAGTATAGTCGCCGAAATTTTTCAAGTTTTCCAAAATAGGGCTTTTCATTGATTGTCATTTGTTTCGAGCTTCTGTCATGTGTCGTCTAATATGAATATATCTACGTCATACGGTGTTGATATATACCAATGATACAAACCAACGACATATTCGTCGCCTTAGTACTATTACTTGATAACTCCAAAATTAACGTTTTTGAGATAACTAGTTCACAAGATGTATTTTATTTGCAGCTATATTATGTAAAAACTTGATAACTAGCTTTAAACGGGTTAAGTATTTATTTACGATTGACGAAAGTTGATAAAACTCAAATGCCGCTAATATTCAGTGCTAAAACTTGACAAGATAAGTTACCAAGCTATTTTTTAATAGAAATAATCGTGAATACGACATACACTGAATGCTATATCTAGGTAACTCCAGTTATTTAGCTTAAGCACGTGTTTTTCTGAAACCATTGAGCTTACCACGTAAATGCTATCTGTTTATTCGGTTCATGTTAATGCAAAAATTCTAGAATTGTTAGCAGATCTCGCAACCCCCATGGCAGAGGGCTAATTTTCACCAAAATAATGCTTAAAAGATTAGTTTTGTTAAAAAGTTCACTTCTTAGATGCAACTTGGCACGACATGCGACATTACCAAATGTTAACATTATAGTCCTGTCGCCAGGGGGGGTACAACGGCCTCCTGTATTCAGATGGACTTACCCAAGTTTTTTTTATGTATTTTTACCTGTAGAACACGAATTTTTTGGGTAACAGTTGATCCGGATGTCGATAAGATTGTTATAAACCAAGAAGTTGAGGAATCACATAACAGCCATTTCTCGCAAAACAAAACATTTTTTCGTATTTTTTGGGCCATTCTAACCAAAAAATGTTCATACAAATTTTTTCGTAGGATGCATAGTTTTCGAGATAAACGCGGTTGAACTTTCAAAAAATCTAAAAATTGCAATTTTTGAACCCGAATAACTTTTGATTAAAAAATAAAATAGCAATTCTGCTTACCGCATTTGAAAGTTCAAGTCAAATTATATCGGATTTAATTATTTGTATTGCTAAAAATTTATTATTTTATTGTTAAAAAAAGCTATAAACACCTAGTACTCGAGTGATGTTTTCAATGATTTCTCATTTAAAATCGAACGAGTAGGTAGAATAGGTAAAAGTGCAAGCGGGGCTATTTCTACGTAGCATGCATTAAAACGCATGTATTAGGCACGGGAAACACTATGTGTTTATAGCTTTTTTTAACAATCAAAAAATAAATTTTTAGCAATGCAAATATTCAAAACAGATATAATTTGACTCAAACTTTTAAAGGCGGTAAGCAGAATTGCTATTTTATTTTTTATTCAAAGGTTATTCGGGTTCAAAAATTGCAATTTTTCGATTTTTTGAAAGTTCAACCGCGTTTATCTCGAAAACTATGCATCCTACGAAAAAACTTGTAGGAACATTTTTTGGTTAGAATGACCCAAAAAATACAAAAAAAATGTTCTGTTTTGCGAGAAATCGCTGTTATGTAATTCCTCAACTTCTTTGTTTATAACAATCTTATCGACATCCGGATCAACTGTTACCCAAAAAATTCGTGTTCTACGGGCCAAAATACATAAAAAGAACTTGGGTAAGTCCATCTGAATTAAGAAGGCCGTTGTACCCCCCCTGGCGACAGGACTATTATGGTAGTGCTAAAAGTTGATAACTTTAATTTTTCGTGTTATTTTCCATATTGGAAAGCAAATTTGCACCGTATTCCTAAATAGATCAGTAGCCAAAAAGTTAAGGAACAGTATTTTAGAGCTGCAGAGTGAATTCCGTATTTACCAACATCATGGGAGTAGCACAAATATCTTAAAAATCTTTAAACCCGTTTATCTCAAAACTACTAATTTCGAGTTATCAAGTTATAGTATTAAGGCGGCGATATGACGTAGGTATCTTAATATTGTATGACATGACAGAAGCTTGAAACAAATGACTGTAAATGAAAAGCCCTATTAAGGGGCGTTTGATTGAAACCGAACCGTTTTAGATATCCAATAGATATGCAGGTTACTGGAAAGTTACATCTTTAATTTTTCTCTCTTAAAATAACAAGTAAATATGTTCCACCAAATTTTATCCACTACCGACTTGATTCCAAAACATTTTAGAGGGTAGGTTCATTATTTGAATGTGCTGTTATGAGTATCACCTGCCTAAAAAAATTGGTAACTACCATTCATAGACATTTGGATAGACCACAAACACCAGGTGAGCCCGTCATCCATATTTGCATCATCTTAAACCATTTTAAACGTTAAAATCGAGACAGAAAATTTTAAGTACTGTATTCAAGAGTGATAGTAAAGAGCTAAACATTTGTAGTCAAGTTCACTATTTAACGCTATTAGCTTCAGAAAGAGCTGGAGATTTGCACAAAATTTGCTAGGAACTATACACTTTGTAGCTAGCACACAGTAAATAAAAAGGTACGACTACATTAATGACATCTGTCAAATTTGACGGATTTTGATTAGACAGAAATACTGTTTTTACAAATTAGACAAAAGTACTGTTTTTAAGAATTTGATCCAAGAATGTTATCTATTGGGACCGTGCAAGTTCGGAAAAGCGACACCTGGTTTCATAGCTCGGCAACATTTTTCGCACTTTTAATTATATTGGCCAATTATATTAGTCCTGGTTGCTGGATAATTGTCAACGCCATATTGCCAAAAGGTAAACAATTGTATATAGTAAATAAAATTAATTATTAGAATGCAGTAACAAGCAAAATATAATTAATTAAATTTACTTTTATATAATAATTGCATATCATATCAATATTGTGGAGCAACATATAATTTTTCTTCTTCAATGACAGTAGGTAAGAAATATACGTCAATTTGACAATTTCAATTGACAATATGAATTATTTAAGATAGTTGCAAGATTTCTCCACTATTCGCGCACGATCGTTTCTCGTATCCCTTCCAAGTACTTGTACACCGCGAATACTAAATTTAGAATCAATATGCAGTAGAAATAAACAAACCAAGACACGTTAAATGCTACCAGGAGCACTCCCGAATAATAATTTACAATGTATAAACTTTGAAAATCATGATTTGGTATTTACAACGTATATACATTGTAAATGATGATTCAGGAGTGCTCCTAGTAGCGTTTAACGTGTCTTGGTTTGTTTATTTCTACTGCATCTTGATTGTAAATTTAGTATAAGACTGTGAATCTTTACACTGGCATAAACCTACCTCTGCTTGAGGTTACAATTGTGTCTTATAATTATTGGTAAAATGGATTTACGATAAAATTTGAAACTCAAGTAAATTATTGATTAATAAAAAGGACGACAGGCAAAAACAATAATAGAATAATATATTATCAATGTGAACAAGAGTCTTCTTTTCTTCTTTACGTGCCATCTCCGCTACCAAGGTTAGCAATCATCATTGCTATTCTAACTTTTGACACTACAGCCCGAAAAAATTCAATTGAGCTGCATCCAAACCATTCTCTGAGATTTTTCACACAAGAGTTCTCTGAGCTGAACAAGAGTGTAATGTCGCAAATTGCGATAAAGAGTTAAGAGCTGGTCTCTATATTTTATATTTAATTAGCTGACAGCCTCTTTTCGATGTAGCCAGTCTACAAACTGTCATAAAAACGACATATTTTTTCTTTGTTTATAAGAATATTATGATAAAAGTCCGACGCATTTTGACAGCATGTGGGAAACCTACAACACAAAAAATCCTACCTCACACTATTAACAGCTCAAATAAATTAATTCTTTCATTAAAATAAGAAGAAAATTGTAAATAGTGGGAGGGTACTAAACTTATACAATTTTGTGGAAGTTATTTCCTCTTTATTTTATACAATAAATAATTATTGATTGGAGTAAGATTTATGTTATTTATGTTTGCTTACTCTTATTTGTATAGTAATTTCCAGCCACGTCTAGTCTGTCGAAATTTAACTAACTTCGCAAAAAGAATAATTACTAAAATGACTAGGCAGTTGTGTTTGAGATTAGAGAACCGACTATATTTTCACATAAATACCATAATGGTACAGAAAATGCATTATAATAGAGACTAGGGCCGTGGAAGATATGCCTACGATGTATAAGATATTTGAGAGTGGTAGTTTGAAGTCACTATATAAAATCATATAAAGTAGATACAATTAACTATCAATTAATTAAATATGCTAAGAATTAAAAAAAATTGTAAATATTGTAAATCCAGCTATTTTTTTAAAAAACTTGCAGAAAAGTTGTACCAAGCAAAACTTTTTAATCAACTATTAAGAATAATTATAAGGATTTCCGTAATTTTTGCTTTGAAATACCAACCAAAAAATAAACTCTGTAAAGACCGCACAGGCGCTATTTCAAATTAATACTTTCTCAATTTCAAACTCTTGGAATACTTACATTTTCCCAAGTTTTCAACATAAATCTGTTAAAATGACAACCATCAACGATCTACAAATATGGTGTTTTTGTTGCGGTGTGTAAATGTATAGTAACAAACGATATGTTTTTTGTTGAATTCTCAGGTTTGTTCAGAATATTGACAGTTTTGGTGAGTGTTGTCATTTTGATGTGAGTTTTTCCATTCAAATTTTTCACATATCACTGTACCAAATTGTCTTTTTGAATGACGAGTTTTATTTAATAAAATGTTGTATTTTTGAACTGCA
Organism: Diabrotica virgifera virgifera; assembly: GCF_917563875.1. NCBI lineage: Eukaryota > Metazoa > Arthropoda > Insecta > Coleoptera > Chrysomelidae > Diabrotica > Diabrotica virgifera. The sequence goes on along the minus strand of NC_065443.1, from coordinate 204,836,876 downwards.
TTTTATTTTTATTCCCAATAAACCCCAAATCTAGGAACCTGAAGAAGTAGACAGATTGAAAGATTTTCAATTTTCTGTGTTATTCACTTTCACTCAAGTAACGACCTGACATGTAGATGGTGCAAGTAACGACAAATCTAAGCACGAAATCAAATCAAAGAATGAAGCGCACTTTTTGGTTGGACACACAAAAAGTGCTCGAACACTGGGGGTACCCATTGACCCAACTGCCATGGACGACCGTTCAAGATGGAAGCGAGTTGTCCAGTCAGCCAAGACCATTAAATCGTCATTTTGTTTATAATCGTAACGTCCAAAAAAGAAACATCACTAACGGTCTAGTGGAGGCACTCGACCATACCTCCTTTCATAGTAGGCATTACATACTTATACTCAATTACACTAAGAGCGCTGTAGGTACTGACCCTTATTTTTCCCATATGCTTGGGACCAGAATGGACCAAACCAGGTAACGACGGGATAGAAACAATTAGACGACGATTTGCGTATTCCTACAGAAAACGTTTCTACATTTCGTATTCCTATAGAAACTTGAGGTATCTCAGCAATACTTATCGGAATCGGAACAAGTTCAAGGCCATGAAGGAGCAGGTTGCTGACACTGCGAAGGTAATCATACCACGGAAACCTCCAACCCCTTTCTCTGCGGCTTTTTTTAAGACATACCCAGGTGCTCACTTTCTATACTGGCAATGGAAGTTTGGATGTGCATGTGTCACTGATCCGTGTCATGCACAGTGAAAGGGTTTAGGACACATACTGCTCAGCGGACTTAGTCGACCAGTACCCCCGACAAAATATTGAAAAACAGCACAGCTTCACCTTCTCCCACAAAAGATTGTGGTGGTAGAAGTTACAATATTGCTCTAATTGGGAGCAAGATAGCAGTGATCCACAAGAAATACCTTGACAAATTGGTATCCAATAATGAAATAGAGTCCATAAAAGACCTAATAAAGTTATCGATAAAGCTCCACGTGCTTCTCAATATAAATGAAATCGAATCATGGTCGGATACTTTGGGTTGATGTGCTGCCGAAGACAGACGAGATTTACGAATTATCATAAATCTGTATTGGAATCAAAAGGCCAATATAGAGAGAGAACAACAAGAATCCGAGAATATTGATATAAAGGGAGGGGTAAGACAGGGTTGTGTTCTGTCGCCGCTACTGTTTAACCGATACAGTGAAGCCATATTTCAGGAACCGATAGCGGAGCTAAGTGATGGAATCTCTATAAACGGAAGAATAGTAAATAACATAAGATTCGCTGATGACACCGTTATAATGGCAGACACCCTGGAATCGCTACAAGAATTGCTAAATAGAATTAACGATTATTGCATTCGATACGGACTAAAAATAAACAAGAAAAAAACTAAATTTATGATCGTCTCAAAAACAGAACATGGAAATGAAAGGTTAATGATAGAGCAAACCCAAATAGAAAAAGTAAAGACATACAAATATCTGGGAACCTGGGTCGATGACAAAAATGACCAAAGCAAAGAAATTAAAGTCCGAATTGAAACTGCAAGGCAAGCATTTATACAAATGAAGACACTGCTTACAAACAAAGACCTTCAGTTGCCTCTCAGATTGAGGGCTCCAAGATGCTACATACTTTCTATATTGCTATACGGAATTGAAGCTTGGACATTGAAGAGACAACACATAAAAAGAATAGAAGCGTTTGAAATGTGGTGTTACAGAAGAATTTTGAAAATTCAGTGGGCTCAAAGGATTACCAATGTTGAAGTGCTACGACGTTTAAATAAGGAGTTAGAGATTATGAAGAGTATAACAACTAGAAAACTGGAATATTTGGGTAACATTACCAGAGGAGAAAAATACGAGTTGCTGAGGATTATTATGCAAGGAAGAAGAAGCATAGGAAGAAGATGCATATCCTGGCTGAGGAACCTTAGAGATGGTTTAACTGTAGTTCATTACAACTGTTCAGAGCAGCAGCCAACAAAGTGACCATAGTCATTATGATATCCAACCTTCGATAGGAGAGGGAACTTTAAGAAGATAGAAGCTGCCAAAGAGTCTTTGAACGTAACAAAGTACTTTTTTAAAGAAAACTGGAGTGAACAGTTTTTATGCTGAAGAACTCGCTTACTCAAAACCAAAGAACTTAAATTATGCGAAAAAAGATGAGACAGAAAATCATTATTGTTAGTACCAATATCAGTAACCTAATAGATATAAAGCAACTGTTTCAGTAAAATAATAAAATATTACCTTATTTCCCACATCTAACTGAGAAACTTACGAAATTATTTAAACCGTTATCCACCAAAATTGGTATTAAGAATTGTAAAACAGTCGGTAATCTTTTTTCTCGTACGAAAACACCGATAGATATTTGGGAGAAATCTAATGTAGTTTACAACATCCCTTGTAAAGATTGTCATTTGAAATATATTGGCCACACAAAAAGAACTTTGAAATCTCGCGTGACGTCACATAGAAGCGATATTAGATGCAACAAGCATTCTTGTGCCCTTAGCTCACATTCTATTTCACTGAATCATCAAATAGATTTTGATAACATCAAATCCTTAGGCTCAGAATCTAATTTTTATAAAAGAACCTTTTTAGAGATGACTCACATATTAAGAGAGAAAGATTCCATGAATAAACGCACAGATATAGACAATCTCAGCATTATATATCACTCCTTACTTCTTAACAACCCATAATCCCAGTCAGTATTGAAATTCCAAATTATTGTTCATGAATAATTCCGTTCAAAGCATGGCCTAATACCTATGTTTTTACTTCATCCAAAAAGTTCCCACCTACGAACCTCCGATATCTGGTTTGGTAATGAAAGTTTCCTATTTTCATTTCATCCCAACTTCTGCTTCCAACATGGCATGCTAACTCCATGTCTGGTGGTTAGTAACCTACCATCATGAGGCAAGTAATTCAGTATTTTTTTATAACTAACATTTAATTAATCCTAACCTATTTTAGGTTCATGGATTTCACCTAAAACTAGATACCATCAAATTAGATTAGATTATTTTGCTGCAGTTTAAATGTAAATCCGTTACTTTTCAACAGTATTGTCATTTTTTAAACGATAGGTTCTTCATTTGGAGGCCTTTTGTGACAACATGCTTTACATCCATTTTTAAAGTGCTCGTAATATTAGCTCTACGCTTTTCATACTATACGTAGAAGGTTACCGAAGGGGGTTGGATGAGAATCTTAATTGAAAACACATCCAGTATTTTGTTAGAGTCGCATACCGTTTCATCATTATCTGTGAACCAACGGTTGTTTTTTACCTAAAACTTTTTTGGTGTTTTTTTTATCTTTTCCACATTACAGCAAATAATTGTGTTAAATTGATTATTCTAACTCTATCAAATGGGAAAAAATTTATTTTCTTCTCCTGGCCTCATGGTTCAACCAATTTTTGTAAATGTAACTTTGAAACTTTTAGTTTTGTGACTTTTTTGGTTTTTTACTTTAGCATAAGAAATTTTAATGTATTTTTTAGCTACTAAGTTTATAACGTCAAAAACCATTGTTATGACATTGTTTTTTACATCTTTATGTTAACTTCACAATCATTTTAGAACTGATGAAGTGCAGGAATACTGCACGAAACGTATTCTATTAAAAAGATTGAAATAGTTTGATCATTTTTTTAATTCTCCTTGACTGATAACCTCAATTACAGTGAGATTTTCTCCTCACTCACTTTTTACATTTAAATATTATACAGTCGTACTCCTTGATATGTCTTTTTTAGGAGGTTTTTTCCACAACATCAGATTGGAATATGGAGATAACAATGTCATATCTTTAAAACAGTGGTCCAAATTATGTCACAAATTAGCGAAACTTGAGGCTAGAAGACTTTTCTTGTTGGAATGCCGGAGAAGAAAGCAAACACCTACTTTTATTCAAAACCAGATTGATAGATTAGTTAACACAACCTTCAGAGCAACCAGAGGTTCCGTTAGACGCAGGGTAGACAACTTTGAATCTCAGGTGAGGGTGCGACTCCTTAATATTTCTATTCACTCAGTTCATCATGACATTAAAACCATCACCCAACGAATTCAGTCTATTACTTCCTGTCTTAGGAACTCACTTCCTGCCCATATCATCAATAATTTTGATCGTCGACTGCTCAATCAATTTAATTTTACTGTTAACAAATCACTTGAAACACTTCAAAAAAAGATTGCCAATCTTGGTATCACTCCATTTTCCAAAATTAAACATCAACAGAAATGGTTAAAAAATCTTACTGATATTGATCTTCCTCCTAATGTCTCAAAATTACTGGCTCTTGGTCCAAAATTTGGTTTAGCTCCAACTCTCAAGGATTATTCAATTTGTAACCTTTTATCAGATGTCGAAAATATTTTAACAGATTCTGATTCCCCAGATCTCATTCAATTAAGATCATCAGCCAATAATATTATACTAAACTATACCAATGCTCCAAAAAAATCACAGTCAGAAATAGATCGGGTTTACATTGAAACAAAAACTTTTTTAAAGGATCACCCTGAATTATTAGTTCTTTTGAGTGACAAGGGAAATACCACCGTACTCATGTACAGAGATCAGTACATGGAGTTAAGCCAATCACTCTTAAATGATGATCAATATTATAGATCATTACCAAGAAACCCTACCATCACTTTTACATCTAAGACCAATAAGCACATTTCTAATTTAAAAAGATCTAATATAATTACAGATGTTGTAGCCAAAGCCCTCAACAATTATAATGGTATCGCTCCTAGATTTTACTGTTTGCCAAAAATTCACAAACCTCAACTATCCATGCGTCCCATAGTATCATCAATCAACTCTCCCAACTGTAATATTGCTAAATTTTTGGCCAATATACTTTCAACATCATATGATCACAACAACGAATTCAACATTTCAGACTCGTTTAAATTCAGTGAATTCATCAATAACTTCCAACTACCTATAGGGTTTCAAATAGTAAGTTTTGATGTGGTGTCCCTTTTCACTAACCTACCTTTACCTGTAGTCCTTTCCTCCTTACATAACCATTGGAACCAAATCCAACCCCATTGTCCTTTTGGGTGGGAAACCTTTGTGGAACTTCTTAAACTAGTTTTTGATACCAACTATTTCGTCTACAATGACAAATTTTATCTACAAATCTTTGGTACTCCAATGGGATCTTCTATTTCTCCCCTGTTGGTTGGTTTTGTCTTAGATGACTTGATTTTAGACAGACTCAGTCTTCTAGATTACAACATTCCTTTTGTGAAGAGATATGTGGACGACTTGATCCTGGCTGTACCCACTGATCAGATTTTGAACACCCTTTCCGTTTTTAATGAATATAATCCCCACTTACAATTTACATGTGAGATGGAGGAGAACAACACCATTCCCTTCCTGGACATGTTAGTTGTACGAGGTACTGACAACATCCTAAGAACCAAATGGTTTAGAAAGAGCGTTGCTAGCAATCGCTTCCTTAATTATTATTCCTTTCATCCTAAAAGATTCAAACATAACCTCGTACAGGGATTAGCCCTAAGGACACATAGGTTGTCACATCCTCTTTACAGAAGTGAAGCCAGTATATTACTTAAGACCATTTTGGGTGAGAATTCTTATCCAATCTCTCTTATCAATAGATACATTTGTTCTACTTCTCGAGCATTACTTGACCAGACCTATTCCAATTTGGGAGGAGTTCACGATTCCCCACAAGTTAACATCGAAATTCAAAGGGATGAAGTATCCACATCTGTGTCCCCTCATAGATACTGCTCCTTACCTTATTTCCCACATCTAACTGAGAAACTTACGAAATTATTTAAACCGTTATCCACCAAAATTGGTATTAAGAATTGTAAAACAGTCGGTAATCTTTTTTCTCGTACGAAAACACCGATAGATATTTGGGAGAAATCTAATGTAGTTTACAACATCCCTTGTAAAGATTGTCATTTGAAATATATTGGCCACACAAAAAGAACTTTGAAATCTCGCGTGACGTCACATAGAAGCGATATTAGATGCAACAAGCATTCTTGTGCCCTTAGCTCACATTCTATTTCACTGAATCATCAAATAGATTTTGATAACATCAAATCCTTAGGCTCAGAATCTAATTTTTATAAAAGAACCTTTTTAGAGATGACTCACATATTAAGAGAGAAAGATTCCATGAATAAACGCACAGATATAGACAATCTCAGCATTATATATCACTCCTTACTTCTTAACAACCCATAATCCCAGTCAGTATTGAAATTCCAAATTATTGTTCATGAATAATTCCGTTCAAAGCATGGCCTAATACCTATGTTTTTACTTCATCCAAAAAGTTCCCACCTACGAACCTCCGATATCTGGTTTGGTAATGAAAGTTTCCTATTTTCATTTCATCCCAACTTCTGCTTCCAACATGGCATGCTAACTCCATGTCTGGTGGTTAGTAACCTACCATCATGAGGCAAGTAATTCAGTATTTTTTTATAACTAACATTTAATTAATCCTAACCTATTTTAGGTTCATGGATTTCACCTAAAACTAGATACCATCAAATTAGATTAGATTATTTTGCTGCAGTTTAAATGTAAATCCGTTACTTTTCAACAGTATTGTCATTTTTTAAACGATAGGTTCTTCATTTGGAGGCCTTTTGTGACAACATGCTTTACATCCATTTTTAAAGTGCTCGTAATATTAGCTCTATGCTTTTCATACTATACGTAGAAGGTTACCGAAGGGGGTTGGATGAGAATCTTAATTGAAAACACATCCAGTATTTTGTTAGAGTCGCATACCGTTTCATCATTATCTGTGAACCAACGGTTGTTTTTTACCTAAAACTTTTTTGGTGTTTTTTTTATCTTTTCCACATTACAGCAAATAATTGTGTTAAATTGATTATTCTAACTCTATCAAATGGGAAAAAATTTATTTTCTTCTCCTGGCCTCATGGTTCAACAGATTTTTGTAAATGTAACTTTCAAACTTTTAGTTTTGTGACTTTTTTGGTTTTTTACTTTAGCATAAGAAATTTTAATGTATTTTTTAGCTACTAAGTTTATAACGTCAAAAACCATTGTTATGACATTGTTTTTTACATCTTTATGTTAACTTCACAATCATTTTAGAACTGATGAAGTGCAGGAATACTGCACGAAACGTATTCTATTAAAAAGATTGAAATAGTTTGATCATTTTTTTAATTCTCCTTGACTGATAACCTCAATTACAGTGAGATTTTCTCCTCACTCACTTTTTACATTTAAATATTATACAGTCGTACTCCTTGATATATATATATATATATATATATATATATATATATATATATATATATATATATATATATATATATATATATATATTGTTATATTTCTATTTGATATGAAAATTAAAATTAGATAATTATAAACAGAATTCAATTTAATATAAAATATTTTCAATTTTCTCAACCACGGGCATATAAATTTAGAACAACCTGTATACAACAAATTGTTATATTTAATTTTAAGAAGTGATTAAACGATACTCGGAACAATGCGCTTAAAATAAAACTAAAGTGAAATCGATAATAGGTCATTATCGTTGTTTGCGGAAGGTTCAATCATTAGCCGATGCTAAAGAAGACTTAGTGAAAGTAGATAATAGATCATTAAATTTTGTAATTAGTAGAAAGTAATTTTAGAATGGGAATTAACTATTTTTTTGGAAATCCATTAAGCATATTTAGAAAGTTTAAAAATTGGTTTTGAGGAATACTGCGAATGAGAGTTGGTGGTGGAATTTTGATTTGTGAATCTGGAAGGGATATTTAGAAAGTAGGGGAATGAATGACAAATAGAGGCAGAATGTTTTGAACTGTCGAGAAGTGAAGTCGAGTCGTAGACGGTAGTATACGGAGAGTGAGAAAGCCGGTGTAGTTCCGTGAGTGTGGAGTATCTATCGTAGAACGAGAGGTAGGCCAAGTTGAGAGTAAAAGAACCTCCTTGAGCCAAGAGTTCCCGGTAGCTGATTGCAGTTTCGAAAAAGGTAGAACACAGCATCACGACAGAAGCAGGAAACGAGAGCTATACGAGCTAGTTTCGGAGGAGAACATTACTGGAAGCCAGGACGAGGTTTTGATTGCAGCCAAGGATAGCAGGAAACGGGTCTTGTGTGAAGACATTCTCAGTGCACCAGAAAAAGGTCAGTCTCATTTGTTTGGACATGAATGTATGGGTTTTTCGTAGTAAATACCACATTTAAAATTGAAAAAATATAATCAATAATATCAGAAAAGCTTCATCAAACTTAAATAGAATTGTTGCTGATAAATCATAATAGTTAAATGTTAATAAAAACTTTCAATTGGAAATCAAAAGAAAATAAGATTCCCATGTATAAATGTTATGTTTAAGAATAATAAGATATAGCAAATATTAAGCAGTGATTGCCATTTAAATAAAATAAACAATAATTTGATTACAATTGTAACCCATATGTGTTATTATTTTACTCTTTTCTTTCCTATCCCGATTAGGAACCATTAAGAAATACTTAGAAGCCACGTATGTAAGTAATTAATTTTATAAAAAAACCCTGAGATTGAAAACATATTGATATGTGATCTGGTAAATTAATTAGATTATTATTAAAGCATTGATTAAATTAAATGACATATAAAATTATTATCTCATATCAATAATCAAGATCACAACAACTGTCGTCCAACGTGGAGGGCATTTGAAAAGTATTTCTAGTGGCAAATTTGAAGGATAGAAAGAGTAAAGCCGGTATTTGAAAATTTATATGCCTGTGGTAAAAAGTGAGATACTTACATTTGATAACATAAAATTTTAGATCTCTTTAGGTACAAATTTTACATAACTGATTTAATATTTTATTTTTACGATATTTACATTTGATATATTTATTGACAATTTATAATATTTGGGTGAGAAAAAGTCGTCTTGGTAACATACTAGTAAAATTTCATATTTGGCGGGGATAATACTTCTTGAAAACAAATGTCTGTGACAAGAAGCCAAAGCAAGGACAACAAAAAACAAAAAGAACATTCAGACCAAGAAGATATTTTAGACACGACAATCATGGCATCAGAACAGCAAGAATTATCAGGAATAGATAAACTATTACAACTGATGCAACTCCAGTCACAAAAGCTGGATGACAATCAAAGAGAAACAAAACAAGCAATGGATGAAGCAAAAAGGACAATGGATAAAAATCAGGAGGAAACAAAACAAGCAATAGATGAAACAAAAAGAATAATGCAAGAAAATCAGAAGGAAACAAAACAAGCAATAGAAGAGAACAACAAGAAAATGGAGGAACGCATAGGAAAGTATGAAAAGGAAGTAAAAGGATGTTTGACAACAATGAAAAACGAGATGAAAGAACAAGAAATGAAAATCCAAAATAAAATAAAGGAGATAACGAATTGCCAGAAAAAAGAAATGGAAAGTTTGGAAAACAAGTTGCAAAACGCTATTCAAGCAGACATAGAAGAAGTGGAAAGAAAGATTGCGGAAATCAATACTCAACAAAATGTCGGAGAAAGAAGAGAAATGGTTATACATAGCACAGATGACGTGAAGATAAGGTTTGGCGGGGACGTAAGAAAATTACACCCAGTGCCGTTCATAAATAGCCTGAAAAAGAAAATACAGCACATCGGAAATTTCGAAACAGCAAAAGAAACTATCAGAAACCATCTAAAATATGAAGCAAGCCTATGGTTCGATTGCAAAGAAGAAGAATTTGACAGTTGGCAACAATTTGAACAAAAATTTTTGAATTATTTCTGGGGAAAAGTCCAACAATTGGAAATTAACAAGGAATTGCAAAATGGGAAATACAATGATAGGATGGGTATATCAGAAAGGACATATGCATTACAAATTTACTATAACGCAAAACATCTACAATATAATTACTCATCGGAACAATTAGTCGAACTGATTGCAAGACATTTCGAAGAAACGCTGGAAGACCATATCACATTGCACAACTACAAAGACATAGATAGTTTATGCCAATTCCTACAAATAAGAGAATCACGTTTAAGAGAAAGAAAATCAAGAAGGTCGCGAGAAGATTACAGGTTCCGAGAAACACAGGATTACAGAGATAGAAATCAAAATAGGAGGGACTATACAAGACGAGAATTTAATCCCAGAAGGGAAAACGAAAATAGAGACAACGGAAGAGGAAATTATGAACAAAGAAATAGGCAATGGAATGAGGACAGAAATCGAGAATACCAGAATAGAAACACCACACGCTCAAATCAAGAAAACAGAAATAATGGTAGACAAAATGAACAGGGATATCGAGAAAACCGAAACAGATCCGACAGACCAAGAGAAAATAGAAGAGAAGTAAATAATACCCAGACAGATGAATATGACGGAGAGAGACATTATGACGAAAATATAAACTACGATGAGCAACCGGCGTTTTTTCACGACGGCGCTCACTAAAAACCAAAAATCAAACAGGAATCTTTTGTAACCCCAAGGAGTTTATTAAATTGGCAAGAAACAACGAAAAGAAAAATGGAATTAATTTAAAATTTGTGGATGGATTCATCAACGAGAAACCAATTAAAATTATGATAGACACTGGATCTGAAATAACATTGGTCAACAGAAAACTAATAGAAGAAGTTAACTTAACAAATTTAATTTATAAAATACCTAGGGTAAATTTAGTGGGCGCAAACAAACGGACATTGGCAACTATAAATGAAGGCATACGAGTAATGGTACGACTGGGCAAGAATATATATGCACTACAATGTGTAATAATGCCAAACATGTCACATGACATGATAGTAGGAGTTGACGAATTGGCAGAAAAACATGTAGTGATAGATTTTAAAAATAATACGATGAATCTAACAGAAGAAAAAGAAGAAGAACAGAACAAGGAACAGGAGAAACAAAATACGGACGAATCAGGTAAAGAACAAACAGTGGAAATGAATCTGGCAACGAAGCAAGGACAAAGAAGAAAAGGGAGAAAAAGTCAGAAAAAGACAAAAGAAAATGAAACCTGTGGCTCCTCAAAAGAAGAGTTGAGCCCAGAAGAAGAAAAATTGAGAGTATCAAAAGCAAAAGAAAACTGGGATTCCTCAAAAGAAGAGATGAGCTCAGGAGAAGAAGAAATAAAGCTAACAAATGAAAGCGAAAAAGATATGATCGAAACAGTGGCATTTGAAGAGGAGGCATATGAAAACGAGGATGCAGAATACACGGTAAAAGTATGTGAAAAATCTGAGGAAAAAGACAGAAGGTTGATATGGGAAAAAGGGAAAGACAACATAATAGCCGACACTCTAACACAGGATGAGGACACTGAAAATAAGGAAACAATTACTCTACAGGTGGGACTAATTAGAGTAATACAAGAAGAAGGGGTATAAGACGTAGATTAAAGTAAGGAAATATACAGGGAGTTGGTTTTGCCCTCGAGAAAATTTATTTAAAAATGCAGATAAATTTTATCGAATACAAGGCGGGGATTTGTTATATTTCTATTTGATATGAAAATTAAAATTAGATAATTATAAACAGAATTCAATTTAATATAAAATATTTTCAATTTTCTCAACCACGGGCATATAAATTTAGAACAACCTGTATACAACAAATTGTTATATTTAATTTTAAGAAGTGATTAAACGATACTCGGAACAATGCGCTTAAAATAAAACTAAAGTGAAATCGATAATAGGTCATTATCGTTGTTCGCGGAAGGTTCAATCATTAGCCGATGCTAAAGAAGACTTAGTGAAAGTAGATAATAGATCATTAAATTTTGTAATTAGTAGAAAGTAATTTTAGAATGGGAATTAACTATTTTTTTGGAAATCCATTAAGCATATTTAGAAAGTTTAAAAATTGGTTTTGAGGAATACTGCGAATGAGAGTTGGTGGTGGAATTTTGATTTGTGAATCTGGAAGGGATATTTAGAAAGTAGGGGAATGAATGACAAATAGAGGCAGAATGTTTTGAACTGTCGAGAAGTGAAGTCGAGTCGTAGACGGTAGTATACGGAGAGTGAGAAAGCCGGTGTAGTTCCGTGAGTGTGGAGTATCTATCGTAGAACGAGAGGTAGGCCAAGTTGAGAGTAAAAGAACCTCCTTGAGCCAAGAGTTCCCGGTAGCTGATTGCAGTTTCGAAAAAGGTAGAACACAGCATCACGACAGAAGCAGGAAACGAGAGCTATACGAGCTAGTTTCGGAGGAGAACATTACTGGAAGCCAGGACGAGGTTTTGATTGCAGCCAAGGATAGCAGGAAACGGGTCTTGTGTGAAGACATTCTCAGTGCACCAGAAAAAGGTCAGTCTCATTTGTTTGGACATGAATGTATGGGTTTTTCGTAGTAAATACCACATTTAAAATTGAAAAAACATAATCAATAATATCAGAAAAGCTTCATCAAACTTAAATAGAATTGTTGCTGATAAATCATAATAGTTAAATGTTAATAAAAACTTTCAATTGGAAATCAAAAGAAAATAAGATTCCCATGTATAAATGTTATGTTTAAGAATAATAAGATATAGCAAATATTAAGCAGTGATTGCCATTTAAATAAAATAAACAATAATTTGATTACAATTGTAACCCATATGTGTTATTATTTTACTCTTTTCTTTCCTATCCCGATTAGGAACCATTAAGAAATACTTAGAAGCCACGTATGTAAGTAATTAATTTTATAAAAAAACCCTGAGATTGAAAACATATTGATATGTGATCTGGTAAATTAATTAGATTATTATTAAAGCATTGATTAAATTAAATGACATATAAAATTATTATCTCATATCAATAATCAAGATCACAACAATATATATATATATATATATATATATATATATATATATATATATATATATATATATATATATATATATATATATATTAATGTGATATTCAAAGATCGGTGTGCTCAAAGCACTTGATTAGATAATTAACTAATTAATTAAATTTAATTTTAATGATGCACTTATGATTTAATCACACTATTTAATGCTCTAATCTCAGGGTTTTATATTCTCGTGCTTCAATATCTCCTTTGCTTTACATATGATAAATAAGGTCAAAGATTAACGGAATAAAACACATATATGGTACAAAAGCATCTATTGAAATAAATTCACCCTCAAAATATCCTCTAAAAATAATATTTCCTATTCTGATTATTGAAATAACCCTACCACTATCTAAAGTACTTATTGAAATTTGCGTTATGAATAATTCTACAAAAAAAATAAAACTGTCTCTCGGATGATGAGTTGTCCAAATTCTTGTCTCTGGTCGCCTACAATTTACTCTTAGCAGCCCCCTATGTAGTCAGCAATCTCGCAACAAATTATTGCAAGCCTATTGTCATTAATGACCCCCTACAGATGCACGTATCTTTCAAAAAACAATGCTAGCCTTTTCTCCTCTCGATAAACTGAATCTATTTCTCGTTCCGGCATGCAACGGTGACTCTTGGAATATAAGTAGAACAATATAACTTACAATGCTTTACGTGATGAGCTTCCGTCAGGACACTTATTTCAACAAACTCACAACTATTCACTTATCTGCCTTACTAATTCAGGAGACTCTTAGAGATCACCACTAGTCGACTTAACGATCATTTCACAACTGACTCTTCTTCCACCCTCTAACATTTCGCTAAACTCCCATTCTTCATACCTAGCCCCTCCTTTTTCCTTCTTCACCAATCCGAGTTCCTCAATTTTATCCCCATCTACCTTTCAGATAACAAACACCAATTTTTCCTACCATTAGAAATTTCCTAAAACTAATTACATGCCAATCGGTTTTTTTTTCCTTTCTTAATATCTAAACAAAGATTACATTCATTTAAATTTCTAAATACAATTGTTGCCTCGCCGCAAAAGTCCATTTGGGAAACCCGGTCTCATTGTCCAAACACATAACCACTTTCTTATCATACTAACTGTACAAAGAAAATACTTAATCCCTATTTAAATTTTGTTTACCTACGGCCATCCAAAGATAATTGACTTTCATTTCTTCGAAATGAATTTTGGTATATTTTTATTATATGTTTTAACTTTTCTAAAATATTAAGATCGAAACCATATTAATTCAAATTTTACATATCTTAACAACTCCCCGCCATTTGATTTGCCGAAAAAATTCTGTTATTTATTTAAATGACACAAGTTTTTTTAGGATCAAATTATTCCATTATGTTACCAAACTCTACTCATGATACTTATAAATGTCGTGAATGTTAAAAATACCCCGTATCTTGCCTGTCTCTATATGCGCTAATTCATAACTATTTACCCCATTTTCCGCATTGACCCTATATGGACCTTCAAATACCGGCATCAATTTAGCACAAATACCATTTTGTAAATTGGACACCCTCAGTGCCCTCACTAAAACTTTATCCCCTTTCTGGAATGTAACCGGCCTTCTTCTTCGGGTCCTCTCTTGCCTTTGGAGATATTTCTCTCCACTTCGTCTCAATCTTCGTTGAACCACCTCGATCACTTCTTCGTATTGTCTGGGGGCGGTGTCTTCCCACGGTCTCGTAGGCATTGTTCCTTTCATTACATATAAAGGCGTCTCCTTGGTAACCGTATTTGGTGCACAGTTCAAATACGTCTCTATTTCAAACACTTTTCTGTCCCAATGTCGATGATGTTCTTCCGCAGCAATTCTTAGAAATTTTGTGACTTCTTGTATAAAACGCTCTGATGGGTTGCTCTGTGGATGTCGGATGCTTACAAATTTTGTATTTATGCCTCTCTCTCTTAATTCCCCTTTAAAACGGTCATTCCTAAAGTATGTCGCATTGTCCAACAAAATATTGTCTGGTCTTCCCACTGTTTCGATAAAATCGTCTATCTTCCGAAGTATTTCAGCTCCTTTCGTGGTTCTACATGGGTACAGTTTTAAATACTTTGAGAAAACATCCACCATAACTAATATGTGTTTATTCCTCTGTGTTGTTGTTATTAAATCGCTCAACATATCAATGGCGACAATATCCAGTTTCTTCCGAGCTATGACGTTTTTTGTGATGTTTTCGTTTTTGAAATTCTTACTTTTACACTTTTGGCATGTCTCGCAATTTCGAGTCATCTCTTTGGCTATTGTATAGTCCTGTCGACAAATGTAGTTCTCCCTGAACATAAGCCACACCTTCCTGCTTCCAATGTGTCCGTTGTCACAGTGTAATTTTGCTAAAACTTCTTTTGCCATCTATTCCGTGATTACATATAGTTCTTTACCATCGACCCTCTTAAAATATAAGTTATCTTCTTGTTCGGCCCTTTGCTTTTCTCTTTCATCCAGTTGTTCCTGATTTTCCCTGATCTGAGCCAAAGAAAATAAGCCTGCTTCTTCTCTCATTATGTTCATGCCAACGTGGAGAGTTTTGTGGTCCTCTTTGCGGAATTGTTCATCTCTCGTCAACGCATCAGCCAAGATATTGTCAGTTCCTTTGATATATTTAAATTCAAAATCATACTCTTGAAGTAAAAGAATGCCCCTATGAATTCTATTATTTACCAGCCTATTTTTCATTATATGTACCAAAGCTGCATGGTCTGTTTCAACGGTGAATTTTGCCCCTAGTAGGTAAAACCGTAATTTATTTACACAAAATAACACACTGGCGAACTCTAATTCAGTAACGCTGTACTTTCTCTCATATGTTTTGGTTACACGGGAGACAAAACAGATTGGCACCTCTACATCGTCTTGGATCTGTGATAACACCCCTGCGAATTTTGTTATGGAAGCATCGGTCCGGAGAATGAAAGGTTGATCATATCTTGGGTGGTGTACTCTTACAGCTGTGGAGAAAGCTCCTTTTAAATTTTTGAAAGCCATTTCTTGTTCCGTTCCCCATTTCCACCTAACATTTTTCTTAAGTAATGCTATCAACGGTATTTCTTTTGTGCTGATGTCTGGTATTAGTTTTTTGAAATAGTTTACCATTCCCAAAAATCCCCGCAATGTTTTTAAATTGGTTGGCCTAGCGTAGTTATTTATAATTTCGATTCTATCTTCTGCAAGACTAATCCCTTTTGTGTCTAATTTGAATCCTAAATACAGTATTTCCTTTTGGAAAAACTGACACTTTTGAATATTTAATTTCAATCCCGCTTGATCCAGTTCTTCTAGCACAGTGTGAATATGTCGTAGATGGCTTGTTATATCTGGTGAGAAAATTAATAAATCATCTATGTAATGTACAACAAATTCTTCATGCCTATTTAAGATTGTGTTCAATGCGCGAACCAAAGCAGCGCATGCACTCTGTAGGCCAAATGGTACCACCCTAAATCGGTATACCACTCCGTCGATCGAAAAAGCGGTATAATTTCGACATTTCTCTGCCAAAGGTATTAACCAAAAACTATGTTTCAAATCGATTTTGGAAAAAATGTGTGACCCTGTGATTCGTCCAAATATGGCTTCGATGTTCAAAGGCGCTTCGTATTGCGCGATTGTGTGTGAATTAATGTTTCTTGCATCTAAACATAATCGCAAATCACCACTCGATTTTTTAACGCATACTATCGGGTTGATATATGGAGAGTCACATCTTTCTATCACCTTGTCTTCGATCATTTTTTCAATTTCCTGTCCGACGCTTTGCCTGTATTTATACGGGATTGGATATGTCTTGGATTTAAAATTTTCTAAGTTTTTAACTTTAAAAGAATGTTCATAATTTTTAGCCACTCGGCTTTCTTCATTAATCAAATCTCCATAATTTTCTAGAATCTTCTCTACTTCCTTTTCCATGTTTTCTCCACATTTTAATTTTCTTTCATCCTCATTTTGTTCGCATGTGTTCACTGTCCATAATATTTCTTCATAAAATTCTGGATTCTCGTCCATTATTGCCATTTCTTCTCTGTCCTCATCCTTTATTTCTTCTTCTGTTTTTTTTTATCTTCAATTTCCATTTGGTATCCCGAGCACCATGTTTCTACTGCTTTCATTTCTCTTATGAGAACTTCCTTTTCTTCCTGCTTCCTTTCTGTTTTATCGTCGATTGCCGACAATTCTTCCGTATCTTCGATTTCCTGTCTTTCTCTTGTATCCACCGTGTTTTCCTTCTTTCTTTTTGAACTCTTCTTCTTTTTCTTCCTTCTTTTTTTTTTCTGGTTGATTTTTTTCTTGTACTTTCGGTTTTTCCTCTACAGTCATATTGATTTCTTTATGTTTTTCCTGTTCATTTATCTTTTCAACAATTATTTTCCTCTCTATTTCCGTTTCTTCTTCTATGTTGTCTGGTTCTGCTCTGATTTCCAGTTTATTCTCCGAAAAATTTATGGTGATATGTTTTTCACTCAATTCATCAATTCCCGCTATCATATCATGGTTTAAATCTTCGATCACCACACATTGCATAATATAGTATTTGTCTCCCACTCTGATCCGCACTCCCAAACCTTCATTTACTGTCGTCAATTTTTTGTTGTTTGCACCCACTAAAGCAACCCTAGGAATTTTATACACAAATCTGTCCAAATTTAATTCTTTTACTAGTTTCTTATTGATTAACGATATCTCCGATCCAGAATCAATCAAAATTTTAATCGCTTTATGTTTTATAAATGCATCTAAGAATATTAAATTTGAATTAGAACTTTGTCTTTCATTTCCCGCCAACTGTATAAACTCTCTCGGATGACAAAATATACCGGAGAGTTGTTTATGTTTGTTCAGTGGATGCTTTATTGAAAATCCTGTCTGGATTCATTGCATACATCTTCTTCCTCGTTTTCTATTGTTACATGATTCATCTCCCTTCTATTTTGTCGTTGGAAATTCTGATTGTTTCTACCGTCCCTTTGTTCGTTCGTATTCCTAGTCGGAGGATTTTGTGCATCTCTGTTTCTGTTGTGATTTTCATATGTTCTATTTTTTTCGTGATTCCTGTTATCATAATTTTGTTGTCTATTGTAATTTTGGTATTCTCTCGGCCTATCTTCGTTTGTTGATTGGGCATGTCGGTTTCTCTGGTCATAATTTGATTGATACCTTCTTGCCGGTCCATTATATTGTTCATGTTGTCTTCTGTTTCGCATTTCTCTTCTTTTTGCTTCCCTTACTTGAAGGAATTGGCACAAACTATCAATATCTTGATAGTTTCTCAAAATCACGTGGTCCTCCAGCGTTTCTTCGAAATGTCTGCTTATCATTTCTACCAGTTGATCGGTAGAGTATTTGTAGTCTAGATATTTGGAATTGTTATATATCTGCAAAGCATATCTTTCTTCCGATATTCCCATTTTCTCGTGATATCTTCCATTCTGTAGCTCTTGGTTGATTTCCCTCTGTTTAACTTTCCCCCAGAAATAGTTGAGAAATTTATTTTCGAAATCTGTCCAATTTTCAAACTCATCTTCTTTACTTTCATACCATAACGCTGCTCCTTCTTTCAGATGGTTTCTAATTGTTTCTTTGCAGTCGTCAAAATATCTAATATGTTGCAATTTGGTTTTCAAATTTTTAACAAATGGTACTGGGTGTGTTTTTCTAATATCCCCTCCAAATTGTATTTTCGCGTCGCTTGTACCAAGGATAATCATTTCCCTTCTTTCTCCACAATTCTGTTGATTCTTGAGTTCCGCAATTTGTTTTTCGTTTTGCTTAAATTTTTCTTCTATTTCTCGCCTGTCTTCTTGTATTGCATTTTCAAATTTGCTTTCTAACTGTTCTAATTCCATCTTCTGCACAGTCTTAATATCCTTCATTTTAGTTTCTATTTCTTCTCGTTGCATCTTCAGTTTCCTTTCTGTTTCTTCTCTAACTTTTTCTAAACAGGCTTTCACTTCATTTTCATATTTTTCCAAATGCTTTTCCAATTTGCCATCATTCTCTTCCAATTTCTGTTCTATTCTCTGTGATATTTCTCTTTGTGTTTCTTCCTTTTTTTGTTGTGTTATTTCCATGGCTCGTTTTGCTTCCTGTTGATTTTTCTCTATTTTTTGTTGTGTTTCTTCCATGGCTCGTTTTGATTCCTGTTGATTTTCTTGCATTGTCCTTTTTGTTTCCTGTTGATTTCTATCCATTTGTTGTGATTGGAGTTGCATCAGTTGCAATAGTTTCTCTATTCCTGTTAATTCCTGTTCTTTTCTCTCCATAATCGTTGTATCTCCTTCATTACCCAATCCTTCTTCAACAATTTTTTCCTCTTCTCTGTTATTCTCTCTGCTTTCTTGCATTTTGCTTTGCCTCCTTGTGGTCGACATGTTGTTTCTTTTTGTTACTGTTTTCTTTGTCCCCGCCAAATGTGAAATTTTACAACACTCTATAAGTTGCAGAACACGACAAATATTTCTCCCCAAATTTAATAAATTTTCGCCACAAATATCAAATATGCAATCAGTAAATTTCAAAATAAATATCAAATGTACGATTGGTAAAAATATTAAATAATTCAATAGCAGTAAATATCAACTACCTACGATCAATCCATAAATCAAAAATATTTTTACACCTGGAAAAATTGTCAAATTATCTCTGGATCACCTGTAGTTATTCCTTATCTCTTTCCCTACCATCAAATGCAAAGCTGCGATATTTTTTAAGCCACCACGTTCTGGGCTCCAGTTAATGTGATATTCAAAGATCGGTGTGCTCAAAGCACTTGATTAGATAATTAACTAATTAATTAAATTTAATTTTAATGATGCACTTATGATTTAATCACACTATTTAATGCTCTAATCTCAGGGTTTTATATTCTCGTGCTTCAATATCTCCTTTGCTTTACATATGATAAATAAGGTCAAAGATTAACGGAATAAAACACATATATGGTACAAAAGCATCTATTGAAATAAATTCACCCTCAAAATATCCTCTAAAAATAATATTTCCTATTCTGATTATTGAAATAACCCTACCACTATCTAAAGTACTTATTGAAATTTGCGTTATGAATAATTCTACAAAAAAAATAAAACTGTCTCTCGGATGATGAGTTGTCCAAATTCTTGTCTCTGGTCGCCTACAATTTACTCTTAGCAGCCCCCTATGTAGTCAGCAATCTCGCAACAAATTATTGCAAGCCTATTGTCATTAATGACCCCCTACAGATGCACGTATCTTTCAAAAAACAATGCTAGCCTTTTCTCCTCTCGATAAACTGAATCTATTTCTCGTTCCGGCATGCAACGGTGACTCTTGGAATATAAGTAGAACAATATAACTTACAATGCTTTACGTGATGAGCTTCCGTCAGGACACTTATTTCAACAAACTCACAACTATTCACTTATCTGCCTTACTAATTCAGGAGACTCTTAGAGATCACCACTAGTCGACTTAACGATCATTTCACAACTGACTCTTCTTCCACCCTCTAACATTTCGCTAAACTCCCATTCTTCATACCTAGCCCCTCCTTTTTCCTTCTTCACCAATCCGAGTTCCTCAATTTTATCCCCATCTACCTTTCAGATAACAAACACCAATTTTTCCTACCATTAGAAATTTCCTAAAACTAATTACATGCCAATCGGTTTTTTTTCCTTTCTTAATATCTAAACAAAGATTACATTCATTTAAATTTCTAAATACAATTGTTCCCTCGCCGCAAAAGTCCATTTGGGAAACCCGGTCTCATTGTCCAAACACATAACCACTTTCTTATCATACTAACTGTACAAAGAAAATACTTAATCCCTATTTAAATTTTGTTTACCTACGGCCATCCAAAGATAATTGACTTTCATTTCTTCGAAATGAATTTTGGTATTTTTTTATTATATGTTTTAACTTTTCTAAAATATTAAGATCGAAACCATATTAATTCAAATTTTACATATCTTAACAATATATATATATATATATATATATATATATATATATATATATATATATATATATATATATATATATATATATATATGGCCTTACTGCTGCATGCGGGGCTCTGCAGTAGAGGACGAATATTCCCTAGCTACTCGTGAGACTTAAATGGAAAGGAATAACATTTAAGTCATAAATATCAACGGCGACTCGAACAATAAGTGTAGACTCGGTGTAAACAATAAAACAATCCGAGTCAATCAGACATAAGTAGTGACGGAAGGAAGAGAAACCGAGATACCAGACATAGAAGGAGGAATAGGATAAACTCTTTTCCAAGCCTGGTACCCGTTAACGGATACAAAGAGGAAAGTAGGACAAGATGAAGACGGACCATATATAAAAGGAAAGAAACTGTGAGTATTTCATTATTATGGAAGGATTAAATAGGTATGAAAAGCTTGTGAGTGATCTACACAAGCTCATAAACAATGTACCAAATACTCATGTAGGTATTAAAGTGGCTATTCAGCTGAGGAAAACAAGTACTAGGTACCTTTAAAAGGGATCTCGTTGTCAACTGGCTAAATAAACACCGATACGAGCCAGTGGAGAAGATGACAATGGAGATAGAAATGCAAACAGATGCGTGGCATGGGCGCCCAAAACAGGTCATTACAAATATTGACCGAGTAAAGACTGTTGGTGATTGGGGGAAGATCGCATCCCAGGAGTGGGACGAAAAATTATTTAAGCGTACTAAGGTTATAATCGGAAACCCGGTAAAGACATCGAGTGAAGTGACAAAGGTGGTCTTTGTGAAGCCGAAAGATGAGGCAATGAATTTCAGTGTCCAACGTCTCTACAGAGATAGATAACCTGAATTAACTAAACTAAATGACCAGTACGAAGTACTGGAGCGAAGGGTCAGGCTAATCAGTAAAGGCACAACTGTGACAAACCGAATCATTAAGGCTAAAATTAGCGGACATAATGTGGATCTATAGGAGAAGATCTGTAGGGTGAAATAAGATCACCCGGAACCAGTGGGGAAGGTTGCTTTGTACCATGTAAGCAGCCTATCCGTGTCAGAGTTTAGAAAGATGTGTGAGATTCAGTGGCGTAGCGTAGTGGGAGCGGCAAAATTTAACAATAAATAATAAAAATATTTTGTAAATATTTGAACCATTTTTTTATATTTTTATCGCAACTACAAATTCTGACCGATTGAAAGGAGCACGGAGTTTTTCATTAATTATTTTGTGACGAATTCGGGGAATTCCTTTTCTTTAAATGATATTTTGTAGCGACTGGCTTTTGTTATCGTTTGAGGACGTAAATACACCGAATGGATCTAAATTTTGATCATCCGATGGATTTAATACTTGGTTGAAATTAAATCCTAAGGTTTCAAGTCACGAATCAAGTGCACTGCACATCCAACATTATTGCAAATGGAAGGAGTTGGAGAGCAGACTTAAAAAAGGACAGACTATTGACAAAAAGAGCAATACATAGTGGCAAAAGAAATAATGAAATGGCAGGAAATTCTTATCAAAATGATTGATATTATAAGATTCCTTGCCAAAGAAAATTTGGCTTCACGTGGACATATTATAGAAAACGACACCAGTACCAATAGAGAAAACTTTTTAGAATTGGTTAATTTAATTGCAAAATACGATCCTGTACTTCGTGAACTTCTTGTAAGGTCTAAAATGTGTGGCAAAATTTCAATCACTTATATATGTCACCACAAATACAAAACGAATTTATTGCCATTTTGTCAAATAACGTTCGCCCACATATCATCGAACAAATAAAAAATGCTAAGTATTATTCAATTATATTCGACAGCACTCCAGATCTTTCTCATAAAGATCAAGCAAGTCAAGTATTAAAACACTAGAAAGTCGGAGGGGCCAATTCGGCCCCTGTTGTGATTTGAAGATATTGTAAGTAGTTTTTTTATTTGAGGCTATAATAATTTCATATTTTATGACTTTTAATATTTTGTTACAAAGCCTTTAGTCTATTGAAATGTTACATTTAGTGTGCATTTCTTAGAGGAGTCAATTTTATTTTTTTAATGTGTAGGGGGGTTCAGTAGAAGCTTAAGTTCAAGTTTTTGGGATTGAGGCCCTTGTCCCCCGGCCGCCATCTTGGAAAAAGAGGTGCAAAGGGCTTTCGCGCTGTATCTCGTAAACTAGCTACCCTACAGAAAATTTAATTTCACATAAAATGTAACAAATTAAATTTTCTATAATTTTATATATATTACTTTTTATCGTAAAATGACCAACAAAAAAGTTATAAACAAAAATAAGAGAAAATTTTGTAAGAAATTTCCTTTTGGAGGTTATAACTTTTTTTAGGTTCATTTCACAATAAAATAACATCATAGCGATTTTGTAGAGGATTTTTCAATAAACAATTTTCACTATAAAGTTGTTTAATTTTATTTATTATCTAAGTTTTACAGCGCTCCAAACTTGACCAGATTCTCGAATTCTCGTAGAAAAATAATGCTTTTCTATCTATACAGGGTCAAAAAGTGAAAACCAATATTTTAAATTTCTCCGAAGAAAATATTAGTCTTTAGCGTTTTTTTTTTCAATAAAGTTCTACTGTAGTTCACCTACGATTCAGACGTGTTTATCGGCAAGAGTAAAACCAAATTAAACAGTATCCGATTAAAATTGTGTCTTAAAATAGTTGTTCAAATTTGGTGGTATATAAGGAAGTTTGGATAGAGTGTTCAAAACCAATTAAATGGACCTGCAAGTCGGGGGAAACCCCCTGACCCTGTACCCCCAGATATACCTCAAAAAAAGATAAGTTTAATTAAAGATGTAAGTATGGATATTTGTCCAGTCGGACAGGTGACAACCTTTAATAAAAATAGCATTTCCAATGAAAATATTCCGGTAAGTACTGATAATAATTTATTAATTAATCAAAATTCGTCAACAAATGATAAAATCGACAATATTATGTCAAAAGAAAGAGAGGAATTTTTGTATGTAAGTACTGATTTAGGGCCATACCATATTTATGTTGAAAATAATACAGCTGAATTCAAAGGCAAATTAAATGCTCTTAAAATCGGAGATATAGTTCTCTCTAACTTCCCGCAAATAGACAACAAAATTAATAGTATTGATTCTATAGGTCGGAATAGGATTAGAATCAAGTTAAAAGATTATAAATCAGCGAATTTTCTAATAACTCATAAAAACGATAACATTTTTGTTAAAAATAACTTTGTATTGTACATTCCAAAATTTATTCTTCATAGACAGGGCGTCATTAGAAATATTGAACAAGACTTTTCGGATGCGTATATAAAAGATAAAATAAAACCATTTGATCAACATTGCAATTTTGAAGTTTCTAACGTCAAAAGAATAAACCGTAAAGTAGAAAAAATTACAGATGAAGGTAAGTCAATAGAATATGTAGCCACTAAGTCTTGCATTGTTACTTTTAAATCTCAAATTTTGCCAAAATATATTTCTATTAATAAGGTTATTAAGGAAGTAGAACCCTACAAACAAAAGGTATTATTATGTTATAACTGCCTTCGTTTCGGTCACCTAGGTAGTCAGTGTAGAAGTAGACCGAGATGTAGTAAATGTCAGGAATCCCACACCACAAAAGATTGTACTAGTACTGACTACCTACCACGTTGCTTTAGCTGTCAAGGAAATCACCTTACAACTAATTTATCTTCTTATCCTTTAAAAGGCAAAAAATTGTGAAGGAAACCATGAGCTCTTCCAATGTTAATTTCTTTGATGCAAATAAACAGGTCCCAAAAAATACATACGCCAACATAGTCGCTCTTAATACCTCTGCCATGGAAAATAGTGTAATTTCCTCGACAAATTATCCCCAACGGATTCAATCTGGACTTACCCCATCTAGCATAATACAGTCTCATTCTTCTCAACCACAATTCTCGCAGACCCAGAATTTACAACCCAAATCGTATAAAAATAATTTTACTAATTACATGTTTTCTTCTCCTACATCTTCAAGCCCAAACAAAAGGCACAGGCCAATTAGCCCTAATCCCATTGAAATTTCAAGACAAGAAATTCTTTCTCAACCAAACTCATCTTTTGTCTCGGGAGGAATTTTTAATAGTCAACATTATTTAAAAAACTCAGTTGGAGTAAAATCACAATCAGAGGAATTAAATTCAACACTAAGTTTAGTTTTAGAAGTAGTTCTCAATATTATAAATAATATAAAACATACAAACGATTTTAATGTATCAGAGTCAGAAATAGTTCAATTAATTAGTAATCATGTAAACCAACCCTTGTCTTCAAATTCGCAGACATCACAAATATGAATATGCTGCAATGGAATTGTCGTTCAGCAGTAGCTAATAAAGTAAATTTAGAATATCTGCTATATCAAAATCAAATTTCCATAGCATTACTCTCAGAAACCTGGTTTAAATCAAAATACTATTATAATTTTAAAGGTTATAATTGCTTTAGATCAGATCGTGCAGACGGGTATGGTGGAACTGCCATTTTATTAAAATCAAACATAAGATGTGAAGAAATAAATCTTAACAATAGACATCCTTTAACTCATAAATGTATTTCAGTTCAAATTTTTCGAAACAAAAATCCTATTACTATTGTCTCAGTATACATTGAACCAAAAACCCAGATATCTGAAAGACAATGGTTGGAATTCTTTACAGATATTCCTAAGCCTTTTATTATTGGTGGCGATTTTAATGCCCACAGTATCGCATGGGGCTGTGAAATTGAAGACAATTATGGTAAAAAACTTTTAGAAAGTATTGATCATTGTAATTTGATGTGTCTGAATGATGGGTCGCCCACATTAGCAACTAGTAACAGTCCATCTGCTATTGACTTAACATTTTGTACTCAAGATATTTCAAATTTTTTAACGTGGAGTGTCTTACAAGATCCTCATGGATCCAATCATCTTCCGATTATCATAAACATGGAAACAGATAATACAACTTCATCTCCAACTGAAAACTTTCACAAGATCTGGAATCTTAACAAGGCCGATTGGGACTTATACACCTCTGTACTAGAAGCTGAAAATTCTCCTGGTAATTATCAACAGTAAATAGCAAACATCAATAAAGCAGCCAATTTAGCAATACCGAAGTTTTCATCTAACGTCATACATAAGAGACAAATTTCAAACCAATGGTGGTGCGAAAGTTGTAAAACTGCTGCTGATAACCGTAAAATTGCATACGGAAAATATAAACAAAACCCTACAAGGAATAATTTATTTGAATTTAAGAGACTTGATGCTGTCGCAAAAAAACTCTTCAAGCAAAAGAAAAAACAGAATTGGATAGAGTACTGCGAAAGCCTTAACTCCAAAACAAAAATCAGTGAAGTATGGAAGAAAGTAAACGCCTTTAAAAACCGCAAACAGTCCAACAAGTTTCCAATAAATCCAAATTCAAGCTGGCTAGATGAATTTCATAATAAAATATCTCCTCAGTGGGTACCTTCCCAATATTTTCCAGAATACAGCGAAACAGTTTCAAGGGATAAGTTTGGCTTAGAACAACCATTTAAATTGTGGGAGTTAGATCGAGTACTTAGTCAACAAAATAGCAGTGCTCCAGGTAAAGACAATATTTCATATTCCATGATATACCATATACCACTTCAATATAAAATATCATTATTACATATTTTTAATGAAATTTGGAATGACACGTCACAAATTCCAGAGAGTTGGAAGGAATATATTCTAATACCTGTTAAAAAACCTGGAAAACCAGAAAATTCTTATAGTTCATATAGACCAATATCCCTAGCTTCTTGCTTCCTAAAGACGTTAGAAAGATTAATAAAAAATAGAATTGAACACTGGTTAGAGCAAGAAGATATTTTCCCAAAATCTCAGTATGGATTTCGAAAATCAAAATCAACTCAAGATGCGATAACTTCCTTAGTCTCATCTATACTATTAAACTTTACTGATAATGCGTATACTATGGCTGCTTTTCTAGATGTCTCTTCTGCATTCGATACCGTTAATTTGGACATTATGTATAAAAAACTAGTAGACATTGGTTTTCCCATCAACTTAGCTAGATTTCTGAGGACACTGTACACTAATAGATGGACGGTTTTAAAAATCAACAATTCCATCTCCACTCCACGTCTTACAAATATAGGACTACCACAGGGTAGCATATTAAGTCCAATGTTATATATTTTATATAATATTGATTTAGAAAATTGTATTAATAGCACAACAAAGATTATTCAATATGCTGATGATGTAGTAGTTTACACATCCCACAAATCATTGGATATATGTAAAAATAATTTTAATGTCTCAATTAAGGCTGTTCTTAATCACTATCAAAATATTGGTTTAGCAATATCAGAATCTAAAACATAAATTTGCATTTTCTCCAGAAATCGTCAAATTCCACAAGGTCATTTCGCAGTAGGTCAAATTCAATATCCTATTAAAAATTGTATAAAATATCTCGGTACTTATTTGGATAGAAAACTTCTATGGAAGGATCACATGCATCATATCATAAAAAAGTCTGAAAATGCAATGAATATTCTACGAGCCTTTTGTAGAACTAATTGGGGTGCCGATCCAAATATAGCACTTTTATTTTACCGTACTATGATTCGTTCTATTTTTGATTACAGTTGTCATCTGTATGGAACTGCTGCAAACACACATTTGAATAAGTTAGAAATACAAAAAAATAAATGTCTTCGACTTTGTCTTGGATATTTGAAGTCTACACCCGTTAATATAATGGAAGTTGAGGCGATAGAACCACCCCTGGAATTTCGACGACAGTTTTTAAGTGATAAATTTATTACTAGAACCATAGGAAAAAATACAAATTATCTGCAGGATATACATAAGTTATCAATTTTAGATCTAACTCATAAATATTGGACAAAGAAAAAATGTCCCCTTCTTGTAGATAGTTACTTGAAAATATCTCAATACCGAAGTACTTTCTATACTTATGAAAATCAAGTTTCACCTATGTATTCCCATGTATTAGAAGAAATTTTCTCAAAACAAATTAATACTTTTTTTATGGATATTAATTTAAATCCAGCCGTTTCTCAATCATTTATACTTCATAAATGGCCACACTATCAGTTTTACTATACAGATGGATCCAAAGTACAAAACAAAGTAGGATGTGCAATAATCAATATTCAAAGTGGATTTAAAAAATTATTCAAATTGCCTTGTGAATCATCGATATACACCGCTGAAATGATAGCGATACTTTTTGCTTTAAGACACATATTTAGTAACGAACCCTATAGCTGCATAATATTTACAGACAGTAAGAGTGTCGTTGATAGACTAACTAACGTACATAAGTACCAACAACTCAATCATATAGAACTGGAAATTATGACTCTTTATAATAAAATTGCAAATTTAGGAAAAAACATCATTATTTCATGGATAAAGGGACACGCAGGCATTAGGGGTAACGAAATAGTAGACAGGCTAGCCAAATCCGCTCTAGAAATAGGCGAAGAACTTCCCATGAACTTACTACCCATTTCGGATATTGATATTATTAGTAGACGACTCCAAAAAGAAAATTGGCAAAGGTATTATCGAAACACGAGAACTGGTAGTAATTACAAACAAGTGCAGCCTGAAATTCCCATTAAAAGATGGTTTCATTCTGTATCAAATCGCCATTTCATAAGAGTTATAAATAGATTGAGATGTAATCATGCTCTTACCCCCCTTCATATGTACAGTTTGGGTCTCACAGAGTCACCTAACTGTGAGTGTGGAAAAGAAGGTGATCTACTACATATTCTCCTCGAATGTTCACATCAATCAGTAAATATAAACAAATTTTATGATAATCTTAATATATTAAAAATTCCACTTCCCGTCTACCTGAACAATTTGATATTTTCTGAAGATATTAATATATTAAAAACAATTTACGAGCATATCAAAACCTGTAAATATAGATTGTAGCAATAAAATTTACCCTGTATTTAAGAAATTTTGTTAAAACAAAGCAGGCATGTTTGTTAAAACAAAACAAACATGTTTGTTTTGTTGTTATTTTGTTTTAAACCCTGTAGATTTAAGTAATTATTGTATATTATAATTGAAAAAGAAAAGAACAAAAAAAGAGAAAAGAAAAGAAAAAAAAAAAACAAAAAAAATAAAAAAAGCAAAAAAAAAACAAAAAAAAACAAAAAAAAACAAAAAAAAACTAAGAAGATGTAAACCTCCGCGAGGATGAATCGGGTTTACGTCTTAGCGTAGTAAAAAAAAACAATTTATAAAAAATAATAAAAAAAAATAATAAAAAAAAACAAATTAACAATATAAAAAAATGCAACAAAAAATACAAAAAAAAATAAAAATTTACAAAAAAAAAAATGAACAACCAAAACAGAGTATTATTTAGATAATAATTGTAGATAATAATGTTAGTTTGTTATGTATTTAGAGTTAGAAATACAGAAAAAATTCCTCTGATTGAAAAATCAAATTTGTTTGTTTTTAAAATAACAAAATGTCTGGCTAATTGGCTCGGCCAAGGCCATCAAATTCACTCAAAAAAAAAATCTATACAGGGTGTCCCAGACTAATTTAGCCACGCTATATCTCTTAAACGAATAGAGATTTTCGAATGGGACAAAAAGTGATATATTCTACTTCTAATACACTTTAATATGGTGTACAAAAAAATCATCCCCTAAATATTCATCCCTTAGTTACAACCCCTAACTTTATTTTTTTAATAGCACCCTGTATATTTTTTTATAGTTTTGGATGTGGTCTTTTATCGTCTATTCAACACATTTTTTGGAAATAAAATCGGTTCGTAAATAACCAAGAAACTATCAGTTTATTTTTGTTAATTGTGTGTCCCAGACTGATTTATCCAGGCTATATTTCTTAATCGAATAGAGATTTTCGAATGGGACGAAAACTGATCTATTCCATTTGTAATACACTTTCATGTGGCGTAGAAAAAATTCATCCCCTAAATATTCATCCCTAACTTACAGGGTGCTATTAAAAAAAATAAAGTTAGGGGTTTGTAACTAAGGGATGAATATTTAAGGGATAATTTTTTTCTAAGCCATATTAAAGTGTATTACAAATGTAATAGATCAGTTTTTGTCCCATTCGAAAATCTCTATACGTTTAAGAAATATAGCCTAGATAAATTAGTCTGGGATACATAATTAACAAAACTAAACTGATATTTTCTTGGTTATTTACGAACCGATTTTATTTTCAAAAAATGTGTTGAATAGACGATAGAAGACCACATCCAAAACTATAAAAAATATACAGGGTGCTATTAAAAAAATTAATAAAGTTAGGGGTTGTAACTAAGGGATGAATATTTAGGGAATGATTTTTTGTACGCCATATTAAAGTGTATTACAAGTAGAATATACCACTTTTTGTCCCATTCGAAAATCTCTATTCGTTTAAGAGATATAGCGTGGCTAAATTAGTCTGGGACACCCTGTATATTAGACGAGCGACATTAACCGTTATGCCAACCACGAAAATCAAATTTAAGGTAAATGATCAATTTTGGTCTATTTTTATGTTTTAGAGGTCGCTGAATCCGAATATGAAGTTTATTTTTATCTAGAGTTGGTGGAACATGTTAAAAAAATAAATTTCATACAGCCAAAAATCAATTTTGATGATTTTTCAAATTTACCTCGCTGTATCTTTGGTCGCTGTAAATATTTCTTTTTAAAAATTTTACTGTGTCATCTTTGAAGTACGTAGATAACAATGAAATTTGTCCAAAATGTTTAAACACATTAAAAAAGGAGTTGTTAATTTATTAACATTCTGTCATCATATTTCGTTAGTTTCATGTTTACTTAAAAAAGTTGAGTGACAAACTTTTTAGTTTATAATTTTAACCAACACAACAATAAAATATAGTTCATGAAGAAGTTTTTTGGAATATTTTAAGTCAAAATATAAAATAGGAAAAAAGTTATGTTACTTCATATACAAGCGGCACACCCCAAAAAACGCTTATATCTCGAGATCCTGACCACGGTGTGGTGAATGGCTAATTTTTATCATACTTTATGATTTTGATATCAAAAAATCGTTTTTTTTGCTCTGCTTAAGAATTTTGCATTTTGCGGTTGCGTCATTCTTCTTCTGAAGCGGCGAATTTGTCCTCAAACAACTTCTTGGGCCTTTTCTATATGTGCTTAGAGTTATAAGTTTTATAGTGGGAAGAAAGGTCAAAAACAGATTAATAATAGCATAGGAATGTTAAAATCATAATAAATTGTATGAATAAAAAATATATATAGATAGAAAAGTAAGCCTAACTTTTGTTTTTATTGTATCCCTATGAGCATTCGAGAATCTGGTCAAGTTTGGAGCGCTGTAAAACCTATATAAATAAATAGAATTAAACAACTTTATAGTGGAAATTGTTCGCTGAAAAACCCTCTACAAAATTGCTATAATGTTATTTTATTTTAAAATGAACTGAAAAAAAGTTATAACATCCAAAAGGAAACTTGTTAAAAAAAATTACATATTTTTGGTTATATCTTTTTTGTTGGTCACTTGACGATAAAAAGTAATAGAAACAAAATTGTGGAAAATTTAATTTGCTACATTTTATGTTTAATTAGATTTTCCGTAGGGTTGGTAGTTTACGAGATATAGCGCGAAACCCCTTTGCACCCCATTTCCAAGATGGCGACCGGGGGACAAGTATGGCTACACCAAAAACTTGAACTTAAGCTTCTACTGATCCCTCCTACACATTAAAGAAATAAAATTGACTTCTCTAAGAAATGCAAGGTACGGCCTAAAAAATGTAACATTTTAATGGACTACTTATTTAAAACAAAAAAATATTGTTTACTAAATTTTTTAAATGGTTTTTCTAACGAATCTACCATAGAAGTCTAAAGGGGCCAAATTGGCCCTGTGTAAGTTATAACCTTTTTGTAGGAAATTCGACGAGTCTTTCTTTAAAATTTCTGTCGGTTGGGTAAAATTATATTTATGTATGTTTATTGTAAATGGTTACCCTTATGCTGGTACTAATAATCATCTACGCAATGAAGATACAATTGTTGGTGAACACAAAGATACAATTGTTGGTGTAGAGGACCAAATGACGCGTCTTTAGACTACAAAAGTTACTATGTACAAGACCATGGCCTATGTACGTGTTTTATAATACTCTTGACTTGGGAGCAATAAATGCATGGATTATTTATAAAGAAGTAACTGGAAGTAGACTCAGTCTTGGTAAGTTTATTCTTCGGCTGTTTGAAGAATTATGGGCTCCACACCTTGCTTCCCGAAATCTGGTACTACGCCTAGCAACACCAGTTCTACCAACAACAAGCACTGTTACTATCCAAAAGCGAAATATTTTGTAAAGGAAATCATACTTCCAATCAATGCCACGGCTGAAACGAGGTAATGTGTGGCAAATGTCAAAAACAGCAATCTGTATGGTGTTCCGAATGTTTTTGATAGGCAGCGAATATGTTAAACAATGAAACTAAAAACTAAAATCAGATTCTATCGTTTACTAGAGTTGATTTAATTTCTGTAAACTGAGTTTTTATTGATTTAAGAACTTGGGGCCAAAATGATCCCTTCGGGCTTTCTAGGTAGGTATGCTAAGCCAGACTTGCTAGTGTTACGTAGTAATTGAAAATCAGGAAGTAGAGGCCAAGCATATGATAATGCTGCTGTTATGACTGGAAAGTATTCAGGAGTTCAACAAAGAATTCAAGAAATAAACCCTAAAGCTGAATTCGTACCTTGCTCAAATCATTCGTTAAACCTAGTTTGTTTACAGGCTGCCTCAGTTCAGGTGGATTCAGTAACTTTTTTCGACACTTTAGAACGTTGTTACTCCCTATATGTTTTCCTCATCGAGACATCGTTAGGAATTTCTGATAGCAGCTACAGGTAAAAGGGTTCAAGAAACACGGTGGTGTGCAAGAAGCGATGCCGTAAATGTGACATGGCATAATTACAAAGGCATTCTCGTCACTTTGGAAAAGCTGACAGAGGCAGGTGAAAGCTATAACACTAGGACATGCAGGTGCTTTACTAGTTACGATGCAGTCATTTTCCTTTCTTTGTTTTTTGGGCATGTGGCAACCGGTGCTACATGGATCGAATGATGCACAAAAATATTTACAAACAAGGGACTTGACATAAAATTGTGCGCTCAGAAAGTAAATGCTTTGCAGATGATATTGACAGAGAAAAGAGAGGAATGGACAAATGGCGCTGTGTAGGTTATGCAAAAAATATGTTTAAAGAACTTGGAATTTCCATAAAACTTCGAAGGCGCATAACAAGAAAGCATATTTTTAATGAGGGAATTAGAAATGCTAACTTGTCTTGTGAAAATGAGTTGAGATGAAAGCTGTTTTCTTCGTTAGATAGAGGTATTACAGAAATTCGTGAGCGTTTTCAACAGTTACAGAATTTAACAGATAAGTTTGCTTATCTAACGCCGGCTATATTATTAGATCCATCCAGACAACACTGAATTTAATCTAGACTACGCATCTGACGATGACGAGCAGGATATCAAGCTGGAAAGACTTCGACTGCTTGCTGCTACAGGCAATGAAAATTAATTGATTACTACAGACTCACTTGAATTATTTAAATATATTGTTAAATCTAAGCTGGAATATGCTCTGCCCAATATTTTAATAATGTTTCGAATATTTTTCACAGTTGCAATGTCACCTGTGAGAGAAGTTTTTCAAAATTGAAGTTGATTAAGAATTATTTAAGATCGATAATGAGTACTCTAGGACAAACTAATTTGGCTATTTTGTCTATTGAGCAAGAGGTGTGTGATGAGATAGACATTGACGGTACAATAAAAGACTTTGCTCTTAAAAAAGTAGACGTAAGTATCTATATATTTTTAATTGAAGACCGAAGTTTTGTTTTTAATTCTAACAAAAATACTCATATTACTTTTCAATAAAAATAATAATATAACACTATATAGTATCGTTCTAGTTCTAATTAAAAATTGATTTTATTTAATCTTCTGATCATCGAGGGGTACCTAATCTTAAGTGATAGTTACCTAAGTTATATCAATGTAATTGGCTAAAGCATTGATTATAAAGCACCCACTAGATAGCTCACCTCTTGGTAACCGAAAGACGTATCAACAACTAGATGGCGCTACTCGAAAACCGTATCGAGATTTCTCATTCTCTCTCTGACTTGCGAGGAGGTAGGAGTAGTGTCAGGGCCGAACTTACCCTATAGGTGTATTATCTGTGACAAGTTATAGCGGAATTTAAAAAAAGGACTCACATTTTAAATAAAATGGCCTCTGTAACGCATAAGTGTGTTTACGCGGGATGTTTTGAAAGAAACGATGGAACAAATAATAATATATCTTTCTTTAAATTTCCCCTGAAAGACGTAGAGCGCACAAAAATTTGGCAAAAAAACTGCGGAAATATTGATATTATATTGATGGATATCAGTGACCTGAAACAGAGGGTAATTTGCCAGCATCATTTTGCAGTGGAACATATTTACCAAAGTGGCCAAAGAAAGTTATTAAGGAAAAATGCTGTTCCTCTAAAATTTACACAGTTAGCAACTGATTTAGGTGAGTACTCAACTTTGGAAATATTTTTATGTTTGCCTAATGCGCTTTGTCAATGAGAATAATACTATTAAAATATATTTTATATAAAATCAGTTGATATTGAGTGATTTATATATTTTTTATACAATTAAATCAAAAGAGATTTTTTTTAAATATGAATGCGTTGTTAGTATCATTCCAGAAATAACGGAGATGCTTGTTTTGCTTTAATTAAAATTACACATACATTTCAATGATTACCTATTTTAGGTGATACCCCACCAGTATTATGCTCTACATACGTTTATTGCGGTACGAAACGTAAAAGATCTACAAGTGGCGATTGTATGGTTAGGTCAACTCCATCGCCTAAGAGATCAAGTAGTATTATATCTCAGTGATATTTCCAGTTTTGATATTAATTTGCCCACAAAA
This sequence comes from Diabrotica virgifera virgifera, assembly GCF_917563875.1. NCBI lineage: Eukaryota > Metazoa > Arthropoda > Insecta > Coleoptera > Chrysomelidae > Diabrotica > Diabrotica virgifera. The sequence continues at coordinate 204,801,879 of NC_065443.1, read as the reverse complement.
CTTGAAACTGAATTGACGGAGAAGGTAAAAAAATTGGAGTATCAAGTAAATACTTTAAAGAAGAAGTGCCGTCAGAAGAACAGTCAGCGTTGTAGAAGAACAACAAAGACAGAAAATCGGCAACCAAATTCATGATACAGGTACTGTTAGAAAATAAAAGCAAATACGTGCACACTTTTGTTAATATTCAGTTTTCACACAAAACTCGTTCACAATGGAGTCACAATGAAAAGGATTTAGCTCTGGCCATTTATTATAAGTCTCCTAGTTGTTAAAAATTTTTAATTAGATCTCTTAACTTTATATTATTACCTTCAGTAAAAACAATTCAAACTTGGTTGCGTGTCATAAAATTAAGAACTGGTTTAAACACTTCCTTAATTGACAAGTTGAAGAAAAAAGCAGATACGATGGATGAGTGGGAAAAAATTTGTGTGTTAATGTTTGATGAAATTTCTTTGAAAAAACAATTGGAGTACAATAAATTAGATGACATTATAGAAGGGTTTCAAGATTTAGGTGCTTTAGGAAGAACAAACAAACTTGCCAACACAGGTCTGGTTTTCATGATGCGCGGCTTGCTACATAAGGCTACGCGGCTTGCTACAGGTGGTCCAATACATAGCGACAACTTAAAAAACATTGTAGTTGAAGTTGTTTCAAAATTACAAAATATTGGGTATATACCAAAAGTGTTGTGTGATCAAACAATTGGAGTACAATAAATTAGATGACATTATAGAAGGGTTTCAAGATTAGGTGCTTTAGGAAGAACAAACAAACTTACCAACACAGGTCTGGTTTTCATGCTGCGCGGCTTGCTACATAAGGCTACGCGGCTTGCTACAGGTGGTCCAATACATAGCGACAACTTAAAAAACATTGTAGTTGAAGTTGTTTCAAAATTACAAAATATTGGTTATATACCAAAAGTGTTGTGTGATCAAGCATCTAATAATAGAGCTTTATTTAAGCTGTTAGGCGCATGTAAGGATCAGCCTGCAATAGAAATAGGAAATCAGAGGATTTTCACTGTGTTCGATACACCCCACTTATTAAAAAGTCTAAGAAATAATTTTCTTAACAAAAAGTTGACGTTTTTGGCCGATTCTAAACAAATATCGTGGCAAGATATTGAATACACATACAACATCGATAGAACCAGTGTGAGAGCATGATGCATGGTGAAAATAACAAACGTTCATATAAACCCTAATAATTTTCAAAAAATGTGTAAAATTAGCAGCACAATTTTTTTTTAACTCAATTGCCTCAGCAATATCTGTAGGGCAGTTACACACCAAAACGGCTTCTCTTACTGCCGAATTTTTGAAAATTATAAATAATATTTTTGATGGTCCTAACAGCAAATATTGTAGTGATAGTAATCCAAACAGAAAGCCAATGTCAACTTTAAGCAAGTCAACTGAAAACTTAAAAGAAGGTTTAGAATATTTTTAAAAAAATTAAAGTTTTTGAAAATCAGAAAGAGAGAAATAATATTCACTGTCTACACGGCTTTCAGTGGACCATTTTGTCAGTTTTATGTTTGTGGGAGGAACTTCAAAAATATAATGTGTCATATCTTTTATAGTCCGTTCGCTAAACTCAGACTCAACTGGCTAGTGATTTAAGCTAGTAATTTTGCCAATTTGATAAAATTGCCAAAAAAATTATTACTAAATAGTTAATAATTACTAAATATTTAGTAATTTTCCAAATTTTCTCAAAATTGGCAAAAAACAAAAAAGTTACGTACTAAAACCTTTAGCCATTTGCGTCTGAGTTTAGCGAACCGACTATAACATCTTTTCTGAACCAAAATCCTCTAGAAATTTTTTTCTCTATTGTGCGCAATAGAGTTAGTCTAGTGCGTTCATAAAAATAACATTTGTTTTTACTTACTAACAGGCGGTAGCTGGTTTGTCTTTAGTTTCATGCGTGGAAGAGAATGATGCTAGATCAAAAGTATGTGTTTTATCTCGTCAGGTATTAATGACGCACGGGTAAATAATCGTGGACTCAACTGTGTGTTAAACTACACTATTAGCTAAAGTAAAAGAATTCCGAATTTTAATTTCGAAAATCGTAAAACGAATCGTTTCCACCACGTAGCGTAGTCTCCAAAAAACCTGACTGTACAAAGAGGTGTCTAATATGGTCTGATACGATACGCTCCGGACAGTGTGAATTGTTCATATTGTAACAATAAAACGAGCGGTTCGTATTTATATATGACTTTTTTAATTTATTTATATAAGTCTATTTTACAAACTCTAGCTTAAACTAACCCGATCGCGTCTTATCTAGAAACATCGATGTGGCTCTGTGTGTGTGGAGATGGGACCTGTTATACGAGGGTCGGTCAAAAGTAATCTTTTCTTACAATATTTAAAACCATTAAAATCAATATTTTTCGGAAACTAAACGCTACATGCTGGAAACGATTCGTGCATGATAATCTGCTGCGGCCTTTATTCATGGCAATGAAACAATAGAAGACGCAAGTAAGTTTGAAGAACAGATAACACTAACACCCACCAGAAACTAGTATCTCGCAGATATGACATTGAATGAATGCCTACATTCCAAAAAGATGTCATACGTTTTTAAAATACTTGATACTTAGGCAAGCATATGTCTCTACAACTGAAAAAAATACAAAATATGAAAATAATTCTTTACTACATCAATATATTACATTAATGGGTAAAATATGTGTTTACTGTATCGATAGTCCAAGAGCTGGGAGCGGATTTTGCTCGTGATGAGTAATATGTGATGAGTACATGACTAAATTACGTCATGATCTACTTATTCCCAAATTTTGGTGCACTATCTCTATCATGAGCTTCGCAAACAACCCCTTATAATTTTTATATTCACCCTGCCCGCCACCTCTTTGTCCCCCACACAGCTTTCCGCCCCTGGAGATTTTGATTAGTTACGTCATGACCTACTTACTCCCAAATTTTGGTGCATTATCTCGATCATGAGCGTCACAAAAAAATAATAAAAACCGCGACTTTGACCCCTTATAACTACCCTCGTCCCCCACTCTGGTTTCCGCCCGTAGGGTAAAGTCATGTACACAACTAATTCAACATATCCCCATATAGTTTGTTATTACTTATCACGAGCAAAATACGCTTATATCTCTCCGACTATAAGGATCCTATAGAATATTCAGTAGTAGTAGCCTCAGTATCTACTGAGCTATTTCTCGATTGTATACCCACAGAATATCGTTTCTGGATTTTTTTCACATCTCGCTGTCTTCCAGTAGACCAATATTCGTAAACTTGGGGGTAATACTTGACAGGTTTGTCTGCTTCTTGACGATAATTATTTCGGATTAACTCCATCTCAAAAACAGAAAGGATTATATAAATAAGATCATCAGAGTAGATGGTGTCATTGTAATCTCTTAGGCCGTCCGCACATGGATCGCTGCTCGAAGTAGTCGACTCGATTCCAGTCGCGTAGATCTCTCCTTGTCACTTAAGTTCCTTCGTTGTGGCATTGAGCTCCGTAGACAGGGCGTTTAGGAATGCAAATTTCTTCGTCTTGTGCGACTCTCGTCCCTTGCGATCGGTAGCGCACGAGTGAGACCAGTGAGACGCACGTTTCCAGTCATGAAGGGAAGAAAACTTATTTTATTTGTTTCCTTCGTTTTTTGTTGATTTTTGCGCTAAATGAAATTTTAGGTTTAGGTCTGGATCCCGCATAAGAAAAAAAAGTTGATTAATAGCAAGCTGAAAATTTGTTAATAGCTTAACGGTGTCTAGCCGGACAAACTTTGATAAATTGGAACAGTGGAACAGAGGAAGTTTTAATGGTGGAACAGGTTAAAAATTTGGAACGCCAGACTACGAAAACGTCAGATGTATTTTGTCGGACAGAACTTCCAATTGATTTGTTGCCCTTTCATTAAACTCTCATGCAAGAATCAGACTGGTGTTTATCACCAACTGGGAATTTTAATAAGTGGAACACGAAGAACATGTCAAATGACAGGAATTATGTTGGTTCGTAATAGCGGTCTGATATTTGCATGAGAGTTTAATGAAAGGGTAACAAATCAATTGGAAGTTCTGTCCGACAAAATACATTTGACGTTTTTGTAGTCTGACGTTCCAAATTTTTAACCTGTTCCACAATTAAAACTTCCCCTGTTCCAATGTTCCCATGCATCAAAGTTTGTCCGACTAGACACCGTTAAGCTATTAACAAATTTTCAGCTTGCTATTAATCAACTTTTTTTTGGTACGCGGGATCCAGACCTACTCGTTGATTGTAGTGCTAGCAGCTTTGTGGAAATATATTTAATTATATTGTTTGTAATATAAAATTCTGAAAACATTGAACTTCTGTTTCTAGGTGTTTATTATAAAATTCGATGGGGAAGTAGAACAATACTCTCAATTGTATAATGCTTATTGTATACAAAGTACACACACGCAAACTTATATGGAATCACCTGATATTTCTTATTATTTCGGGCGATTTTAAAAAAACGAACACACGAAGTCAAACAATATTTATTTTAAAGCAATTTAATAACAAATACATAACAATTAAATAAAACAATAACGTATTTAACAAACAAATTGAAAGTAGTTGTTTTAAAGTCAATAGCATACAAAATTTCAATGTAAAACGAATAATGTTTAACTTGTTTTTATTTATTTATTTTTTATTTTGTGGTAGTCCGTGTTATCACCTCTAGTCCTTATGCAAGCTTCAGTTTGCGTGGGCACGTTCCTAATCAAATTATCAACATTTTATTGTGGTAGGTTGCTCCATCCTTTAAAAGCAGCTTGTACTAGCCGTGCGGTGTTACCACGTGCATACTCTATAGGATTAAGCTCGGGGGAGCAAGCAGGCCACTCCAAACAAGGGATACCTTTTGCTTCAATGATGTCTCTAGTCACTCTAATGGTATGTAGAGGTCCATTATCATGAAATAAAATAAAATTTTCTCCTGTTGCGCCTCTCCAGAGCCTGACTACAGGTTATCAACATACCTGTGAGCAGTTAAAGTTGATTGGATGAAAATTAAAGGAGTTTTTTTACGGATCACAATTACTCTCCAGAACATTACACTTCCCCTTGTACATTTGTGAACAGATCTGACAGTTTTCGCTCTTGCTTGTCTTCCTCGACCTCTAAGTACACGATTTCGTGGGTCATCTGATTTTCCATCTGATTACATTAAATTCTGCCTTTTTTGGTGAAGCGTTTTACATGTCTGCTCTAAATGGGATCAAGGATAGACTATCTACTAAGATACTGGGGGTCGAAATGGGGCTAGTAGAAGGAACAGACACATAAAGCTTCATGCATACGACAGCTCATTTTTTGTGCGGTGGCGGGTCGTAGATTCGTTGGGAGGGGTAGGAGGGTTTAAAGAAGACTAACTACATAACCAAATAAGCAAAGGATACTTACACAGACTTGAGGACTTTCCTACTATTTAAACAAATTGGGACGCCGTTTGAAAAATCCTCAAATTCTCATATCGAGTACTTACTGGAAACCAACTGGGGGGACATTCATCGTAGATTTCTCGTTGGGGTTATACTGGGCTATCATTTACCTTTATTGGCTTCTATGCCATTACATTTTCTTCTGTTCTAAAACTTAATTCGCTTGTATTAGTTATCTGTTAATAATTTTCTTAAAGAAACAGGTTACAGAAATAAAAATGTGTACATTTTATAATGTTTATTTAAACCTTTATACCTTATTATTGTTATTTTGAGAATAAACATATTCTCAAACAAGAAATGAATAATAAAAACAAATATATAATTTTACAACTCTTAACCTTATTTTTAGCAGTGTACCAAAACAAAAATTTGACTTATGGCTGTCAAAAGTCACTGCCATGAAGTTTACTTTACATAAAACTTTCCATGTTGAAAACAAATTATTTAAATATGTAAAACCTTTACCAAATTAATATCCACTTGTGAATTATTTAAAATAAACATTATTCATACCTCGTTAAAACAAAATCCTTGTCACATTTCACACTTGAAACTTAAAAATTTTCCATTCGAGATTTGGGGGAGGGAAGACATTCAATTTTAAACCATACAGGAAACAGGAATTCTTACTGGAACATGAACAAATCCATAACATCATCATAAAAATAGCAACAGCTACCAAAGGACAGGAACCACGCACTTTTTTACCGGCGAAACAAAACTGCGTCACAATAATATTGTTTCACATAAATATATCCAAACTAATTGCTGTGAAACTATTGTAATAATATTCCTTGACAAGTTAAAAATCCTTTAGTTCTTCTACCATAAGAAAACCATTTTAAAGCCGGCAAAGTGCGACTTTCTGGGAGTCTGTTAGTTGAGTTCTACACAAAAAGATGCTTAATCTTCAAACATGTTTTTGTAACTGAACTTTATTTTCAGCGGCGTACCTTGCCTTTCGAAAATTCTCTTCGTGCGCTGAGCCGAAGCATTTCTCGACCGAGATATTAACCAATCGCCAACTAAAACTCAAGGATCTTTCAAAATTCAAACCAATAATATCAAACGATGCTTCGCGCTCAAAACTTAAGGGAAATATACTGGGACTTTTTGAGGATTCATTCTAGAATAAGGAATGTTTTCACAATAACTATCTACGTAGTTAGTAAATGCTACACAAATAAATAGGAAATTTCCTAACGTTTACAATGTTGTGAAATACTTTGAAATATTTCAAACAGGAGCGGCTTAGGAAATTTTAAAGATATTTAAACTCACAAAATAAATTAGAAAAATAGATATTTTTCTTGGGATAGGATATAAAATTAATGGATATTTTTTTTATAAAACATTGTAGTAGAAATCCATCTGCTACATTGGAAAATAGCACATTTTGTCAATTCCCAATGTTCCAGTTTTGGTGGTGAAGACACCAATTTTGGCGATCAATCTTGTGCTGCCTGGATAACTCGGGAACCCATAACTGTCACTTGCTGTATACTTCTTGGTACGAACTCTTCTTCTTATCCTTTCAGCTGAAACAGTTACACATGTAGCTTCCAAAAGCTGCCTTTGGAGCTGCAGGTGAGAAATGGTTGGATGTCTTCCAGCTGATTGGACAATTAAACGATCGTGGAGAGCCGTTATTACTTTTGGCGACTTTCCCTTGCTTTATTTTTGAGCTTTCCTAGTTCCTGTTACCTAGCGTATGTTTTGGACAGAACGCCCTGTATTACGCCTAGCTCTGCAGCTATGTCCATCTGAGAACATTACTTTCTCCACAAGACCAATAATCTTTCCTCGTTGTAAGTTCTATAACCCCACATGAGGCATATTTTCGTTTTTGGACGCAAAAGTTAGTTTATTTATTTTCGTTCAACTTGCAACTCAAGCAAATAATCTATACCGTACCGGGCTGTACTATCCGATTGTCTTGTATATTTGCTTATTTTCAATAAAAACCTTTAATCTTCGCAACAATAACAAGTTTTTTCAAAAGAAATAAATATTACTTCTAAATACATGGTGATTCCATATAAGATTGGGTGTGTGTATACTAAAAATGTAACAATACCGTACTTTTCACATATCGAAATAGTCGTTTTGGTTGATATATAAAAAATGTGTTCATCCTGGTAGGAAGATATGAGCAAACTGAATCGACTAGTGTGCGGAGAGCAATCGCTTGTGCCGCAGGGTTCGTTGAAAACGGTCAAGACGCGCGAACTTCGATACGTGTCTTCGATCGACCCATGTGCGAAAGGCCTTATAGTATAGTTTTAAAATTGTAGGCACTAAATTCCAAGACATGGTGATGACCATTCTTGGGATTACATCGTACAAAATTTTTTGTATGAGTTAAATAAAGGCAACGCTACTTTTATTATAGAATTTTTACAAATTATAATATTGTAGGTATACATATATGTACCACTATTCTCTCCCTAGTGCTAAGAAATATCTAAAACAAATATGTCGAATCGTCCATAAGGCAACTGAATAATTTGACATCAGATTATGTGGACTAACAAAAAGGCAAAACATTTATACAGTATGCTCAAATTAAATGAAATAATCAAACTTATCAAAATTTAATTTATCAGATGTGTAAGAAGTGAAATTGATTGCATTAATTACAAATCTTGTGATAAACCTTGAAATGTCAAATCCACAAGATTTTCAGTTTCAGTCCACAAAGTAAAATTTTAAATGAACTTGATCTGTACATGAAATTGGCGATTTGCCATTCTTCACTTGCGAGCAAAAAAATTGACTCAAAGCAAAATAGGTAAGTTATATTTTTTGACCACGCTGTTTGGCAAGCAAGTGTCTATCAAGTTGGTACTTAACTCAAGAACATAACAAAGATAATTAATATTGTATGTGAGAAAACATGTTGTGAATAAAAGTCACTATGTAATGAATATAAAAGTAAATTTACATAAAAAATCAAAATTAATACTGAGTATTTGCTCCTCTACGTTGTATTACACCTTATTACGTTTCTGACTGATTCCTGAAGAATCGCTTCCCACTTAAGGTTGGGTTTTTGTCTCCGCCATGCAGGTTCCCATGCAGGTTTTAGCTCCGCCACTGTCACTGGTGCTGGATTACGGAGCCGAACCCTGCGTTTGAGCTCATCCGATAGGTGCTCGATGGGATTCATATCCGGACTTAATAGAGGCCAGTCCATTGTTGTTTTATTGGTGTTGCCAGGTAATCTTTCGTAATCCACGCTGTGTAACATATCGAGCGTTATCATGCATTAGCATGAAGCTGTCGCCTTCGCCTATGTACCGGCGTAAAAGGCTGTATGACACTTAGTTCAGAGAAATAAGGAAAAAAAATATCGTGTTGGTGACACATCCCCCTCCAGGCTGAAACCAAATTTTTCGAGTAATATGGTCATCTATAATAATAACCTATATGTTTCCTGCAGCCGATTTTGATGATATACATAGTTATAAACAAATGAAGATCAAAAAACGGTAAATTTTCGCTTTTTTCGTCTCTTACTAAAAAATTGGGCATTTTAAACAAATTTGAGAGTAATAAACTCATAAACCGTATAAAAAACTTCAATATGGCGTTCGCTGAATATGTCTATCCTTATTGGTTACTTAGAAAATTGCCAAATAAATCATAAATTTTGAGTTTTTATAAATATTCATAACTTATGTAAAAATTAACTTAGAACCTTCTTATTACATGGAATGCTGAGACTTATGGTGCTTAAATTACACCCCAAATTCCAAAGCAATTAGTCAAATAGTTTAAAAGTTATTTAATTTGTTTATCCAAAATTAATTTTTTTTGCAACACTGTAAGTCAGAAAATGATGAAGTTACAGTAATATTTTGGATAGTTTATGAAAGAAGAAAATTTACAGTATTAATTTAATTTAAAAAAAATGACAAAAAATAATTATAGATATTGCAAAATAATTTTGCAAAAACATGTGAATTAAAAAAATGGGGGGGCTAACTTTGTCCCTAAATGTCCTAGAACAGTTGTTTTTCTTTCTAAATGTGTATAAAAATTCAGTCTTTCTAAATATGAAAAAATAATTTTTCTACAGGTAACGGTTAAAAAGTTATTCTAATTGTTTATAAGTAAGCAAAAAATGGACATGTTTTTGCAAAATAATTTTACACTGTTTAAAATTATTTTTTGTCATTTATTTTTAATTAAGGTAATAGTATAAATGTTATTCTTTCATAAACTGTCCGAAGTATTATTGTAACCTCATAATTTTCTGACTTATAGTGTTGCAAAAAAAATGAATTTGGGAAAAATAAATTAAATAACTTTTAAACTATTTGACCAATTGCTTTGAAATTTAAAATATAATTTAAGTACAAGATGTCTCGGCATTCCGCGTAATAAGAAGATTCTAAGTTAATTTTTACCTAAGTTACGAATATTTATAAAAACTCAATATTTATGATTTATTTTGCAATTTTCTAAGTAACCAATAAGGTTGGACATATTCAGCGAATGCCATATTGAAGTTTTTTATACGATTTATGAGTTTCTTACTCTCAAATTTGTTTAAAGTGCTTACCTTTTTGGTAATAGACGAAAAAAGCGATAATTTACCGTTTTTCGATCTTCATTTGTTTATAACTGTGTATATCATCAAAATCGGCTGCAGGAAACATATAGGTTAATAATATAGATGTCCATACTACTCAAAAAATTTGGTTTCGGCCTGGAGGGGGATGTGTCACGAGAAAAACCTTATTTCTCTGGACTAACTATACATTTTCTTGTATCATTTCTGATATGTCAAAAAAATGCATAGTGTCATACACAGATACAAGAAACGATATCAGAAACGATACAAGAATTTGAGTCAGACACAGATTCTTGTACAAGAACTGCGCCAATTTCTGCGCAAAGAGCAAAAACGTAAAACCTGCTGGTAAAACATCTAAAATGTCATAATTACTTACTCATAATGGCGGCTGAAATGAAAATGGGATCATGTATTGATGAATTTATTTGTGTTTTTGTAGGTATTATTTATAAATCTTTTATTGATACTTAATATACCGTTTGGTATGGACTACTAACTGTTCTACTAATAACCATTTAGCTCCTAGTAAAGTTCAAACTATAAATTTAGGTTTCATGGTGCATAATTTTTTAATAGACGAAAATACAATAGTTCCTAATTTGGATCAAACTGAAGATAATTCTAATGCAAATATTTTAGCACAGATATCAAAACAAAATAAAGACACAAATAATCAACGTAAATTTCTGGTTAACATTAAAATGTTAATTATATAAAAGTTTATAAATTTTATAAAATATTTAAAATCAGCTGTGTCTGTAGATGCAGTACTACCATAACGTGACACAGGGTGACAAACAAAATTTCGACCAATCACGTGTCGAATTTCATACAATTTTCGATACAAGAACTTGCATAGTGTCATACAGGGCACAAATGTACGTACAAGAAATGATACAAGAAAATGTATACAAGAAACGATATCAGAAACGATATTAGAAATGATACAAGAAAATGCATAGTGTCATACAGCCTTAAGGAACAATATGATTTTGGAGAATATCCGAAATGTAACGATCAGCTGTCAAACCCCTTTTCGCGACCACTACCGGGCGCCAACACAAGCTCTGTATTTCCTTCTAAAGATATACACCACCACAAAACGTACAGGAACCACCTACATTACTATTTTGACACTGCAGCACTGGGCAAATGGTTCTACGGGCCTCCGATACACGCGTCGTCTTCTATCATTGCTTTAAAAGCACATTCGACTGTCGTCAGAGAATAAAACTCTGTTCCATTGGCTAAGGCCGTCAATTATACAGTGCTAGTCAAAAGTCCGTACCCCCCCCTCGTATCTTTTGAACGGTTATACCTATAAGAGTGAAATTTGGAGAAAGAAAATAAACGGACGTAAGCTTCTTAACTAGTCATGACAGGTGACGTAATAGTGACAGATGACGTTACAGAGCCACTGTGACCGATAATTTTAAATGGGACCTTATGGCAAGTGATACCTCGTTTGAAAGGTATTGAAAATACCTATTCAGTCATACTAATTTTGTTTGAGTTTAAGCTAATTTTGATGAACAAATGAAATAAATATAAGATTGTAGTTTCGCATTTAATTAATAAAAATTCAAAATTCCGCCTATGATTACTTGTCAAACAGGTTGACGTTGACGTAAAAACTACTAGAGAATTAAAAAACGTCAACTTTTTTGCCAAAAAATTCATACGCGGACATTTGAATTTTTATTAATTAAATTCGAAACTACAATATTATATTTATTTAATTTATTCACCAAAATCAAAATCAACCTAAACTCAAAAAAATTAGTATGACTGAATAGGTATTCTAAATACCTTTCAAACGAGGTATCACTTACCATAAGGTCCTATTTAAAATTATCGGTCACAGTGGCTCTGTAACGTCATCTGTCACTATTACGTCACCTGTCATAACTAGTTAAGAAGCTTACGTCCGTTTATTTCCTTCCTCCAAATTTCACTATTATAGGTATAACCGTTCAAAAGATACGAGGGGGGGTACGGACTTTTGACTAGCACTGTATAATGCGTGTTCTCTGGCAAACGTGTTCTCTGTATTAGTCCAGAAAGCCACTGCGCATCCGCTAGGAAAAATATTCTAATTCGGATTTTTTGCACAATCTTACTCAAAAAGGACTCCTTTTAACAAATTTGCATGTTGCCAGGACCAAAAGGTGGTCAAAAATTTTTTAAACGTTTTCTTTTGTTTTTTTCCTAAACTTTTTTTTTTCCATGGAAAAAAGTTTTTTTTAGGTTTTTTGGATCATTCCAAACAGAAAAGGTCTTTAGTGACTTTTCTCTAAAAATGATAGTTTTTGACATATAAGCGATTAAAAATTGAAAAATTGCGAAATCGGACATATTTAACCCTGGAAAACTATGTCAAAAACTGAAAATTTTAATGTTGCCAAGGTAGGTAGATATTCTTTAAACATCGATTGATGAAATCCCGAAGAGTTTTTTGCAATACAGTATTCAAAACTCCTTTGTCTTTTAATTGCTAATCAAGCGTGCGCGACACTATTTTCCACCGACACTACCGACAGTATGGTGCAAATGAAAGGAATAAATTCGTTATTTCGTAAACCGGCGACTTTAAGGAAAAATCCCGAAACAGGTCGATTTTTATTTTTAAGTTATGATATTGTGGCATATATGGTGTACTAGTGACGTCATCCGTCTGGGCGTGATGACGTAATCGATGATTTTTTTTAATGAGAATAGGGATCGTGTGGTAGCTCATCTGAAAGGTTATTCAATGCTCTATTCAGTAATGCAAACATTTACATAATTCTTTATACAGGGTGTCCTTCTAATTCTTTTATTGTCAAATAATTTAATTTAATAAAAATGTTTATACTACTGAATCGAGAATGGAAGAACCTTTCAAATGAGCTAGCACACGACCCCTATTCTCGTTTAAAAAAATCATCGATTACGTAATCACGTCCAGATGGATGACGTCACTAGTATACCATATATGCCATAATATCATAACTTAAAAATAAAAATCGACCTGTTTCGGGATTTTTCCTTAAAGTCGCCGGTTTACGAAATAACGAATTTATTCCTTTCATTTGCACCATAGTGTCAGTGGAAAATAGTGTCGCGCACGCTTGATTAGCAATTAAAAAACAAAGGAGTTTGAATATTGTATTGCAAAAAACTCTTCGGGATTTCATCAATCGATGATTAAAGAATATCTACCTACCTTGGCAACATTAAAATTTTCAGTTTTTCACATAGTTTTCGAGGGTTAAAAATGGCCGATTTTGCAATTTTTCAATTTTTAATCGCTTATATGTCAAAACTCTCATTGTGAGAGAAAAGTCACTAAAGACCTTTTCTGTTTGGAAAGATCCAAAAAACCTAAAAAAACTTTTTTCCATGCAAAAAAAATAATTTTAAGAAAAAAACAAAAAAAAAACGTTTAAAATATTTTTGACCACCTTTTGGTCCTGGCAACATGCAAATTTGTTAAAAGGAGTCCTTTTTGAGTAAGATTGTGCAAAAAATCCGAATTAGAATATTTTTCCTAGCGGATGCGCAGTGGCTTTCTGGACTATATTAACGTGTTTTCTGGCAAACTGAAATCGAGCTTGTTTCTGACGTGCGTTCAATTTGGACTCTGTGTTAGCTTGTCTGGAAGCCAAAGTAGCAGCCTTAAGTCTTCTCCTAACTATCCACTTCCTTCGGATGAGTCACGGTGACACCTCGAACATTCCTTAAGGATTTTTGAAGCTCAACTCATGTCTCGTGCCGATTCCGCAAGACACTCAGGACAATGAATCGATCATCCCTATCTGACATTACACGTCGCCGACGTGTATGAACTTACTAAAAGAGACAAAAAGAGTATACCCCGACATTGGGTGTATCTTATCCCCATTCCTCTTTAATATTTACTCCGAGGAAATATTTAAGAAATGTATGGAAATGAAACATACGGCATAAAAATAAACGGTGAATAACATATGGTAGGGGAGCAAAGTATGCCAAATGTGCAGGTAGGGGAGCAAAGTATGCCAAATGTGCAGTCATTCGAGTGTTATGGGGACCTATTGGGTTGTGATTATTGGGTCCTAAAACCAAAAAAAGTTAAATTTTCCATTTTAGTGGGGACTTTCCATTTTCAATTTAATTTTCCATTTCCAACGATCGTTTTTTTAGATTCCATCTATCCATAATTCGAAAAAATGTCTCTAATAAAAGTTACTAATTTTTACGTAAGGAATCCAAATCTGCAATAAAAATGGGGGCTCCCATTTAAGATTTTAAAGTAACCCCCCATTTCGTGTTTGTGCCATTCGATAGATTTTTCAAAAATATTGAATAAGTGTACCTATTTTGCAGTTTTTCGATCTGATGTTCATTTCGCGAGATATCTCGAGATTCGTAATTAAAATATTAAATTTACCCCCACCCCCATCCGTGGGAAGTCGTGTTTGGTATCATTCGATAGATTTTTGAAAAATATTGACCACGTATATTTTAGTTTTTCGATCTGTCTTTCATTTCGCGAAATATTCGCTTTTTTCTTGTGAAACTTTGGGACTCGCCCATTTCCTTACGCCCTGCTCAAATCGTCAGATTTTTGAAATATGAACTGTTTTGCATGTACTTAACTTCCCTTATCTTAATCTGACGATTTCGAGTTTTTAAGGACAGATTTTTTTTTTCGGCCCCCCTTAACGAATTCCTTTGCATTAAGAGCCAATATATGGTAGAGGTACATTTTCAGGGTACAAGGTTTCTCCACATGTAATAATCTGACGCGCTCGAGTAACTGCAAAAATCCCCGCTTGGGCTCTCCTACCAATACGACTTTCGACATCCCAATAATAACACTCCATAGATGGATTACAGCAGGCAATTAGGTTAAAGGGTTAATGCAGACAGTGAGTACTTCGGCCTGAGTCTCAACTTCAATGAGGCAAAATGGATTCTGATAAGCAAAAAGCAATAACCTGCTCGATAATTACAGATAAACATACTAATTGATTATTAGACCAGTAAGGATCTGTTTTTAGGTGGATGTGAGAGGTGGCATTCAGATTCTTGCGGATAAAGTTGAGTGATAACTTCGTTAATAATAATTGATTTATGCTCCTTCTCAAATATGCCCGGAACATTAATAAAAAAAAAAATAAAATATTTAAAAATTTCAAAAAATTTCGTTTTTTTTCTAATTTTTTTGCTTATAACTTTAAAACGATTCATTTTGGAACAAAGTCGTATAGGAATAAAACAAAGATAATTAAACTTTCTATCAGATGTGATTTCTTAAAAATGTCTTAATTTATCACCCTTGCTGCAAAATAGCAATAAATATAAAATAAGGGGGCAAAACAAGCCTGTCCTTATTCAATGATTTTCCATCACTTAGGTTACACTTGGAACCTTCCTAATTCTCCTAGAAAATTTTTGTAATGTGCTAAAACCGTACACCAAATTTCATTAAAATTGACTTACTAGATTTTGAATAATAATTTTGCAATCTAAACTTTTTTTTAAAAAATTAAAATTTTTTAAAGTCTTGCACAACAAAGTCTAGAACATACAAAGATTTGTCAATTTTTTTACATATAAAGAAGCACTCCACCTATCTAATGCACTTTACAGAATTGAAATCGGATTGTTTAAGCAGCCTCAGCAATGTTTTAAAGTCATAAACAATTTTTTGGCTTATAAACAAATTAGTCCTGTGGCCAGGAGGGTGTGCTACGGGCTCCTTTATTTAGATGGACTTACCCAAGATTTTTATGTATTTTTTGACCCGTGGAACACGATTTTTTTGGGTAACAGTCGATCCGGATGTCGATAAGATTGTTATAAACAAATAACTTGAGGAATTACATAACATTAGTCCAGAAAGCCACTGCGCATCCGCTAGGAAAAATATTCTAATTCGGATTTTTTGCACAATCTTACTCAAAAAGGACTCCTTTTAACAAATTTGCATGTTGCCAGGACCAAAAGGTGGTCAAAAATTTTTGAAAAGTTTTTTTTTTGTTTTTTTCCTAAAATTATTTTTTTTCATAGAAAAAAGTTTTTTTGGGTTTTTTGGATCATTCCAAATAGAAAAGGTCTTTAGTGACTTTTCTCTAAAAATGATAGTTTTTGACATATAAGCGATTAAAAATTGAAAAATTGCGAAATCGGCCATTTTTAACCCTCAAAAACTATGTGAAAAACTGAAAATTTGAATGTTGCCAAGGTAGGTAGATATTCTTTAAACATCGATTGATAAAATCCCAAAGAGTTTTTTGCACTACAATATTCAAAACTTCTTTGTTTTTTAATTGCTAATCAAGCGTGCGCGACACTACTTTCCACCGACAGTATGGTGCAAATGAAAGGAATAAATTCGTTATTTCGTAAACCGGCGGCTTTAAGGAAAAATCCCGAAACAGGTCGATTTTTATTTTTAAGTTATGATATTGTGGCATATATAGTATACTAGTGACGTCATCCATCTGGACGTGGTGACGTAATCGATAATTTTTTTAAATGAGAATAGGGGTCGTGTGCTAGCTCATTTGAAAGGTTCTTCAATTATCTATTCAGTAATGTAAACATTTACATAATTATTTATACAGGGTGTCCAAAAAATTTTTATTAAATAAAATTATTTGACAAAAAAAAAGAAGTAGAAGGACACCCTGTATAAATAATTATGTAAATGTTTACATTACTGAATAGAGAATTGAAGAACCTTTCAAATGAGCTACCACACGACCCCTATTCTCATTTAAAAAAATCATCGATTACGTCATCACGCCCAGACGGATGACGTCACTAGTATACCATATATGCCACAATATCATAACTTAAAAATAAAAATCGACTTGTTTCGGGATTTTTCGTTAAAGCCGCCGGTTTACGAAATAACGAATTTATTCCTTTCATTTGCACCATACTGTCGGTAGAAAATAGTGTCGCGCACGCTTGATTAGCAATTAAAAAACAGAGGAGTTTTGAATATTGTATTGCAAAAAACTCTTCGGGATTTCATCAATCGATGTTTAAGGAATATCTACCTACCTTGGCAACATTCAAATTTTTAGTTTTTCACATAGTTTTTGAGGGTTAAAAATGGCCGATTTCGCCATTTTTCAATTTTTAATCGCTTATATGTCAAAAACTATCATTTTTAGAGAAAAGTCACTAAAGACCTTTTCTGTTTGGAATGATCCAAAAAACTCAAAAAAACTTTTTTCCATCAAAAAAAAAAAAAATAATTTTAGGAAAAAAACAAAAAAAAACGTTTAAAAAATTTTTGACCACCTTTTGGTCCTGGCAACATGCAAATTTGTTAAAAGGAGTCCTTTTTGAGTAAGATTGTGCAAAAATCCGAATTAGAATATTTTCCCTAGCGGATGCGCAGTGGCTTTCTGGACTACATCGATTTTTGGCAAAATAAAACATTGTTTTGTATTTTTTGGGTCATTCTAAGCAAAAAATGTTTTTACAAGTTTTTTCGTAGGATGCATAGTTTTCGAGATAAACGCAGTGGAACTTTCAAAAATTCGAAAAATTGCAATTTTTGAACGCGAATAACTTTTGATTAAAAAATAAAATAGCAATTCTTCTGACAGCATTTGAAAGTTTAAGTCAAATTATACCGGTTTTAATTATTTGCATTGCTAAAAATTAATTTTTTTATTATTAAACAAAGCTATTTGTTTATAAGCCAAAAAAATTGTTTATAAGTTTAAAACATTGCTGAGGCCCCTTAAATAATCCAATTTTAATTCTGTAAAGTGTATTAGATAGGTAGAGCACCTCTTTATATGTTAAAAATTAGGCAACTTCTAAATGGTCTACTTTTGTTCAGAAAGATTTTAAAAAATTTGAACTTTTTTAAAAACATTTAGATTGCAAATTTATTATGCAAAATCTATTAGGTCGATTTTAATGAAATTTGGTACACGGTTTAAGTATGTTACAAAGAATTTCCTAAGCGAATTACTATGGTTCTAAGTGCCACCAAAGTGGTTAAAAACATTGAATAACAACAGGCGTATTTTGCCCCCTTATTTTGTATTTATTGCTATATTGCAGAAAAGGTAATACGTTAAGCCATTTTTGACCAGTCGTATATCATACAAAATTCAATTATCTTTATTTTATTTCTCTACGACTTTGTTCCAAAACGAATCGTTTTAAAGTTATAAGCAAAGAAAGCAGAAAAAAATCGACGTTTTTCGAAATGTTTAAATATTTTAATTTTTTTTATTAATGTTCCGGGCATATTTAGAAGGAGCATAAGTCAATTATTATTACTTATTACTGAAGATGTCACCTAACTTTATCTGCAAAAATCCGAATGCCACCTTTCACATCCAAAAATAGACGTTTTTTCACAGATCCTTACTGGTCTATATGTAGAATGTTATGAATACCTTGGCTACAACGTAAGTGCAAAATGGAGACAGACCACAGAAATTAATGCGAGAATAGAATGAGCTAGAACAGCACCTAACAATATGAAAAAGCTCTTCATAAGCAAGGATCTCTCTCTTCTCCTACAACTAGTTAACATTTCTGATCATACTACAGTTGCTACATTTTCTTATCATACTATATGGTGCGGAGGTCTGGATGCTGACTGAGACGCATTCGAAATGTGGATGTACCTGCCAACATGTCACCAACATAGAGCTAGTCCACAGAATTGGTAAAGAGAAAGAAATTGTGAGCATAATTAAACACAGAAAACGTATCTAGGCCACATATTGTGACACGTATAGGACACGATAAATACCGTCTATTTCAGTTGATTATCTAGGGATAAATAGACAACAGGGTAGGTTAGGCGGTAGAAGACACTCGTGGCTCCAAACTACGCGGGACTGGTTTGAGCTCAGATCGGTCGAGCTATTCAAAAGTGCCGTAAACATGATCAGAATTGCCATGTTAGGGCACCTGAAGAAGAAGATACATATATACATATAATAATATTATAAGTGTCAAGATTATTGTGGTTACCTCATGTGCGTCAACTATTCTTCGCATTTTGTGATCTTTAGAATAGATAATTTTCTTTTTGTCGTCGTAATACCCCTCGTCTCCTGTTTCGAAAGTATCTGGTGGTATTTTTGTAACGATTTTCTTATTTGATACTAATTCAGTACCTGGAGGTCGAAAACCGCAGTTGATTTCTTCCATATAAGCTCTATCTGGCATTCTTAGGTAGTTCCAGTCTTTTTCATATTGCAAACCATCATGGTATATGTAGGTACTATCTTTTAACCTGCAATAAAAATCCTCAAAATTGATTTACTTTTAAAATAGGTTCAGCGAAATTTGAGTTAACCAAGGCTGAGGACTGTTTCAGGTTATCTGCTATAGAGTCGGCAGATCAAGCCTCCATGAAACAATCTTATTGCATGCAGGTGTCCCCCCGGCGGAGGAAATAGCAGAAACAGGAAGTAGTATAAAAGTAGGTAAAGCAGCTGGTCCAGATGGTGTGCCTCCAGAAGCGATTAAGATCATCATAGGAAAATATCCTGAAATAATCAGGAGGATTTTCAACAATCTCCTCCATATGCAAGAGTTCCCCGACCAGACGTCAGAGTTCCCCACAGGCCAGATTAACGCTTATTCTGAAACCGGGTAAAGACCCCGATATAGCCAACTCATACAGGCCAATCTGCCTGTTGGATTGCCTGCGAAAATTCTATGCATATCTAATAAAGAATCGCCTGGAGGAGGATCTGCAAAGAAACAGAAGTATCTATGATAGACAGTACAGATTTAGAAGATCCAGATCCACAATAGATGCGGTAAAGGCAATAACTGACACGGTCAAAGAGACGAGGAAAAGATGGGCCGCTGTCGTGATGTTCGATGTGAAAAATGGATTAATTTAGCCAATTGGGGTCACATCGTCAAAGCTCTTAAAAAATCAAGAGTGTCAGAATATTTAGTAAATATAATTAAGAACTACCTTAATGAAAGGTATGTCCAGGTGGCGAAGCCTAAAGACCTGCAAACCACAGCAGGAGTACCGCAAGGATCCGTACTGGGACCAACATTATGGAATGTTCTGTATAACGGGGTTCTGGATATTACCTATGGAAGTAAAGTCAAAGCTATTGCGTATGCAGATGATCTAGCGTTACTGATTCAGACTGAAACGAACTGGGACTTAGAAGACATAGTGAATAAAAGTTGTAGGAAAGTATATGACTGGATGAGGGAACAAGATCTCGAATTGGCTACACATAAAACAGAAATTGTCATTTTAAAAGGCCAAAGAAAACGACCCAATCTAACTTTCATGGTAGGTAGTACAAGAATAGAGCCGATAAATTGTACTAAATACTTGGGCATACACCTGGATACAGGTCTTAGATATACCAAACATCTGAGTAAAATAGTCCAGAAAGTAGAAGGAAGAACTACTGCATTGTCAAAGATCATGCCTAATATCGGCGGACCAAGCAGCCATAAAAGAAGAATGTACCTTCAGGTAGTGCATTCTAGTCTTCTGTATGGTGCCCCCATATGGTACGAAGTTTTGAGAATGACAAAGTATAAAAACATGCTAGAAAAATCGCAAAGAAAACCCCTCTTGAGACTAACAAGTGCGTACCGGACTACCTCGACAATTGCCCTTCAGGCCATATCAGGTACGCTCCCCATTCACCTCCTAGCCAAAGAAAGAACGCTATTATATGCAAATGATTACGGCCACTTGCCCCACATAAAGTCTGAGGTAAGAAGACAGATGTATCAAGAATGGCAAGGTGAATGGGAGGCACAAATCGAAAAGGCTCAATGGACCAAAAGACTCATTCCAGATGTGGTGGCCTGGTCTGCATGTAAGTATATAAGATTAAATTACTATTTCACACAGTTCCTCACCGGCCATGGTTTCTTTAGATCGTATACGTATTTTATCAAGAAGACAGTAGATGACCAATGTTCAGAATGCAACGTTAGAGACGACGCTCAACACTGCATATTTGCCTGCAGGCTCTTTGAAAGAGAGAGACTGATTCTAAAACAAGGTTAGGAGAAATCTCCACTGATAACATTATGAAAAAATCTTTGCAAAGCAAAGATAACTTTAATTTAGTGGTCGATCTGATAACCGCAATTATGAAGAAAAAGGAGACGCTTGAGAGAGCAAGAGAGGATCAAGGTGGATAGACTTATACTAGATTGATGGGACTAAACGACGGACGAAGTATATATGTGTATATGTGTTTGTGTGTACTATGTATGTTTGAATGTGTGTATGTGTAAATATGTGTATATTTTTAAGCATAACATCATATAGAAAATTATTTGCCTGTTGTATACATTGTTTTCTTTTCTCCTTTTAGAAAAGTTATCTAAGCCGTATTAGGCATGACAGACTGCCCCGTTGCACTCGAAGTTACATCCGCCAAGGAATTTGTACCGGGTGCACCGGGGGAGAAGGTTGAAGGACTTTAGTTGGTAGGCAGTTAACCAGAGGGTGCCCGTAGACAGGACTTCTTAGGGGGAAATGCATGGGGGTAAACTCTTCCTCTCTGAATCCAACACACGCTTAGCCATCCTTAAGTGGACACGGCCAGGTACGGTATTTAGAATATTTACCACTACCACCTCCTCAAAAAAAGGTGTCCTTTGATTGGCGCATGTCCAGTAAGGAAAGCCTGTTACGACTCTGAGCGGATTCCTGCTTGTTTTCCACAGTACTTCAGCCCTATTAGCAAATCCGATATATGTTTTACATATATTTTTCCATGTGTTTGACCGGGAATATTTTTCCAGTAAAAGTTAGGTTGTCTTCGGATCCAAACTTTTTCCGGTTGCGGACGTGCTTTTTGGAACTCCCACGACCGGTTCTGGACCTCTGAGTCCATACCAGTGTGACGCTATTGCCCCAATGGCTGCTTGCCTATCTATGCATACAGATTGACCCGATTTATGAGTTAAATTAATTTAAAATATGTAACAGTAAATACAAAAATGTAATGGTGATAGGTTTAAAGCAGAATAAAATATGTTGAAACTAGACAATGTTAGATCAAATTGTCGAACCTCTATATTTATAAATGTGAATGAGGAAAGACTCTTTTTCAAGACATTTACAGAACATAGAGTTAGTCGCCATAGGATACAAGAGTATTTAAAAATAATAATCAGACCTTCACAGACATGTCTTGCCTAAGAGTCTCCCACCAGGTCTTGAAAATATGAAACATTTTTTCAGTATCAATTTGTTCAGAGTTGTTCTCCTATCACACATCTATAGGGCAATGAGGGTATTTGGCTCCGAATTCCATCCTACTACATCGATTTACTTGATATTTTCAGAGTAAGTAGAAATAGCTCAAGAAATAAAGTCTACCCTATGCCGATGTACGCTTTTATCTTGGGGGTGGTTCCCACCCCTTCTCGGGGGTGGACAATTTTTTGGTTAAAATAACCACAGAAGTGGCCAGAAAACCTAATTCTAAGGAAAATCTGTTGTATATATTTTTTTGAAAATTCAATACTTTTTGAATAGTGGCCATTTTCATTGAAACATCGAAACATGACACCTTTTCGGTCGGTTTTTTTGCGAATACCTTAAAAACTATGCATCTAACGAAAAAACTATATAAAATATTGCTGTAGCTTGTAAAAAACAAAGGGATTCGTTCCTTCATAAATCTTTTAGTTCTAATACAAAAAGAGATGTGGTCGGTGAGAAGAGTTTGTTTTTTTGGTGCATGCTCAAATTGGTGTATTCAACTTGAAATAACATAGAAACGGTCGATTTTAGGTGTATAATGTTGCCAATACCTTTTAAAACACGACGCATGGACTGAAATAGCCGTAGAAGTGAAAATAGATACAGAAACTGTGACTAAAACTAATGCACATACACCTCTAACTCAAGCTAACAAACGAAAAGCAGTAGATACGAAATCTGAAGAAGCGTACGCAGTAATGAAACAATTATCAAGTAACATGAAAAAGCAACATGACTTTGATATAAGTATATGGTGAATATGTAGCAACCACCTTGCGGAACCTTAACCTTAACCTTGACATAAATAATTTCTCTATACGCTGTGAGCTCGTACGTAGAGGGGATATTTACAAATTCGCGAGCGCTAGTAGTGGCAAGTCTGTAAACGTTTACCGGAAATTTGACATATATGTCAAAGTGATTAATTTAAAATTAAAATTAAAAACATTAATTATAAAAACTATTAGTTGGTCAAAGCTGTGGTATATATTTTTACCTTAAATATATTTACGTTTTAAATACTGAATTTAAGTTTTTGTAATGTTCCGTAATATGTTATATTATAAATTAATCTTAGCGCCATCTACACGATAATTGTGAAAGTATCCGAAGTAAGAAATTCATATTTTATCAATAGAACGTCAAAACGATAAGCAAAATCTTAAAAAAATCGATTACAATTTAATTACTTTTTTGCGTTGTAAATATTAAGCAATAACAATAAAATAATAAATTTAACAATTACCAGTGAAAGTTGAATTAGTAGTCGCTAGGAGCGACACCAGCGAAGCTCAGAGCGTATAGAGCAGAGTGTTCAGACATAGAACCTGTCACATTCACTTCATTCAACAGGCACTCAATTCACAGGCAATAATACATCCTGAGCCTTTCTCCATTCCGTCCACTACACCTACATCCGCTACTTCTCCAGCTACACCAATTACCAATTCAAACAGACACTGACACTCAATTGTGCACAGATGCAGCAGATAATACTGAGGAATTAAATTTTACAATTAAATGTTCCTCTCTGGAACAATGAATAAAAAGTTTAAATAAATATACTTACTTTTATTCTCTTAAACAGCAACGAAAGCGTCACAAACTACTGCCGCAACATTCGAAATACTTTCTTAGAAAATTTAAATAAATAGCTTAAACTTTAAACTTTAAACTTTGGTAGGAATCTCCACTTGCGAAGAATCTTATCATAACTGCTATAATAATATTTCTCTTACTGGAATTGCATCTCGAAATGTGCCTTTCATGACTATTTTATGGCCGATTTCATTTACGAGAAATTCAAAATCAGAACTTTTCATTCTTGAAGTTTTTAAAACTGCCATCACATTTAATTTCTCCTGTCGATGGGTCTATGTCATCTCTTTCCAGACCAGCTAAAAGAGCTGTAACACTACCTATATTTTGCTCGAGCTGCTAATGAAGGCCGCACCCAAAATCTACGTTTAACATGCGGTGTCTCCTCCACCTCCACAATATTACACAAGCTGCTGCTGCTATATGACGACATCCTCTATAAATATGACTCAATTTTGTATAATGTAATGTACCGCCTAACCTACCAGCTATCCAACTAAAATGCTGCAAAAGTTATGCACATTTTGTTGTTTTGTTTTTTGTTAGATATTTAGTCTGGATGCTCATGCTATATAACAAGTTACAGAACAAAGTTGTACAACAAATTTGTTGTACAACTTTGTTATTAACACGTTTTGTTACATAGTCTGGACCCGGCTTTAGACGTATCAGAGGAGTATGACAACTGTCACTGTGACAGTAGAATTTTATAAAATTCTCCTGTCACAGACGTCTAAAGGTGGGAAACTATGTAATGTAATGTTAATTTATACGTTTATAACTATCATTTCCACCTCCACAGTTTCATCTCTTTTTGTTACACAATGTAATATGCTTTCCATCTTTTGCGTTATTTTGCCGGTTATTATTAGCTCGCTCATCACTGTATTTAAGCGGAGTAATACCGTAATACCAAGAACATCCCTGGAGTCAACGTTTATTGCTGTACTAAAGAAAACAAAATCCGTATCCTGCAAAGATTCTTGGACTATCAGCTAAATGAGTCATATTTTAAAAACATTTCTAAAAAGTATACATCAAAGGATATTAGAGACTATGTGATATGTGAAGAAACATCAGCCACACAGTTTGTTTTCGGAATACAGTGGGTACGAGAGAGGCGCTCTTTAGTATACACGTGCTGTTTGAACGATTTAGAAACGTAATTTGCGATATTTATGCATGCTCCATTGATAAACATAAAGTGTTCTATACTGTAAAGTACGCAAGCTGATGGAGGTATTAAAAAATATTGGAATAGACACCTGTGATCTAAGAAAAGAATTATTAGCAATATTTACTGGAATCACACATCGTCTATCCAGACAGAGGGAGGAAAATCAGATGATATCAAAATCAAACGTGGGATCCGTCAGGGATGTTTAATATCACCGCTGCTGTTCAACATTACTCTAAGCAGGGCAGCTTTATCCATTAGGCAATATAGGCAGTTGCCTAGGGCGGCAAGAATACTGTACAAAAAATATTTGTATATAAAAATTATGGATCTGGGATCTGTCATTAAAGAGTGTGAAACTCTTTCAAATTACTTTATATTACCGCAAGGAAGCCAAAAAATTATGCCCAAATAAAACATATAAAGAAATAAGAAAGAGAAAAAGAAAAATTCAATTTGACGAGGAGGCCGATGATGAACTAAACTTTTTAGCTAGTGATGAGATGAAAATCCACACATTCTATATTATAATCTACACTCTGATAAGACACCTGAATAGACGTCTGGAATCTTATCGACTTATTTATCAACGTTTTCGTTTTATTAACAGATTTGTCAAAATTAAGCAATGAAGAAATTATTAAAGAAGCTGAAAATCTGATACAAAATAAAGACGATCAAGATACACCATTCATACATGAGTGCATTCACTTAAAAGGTCATTTGGATATTACAATAAAATCACCAATTGACATAAGAAGAGTTAGTGCAGTTACTGAATGTGGATATGAGCTATTACCTTATTGAGCTTATTATAAGTTGTTACTTTAATTAGAAGAAAGGAATAGTACATTGTTTACCGGGTAGGAAAAGCTTAACATTCCTGGACGACTGTGAAGATTGCTAAGTCGAGGCGCAAGCCGAGACTTAGCAACACAGAGTCCAGGAATGTGGCTTTTCCTACGAGGTAAACATACTATTTTTCCGCAAATCGTTTAAAATTCGACAGATATTGATTGATTTAAAAAAAAAGCGATAATTTTATTCCCAAATAAATGGTGCTTTGAAATTCCTAATAAAATTACTTGGGTTACTATGGAAACGTATTGAGGTTGAATTGTCAAACTTGACGCTTATAAATTTAATTGCTGGTGTTCTCGAAAGTAAAATGATAAGTGATGATGAAATTTCCATTCCTGGGACTCCTCCAGAGCTGGTTGAGGCAGTGAATACTGCTTCATTAGAATTATTGCCAAAGAAATCAAGAGAAAAGTACGAAAATGCATACAGACGTTTTATGGATTATCGCATGAGTAAAAATATGTATTATCATTTATGTAGAACACTAACAACTGTACGGAAATATCATTTCCTTACAGTAAGGAAATGACATTTCCTTACAGTAAGGAAGTCCTGACTTTTTCTTCAAGAAATTTTGACAGGAATGTCAAAATTTCCTGGCGATTTGCGGAAAAAAATATTTTACGAGCAAAAAATTGATCAATGTCGCTATGACAGTAAAATAATGTGGAGTATGTACTTTAAAAGAAATTGTAAATAGTAGTAATTAATAATACATCGAATTTTAGCATATTAGATAGTAGGTTAAATGTTACTAAAGACTTAAATAAGTTTTACTTTGATAGTATTGAGGGGGATTGCTCAAAATATTCCTAGATCCTCAAATTTTTCTGAAATAGAGCTTGATATTGTTTCTAAGATTGATTCTTTTCCCATCATTTCACTTGGTAAATTGCATAAAGTGGTAAGTAGTTTAAAAAATAAAGCAACTGGTGACGATATTCTGACAGTGTCACTGTTGAAAGGGATATTTTCAGTGGTTGGTTACCCATATACCCATTGTTAAACATAGTTATACCTGCCTGCAAGCAGGAGTTCTGTCGTCAGTATTAAAATGTAGTACCATAATACCTGTACCAGAAATAAGTAAACCACAGGCGTTTGAAGATTTTAGGCCGATTAATTTACTTCCGATAATCGAAAAAATCATTGAATTATTAGTTTATGATCACTTATTTAACTATTTAAATAAATATAATTTGCTGTTTGTAAATCAATCTGGTTTTAGATGTAGGGACTCTACTGAAACTGCATGCCAGTTAGTATGTAACACATGGACGGTGCCGGATTTAGTTCATGGACCGCCGGAGGCTAAGTCATACTATACCGCCATTCTACAGTAGGTATAGATGCGTCTTAGGTTAACAATTCATTAAAACTATTTTAATATTATTAGGTAATTTATTACAAATATACAAAAAAGCCACAAAGACACAAACTCACAACTTATAAAGTAAATTAACATAATTATTTACAAACAAATTTTCTACTTGCAAAGTAGATGATTTTATTAAAATCTAATTTTCTAAGCAGATCATTATTAATATTTAAAACAGCGAAAGAATTTAATGTTTCTTCCGTCATCGTATTTCTCAAATAATTTTGAAGCCTTTGAAGCATATTTTTCAATATGTTCTTTTAAAAGAGGATGATATTCCGCCAACAACTCTAGTAATCCAAGGTAATTGCCATTGCTAGTAGACAGGGATGTATTTAGGGGTTGGCGAAAGAGGCGCCCGCCAAGGCCGCAAGAGTGAGGGGGCGCAAAATTAGCGGAAGAAAAACTTTTAGGAAATCCAAGATTTTAATTTTATAAACTAAGCTTTTTTCATACTTTCGATGAAAGAATATGATGCCGTATTCTAGCAAAATTAAAAAGATAAGAGAATACATAAATACCGGTACGGTGTCAGTAACATTATAAAAATAATTGTAATATATAAAGGATTTTAAGTTTTGTTAACTGGATGGTTTGCAGCGTTGCAAGCTAATACTAATACGGCAGCGTAATACAGGTGACACAAGAAGCGCAGTCCGTTGAGCGGCAGAAGATAGAACTGATCATGCTCTCAGTGCTCTCAGAATGTTTTTTGGTTTATGACAAATTAATAACCGAAATGAGTAAAAGATCAGAGGCCTACACAAAAGTTTCAAATGATTTTGGATTCTTATCAGGGTCATCACTGCAAAAAACAACAGACTCTGATTTGGAAAACTGTGTAAAAAATTCTGGCCTCAAATACAGCAGAGACGAGCTGTTTCAAGAACGAGCTGTTTGAACAGTTGGGCTCGGCATCCCACTTAGAAATTTTGCAGGCAATTCATAAGTACCCGCTAAGAGATGCTTACCCTAATATTGAAGTTGCTTACAGAATTTACCTTACAATGCCCGTTAGCGTTGCATCGTGTGAAAGGACATTTAGTAAACTTAAACTTATTAAGAACTATTTACGGTCGAGAACTGGCCAAACACGCATGAGCATTATGAGCAATCTGGCAATCTTATCAATTGAATACGAAACAGCTTCAAAACTTAGCTTTGACGATGTCATAAATAAATTCGCATCTATTAAAGCACGCAAAGTGAAATTTTAACAATAATAAAAGATACCAGGTTAATTCAACAAAAATAAATTTACTAAAAATGTTAATTTTAAATCAAAACTTCATGAAATGTTGTAGGCTATTATTTATTATTATAATATCAATATGTTTTCGCTTAAAGTAATGTAACATAATATGTGCATAGTTATGATAGTTTATGTAAGTAAGTACATTTTGTCATGAATAATATTGACAAATTTCGAATCACACTATTACATGTAATAAGTGAGTAAAATAATTTTATAAGTAAGTAAAATAAATAATGTTTCAAAAATACCTCCTTTATTGTTATTGTTTTTTGAACCCAGACCTAATACATTTTAAAGTAGTAGTTGTAGTAATTTGTCCCACTGCATAGTGAATGTGAATTGTGGTTGCAATTAATGGGAGTCTCGTTTTTTGTGGGAAGGGGGGGGGGGGCGGGAGCATTGAATTTTGCCAAGGGCGCAGGAATCTCAAGATACGTCCCTGCTAGTAGAACCAAATTTTTCGTCGGTTCCTCTAAAAGGTAGTCTCCTACTAAGAATTATATATCTTATAGCTAAGAATTTTATGACACTAACGACTCTTTGTAATATGTTTCGCCACTATATGGTCTCATGTTTGATCTGTTGCCGCAGAGAATCATCGATCTTTCTCATACTCAATGAATTTCTTGAAAGAAAATTTTTAAGATGTTCTAAATGAACGACTGACCTTTCATGACTGTCACATTTTTCTTTAGCCTTTTTCCAGTCGTCAAATCCAGTAAAAAAGGAAAAAGTGCAATTTTCGCTTGAAAAGAGTCGACAATATAAGCAAAATAAAGAGCCTGTGCTTTTGGAATAAACTAACCAGTCATGCCGAATTTTTTCACCATTCTTTAAAACTTTATAGAATAGTGATTTAGTGCAGTACCTGTTTTGTTTTCGTATTTTTCTTTTTGAAGATTCAAAGTCTAAATAATTAAGATCCTGTGTTTTGAATTCTTTCAGCACTTCATCTACACAATTTCTTGGCCAGAATTTTGGATCTTGTAAATCAACTCGATTAACACCACTTTCGACTAGAATTTGACGTTCAGGAGAACTCTTTTCAGGATGTAACTCGATATCACAAAGTGGGTCTGAATTTGCTGTGGATGAATCATCTCGACGCAATGAAGATCCTGCTGCAAATTTTATTTTATTAAAAAAGTAACTAAAACAGTCAAATAAACCTACCTTCTAAAACATCTGAAACTGTTGCAATTGGATCGTCTTGAAAAGAAGTGCTCGTTGGTATACTATCTTGCCTGGATTTGGTAAAAAAAGTTGAATCTTGGGGTTTTTTTAATACTGCATTTCATTTTTGTTGTTTTTCTAACTTTTGTCGTTTCCAAAATGCACCTCCTTCCTTTCCGCTCATTTTTTAGAAACGTCACGAAAACACTTCACTAATATATAAGTAAAATTTGACACTAGTCTCGAAAACTGCGCTAACACGACTGACGACATGGCCTGTCGGACACGCTGCCGCCAGGCGCAGTGGCGGCCGATTTCCAGGAAACATGAAACATGTTTTTGTTTTGCGACCTAGTACCGCAGGTAAGGATCTTATCCGTGACGAGACGAAGTTTTATTACCATGTTATTTCAGAAAATTCAACCCCATAAAGTTGAAATATCCACATATAGAATTAAAACGAGATGGGAGCGACGTACCGCCTCTCAAAATTTACCGCCGGGGGCTAATAGTCCTATAGCCCCCCCTTAATCCGGCACTGCACATGGAAGAAAGATATAGATCAGTGGTTCCCAACCTTTTATGTCTGGCGACCCACCTTCTGATGTTTTTTCGTATTCGCGACCCATTCCTCACCCATAATGATATATATTTACGTTATTCAGCTACTGTAAGAGCCACGCCGCGACCCACCTGAAATCCGGCCGCGACCCACTAGTGGGTCGCGACCCACCGGTTGGGAAACGCTGATATAGATGACGGTAAAATAGTAATTAGTGTCTTTGTAGATTTAAAAAGGGATTTTGAAACAATAGACAGGCAGATGTTATTAACGAAATGCAAAAATTATGGAATAACTGGAGTTGTGTTCAAAAAGCTAGAAAATTATCTAAACGGTAGATGTCAAAAAACTAAAGTAAATAATAATATTTCAGACGAAATAGGTACTATATATGGAGTTCCCCAAGGAAGCGTTCTTGGACCATTATTATTTGTTTTATATATAAATGATCTACATCTCTATCTTAAAAATTCATTTGTAAATCTGTTTGCAGATGATACATTAATTTCTGTCTCTGGACAAGATTTTAATAATTTAGTTCAGAACAATAAATGATGAATTAGATATTCTTAATAATTGGTTGATGGCAAATAAATTTAAACTAAATGCTCAAAAAACTAAGTGTATGATTTTGGGTACTAAGATAAATTGTTCTAAATTTAATCAAGGAAATTTTAGTATTAAAATAGGTGAAGATATAATAAGTTATGTAGATGAAATTAAATATCTTGGAATTTTATTTGATCCACAGTTAAATTTTACCAAACATATAAATTTTCTGTGTAAAAAAATTTCCCGATGGTCTAGGAAGGTTAAGGTTGTGTATAATACAATAATATTTCCGCATTTTAATTATTGTATGTCACTGTTTATTTCATGTTCAAATGAACAGGTATATCGTTTGCAGTTGCTTCAAAATAAAGCTATGAGAATTGTCCTTGGATGTAGCAAGTATACCTCTATAAACTTTATGCTGGAAACATTAAATTTTTTAGATGTTAATCAGCTTATTACTGAGTCATGTTTGGTGTTAATATTTAAAATTATTAACAAGCAAGCTTCTCAATACTTCAATAATTATGTCATTAAAAGATCACTTTTGTTAGGTCAGTATAATTTAAGATTTGATAATTATCATATTGAAAGGTTCAATACAAATGCCATGGAAAAAACTCTTTTTGTTGAAGGACTAAGAATATATAACAGTCTACCATCTAGCATAAAAGATTCACCAAATATTAAAGTCTTCAAAAGTAGGTTAAAAAAAATTGTATTTTAAGAATTAGTTGAGTTTTCGTTTTTAAGTTATATTTGTTTAAATATATGTAAATGTTTATTTGTAATGTAATAGCTAAAAAGCTATAATATAATATAATAGGATATATGTTTAACAATGGGTATATGGGTAACCAACCACTGAAAATATCCCTTTCAACAGTGACACTGTCAGAATATCGTCACCAGTTGCTTTATTTTTTAAACTACTTACCACTTAATGCAATTTACCAAGTGAAATGATGGGAAAAGGATCAATCTTAGAAACAATATCAAGCTGTATTTCAGAAAAATTTGAGGATCTAGGAATATTTTGAGCAATCCCCTCAATACTATCAAAGTAAAACTTATTTAAGTCTTTAGTAACATTTAACCTACTATCTAATATGCTAAAATTCGATGTATTATTACTACTATTTACAATTTCTTTTAAAGTACTCCACATTCTTTTACTGTCATAGCGACATTGATCAATTTTTTGCTCGTAAAATATTTTTTCCTTTCTTCTAATTAAAGTAACAACTTATAATAAGCTCAATAAGGTAATAGCTCATATCCACATTCAGTAACTGCACTAACTCTTCTTATGTCAATTGGTGATTTTATTGTGATATCCAAATGACCTTTTAAGTGAATGCACTCATGTATGAATGGTGTATCTTGGTCGTCTTTATTTTTTATCAGATTTTCACCTTCTTTAATAATTTCTTCATTGCTTAATTTTGACAAATCTGTTAATAAAACGAAAACGTTGATAAATAAGTCGATAAGATTCCAGACGTCTATTCAGGTGTTTTATCAGAGTGTAGATTATAATATAGAATGTGTGGATTTTCATCTCATCACTAGCTGAAAAGTTTAGTTCATCATCGGCCTCCTCGTCAAATTGAATTTTTCTTTTTCTCTTTCTTATTTCTTTATATGTTTTATTTGGGCATAATTTTTTGGCTTCCTTGCGGTGTAATATAAAGTAATTTGAAAGAGTTTCACACTCTTTAATGACAGATCCCAGATCCATAATTTTTATATACAAATATTTTCTGTACAGTATTCTTGCCGCCCTAGGCAACTGCCTATATTGCCTAATGGATAAAGCTGCCCTGCTTAGAGTAATGTTGAACAGCAGCGGTGATATTAAACATCCCTGACGGATCCCACGTTTGATTTTGATATCATCTGATTTTCCTCCCTCTGTCTGGATAGACGATGTGTGATTCCAGTAAATATTGCTAATAATTCTTTTCTTAGATCACAGGTGTCTATTCCAATATTTTTTAATACCTCCATCAGCTTGCGTACTTTACAGTATAGAACACTTTATGTTTATCAATGGAGCATGCATAAATATCGCAAATTACGTTTCTAAATCGTTCAAATGTATACTAAAGAGCGCCTCTCTCGTACCCACTGTATTCCGAAAACAAACTGTGTGGCTGAGGTTTCTTCACATAGTCTCTAATATCCTTTGATGTATACTTTTTAGAAATGTTTTTAAAATATGACTCATTTAGCTGATAGTCCAAGAATCTTTGCAGGATACGGATTTTGTTTTCTTTGGTACAGCAATACACGTTGACTCCAGGGATGTTCTTGGTATTACGGTATTACTCCGCTTAAATACAGTGATGAGCGCGCTAATAACCGGCAAAATAACGCAAAAGATGGAAAGCATAATACATTGTGTAACAAAAAGAGATGAAACTGTGGAGGTGGAAATGATAGTTATAAACGTATAAATTAACATTACATTACATAGTTTCCCACCTTTAGACGTCTGTGACAGGAGAATTTTATAAAATTCTACTGTCACAGTGACAGTTGTCATACTCCTCTGATACGTCTAAAGCCGGGTCCAGACTATGTAACAAAACGTGTTAATAACAAAGTTGTACAACAAATTTGTTGTACAACTTTGTTCTGTAACTTGTTATATAGCATGAGCATCCAGACTAAATATCTAACAAAAAACAAAACAACAAAATGTGCATAACTTTTGCAGCATTTTAGTTGGATAGCTGGTAGGTTAGGCGGTACATTACATTATACAAAATTGAGTCATATTTATAGAGGATGTCGTCATATAGCAGCAGCAGCTTGTGTAATATTGTGGAGGTGGAGGAGACACCGCATGTTAAACGTAGATTTTGGGTGCGGCCTTCATTAGCAGCTCGAGCAAAATATAGGTAGTGTTACAGCTCTTTTAGCTGGTCTGGAAAGAGATGACATAGACCCATCGACAGGAGAAATTAAATATGATGGCAGTTTTAAAAACTTCAAGAATGAAAAGTTCTGATTTTGAATTTCTCGTAAATGAAATCGGCCATAAAATAGTCATGAAAGGCACATTTCAAGATGCAATTCCAGTAAGAGAAATATTATTATAGCAGTTATGATAAGATTCTTCGCAAGTGGAGATTCCTACCAAAGTTTAAAGTTTAAAGTTTAAGCTATTTATTTAAATTTTCTAAGAAAGTATTTCGAATGTTGCGCCAGTAGTTTGTGACGCTTTCGTTGCTGTTTAAGAGAGAATAAAAGTAAGTATATTTATTTAAACTTTTTATTCATTGTTCCAGAGAGGAACATTTAATTGTAAAATTTAATTCCTCAGTATTATCTGCTGCATCTGTGCACAATTGAGTGTCAGTGTCTGTTTGAATTGGTAATTGGTGTAGCTGGAGAAGTAGCGGATGTAGGTGTAGTGGACGGAATGGAGAAAGGCTCAGGATGTATTATTGCCTGTGAATTGAGTGCCTGTTGAATGAAGTGAATGTGACAGGTTCTATGTCTGAACACTCTGCTCTATACGCTCTGAGCTTCGCTGGTGTCGCTCCTAGCGACTACTAATTCAACTTTCACTGGTAATTGTTAAATTTATTATTTTATTGTTATTGCTTAATATTTACAACGCAAAAAAGTAATTAAATTGTAATCGATTTTTTTAAGATTTTGCTAATCATTTTGACGTTCTATTGATAAAATATGAATTTCTTACTTCGGATACTTTCCCAATTATCGTGTAGATGGCGCTAAGATTAATTTATAATAACATATCACGGAACATTACAAAAACTTAAATTCAGTATTTAAAACGTAAATATATATAAGGTAAAAATATATACCACAGCTTTGACCAACTAATAGTTTTTATAATTAATGTTTTTAATTTTAATTTTAAATTAATCACTTTGACATATATGTCAAATTTCCGGTAAACGTTTACAGACTTGCCACTACTAGCGCTCGCGAATTTGTAAATATCCCCTCTACGTACGAGCTCACAGCGTATAGAGAAATTATTTATGTCAAGGTTAAGGTTAAGGTTCCGCAAGGTGGTTGCTACATATTCACCATATACTTATATCAAAGTCATGTTGCTTTTTCATGTTACTTGATAATTGTTTCATTACTGCGTACGCTTCTTCAGATTTCGTATCTATGCTTTTCGTTTGTTAGCTTGAGTTAGAGGTGTATGTGCATTAGTTTTAGTCACAGTTTCTGTATCTATTTTCACTTCTACGGCTATTTCAGTCCATGCGTCGTGTTTTTATTTCTGTTTTTAAAATCCATAAGTGTAGCTCATCCCGTAGTCCGTAGCAATCCCATAATACTCGTCGCTCACGAAATAGCTCAAATAAATGAATAATCAGTTCTTTCGACCATTCCATCGCGTAAATAACCCTACGTGAACAGAGCAAAGAAAAATTTAGCAAAATCGCTTAAGGCCCATCCTTGAATAATGTACCTAATGTAACTGTAAAATATCTCTATTTCAAAAATTTCTTTCAATACAAAACAAAATCTGTTCATGAAGTAATACTCTTTACGTCAATCTGATGTTTCCTCAACCCCAGTTCAAAAATTCTATTATACAATACACCCCCTGGAGTGAAAGGTTCGGACCTACACAATGAAAGGATTAACGTGATTATAATTGTAAATTTTTAAATAAAACAAATTTAACAAAATGATGTATAATACCTATAGCGATATATTTTGAGATCATTCCTCCTACTTTAGTATTTGCATATAGGTGTATAAGTGTGTATTTATCGTACTGTAAAAAACCATACGCTAAATAAATAAACAAAAACAAAATAAAAAAGAAATAAGATTCTTTCAATAGTATTAGCGAAATACTTTGTATGCTGTATTGATAAGTGATATACCTGTATAGTTTGTGCAATCGATTTTATCACCCTTTTTGTGTATGGGAATGATAACACTCTCTTTTCGGGAGGTTGTCAAATGCTCTTTTTTCCAGATTTGGCAAATCAGCTCTTGAAAGGCATGTACCAAAATGTATCCTCAATTTTTCAAACATTTTGAATATAGTGTCTGTTCTTGGCTTTGTGATTTTTAAATTTATGGATAGCTCTAGAGACTAGGTTCTTTCACTATGGGTTCTGCCGTAGAATACACACATTCCTTTTAGGTGACATGCACCCAAAATTATGTCTAAATGACTACTGAGTGAACTGAGTAGTTTAGCAATTATGTTGCCAGTCCCAAACCGGATAAAAAGAGGAGAGGGAAGTAATTACCTTGAAAAAAAAGCAAGGTTCAGCTGACTTCGGTTGATAGTATATTGTAAGAGCCACTGTCTACGGTTACATAGATGAAGAATATGTCAAATATCCAAAAAAACAGATAAATACAAATAGGTCACAATGGTTAGAGGAGCAGATGAACATATTCAAAAATAAAGGTGGAATGAACTCTTCATGGATGACAATAATTAGTCTAGGGGAAGAAAACCGTGAGGATAAATTATCTGGCCCTTCAGGTTGGTGGTTGAGGAGAACCAGTGATCCACCACTCAAAAAAATTACTTACCAATAAGCCCAAACCAAGGGACGGAACAAGGTACCGAATAAATAGAATAAATCGGCAATCAAAACGGCAGCGGCGGCTCGTGGGTCAATCTTCAGGGGGGTCATTTTGGTTTGAAAACTTCAAACTGTTGATTTTTTAAAGTATTTAAAAGATCTTTTAGCATTTATATTTTAGATAAAAAATACAGACTTAGATAAAACTCAATACTATTTACCCTAGTTTTCCGAAAATTAAATTTGTCTTTTTTTAGAGTAAATCTTTTAAAAAATATAGGAAAAATGGTATGAACAGGTTATTGACTGATATATAGATAGGAATATTTATAGTATAATAAATTGTAAATTTATTAAAACGAAACTTACTTTAAATATTTTTATATTTTAAGTCAATTCTTCTATCCTTTAGTTCTGCAAAATAGTCTATGACCTTCTCATTGAAATTTGGAATGCTCTTGACAAGCGTTTTCTCGATGCTCAGCATAGACAAGGCACTAAGTCTAGGTTGTCCCATCGTATTACGCAGGAATGTTTTTACTCTTTTTAAAGTAGAAAAACATCTCTCACTTTCCACGGTTGTCATAGGGAGTGTGCACAAAATATTTAATAACTTCACTGCTTCAGAAAATGTTTCAGACAAATTCATGTTAATAAAAAGCTGAAGTATGGCTACTGCACCAGCACTATTGCGAAAATCCTCACGACAATATAAGACTTCAAGTTCCGATTTTAGTTTGGAAATATTCACTGTGGGATAATTAGCCGTCACCATTTTTAAAATATTTTGCGGAAAGTTGGTAGTGTATGCTTCAAATTTCTCTATGTAGAATAACTGTGAAATCATGAGATGATCATTGAAACTAAACCTGTGATTTATTTCAGATATAATAATATCACAAATTTCAAGTGCAGTTCGTCGCTTTGGATCCTCTGCAGTAGTTTTTCTTTTTTTTGCTGTTGATGTGCTTGGTACTTCTGATTCCAAAATAGTATTTCTAATTATTTGGATATTGTTGTTAAAAGACAGGATACAATTTTTGACAGATATAACATCAATGTCTCGCATTTGCAATTGTTTAAACAATATATCAACATGGGGCATTATTTTATGGAAAAAATTTAACCAAAATAAAAAATGCTCATCTTCCAAATGTCTTTTTAAACCAGTTGCTTGATTTATATTGTTACCATCTTGCTCCTCATCAATAATTTCCTCTAAGCAAGATTTTAAATCATCTTTATAAGTGTATACAATTTCAACACATTTTGTATTGAAAGCCCATCGAGTAGGCGCAGCTTTAGGTAGCCTTACTTTAACCACTCTATCCAGAACCATCGTACGTTTTGGAGATCGGCCGAAAAAGGACGAAAATCCGTGTAAATTTGCAAAAAATATTTTTATCGGTTTGTGTTGACTCGCCGCTTTTTGGAGGATAAGATTAAATTGATGGGCATAGCAGTGAATGAAGTGTGCATTTGGGTATATTTCTTTAATTTTTGTTTGTACTCCTCCCAGTTTACCGCTCATGACTGATGCACCATCGTAACTTTGGGCAATCAATTTTTCAGGTGCTTCATTAATTTTTAATAATTGAAGTTCTTCCAATATTACATTAGTTAAATGTTGTGCTGTAGTACCTAGGGGGTTAACAAATTTCCAAAATCTTTCATGTACAATACCAGTTAATACATATCGCAATATGATAATCATCTGCGTTTTATTGGAGCTGTCTGTGGTCTCATCTACTTGAATGGCCACAAAATTTGTCTGGCCAATCTCCTTCATGATATGAGTATGCACAATGGCTAACATTGATTCTAAAATATCGTTCTGAATTGTTTTCGATGTTCCTTTAAATACTGTACTTTTTTCAATGTGTTCTTTAAACATTAAATCCAGTTCAGAAACAAAATCGATAAGGCCCAGAAAAATTCCACGATTATTGGAGCTGTCACTTTCGTCATGACCGCGCAATGCAATTTCGAAAACTCCACAAAATTTTACACAGTCGATTAGTTTGTTTAAAATATACCTATTTTTAGATACCAATTCATTAAAGTCATGCACAGATTTACGATATACACTATCAAGTTGCTGTCTTATGTTAACACGTCCTAAACTTGCGTAACTCATTGATGAATTTATATGAGTAGTTGAAGAGGCATGTTTTGTAATTTTCACTTTTAAATGCTTAATGTCAGTTACTCCATTTTTCGCCCATACAGCGTCATTCGAAAACAGTAAACACGGATAGCAAAAAAATGCATTTCTCACACTGCAGCCACAAATCCAATCACACAAATTGTACATTGATTCTTTAAAATATCTTTGAATGTCCTTACCCCTATCCTTTGTTGTTTGTTTTAAATTCATGTTTGGTTTTGGTCGACCACTTTCTTTTTTCTCAAGCCGCCGTTCATAATTTAGTGTTCCAGCAGATTTTAAGGCAATTATTTCGTCAACAACACTCATCTTGTTTTTGTTACAATCACAAAAAAATCCAACAAAACAAAATAAATTACGCAAATACGCCGCGATCGATATAGACCTGCCGTGAAGTGCGGTCAGCAGACGGTAACTAACTAAACGTGAGGCCGTCGACTCTACTAGAGGTATACGACGGAAAGGTCACTCCCACTCTCGCCCACGAAATTGCTATCTGCCGTCTCTTTTCTATTTTACATGCATTTGTCCATAAGCCATAAGAACTGTATATAGACAATTTAAAATACGGCCCAGCCACGGGCTTGTGTATAGCGCGAGGCGCGACGTTATTATATCTATTATATTTGTTTTGCCAATGCAGACTGCTGAAAGAGAATTTTATATTTCAGAGTGAAGTTTTAGATAAAAGATATTTTTAATAAAATTGGTATTTTTATGAGATTATTTTAGGGGGGTCATTGACCAATTGACCCTAAGGAGGAGCCGCGCTTGCAAAACGGATAATGAATTTAGGAGCATGGAATATACAGAATTGCAACATTAGCAGAAGAACAATAAGGTTTTAGGTCGGGAAGATCATGAACAGATGCTATATTTATAATGAGGAAAGTTCAAAAGAAATCATTGGAATACAACAAACCGGATATTTATGTTTCGTTTAATAAGCGATTTAACAGGGTAAAATTAAAGGGCGTTATCCATTAATTTGTTATACTCAATAGAGGTACTTCTAGGAATAAGAGTAAAAGTAAGAACTAAAAAAGGATACCAAGTGGGAGAAAACCAACAAGATAATGTGATATGCAGACGATGCGGATGCAGATTTACAACGTATGCTGCACCTATTTAATATAACCGCCAAAAAATTTAACGT
The DNA here is from genome assembly GCF_917563875.1 of Diabrotica virgifera virgifera. Lineage (NCBI taxonomy): Eukaryota > Metazoa > Arthropoda > Insecta > Coleoptera > Chrysomelidae > Diabrotica > Diabrotica virgifera. Next base: position 204,762,147 of record NC_065443.1, on the reverse strand, counting down.
GTTAATTTCCAAAAAAAAAAACAAAAAATGCGTGGTTATATCATACGGAATCTAGATGTAAATTAGAGCTGAAGAGTCAGGTAATAGAACAAGTGGGAGATAAAGTGAATGGAGTAAATAGAGCCGCAGATTGCCTGAATGACTCAATGTGGAAAAATAAAAATTACGGAAAAGAAATGAAAGGCAGAATTTACAAAACAGTCGTCAGACAAATAATGACATATGCGTCAGAAGCACGACCTAAGACAGAGAAGACATAAAGATTGCTCAAAACAGAGGAGATGAAAACCCTTCGAAAAATCGATGGTAAGAAACTATGGGACAGAGCTAGAAGTACAGATATACGGCGGACTTGTAAGGTCGAGAACATTAAAAACTGGGTAAGAAGCAGAAGAGTAGAATGGAATGACTACATAAGCCACATAGCAACAAATAGAGTAGTAAGGACGGCGAGAGATGGTTCCCCAATAGGAATACGATCAGTAGGATGACCACGAAAACGATGGAACTACAACTTACTGGAGGCACATTAAAAAACAGACAGTCATGTTTATACAAAAAGAAGAAGAAGAAGACAAGCACAAGAGTAGAATAGAATGACTACATAAGCCACATAGCAACAAATAGAGAAGTAAGAACGGCGAGAGATGATTCTCCAATAGGAAGACGATCAGTAGGATGACCACGAAAGCGATGGAACCACAACTTACTGGAGGCACATTAAAAAACAGAGAGTCATGTTTATACAAAAAAAGAAGAAGAAGACAAGCAAGAATATTCAGTGAGTCAATAAAAAACATAGACTAGGAGTAAAAGACATGGAAAATCTAAAATTGAATACCTATATTATGTTCTCACGGAAACAAAAAAATGGTAAAAAGGTGCAAGCAGAGGAGTTTCAATTCTTATAAATAAAAATTTATATAACTGGAAAATTATATAAAAATTAAAAAAAGTGGGGATTCCAGGAAATGGTGATGACGTCATCATACGAAGGTGGTTCACTCTGTATGTTACATTACAATTTGAAAAAATAATAAATTAAAATCAAAAATCGAACTATTACGGTAATTTCTAATAATGTTGTTTGTTTAAATTTGAAGCAACGTATTATACATTTTTGGAATCAGCTCAACAAGCGAAATCTGTAGATTGAAAAAAATGGGGGTTGCGTTTAAAAAAAAGGGTGATGACGTCATCATACGAAGGTGGTTCACCCTGTATATTAGATTATAATTTGAAAAAATAGAAAACTAAAATCAAAAATCGACTTGTTTCGGTAATTTCTAATAATGTTGTTTATTTAGCTAATAATGAATTTATGCGTTACTTTATAGACACGCACTTATTTTTGCCACCCTGCACTAATTTGAAGCAACGTGTTATACATTTTTGGAATCACCCCAGCAAGCAAAATCTATAAATTGAAAAAAATGGGAGTTTTGTTTAAAAAAGGTGATGACGTCATCATTCAAAGGTGGTTCACCTTGTATATTAGATTATAATTTGAAAAAATATAAAAACTAAAATTGAAAACTAAAATCAAAAATCGACATGTTTCGGTAATTTCTAATAATGTGGTTTATTTGGCTAATAATGAATTTATGCGTTACTTTATAGACGCACATATCACCTAATTATATTTATATTATAAGAATTCGAGTACTATCACGATCAGTAAGATCGATAAAATAAAATTATATAACATAGAATTATGTGTAATGTTTCTGTAGAAGGTGTTTTCAAATAAAAATTATAATAAAAATCTTGGAATTATATATCAAAAGTCTAAATAAGCTTTATCTATTTACAAGATACCCCCTACCGAGAGGGTCTCTGTACCTGTTGGCTTGCTGACTGTTCGATATCGACAACAAGGATAGCCTGTGATCACTGAGCGAGATAAATTTTAGCAGAACTTTGAGATTTTTTAAAAGTTTAAACAAAATAGGTGCTTTGTGTTACACTTTATGTTAAAAACAAAAACAGATTCGGAAAGTGGGAAAAATTCTCTAGTGACGTATTTGTATTTAAATTTTTTTACGTTAATTTTAAACAAAAAAAATTAAAAAACACACATTGTTTAAACAATTTAATAAATTAAAAACAAATAGAGCACTAGAACTTTTCAATTCCTTTCATATAAAAAAAGAATTATCTCAATATATGCCATAGTTTTTGCGTTATTTTATTTAAACTTTTACATTGAAATTTAGATATGCCAAGAATCGCGAGGAACGGCCTTAAGAACGAACAAGGGATATGACTCCGACGGACCCGACTGTTGCTGCTCGCGTACTATGCCAGAGAAATGTTTCAATAACATGTTTTTAAGTGTAGATTGTAGATCAGTCGCGGTGTGGTTTTACAACAATGTTTTATAACTTTCTTTGATGTTTACCGACATCTGTTGGATAACATAAAACATGCAATATAATCAGAAAAATGTTATATACAACACTGTGTTTTAAAACTTTTTTAGTTAAATTCTTTGACAAGTTACAAAACTTTGTTATTTAACAAGTTTTGTTACATAGTCTGGACCCTGCTTAAAGGTGGGAATCTATGTAATGTAATGTTAATTATACATTTATAACGATAATTTCCATCTCCACTAGTTTCATCTCTTTTTGTTTCGCAACCTCAACGTTTTCCATCTTTTGCGTTATTTTTATAAATATTTATTTAATAATAACAAAATTGGTTTCTATTACTTCCATTCAGCGCGCCTATGAGTATAATTGTCAAAATATTGATCTTAGATAATTTCAAAGATTACCACTGTTGCCAAAGTTTCACAGACCTTACGAAAAAAGGTATGATATTACTATCTCCCGGAGTTATATTGATGACGCGCTACTGTATGCTCTTAAATATTTTTCTTAGGCGTTGAGTATCGTCGGCACAGTGACGTCTCTATATATTTCTATAACAATCTGCAACAGGAGCCTATTTATGTTTTGTTATTCTAAGCCTTATACTTCCGATATTTCTTATCCGAAAACCTTACGTAGGTTGTTTTTGATCGGATTTGATGTCTAAATGCCTTTCTATCAAAATGATGCAATGTTACTCTTTCACTACTCCAGCCGCTTGGATCATTGACTTTACCTTAAAGAATCTTAAATCTACACTCAAAACAATCATTAAAACAATTAAACATACTTTCCATTTCTCCAAACACCTTCTACACGTTGACCATTAGGGTATATAAGAGTGCCATTCCCATGAAATTGCCCATCCTTAAAAGTTCCCTTATATATAACTCCATGAGGGTAGTAATAGGTTCCTATTCCGGAAAAATTCATTTGGTTATGAGTACCTATGTAGGAGCTGCCAGTGATGTATTCTTCCAACGGTTTCTCTACCAGATGATCTAAGAAAAAATATAACAAATTTCTTTAGTGTATACAGAAAGTGGAACAAAAGATAATAATAATAAAGGCAGTTTTTGTTTTTTTTCGACTCTAAGTTGGACCACCATCTCCATACCTATAGCTATTTCAGCATCCCATGCATCTTCAGTGAAGCTATGCAGTCACAACTCTGAAGCGAATATTAACAACCCTGCCTATTTAAGGGAAACCATCGCGATACAATGATTCCACCTTTTGAGACGCAATCCAGCGACATCTCTCGCAAAACGAGGAAAACAACGAAAAGCCCTAGATACAAAGTTTACTACTTTTTAAACAATTAGAATAATTGAAATAAAAATATAATAAACAATATTTTAAATCCAAGATTTTTCGTTAATAAACTGCTTTCTGGCTGCATCCCGTATCTCTGGCTTTTACAATATATAAGCACAAGAGACGAAGAAAATAGGAGAAAGCAAATAGGACACTTTGGCCACGCATTTACCTTCTCTCCGTCAAGGAAAAGGACCGAAAGACAGTTTCTAAATACTCAATTCTGAGTAAAGATGAAAAATAATAAAGGCAGTTTTTGTTTTTATTCGACTCAGAGTTGGACCACCATCTCCATATAGCTATTTCAGCATCCCATGCATCTTCAGTGAAGCTATGCAATCACAACTCTCAAGCGAATATTAACAACCTGCCTATTTAAGGGAAACCATCGCGATACAATGATTCCACCTTTTGAGACGCAATCTAGCGACATCTCTCGCAAAACGAGGAAAACAACGAAAAGCCCTAGATACAAAGTTTACTACTTTTTAAACAATTAGAGTAATTGAAATAAAAATATAATAAACAGTATTTTAAATCCAAGACTTTTCGTTAATAAACTGCTTTCTGGCTGCATCCTGTATCTCTGGCTTTTACAATATATTATTATAAGCACAAGAGACGACGAAAATAGGAGAAAGCAAATAGGACACTTTGGCCACGCATTTACCTTCTCTCCGTCAAGGAAAAGGACCGAAAGACAGTTTCTAAACACTCAATTCTGAGTAAAGATGAAAAATAATAAAGGCAGTATTTGTTTTTATTCGACTCAGAGTTGGACTACTATCTCCATATAGCTATTTCAGCATCCCATGCATCTTCAGTGAAGCTATGCAGTCACAACTCTGAAGCAAATATTAACAACCCTGCCTATTTAAGGGAAAACATCGCGATACAATGATTCCACCTTTTGAGACGCAATCTAGCGACATCTCTCGCAAAACGAGGAAAACAACGAAAAGCCCTAGATACAAAGTTTACTACTTTTTAAACAATTAGAATAATTGAAATAAAAATATAATAAACAATATTTTAAACGTTGTAATTTACTTAAACTGCCGTCAAACGCTCGTGCACTATAATGCCGTTAACAGCTATGACGTCAGTCTTATGATGCGTTTTACGGCATTTTCTTTGGCTGCCGTTCGCTTGGAGGCTGGGAATCTTAGTATCAATTATTTCTGATAAAGAATTTATTAATATTAGAAAATTTTCTTATAAACGAAAAAGAAAACAAAGTGAAATATTAAAACATATTTTAATTATGGGTAATGATAAATACATAGTTAAATTAGTCTTTATTTATTGTAAAACCTGTTGTAAACTAAAGGCTGTATGACACTATGCATTTTCTTGTATCATTTCTAATATCGTTTCTGATATCGTTTCTTGTATACATTTTCTGGTATCATTTCTTGTACGTACATTTGTGCCCTGTATGACACTATGCAAGTTCTTGTATCGAAAATTGTATGAAATTCGGCACGTGATTGGTCGAAATTTTGTTTGTCACCCTGTGTCACGTTATGGTAGTACTATGGAGACCTGTAAGAAGGAGTGGAAACGCAATGCATCGTTTGTGGGCTAACTTTTCAACCTCTAATTCAACTTTCAGCAATCGCCGCTAGAGGCGCAAGTGTTCGAATAGGTGCTACAAATACATTAGCTCTTATGGACTTATTTATTATTTAACTCATTTTATTATTGTTTTTAGCGTAATTAGACATTAATTTATTGGTGGATTGTAGCTGAATATGTTTTATGCCAAAAATAAATTATTTTAACCTTATAACATATCGACGTGTGGTAAAAAGTGTATTCTTTTTATACCATTGTAGATGGAGATGTGACATCAAAATTAAATTTGTCATTACTTTAATATGTGGGACAGCTTATTTTGAAGCGGAAATATTTTGTCACATTATCTAACTGCCACATTTATATACCAATGGTATTTCAACCGCAAATTAATTTGTTAATATCTTTGTAACTGATATCAAAAAGTTTATTAGTTGAAAAAATTTAACTTAACTGTAGGTAATTGTTTTTAAAAAGTTTAAAAAGTTATTTAACTAATTTATAATAATATCAAAATTTAAAATGCTTTTTTCTTTTGAACACTTCATATCTATATTCTGAAAGCTTATCTATCAGATGTTTAAATTTAGTTAATAAAAATATATGTAAATTAACTACAGACGACAGTCTGACTTTTATAAAATTAATGTTAATTTTTGTGAAATATTTTGTCTCAAAAAATGCATTGTTTCGACAGAAAATCTTTCAAGATCCTCCTACTACAGTCGAACCCGCTTATTAGAATACCTGTTAAAGGAATATACCGCTTTAAGGAATATAAACTTGAGGTCCCGGAACGTTTTTACTGGCCACCAATGATCGGTTATTACAATATCTCGGTTGTAGGAATACTTTTACTTGGCACGAAGGCTATTCCAATAAGCGGGTTCGACTGTATTATCACTATAATTTTCAGATTAAAATAAAAACCAATAATAAGTAATACACAAATTTTATTTACACCGAAGGAAATAACATACAAACGAATAGGTATAATCCATGAACGTTATAAATAACATAAAGACAAATCTTTATAAAAAGTCTTTATTAACTTCCTTAAGTTCCCTTTTGAATTTTTTATCGGAACGATAACTCGATATAAATCCCGGTACGAAGCAAGTTCTTTTAGTGTAAGCTTTCTTGGCACTCATATTTAAATAATATTAACCACCAAAACCAGTAATCTTATATTAACTACGAATAATTAATTATTTTCGAAGTTTTCACATTCACTCCAATGCAAAACTAGCATCTATGCCTACGCCACCGCCGCCCTAGCGAGAAACCAAGCAAACAGGCAAAATCGTGTACAAAAATTTTAAGGTCGTCCTATCTTCGATTCCTCTCCTCTGTGTAGGTCTCCATAGGTAGTACTGCATCTACAGCTACAGCTGATTTTAAAGATTTTATAAAATTTATAAACATTTTAATGTTAACCAGAATTTTACGTTGACTGTTTGAGGTTGATTATTTGTGTTTTTATTTTGTTTTGATATTTGTGCTAAAATATTTGCATTAGAATTATCTTCAGTTTGATCCAAATTAGGAACTATTGTATTTTCGTCCATTAAAAAATTATGCACCATGAAACCTAAATTTATAGTTTGAACTTTACTAGGAGCTAAATATATGGTTATTAGTAGAACAGTAGTCCATACCATGATACTATAAATAACACTTACTTGATACTATAAATAACTTTATTTATAGTATCATGGTCCATACCACCGTGCTAGGTCTAGTTTGCATGGAGGAAGAGCTCTGAATTGAGTAGGGGTTTTTCAGTACTTTGTGAAAGAGAGACCTGGATGGGGAAGTCCTTAACCCCAACACGGCGCGTCCCAATGGCTGATAGGGAACGTTCCTGTAGATATACAGGGCAGGTACGAATAAGGCTTCGCCAAATAAGTACCGGCGGATCAACTGAGGACATGACACAGGACAGCAGCTGTGTCATTAGTGGCTCGCGGCTAAGGAATACAATTCCTAACAGGTGCGGTGCCATAAAGTCGCAGGCGACAATCAAATAATGATTTAACCGGCTGCGAACCTAAACCTAAATAAAAACCGAATGTGCGCCGGTATAAGCAATCAACCGTTACCAGGAGGTACGGAAGGGCACTCTATTGTCCTGGGGTTGAGAAATCGGCCCCGAAGGCGGATGAGCTGAAAATTCAGTCAACGGCAGTGGAATCAGGAAAGCAACGGGAAACTACCTGATTATAACTTTCCTAGTAACTCATGATGACAGATGTTAATAATGTAAATATATTTACTAATCATGGGACTCGGAATCCAAGATTCGGCGTGGGAAACAGCAGGGTTTCCCCAGTCGTCAGCAAGCGAATTCCCTGTAATTCATCAAATTTGGTAATAGATAAGGAATGTTTAATAGCGACTTGGAATATTACAAGTATGTTTGAATCTGGAAAGATTCACAATACGATCAAGGAAATGCGAAGGTTAAATATAAATATCTTAGGTATAAGCGAGATGAGGTGGCCGGGTTCTGGCCATATAACGATAGATAATTATGAAATTTACTACTCTGGTGAAGAAGGTCCGCAACATAGAAATGGTGTGGCATTTATTTTAGAACAAAATGTCGCAAAATCAGTAAAAAATATCGTGCTATACTCAGATAGGTTAATAATGTTACAAATAAAAACAAATCGTACAGACTTAAACATCATTCAGGTATATGCACCTACACAACAATATGACGATGAAGTTGTCGAAAGCTTTTATTCAGATCTAGACTATTTATTATCACTCACAGGAAGCCAAGATATAAACATTGTATTGGGGGATTTCAATGCCAAGGTTGGAAGAGGTAGTGAAGAAGATGTCGTTGGCAAGTTTGGTTTAGGAACGAGAAACGACCGTGGAGATAGAATGATTAGATTTTGTGTAGAAAAACAATTAGTAATATCCAACACTTTTTTTGACTTGCCTAAGCGACGACTTTACACCTGGAAATCTCCTATGGACACTTATGGAAGAATAGTAAGAAATCAAATTGATTATATCTGTATATCAATAAGATATAGAAATGCTATCTTGTCCTCCAAAACATATCCAGGAGCGGATGTACCCTCCAACCACAACTTTCTAGCAGCTAAAGTATTACTTAAATTTAAAAAGATTAAAAAACCCAAAATATCTCCTAGGATCAGCAAAGATAAACTTTCAAATGCGGAAGTGAAAGAAATAGTAACCGATAAATTAGAAGATCAGTTTCAGAAATTGGGAAATAAAAATTCAGAACAATTATGGGAGTCATGCAAAGAAACATTGGAAAAAGTCCAAGAAGACCATCTGATGGAAAATCAGCGTAGGAATAAGCAACAGTGGATGACAGAAGAGATATTGAATTTAATGGATGCAAGAAGAAAATATAAGAATGCTAATCTGACAGAATACAAAAAGCTAAACAGTATGATTCGAAGAAAAATAAGATCAGCTAAATCAGAGTGGCATAAACAACAATGTAAAGAAATTGAGAACTACGAGCGTATCTATGACGCATTCAATATGCACAAAAAACTGAAAGAAGTTGCAGGACTGAATAAAAAATGTAATCCTCCACTAATCGAAGATAAAAACGGAAAAATTATAATCGATATCGAAGGTCAACTAATACGATGGACAGAATATATAAAGGAATTATTCGATGATGAAAGAAGCGAACTAGAAACGCTAAATGACATAAGCGGTCCTCCAATAACTAAGGAAGAAGTGCAATACGCTATAAAGAACGCAAAAAACGGGAAGGCGATCGGACCAGATGGGATTTACGTAGAAACACTAAAGCTTTTAGATGTCGAGGGCATTAAGATACTTACGAAATTGTTCAACTTAATCTATGAAAGCGGAAAAATTCCTAAAGATTGGCTTAAATCCTCATTTGTTGTACTACCAAAAAAACACAGAGCCACAAAATGCAGCGACTATCGCACCATCAGCCTAATGAGTCATGTATTGAAAACGTTTCTTAGAATCATTCATCAAAGAACATATAGAAAAATTGAGGAAAGAATCTCAAGTACTCAATTCGGTTTTCGCTGTGGCCTTGGAACGCGTGATGCTCTATTCGCAACCCAAGTTTTAATTCAAAGATGCAGAGATGTAAATCATGACGTTTTCATGTGCGCAATTGATTTTGAAAAGGCCTTTGATAAAGTTCGCCATGAAAAAATGCTACATATTCTTAAAACTACTATTAGTATTAGGGTTGCGAATCAGTGCTCTGAAGAAGTAAAAATCAAGCGCGGAGTTCGACAAGGCTGTATATTGTCACCAATGTTGTTTAATCTTTACGCTGAAACAATCTTAAATGAAGTCTTGGAAAACGCAAAAGAGGGAATACTCATTAATGGTATGCTTATGAACAATATCAGATACGCAGATGACACCTTGTTGCTGACTGGATCAATTGAACATCTTCAAGCGTTATTGAATCGAATAGTGGCATTCTGCGCGATATACGGACTCAAACTCAACGCAAGAAAAACAAAGTTTATGGTTATTAGTAAACAGGCAGCCGTAAATAATAATAACTACAACGTAACAATCGGTAATGACTCAATTGAACGAGTAAGTAATCTTGTATATCTGGGTACTCATATTAATGAAAGCTGGAACCGTAGTACAGAAATAAAAAGTAGAATTGCCAAAACAAGAACAAGTTTTATGAAATTTAAGAAAATCCTGTGCAGTCATGATCTAAATTTGGAACTTCGCATAAGAATGGTCCGATGTTATATATTCCCAGTACTACTTTACGGGGTTGAAGCATGGACACTGACAGAACCGCTTTTAAAAGACCTAGAAGCATTTGAAATGTGGGTCTACCGCCGTATTCTGAAGATCAGTTGGGTAGAAAGAGTCACAAACGAAAGGGTTTTGCAACGTTTGAATAAAAGTTGCGAAGTAGTGAACATGGTTAAAAGGCGCAAATTGGAATACTTTGGTCATATAATGCGTCACCCAGAAAAATATGACATACTTCACCTTGTCATGCAAGGTAAAATAATGGGAAAAAGAAGTGTGGGCCGCCGTACAACTTCTTGGCTTAAAAACCTACGCCAATGGTTTGGGAAAACTAGCACTGAACTATTTCGTGCGGCTGTAAATAAGACAATGATTGTTAATATGCTGCGCAACATGAGAGCCAACGATCGACAAGCGGTCTCGGTACCTTAAGAAGAAGAAGGTCCATACCAAACGGTATATTAAGTACCAATAAAAGATTTATAAATAATACCTACAAAAACACAAATAAATTCATCAATACATTACCTCATTTTCATTTCAGCCGCCATTATGAGTAAGTAATTATGACATTTTAGATGTTTTACCAGCAGGTTTTACGTTTTTGCTCTTTGCGCAGAAATTGGCGCAGTTCTTGTACAAGAATCTGTGTCTGACTCAAATTCTTGTATCGTTTCTGATATCGTTTCTTGTATCTGTGTATGACACTATGCATTTTTTTGACATATCAGAAACGATATTAGAAATGATACAAGAAAATGTATAGTGTCATACAGCCTTAAGAAAAAAAATTAATTATATAAATTTAATCCTTTCTTTGGAATGGAACCCTGGATTTATTTGGAAATGTTTTGGGGTTCCTTTTCTTATTTTTTTGTGGTACTATTGCTGTCAGTGATTGTGCTGAGTTTGAATTGACGTTATTTCTAACGCATTTCCATCTAAAGATGCCTTGAATCTTACATGTACTGGGCAATCTTCTTTGAATGTCCAAGACTGCCGAATGTTTTTCCCACCGCTCTTGAACGTCCTTCTTGAAGTTGATAATAGCAAATAATAGATTAAAGAGCTTTCTATCGGCCTCTTAATTTTACTGCTTGCAATAGTACGTGCATCTCGTTTCCAAAAAGTGGTAAATGTACTTTCTCCAAGTTACGGGATGGCGTGCTTTGTATCGGCAAATGAGGAAAATGTATCGCCAACTTTTAACATCATTGACATACCAATACTTAACCTAACTAAAAGTACCAATATTTATAAAACGAACGGACGCTCAATAATGAATGACACTTACCTAATTCATTCAAGTTTTCCAAATTCAAACTTATTATTCCCACAATAATTAACAATTAGTTACAAATATAACGCTTGTAACTGTATACTGATACGGGCACTATAATAAAATAAGATAAGAGAATCGTCAACTCGTGCATTAACTCACCACGTGTATATGCTGAACTGCAAGTGAAAGCGAACGGCAGCCGAAGAAAATGCCGTCAAACGCATCATACGAATGACGTCATTGCTGTTAACGGCATTATAGTGCAAGATCGTTTGACGGCAGTTTAAGTACAGCGTATTTTAAATCCAAGACTTTTCGTTAATAAACTGGAACGTGGAACAAAAGACTCTGTTAAAATTATAAAAAGCGTAAAACTCTAAACTATTATTTTAGTTAGTGCATAAGATAAATTCAGTCTGTAAATTTGTATAAATACATGTCGTAGAAGCGAACCGATCGTTTTATCGTTACAGTGGGTATCGGTGTGGAATTTAAATATAAATAAAAGTGACTTTCGAAAATGTGTCTGCTAGATTCGATGAGACTTCTCAAATAATTAAAGACGTATATTCAAAATAATGAAAAATTTGCAACTGTTTCTCAAAAAAACGATGAAACTTCTAGAAAAAGCGACGAGAAATTTGAAAGTGTTTCTCAAGTAATTAAAGAAGTTTGTAGACAGAACAACGAGAAAGAAGGAAGTTTCTAGAGCATTCGATAAGATATAGAAAAGTGTAGACGACAATGTAGAAATGTTAGATAACCAATCCAAAAGTGCAATCCGAAACCAGTTAATGCAGTAGCTTTAGATCCTGTAGTGAAAGAATAACTACCGAGAGAAAAACGTCGCATCATATGATATTCAAATTGACACCATTTGATGGAAAGTCTTCTTGGTCCATATACCTGTACAATCTGAAGCTATTGCGACTGCCAGTCATTGGACCGAACAAGAAAAGGCTATTTCCTTGACTGCTGCTCTATACAAAGTGATGCTGCAGATATATTAAGATCAATTCCTAAGGGTCAAAAAAGTGTAACTAGACCTTCACTGTCTAGATGTTCACTCGTCTAGAAAAACGCTATGGAGATGCCCATCTACAACAAGTATACAAATCACAACTGCGAAGTAGAAGTCAACGAGCAAGTGAGAATCTGCAAGAATTTGAAGCAGACGTTGCTCATGTGCTGCGGCTGGTGTATACAGAGGTGCCAGACAGTATGCTGGAAGAAATTCCGGTAGACACCTTCGTCAATTGGTTGAAAGAGAGTGAACTACAGAAAGCTTTACGACTGGTAAGACCGAAAGTTTTAGATGAAGCACTTGCTATTGCTTTGGAACACAAAACGGCCAGTCAAATTTCACGAAACCATCGAGTAAGAACCATTGAAGAAAGTGACGAACACAGCGATGACCCGTGTTGAGCTGGCCCCCCTCACTTGCAAAAATTAAAAAACAAATAGCCCTGATTTATGAACTATTTATGAGCTCTCATATTCCGCAATTTAAAAATTTTAAGCTCGTTTCACTGAGCAGGAATTTAATATTTTAGTGGGGGGGGGCTGAGTCAGTCTCCCCCACTACTTAAAAGTACTTTTTCACTACTTAAAAATAGGAATATTGAATCGATTTTTTTCAGCAGAATCACGAGCTATTTATGAGCTCTTGAAATTATATAGTTTAGATTTTTGAGCTCATCCCCTTCACCCCCAAATAACCCTTTAATTGATTTAACTTAAGAGAAAAATGCTGAGAAAACTTAAAATATATCGTATTGCGGATATAATTCCTATAGCTTATATATTCTAAGAATAAACTATTAAATCACGTGCATTTCGATTATTGAGCTACAACCCCTTCGCAAGAAAACTACCCCATCTTCCCGGCTTAAGAGAGAGTTGTACTTAAAATGCATTAAATTAATTATTTGGCGACTACATATCATTTAATAATTTATGAGCTTCCAAATTACGCGCATTTAGATCAGTAAATTGCAATTTATTTTGTATAGTGGAGTCACTGAAGGTAAAAATCAACAATTACCTTCAATTTCGGTGAACCTTCATCGATTTTCACGAAAATTGGTCAGTGGTTAGAGGATACCTCAAGAAACAAAGGTGACATGGTACCACTTTGCGCCTTTACCCTGAGGGTGGATACCGCCCCTTCTCGGGGGTGAAAATTATTTTATAAAAAATAACTGCACAAATCAATAAAAGGACAAATTATAAGCAACATTTGTTATATAAAGTTATTAAAATAAGTCAATACTTTTAAGTTATTAAAGATCAAAGATTTTAATTATTCGTGAAAAAAATGCATGTTTTGAAGCGGTTCTTCGTAAATCACTGAAAAACTAAAATTTTTTACACAAAAGTTAATAGTAGTTTAATTCGTATAGCTTATATTCTAAGAATAAACTCTTAAATCACGCGCATTTCGACTATTGAGCTACAACCCCTTAGCAAGAAAACCATCCCATATTCCCGGCTTAAGAGAGAGTTGTACTTAAAATGCATTAAATTAATTATTTGGCGACTAGAGGAAAGGCTGCAAATATGGGCTGGTCTTGTAATATGGGCTAGGTGGGTTTCACAGCTATTCGTTGCAGATCTCTACATTTTGACTATTGCAAACGGTATTTGACGAAGTTAAACTATCACCGTAGCGATGGCGCCACTGTGGTAGATATTTCCCAGTTTATAATAATTGTTTGTCGGTTGGTGTGAGTGTCAAAACTTTTTCGGGTAAGTTGATAAATTCCAGTATTTAAAAATAAACACGAATTTTAAAAAAACATCTGTGTCACGTTGAAGCTCTATTATTATTCTTTGATATATGCTAATGAGTTTTCTTGAAATTGTCTGCTTTTAGACATAACTTCTTTTGTTGCGCAAAGCAAGCGTGTTTACAATATGGGCTAGTGGCCCATATTTAGAACAATGTAGCAATGTAGGCAAAACGAAGTAGAAAAAGGCAAAGAAAAAAGGAAAGGAAAAGAAATAAAAAAAGGAAAACGTAAGCAGCTTACCAAAGTCACAAAGGACCAAAAAAAGAAATCGGGTTCTAGTAGCGAGGATGAGGAGGAATATGTGCCTGCAGATGATGAGAGCGATTACAATGAGTTTCCTTCTACACAGCCTCCACAAGACGCAGCTGACGTAACGTGTATGTTTTGCGAAGTACTTTTTTCAGAGGATAATCTTGGTGAAATATCGGTCAAGTGCTTCATGTGTCATTTTTGGGCACATAGCGAGTGCGCTGGGGCCGAAAAAGAAGAATACCTATGTGTGTGACTTTTGCAAATAGTTTTAGCCTATGAGTTATTTAATGGACTTTTTGTATTTTAGATATTAAAATATATTTGTCACACATTTATCTCACTTCACACAAATTTAAGACACATTTTTCGGGGTAGCCCATATTTAGGATCATTATTCAAACGGCGCAAAAGTACAATTTTTCATTATTTGTACATTTAAAACAGTTGTATATTTTTTAATCAATTTGGACTTTGAGCAGGTTATAAGTAACTCAATGTAGGTACTATTACGTACCTTTGGAAATAAAATAGAATTTTTATTCTTTTTTTACAAAGAAAAACAAAATGGGTAGCCCATATTTGCATCCTTTCCTCTACATATCATTTAATAATAGGGCTTAAAATACTTAAAATTATATAAATTAATTATTTGGCGACTACATATAATATCGTTTAATAATTTATGAGTTCGCAAAATATACGCATCTCAATTATTGAATTGCAATTTTCTTTCTATAGTGCAGTCACTGAAGGTAAAAATCAACTATGACCTTCGATTTCGGTAAATCTCCATTCATTTTCACGAAAATTGGTGAGCGGATAGAGTGGTTCCCCACAAATCGAGAGAGGGACAAATTCTAAGCAAAATTTGTTATATAATGTTATTAAAATAAATCAATACTTTTTGAGTTATTAAATTGATTTTAATTTTTGTGAAAGAAAATGCATGCTTTAAAGCGATTTTTCATAAATAACTCAAAAACTGTAAGTTTTTACAAAAAAGTTTTCATCGCTAAAATCGAAGCTAATAAAAAGCTAATATAGGTAATTAAATGTATATTTTTTCTGCCACTATTCAAATCTAAGGATTCAAGCTTAAATAACGGGAAAGAGATGCATTTTATGTAACACTTACTAAATACTTGTCAAAGTACTTAAAAATACCTATCAAATGAGCTCCAGAAAAAGTTGATAGCATCAAAATTTATACTCAAAATTTTTTTCCAAAAAAATGAATTTTTTTTAATAACTCTGTTAATTTTTGTGATATCAGGCACATCCAACTATTTGAAAGGTAATTTCAAGAGCTATAAAACTGTATTACATTTAATCTTTCAAATACTTTATTTTTTTAGGATAATAGTAAAGGGCTCCTGTTACATTGTTCTCGTAGTAAAATTTAGGCTTCAACGTTTCTATCTTCGTTATTTTGGTTCATACAGAAATCAAAAGACAAGTAAAATCTTTGCTAATAAAAAAAACTAAAATTTCGTTATCCATCATTTTTTACGTGTATCAAGTATTGTTGGAGTTATTATTTTAAATATGATTTAAGAAAAATCAAAATTTTTCAAATTTTCGTGAATCATTTGCTTTTGATAATAACTCCAAAAATACTCGATACACGTAAAAAATGATAGATAACGAAATTTGAGTTTTTTTATTAGCAAAGATTTTACTTGTCTTTTGATTTCTGTATAAATCAAAATAACGAAGATAGAAACGTTTAAGCCTAAATTTTACTACGAGAACAATGTAACAGGAGCCCTTTACTATTATCCTAAAAAAATAAGTATTTGAAAGATGTAATACAGTTTTATAGCTCTTGAAATTACCTTTCAAATATTTGGATGTGCCTGATATCATAAAAATTAACAGAGTTATTAAGAAAAAATTCATTTTTTTGGAAACATTTTTGGAGTATAAATTTTGATGCCATCAACTTTTTCTGGAGCTCATTTGATAGGTATTTCTAAGTACTTTGACATGGACATGTATTTAGTAAGTATTACATAAAATGCATCTCTTTACCGTTATTTAAGCTTGACTCCTTAGATTTGAATAGTCGCATAAAAAATATACATTTAGTTACCTATAACTTACTTTAAATTAACATTATTTTAAGTAAGCAATTTATTATATTTTTTATTAGCTTCAATTTTAGTGATGAAAACTTTTTTGTAAAAACTTACAGTTTTTGAGTTATTTATGAAAAATCGCTTAAAAGCATGCATTTTCTTTCACAAAAATTAAAATATATGATCTTTAATAACTCAAAAAGTATTGATTTATTTTAATAACATTATATAACAAATTTTGCTTAAAATTTGTCCCTCTCTCTATTTATGGGGTTATTTTTAATAAAGTAATTTTAACCCCCGAGAAGGGGTGACATATACCCCAGGCTAAAACCGCAAGTTGTTATTGTTAATTTTGTTTCTTGAGGTATCCTCTATCCGCTCACCAATTTTCGTGAAAATGAATTCGTGAGATTTACCGAAATCGAAGGTCATAGTTGATTTTTACCATCAGTGACTGCACTATAGAAAGAAAATTGCAACTCAATAATTGGGATGCGTATATTTTGCGAGCTCATAAATTATTAAACGATATGTAGTCGCCAAATAATTAATTTAAATTATTTTAACTACAACTCTCTCTTAAGCCGGGAATATGGGATGGTTTTCTTGCGAAGGGGTTGTAGCTCAATAGTCGAAATGCGCGTGATTTAAGAGTTTATTCTTAGAATATAAGCTATACGAATTAAACTACTATTAATTTTTTTGTAAAAACTTACAGTTTTTCAGTGATTTACGAAAAACCGCTTCAAAACATGCATTTTTCACGAATAATTCAAATCTTTGATCTTTAATAACTTAAAAAGCATTGACTTATTTTAATAACTTTATATAAGAAATGTTGCTTATAATTTGTCCTTTTATTGATTTGTGCAGTTATTTTTTATAAAATAATTTTCACCCCCGAGAAGGGGCGGTATCCACCCTCAGGGTAAAGGCGCAAGGTGGCACCATGTCACCTTTGTTTCTTGAGGTATCCTCTAACTGCTGACCAATTTTCGTAAAAATCGATGAAGGTTCACCGAAATTGAAGGTAATCGTTGATTTTTACCTTCAGTGACTGCACTATACAAAATAAATTGCAATTTACTGATCTAAATGCGCGTAATTTGGGAGCTCATAAATTATTAAATGATATGTAGTGGCCAAATAATTAATTTAATGCATTTTAGGTACAACTCTCTTTTAAGCCGGGAAGATGGGGTATTTTTCTTGCGAATGGTTTGTAGCTCAATAATCGAAATGCACGTGATTTAATATTTTATTCTTAGAATATATAAGCTATAGGAATTATATCCGCAATACGATATATTTCAGTGATTTACGAAAAACCGCTTTAAAACATGCATTTTTTTCACGAATAATTAAAATTTTGATCTTTAATAACTTAAAAAGTATTGACTTATTTTAATAACTTTATATAACAAATATTGCTTATAATTTGTCTTTTTATTGATTTGTGCAGTTATTTTTTATAAAATAATTTTCACCCCCGAGAAGGGGCGGTATCCACCTTCAGGGTAAAGGCGCAAGGTGGCACCATGTCACCTTTGTTTCTTGAGGTATTCTCTAACCACTGACCAATTTTCGTGAAAATCGATGAAGGTTCACCGAAATTGAAGGTAATCGTTGATTTTTACCTTCAGTGACTGTACTATACAAAATAAATTGCAATTTATTGATCTAAATGCGCGTAATTTGGGGGCTCATAAATAGAGCTTTTCATCGATTGTCATTTGTTTCGAGCTTCTGTCATATGTTGTATAATCTGTGTATAGAATTAATATACACTGATTACAAGGGCGCCCATATAAAAATTTTTAAGGGGGGGCCAAACGTTAAGATGTTGCACATTACATTTTGTATATTTCGGATGACAATATATACAGTAAACTCTCTCTATAACGAACACGGATATAACGAGGTACATTAGGTGTCCCATAAAATTCCTATTGAACTATAACGCTTTATAACGAGGCATATTTGTTACAACGAAGAAAATTGAAATTGAAGAATAAGTGTCTTTACCTGTTTTTAGCGTTGTAATGGTCATAAATAAATAAATGCCCCAACTGCCTGTACATAGAAATGCCCAACATCTGTCTTATTATAGAGGCTAGTGCTGTAATAAACTCGGCCACCTGTAATAAAACTTCTGCCTGTTTATCGACCGATATTGAATATTATAGGAAATTTACAATTTATGACGGCGAAGTCTCATTGTTTACTGTTCAGGTTGACCATCGACACCTAATAAACTACGTAAGAGGCATCAAAACATTTCAATATTATTGTTTTTAAATTATTTTAAATTATTATTTCCCATTTAAAGTAGTTCAATATTATTCTTGTTTGATATAACGAGATCGGCTTATAACGAGATAATTAGTCCACCATTTCAGTTCTCGTTATAGAGGGAGTCTACTGTAGTTTAAACTACCTAAAAAAACCTAGTTTGAACCTTGTTGTGAGAAATTATTCATACATTTAAATAATAGACCAGATTTTTAAATGGAAATGTAATGGGTACCACAAAAGTTGCGCCTCCCTTTAAAACCCGTTTGAAAAGAATACAATGCTTGCAAAGCCCTACCTTCAACTTTGGCTAGTAGACTAACCATGAGTATTTGTCGAACCAAGTTTTTACTTTATAATCTTAAAAAGGAGCCCCCTTTATTTTTGCAGATTTAGAATCCTTATGAAAAATAAGTCACATATATTCCAAACATTTTTAGAATCGTTGATAGATGGCGCAAATAAATCGCATTTTCCGATTATAGCGGCATCCTCAACAATTCTAAAAAAAGTTTCGAATAAATGATATTTATTTTTTGAGGAGGAAACTCAATCTGCAATAAAAAACGGGGCTTCCTATTTAAGATTTTAAAGTTAATTCTCACCCCCACCTCCAGAGTGTGGAATGAAAAATCCTGTTTGGTGTCATTCTATAGATTTTTGAAAAATATTAAAAGGTGTTTTCTAGTTTTTCATTTGGAAGTATATTTCTCGAGATATTAGACCGTTTCTATAATTTTGCTATGGCATCACAATATATCGTTTTTTCCGATTATCCACAATTCGCAAAATGGCTAGAATAAAATTTGCTTATTTTTACAAGGAAAATCCAAATCTGCAACAAAAATTAGGGGTTCCATTTAAGATTTTAAAGCTTCACACCCAGGGTTTGAAGTGGTGGATATGCTTAGTGTCATCGCATAGATTTTTGAGAAATATTTAACACATATTTTTCAGTTTTTCGATCCGATGTTCATTTCGCGAATTATTCGACCTTTCCGCTACTTTTGGGACACCCTGTATATAACACTCATTCGTCATGAAAGATCACCTGTTTTCATTTAAATAAAATTGTTCTGTTCATCATAATGTACACTTTAAAATAATCTACTTACTAAAAAAATACTTTTGCAAACTAAAATTTGACTATGTTCAATCAATTTAAAAAAAAATGGCTCATTATAGGCCAGGAACCGAAGCTTTTCACCTCGCAATTTTTACAGAATGGATCGATTTGCTTAAAAATTTGAGAATAAGTAGTGGATAGTCCAAGGATCAAAATCTATATGATTTCAAAGGGCGCTTTTACCATGGGGGTGGTTGCCACCCTATCTCGGGGGTGGAAATCTTTTATATTTTGACCGCAAAAGTTGATAAAATCGTTCATTCTAAGCAAAAAATGTTCTATACATTTTTTTGATAAAATTAATAGTTTTCGATTTATTCGCTATCGAAAGTGTTAGTTTTGTATAAAAAAAATCAATGTTTTTCGATATACTCATTTACGATTCACTCAATTTTTGCCGTAGAAAAATTTTTCTCAAACCAAGTTCTTGGGAATTAAATAACCTGCAATTTTAAACATTTTTCGTATCTCTGATGCTAATCTTTCTATTCTGAAGAAAATGGCATTTTTTACCAAAATACAAAAATTCCTTATTCGCTTTTCACTCCAGTTTTTTTAAAACTAATCATTCTAAGCCAGTCAAACTTCTAGAATCTATCATTAATGCATAAATAAATAAGAAGTAATAAGCCCAATGACTAAAAATACCGCTAACTTACATTATCATGCTTTCAATTGGATTTCTCCTTTTTTTTTCAAAAGAATTATTATTTTTTAACCGTAACTTTTTTATTTTTTATCTTAGAAAGTTTTGTAAAAATGATTTTGTAGGCTTTTAAAAGATCAACCCCTGCTTGCGATCACTTTTCCGCTGAAAAAAATGGGGACTGACATTCTTTTCAGTATAAGTCACTTAATTTTTGAGCTAGAGACTCCTTTTTAATTTCTGAAGATAGATATTTTTAAGTACTTTAAATTAGTTTCAACAAATTGTCCTCGAAAAATGCATTGTTTTCCCGTCCTTTGACTTCTTATCTACAATATTTAGCATTTGACGAAGAAGAGCCAACATATTATAAAGTATAGCTCGATTACTATTGGTCTTAAAGAAAATTAAAAAAAATGGTTTTGTTTATTTTTTCAAAACCTACATTTTTGTTAAGTAAAATTGTTTTGATAAACGAAAACTTTTGGAGTTATTAGCAGAAAACTTATTAAAAACATTGATTTTTTTCGATATAAAACTAACACTTTTGATAGCGAATAAATCGAAAATTGTCAATTTTGGCACAAAAATGTATAGAACGTTTTTTGTTTAGAATGAACGTTTTCACCAACTTTTGCAATTAAAATATAATAAAAAATTTTCACCCCCGAGATGCGGTGGCAACCACCCCCATGGTAAAAGCGCCTTTCGGCATGATATAGATTTTGATCCTTAGACTATCCACTACTTATTCTCAAAAATTTTCAAGCAAATCGATCCATTCTGTAAAAATTGCGAGGTTTTGTCCTATTTTAAGCTTCATTACTTGGACTATTAGTGATTATCGGCCAGAGATCGGATTTCTTGCTGATATGATTTGCTCTGAAGTATTATAAATGATTTATTTAATTTGTAATTTTGGGTGTCGATTACAGTATAGATATATTATGTTCCCACGTTTCTAATATCTTTCAATGTTTTCGTTAATAGCATACCGTGACTGTCCGAAATGTGTATTATGCACATTTCATATAGACCGCTGTCACAGACACACAGATTTATTTTCTGTTAAACCATTAATTGCCCAATATGTAAATTTTTTATTAATAAATATGTTGTTTCCAATTTATCTCTCAAAATTATCCAATAATTTTTTGATAAAAATACGTTTTGTAATATAATTTTAATTTTTGTTCTTTCCCGAAAAGCTAGGGGGGGGGCACGGCCCCCCCTGCCCGTGTGTATGGGCGCCTATGACTGATTATACGAGATATGACAGAAGCTCGAAACAAATGACTGTGAATGAAAAGCGCTATTATTAAATGATATGTAGTCGCCAAATAATTAATTTATTGCATTTTAAGTACAACTCTCTCTTAAGCCGGGAAGATGGGGTAGTTTTCTTGCGAAGGGGTTGTAGCTCAATAATCGAAATGCACGTGATTTAATATTTGATTCTTAGAATATATAAGCTATAGGAATTATATCCGCAATACGATATATTTTAAGTTTTCTCAGCATTTTTCTCTCAAGTTAAATCAATTAAAGGGTTGTTTGGGGGTGAAGGGGATGAGCTCAAAAATCGAAACTATATAATTTCAAGAGCTCATAAATAGCTCGTAATTCTGCCGCAAAAATCGATTCAATATTCCTATTTTTAAGTAGTGGGGGAGCTGACTCAGCCCCCCCACTAAAATATTAAATTCCTGCTCAGTGGAACGAGCTCAAAATTTTTAATTTGTGGAATATGGGAGCTCATAAATAGCTCATAAATCAGGGCTATTTGTTTTTTAATTTTTGCAAGTGGGGGGGGGGCAGCGAACACGGGTACAGCGATGAACCTCTGGAGGAAATAGTATGGAGAGTAGTCCGTAACGCGATGCCAAAGATACGCGTGAATAAGGGGTTGGAATTGCGGCAACGTAGGCCATATCCGTCGTAATTGTAAGAAGATCGTACAACAGTCGAAAAACTAGAGCGGTTCGACACCAAATGGCAACTGCCGACCTCGAGAACTAGATCCCACATAGTAACTGTTAACATTACGTCCTTCGATGGAATTCATAACTTCATACGTCGAAGGTCGTATCAATAATAGATGAACATCGTTTTTGGTGGATACAGGTGCAACAAGAACTATCGCACGTTTAGAAGTAGTTCGAGGCCATCTTAAATTGTCGCCTGTAACAGTAAGGCTTAGAACGGCGACTGGTGAGCTAATTAATACATATATATCTATCTATCAGCCTTGCAACGTCCAATATTGGACATAGGCCTCCCCTTCCATATTTCTCTATCCTGAGCCATGCGCATATATGCAGTTTAAAATATATCCAAATTAATACATATGGCGAGGCAAATATGTCGGTATCCATTGGCCAGATGACAGTTAAACACCAAATATTAATTGCCAAGATCTCCGACGAGTTCATATCGGCGATGGATGTACTAAGAAAAGTTGGGTCTGTATTGGATGTACAAAAGGGAGTTCTCAAGATCAATGGTGAAGAGTTGTCCTTTCACGACGACAAAGAAGATGTCATCCGCTTACTAACTACATGGGACGTAACCATACCCGCTAACAGAGGCGTGCGGTCCATGGAAGCGGGGGAAGCACCGCTTCCCTATACTTCCATATAAGAAAATACATATATTATTAATAAGTATTTAATTATCAACAATGTTTCCCTAATCTAAGTAATCTATTATGTAACTAATAGGCATTGAAACATTATTAAAATTTGATCGCATACGAACGGTCTCAAATAAGCACACAATTCAACGATTGAGTCCGGTCCTGACGGAAGCGCATCTCAAAATCGCTGCTTGTCATGCATTTGTCCCGTTCAAAAATTGGTCAGGGTTTAATAACCTCGCTCGCTAGTCATGTTCCTTTCACGCGAATTTTGATACGCCTGGAAGCGCTCGTCCGACCGCTTCCGATTCGAAAACGAGATGCGGAGTCTGTTACTGCTGCTATAAGGGGTAGGTATTTAGTTACAAATTGCTCTATTTCAATTTTTTGCTTAATATTTTTACTAATATCTTATTTGACATTTTGAGATTTTTCCTTTTACTGATATTTTATAGTACCTACGACATTTTACAGACGAAGTCAAATGACATTGCATTTTGTATAAGACAATTTGATGACTTATGATGATTAAAAAAATGAGCTGTTTAAAAATATTTGGGATAAAGCTGAAAATATGGGCTTCGAACCTAAAAGAAAAATAATGATGATTGATATTGGCGGCGAAAGAGAGACCTATCGAAGATTATACATCGAAATTTTTGATAATATTCTACAACAAATGAATTATCACTTTGAAAATTTTAAAGAAATAAAATATGTAGAATTATGTAATTTTAATATGTCTAATTATAATTCATTAAAATCTCCCACAGAGGTATGTACCTATTTAATTCAGTACGATTAAATTATGATTTTTTTTGATAATCTAGCTTTGCATTCTCAGTTAAATGTCATTTACAAAACACCTGAAATTAGTGATAAAGAAATACTTAGGAATCGGTTGAATTTTTTGAATACTACTGGTTTAAATCAGTCTCTGTGTGAAGTGGGCAAGTTGTGTGAATTAAGTAGTAGGTACTAATTATCCCAGCTACAAGTGCATCAGTTAAACGAAGTTTTTCAGTATTAAAACGCATCAAAAGTTTTACAATAAATTTTACAAGTGAAGACAGACTTTCCAAGTTAGCCCTATTATCCATTGAAAAAGAGTGCATTTATTAAACAATTATCAGAAAATCCAAAATTTTACGACGATGTTATCGACAAAAAATTTGCATTGGTTGATAAGAGAATAGAACTCAAGTATAAGTAAATAAGTGTCATATTGTTGAAAGTTGTGTGTTATGGAAGGTGATTCGAAATCGGAATATAAAAACAATTTTGAATAGAACTCTTCTTTTTAAGTTTAAAGAAACCAAGCCTGGAGCAGGGACTCGACCCTGAGCAAGCAGTACAGATCGAAGATAAGTCACTAGATATACGATATACTAAGTCACTAGAGTCACTAACCTGCATTGACCGGGGTAGGATTTCGTTTGTGAGTCCTTGTATCCAGGACTCCCACATAATAAGCACGTTGCTGATAGAGAGCCCATATAGCGCATCAGAGTGCTATCGGAGGGGAAGTGGATAGTATGAAGCATTGGGGCGGGATGGAGTGACGCCCGCTTATAAGAGTAAATCCTCCTTGCCACAATGAATTTGTATCACCCGAATCTCATTCTCAAGGCGTGTGCATATCTCTCAGACTGGGTTAAACACTATACCTAATTTTTTGTAGTTCTTGTTTTCTAGTTTTGAATGATAGTCGATATAAGTTAACAGGTAATACATTAGGTATACACCTATTAAGTAGGTATCTGTTTTGATCTCGACCCTCGTAAGAAAATATTTGTTAAACCCTTATTGAATCGCTTCCTCTTCCGAAAATGTCACCGCACGCCACTGCCCGCTAATACTGAGAAAATTCTGATAACCACAATTGATGGACGCTGCCGAGAGGGAAGTTTAGGATGGTCGAAGATGTGGACAATGTCGAGTTACTAACGACAAAAACTTTGGTGAGGGTTCGAGATGTCGTCCCTGTAACAGTTATGAATTTAAAAGAAACTGCTATTAAGTTGAGTAGAGGAGCTTTGATCGGACAGTGTGTTCCTGTGGTTTCAATTTGCTCTATGAATACCAATGAGCTTGTTGAGGTGGTCATTGAAAGATGCCAAGATCTTGATCATGAACGAACGGAAAAAGTGAGGTCTATGCCGATAGTATATCAAGATGTTTTTGCTATGGATAAGAAGGATAAGGGCAAAACAAGCATAGTAACGCATAAAATAAATACCGGAGAGACGCTCAGCCAATCAGACAATGGCCTAGACGACTTCCATCTACGAAAAAGAGGTAAAGCCGAAGAGATTATCAAGGGTATGGACAAACAAGGGGTAATTGAACCGTCAAACAGTCCATGGACGTCACCAGTAGTTCTGACAAAGAAGAAAAATTGTTCAACGCGTTTTTGTATTGACCACCGCCAGCTCAGTGCGGTAACAAAAAAAGATAGTTATCCTTTGCCCAGAATAAACGATACATTGGATACTCTTTCCGTTTCTTGTTGGTTCTTCATACCCGATTTAAAGAGTGGAAATTGGCAAGTAGATATGGAGCCAGTCGATCGGGAGAAAGCAGTATTTTCGATAGGATTAGGGCTTTGGCTGTTTATGGCTATGCCTTTTGGTTTATGTAAAGTTCCTGCCACATTTGAAAGATTAATGGAGGCAGTTTTAAGAGGTCTAACATGGAAAACATGCCTTGCTCACTTGGATCCTTGGATGATATAATTGTGGTTGGAAGGTCCCTCTATAAACATATCAAGAATTTAGTAGAAGTCTTTTAACGATTGAGGGCAGCAAAATTGAAGTTAAGTCCGAAGAAATATGTCCGAAGTCCGAAGAATCATACGTTTTGCCGAGAAACTTAGGACATATTGTATTAAGTATCAAATTTTCAAGCAAACCCGTCGTAACGAAGAAAATTACATTCCAAAACGGTAATTTATAGGCGTGCGAGCAGTTAATTGATGGACTCACCTAAACCGGATACGTCAAATGTAACGACATACTTGGGAGCTTTACTCGTTTCCTGGGGAAGTTCTTTTTCCCAGTCTATAGTCAATTTATGGTGAATTGGTCCAGAGGATATATAACTCACTTCTCTCCAATCGTATCTTGTGTGTCGTGGCGTGCTGTTTTTGTAACTTCTTCTGTAACTTGGACGCTGGCACCGGTCAGGGTCAGACATTTTATTGAAATAAATACAATAATTGTATTATTCTTCCACACTATTTCTTGGTTATCGATAAGGAAAAATAAATATAAAATATCCGTTTACTATTTTGAAATGTGACACAAAAATTGATGCATATGACTGTTAGCAATGTCACCATGGGTTACACACCATTCCAGACAATTTTTTATAATTAAACAAGCAATAGGGAACTAGCACATTTTTTTATTACAGAATAATGTTTCAAAATTTCACGCTTCAAAAACTCGTAATAACTTAGAAATACAAATTTAAAGTCTTCTGCGGTATAAAATAGATCAAACGACCCGTGACGTCACATAGTTTTATTATAGTTATATTATTTAGGTATATTCTTCTTCTCCTTCTTTAGTTTATTGGCCTCCACCTACTTGGGTATTTGGCCACCTCATCGGCGTGGAATAAGGAAAAAATATTTATATTCTAATGACATTTGTCGTATGTCATTGTAATAATATATACCAGTTTGTTGAGATTGGAGTGTGATACAGTTTTTGAAGGAAAGGAAAGAAGGTTTACTATGGAAAATAAAACCATTTTGTAAAAGTACAAGTTTTCTATGAATAGTTTTACACGATCAAAAACACTTGTGACGTCACATAACTGTATTTTCTAATGATGTTTATAATGTCTAATTTAAAATTATATACAATTTTGTTTACTTTGTTGGTACAGAATGTAAACTTACGTACTTTATAGGGGCCAAACGAAAGACAAACAAAACTTTTTTATCTTTGATACATGTTTTACATTATGTTCTGTTGTGATTTATAACATTTTTTTCTAATTTAAAATTTTATGCAAGTTCCCTATTGGACTTCATAAGTCCTAGGTTTTCACCCAACGTGACCGGAAATATAACTGGAGGTCGATATTTGAACTCTTCATGTAACTTTGCGTCGATTAATGTACGATTTCACTAATTTTGACTAATGACCACCCCTTCTCGGGGGCGGAAAATTTTTTGGTCAAAATAACCACGGAAGTGGCTAGAGAACCTAATTCTAAGCAAAAACTGTTCTATAATTTTTTTTAAACGTATACAGATACAAACAGATTCGTTGCTTCATAAATCTTCTAGTTATAATACAAAAAGAGATATGGTAGGTGAAAAGAGATTTTTTTTGGTACATGCTCAAATAGATGTGTTCAACTTAAAATAACAGAGAAATGGTCGATTTTAGGGGTATAATGCTGCAAATACCTTTTATGGAGGTTGAATAGATCTTTAAAATGAACACTGTTAAATGTCGATTACATTCAAACTAAGCGAGATATGGTGCAAAAAATTTGATGACTAATGTATTTTAAGAAATATAGAAATATATTTTAAGGAAAAAATGAGAAGTGTATTTAACCCCTCATCCACCATAATTTAAATGCATCGTTTTCCTTCTTCAAAACCTTTTATTATAGTGTTATTTCTACGTTCAAAAAGTTAAACGAGTTTAAAATGTCCTGTTTTTGAAAAAAATAAGATTAAATTATAGAGCGCATTTTTAGATTTTCTTAAAAATCTTTCTTTTTCTTCATCATCATTCTCTTTGCCTTATCCCTATCCGTATGCGGGGTCGGCTTCTCTAATTGCATTTCTCCACACAATTCTATCTTGGGTCATATCAATGTTAATCCTCTTTACCAACATGTCCTGCCTTAACGTCTCCCCCAGGTCTTCTTTGGTCTTCCTCTCCTACTCCTTCCAGGAATCTGCACTTTAGCTATTCTTCGTATTGGGTGATTAACGTCTCGACGTTGAACATGACCAAACCATCTTAACCTATGCTTTCTCATTTTGGCATCAATTGGTGCCACACCTAGACTTCCCCTAATATACTCATTTCTAATTTTATCTTTCTTTGTCACTCCACTCGTCCATCTAAGAATTCTTATTTCCGACACATGCATTCGTTGTTCCTCTTTCTTTTTCACTGCCCAACATTCAGTTCCGTACATCATAGCCAATCTTATGGGTGTTTTATAGAATTTTCCCTTCAGCTTCATTGGAATTTTTCTGTCACAAAACACACCTCTCGCTTCTTTCCCCTTAATCCATCCAGCCCTAATTCTACTGCATGCATCTCCATCTATTTATTCATTACTATATAATACCGATCCTAGGTACTTAAAACTATTGCTTTTCACAATCATTTCATTATCCAAAGATACCATTTTATTTGTATTAACTCCATCTTTAAATGAACATTCCAAATACTCTGTTTTTGTCCTACTAAGTTTTAAACCTTTTTCCTCCAGAGCTTGTCTCCACTGCTCCAGTTTTTGTTCTAAGTCTCTTTCACTATTTCTTATTAACACTACATCATCAGCATACATGAGGCACCATGGAATGCTACCCTGTAGTTTCACTGTTATCTGGTCCAAAACTAATGAAAATAAATAAGGACTAAGCACCGAGCATTGGTGCAATCCTACTTTCACCTAAAATTTATCAGTCTCTCCCACACCTGTCCTAACACTAGTCGTTACTCCCTCATACATATCTCTCACAATCTTTACATAATCGCCAGGGACTCCTTTCTTATTGAGTGCCCACCACAGAATCTCTCGAGAAACTCTATCATATGCTTTCTCACGATCAATGAATACCATATGAGCGTTGATCTCTTTATTCCTGTATTTTTCCATCAGTTGCTTTACAATGAAAATTGCATCTGTTGTTGATCTGCCCTGCATAAAGCCAAATTGATTATCGGATATTTTGGTTTCTTCACGTATCCGTCTATCAATTACTCTCTCCCATATTTTCATGGTGTGGCTAAGTAGTTTTATAGCCCTGTAGTTTGTACATTGTTATATGTCTCCCTTGTTTTTGTAGACAGGTAGGTACTAATATACTGCTTCTCCATTCGTCTGGCATTTGTCCAACTTCCATAATTCTATTAAATAGACCTGCTAGCCAACTTATTCCTATCTCTCCCAATGCTCTCCATACTTCCCCAGGTATATCATCTGGTCCGACTGCTTTTCCTTTCTTTATTTTTTGAAGCGCTTGAGCCACTTCCTCGTTTGTTATTCTGGTAACCATTACTGTTACTATCTCCGTTAACTCCACAGGCTGTCTGTCTAATTCTTCATTTAATAAACTGTCAAAATACTTTCTCCATCTCTTTTTGACATCCTTTTCGTGAATTAGTATTTTATTATTTTCATCTCGGATACATCTAATCTGATTAAAATCTCTTGCTTTCTTTGCTCTCTGTTTGGATATTTTATATATCTTTGCTTCGCCTTCCCTGGTATCAAGTTGATCGTATAGGTTTGAGCTTTTTTTTTTCTTCATGTAACTGGAAAATGATAAAGATACAGTAATGAAAGAAAAATAAAATTATTATCTGAAAAAACTCTAGGTTTTTGTACTGTATCTTTTATTCGTATCTCTTATCATTTTCGAGTTACATGGAGAAAAAAGCTTTTAAAAAAAATTTAAAAATGCGCTCTATAATTTGATCTTATTTTAAAAAAGCCCTTCATTTTAAACCCATCTAACTTTTTGAACATAAAAACAACACTATAATAGAAGGTATTGTACAAGAAAAACGATGCATTTAAATTCTGGTGGATGAGAGGTTAAATATACTTCTCATTTTTCCTTAACATACATTAGTCATCAACTTTTTTGCACCATATCTCGCTTAGTTTAAATGTAATCGACATTTAACAGTGCTCATTTTAAAGGTCTTTTCAACCACCACAAAAGGTATCTGTAGCATTATACCCCTAAAATTGACCATTTCTCTGTTATTTTAAGTTGAACACACTGATTTGAGCATGCACCAAGAAAATATTTTGTATTATAACTAGAAGATTTATGAAGAAACGAATCTGTTTGATTTTTTATAAGCTATCAAATATTGTTTTATACAGTTTTTTAGAAGCATAATTTTTAAGGTATTCTCAAAAAACCGTCCGGAAAGATGACATTTTTCAATGAAAATGGCAAATTTTCAACCACGAATAACTTAAAAACTATTTAGTTAAAAAAAATTAAAGAATAGTTTTTGCTTAGAATTAGGTTCTCTAGCCACTTCCGTCGCTATTTTGACCAAAAAATTTTCCGCCCCCCGAGAAGAGGTGGGAACCACCCCCCAAGATAAAAGCGCACATCGTCATAGGGTAGACTTTGAATTAGGAAATAAGTAGAGGCTATTCTCAAAATTTCATTAAAATCCATGCAGTAGGATGGAATTCGGAGCCAAATACCCTCACTGACTGCACTAATTTCTATAACAACGGATTCAGTGTCGTTTCATGGCATTTATTAATCATTTATTATTCATTTTCATGGCATTAAGTAGTAGTAGAGCATTGAAGAGTTAAGTACCTACTTACTACTTCAAGGAGGGATGTCATAGTGTTGAATCATCGGCCCTTTGGTATTAATTTTTTACGTAATTGGGTTTTACGAGAACCTATATCTTCTGATTCTAGGATGGTTCTTAAATAACTTTCTGAACGTATCAAACGATACTTTGAAGAATACTTCAAATTCACTATGAACAAAGCGACAGCAAATCAGAAGTAAATAAATAATTGCTTGTGTTTTAGAACTAAAATGGATAGCGGCAGTGTGCCAGAAGATATTCAGCTACAGGCACATGCAGTGACCTCGACCTACCTATACCTAGCTACATAGCACCAAATTTCAAGGTATACGTATCGACATAAAATTATACAACAGGGAATATAAATGTTATTAAAATGGAAGAATAATTATTTCTTCTCTCATAGAGGGTTCGATATAAGGTCAATCGGCACCGATCTGTTTAATGGATAAAAATGGTTGGATATTTAATTAAGTATGTTAACAATTAAAAAACAAGGGGTGTCCGTTATAATTTTGTTCTGACTATACTTACTTAATTAATAATTAAAAAATGACTTTTTTTATAAATAAAAAAAAAAGTTTTTCGGCCCGGTCAGATATTATTTTAGATTCTTTGGATTATTACAAACAAATAAGATGTTTTGTAAATTTTCTATCAAGTTTATCGTTTTCGAGTTATAAACAATTTAAAACTGAAAAAAGAACGAAATATGACGATTTGCAAGGCTCAAAAACATAAGTATAAATTATCATTTTTGAAATTACAAATTACCTAAATTCAAGTTCAAACCTTATTCTGTCAGGTCCCGATAAGATAAGAAATACGTCCAAAATACTTATCAAGAACTGATAGAATAAGCTTTGAATTTCAAAAATGATATTTTTTACTTATGTTTTTGAGCCTTGAAAATCGTTACCTTTCATTCTTTTTTCAGTTTTAAATTGTTTTATAACTCGAAAAGGATCAACTTAGAGGACAAATTACAAAAGGGCTTTTTTGTTTGGAATGATCCAAAAAATCTAAAATAATATATCTGCCCGGGCTGAAAAAAACTTTTAAATTTATAAAAAAAAGTAATTTTTTAATTATTAATTAATTATAGTCAGAACAAAATTAGATCGGGCACCCCTTGTTTTTTATAATTGTTAACATACTAAATTATATATGCAACAATTTTTAACAGATCGGTGCCGATCAACCTTATATCGTATCTTAGACTAATATATCAATTATGCTTTCAGGGACCGCAGACGTTCGGATACAATTAGCGTCTCTTTGTAAAGACAACGAAGTCGACTTTACTACGTAACAGGACATTTACTCAACATGTAGCATTCAAAAGATATTTTATGTAGTTATCCTGTTGGATAACGAGGACAAAAAAGGGAAGACAAATGGGATGGCATTATGCTACATATCTTTAGTAACGATGGCCGTTAGCTCAGAATTGGAAGACATGTGGGATAGATTCTTGTTGCCTTTTTATCAGCACATAAAATAAGCGATAGTTGATAATAAATCAAAAACAGGTATCTAGGATATTGTAGCGTGATTAGTGTAATTACTTCTAATTACAATAAAACTAGCGGTTCGTAATTTATATACGACTTTATTTATATAAGTTACAGACGAATTTATCTTATACACTAAACTTATTCACAAAATATGCCCGTATTTATACCCAGTTGTTATTCTGGAACAATCGACTCCCATCTCGAGCTATCGGCTTGTTCCGCCTACGTGACGTACCTTCCAGAATTATCCGGCGAGGCCTAGCACATCCGATTACGTCATTCTCGAGGTGTTTACTGTTATACGGGGATCGGCCAAGATTTCTCTTCCGCTACACTGCTCCCCTCTTAAGATCTGAGCGTCTCGATCAGCAACTCTAAATGAAGGCCCAGGATGGCGGAATCTACACGACTCTCCAGCTCTGCATACACCCTTCAAGAAGAAATAACAGTCTACTGTCTTTGAAGGGTACGACATCTTCGGGTTCATGCAACACACAGTGATTTGTACACCAGTTCCTCTGAAGACCACTTCAAGCATGCTTCTCACAATCTTCCAATCCAGATTTTCTACTGCATGGCCTATTTTTGGTAAAGCCAAATTTTTGATGTCATAATTACACACGATTTTCTTCAAATTAGTTAGAACACGCCATATGTTCTCGTAGCTTGGCGTGTCCGTATAAGACTTTCTGGTCACCATATACAGCAAAGATCGAGGACCATCTTCCAATCGCAGTACTCTTCCGATTTTAGGCTGCTGATTTCTTAACTCGTCCAGGCGGCCGAACTTTCTATTGAATACGGACGATATTCCTTTAGTCATCTCGAGGTCTTGGGCAACACAGTGGGCCAGAGAGACGTTTTCTGGAACACCAAACAGATCTTGCTGAACTTCTGTGGTCACGCCGAATCTAGCACTCTTTCTCGCTGCGTAATTTGACATAAATTGATTAAAACTTGGCTGTGCGACATCTTTCATCTCCTGTTGGAGGACTCGTGCTTCTTCTGTTTCATTTGAGCCAGCATATGGTGCAAGACGATTTATGTGAATAACTTTTGGTTTACCGTTTGGCAACTTCTTAATTCTATATATTACGTCATTTATTTTCTTCTTAACTTCATATGGACCTTCCCATTGTCTTTGCAGTTTAGGACATAAGCCTCGACGACGTTGCGGATTATAAAGCCAGACAAGATCACCTACTTCGAAGCTTTCATTCTTGCATCGAGAATCATATTGATCTTTCATTCTGTCACTGGCTATCTGGATGTGTTGTCGGGCAAGTTCATGAATGTTGTTCTGCAACATGTTCCTCGGAAGGTCCGCAGCCAAACTCTAGGTCGCAGGGCAAACGAACTTCACGACCCAACATCAGGCAGGTTGGTGTTTGACCTGTAGTTTCATTCACGGCCGAGCGGTAGGCCATCAGGAATAAATGAATGTGTTGGTCCCAATCTCGCTGATGTTCAGATACAACTTTGGACAAGTGTTTACCCATCGTTCGGTTCATCCTCTCGACCATTCCATCTGATTGAGGATGCAGGGGTGTTGTTCTGGTCTTATTGGCACCAATCAATTTACAAACGTTTTGGAAAAGAGCTGACTCAAAGTTTCGCCCTTGGTCGGAGTGGATCTCCAAGGGAACACCAAATCGGCTGAAGAATTCTTTAACAAGTACCTCTGCAACGGTAGCAGCTTCTTGATTCGGTAATGCATAGGCCTCGGTCCATTTCGTAAAATAGTCCATGGCTACCAGAATGTATTTATTTCCAGCATCGGTTTCTGGAAATGGACCTGCAATGTCGATTGCTACTCTTTCCATAGGACTTCCAACATTGTACTGTCTCATGGGTGCTCTCTTTTTACCAACTGGACCATTACCGGATGCACACAGTTCACATTTCTGGCACCATCTTCTTACATCATCTTTACAGTTCACCCAATAGAACCGTTCTCGAACCTTTTGCAGAGTCTTCGTAATACCAAAGTGTCCACCTGATGTACCGTCATGCAACTGACGCAATACTTCTGACACTTTACTTTTAGGTACAATCAACTGAAGCTTAGATTCTGTACCATCATCGTTCTCAAAGGTTCTGTACAGAAGATCATCTTTTAGTATCAGGCAATTCCATTGGCTCCAGTAGGCCTTGACTTCCGGACTACATGCACTAATGTTTTGCCAACTAGGTCTCTCACCTCGACGCATCCAATCCAATACTCTTTTTATACATGGATCGTCTTCTTGGGCTTCTTGTAACTGTTGTGGCCGCCATTGCTCATTAACGACGGTAGTTCGTCTCACAGGGCAAAGCTGTTCATCTACTTTAAGCCGGTGATTACAACTTTCACTGCATGGCCGTATCGAGGAAGCATCTGTATTTGAACCAACTCTTCCAGCCCTCTTCATGCGTCTCTTCGGCATCGTGTCACGAATCACCCTCCGTACCATTTCCACCAAACGTTCATCTTTTCTCTTATCGCCTTTTTCCACGGTTATTACTCGATTGTTTCGTGAAGCTTGGCTAGCTGCTTCGTGTTCCAAGGCAATAGCAAGTGCTTCATCTAAAACTTTCGGTCTTGCTAGTCGTAAAGCTTTCTGTAGTTCATTATCTTTCAGCCCATTGACGAAGGTATCTACTGCAATTTCTTCTAAAACGCTGTCTGGCACCTCTGGATAAGCCAACCGCACCACACGAGTCACATCTGCTTCAAATTCTTGCAGATTCTCACTTGCTCGTTGACTTCTACTTCGCAGTTGTGCTTTGTATACTTGTTGTAGATGGGCATCTCCATAGCGTTTTTCTAGACGAGTGAACAAGGTCTGGTAACAATTTTCTTGACCCTTAGGAATTGATCTTAATATATCTGCAGCATCACCTCGCAAAGCAGCAGTCAAGGAAACAGCCTTTTCCTGTTCGGTCCAATGATTGGCGGTCGCAATAGCTTCAAATTGTCTAAGATATATGGACCAAGAGGACTTTCCATCAAATGGTGGTAATTTGAATCTCATATTATGCGACGTTTCGTCTCTCGGTAGTTCATCTTTCACTAAAGGATCTAACGTTGCTGCATTAACTGATGGTTGTACTTTTGTATCGGTTATCCTGCTCTCTAGCTGTTTGATCTTTTCTTCTACGGTCTCTACACTTTTCTGCATCTTATCGAATGTTCTAGAAACTTCTTCAAATTTCTCATTGTTCTGTTTACAAACTTCTTCTAGTTTTTCGTTGTTTTGCCTACAGACCTCTTTAATTATTTGAGAAGTCTCATCGAATCTTTTAGCAACATTTTCGAATTTCTCGTCGCTTTTTCTACTAACTTCTTCAAGTTTCTCGTCGCTTCTTCTAGAAGTTTCATCGATCGTTTCAGAAACAGTTTTTAATTTCGATAAGATTACTTGTTCTGCTGACTGGAAGTGGAACGTCTTTGGGTCTTCTCCGTTCTTCGTGAGGACATCCTCGAGTCGTGCTTGTAGGACTATCTTGAGCCCACTGCTGTCCAGATCCCGTTCCTCGAGCTGTTCACGGAGCTGTTTTACTGTAAGTTCTTGTAGCAACATCTTTGGTCGGCACACACGTACTTTCCAAAATGTCTTTTAACAGTCTTTCCGAATACCGAACAATCAACGCACTTTAACTATTCCCGACGAATAAAGTCCAAAAGTATTTTAAAGTCTTTCCGAATACCGAACAATTAACGCACTCCGGTTATTCCCGACGAATAAAGTTCAAAAGTCTTTTAAAGTCTCTCTGTAATTCACTTATTTATATCGCACTAAGTTAACCCCACACCTGACACCAACTGTAGCGTGATTAGTGTAATTACTTCTAATTACAATAAAACTAGCGGTTCGTAATTTATATACGACTTTATTTATATAAGTTACAGACGAATTTATCTTATACACTAAACTTATTCACAAAATATGCCCGTATTTATACCCAGTTGTTATTCTGGAACAATCGACTCCCATCTCGAGCTATCGGCTTGTTCCGCCTACGTGACGTACCTTCCAGAATTCTCCGGCGAGGCCTAGCACATCCGATTACGTCATTCTCGAGGTGTTTACTGTTATACGGGGATCGGCCAAGATTTCTCTTCCGCTACAATATGTAGTTTAAAGATTAATAAACAAAAAAAAAATTAAAGAAATCAATATAAAAAAATGAGTGCTACTCTGTCTCTGGAAAGTAGGACAAAGGTAATATTTTTAAATAAAAACTTTAATAAACTTTAGCTATAGATAAATATATACCGTACAAAATCAATATATGATTTTACTTACCCCTGTTAACTCTCTATTATTTGACCATAAAAAGGAATATCATTTAGCTCATATTATAATGAAAATCAATATAGTTAACAAATTTGTTGATTTTATTGACATTACTAAAAGAAAATTAAATTTAGTGGTTACAAAAAATGGCGGATTGGTAATATTTTTATCAACCCCATTTTGAAACAGTGTGTCCTTCGTTTAACCAGGTTTCATCTAAATAATAAATTGTTTTTCCTTTTGTTCGGAACCTTTTAATTGTTCTTAGATATTCCCTTCTCCAACGAACAATAATATAATCTTTGTCAAGCAGTTAAGTTCTTTTGTTACATTTTCCCCACGAAAAACTATTTCCTTAAGACACTTCCACAATGTTGTTCACCTAAAAACCGGTTCCAGCCATAACTGAACAGCAACCAACGATTTCCCGAACAGTAATATTTGGAGTTTTGTGAACTAACGCAGCATGCACAGCCAATATAATACAGTGGACTCTCTCTATACCGAACACGGATATTAGGAGGTTTCGCTTATAACGAGGTACATTAGGTGTCCCATGAAATTTCTATTGAACTGTAACCCTCTATAACATGGCGTATTTGGTTATAACGAGGGAAAACGAAACCGAAGAATATGTTTTTTGCCTGTTTTTAGGGCTGTAATGGCTATTAATAAACACCCCAACTGCCTGTATATAAAAATTCCCAACATCTGCGTTATTATCGAGGCAAGTGCTGTAATAAACTCGCCGCCTGCAATAAACTTCTTCTTGTTTATCTATCGACCGATGTTGAATATTGTAGGACATTTACAATTTACGATGGCGAAGTCTCCCCTTATTCAGGTCGACCATCGACACTTAATAAACTACGTAAGAGGCATCAACTCGTTTCAATATTATTGTAGTCTGATATAACGAGATCCGCTTATAACGAGGTAATTAGTCCGGCATTTTAGTTCTCGTTATAGAGGGAGTCTACTGTAGTTTTTTATGTTGAGATTTAGGACGTTTACTGATCAGTTTCTGTGGGTTAAAAGTTGACGTGGTTGTCATCGTGGAATACAAATATCACAACACAACTAACGTTAAATAACTATTTTACAAATTATACCAAACATTTGACTGTAAGCACCGATTGCACATCAATATCAAAACTCACTGACTTTGAAGCAAGCAAGCAATTTAATTTAACCCAGCCTGTGAGACTTTTACACTCCTTAATATGACGTTCGGGTATTACAATTTCAATGTTCGCTCCAATGCCCCAGACCATCACTTTCCTGTCCTGGATAGGGTATTACTGAGTCTTGGTTACAAGAATTCTTACCTTTTGAGGTTTTTGTTAGTTTTTTTTGGTGGCTATCGCCTTTTCTTAGTATGTATGTTTTTGTTGGCCGAAGCCGTTTTTTGTCTTTCTTTGAAGGATGTCTGAAAATAAAATCATGATTAGTGGGCCTACACAAGTGATGTGAACGTCTACGTTCATAGAGCTACGAGCTTATCCGCTGTTTTACATATTTTACATTTATGCCAGTATTTGTGTTGCAGACATGTCCCAATGCGAGACATAATTATGTTAGGATAGGCAGAGAAGAATGGAGAACTTATGGGGAGGCCTTTGTCCAGGAGTGGATGCAAACAGGCTAAAGAAGAACAATAAGAAGGCAGTGTGGTGCTATTTATCAATCTTATTTTGATTTTATTCTTAATTTACTTTTTCTACTTGCGAGTCCTCTTAGTGACGCTTCAGCCATGTTTGCTTTTTGTAGTGTGGCGTCTATACGATTTTTAAAAGTTAAACCCTGGTCCATTATTACTCCCAGGTATTTATTAGTATCTCTTTTACCATTCAATGGGATTATTTTGCACCGTCAGTTGTTCCTCTGGGGTTTGCAGTCTCTGTTTTAAAGAGCACCGCTTGCGTTTTTTTCGGAGTTTATGGTAATTTTCCATTATATACCCCATTCTTCTATGTTGTCCAGAGGCGTAGCTACCGCCGTATCAATTATACGGAGCCCCCGGCATGCAGGGGCCCAGCCATGTCAAAACAAAAATATCATTTAAAAAATTTAACAAAATATTGTATACAATTTCACTATTAGGTCGTTTTGAAGCAGTGTGCATTATTTCGACAGTGTTGTGTAATGTTATCGGTATTTTCGTGTAATAAGATATTCTTTATCTATTATATAAATTCTATTTATGTATTATGTTACATTTATTAGCCTGGGACCGTGCAAGTTCGGAAAAGCGACCTCTATTTCTACGCTCTGTACTTTTATTCGCACTTTTAATTATATTGGCCAATTATATTAGTCCTGGTTGCTGGATAATTGTCAAGGCCATAGTCCAAAAAAATAATAAGAAGAAATAATAAGATGCAGGTTATGTTATGCAAACGTAAAAAATTGTATGTAGTAAATAAAATTAGTTATTAAAATGCAGTATTGCAAGCAAAATACAATTAATTAAATTTACCTTTATATAATAATTGCATATCATATCAATATTGTGGAGCAATATATAATTTTTCTGCTGCAATGACAGAAGGTATGAAATATACGTCAATTTGACAATTTCAATTGACAATATGAATTATTTAAGATAGTTGCAATATTTCTCCGCGACTCACGCACGGTCGTTTCTCGTTTCCCTTCCAAGTACTTGCACACCGCGAATACCATAAGAACATAGTTTCTTTGTTTAAGCAATATCAGGCAATAACGTGTAATCTATTCTTTATCTATAAATTATATTTATGTATATATGTTAATTTTTTGTTTAATATCAAATTATGATTATATTTTAAAAGAACTTATTTTAAAGCCGAAAGGTGAGATAAATTATTTAAGCCCCGCAATTCAAACAATTGTCTCAGAAAATTAAAAAAGCTTCATTTATGGCGATTATTCTGGGTACAACACAAGACTTGTCAAAAACTGACCAACCTTTATGTAGTTTTTCGATATGTGTCAATAAATAGTAGAAAACAATGGGTATGTACCCAAAGAAATCAAAACCTGCGAGTCTTTTTTGGGGTTTATATCAGTAGCTGATTGCGGTGCAGAAGGACTTAAAACTCTTATTTTGAATAGTGTGACAGAATATGGAATTGATTTATCTAAATGAAGAGGACAGGGTCACGATTGTGCACACGTTTACAGATTACATTCATTGTGTGGCACATGTATTAAATTTAATTTTAAATGATGATGAAATACGCGTTTCTAAAGTGTCAATTTTTTTTGATAATTTGGAAAACGTATATACTTTTTTTGCTAATATATATATATATATATATATATATATATATATATATATATATATATATATATATATATATATATATATATATATTATAAAACGCTGCTTAATTTTAAGTAGCGATAAATCGAAAAAATATAAAATTACTCTCGAGAAAGTATGTTCAACTGGATTACTAGATGGTCTTAAAGGAAGATGCTTTATCGGCTATAAAAAAATTACTGATAATGAAAACTTTGTTTGTATTTGAAATAAATTTAATTTCCACTAAAAAAGACGAACGTGATGCATACAAAAATATAATTACTGTATTGGAAAATGAGGATTTTATAGTGCTTGTCGTCTTCTTTCATCATTGTTTGAAATAATCTACCCTGTCTCTAAAGCTCTACAGAATGAAAACAATGATTTAGAGACACCAAAATTCATTTCATTTGATAAATTGAAAAATCAAAGAAATCAAAATTCATTTGATGATTTGATAAACGACTCTAAAAACCTAGCAAAAAAGTGTTTGTTAACAACTATTTTTAAAAATAAAAGACGAAAAGTAACAAAGCGATTTTTTGCTGAGTTCATTTCCAAATGAAATTATAAAAGAGTAAGTAAAAAGACTGACTACTAATACGATAAAGACATTTCATTTGATATTTATGAACAGTTTCTTGCCTTAACAATCTGCTTAGGTACAAACTAAAATTCAGTAAATTCAATCTGTTAAAGAATTTACAGAATTACTAATGGTAAAATATTATAATCTTGCATCCAGTTCTCGGGAGGTAAAAACAGCATGTTTCTGTTTTTAACCCTTCCCGTAACTACTTACGTAGCTGAAAGAAGTTTTTCAAATTTGAAATTGATTAAAAACTACTTCTGGACTTTTTTGGATAGGAACAGCTATCAGACTTGTAGTTGCTGTCTATAGAAACCGAATATCTAGAGAAATTTATATCTTTTTCAGCTATGGATGCTTTAATAAATAAGTTTTCCGAAAAAAAGGCGAGAAAAGTTCATTTTTAAATTATTATGGTAATATATTATTGGCTTGTAGGAACAATTGAATTTGTAATTATTTGTATACTCTATAACTATATTTAAAAAATATTTTGTTCAAAACAAGCGTTTTTGCAGTCGTGGAAAACGGCTCCGCAACAAATTTTGATATGGGGCCGCTGCGGGGCTAGCTACGCCACTGATGTTGTCCAACGCTTCTTGTAGATTATTTACCGCAATGTCGATATGTCTGTGTTTGGCCCTTATCGCTGTATCGTCGGCATGAGTAGTGTTTCAGTCTCGTGAAGTTCGAATAGCTATGATGCTTGCCGACCTCTGTCGCGGAGATATCACTTAAAGAAGAAGTGTTTCAAGTGTTCAGTAACGGTGACAGGACCGTTCTCTGAGTTACTCGATCCTCCAGAGCTCCGAGATCAGTCTCACTATGGTCCCACTGTATCCATA
The DNA here is from genome assembly GCF_917563875.1 of Diabrotica virgifera virgifera. NCBI lineage: Eukaryota > Metazoa > Arthropoda > Insecta > Coleoptera > Chrysomelidae > Diabrotica > Diabrotica virgifera. Next base: position 204,720,919 of record NC_065443.1, on the reverse strand, counting down.
GCCTCTCATTTTGTATACAGTGCCGGTTTATCCACTGGGCGCTTGGGGCGGGCGCCCAGGGGCCCGTTCCTTTTAATTATAAAAAAATAAAGACGCTAAATAATCTACATATTCTCCGAAAAAAATCTCATACGCAGATACGCCAATACACTGCAAAAGCCTATGTTCTATTGTTACATCTCTTCCCGCCTATACACAGTGGCGTAGCCTAGCCCCACAGGGGCCCCATGTCAGTGTTTGTGGCTCTTTTCCAAAAACTACAGAAAGTTGTCAGATTTAGCTATGTCTACAATTGTATCCAAAATAATCGCATAAACGGGAGTTTTTTTAGTTTCCAATAATTTCATTTTGAATTGTGGTGCTTAAATAATAATAATTATATCTCACTTTTCGGCTTTAAAATAAGTTCTTTTAAAATAGGAACAAAACAAGCAATTGGACTTCGTAAGTTCTAGGTTTTCACCCAAAGTAATCGAAAGTAGAACTGGAAGTCGATATTTAAACGCTTGGTGTAACTTTGCACCGATTGATAAACGATTTTACTAATTTTGAGTCATTTTTACTAAACTTTGGGTCATCATTGTTTAAACAGAAATGACTTCAAAACCGAAACTAAAGATTCAAACTGAACTTTTCAATACGCTTTGATTGATGTGTTACATGTAAAATTTCTGCATTTCTGGTTAGAACTTTTTAACTGGAAATGATATAAAAACCAAAATTTTACATTTGTTCTCATCTTGTTAAGGCACGTCGAATGATATATCGCTTATACTATTTCGGTGACTTTAAAACAGTTCATACGGTTGCAACTCTAAAACCGGAAGTCCGATGTCAAATTTCTCATCTTTAATACCATCCTTAGGTTATAAGCTTTTATTCGACATCTCATCTGTCATTCTATCTGTATTAATAACGGAGGAGATAGACATACGTGCAGACAGTCATGAAACCGGAAGTATATATTTGTTCTCTTCTTGCGAAGTCGCGTCGAGTAATATATTACTTGTATTATTCCGGTGACTCTAAAACAGTACTTCTGGTCGCATTTCTAAAACCGGAAGTCCTATGTCAAATTTCTCAACTTTCTTGTCATTCTGCCTGTTATAGCGGAGGACTTATATTCGCAGTCGGACGGACAGACAGCCTAGGTCAAATTTCTCACCTTTAGTACCAGCCTTGGATTATAAGCTTTCATTTGACATCCCATTTGTCATTCTACCTGGTAAAATGACGAAGGAATTATATTCGCGGTCGGACGGACAGACAGCCTAGGTCAAATTTCTCATCTTTTTTACCATCTTTGGATTATAAGCTTTCATTTGACACCTCATTTGTCATTCTACCTGATACAATGACGTAGGAGTTATATTAGCGGTCGGACAGACACCCTAGATCAAATTTCTCACCTATAGTAGCATCCTTGGATTATCAGCTTTCATTTGACACCTCCTTTGTCATTCTACCTGGTATAAGGACGGAGGAGTTATATTCGCGGTCAGACAGACCGACGGCCAGACAGCCTAGTTAAAATTTCTCATCTTTATTACTATCCTTGGATTATAAGCTTTCATTTGACACCTCATTTGTCATTCTACCTGGTACAATGACGAAGGAGTTATATTCGCGGTCGGACAGACAGTCTAGATCAAATTCCTCACTTTTAGTACCATCCTTGGATTATAAGCTTTCATTTGACACCTCTTTTGTCATTCTACCTGGTATAAAGACGAAGGAATTATATTAGCGGTCGGAGAGACAGCTTAAGTAAAATTTCTCACCTTTATTACCATCCTTGGATCCATTCTAGCTGGTATAAAGACGGATGAGTTATATTCGCGGTCGGACAGACCGACGGTCAGACAGACTAGTTAAAATTTCTCACCTTTAGTACCATCCTTGGATTATAAGCTTTCATTTGACACCTCATTTGTCATTCTAGCTGGTATATTGACTGATTTGTGATCACAGACAGACAGACGGAAGTGGATAATTCAAAGTTTTCACATTTTTTCAAAATTGGGTGAAAACAATAAGTTCTTTTAAAATAGTTAAACGAAAGACAAAAATAGATATACATACATCTAATTTATAAAGAATAGATTATTCTCGAAAATGCCAATACCCAAACAATAGGTACACACTCTTTTAAACATTCAAAAGTAAAGCAATTACAAAAATTTTTGGCATTATACGGTGGCCTCTAAGGCTAGCACTCCACTTGCGATTTGTAGTCGCGGCGATAAAAAAATCGCTGTCGCAGAAAATTTAGAGTCTATAAAGTCGCTGTTTTCAGAATCACGAATTGAATGCTATAAGGGTGTGACATCAGCTTTTAGATGTTTTTTACTCTAGATAAAGAAGAAGTCAAGACGTCAATTAATACTTTATGCGAGAAACATAAAAACGATGTTGATGAAACCAAAGAGAACTTGTATAATGAAATTACCCATTTTGTAACGTCATGCCAAAATTTGATTAAACATTTATGAAAAATTTGATGTCATCCAGGATGCAACTTTTCCCAATATCTTAACTTTACTGCAAATTTATTTGACGCGTCAGGTGAGCGGTCTTTTTCGGCTTTAAAAAGAATGAAAACATATTTAAGGTCAAATTTGGGTCAAAAAACCTAGACGCATTATCACTATTGTATATAGAGAATGAAGAACTGGAGAAACTGAATTGTGATAATATTATATGGCAGTTTTGCGAATGCCACGTCAAGAAAAAAAGTGATCTAATTTTTGTCTTTGTGTATTTTTTAGAATATGTTTTTTGCTTGTCATGTGTTGTTTTGTGGAACTTTCTGTTTTTTATTTATGTTTTTAAAAGTATTTTTTGGATTATTTTTTACGTTTGCTATTCTTCTTGCTTGTTTAAAAAAAAAATTACTTTATGGATTTTACAATAAACCTTTATAGTTAATGCAGGTGTTTTCTTGTTAAAAAACTGACAACGAATAGCAATGAAGCGCGCCCCTACCCCTCCAGCGCCCAAAGTTAGGTTAAACCGGCTCTGTTTGTATGTTAGTCCTTTTGCTTACATCCAGGAAGGCAATTTCTGTGTACTGTTTATCATTGAACCCTGCTGCTATATACTCTGTTAGTCTGAATACTTGTAGCTCGCTGAAGTGATCGGCTCTGAAGCCAAACTGGGCTTCCGGGATTAGTCCTAGCCGGTCTGTCTCCGTCTGTAGTCTGCTGAAGATGACCATTTCCACAATCTAGCTGTTAATTTAAATCAAGGAGTTTCTCATTTTTATACCTGTATTTACTAATTAATTTTGTATCTTCCGTAATAACCTGGATTAACTTAAATTTCTTAAAAATAGTTGTCTTCTTAGGTACTTTTATGCAGGTACCTCGCCGTTAATTGAATTTTATTCTGAAGTGAGTACTATCATTATTTTATTAGGTGTTTTGTTTTTATATATCTTAAAATACTTCATAATTTACAAACTAAATTTTATATCTTAACATTTGTAAATATACAAATTGACGAATGGTAATATCATTACTTTTCGAAAGTGATGTATTTTGACTAACCCTATATCTGTCTTATAAATATTAACAAAATTAATCATTTTTATATATTTTAAATATTATAAAACAATTATATAATATATATACACCGTTTTTAGGCGTCAACGCCCTTCGTTAGGGATCTATGGAGGAGTATCACCAAGCCGCAAGCCCTTATTCCTTGCCGTACCGCTCCTCCATAGGCCGATCAGACACCAGTTTATTCCAGACCAAGTCGTAGATTCTATATAGAATTTTAACTACGACGTTGGCCTTTTTATTAATTTCAAATGACCGGGCTGGGGCTCGAACCAGCGATCGTATATCCGCTAGAATTGACGATCGAACCGACTGTGCGGCTTTGCCCACTGAGCCGCCTGACCGACAACAATAAAACAATTATTAACGTTTAATATCATCCTCCATTTTCGTATTCGTGAAATATGCTACGCTTATGGTTTATGAAGGATAATGATATAGGTTACAGGATTCGTGCTATCATCATCAAGAGGATCGAGTATAGTACCATTCCATTCAAACGGCTATCTTGATAAAGGATAGTTCTCTTCCGCGTAAATTGTTCCACGAAGTAATTTCATAACCAATATACTAATACAGGGGTTCCCAACCGGTGGTACGCGTACCACTGGTGGTACGCGGGAAGATTTAAGGTGGTACGCGTCACGTGGGTGAAACAAGCGAATACGCTGGGCCTGTCTGTGAAAGTGCCAGTGCAGTTGTTGTGCTTTCATATTAAGCTATGAAGCAGTTTTTGGTGAACAATGGGATTTCAAACGATAGAGTTAAAAAACCCAAACAGCAGGCTAATCGGAAATATAACGAAAGCTATCTACAGTACGATTTTATAGTGAGGTGTGGCTCAGAAAATAGTGACAATTCTATTCCTCAATGAGTTGCTTGTTTCGAAACGCTTTCGTACCAAAACATGAAGCTTTCTATGCTGACACGTCTCCAACACATAAAGTACTTTGATGTGGTTGGTAAGCTGATCGAATTTTTTTTAAGGAGAATCTACTATTTTTAAGAAAGAAAATCAATGCATGACTAGCTATCTAAATATTTATGATAGTAACTTAATAAAGGCACCCTATCTTGCTAGATGCAGAATTGCAAAGGATGGAAATCGTCACAAAACAGGTAAGACCCTTTTACTACCGGCCGTTGTGGAAATTGCCCAAACCGTGTTAAAAGAAAAGGCAGCCAAAGAAATTTAAAAAATACCATTGTCAAACAGCTCAGTGAAAAGATGAATTAATGATATGTCTTCCAATATTGAAGAACAACTTTGTTTAAAACTGCAAGAATGCATATATTTTGCACTTCAAGTAGACGATAGCACCGATATAACAAACATATCACAGCTACTCGTATTTGTACGATTTGATTTTTATGAAGAAGTTATAGAAGAGTTTTTGTTCTGCAAACCACTTGAATCAAGCACTACGGAGGAACTCGTATGTCAAGTGAATTTACAGGGCTAGCAGCAAAAATAAAGAAAATTGCTCCTGAATTCTGAAGTACACATTGTGTCATACACTGAGAAGAATTAGAATAACAAATAATTAGAAAATATTTCTAAAAAATCACTGCCCCCCCCCCACCCGGTGTTTGGTGGTACGCCAAAATCTTTAATTTTTCAGGTGGTACGCAGTTGCTAGATGGTTGGGACCCCTGTACTAATACATAATATCTCCTTGTCTCTTCACAGCAAAATTTTCTAAACAACTGAAGAATTGGAACAACAGTTTTAATGTTGCGAAAAATATTAACAATATTCGTTTCTTTAATAATAATTAAACAATTGATTCAATAAAATTATGCTTAAATATTTAACAAAATGTAAGATTGAGAATATAATAATATGGCAGACTAATTACAATTATATATATTTGTAAAATATACCCAAATACAATATATTAAAAACCAAAAAATACAAATTTTTAAATTTTGAAGGTACACAATATTTTATAAAATCGCAAAGAGGCATTTGTAATGTTTTCTCTGTTTTTTTTTTGTAAATGATGCATATGTTTGGTTTTTACAGATGGACAGATTTTATGACCAAGTAAAATTGACTCCTTATATAGTTCACAGTCAATGCAGCCCTCCTCAGTAATGTGTATATAATCAAAAAGAAGCTAAAATGACATATATATTTGTATATCTAAATTTATTAATGGAAATAAAACTAAAGACGAAATTGAGTGGCAAAATTGTAAATCAAAGTACCATATAATAATAAACCATTGAAGTCTTTTTGAACGTTTGTGTGTTTGCACTAATCACACCCCGACCAGTTCTGACTAATGATTTTTCAGAAAAAAATGTCCGTATCTCATTTGATCACTCATCACGCAAATTTTTTCTAGGAAACTTTGTGGTGAGGTTCAGATCTTCTGGATCTTTTCACTTAAGACGACAGGATTGTTGCGTTTAATTTCTTGGGCACCCATTTCTCTGTAGTTGAAACTACAATCATGTTTGTCACTGTATCGATGTGTGGCACAAAATAGTTCTCCGCAGCGGCATTCAAAACCTGAAACAACAAGTCTTCATAAGTAAAAATGACATGTTCAAAACCGTGACAAGATATCTCGCAACGCGATAGTTCGCAACCCCACAAATTCGTAACGCCGGCCATTCGTAATGCCAATTGGTACCCGACAATTCGTAAAGCCGACACTTCGTAATTATAACCATTCGTAACGGTATAATTTGTAATGCTAACATTATGTACTAACTAGTTTTTTTACCAAATTAAGTATTACTGAATATATATGTTACAGTTCAAGTTGATTCTCAGTTAGAGTCGACTCCAACTAGTTGGAGTCAACTCCAACTGAAACGAGCAGTAAAAGTTGATTTTAAAAATTTAAATCAACTTGTACTAGTTGGAGTTGACTCTTCCTGGATCGATTCAGTAAATGTTGATTATACGAGAATCTCAAGTGCATTTTTGATGAGTGTGCGTTTCTTTGTCTTGACCGTTTTAACTACTTATTAGTAGAGTCTCTAACGTCGTCCCCGTTAGGTTAATTATTCTGATTCGATTTTTTGCACAAACTTACTCAAAGAAATACATCCGTATAAAAATCCTTATAACAAATACACAGGGTGTCACGCGGTACCGCGGTCGACAAATTGTTTAACCAATTTTTGTTAAATTTACAAAAATAATTTTTATCTACTTTATCTCATATTATGTAAGTAAAGGTTTTATTGTGTGAAAATTGTAAATATAGATAGCAGTACATGAAGGGCTTAAAGTGTGTCTGAAGTAACAATGTATTTTAAATGGCTTTTAATTTTTCGCATTGTTTTTTAGCACACTTTCATATAATTAAACATCCTTAACTTTCGCCTTCGGGAGGAAATCCGACTCGCCCTTGCAACGGCAACTGAAATGCTCACAAAACAGCAACCACGGAAGCAAAGATGGATGACAGAGAAAATATTGGATTTAATGGATAAAAGAAGAAAATTCAAACAGCACAAAGCAATGTACAAAGCATTAAATAGAACCATTAAACAAAAAATAAAAATTGCAAAAGAAAAATGGATAACAGAACAATGTGAAGAAATCGAAAACTTATATAAAAAACATGATGACTTCCATCTGTATAAGAAACTCAGGAATTCACAGGCACGACATATTCACAAGGACTAAATAATCTAATCAAGGCAAACTGATTTCAAGCCCTGAAGACTATATAAAGGAACTCTTCTATCACATCAGAGAACCTCCTACATTAAATACCGAAAACGATGAAGGTCTTCCAATACTGAAGTCCGAACTGAAATATGTTTTACGTCAACTAAAAAACAACAAATCTGTAGGATGAAAAACCAGCTGAGCTGTTGAAGTTAATCAACGAGAAAACTTAGACCTTCTTCTTGGACTATTTAATAATGTTTACAATACAGGGACTATCCCTAAAACATGGCTTGAATCAGTCTTCATACCACTACCTAAAAAGAATAATGCCAAATTATGCCGGGACTTCCGCCTTATAAGTCTATTAAATAACATTCTAAAGCTTTTCTTGCGTATCATACAGAACAGAATATACAGTAGAGTCTCGGTTATCCGCCCTTCATTTATCCGCCGTTCCGTTTTATCCGTCGCTCCATTTAAGTAATATTTTTTTTTTCAAATTTATATAACTTTGAAAATATTAAGCGAGCGGCCGTGGAGTAACGGCATAATCGCTGGCCTCATACGCCAGTGCACGTGGGTTCGAGCCCTGCCAAAGACAAACCATTTTCATTTCCAATAATGACACGAGTCCACTCACCGTGCCTCGGAGAGCACGTTAAGCCGTCGGGCCCCCTGGGCTAGTGTACATCGACATTAGTTACTTGAAACAGGGTTAAATATGTAATTGGCGCCGGAACTGTCCGAAAGGCAAAAAGTTATACGATATTATACAGTGAGCACGTAAAGGTTGGAATAAATTCATTTTCTCGAGAATTGACGATTTTGGAAAAAAAATCCCGAAACAGGTCCATTTTTATTTTTATATTGCGGCTTTTTGGCATATATATCATACTAGTGACGTCACCCGTCTGGGCGTGATGACGTCATCTACGTTTTTTTTTAAATAAGAATAGGGGTTACGTGATAGCTCATTTAAAAGGTAATTCAATTTTCTATTCAGTAATATAAACATTAACATTATTATTTATACAGGGTGTTCAAAAAATATTTTTTTTGAATTACATTTTTTGACAAAAAGAAGAATGTGTGTAATTTATTTCACTCATAATACTTTTTACTCCTATCAGAAAACAGGAAATAATGTGTATTTGACAAATAAAAATATTGCTTGCTGCTTAAATTCAGTATTAAAGCAGCCACACACCTTCCTCTTGACAGTTTGAACATTTAATTTAAGCGAAAAGCAATGATTATTTTTCAAATAAACATTTTATTCTGTTTTATGAGAGCAGTAAAATGTATTTTGAATTAAATAAATTACTTGCATTCTTCTTTTTATGTCAGTAAATTTAATCAAAAAAATAAAAAAATTGGGCACCTGTATAAAAAATTATGTTATTAGTTATATTATTGAATAGAGAATTGAATTACCTTTCAAATGAGCTATCACAAGACCCCTATTCCCATTTAAAAAAATCATCGATGACGTCATCACGCCCAGATGGGTGACGTCACTAGTATGGTATATATGCCAAAAAGTCGTAATTTAAAAATAAAAATTGACCTGTTTCGGTATTTCTTTCTAAAATCGTCCATTCGCGAGAAAATGAATTTATTCCAACCTTTACGTGCTCACTGTATATTATGAAAGTCAGAAACTAAAAAAAAATCAAAGATTAAAGCTACCTCTATAAGATCCTGAAGAAATTTTTGTCATTATTTCATTAATGAGATATTATTTCTAATTATCAACAATGAGCGCTAAGCGCGTATTGAGGCGGCCGTCAATGTGAGTGCGAGTGAGATTCACCATTGGACGGCCGGAATGGTGCATCTCTTTAGCACTCACCATTGTCGGCCGCCTAATACGCACTTAGCGCTCATTGTTAATAACTAAAGATAAAGCTTAGTAATAAAATAGTGACAAAAATTTCTGCTGGATCTTGTATAGGGGGCTATAAACTTTGATTTGGTCACTTTCTGACTTTCATAATAATGGATTTTAACCGAGTTATTATGCCTTGAAAATGGCTATTTTTGCATTTTTCAAATTTTAAATCGCGTATAACTCGACAACAATCAATTTTAGAGAAAAATCACAAAATATCTTTTTTTGCTCAGAATAACTCAAATGATCTAAAAAAAAATTGTTCGAAGTGAAAAAATTATTTTTGTGAATTTGTCTAAAAAAATTGTTTAAACAATTTATCGATCAAGGTACTGCCTGGCACCCAGTAGATTTGTTATAAGGACCTCTTTTTGAGTAAGTTTGTGCAAAAAATTCGAATCGGAGTAATTTCACTAACGGGGACGACGACACAGCCTAGACTAATTTGAACATATTCAGTAACATTAATTTAATTTCTAGAATCGGCTGTTTGTGTGAATCAGAATCAACTTTTACTAAATGGCATTGGGAAGAGTATACTTTTCCTAGTTGGAGTCTACTTTTACTAGTAAATGTTGAATATAAATCTTCATTTTATATTTATAATCAACTTTTACTGAAACCAGCCGTTAGAGTCGACTCCAACTAGTTGGAGTCAACTCCAACTGGATAATCAACTTGAACTGTAACATATACAATGAATGTATATTTCATACTTTCCTACACTTAAAGTAGTAGAACGTTTTTAAGACCATTTCTTTTTAAATATACACTCTGGACCAAAATTAACCGGCCACCTTAAAAATAGGTCATTTTTGATGTCTTATATCTCCTAAACCTGTTGTCCGATTTAAGTGATTTTTTTAATATCTTATTCCTTGACAATATCGTTATAATAATATTCTTGCGAAACAGGTAAATTTTTATTGTATACCGGGTGTACGCATCAAACTGTGTTTTTTTCTTAATGTTTGCATCACCCTGTGGAATATTCTAGCATTTGTAGAATACTGAAATTAAAACCTAACTATAGACTCATGCTTTCTCAACATTTTGTTTTTTGATTGATTCGCTTATGTTGGATAATACAAAAGTTAGGTGCTTTAACAACTAGACCTGTTTTTTATCAATACAGGGTGTTTTTAAAAAAAATTGGCAAGGTTTAAGGAATAATTCTGAACGAAAAAATAATGGCAGATTGCTTTATAAACTTATGTCCGCAAATGCTTCGTTTCCGAGATAAGGGGTGTTCAAATTTTTCTGACAAACTGACGATTTATTTATTGCTTTAAAACCGGTTAAGATATGCAAATGCAATTTGGTGGGTTTTAAGACGTAGGTATTGCACATTTTTTGGCATACAATTAAGCAGTTAAGGCTCATATTACCCGTATGCGCGCCAATGGTGAATATTAAATTCTTAGTATAAATTAAATTAGTATAGGATTAGTATAGGAAAAAATATTTTTTCGTAGGATGCATAGTTTTCGAGATAAACGCGGTTGAACTTAAAATCGGAAAATTGCAATTTTTGAACCCGAAAAAATTTATTCAACAGGTAGCAAAAACGCGTTCCAAGATTGCGGCTGTAATTTTGAATATTTTTTCGAGATTTTTGGCACACGTATTCGTAATAAAATAAAGAATGGGGGTACAGAGCCCAATTTGAAAAATATATTAATATGTGGAAATTACTCTGTAATTAAATACAATATTAAAAAAACGAGCCTGTACCGCCATTAAGAAGAACAAAAAAATACACTTTCTTCAAATAAACTTTTTTATCCGATGCCTAGATTTTGTGTAATTTTGGAACTACTAACATTTTTTATTTCATTAGTAGTTCCAAAATGACACAAAATCTAGACATCGGATAAAAAAATTGAAGAAAGTCTATTTTTATAAAAAGTGCAGGAGCTAACAATGCCGAGGAAGATCTATCAGGCTGCATCTCACTTCTCGCCTGTCCAGCACGGTAAAATTCCAACAAAGCTTAGTTCCGAATACTCAGATTACGAGTAGAACTAATCAAAATAATAAATAATCATTCCATGAAGTACGACTTAACCTGGTAGATTTCCCTCGGCCTTCTTAGCTCCGGCAATTCGTTGGCTTGCAAATTTTAGAAGCCACAAGCCACGATTGGTTTAACCAGAAGACTAGTTCTAAAAGTTTTATTTTATTTTTGATATTGTTAATATTAGAAGTAAAACTTTCGTTCGTCTTTAGCAGATAACGCCACGGCATTCATGCCATCATTTTGTTGTGAACCGATAACGGTAGCCCGAATTTTAGTAGTTCAAAGAGAATGAAATATGCACCTCTGATGGGACCCTAAGAAGGGTTAAAGGGTGTTCTAGAGTGCCTTTGGCGCTCTATGAACTAAATAAAATAAGACTGCTCTCGTTTCGCTTCACAATGAAATTATTATTTATTATTATTATTTCGTACAAATACCTATGTTATCATAAAATTTTCACCCATTTTGGTTTATTTTTATAAATATTTATTTACTAATAACAAAATTGTTTTCGGTTACTTCCATTTAGCGCGCCTATGAGTTAAATTGTCAATAATATTAATCTTACATAATGTCAAAGATTACCAATGTTGCCAAAGTTTATGATGCTATCTCCCGAAGTTATATTTTATTGCTACCTGTTGATCGCTACTGTTTACTCTTAACATGATGTATCTGGCTAAATAGCTAAAGGCTAAAGCCACAAAATATAAAAAAGTATGCAATTTTCTTGATTTGATGACCAATATTATTTTTGGTTTCTTTATCAATCTCCTAATTACTTCTCCATTTGACACTCTTTCCATCCATGATATTAAGTTATCAACATCACCAACATTATAAAAATCTCGTATTTTAAATAGTCTAAAGTAGTCTTTAAAATATTAAAAAAGTCTAATAGTCCATAGTCCATTCATTCACGGTAAAATATTGCAAAACCTCCAAATTTTAAACAACCGATTGGATTGACATGAAATTTTTCATACATATTGTAACAATAAAACGAGCGGTTCGTATTTATATACGACTTTATTTATATATCTATACAGACGGAATATATCTTATTGGGACCGTGCAAGTTCGGCAAAGCGACACCTATTTCTAGGCTCTGCAACTTTATTCGCACTTTTAATTATATTGGCCAATTATATTAGTCCTCAAAATGTCAAATAAACGTCAAATTGAAAGGCAGTTTATTTAGAAGTTCTCCTAAAAATTATTAATTTTTAAGGTTTTTTCTTAACTTTTTGAGTATTACGAGTAGTATAAAGAAGTACTAAACCAGTGATCTGTAAGAAAGTGTGAAATTTAGCGCCTAGAAGTTAAATTTCAGAAAACAAATAATATGGAAGGTATACCACCCGAACCTCCAGATAAAGGTAAATTTTATGTAGAAATGGAAGGAGATGGGATGATGGAATATGAGGAATTAAATAAAAATAACAATAGAGTAAATAATAAGGTAACAAACAAACAAAACCAAACAAGTAGTACTATTGAGGTAAGTAACAAATTTAGTTGTAATAACGATGAAACTTTGACAAATTTAAATCAAACAGATAAGTCAGGTAAGCAAAATTTAAATAAAGTAATAAATTTAAGATTAAAACATAGATATCAATTTGGAGATAATGCACCTTATATAGTACACATAGAAAATAAAAACGGTAACATTGGTCGATTACACAGGATCGGCACGGCCCGTTTGATTTTAAGTGCAGTACCTGAAATTGAAAATAATATCACACAAATTACAGTAGTTGGTAGAAATAAAATCAAGGTAGAACTAAATAATTTTGCTAGTGCTAATAAATTAATTGATTCTCAAATTCTTAAAAGCAAAGAGTATGAGGCATATATTCCAACGTTTTTTACTCAAAAGAAAGGTGTTATAAAATTGGTAGATAAAGAGATAGAAGATAATGATTTATTATCATTAATTAAACCTAGATTTGGAATTAAATTCGAAGTATTACATGTAAAAAGAATTATGCGGAAAGTGATTCAAGATAATGGTAATACTAATTATGTAAAAACAGGAACCGTAATTGTCACTTTTAAAGGTCAGTCTATACCAAAAAATGTAATAATAGAAAAAATGATATACGAGGTGGAAAACTATACACCCAGAATAATCCAATGTTTAAAGTGTTTGAGATTTGGGCATATAAGTGCCCAATGTAGAGGAAAAGATAGGTGTGAAAGATGTGGCGAAGAACACAACAAATCTAATTGTTCCAATCCGAATAATTTACTTTGTGTATTGTGCAAAGGAAAACACAGCGCTACTGACAAGGGAGCAGATTGTACAGAAAGACAAAAACAGGAATATATTAAAAAAGTTATGAATAATGAAAATATAACATATTATGAAGCTAATAATAAATATAAAAAATGTTATTCAACAGTAAGTAAAGACCAAGAAAATACTTCAAATAAATATACAATATCTAAACGAAAAAGATCAAGTAGTATTGATTCTAGTAGTGTAGATAAAGAAACAATGGAAGCACGCAGAAAAATTTTGCAAACACCAAGAATACAAAGTCAGCCTTGTTATAATTTTAATAATCCCATTTATTCTAACACAACACAAACACAAAACGATAATCAAAATAATATAGGAGAAATAATAGTAAACTTTATTTCAGCAACATTAAATCAAATTAATCACAATTTAGATCAAAAAACGTTGGAATTATTAAAAAACAATATTTCACAATTATTATTACCTCGTGATGGCTAACGTTTCATTTCTTCAATGGAATGCGAGATCAATTAAAACAAATAAGGGTTATTTAGAAAAATTCTTGTATGACAATAAAATAGATATAGGATTAATATCAGAAACTTGGTTAAAAAAAAGTAATTTTATTAACTTTACTGGTTATAATGTCTTTAGGAATGATAGAGATGATGGATATGGTGGAGTAGCCATCCTTTTGAAAAAATTAATAAAATTTTACAACAGTCCTACTTTTCACCAAATTAATGACATAATGTGCAATAGCATATCAATTAAAATTCAATCCGGAAAAAAGTTAAACATTTATTCAATATACGTAAAACCAAATCTTAAAATCACTCTAAATGAATGGAAAAAGTTTTTTAATAGTCTAGAGAAGCCTTTTATAATCGGTGGTGATTTTAATAGCCACAATTATGTTTGGGGTTGTAGTACTGTAGATACTATAGGAAAAAATCTGTTAGAAGCTATTGAGGACTGTAATCTTGTAATTTTAAATAATGGTAAAGAAACTTTGATGCGTAGACCGAATAGCAATAATAAATCTGCAATAGATCTTACAATATGCTCAGCAAATATTAGTCATTTTTTCGATTGGGATGTTGTGGACGAGACATTAGGATCAAATCATTTTGCTATTATTATTAAGTCAAATATTAATGTTAATAAAGCGGAATGTGTAAATACAAAATTCCAATGGAACATAAATAAAGCGGATTGGTCTCTTTTCTCTTCTATCACTGATAATTTCATGGAAATAGATAATAATTTAAATTACCAACAATTTTTAAATAAATTAAACGAATATTGTAAGATATGTATACCGGAGAAGAGAACAGGGACTAATCCACGATTTAGAAAAACTTGGTGGAATGACAATTGTAAAAAGGTAATAGAAGAACAAAAACTAGCTTTACGCAAGTTTAAACTACAGTCTAATATACAAAATTATATAAATTATAATAAATGTGTAGCGAAAACCAAAAAAGTTGTATTAGAGAGTAAGCGTAATGCATGGAGAAATTTTTGTAAAACTTTAAACAAAAATACACCAATTAAAGATATGTGGAATCAAGCCAAACGATTACAAAACATTTTTAAACCACAAGTAAATCCAGTGACTGAAGGAGAATGGGTTGAGGAGTTTTTAAGAAAATTATGTCCAGATAATATATTTTCAAAAATTAATGTAATGGAAAGAAAAAACTCTATGCATCCACTTTCAATTCCATTTAGTTTCTGTGAATTAGAAATAAGCCTTAAGAATAAGAAAAATACTTCTCCAGGTATAGATAATGTACATTATATTATGTTGACCAATTTACATCAAAAAGGGAAAGAAACACTATTAAATTTTTTTAATCAAATATGGTTATCAGAAGATATTCCAGATAACTGGAGAGAGTACCGGGTGATTCCTATTCTCAAAACAAATCGGAATCCTGATTCAGCAGAATCTTATAGAGGTATTTCATTGAGCTCCTGCATAACAAAAACACTGGAAAGAATGATAAAACTTAGGCTCGAAAGTTGGCTAGAAAAAAACAATAAATTATCACAAACACAATTTGGATTTCGAAAAAATCATTCTACTGTGGAAGCTGTGAGTCATTTGGTAACAGATATAAATTTAGCGTTTACGAAAAATTCTTCAGTAATCGCTCTTTTATTAGATGTTGAAGCAGCATACGACAACGTTAATTTAAATATACTATATAACAAAATGATACAAATAGGTCTGCCAGAATGCTTCTGTCAAAAAATAATAAAATTGTATGACTGTAGAAAAATTTATATATCGGTAAATAATAACACATTTGGTCCAAGACTAGCGATGGGTGGTTTACCTCAAGGAGGAATATTAAGCCCTTTGTTATATTTAATTTACACTTCTGATATAGAAAAAAATTTAAACTCAACAAAAATTTTACAATTTGCAGATGATATAGTTATTTATCAAGAAAACATTAAAATAGAAAATGCAGTCAAATCCATTGAAGAAGGAGACAAACATATTAAAATATGGAGTGAATTACATGGACTAAATATATCTGATTCCAAAACCAAATTATGTATTTTTACAAGAAAACGAAAAGAAATACCCAATCACATCTTAATAAACAATATATCCTATCCTGTACAAAGTTATGTTAAATATTTGGGTATTACTCTGGATAGACAGCTTCTCTGGAAAGAACATATAGACCATATAGTTAAAAAAACAGAAAAAGGAATAAACCTTCTTCGATTCGTATCACACTTACGTTGGGGAGCAGATCCAAATATTTCTTTGTTGTTATTTAAAAATAATATAAGAGCTATATTCGACTACGGATCAAAATTATACAGTGACGCATCACAGTGTCATTTAAATAAAATAGACAAAATCATTAATAAATCCCTTAGATTGTGTATAGGAGCCCTAAGAAGTACACCGATAAATAATCTACAAGTTGAATGCTGTGAAATGCCGATGGATATAAGACGAAAAAAACTTGGCATCAACCTTTTAGTTAGATTGTATGAAAAAAAGGCAAGTTTAATTTCCAAAATACATCAACTGTTTTTAGCAGACTTGACAGAAAAATATTGGATAAAAAAGAAAACTCTAAATATGGTAGATTTATATTCAAAAATGACAATATATGATAAACAACTTTATAAATATGACATAAACCCAAATTATAATATTGACTTTAATAGTATGGAACAAGTTCAGGTATACTTTTTAAGGGACTATAGCAAGTTGCCTATATCTTTAAGAAAATTAGTGTTTATCTCCGACAGTTCACAAATGTTCAAAGATTATTGTATGCTATATACAGATGCATCAAAAAATATTGAAGGTGTGGGATGTGCCTATTGGGATAGCAGTAATAAAATTAGTAAAATGTTTAAACTAAATTCTATTATGAGTATATACACAGCTGAATTAATAGCGATAATGGAAGCACTAAAATATTTATCTAATATAAATCATTCAAAGTTTATAATTTTTAGTGACAGTAAAAGTTCTCTTAGTAAAATTAGTGCTATAAATCCTAAATCAAAAGTGAACTACATTGAATTATATATCATAAATAAAATTAAAGAACTTCAGCAACAAGGAAAGTCTGTTAAGTTGGCATGGGTTAAAAGCCACTGTGGAATAACTAGAAATGAAATGGTAGATGAATTGGCTAAAAACGCGGTGACACAAGGAGTATTAACCCATTATCTTTGTACGCCAAAAGATATTGAATCAAATTTATTCAAAGAGATTAAGAAAGAATGGAAAGAAAGGTATATTGATGAAAACGTAAATACAGGAAACCACTACAGATCAATCAGAAACTATATAACGGATAAACCTTGGTTTTCTAAAATGGAGTCGACAAAAGATATGATAAGAACCATATGCAGAATGAGATTTGACCACTGTCTTACTCCATCATATTTATTTAAAATTAATATAGCTGATAGTCCACAATGTATTTGTGGACAGTTGGGCAATCTACAACACAAAATTTTGACCTGTTCTCTTATCTCTAATAAAGTTAATATGTTTTTAAATCCACTGTATTCTTTGACTGATGTCCACCATCCCATTAATTTAAATTATTTATTAACATTAGAAAATAATGAGTTGGTATACCGACTATTGTATAAACATATTTTAGATATTAAGCTTAAATTGTAATTGTAAAATATAGAGTAAGTATTTCTTGTAAATTGTTATATGTTAAAAGAAAAAGAAAAGAAAAGAAAAAAAAGAAAAGAAATATAAAAAAAAATAATAAAATAAAAATAAAAAAAAAATAAAAAAATAATAAAAAAAAAAGAAAGAAAAAATATAAAAAAAGATATATAAAAAAAAATAGAAAAAAAATATAATAATTAAAAAAATATAAAAAAAATATGTAGATAAAAATGAATGACGAACTTGGACAGTCCATAGTAAAATAGCTTTCGAATGAAGTAGAGGGCTAAAGAAGAATGTTGCAGTTTTTGCTGTGGAACTCTGAGAACATCATTTGGAAAAAAATTAATAAAAATATATATATATATATATATATATATATATATATATATATATATATATAAAAAATTATTAAAAAAAAAAAATACAAAAATAATTATTTATTAGTAGAATTGTTTATTATATTAGTATTAGTTTTAGGATAAGATACGAAAAAATGACTAATAAAATAAAAAATAGTAAAATTGGCGAATGGATTTAGTGTCCGCAGTCATATAAACCCAAACAAACAACAACAATATTAGTCCTGGTTACTGGATAATTGTCAAGGCCATAGTCCAAAAAAATTATAAGAAGAAAAAATAAGATTCAGGTTATGTTATTAAAACGTAAACAATTGTATGTAGTAAATAAAATTAGTTATTAAAATGCAGTACTGCAAGCAAAATACAATTAATTAAATTTACCTTTATATAATAATTGCATATCATATCAATATTGTGGAGCAACATATAATTTTTCTTCTTCAATGATAGTAGATATGAAATTTACGTCAATTTGACAATTTCAATTGACAATATGAATTATTTAAGAAAGTTGCAATATTTCTCCGCTATTTGCGCACGATCGTTTCTCAATTCCCTTCCAAGTACTTGCACACCGCCAATAGACTAACTACTCCAAAAAATTCACATCCTTATATATTGAATACAAAAATACCAGCCCTTTTCTTGAACGTTCCAGAAAAACGGTACCGCCCATCCTCAGTAATCCGTAGCCTTGACGCGACGAACATTCTCGAGAAAACCTTTCCTCGCTTGTTCGCCGCGTCATTCTTCCCGATGTTTCCGTAGTGACTGTCTGTCAAGACGGAACTTGTTACTTGCGGTCGGTAATTCGTCACAATATAGTTAACATGTCAAAGAAAAAAAGTCATATTGTGCTGATGTGCGCTTTTGACCAGAGGATGAATTTCACCACTTCTCGAAGGTGAAAAAACATACGTTCAAAAAATTATAAGCCACTTATGCACGTAGCTAATACGTCAAACAAAACAAGTGCCGATGTGTGCTTTTACGCTGGGGGTGAGTTTCACCCCGTTTGGGGGGTGAAAAAAGAAACCATTAAAATAAAACCGGAATTGGATATTCCGGAACCGGAATTCTAAGCAACTTTTGTTCTATACAGTTTTTTCACTGAGCCAATACTTTTCGAGTTATTTGCAAGTGAATATTATGTTCATTTTTTCAACAAAAAAAAACACGTGTTTAGACGGTTTTTCGCAAATAACTCGTAAAAATGGTGTATCTAAGAAGTCTCTAGACCCAGCTGAAGCAGAGTTTTTTGTTTCTTTTGTGGCCTTATGAACTGCGCCCATCTAGCCAGCAACACTTCTTAAAATCAACGCCTAACCAAACCTACTATACACCAAGACCATAGAAGCAGAGTTGTAGCTCATGATCCTTAGGTCCTTATTCGTCAAATTCCTAATAGAATATTTCAACGTGAAATAACGAAAACATATGAAGTACTTTTCGTTTAAAAAAAGCTTCACTTTTGTTTTCTAAAAAAGTTTCTAGCATCACAATTAAGCAAGTTGCGTTCAAAATAAAGTTGGCCTCTTTGTTTTTCGAAAAAAAAAACGTGAAAATTACCCCTAATTAGCATTCCTAACAAAATTAATCGTTACCGTTTCACAAATTACTTTTCCTGTGCATTGTTTATATGATGTGTAAGTTTCATACGTTCAAAGTGCTTATTTTTGAAAGGGCTTGAACGAGTCACTAATAACGAGTGTATGCAAATTTTGACAAGCCATATCTTGATCAATTTCTGTTTTCACAGAAAAAAAAATCCAAAATATTGAAAAATGCAAAACCTATATTTTTTACAGTTTGAGATTTTTGGTATCACTAATGGGTTTATACGCTCTGAGCTTCGCTGGTGTCGCTTCCTAGCGGATTACTAATGCAACTTTCACCGGTAATTTTTAAATTTATTATTTAATTGTTATCGCTTAATATTTACAACGCAAAAAAGTAATTAAATTGTAATCGATTTTTTAAACATTTTGCTAATCATTTTAATGTTCTATTAATGAAATATTAATTTCTTACTTCAGATACTTTTACAATTATCGTTTAGATGGCGCTTAGATTAATTTATAATTACATGTTACGAAATATTAAAAAAACTTAAATTAAATTCAGTATTTGAAACTTAAGTATATTTAAGGTAAAAATATACACCACAGCTTTGACCAACTAATATTATTTCCTATTAATGTTTTGAATTTCAATGTTTTAAATTAATCACTTTAACATTTATGTCAAATTTCCAGTAAAAGCTTACAGACTTGTCACTACTGGCAATCGCGAATTTTTAATTATCCCCTCTACCTACGAGCTCATAGCGTATAGACTTTATACACACATCATTTTTGACAGATATGAACCTATTTTTCATTAGCTACAACTTTGCTTCTACTGGGTCTAAGTCTAGAGAGTTCATACATAAACCATTTTTTTCACATTTTTATAGGTTATATTTTTGCTAAAAATATATTTTTTTGATAAAATACCTATTTTTGAGTTATTTGCGAAAACCCGTCTAAAAACGAGTTTTTTTGTTGAAAAATGAACATATTCACTCGCAAATAACTTAGTTGCTTAGAATTAGTAAATTTATCAAATTCTAAACTTATTTCAACGTATGTTTTTCACCCCCGAGAAGAGGTGCTAGCCACACTAACTTTTTTCTTTGATATGTTAACTATGTGTATGCCAAATTTCATGTCAATCCAGGTGGTTCTTTAGAATCCACAGCAAAAATCGTGGGTAAATGGACTATTAAAAATGCCAGAAAAAGCAAATTTTAGCATTTTTGGATGCCATTTTTCAATAAGTTGGACATCCAATTAAATAAAAAACAAAATATATAAGATAAAAGCTCAAGTTAAGTAGTTTCAAAATGCGCAATTTCATTTTGATTTTATATAGCATAAGCCAGTGTCAAAATTTACAACAAAAGCTCACCTGTTAGGCCAACCTTCTTGCGACAAGTGGCGCATCGATTCTTCTTTTTCTTTACATCTTTATCGCCGTCCTTGTCTTCGCTACTGGTGCCGGCGTTCATTTCGCCAGAGGACGTGGAGACGGTTGCCACAGCCTCCGGTTCAGCGGTAGTAGAGTTGCTTGCGGCAGCTGAGGCTGTATTTGAACATTCTTCAGAAGCCTGAAAACAAACATGATAAATATATTGGTATGGTAATAAGAACTATTCTTTTTAAAGTACACTTGAGAGCAAAATAATCGACTCACTTGCTGAATTGTACACTTTAGAAGTCTCGAACTTCCTAAACCTGTTGTCCGATTTGAGTAATTTTTTAGTATGTTATAGCCTTATTATTTAAGAAAATCGATGTAATATTATTGTTGCTAGACAGGTAAAGGTCATTTTATACCTGGTGTAACAATCATACGGTGTTTTTTTCTTAAAGTTCGGAACACCCTGTGTAATATTCTAGCATATATAAAATATTTAAATTAAAACAATTCTAGCCTTAGGCTTCCTTAACAGCTTGTTTTTTGATTCATTCGCTATGTTCGACAATAAAAGAGATATGTACTTTCATATTACAAATGAGGTATTCTATTTGGTCTTGATCAATATCATTCCAAATCTCGAGAGCTACTGTTTCTACCTCTTGTAAGGTTCTAGGAGGTGGCAAACGCTGTCGTAGTCTTCTGCCAATTATGTCCCACAAATTTTCGATCAGGTTAATATCTGGACTATGCGATGGCCAATGCAAAGTCCGAAGATTTACCTGTTGTAAATATTGGTTACATGAAGAGTGTCGTAACATAACAGAGAGAAAAAAGAATGCATATCAACGACTACACCAACGACATAGAACAAGACAGGCAGAGGAGGAATATAGAATGCTAAGGAGGGAAGAGAAGAAAATACACCGCAGAAAGAAAAGAGAACTCATAGAAAAAGAACTCCAAGAAATTGAAGAATTAAATAAACCAACAGAAACCAGAAAATTCTACCAAAAACTTAACAAAAGCAGAAAAGAATTTAAACCAAGAACAATGATGTGCAGAGAGAAAAACGAGACAACTCAACAGAGTGAAATACTACAAAGATGAACTGAATTCTTCAAAGAAAAGTTTGAACAAAACGGAGATCCACTATACGATGGAATTATACTGGATCAAACGGAGAGCAGAGAAACAACCCCCCTTCAGTAGCTGAAATGCAAGAGAAGCAGTTACCAGACTGAAAAACAACAAGTCACCTGGATTGGACAACATTACCGCAGAATTAATAAAAGAAGGCGGAGATTCCCTATTGAATGCGATACACGAACTTATAGTGAACATATGGAAAAATAAACAACTGCCACAAGACTGGAATACCGGAGTAATCATTCCACTACATAAAAAGGGAGATCAGCTTCAATGTAAAAACTACCGGGCAATAACGCTACTGACTGTGGGATATAAAATACTGTTAAATATTGTGTATGAGCGATTGAGACCATATGCGGAACAAATAGTTGGGGGATATCACTGTGGTTTCTGCAGGCAGAAGTCCACAATAGATCAGATCTTCGTTTTGAGACACATCTTGGAAAATACTAGTGAATTTAATATAGAAACACATCATCTCTTCATTGACTTTGAGAGTGCCTATGATAGTATCCATCGAGAATTTCTGATCAACGCCCTGAAAGAGTTTAATATTCCAACTCATCTCATTGATATAGTAAAAGTACAAAGCATGGTTCGAATTCAAAACGCACTAACAGATACAATCCATGTTAGAACGGGCCTACGACAGGGAGATGCCTTATCCTGTATTCTATTCAACATCACATTAGAGAAAATAATTAGAGAGTCAAAAGTCAACACCAGAGGAACAATAATAACAAAAAGTGTACAAATATTGGCATTTGCTGATGATGTTGATGTCATAGCTAGAAGCAAAAGAGAAATGATAGAAGCATTTAATGCGATAGAAAGAGCGGCACAAAACAGTGGCCTAAATATTAATGAAATAAAAACCAAATACATGAAGGCCAGCAAATCGACAGGCCAAAGAAACCAACAGAATCTGACAATAGGAGACTATATCATCGAAAGCGTAATAGCTATTTGTATAACAAGGGAGGAAAGTGTAACTTTTCCTCCCGAGAATGAAGTTTACTGCCCGACGCGTAGCGGAGGGCAGTAATCATTCAAGGGAGGAAAAGGCACTTTACTCCCATGTTATACATATGGTTTTTCCACCTTCCTCAAATAACAAGTAATTTTGTCATTTTTACTTAATTTATTTATGTAACTAACCAACAAAATTTATTAGAACTAAAACAACAAGTAGGTACAATATAACTGTCAGCTGTCAAATATAAGTCAAATTATTAATGTAAACATTGTTAAATCAAAATAACAATTTACTGTTTTTTACCATTCTGCAAAATATAGGATGTTTTATAAATAAACGTTAAAATGTATAGATACTCCGTAATAGAAAATAGATATTATACAGGGCGTCAGTAAGTTATATTTCATGAATGAAATATTATGACGTCACTTTTACTTTTCCTCCCTAGGGAGGAAAAATATTTTCCTCCCTAGGGAGGAAAAGTACAACTTTGCTCCCTACAATCAGGTCCGGAAAAGTATACTTTCGGTAGAGGTAGGTGGAAAAAATTTTTACATCTCTAGGTTCACTAGTTACCGCAGATAACAATGTCAGCGAAGAAGTTAAGAGAAGAATACATATTGCTAATAAAACATATAATGGACTCATTAAACATCTAAGATCTAACAACATCACGAGAAAAACCAAATGCAAAATATACAAAACCCTGATAAAACCGGTCCTTATATATGGATCAGAGAAAAGACACTGTCGAAAAGCGATGAGAACTTATTAGGTACGTTTGAACGAAAAATCCTTAAACACATATATAAGGGCGTGAAAGAAAATGACGTATGGCGCAGAAGATATAATTTTGAACTATACGCAGCATACAACGAACCCGACGTCATAACATCCATAAAGATCGGACGTCTGCGCTGGATGGGCCATGTTGAACGAATGTTGGAGACCGAAACACCAAAACATATAATGAAGAAACACCAGTAGGGAGAAGGTCAAAGGAAAGACCCAAACTTAGATACATGGAACAAGTGGAACAAGATCTGAAAACACTTGAGATTACCCACTGGAAGAATAAAGTAAGGAACAGAACAGAATGGCGGAAAATCCTAGAACAAGCCAGGACCCAAAAAGGGTTGTCGAGCTACTGATGATGATGATGAAATATTGGTTACAGTTCGTGAAAGTGGTCTTGCATTATCGTGCATTAGCAAAAAATGGTTACCAATATAAGGAGCCCATAGCAAGGTAGCCACGTCCTTCGCTATGTAAGATCACTACTTGGACACACTCATCGCGGGTCCAATTCATTTTAGAGCGTTCCACTTCCTTTTAGAGCGTTCCACTTCCACCAAATAAAAAAACTACGGACTTAATTGAAACTTTAAATAATAAATCTACTAATTTTCACAACAGACCAGACATTTTTTGACTGTTAACCATTTGACATCCATTAAATTGTTAATTTCTCATAGCCTACTTTATAGGCTACTATAACTAAACATAGCTAGTTGTTAACGTACCTAACTTTTTTATTATCCAAAATAAGCAAATGAATCACAAAAGAAAATGTTAACAAAGCCTAAAGCTACAATTTAATTTTAATTTAAATATTTTTTATATGCCATAATATTCCACAGGGTGTTTCGAACTTTAAGAAAAAAACACAGTATGATTGTTACACCCGGTATAAAATGACCTTTACCTGTATAGCCCAGTAAGGATCTGCGAAAAAACGTCTATTTTTGGATGTGAGAGGTGGCATTCGGATTTTTGCAGATAAAGTTAGGTGACACCTTCAGTAATAATAATTGACTTATGCTCCTTCTCAAATATGCCCGGAACATTAATAAAAAAATTAAAATATTTAAAAATTTCGAAAAACATCGATTTTTTTCTGCTTTCTTTGCTTATAACTTTAAAACGATTCGTTTTGGAACAAAGTCGTATAGAAATAAAATAAAGATAATTGAATTTTGTATGATATACGACTGGTAAAAAATGTCTTAAGGTATTACCTTTTCTGCAATATAGCCATAAATACAAAATAAGGGGGCAAAATAAGTCTGTTGTTATTCAATATTTTTTAACCACTTTGGTGGCACTTAGAACCTTAGTAATTCGCTTAGGAAATTATTTGTAACATACTTAAATCGTGTACCAAATTTCATTAATTACGTATTTTTTATGGGAAATAAGTATTATACAATTTTACTAAAAAATGAATTTATTAACGTTTCGAAGTATTTTGTATTTTGACAACGAAACCCGATTTGGGCTTCGAAACGTTAATAAATTCATTTTTTAGTAAAATTGTGGCTTATTTCCCATAAAAAATACGTAATTATAAAAATGCCACAAGGAAATAGCTTCAAATTTCATTAAAATCGACCTAATAAATTTTGCATAATAAATTTGCAATCTAAATGTTTTTAAAAAAGTTCAAATTTTTTAAAATCTTTCTGAACAAAAAGTAGACCATTTAGAAGTTGGCTAATTTTTTTACATATAAAGAGGTGCTCTACCTATCTAATACACTTTACAGAGTTAAAATCGGATTATTTAAGGGGCCCCAGCAATGTGTTAAATTTATAAACAATTTTTTGGCTTATAAACAAATAGCTTTGTTTAATAATAAAAAAATTAATTTTTAGCAATGCAAATAATTAAAACCGCCATAATTTGACTTAAACTTTCAAATGCTGTCAGCAGAATTGCTATTTTATTTTTTAATCAAACGTTATTCGCGTTCAAAAATTGCAATTTCTCGATTTTTTGAAAGTTCCACCGCGTTTATCTCGAAAACTATGCATCCTACGAAAAAACTTGTAAGAACATTTTTTGCTTAGAATTACCCAAGAAATACAAAAAAATGTTTTATTTTGCGAAAATTTCGATTTTATGTAATTCCTCAAGTTCTTTGTTTATAACAATCTTATCGACATCCGGATCAACTGTTACCCAAAAAATTCGTGTTCTACGGGTCAAAATACATAAAAAAACTTGGGTAAGTCCATCTAAATAAAGGAGCCCGTAGCACCCCCTCCTGGCCACAGCACTAATTTGTTTATAAGCCAAAAAATTGTTTATAACTTTAAAACATTGCTGAGGCTGCTTAAATAATCCGATTTCAATTCTGTAAAGTGCATTAGATAGGTGGAGTACTTCTTTATATGTAAAAAAATTGACAAATCTTTGTATGTTCTAGTTTTTGTTGTGCAAGATTTTAAAAATTTTTTATTTTTTAAAAAAAGTTTAGATTGCAAAATTATTATGCACAATCTAGTAAGTTAATTTTAATGAAATTTGTTGTACGTTTCTAGCACATTACAAAAATTTTCTAAGCGAATTAGGAAGGTTCCAAGTGTAATCTAAGTGATCGAAAATCATTGAATAAGGACAGGCTTGTTTTGCCCCCTTATTTTATATTTATTGCCATTTTGAAGGAAGGGTGATAAATTAAGACATTTTTAACCAATCGCATCTGATAGATAATTTAATTATTTTTTTTATTCCTATAGGACTTTGTTCTAAAATAAATAGTTTTTAAGTTATAAGAAAAAAAATTAGAAAAAAAAACGAAATTTTTTGAAATTTTTAAATATTTTATTTTTTTTATTAATGTTCCGGGCATATTTGAGAAGGAGCATAAATCAATTATTATTAACGAAGTTATCACCTAACTTTATCCGCAAAAATCCGAATGCCACCTCTCACATCCACCTAAAAACAGATCCTTACTGGTCTAGTATAGCAACAATAATATTACATCGATTTTCTTAAATAATAAGGCTATAACAAAATAAAAATCACTCAAATCAGACAACAGGTTTAGGAAATTCGATACTTCCAACGTGTACAATCCTAGTGTTGTATGTCTTAAAAAATGCCTTTATGGGCCCCTAGGCGAGAAGAGAGTGACCCTGTTTACCTGTTTATTGTTTTGTATATTTATTTTAATATAAACTTAGACAATCATTTCTACCATGTTAAGTCTGGCTGAAAAAAAAAACGTGTACAATTCAGCAAGTGAGTCGATTATTTTGCTCTCAAGTGTACTTATAGTGGAAAATTGTAACTTGTGTGAACCTAAACATAAAGAAGACTGAGGCCAGGTGGTTCATCTAGCCAGACCAGAGGTTCTAAAACTTTCTTCTCTCGTAGACCCGTATAATATTTAAACTTCTAACAGTAGTGAAGTACTTATAGTGTAAAAACAGTAAAAAAACAACACATTTTTACATATTTATTAATTAAATTTATTTAAAGAAAGGGATGCACTTGATGAATTAATAATAAATTATCAACATTTGGCATTCATTTGGTTAGGTTTACTAACTCTCCTCAGTTAATGATGCCCAGTTTGTTTCTTTTTTTGTTATGAGATTTATAACTGCACTGAACCCCTTTCTAGTAGGTATGAAGATGGAAAAGCAATTAAAACTTTCTCGCCGTATTCCATAATATGGGGTAGGTAATAGGTATATTTTTTGAAGCCAGAATTGTTGATATCTATTTCTAAACTGTACCTCAATCTTTAGTTAGTGCTTTTTCCAATAAATTCCTCTTGTGATGTATCATCCGTTTTTTCAATTTCACCATATGGATTGATAATCCATTTCAGTATTACCAGCAGCAAAATATACTCAAATGTAGTTTCAAAATCTGAATAGACAGCATTCAAATGTTGGACATAGATTGAAATATCCTCTTCCTGGCAGATTAACTGGGTGGAGAACTGGGGAAATTCGTACAGTCCAATGTTTTACATCAGTTTAACCATATCATATAATGTAAAATAATGATAATTATTTCACATCGACTTCAACTGGTTCATAAATTTCAATGCATCATTTTAGGAATATTATTCCACTATGATTAATATACCTGATTTTCTACAAATAAGGCTTATCATTTCAATCTCAGTCACATATATTATATTAATCTTTATAGAAGGTTTCACTCAGATTCAGAAGAAGACAGCACAACTTTAACATCCTGCATCTGTTGATGGCCACAGTACATTTGGTCTGAGACAAAAGGAGCATGTCAATCCTTTGGAGCTAAATATGTTAAACTAAGTCAAATCATAGCTTCAATATACAGGGTGTCCCGAAAAGATTGGTCATAAATTATACCACAGATTCTGGGGTCAAAAATAGATTGATTGAACCTCACTTACCTATATACAATAGTGCACACAAAAAAAGTTACAGCCCTTTGAAGTTACAAAATGAAAATCGATTTTTTTTATATATCGAAAACTCTTAGAGATTTTTTATTGAAAATAGACATGTGGCATTCTTATGGCAGTAACATCTTAAAAAAAAATTAAAGTGAAATTTGTGCACCCCATAAAAATATTATGGGGGTTTTGTTCCCTTCAACCCCCCCAAACATCTGTGTACGTTCCAATTAAATTATTATTATGGCACCATTAGTTAAACACGATGTTTTTAAAACTTTTTTGTCTCTTAGTACTTTTTCGATAAGCCAGTGTTTATCGAGATATTTTGAATATTTGTCGAATCCACCACATATTTGTATATGGTTAAGTACGATTATAGACCTGTTAATAATATCTGAAAATGAATTTATAATTTACATTTTTAGGTATATTTTGAAAAAGAAGCCGCATCTCGATAAAAGGTGACTTATCAAAAAAAAAGACTAAAACGCAAAAAAGTTTTAAAAACACTGTTTAACTAATGGTACCAGAATAATAGATTACTTGGAACGTACACAAACATTTGGGGGGTTTAAAGGAACAAGATCCCCATAAAATTTATATGTAAATATATTAAAGAAGAAGCCGCATCTCGATAAAAACTGGCTTATCGAAAAAATATTAAGACGCAAAAAAGGTTTAAAAAGGTTGTGTTTAACTAATGGTACCACAATAATGAATTAATTGGAACGTACACAAAAGTTTGGGGGGTTTAAGGGAACAAAACTCCCATAAAATTTTTATGTAGTGGACAAATTTCACTATAATTTTGTTTTAAGATGTTCCTGCCATAAGAATGATACATGTCCATTTTCACTAAAAAATCTTTAATAGTGTTCGATATATTGAAAAAAATCGATTTTCATTTTGTAACTTCAAAGGGCTGTAACTTTTTTTATGAGCACATTTGTACTAAGGTAAGTTAGGTTCAATCGAACTATTTTTGACCCTAGAATGTGTGGTATAATTTATGACCAATCTTTTCGGGACACCCTGTATATGTACTTACCATCCAATGCATGCCACACAGTTTATACAGTTAGATGCACGCCAAAAGAGAAAATAATATGTGTACAATTAGCATGCTTTGCTTAGTATGGTAGGGGAGCAAAGTATGCTAAATGTGCAGTCACTCGAGCGCTTTGGGGACCTATTGGGTTGTGAAGAGTAGGTCCTAAAACCAAAAAAAGTTAAGTAAATTTTCCATTTTAGTGGGCGCTTGCCATTTTTTAATTTAATTTTCCATTTCCAACAATCGTTTTTTTCGATTATAACGCCATCTATCCACAATTCGAAAAAATGTATCGAATAAAAGTTACTTATTTTTACGTACGGAATCCAAATCTGCAATAAAAAATGAGGGCTCCAATTTAAGATTTTAAAGTAACCCCCCCCCCACGTCCATGGGGGGTGGTGTTTGGTGCCATTCGATATATTTTTTAAAAATATTGAATAAGTGTATTTTACAGTTTTTCGATCTGATGTTCATTTCGCGAAATATCGTGGGATTCGTATTTAAAATATTAAATTTACTCCCCACCCCTCTCCGTGGGAAGTCATGTTTGGTATCATTCGATAGATTTTTAAAAAATATTAAGAACGTATTTTTTAGTTTTTGGATCTGTCAATCATTTCGCGAATTATTCTCTTTTCTCTTGTGAAACTTTGGGACTCACCCATTTCCTTACGCCCGGCTCAAATCGTCAGATTTTTGAAATATACACTCTTTTGTATGTACTTAACTTACTGTATCTTAATCTGACAATTTCGAGTTTTTTTTAATGATATATTTTTTTTTCGGACCCCCCTTAACGAACTCCCCTGTGTTAAGAGCCAATATATGGTAGAGGTACATCTGCAGAGTACCAGGTTTTTCCCCATATGCTAATCTGACGCGCTCGAGTAACTGCAAAAATACCGGCTTGGACTCCCCTACCAGTAGTTGATACTACTGATATTTTCAATAAATGAGTGACATAAAAATAAATATTGCTCTACATTACTGTTACATCATATTTGTCATTAAGGGAATGGAGCAAAATGCAAAATTTTTACGTATGTCAAAATTTTCAATGTGTTTTAAATGTATTCATTTTTTTCGAATCCTGAGAAAACTAATAAATATTTTTGAAAAATTTAAATGCAAAATGAAAGATTACATTATTACCGAGGATCGAAAGTCCCTGAATACTTCTATACCTAATGTTTATTTTAATAAGTTACAGGGGTGAAAATAAAATAGAAAATTTAGTGCGATTTTTAATTGCAAATATTTCGTTCAAAAGAAACTTTTTATTTATTCTAAGGGACTTCCGGCCTTCAGTAATAAAATAGTCTTTTATTCTGCCTTTAAATTTTTCAAAAATATTTATTCGTTTTCTCAGGATTCGAAAAAAATGAATACATTTAAAACACATTGAAAATTTTGACATGCGTCAAAATTTTGCATTTTGCTCCGATCCCCTTAACCTAAAACATGTCTTATGCAAATTAAATATTTTTACCAAATAAAAAGTAGCTCAGGGTGATTAATTGAAGGTATAGACCAAAAAATAGCTAAATAGAATAAAAGTATCATTTTTACTTACATCTGTGGGAAGATCTGTGACTACTGGTGATGAAATATGACTAATGGTAGGCTGTGCTGTTGTTGTATCTTTTAGAGCACTCAGACTTGTGGGGGTGTTGGGTAACTGTTGTTTCTTTTTCAAATTTTCCTAAAACACAAGTAACTTAAAAAAGACAAAAAAAACACACGTTTTTTAATAAACTCTTCAATATCAATGTGGTGTTAGTTACCAGTGGTGAACCCGAAATAAGATGATTAATACCTTCACTGCATTACAAGACAAATATACCTCGTATTACACTAATAGTTAGCTGAGTCCACAATATGTAGTTATTTATAACTCTAGTTATTTAGTTAATTAATATTTGTTATTTCTTTATTTGCATTTGAATGTATAATAATATAAACGTAAAATTTTATTTTAAATCTATTTAAACAGTAACACATTTAATATTTAGTGGAAGCCCCATTATTGTCAATACAAAATTGATATCTTTGCAATCTTCTGCTCTTATGCATAGCTCTTATGTATTCAACAAGTTCCTCTCAAGACTGCTCAATTCAGTGCCGGATCCAGCAGGATCCCGCATCGTCAAGAGGGGGGCCGATTGACTAAATTTCTATGAAAAATAAATGAATAAATTAATGTTTTTATAATCTTTATATATAACTTGGTTTGAGAGGGGGGCCGATCGCCCCCATCCTCCTCCCCTGGATCCGCCACTGGCTCAATTGCTCTCCACAGTTCATTTCTAATCTGCAATCTAAGGTTTCTTTCATTTAATTTCTTTGTCAACTCTGCCATACATTTTCAATGGGGTTAAGGTCTGGTTCTTCCAACCATTCTCGAACATTTCTATTTGTTTGTAATTGTCATGTTGGAAGAATCTCTGGATCACTGATAGCAACATTATGTTCTTACGACTATGTTTGTAATATAATCCTGTTAATTTTTCTTCTACATGAACACAAAAACCCAGGACTTCAGCACTTACACATCCATATGTTCACCAAGAATCCTCCACTATTTCATAACAATTTACGTGAGGAAGGCATACATGTGAGCCACATAGTACCTCCACCAATGTGCAGACGGCTCGCATGTATGCCATTGGATATAAAAATAAACTTCTAAGATGAAAATTAATTTCAGTTTAGTAAATGATGAGTGATGAGAAAATAGACACAAGGTACAAAACCAGGGATCTGAGGATATTCCAGAAATTACTCAAGATGAGATATAATATGCACTCCAAAAAATGAAAAACAACAAGGCTCCGGGAGATGATGAAATAGTTACAGAAGCTATAAAACTTGGCGGAACTTCTCTTCTGAAAAAAATACAAGACCTCTTCAATCTCTGCTTGTATAGTCAAAAAATTCCTATAGCTTGGAATAACTCAATTACAATTCTTATGCATAAAAAGGGTGACAACATGAACCTAGAGAATTACAGGCCAATTTCTCTACTCAACCATTTATACAAACTGTACACCAGAATAATAACCAATGGATTGGAAGCAAAATTTGAGCTGTACCAACCAAAAGAACAGGCTGGTTTTCGCCCCAACTAAGGTACAAATGACCACCTACAGTGCATCAAAGTCTTGATTGAAAAATCGATTGAATACAATAGACCTCTAGTTCTAACGTTTATAGACTTCCATAAAGCGTTTGATACTATCGAATTACCCGCACTACTTAAGGCATTGGAAGAGTGTCGAATTGATCATAGGTACACCAATATTATAGAAAATATATACAGAAATGCTACAACTATAAATCTGCACGGTCCTACCAATAAGATATATATCAGGAGAGGTATTCGACATGGAGATACTATGTCGCCTAAGTTGTTCATTACTGTACTTGAACATGCTTTGA
Organism: Diabrotica virgifera virgifera; assembly: GCF_917563875.1. Taxonomy (NCBI): domain Eukaryota; kingdom Metazoa; phylum Arthropoda; class Insecta; order Coleoptera; family Chrysomelidae; genus Diabrotica; species Diabrotica virgifera. The sequence continues at coordinate 204,688,252 of NC_065443.1, read as the reverse complement.
AATCACTGGAATGGGAAAATAAAGGAATAAATATCGATGGTGAGATGCTCAGTCATCTACGATTCGCAGATGATATTGTTCTGATTTCAGATGACCTAAAAACTGCCAATGATATGTTGAATGAACTCCGGATGCAGCACGTAAAGTAGGTCTAAATATTAATTACCAAAAGACCAAAATGATGACGAATTTAGTTCCGAGCCATCCTTTAACCCTTAAACGCCCAAGGGTGGGTAAAAAATGTCCAACTATTGCGTATTCCCTTGTAACATATTTATTACTTGTTTAAAATTTTTAAAATAATTATTTATTGTTAAAAAGACAGCCCTTTATCGAATGTTAATTTGGTTCTACCGATATTTTTGAAAATAATAGTAGCATCTTGAGTTAAATATGGAGGGGCATAAAACGTACACCCTTGGTAAAACTTGTTCCTAAAGGTTTCTATATAATTTTTTGTTGGTAGCAAGATAATCCATATAATTATCGACGTAAAATTACATATTCTACATAATTATCCGCCAATGAGGAGACTGAAAGGAAGAATGTGGAGAAAATCGACAAATTTGGATTACTGGCTTTTACTGGTATGTTAGTTTTGATGTACCGGGTGTCCCAATAAGAATGGCTCTCGGCCATATCTCAGGAACCGTTTATAGTAGAGCTTTGAAATAAAAAATTTTATAACAAAAGTTGCCTCAGGAAAAGCCTGGAAATTATTTTCATAATTGTGGGACCACCGCTAGAGGGCGTAATTGAATATCAAAAATTAAAAAATCTAAATTTTACAAAATTTTCCTAATGAAGGGGCACTGGAAATCCGATCGTCGCATTCTTCATAAAATTCTACGCATATTTGATTTGACAAGTTTAGGTCTACCTTTGGAAATAAGAGGTGGGGGTGAGTGGGAACCTTGTTATGAAAAACTGGCTGTGAGTCCGGTTCTGCTTAATCAAATTTTGCAAACTTGGTCTTGTTCAAGAAAGATCTTTTTCGTCAATGTAAAAGTTATGATTTCGAACCAACTTACTGAGTAATATGCCAGCTAGAAGGTGTTATTTAATTTTCTTCAGAAATCTAGTGTTCCTTGGAAAATATTAAATACAAACATGCATTTTTAATACCATATTACAAAATTAGACAAAATTAGCAACAGAATAGCGAAAACCGCATGTTAATACCTTTTTTCTATCTCGAGATATCTTACAAAACGTGTAAATTTAAAAACATAACTGTTACTGTCACCGGTAAACGAAATAATTCATTAAAAGTAGTGTGCTATGGAAACAACAAAGAAACATTTTCCAGCTGTCAACGTATATTAGGTCTTTTCAACGCTTCTCATTTGTTTCGAGCCTCGTTCACATCTCGTATATTAATATTATACACGGATTATATGGCATATGACAGAGGCTCGAAACAAATGAGAAGCGTTGAAAAGCCCTATTACAAAGAAATAAAAACAACTATTTAGTGATGACATAAACGTTCAAATTTTTGCCCATCATTTTCGTTGCAAACATTTACTCTTTCAAGAGTAGATTGAACAGCAGTCTCAATTTCTGCTCTCGATATGCTTTGAATGGCGTTTAGTATTCTCTGGATAATGTATTCTAGAGTAGTGTATGATGGGCAACAATTTGAATATTTAAGTCGTCACTAAGTAGTTCTTTTTGTTCTGTGTTATATTTAATTTTAATAGTATTGTTTCTCTTTATATTGCTGTTTTAATTAATTATATTTTTATATGTTAACATCTGGAAAATGTTATTTTGTTTTTTTCCACAGCACACTACTTTTCATTAACTTAGTTTACCGGTGATAGTAACAGTTATGTATAAAATTTACACGTTTCTCGAGATATCTTGAGATACAAAAAAGGTATCGACATGCGGTTTTCGACATTCTGTTGTTAATTTAATCTAATTTTATAAAGTATGATTAAAAATGCATACTTGTATTTAATATTTTCCAAAGAAAACTAGATTTCTGAAAAAAATTAAATAACGCCTCCCAGCTGGCTTATTACTTATTAGGATGGTTCAAAATTATCACGCTTACATTGAAGAAAAAGATCTGTCTTCAACAAGACCCAGTTTTCAAAATTTGATTTAGCAGAACCGGACTTACAGCCATTTTTTCATAACAAGGTTCCCACTCACCCCCACTTCTTATTTGCAAAGGTAGAGTTAAACTTGTTAAATCAAATATGCGCAGAATTTGATGAAGAATACAATAATCGGATTTACAGTGCCCCTTCATTAAAAAAATTTTGTAAAATTTAGATTTTTTTATTTTTGATATTCAATTACGCCCTCTAGCGGTGGACCCACAATTATGAAAATAATTTCCAGGCTTTTCCTGAGGCAACTTTTGTTATAAAATTTTTTATTTCAAAGCTCTACTATAAACGGTTCCTGAGATATGGCCGAGAGCCATTCTTATTGGGACACCCGGTACATTGTAATTTTGTTGTAATGTTTTAAAATTCCTTATGTTAATATTTTAGAAGATGCTGTGTTTATTAAGCATAAGATTCTTAAGTTTAATCTATTTCCAACAATTCTCAATAAATATATTACCTATTTTCGAGGTGGACATTTTTTACCCACCCTTGGGCGTACATGGAACCTAAAAAAGGTTGGGCGTTTAAGGGTTAAAGGTAGAAGATGTCGAAATTGAAGTTGTTGACAGCTACATATACCTTGGACATACAGTAAAAATTAGCAGAGACAATCAAACTGCTGAGCTGCTAAGAAGAATAACTCTGGGATGGGCAGCATATGGAAGACTATGTGATATCTTTAAAGGTGATATACCTATCAGCTTAAAAAGAAGAGCCTTTAATCAATGTGTCCTGCCTGTTCTTACATATGGCGCAGAGACACTTACCCTAGCAAGGACATCTGCACGAAAACTACAAGTGACGCAACATAGAATGGAAAGATCATTGTTGGGCATAACGTTAAGAGATAGGGTAAGAAACGAAGAAATTCGTAGAAGAAGTGGTGTAGAAGACATAATAAAACACATAGCCAAAATTAAATGGAAGTGGGCAGGACAGGTCGCTAGAATGAGAGATGATAGGTGGACCAAAAAAATCTTGGAATGGAGACCGAGAGCGGATAGACGAAACCCGGGAAGACCACCCACAAGATGGAATGACGATATAAAGAGGATTTGTATTAACTGGATTGCAGCAGCGCAGGATATATCTGAATGGAAGTTTTTCGAGGAGGCCTATGTTCAGCAGTGGACGACTATGGGCTGATGATGATGATGAAATGATGAGTATACTGTTCATCAAACCTATGATTATTTGGCCTATAAACTACAGGGTGTAACAAAAATACAGGTCATAAATTTAATCGCAGATTCTGGGACCAAAAATAGTTCGATTGAATGTAACTTACCTTAGTACAAATGTGCACATAAAAAAAGTTACAGCCCTTTGAAGTTACAAAATGAAAATCGATTTTTTCCAATATATCGAAAACTATTAGACATCTTTTATTGAAAATAGACATGTGGCATTCTTATGGTGGTAGTATCTTAAGAAAAAATTATAGTGAAATTTGGACACCCCATAAAAATTTTATGGGGGTTTTGTTCCTTTAAACCCCCCTAAACTTTTGTGTACGTTCCAATTGAATTATTATTGTAGTACCATTACTTAAACACACTATTTTAAAAACTTTTTTGCTTCTTAGTACTTTTTCGAAAAGTCAGTTTTTATCGAGATATTTTGAATATTTGTCAAATCCACCACATATTTGTATATGGCTAAGTACGATTATGGAGACTTGATAATAATATGAAAATTTATTTATGATTTACCTTTTTAGGTATATTTTGAACCATATTAAAAAAGAAGTGACATCTCGATAAAAAGTGCCTTCTCGAAAAAATACAAAGAGGCAAAAAAGTTTTAAAAACACAATGCTTAACTAATGGTACCCAGTTAAAGGTCAATTGGAACATACACACACATTTGGGGGGTTTAAAGGAACAAAACCCCCATAAAATTTTTATGTAAACATATTAAAAAAGAAGCCGCAACTCGATAAAAACTGCCTTGTCGAAAAAATACTAAGGGGCAAAAAAGATTTAGAAATATTTAATTTAACTAATGGTACCACAATAATAATTTAATTGGAACGTACACAAAAGTTTGGGGGGGTTTAAGGGAACAAAACCCCCATAAAATTTTTATGGGGTGCACAAATTCCACTATATTTTTGTTTTAAGATTTTCCTGCCATAAGAATGCCACATGTCCATTTTCAATAAAAAATCTCTAATAGTTTTCGATATATTCGAAAAAATCGATTTTCATTTTGTAACTTCAAAGGGCTGTAACTTTTTTTATGTGCATATTTGTATTAAGGTAAATTAGGTTCATTCGGACTATTTTTGGTCTCAGAATATGTGATTTAATTTATGACCTGTATTTTCGTTACATCCTGTATATTTCAACCATTGCTATATACTCTGGGATAATTAGCAAAATACAAGGAAAAGTTATTTACCAACAATTTTATTGCTGGAATCGAATCTTATTATTGTATGTATTAATAATATAGATATGCAAAGTCCGCAGATAGTGTGCTACTTTTTTTATAAACAAAATGGCGCCCGAAAATCGTGTTTTTTTCAATTTTTGCTCTCTAACTCCAAAGATTTTAACTTTAGACCAAAAACACCTAAATAAAAATTCACCGCAATTAAATTCTGCATAGAGACGTGTTTTTTCCGATTTACTTCGACGAAAACTTTCCCCAGAAAAAGCGGGTTTTTCCAACAACATCTTTAATTTTCAACTAAACTTTTAGATAAGTAGTTGTTAATCAATAATTAAATAACTTGGTAACGTAAAAGCCCTTTCCGTATATATTATAATTCCAGAAGTCTATGGAAATTGAATGAACAGTTTACCAACAATTAAAATGTTAATTAAAAATTTACGGTCGCTATAATAACGACAATAATTATGATGCATAAGAATAACTATGATTTTTTTATAAAAAGACACTGTACATATCTAATGTACTTTACAGAATTGAAATTGAACTATTTAAGCAGCCTCAGGAATATTTTAAAATTATAAACAATTTTTTGGTTTATAAACAAATAGAATATCTCGGGCAATATTAAACTAAATTAAATTGTGAAAACGGTATTCAAAAGACAGCGGCAGGACGCTTCTTTTAAAAGAAAAGACGTTTAATTATGATGAGTGGTTCCTGAGATACAACCGGTCAAAGTTGACCGGAATTTACGGCAAAGATATAAACAATAGGATCATAATTTTCAAACCATCACCTTTTTATTTTTGTCCTCTTTCTCCACACCAATTTTCATATCTTTAAAATCCTCATAACATATATTATTATGATAAAAACTATCGATAATACGTGTGGAAATTGCCAAAAATAGCAAAATTCCAATCAAAAATTAGGTTGAAGAAAATGTAACCCTCAAAGTTCAAAATCGGTATACGTTAACAAAATGCATTTTCTCGGCTTCCCATGGAGCAATTTCCTTCATTCTTTTTTTGTTCCCTAATAACTCGAGTAGAGCCATCGAACTAACGCATTATTAAATGTCAAACTTGCTTTTGTTTTGTTATAATAGATTAATTTATTTATAAGAACAGAAAATTACATATTTTTTCCAGTTGTAGGCTTTTTTTTAGATAAACTTACTACAAGTGTACCTTTTAAAGTTAAAAACATAAATATTCTCATTTGAAAGCTGTATAATTATTTAAACAATTTTTATTTAAACAAATTAAAATATTGTGTTATAATAAATAAATAAATTTATTATAACAAAAAACAAGCAAGTTTGACATTTAATAATGCGTTAGTTCGATGGGTCTACTCGAGTTACTTGGGAACAAAAAAAGAATGAAGGGAATTGCTCCATGGGAAGCCGAGAAAATGCATTTTCTTAACATATACCGATTTTGAACTTTGAGGGTTACATTTTCTCCAACCTAATTTTTGATTGGAATTTTGCTATTTTTGGCAATTTTCACACGTATTATCGATAGTTTTTATTATAATAATATATGTTATGAGGATTTTAAAGATATGAAAATTGGTGTGGAGAAAGAGGACAAAAATAAAAAGGTGATGGTTTGAAAATTATGATCCTATTGTTTATATCTTTGCCGTAAATTTCGGTCAACTTTGACCAGTTGTATCTCAGGAACTACTCGTCATAATTAAACGTTTTTTCTTTTAAAAGAAGCGCCCTGCCGCTGTCTTTCGAATACCGTTTTCACAATTTAATTTAATTTAATATTTCCTGAGATATTCTATTTGTTTATAAGCCAAAAAATTGTTTATAATTTTAAAATATTCCTGAGGCCGCTTAAATAGTCCAATTTCAATTCTGTAAAGTATATTAGATAGGTATAGTGTCTTTTTATGAAAAATCATAGTTATTCTTATGCATCACAATTATTGTCGTTATTATAGCGACCGTAAATTTTTAATTAACATTTCAATTGTTGCTAAACTGTTCATTCAATTTCCATCGGCTTCTGGAATTATAATATATACGGAAAGGGCTTTTACGTTACCAAGTTATTTAATTATTGATTAACAACTACTTATCTAAAACTTTAGTTGAAAATTAAAGATTTTGTTGGAAAAACCCGCTTTTTCCGGGGAAAGTTTTCATCGAAGTAAACCGGAAAAAACACGTCTCTATGCAGAATTTAATTGCGGTGAATTTTTATTAGGGTGTTTTTGGTCTAAAGTTAAAATCTTTGGAGTTATAGAGCAAAAATTGAAAAAACACGATTTTCGGGCGCCATTTTGTTTATAAAAAAAGTAGCACACTATCTGCTGACTTTTCATATCTACATTATTAATATATACAATCATAAGATTCGATTCCAGCAATAAAATTGCTGGTAAATAACTTTTCCCAAAAATGGCCTATTCTCCGATAATCAGCCCAGACTAATATGATTAAAATATCATTTCACCACAATAATTTTGGTATAAATGAACCGACTACACGATTGGTTCGGAGTGCTAATAGCCTGCCAAGACAAATGGATATTTTTGACTCCAAAATTGGTTTGTTCAAAAAACAACTAAGGGGTATCTTACAATAAGTTTGTTGTAGTTCTGTATTGTTCTTGCAATATGTTTGTTTGTATTATTCTGATGTGTTTATTATTTTAATAATTTATTATTGTTGAGGTGTAACTTGTAAAAGTCTTGTTGTGTGTAAAACTTGTAAATGGATGCCGTAAATAAATAAATAAATAAATAAATACTTTTTCATCAGAAAATGTAATGTTAGACCAAAAGTTGTCTTCACGGTTTATGAATTCATTACAGAATGCAACTCATATAATTGTGTTAATCTCAGTTAAAAAATGTTTCCTTGCAGCTGCACAATTTATCAATTCAATTGATTTAATCCCTCTCTGTGCAATGAAAAAGCTGCCCAGTAACTGTCACTTTTCAGTTTTTCCAGCTGTGGCAAAAGTAGCTTATCTCAGATTATAATCTACTAAAACTTCATCTTGTTGCTGTGTGAAGAGCTTCTGCCCTCTTGAACCACCCAACTGTGCTATGAAGTGAAAATGATCTCATCCTTGATTTTCCATATTATACAAATATGGCTCAAGTTCAAATCTGCAGCAACTTGCCTTAGTGAACAACCTTCTTTGAGTTCGGCAATTACTCTTGTTTTTCCATGTGGCATTCAAATGTACTCTAGGTATTTTGGAAGCATTTAATAGCTTTTTATTTTATTTTTTAATAAGTGCGAAATGTTTGACAAGCACTTTGATATTTAGCAAATATGCATGACACTGAGATTTTACAGTATTACACTGAGTATTACAATGTAAAAAATGAAGGTGTAAACTATTCATTGACCACAGCTGTACCTCTAATATGGTTATGGTCGGTTCTACCAACAATAAATACATTGTTACTTAAATAGTTATTATTCGAATAAAATTTATTAGTCGATTATATTTTTCTTGTGTTTCAATAAAATTTTGATAATTTTAAGTTAAACTGACGAATTTTCTTTGTTATATATATTTATATCTTTATATTTTCTTTGTTGTGAATTTATTCAAAGAGTAAATATAAATTTGATAAATAAGTAAATAAAATAAGTCTTATTTGACGTTATTGAAACGTAGATGTGTCAGTTTATTGGTAGAATAACTTTATCAGCTTGTTAATACGATGATAGCCAACGTTTGAAAATAAGCATGACACACAAAGAAGAACTTTATTCATCGAATAAACTACTATTTGTGGTTAGTGAGCCAGATATAAGTGTTTTTCTTCTTCAATAACAGAAATATGCAGGCATTATTTCAATTCTTTTTTTATGTTATAGAAATATGGATAGTTTTACCTGTTCCGCAGTTTGACTACTTCAGTCATGAATTAATTTTGGCTCTTTTACTCAAAGTTGGGTACAATTATTAGCAATTACAATCAAACAAGAGAATACTTAAATTATTTTGAATATAGAGCTTTTAAAACTTAGCTAATACAATTTATGAAAACCATATCATAATTACCTTGAAACATAGTGAACATAGTCCTTCAGTGGCAGGGTTGCCATAAAATCCACAACCAGAACCACACAAAGCTTGCATGGGGTTAAATTCACGCTCCATTGTAGAGGAAAAACTTCTAACACCTCACCAAGTTGTACACCAACTATTACCTATTGGCTCCCCAAGTCCAAAGCTCACCAAATCTAAAAGAGGACTTGTCTTTGTCTTTGGTAATCTTGTTGAGTTGAAACAATTGAACCCTATTAGGACAATAGCATCTATAAGAAAGTCCTGAAACAAATACAATTCGTTAGAGTTGCTTTGTTTTAATAAAATGCTCCATGGGTCCTTAGTGGTATGAGTATTTTCCTAGCATTCACGATATCTAAGTTAATTCTTATGGATGTCACAATATTGATAGCACCGTTTTACATAAGTTTCAACTATTTTACGTGTAGCTCGAGGATAGATAAATTTCAATGGTTATCAAAAGACACTGAAATCATTAGCACGCAACAAAGCAGGCACAAAGCTTTATCCGTATTATATATTAAATAAAATATAATATAAAATATGTCTTTATATTACCTGTCAGGAATTAATTCTTTGAGATACTAATTTATTTGAAAAATCATTGCCTAATGATCTTAATTTCTCTTGTAAAAATTTAAAATGACACATGAATTTCTTTTCATGACATATGTTTTGACATTTTGACAGGTCATAAGTGGCTGCATGATATTAATAAAATTACTCTAGAATTCTCTGGAATGATGTAATTAAAGAACAATTGAATACGATATAATTATTCAGATTGTAAATTTTATTATAATTTATGGCATTTTATCTGAAATAGTTTTTTTAATGCTCATTTGATGCATGTTTGATGCTCATTGGTTTCCTTATATCAACTGCTTACGGTTGCGTATACACCTTCATGTAGTGTCTGTTAAATCAACTGTCAACTGTCAATTTTGTCAAAACACCGGAGGTCTTAAGTGTCAAATTTCGAGATTTCCAAAATTATTTGGATCGTGAATCGTGATTTATTTTGAAATATTTCAAACCAGGATACAGAACTTTTCGCTAACGATTTATTATATTACACATTTGATCGAAAACGTTTAATAGTGATTTATAAAGTAGTGGGTAATTTAATACATCTGTAAAAATAAACATGGATTATGCAGAACTTCAACAACATGCCGATAAAATTGGAAGAAAGTGGTACAGAAACGCCAAACAAAGGTAAGTAATTCAATACCTTGCTTAAATAAGTATCCCCATGAAAAGTATTCAAAAAAATTGCCATTTTAATTTATATTTCCATTTAACAAAGAGATTTTTATCTTTATTTACACAGTCTTATTCTATGTTACAAACTCATTTGCCATATCAAATAAAAGATAAAATGACGCAAATATTAATTAGTCTGGCAACTAGATAGGGCTTTTATCTTTAAATAAAATATAGTTTGATAATGAATAACCCAAGGGCAATATAATTGTCCATGTTCCAATAGTGTGACTATCTCCCAATATAATTGTTGAAATTTTCTTCTTCAAATATTTGTTTTGATTATGAATTTATCAGAATTACTTAAAATATTTATATCTAAGACAACACACTTGTTTTTTATTTAATAATTGGTAATACTATTGGGTTTTTTGGTAACATCCTTTTCACTCGTTTTAGCAGATTTCATATTAACACCTTGATTGCTGGGATTAAATAATTAATATATTAGTTCTTGCATCACATACCCCGGAGATTTGTTCTGTCTATGCATCACATGCCGTGTATGGCATGTGTGTGCATGTAGTACAAATATCTTTATCGTTACTGTACGATGCAACGTTTTGACCAATTTTGATACAGCACAGTTTAAAAATTATGCATATATCCCTGATGGCGGCATCAAACCTTGCTATGTGTTATTTGTTATGCGCCTTATTTGGCTGCATAGGACAAAGTATGGAAAGTCCGTTCGTCAATATTTGGTAAATTCTCGCACGTAGTGAGTAAGCACGCATAGCAAATATGCCTATCCGTCTAGTTGTTGGTTTTTACACACTTCAAAGGACAAATATTTGTGCGCATAATGGTGCCGCCATAAGGATACTTGACATAGCCAAGGTGTTAAAGACCCCTAAAGTAAGATGATACTGTTAAATTACCAATGCAGACAGAAATATCTGCTAAATTAAAATTAGTCAATTGTAGTTGAATAGGGAACTTGTCCATTTTTGTTTTATTACACAATATTGTTCAGTTTCGTGTAAAAATAAGATTTCCAAAATTTCACGCCACAAAACCTCATAATAAGTTAGAAATACAATTTTGAAATCTTCTGTGTATTTAAATCATTTCAAACGATCTGTGATGTCTTATCATAATATTTATAATGAAAATTGTCCTTCATAAAGAATGTAAGATCCTGTAGAGGGGCCGATATGGACTCAAATCACTTTCTAGTCAGAATAGAAGTCAAAATAAAAGAAAGAGAAAAGAGAAAAAATAAAAAGAAAGGAATTAGAATTAAAAGTTGTTCTGAAGCTATTTCCTTGTGGCATTTTTATGATTATTTATATGGGAAATAAGCCACAATTAAAATGAAAAAAATAATTTTATTACAAAATACAAAATATTACTAAAATAAACAAAAGTGTTGTTGCTAAGCAAAAACAATTCTTCTAATAATTTATTTAATCTGACTCATTTATATTGGCAATTCAGACATATATTATACATTTTAAAGTAGAAGACTTTAAAATGATATTGCCAATATTTATGAGTTGCGTTCCTGGGACGACTTACTGAAAGATAGTTCATTCGATTACATGAAATCAACCCCAACTCAAGAATATCCGTCACAAAAAAATTATAGCATGTGATCTGTCTTTAAAAAGACAACCAAATTCAACGACAGTAAAATTCTCGCGTTAAAGACTTCATAGTAAATCACAAGGGAAAACCAGGAAAAACCCTGTGATACTATCCTGACATCGTAAGTATTTGGTCTTACATTTAATTTACTCTCAAAAAATAATACCAAATTCTGACTTGTATTATCTTTAAATTATAAATAATATTAATAATACTAGATATACAGGGTGTCTCGAAAAGATTGGTCATAAATTATACCACAAATTCTGGAGTCAAAAATAGGTTGATTGAAGCTCACTTACCTATATACACTAGTGCACACAAAAAAAAGTTACAGCCCTTGGAAGTTACAAAATGAAAATCAACTTTTTTTCATATATCGAAAACTCTTAGAGATTTTTTATTGAAAATGGACATGTGGAATTTTTATGGCAGCAACATCTTTAAAAAAAAATTAAAGTGAAATTTGTGCAAACTATAAAAATTTTATGGGAGTTTTGTTCCCTTAAACCCCCCCAAACTTTTGTGTACGTTCCAAAAAATTCCCTTAAATTATTATTGTGGCACCATTAGTTAAACACAATGCTTTTAAAACTTTTTTGCCTCTTAGTACTTTTTTGATAAGCCAGTGTTTATGAGATATTTTGAATATTTGTCGAATCCACCACATATTTAATTGCGTTCTTTAGTTGTATGAAAGCAATGTTGACAATGTTGACAAATTAACATAGAATTGTTTGCGTTTTGTGATAAAAATTTACTTTTTATTGACGAAATCAGTCCTTTCGGTTAAACGATGTTTCGGTTAAAAAGGTTTCGGTTACTGTAATAACAATGTGTATAAAGGACAAAGAAGGAAATTTATTAGGCGACGAAGAAAAAATAAAAGAGAGGTGGAGAGAATATTTCTATGAATTGCTAAACGAAAACCCAGGGGAAGAAGAATGGCAGACAATAGGAGAAGACCATATTGAAGTACAAGAACCGACAGAAGAAGAAGTAGAAACAATCTTAAGCAACATGAAAAACAATAAGAGCACCGGACAGAATGGAATAGCAATTGAAAATATTAAATATGCCGGCAGATAGATCAAACGTAGACTGTATGAACTAATTGTGGACATATGGAGAGAGGAGCAGATGGCGAATGATTAGGAAAAAGCAACAACAATACCGATTTTAAAGGATGGCAATGAGGCAGAGTGTAAAAACTATCGGGGAATATCACTGCTAATAGATGTGGCCTATAAAATAATAGCGACAATCATTAAAATCAGGCTGGAGGTAGTAGTTGAACCACAGATAGGGGAATGTCAAGCAGGGTTTAGCAAAGGCAGAGGAACAACCTCAAATATTCATAATGAAACAGGTACTGACTAGCTGCTGTGAATACAAAATCCCAGCAATAGTATTATTCATAGACTTTAAAAAGGCGTACGACTCTGTCAAGAGAGAAAACATTTTGAAAAAAAAATCATCATCGCTTTTCGCTTAAATTAAATGTTACAAACTGTCAAGAGGTAGGTGGATGGCTGCATTAATATTGAATTTAAGCAAAAAACAATATTTATTTGTTAAATAAACATTTTTTTCTGTTTTCTGAGAGCAGTAAAATGTATTTTGAAATAAATAAATTACATACATTCTTCTTTTTATGTCAATAAATTTAATACAAAATTTTTTTTGGACACCCTGTATAAATAATTATGTTAATGTTTATACTACTTGAATAGAGAATTGAATTACCTTTCAAATGAGCTATCACACGACCCCTATTCTCGTTTAAAAAATTATTGATGACGTCATCACGCGCAGATGGGTGACGTCACTAGTAAACATCACACATATATGCCAAACAGTCGTAATTTAAAAATCAAAATTGACCTCTTTCAGGATTTTTTTCCAAAATCGTCCATTCTCGAAAAAATAAAATTATTCCAACCTTTACGTGCTCACTGTATATTATATTATACACAAAAATACAAGGTTGTTATACAAAATGCAAACAGTTACTAGAATTATACAATAGGTCCCACTAAGTTGGAACCATATGAAAAACTATTTTATTATTCATTTTACAAAAAAAAATTATTCTTCATAAAAAGTTCTGCATGTTCTAAAATCTAAAATGCATTGGCCAGATTTTACATTTTATCAATAATATACAAGGTATGTCAAAAAATATGAATTTTGCTCAAGAGTAAAGTACCTTTATATTTCACAATATCGAAAATTGTTATTAGGAAAAGTTAAATTAATCAATCAAAATTTTTCTAAAATTACAGATACCCAACATAATTTTTAGGTATTTATGATAACTCATTATTAATTTTATGAAAAATAGTTATTCTTTGTAAAAAGTTCTGCATGGTCACAAAACTATGATTTATTTATTTATTTATTTATTTTACGGGCAAGCCCAATTCTACAAAAATACATAGTGTACAGAAAAAAAACAATAACATAATATAATATAAAAAACAGACATACAGAAATATAAATATAATATTAGAAGTAAATATGTACTATGAAATAATATCATAAAACCAAGTTAACAAATTACAAAACCAAGTTAACAAATTACAGACGCTTCACTCAAATATTGATCCCATCTAAATTTCTTTTAAAACGACTGATGGAGTTGTCGAACAGTTGTAAATTGCAAAGGGAGTTTGCTAAATTCAAGACTCTGGGTACGAATGAAAAAAGTGAATAATTAAACCTGTGGAATGGTACATAAAATGTTCGCACTTGTCTAGTGGTGCGAGGTGGTACAAACAGTGCGATCTTATTAAGTAGTTGAGAACAACTGCATATACCATTTAAGATCTTAAATAATAGCAAAAGGTCCCTTTGTTTTCTCCTGCTTGCAAGAGAAGGGACCTGCAGTTGATGCTGCCATACAGCGTAATCTTGATAGGTATGAAGCTTAAAAGCAATGTAACGGAAGAAACTATTTTGGACTTGTTCAAGTTTCCTAATGTAGACCAAGTAGTGTGGGGACCACACTGAAGAACAATACTCAAGGTGAGACCTGACCAAAGAGAAGTAAAGAACTCTAATACTGGATATGTTTGTAAAATCACGAGTTGTTCTTTTTACAAAACCCAGCATTTTCATAGATGTTTGAATGACATTGATGATGTGAGTATTGAAACAAAGAGAGTTTTCCAGTGTAATCCCCAAGTCCTTGATTCTATTAACAGTGTTGAGCAATTGGCCATCAATGTAATAGTTTGATAATATTGGGTGGTGAGTACGGTTAAAGTTAATTACATGACATTTGATTGAATTAAGGTTCATACCGTTAAGTGAACACCATGCAGAGAGGTTATTCAGTTCTGATTGCAATATGGCAGCATCATAATGATTTTTTATAATTTTAAAGCACTTCAAGTCATCAGCAAATAGCAAGGCGTTACAATCGTGAAAACAGTTGGTAATATCATTAATAAATATATTAAAGAGTAATGGACCCAAATGGGACCCCTGTGGTACACCTGACTTAACTGGAAAGGTTTGTGAGTAAAAGTGGTTTACTCGAACTTGTTGAAATCTTTCGGTTAAATAACTCTGTAACCACTGCAACAAAGGTCCACTTATGCCATAGGAGCTAAGCTTTTGAATCAGGAGTTCATGATTTACTCTGTCAAAGGCCTTGGAAAAGTCAGTATAAATTGAATCAACTTGAAGTCCCTCCTCCAAGGCTTCAGACAGAAAATCAACATAGGTCAACAAACTCAGTTCAGCAGACTTACCTGTAGTAAAACCAAATTGCTGAGAGTTTAGGATCCCGGAGCTATCGAAGGTGAGGAAATCAGTTATAATACTCTCAAACACCTTTGGTATAACACTAAGAATAGATATAGGGCGGTAATTACTAATATTAGATTTATTACCAGATTTATATATTGGTGTGACATAAGAAAGTTTCCAAAAGTCTGGAAACTGACCTACATCCAAAGATTTATTAAATATATGAAACAAAGGTCGCGATAGTACAAAACTGAATTCCTTAAGAAAATTAGGTGGTATACCATCAGGCCCAGGACCCTTGTTGACACTTAATGATGAAAGCTTTTCGTAAATTTTGGAAATCTGGATACGATATGATGAGATATTGAGTTGAGACTGAATATGGTCAACATTGCAATTTAAAGTAATATCACTATAAACTGATGAAAAGTGATCTGCAAATAAGTTGGCAATATCATTGCCACATGAAGCTACAGAGTCATTCAGGGTCATTGAGTCAGGTATACAATTGTTTTCACGCTTGCTACCTACAAATTTCCAAAAATGCCTTGCGTTATTTTGTATAGAAAATTCGGTGAAACGTATGTAATTGTCATAACAGCATTTAGATAGATTTTTACAATTTGTTCTCAGATGACAAAAATCAGCATAGCTTTCAGGAGTCTTTAAGGTTTTATAAATTTTATGAGCTTTTATTTTTTCCTTTAACAATTGCTTAAGCTCAGAAGAATACCAACAAGGAAATTTCTTAGTACTAAAATATTTAACTGGAGTGAAATGTTCAATGAGAGAGTAAATAATGTCATAAAACATAGCGATCATGTCGGAAAGATCTCTACCACGAAACAGGTTATCCCATTCTATATATTCTAGACATTGGTGAATTGCTGGAAAGTTTGCATTACGGAAATCATAATAATATTCGTTACCAGAAATTGACCTATCAAAAACATTAAGCTGCAATGATGTTAACAGAGGAGGATGATGAGAGTCAGGTGAAACCAGAGCATCGTCAGCTTCAGAAATAACAAGCTCTTCTGGGGCCAGGATAAGATCCAGAATAACACCCCTGCTATTAAATATAAAGTTACATTGAAAAAGATTATGATAAGCACACATATTTGAAACAACCTCAATGGCATCAACTACAGCTAGAGGTGATGAAGTTTGTGAGGTTGCAGAAGAGCAATAATCTTCAACTCTCCACCTAGCTGAGGGGAGATTATAGTCACCAAATAAGTGAAATTTCAGGGATGAAAACTGTTCACTTAGAAGCATCAGTTGGTCAGCATGAACTTGATAGGTGTAGGCTGGAGATTGAGGTGGAATGTATAGAGCTCCCAGAATAAGTTTGCCGTGGAACCGTACAAACAGCTGTTCAATAGAAGGATCAGATTGGATTCGTAATGATGAATATTTCTTTAAAATAGCTATTAATACTCCACCCCCTCTAAGAGATGAACTAGAGGCAGGTGTACGATCCTGTCTATAGATATTGTAATTGACAAGACCAATTTCAGCATCAGCAATGTCACTATTGAGCCAAGTTTCTGTAAGAATGATAATATCATAGGTACAATTAAAAACATTGAGGCTTAATTCAGTAAGTTTTGTTCTGAGACCCCGGACATTTTGGTAATAGACTGTAAACTTGCCCAAGTCAGTAGAGTTTAAAGGTTTTTTTGAATGATTTTAGGTATGTTATTGAAATACTTAATCGTGAGATTAACCTCTCCAGCATTTTGTCTCTCTGAAAGCTCGGACCTAAGACTATCTAAAAGCTTTCTTTGGTTAGGGGTTTGATCTAAAATAAAATATATCTTTTTTTCACGACTAACTGTTTGTTTGTTTTTAATAACATGAAGAGCATCACTTGCTGAAGAAAAAATTACTTTAATGGGACGATGTCCATTCTTGTTCACATTTCCAAAGCGTAAGATTTTGACTTCATTTGTGTTGATGGAGGCATGGGCCTTTGATAAAATAGATTTTACTTGAGAAGTTTATATAAATAGAGTTTACTTTGATGCAATCAAAAGATATCTATTTTTATCAATTTTATATGAGCTATGTCCAGAGGGGGGGGGTCATGGGGTCATGACCCCCCAAACGAAAATAAATATCAATTCAATAATCCTAAAAAAAAAAGAAAAACCGAGAGCTGTCAAACAAAAAAAAATTAGGCCCATCCAAAAAATAATTGAAATCCCACTTATCCTAGGGGTGGCAAGACTAACAGCAAGGATACACCAGGCGGCGCGCGTTGAATCGACGTCGAGGCAGCGTAAAACACATGGCGCGGTATAACAGCGGCAGCTATGCTACGATTTAAAATATTTGTATTTCGTTGTTGTCAAATTTAGTTGTGTTAGCTGCTGTATGATACGATGTCTGAAAGTTATGACGATTTGTCTTTTGTAATAAATACAAGTTTATTTTTATCTTAGATTAAAGAAAAAAAAGCAGATATTGGATACATCCCATCATAAAGGAACGAAATTAGAAGGGATTTTTTACACTTTATATTAACGAAATTAATGTAATAAAGGCCAAGAGACGTTTGTTAATTTTACAAGAATGTCTAAAAAATCTTTTCAGGAGTTATTAGTGAGTATTAAAAAGCCGTGTTCAAGAAATCACACCGTTATGAGGGAAAGCATATCACCTAAGAAAAACTATTTATAACGCTAAGAGGCTGTCCATTCTATGGTACGCCACTGAGCAAATACAGGTGTTAAATTGATGCCCCTCTATTATACCCCATCTATTGGGAAATAGTGATGTTTCACAAATTAATATTAACAAAAAAATTATTCAAATTAAAGCCAAAGTACGTATCGAGAAAGACGAAAACCAGAATATACAAAACCGTAATAAGAGCAACAGTCACCTACGGATGTGAGACATGGGTGCTAAATAAAACGGAAGAAAAAATGATATAGAGTTGGGAACAGAACATACTAAGAGCTATTTTCAGGGGAAAGAATACAGATACAGAAGACGGCTGGCATAGAAGCACCAATCAAGAATTAAGGATGCTTTACAAGGAACCAAGTGTAACAAAATACACAAAGTCATAAAGAATCAGGTGGGCAGGTCATGTCGAGGGAATGGATAAGGAAAGAATGCCAAAGATGGTACTGCACAGAAGACCAGTTGGGACTAGGAGTGAAGAGGAGGTGAAAAATAGGATATAGTGGAGAACCATAGTTCAGCAATTTTCACATAGACATCAAATACAATTATACATAAATTATTAGCATAAACTGTATTATCTAAAATTGTAAATACAAGGCCTGTAGAGCATAATAAATAAAATAATAAATAGGGCCTATTTTTTTATTATTCTGTTTGAATATTCATCAATACGCATATCCCAAATAGCTGGTCTCATCTGAATTTCATTAATTAATTTTTCTAGATCTGTATTTCCCATCACGAAAACACGATCTGACAACACTCACTACAGAATTCGCTAGAAAACAGCTCAAACATCTGTGTTGCACCACGATACACGCATTTTTGATATGCCGTTGAAGTCATAAAACCCATTGGCGGTGGATGGGTTCCAGGATATGTCGCCAGAAAGTCGCAGCATCAAAAATTTTAAGAGCGTCTGGTGTGTGTTACTGCATCAAAGTATAGTAAGGGATGCGTCTGTTTCGACATCTCAGCGGGGGCTCAGTCGACGTACGCCGCCCCGTCTGTGTTACCTCTAAATGACCTTGCATCAGAGAAAACTAATTAAATCATCCTCAAGATCCATGACCCTCCTAAAAAAAATTTGGATTTGCCACTGGTTATGTCAAAAAATATGAATTTTGCTCAAGAGTAAAGTTCCTTTATTTTTCACAATATTAAAAATTGTTATTATAAGAGGTTGTTAAGACTAATTAAAAACTATGTTTCAATATTAAACTACATTCTTCTAATTGAAATATTGTGAACTATAAAGGTACTTTACTCTTGAGAGAAAAGATCCCTCAACACTCCTTATGGAAAAGTGGTCCCGGTCAAAGTACCCCGCACAAACCTTATGGAAATTAGGTCCCAGTGGATTTCGTTCACACTTGGGAAAAATACTTGTTGAAGCATCCTGATAAAAAGTTCTCATGGGCACAACTCAATCGTATGAAGGATTTTCAAGATATAGAGGCACAAACTCGGACAATTATAAGATTTACTGGGTATTCCAATTCCCTGAGTTGAACCTGAAACAGTCAACTATATTTTGCATGACTGTGAGGCATTGGATCGGAGGCGGCAAACACTTTTCGGAGACATCGAAGTGACTCCAAATTTATATGGCACCCACCCACTAGACCTGTACAAGCTGGTACAGGGTTCCAGAATTCTGGAGTGGGTTTCATAAACGAATGGAAGATGTACAATATGCCAAGTGGCTGCAGTACAACCGGTTCACAACAGACAGCTTCCAGGGAAAAAAATTCCCTGAGTTACTGGTTATCTGGCAACATGTAGAAGTTTGGATCAAGGAAAAGTACTAGTAGTCTAGGATTTTTTCCTGGCAATCCAATGGTGACCTTTACTTTAACCTTGACCTTCAACGGACGTCATCTTCTAGAGTTTCAAGGGGTTTCGGCATTAAATTGATATAAACAGATTACTCATGGGTTTTTGGGATCGCTAAACACGGATATGCCATCAGAATTGACCTCCGGAGCACTTGAAGAGGACAGGGGAAAAACAAGGAATGTCACATTTTATACATATTGAGATAAACACCAATAAAGGTTTAATTCTTATGATACCTAAAAACTACTTATGAGATTCTTAGCAGAATTCTAGCAATTATTAGTCCATAATCTTAATATAATATTAATCTGTATTAACTTATTAATCCAATAATGCACCAAAAAACTGCTAACATTCCTTATTTTTTTCTGTACTCTTCACTTAATTGATGCAAATGAATTATTGGAGGGTTTTTTGAGGTCGCTAAACAGGAATATGCTACCAGAACCGACTCACTGAGCACCTGGTTTCCAAGGTTAATGAAAGGGGCTCCTGGAGTTTCGAGGGCCTTCGGTACTACATTAATGCAAACGGATTAGTTATAGGTTATTGGGGTTGCTGAACACGAATACGTGATCAGCACAGACACAGGAGTACCTGGTGCCTAAGACAGGTTATCTTCTGGAGTTTCAAGAGCTTTCGGTACTAAATTGATACAAATGGATTACTCTTAGGTTTTTGGGGTTGCTGAACATGCATACTCTATCAGATCCGACCTACGAATCACATTGTGCCTACGGCACGTCATCTTCTGGCGTTTCGAGGGTTTTCGGCATTAAATTGATAAAAACGGACTACCCATAGCTTTTTGGGGTCGCTGATAGCTAATACACCATCAGATCCGACCCACGGAGCACCTGATGCCTAAGGTTATTCATCTTCTCGAGTTTCGAGAGTTTTCGGCATTAAATTGATACGAATGGTTTACTTATGGCTTTTTGGAGTTGCTGAACGCGAATACGCCATTAGAACAGACACCGGAGCACCTGGCGCCTAAGGCACCAGGTCATCTTTTGGAGTTTCGAGAGTTTTCGGTACTAAATTGATGCAAACGGATTGGTACATATCGAGTACTCGGAGGTTTTCTGAGTTGCTGTTCAAAGAAAGCGTACAGATTGGTAAATTTTTTTTGCTATTTGTAGATTTTTATTAAAATAACTATGTTGTGCTATTCAATTGTTTTAATTATTTATAAATATAAACTCAATTTATATCTGACAATGTTTTTCCTTCATTTATTTTAAGATCGATTTACTATATTCTATTTTGATAGTGTTATTCATCGTGGTCACTAGATACTCCAGAGTCTTTTATCTAAGTCATATTCGTGTTCAGCAACCCCAAAAACACAAGAATAATCTGCTTGCATCAATTTAGTACCGAAAACTCTCGAAACCCCAGAAGATAACCTGCCTTGAAGATGACCAGGTACACCGGTGTCTGTTCTGATGGCATATTCGTGTTCAGCAACTCCAAAAACCTATGAGTAATCCGTTTGCATCAATGTAGTACCGAAGACCATCGAAACTACAGAAGCTCCTTTCATGGACCTTGGAAACCAGATGCTTCGGGAGTCGGTTCTGGTGCCATATTCGTATTTAGCAACCTCAAAAAACCCTCCAGTAATTCATTTGCATCAATTAAATGCCGAGAACCATCGAATCTTTAGAAGATGGCGTCCGTTACAGTGGCCATGGCCACCACGTGCTCCGGAGGTCAATTCTGATGGCATATCCGTGTTTAGCGATCCAAAAACTCATGGGTAATTTCTTTATATCAATTTAATACCGAAAACCCTCGAAATTCTAGAAGATGACGTCCGTTGAAGGTCAAGGTCAAAGTAAAGGTCTTCATTTGATAGTCCGGAAAAAATCCTTGACTACTAGTACTTTTCCTTGATCCAAACTTCTACATGTTGCCAGATAACCAGTAACTCAGGGAATTGGAATACCCGGTAAATCTTATAATTTTCCGAGTTTAAGGTTTGTGTGGGGTACTTTTATTGGTACGCATGTCACATACTTCTAGTTGTTTAAATTGATCGGTGCAAATATAGGTTTTTATTCATCTAGCAATAATTTACAATGTTGGCTGAAAAACCAAAGAAAATAAAAGACAAATTCCATGCATTAAATAATATGATTGAAATAGAAAACAGTTTTCAACAGGCTGCTCAAATATGCAGGTTAGAAAATCAGTGTCAGCTTAAAAATATACAATGTGGGTAGACTTGAAATTTTATCTTGTTACACATTTTTTAAATTGATGCTATTTAACTTCTCATGGCATAAAAGGCATGTGTAATTGCAAAGCATGCTTTTTGCTTTTTTAAATTTGTCTTAAGCAAACATAAAAATGATAAATAAGATTGTAACGTTACAAACGTCACATCTTTGCTATTTTATTTTTAAATAATTGTTTTATTCTATCTTCTTTATTAATTCATTAAGAGTAAACAGTAGCGATCAACAGGTAGCAATAAAATATAACTTCGGGAGATAGTATCATAAACTTTGGCAACATTGGTAATCTTTGACATTATGTAAGATTAATATTATTGACAATTTAACTCATAGGCGCGCTAAATGGAAGTAACCGAAAACAATTTTGTTATTAGTAAATAAATATTTATAAAAATAAACCCAAATGGGTGAAAATTTTATGTTAACATAGGTATTTGTACGAAAAAATAATAATAAATAATAATTTCATTGTGAAGCGAAACGAGAGCAGTATTATTTTATGTAGTTCATAGAGCGCCAAAGGCACTCTAGAACACCCTTTAACCCTTCTTAGGGTCCCATCAGAGGTGCATATTTCATTGTCTTTGAACTACTAAAATTCTGGCTACCGTTATCGGTTCACAACGAAATGATGGCATGAATGCCGTGGCGGTATCTGCTAAAGACGAACGAAAGTTTTACTTCTAATATTAACAATATCAAAAATAAAATAAAACTTAGAACTAGTCTTCTGGTTAAACCAATCGTGGCTTGTGGCTTCTAAAATTTGCAAGCCAACGAATTGCCGGAGCTAAGAAGGCCGAGGGAAATCTACCAGGTTAAGTCGTACTTCATGGAATGATTATTTATTATTTTGATTAGTTCTACTCGTAATCTGAGTATTCAGAACTAAGCTTTGTTGGAATTTTACCGTGCTGGACAGGCGGGAAGTGAGATGCAGCCTGATAGATCTTCCTCGGCATTGTTAGCTCCTGCACTTTTTATAAAAATACACTTTCTTCAATTTTTTTATCCGATGCCTAGATTTTGTGTCATTTTGGAACTACTAATGAAATAAAAAATTTTAGTAGTTCCAAAATTACACAAAATCTAGGCATCGGATAAAAAAGTTTATTTGAAGAAATTGTATTTTTTTGTTCTTCTTAATGGCGGTACAGGCTCGTTTTTTTAATATTGTATCTAATTACAGAGTAATTTCCACATATTAATATATTTTTCAAATTGGGCCCTGTACCGCCATTCTTTATTTTATTACGAATACGTGTGCCAAATATCTCGAAAAAATATTCAAAATGACAGCCGCAATCTTGGAACGCGTTTTTGCTACCTGTTGATCGCTACTGTATCACCTTTAGCAAAAATAAATTTTTTCGGGTTCAAAAATTGCAATTTTTCGATTTTATGTTCAACCGCGTTTATCTCGAAAACTGTGCATCCTACGAAAAAACTTGTCAGAACAGTTTTTGCTTAGAATGACCCAAAAAATACAAAAAAAAATGTTTTGTTTTGCGAGAAATCGCTGTTATGTAATTCCTCAAGTCCTTTGTTTATAACAATCTTATCGACATCCGGATCAACTGTTACCCAACAAATTCGTGTTCTACGGGTCAAGATACATAAAAAAATCTTGGGTAAGACCATCTGAATAAAGGAGGCCGTTGTACCCCCTTGGCGACAGGACTATGAATATCTACCTAAAAAAAATTGGCATTTGTACTGTAGTCAGGATTTCTGTACCTAAACATAGATTTATTACGAATTTCATTTTCATGGGAAACGACTTTTCACACTTTTTTATGTATGACAACAGTAGATTACTTCTCATAGGTACTTACATTGTTAAAATTTGTGGTGGCTCCAATTTCGATGTTCTCATAATTTTGGCACGGCTTTTAATGGACTTTTTCTTGGAATTATTCGCTTTATTTGTCGTTTGATTAACTTTTCCCATTTCGTTAAACTATTGATAATATGTTAAAAATAAAATATCCCATTAAATCTTTATACTCGCATTAGAATTCGAAATGGTTTTACGTAAAATATACTTACCTACCTACATAGAACTGAACTAAAACACAATTAACAACAATCTATTATTTCAAACAGGCCAACAACTTATACAACAACAACAAAAATATAATAAATAACTATCAATAAACACTATTTTCCTATGAAACAACTATAACGAATTCTTAAATTAACACACTACTGCACTGGACTGATATCAATAAAGATGACAGAACAAATTAGAGAAAATCTGACGCAGGTTTGTCAAAATGACACTGATAATTTCTCTATGTTGCCTAATTAGTTATTTAGTTATAATATGTTCGATTTCTTGTTAGAAATAAAAAATTTTAGTAGTTCCAAGATTACACAAAATCTAGGCATGAGATAAAAAAGTTTATTTGAAGAAAGTTTATTATTTTTTTCTTCTTAATGGCGGTACAGGCTCCTTTTTTCAATATTTTATTTAGTTATAGAGTAATTTCCACGTACTAACATATTTCTAAAATTGGGCTCTGTACCGCCATTCTTTATTATATTACGAATATGTGTGCCAAATATCTCGACAAAATATTCAAAATTAGAGCCGCAATATTGGAACGCGTTTGCTGCTACCTGTTGCTCGCTACTGTAGCCTCTTAATAATAATCTTCTTCTATTTGTTTTACCTGTTTTCCTCGTTAAAAATTGGTTGGCGCCCTGTTTCTTTTTATTTATAGGCATATGGCATATCTTAACATTCTTGTTCTATCTCAGCATAATTGAAATTGAAATTGAAATCTTAAAAAAAATAGAATAAAATAATTATTTAAAAATAATTGCGTGTTAACGTTTGTAACGTTACAAGATCTACAATTTGTATCATAAGAGATTCAAGAAAAAAATATTTTCGTCAACGGAAAACGATTATTTAATCGTATGTTTAGTTAACTTTTCTGGTCAGAGAACTTTTACGTGTCGTGTAGGATCTTTCCAAGTAAGACTGCATACTGATATCAAATAGTATATCACAAAACTTTGAGGGAAGTTCGTTGAAAATAAACTGCTCGTCAAAAGTTAGGGATATAGAAAATTATGCTCATTTTCATAGTTGATTTTTTCGTGAACAGATTAATGGATTCCGCTAATTTTTTATTATTTTAGATCTTTCTTTAGTATTTACACAGTTGTGAAAATGTTTACTCAAGCTTCTTTTTTGCACTTATACCGGGTGGAAGAAAAAGTGTTTTTCTTATGTCAAGCTTGAGACACCCTATAGGGAGGACGAAGTACAAATGTATGTGTCAGAGTAGTATTGTAGTCTTATGTTTTGTACACATTTTGTTTTTTGAATGTCCCTGATATATTTAGAAACAAAGAAAATGGACGGTTTTGTATTTTAACATGTGTTTTAACTGAAACAAAAGTTTGAGACACCTTGTAGGGAGGAAAAGGCACAAAGGTGGGTATCATCATCATCATCATCTTGGTGCTACAGCCCTTACAGGGCCTCAACCTTCTCAAGCTTTCTTGTCCCTTGCTTGCATTTTCCAGTTGCCGACTCCGATCTCCTCGGCATCTTATGTTATCCCATCCATCCACAAAGGTGGGTATATGTACATCGATATTATGTTGTAGTCTCATATTTTGGTAATATTTTATTTTGTTAATTTCTCTGATATCCTTAATAACAAAGAAACTAGACGGTTTTACTGTTTAATATGTATTTTAACTGACGACATGCGATACGTGTGGAGGCCATGTTTGATCATATCACTAAGAAAAAATTATTTTCTACATTTAGTACGAAAGGAACAGTGTTTGAAGAAAAAAATCTGTGTAATCTACCTCTCGCTATTTAAAGAGCCTCCACGTAGACACCAAATCCGTACTTACTCTCAAGGCAATTTTACCCCAAAACATCACAGAGCCTCCATTAAACAATCTCGTCTCTCTTATGTTGCGCTGTGCATACCGCTTACCTGGTCGACAAATAACTCTTATAGGTGTCGATAAGAATTGTTTACTTTATGTGTCTTTCTGTTTTTAAAGCTTTGTTAACTGTTTTTATTGTTAATTTAGTTTTGTTTTAGTTAAAACACATGTTAAAGTAAACCACCATTCTTCTTTGTTTCTAAAGATATCAGGGACATTAAAAAAACAAAAAGTTCACAAACCATAAGACTACAATACGATTCCGATGTATATTAACATTATTTGTACCTCGTCCTTTCTACAGGGTGTCACAAACTTAACATAAAAAAACATAGTATCGTTGTTATTAAAGATATCAGATAAATTAAAAAAGTAAAATATTCGCAAAATATGAGACTACCACATAATATCGATATATGTATACCCACCTTTGTGCCTTTTCCTCCCTACAAGCTGTCTCAAACTTTTGTTTCAGTTAAAACACATGTTAAAATACAAAACCGTCTCTTTTCTTTGTTTCTAAAGATATCACGAGACATTCCAAAAACAAAATGTTCACAAAACATATGACTTCAATATGATTCTGATGTATACTCACATTTGTACCTCGTCCTCCCTATAGGGTGTCTCAAACTTGACATAAGAAAAACACTTCTTTTCTTCCACCCTGTATAAGTACAAAAAGAAGTTTGAGTAAACCTTTGCACAACTGTGTAAATACTAAAGAAAGATCTAAAATAATACAAAAAATTAGCGGAATCCGTTAAGAAGGTGGGTACGTATTTTCGGCTGCAATGCTATTCAAATGGGGATTCATTTTTTTCGAATCCTGAGAAAACTAATAAGTATTTTTGAAAAATTTAAACGCAGAATGAAAGATTACGTCATTAGCGAGGGCCGAAAGTCCCTGAGAACTTCTATAATGTTTATTTTAATAAGTTACAGGGCTGAAAAACTAAGAGAAAATTTAGTGTGATTTTTAGTTTCAAATATCTGATTCAAAATAAACTTTTTATTTATTCTAAAGGACTTTCGGCCCTCGGTAATAATTTCATTCTGCGTTTAAATTTTTCAAAAATATTTATTGGTTTTTTCAGGATTCGAAAAAAATGAACACAATGCCCGTGGTAATATTTTCCAAATCTATCTTTGTCTTACAACGCACTCAGCCGAATAGAATATTGTCAGCATATTGTCAGTCAGACACTGACAATCAGTGACAATTTTAAATATTTGACATGGCATCGGGAATATTTTGAGTTGTTGATTAAATGTTATTGATATACAGTGAGCACGTAAAGGTTGGAATAAATTCATTTTCTCGAGAATGGACAATTTTGGAAAAAAATCTCGAAACCGGTCAATTTTTATTTTTAAATTACGACTTTTTGGCATATATATCATACTAGTGACGTCACTCATCTGGACGTGATGACGTCATCGATGATTTTTTTTAAATGAGAATAGGGGTCGTGTGATAGCTTATTTGAAAGGTAATTCAATTCTCTATTCAGCAGTATAAACACTAACATAATTATTTTTACAGGGTGTCCAAAAAAATTTTTTTTGGATTAAATTTATTGACACAAAAAGAAGAATGTATGTAATTTATTTAATTCAAAATAAATTTTACTGCTCTCAGAAAACAGAAAAAAAATGTTTATTTGAAAAATATTCATGGCTTTTTGCTTAAATTAAATGTTCAAACTGTCACGTGGCTGATGGGTGGCTGCTTTAATATTGAATTTAAGCAAAAAACAATATTTATTTGCCAAATAAACATTTTCTCCTGTTTTCTAATAGCAGTAAAATATATTTTGAATTAAATAAATTACACACATTCTTCTTTTTATGTCAATAAATATAATTCAAAAAAACTTTTTTTGGGCACCCTGTATAAATAATTATGTTATCGTTTATATTACTGAATAGAGAATTGAATTACCTTTCAAATGAGCTATCACACGATCCCTATTTTTATTTAAAAAAATCAACGATGACGTCATCACGCCCAGATGGGTGACGTCACTAGTATAATATATATGCCAAAAAGTCGTAATTTAAAAATAAAAATTGACCTGTTTCAGGATTTTTTTCCAAAGTCGTCCATTCTCGAGAAAATTAATTTATTCCAACCTTTACGTGCTCACTGTATAATAGTGTATTTGATAAATAATTGATTTAAGACGTGAACTTAATAAAAAGTTATTTATTGTGTATTATTTGTGGAAGATCCCAGCAGAAAATACACCAGGATAATATATTCTGTGATCCAAGTAATTTTTTTTAATGATGTTCAAAATTGTAAGCGTTCCATAGTAACAATATACATATTATTAAAAAATCACTTTAACACTTTCCTCTTTTCTCGATTGAGTATTAGTTTTTGTTGTACAAATAAATTATTACAATCACTGAATACATAGTTAGTGAAAAAATTATCACATTTATGAACTGAATTAATAATTTGCCATTATACAAATAACAGTTATCCAAGAACATTCAAAAGCCATCTCTTTAAGTTAATCAAGACATTTTCAAGTAGAATGACATTCTAGTAATGTTTACATATCCATACCAGTGTGAATTTTACTACACGTAATTTGCCGTGTAAAGACAGAAAAAGTATTTGCGAATTATGTACCTATGGCCTGAATCTGTTCACAAAAAAATCAACTATGAAAATGGGCATAATTTTCTATATCCCTAACTTTTGACGAGCAGTCTAGGTATATTTACAGCGAACTCATCGCAAACCAGAAAAGAAAAATTCACTACCGAGCATACAATTAGGGTTATTACGTAATTTGAAGTTATTTTAGAAATTTTAATTTTTGTATCTACATAATATAGGTACAGCACAATAAGGCAGCTTCCGCGGAATATACTGTTGCTGCGAGAAAATTCGACGTTACCTTTATACAAGAATCAAATAAAATGTCTATGGAGTGTTGGTGCTGATAATTAAAAATCAACACCCTGATAGTTACGCATAAAAGATATAGGTACTAATATTGACCATGTAGAATCTTACATATACAGTGAGCACGTAAAGGTCGGAATAAATTCATTTTCTCAAGAATGGGCGATTTTGTAGATTTTTTTCTTTATGGCCTTGGCATAGCCAATTAGCCAGTCTAGTATTTCGGAGATAAATCCCGAAACAGGTCGATTTTTATATTTAAATTATAATTTTTTGGCATATATATTATGTATACTAGGGACGTCATCCACCTGGGCGTGTTGACGTAATCGATGATTTTTTTAAATTAGAATTGGAGTCGTATGCTAGCTCATTTGAGAAGTTATTCAATCCTCTATTCAGTAATATAAAGATTCCGAGACAAGTGTCTCGGGATTTTTCTCCAAAGTGGCCTATTTTCGAAAAAATGAATTTATTCCATAATTTTCAACCTCTCTATATCTATTGTTCTTTTACCAATATACTATGTACTTTATATTCTGCTTGGCATCGAAGAAAAATATACATGTTTACGTGGGTAAATAAAAATTTGAATCAACAATACGTCGTTTTTAGTTTCTTGGTAGGATACTTTAGAACCACTCTTGAAGTCATTTTTTTGCTCATTCGTTATGTGACTGCTGATAGTTGATTCATTTTAATAGTGTCAAAAATCGCAATATTCCGTTCTAAATGTTTCTCAGGCAACAATTATTACCACATCCTTAGTATAACCAACAAATTTTTCGAAATATGTTATTATCTGACTAATATTAGCAGGAGTGGGAATGGTTCAATTTTCCATGCTTCTATTATTAGACTCACTTAGCAAATTCTGTTTTTTTTTCAGAATCAATTACAATTATAATTATGTTAGCTAAATATAAGAGGATTAAATAAATGATAGTATCTACACTGTAGGCCGAAATAAAGGAGTACATTTTTTAGTTCAAAATAACTTTTTTGGTTTTTGGACGATTTAATTTCTTTTTGCAGGGCTAATAGCCTAACACGTCCTCAACATGACTGCAAATTTGGAAGTAAAAATAACGTACAGGGTCGGACTTATAAAAAAAAATTATTTAACGGTGCATTTGAGCTCGTTGCAAATAAAAACTGTCTTAGCTAAAATTGAACTGATATGCTCTTTTGGTAGGTTAACTATCCAGAACACTTCAGTAAAGAGGAAATTTTTCAAAATTACCGGATTCACAAAATATCATTTTTTTATTAAATTGGGAAAATATAACATTTTAACAAATAACACATTTATGAAAACAGTTTAATAATTTTAAAACTTAGACTAACATATTATGAATGTGGCCACCATTATTTTTTACCACTTCTTGAAGTCGTCTGCGCCATAAATTGATAGTCCCATTTATTACATCCTGTCCAAAATTGTTCCAAACAAACTGCATTCTTTCTTGGAGCTGTTCGATGGTTTCAAATTGTTGTCCGTCATACAAATTTTGTTCGAAAATTTCCCAAATTGGATAGTCAACCGGATTTAATTCTGGGCTGTTAGGTGGCCACATCTCTGGCTCAATATAGTCCGGCCAATTTTCACTCAAGAATATCCGTGTATTGTGGGAAGTATGCGAAGGAGCACCATCCTGCTGGAAAGTGTAATCATAACATACTTCTTCAATTTCAGGTAATAGGTGCTGCAAGATTTGTTCTTACCCCGGCATTAACAATAATCAAATCCTAGTTTCTTTTGCGATTTTCCTTGTTCCAACAGATTGGTCAGGCTGCAAATTTCCTAAAACAACCCTTATATATTCTTCTCTGGCAATATTTTCTTCAGTTCTTGAGCTTCGCTTTCTTCCTCTTCAACTTTTATGTTCAATATACCCATGGGTTTCCCTTAGATACCTTAAGAACTTTCCTATCGTTCCAATATGCCAATTTTTCTCAGGAAATGCATTTACAATTTTTCTTGCACCATAATTATATATTTCATGGTAATATTTAATTAATAATCTGTCCTCTTTGCTGAAAAGTGGCATTATGAACTGGCCAATTTACTTCTTTAACTATAAATGGCAAACAAATTGCATGGTAAATGGCAACATAAGCAGTCATGGCTTACTAAGTAAAATTGACAAATTTGAGCGTTTTAGAAATTCTTAAGAAATTTAACAAAAATTACTGCTAATATGAGGCAAAAACGATGGATATTAGCCCTGCAAAAAGAAATTAAATCGCCCAAAAAACAAAAAAGTTGTTTTCAACTAAAAAAGGTACTCCTTTATTTCGGCCCACAGTGTATGTATCTTTTTGTATATTTATTGACACCAAAATGAAAATATATAAAATAATCCGACGTCTCATAACTTATGCAGCAGCAGAGACAATGTGCCTGACCAATAGAGACGAAAAGAAGTTAAGAATTATAGAAAGGAAGATCCTTAGAAGAATTCTTGGTAAAAAAATTCAAGATGGAGCGTTTAGACGATTATTTAACAACGAGATAAATAATCAGATAAATGCAGAATATATAGTCAGATATATAAAGGCGCAAAGGTTGAAATGGCTCGGATATGTACTAAGACGTACAAATTCAAGACCTAGAGGGAGACCAAAGGGCAGATGAGAAGAACAGGTCAGAGTATATATCAACAGAATGAAGATACCTAACTGGAGAACAAAAATAGGAAATATAAAGGAATTGAGCTTAATCACCAATCGGGCGAAATCACACAACGACCTGCGAACGAAAGCAACAGAGAATAAGAAAACAAAGAAAAGGGGGAGTGATCCCTCGCGAAAAACGAATCAGAAGAGCTCATAGTAATGGGCGACATATAGGTACTCCTGCCCAGGAGTGACAGTGATCACCAAAATTTTTGGGTACACAGCTCAAATAAAAGACTAGGTGTACTCTTTTCTATAGAATCCTAGCAGTCACTACCATCATCAGGGATGCTACAACAATAATAAAGTTACAATGGTGAAATTAGGTATTAAAAAATTAACTTACTGATTACAGTAAAACCTCGATAGAACGGACCTCTATTTAACGGACTTTGAATATAAGGGACAAAAAATCTGATCAAACGTAAAAAAAATTGAATGCAAAAAAATATGAAAAATCGGACAGGATCTCATCACTGCTTTGTACTAATGCCGATGGATCGCATATCTTTGCCAACAATTAGAGGAGCATTGGCAAATCTCGTAAACCTAGAGTTTGCCCGTTCATCTGCCCGTTTCATATTATAGCTCTAAAAAGACATGGTTCACCACAGATATTTTCAGAAATTGGCTTTTTTTAAAGAATTTGAACCTGCTGTTAGAAAATCTCAAGAGAAGAAACTGGAAATACAGCCGAAGAAAGGTGGTGAAATGTTTATTGAATTTAGACAACGCTCCTGCTAATCCCCCTGAAACTGTTAGACATCCAGCAGACGGCAACTTTAAGCCAAGCCGCACACCAAAGAAACATGAAACGGAAAACATGAAACATGAAACGAAAAATATGTTTCATGAAAAGAAAACACTGCTAAAAAAATCTCAAAGTCCGCCTACTAATGAAACGAGTGTGATTTATGCTCATGACACATTTTTATTTTCGGAGAGTCTCATAAATGGCCGGATATATATTTGTTTAGCAGTGGTTTATTTCCATGAAACGTAATTTACGTTTCATGTTTCTTTGATGTGCGGCCGGGCTAATAGTTGTATGTTTTTGACAAAAAATACATCGCTTTTTCAACTCATGGGTCAGTGAATAATTTTGGCAACCAAACAAGTATATTGCAGAAAGTTCTTAGATGAAGTAAAAAAGTAAAAAATATTAAACAAAACTTGATTAATTTTTTAACTTACAGATTTATACACTGTGTCTAAATACAGTACATATTTTCAAAAAAAAAATTTTGATTGATTGTAAACCTATTTTTATATAACGGACTTTCGGCTTTAACGGACATCCCATCCCCCCAATTAGTCCGTTATATCGAGGTTTTACTGTATTTTACAAAAGGATGTATTTTTATCAGTTGGTTAAAAAAAATTGAAGATTACCATATCGTAACACTTAATCATATGACATACTGGTACTAGTACCACAGTATATAGGTTTATACAACAAGCAGTATAGTCACTTGTCGTGAAGTACGTTATGAAAAAATGTTCCATTTTTCCCACTGCGCATCGAGACCTTGCAGCCGGACGCAAGCGCATAACAGCGTATGTTATACTGCTCAACATTATTTTTGATACACTGCTCGAAAATAAATAGGACAAATTTGAAATAGATTTTTCGAAATAAGGAATACTTTTCTACAATTAACGTTTACGAAGCTCTTGACAATTTATCGATAGTTTCATAAATAATTATTACTGTTGTTCTGAAGACTAAATGTATCAGCTTTAATGGATTCATTGAGATTATGTACCACTATTTTCAACTAAATAATTTTTTCTATATAAACAAAATTTTGGTCTAACAATGGGCTCTACTTTATCTTCATTGGTCTTCTTCTTCTAATACCTACTCCACTAATGAAGGTTGGCTATAACCACTGCAAATTAGTTTCATTATTAGCGAATATATTTATGGATTTCTAAAGAAATATTGTTTTCACTCAAGTTTTGAAAAAATGTGAAAGCGTTGAATTATATACGTCCGTCTGTCCGTAAACACAACTCCTCAGCCATTAAACCAGATAGAATGAGAAATGAGGTGTCGGATGAAAGCTTATAATCCAAGGATGGTACTAAAGGTGAGATATTTGGCAAAGGACTTCCAGTTTTAAAAATGCAATCGGAAATACGGTTTTAAATTCTCCGGGATAGTACAAGCGATATATTATTCGACGCGCCGTAGCAAGAGGAGTCTTCCTTCTTGTAGGTAGGCTTTAAAGACTGTTTCTTCTTCAATATTAGCCTCCTAAATTGTTTAAATTATCGCACCATCTTTTTCTTAGTCTGCAAATACTTCTTCATTCATTTGGTGACTTATCTCGTGCTATTCGTACTATCCTATTCTCTGCCATTCTACTAATGTGTTCGTTCCACTCCAGTTTCCGTTTTGTCACTCATCCATTTATGTCTTCTACATTGCATGATCTTCTTATATTTTCGCATCTCTCTCTATCCAACAGACTTTTCCCTGATATTCGTCTAAGTATTTTCATCTCGGTTGTTTCTAGTAGTCGTCTCGTTTTAGATGTGTCAGGTCTTGTCTCTGCCGTGTATGTCAATATAGGTCTAATTGCTGCTTTATAGATTCTTGCTTTTGTGTCTTGTCTTAGGTGTTCGTTCTTCCAGATTGTGTCATTAAGAGATCCCAGCGCTTTACTTGCTTTTAAGCTTTGGTGTCGTACTTCCTCTTCAACATCTGCATAACTGGGTATATCTATTCCCAGATATCTAAACCTTGCTTCCTGCTTTAATATTTTCCCATAAATTTCGATTTTACCTCGTAGTGGGTATTTAGATGTCATACATGTGTTTTTTCTGCTGATATTATCATATATTGATATTGTATTTCTTGGCTGTTGTATTGAAGATGTGTGTTAATCTTTAGAGATTGTCTTCTGTCTTGGCGATTAATGCGGCGTCGTTTGCATAACCTAATATTTGGAGTTTTTTGTTCCCCATTCTGTAACATCTTTACATACTGCTTGTATTATTTCGTCCATTATTAGATACATTAAAGAGCAGTGGGCTTAACGGGTTCCATTGTCTGACTCGGCTTTGTACTGATATAAACTGTGTTAGTTTTCCATTTATCTTTACCTGTATTCGATTATGGAAATAGATGTTTTCGATGGTTCGTATAATATTGATTGGCATGTATCTTCTATACAGTAAGTGTAAGACGTCTTCGACTTGGATGCGATCGAAAGCCTTTGTCAGGTAAAACATGATATGCTGGTTTATTGTCTCGATGGCCTTTTCTGTGATTTGTCTTAGTTCAGAAATAAATAGTACAATACTGGCGTCTACGCTACAAACGCATTCAATATGCCAAGGAAAATGTGGTCTTCACATCAGATGACAATTAAAACCGTGAACCGCAACGTGAAGACTGTATTACTATATGGAGCAGAAACTTGTAGGTCTGGATCCCGCGTATGAAAAAAAAGTTGATTAATAGCAAGCTGGAAATTTGTTAATAGCTTAAGGGTGTCTAGTCGGATAAACTTTGATATATGGGAACACTGGAACAGGGGCAGTTTTAATTGTGGAACAGGTTAAAAATTTGGAACGGTCAGACCACGAAAACGGCACATTTATTTTGTCCGACAGAATAGACTTAAACTCTCCGAACAGAGATTAAACTCTCATGCAAAAATCAGACTGCTATTTATCACCTGTCATAATTCCTGGCAGTTGACATATTCTACATGTTCCACTCATTAAAACGCCCATTTGGTGATAAATAGCAGTCTGACTTTTGCATGAGAGTTTAATCTCTGTTCGAAGAGTTTAAGTCTGTTCTGTCGGACAAAATAAATGTGCCGTTTTCGTGGTCTGACCGTTCCAAATTTTTAACCTGTTCCACAATTAAAACTTCCCCTGTTCCAGTGTTCCCATATATCAAAGTTTGTCCGACTAGACACCCTTAAGCTATTAACAAATTTTCAGCTTGCTATTAATCAACTTTTTTTTCATACGCGGGATCCAGACCTATTGGAAAGTGTCAAGAAAATGTATTGGACAGATGCAGGTATTCATAAATAAATGCCTAAGGAAGATTCTTAACATTTACTGGCCAAACCGTATATCAAACCAAGAGCTATGGACAAGAACTAACCAGAAACCTATGTATATCTAAGATAATATGCAAAAGGAAATGGAGTTGGATGGAGCACACACTAAGGAGACCTGACACAGACATAGCGAGGCAAGCCCTAGAATATACACCACATGGAAAGAGAAGACCAGGTAGACCCGTAGAAATGTGGAAAAGAAGTGTTGAAAAAGAAATTAATGCTATAGGGCTTTTCATTGATTGTCATTTGCTTCGAGCTGCTGTCGTATGTTGTATAATCTGTGTATAATACTAATATACACAGAGATATGTCAACAATAGATCAGGCTAGTCATATGCCACTCAATGTATCGGGGTGTAACGCTGATATCAAGTATGCTGGTCTAGCTATCTTTGTCTGTCGTGCGAGTGTGAGCGTATCTACCAAGACGTGGGAGTAATGGAACGACAGTTACACAGAGGCGGCAGCCATCATATGCTAGAGAGAGAAAGCTGAGCGCCAGTAGAGAGAGAAAGATAGACCAGCAACCCGAACTGTTCTGGGTTACTCTATTTTTCGAACTGGCCTAATCTATTCTGTTATATCTATGAATATACACGGATTATACGACATATGACAGAAGCTCGAAACAAATGACTGTAAATGAAAAGCCCTATTGGGAAAACCTGGACAGAAATAAAGATCAGTGCAAAGGATAAGACAGAATGGAGGCAGACAGTTGACGCCCTATGCTCCGCATGGAGTGAAGAGGAATAAGTAATTAAGTAAGTACTGGCGTCTACGCAGGATCTTCCGGATCTGAATCCTTGTGAGAAATCTAAAAAACGAAGTACTGATGTCTTGTCAAGAGCTAATGAGAAAACTAATAAGAGGACTTTTCTATAGAGGAAAAAATTAATAATACATTTGAATTATAAATTATATTTTGAGAATTTCAATTTTACAATACCAATTTTATTTTTTACAGATATATTCCCTACAAGCATTTCAAATTCATCCTTAAAATAAAGTTTAATACGTACATAAAATGAACTTATAAATTTCTGTTTTGAAAGGATTGTAGCTACTATATACCTACTCAGATCTATACCTACTCAGCATCATATTGAGAAATCACAGAATCGTAAATATACAGTAATGAGCACTCACACTAATAACCGGCAAAATAACGCAAAAGATGGAAAACATATTAACTTGTGAGATAAAAAGAGATGAAACTGGTAGAAGTGGAACTTATCGTTATAAACGAATAAATTAACATAACCTTGGATAAGAGTTTTAACCTGCTAACTCCATTTTTCACTTTGAGTGATATTGGGCTAGTTTCTGGGTCCGTGTATTTTCATACACCACCCCACAAACCCGCCGACACCAATGTAGTTTAGAAATAGCTATCTCTAAACTACAGTGGAACCAGCGGGCTTGTGGGACATGGTATGAAGGTACACAGACCTAGAAACTACCCCAATATCACTCACAGTGAAAAATGGAGTTAGCAGGTTAACACTCTTAGCCGACGATAACATTACATAGTTTCCCACCTTTAGATCTCTGTGACAGGAGTATTTTATAAAATTCTCCTGGCACAGTGACAGTTCTAATTCTCATCTGATATGTCTAAAGGTGGGAAACTATGTAATGTAATGTTAATTTATATGTTTATATCGATAATTTCTCTCAGTTTCATCTCTTTTTACTTCAGAATGCATCCCATGTTTCCCATCTTTGGCGTTATATCCCATATTTTGCCAGTTATTAGCATGCTCATCACTGCATATTGGACTTTTTACACATAGTATCTTAGAATCCCTTGGAAGTAAATAATAAATCATGTACCTAGTTTTATTTTCATCAATAAATTCATGAAAGTATGACTGATGTTGAAAATTCATTTGACATACTGGCAAATAATTGTAATTCCTTCAGAGGAGATGTCCCTAGAAAGAATAACATGTTTTATATTAAAATATATTAAAATCATATTGATTGGCAGAATAAATAGAGTTTTTAGGTTTAATTCTCCTCATTCACATAATTTAATACCAGATAATGTCACCCTACTTCCATATGCTAATGAACTAGTTTTTTATATAACAGCCTAAACCCCATTTTGGACTCCATTCACATTAACCAATATTATCAGATATTCATGAATAGTGTCACCACAATCCTCTTTAACAACATACTATTCTTTCATAGATCTGGTCGTTATCACAATATAATCCCATATATACCAAAAATTCATGCTCGAGTGAGAAATTAGAAAGCCAAGCACAGGATAGGAAAGAGTGGAAGCTGATTCTGGAACAGGCCAAGACCCACCATGGGCTGTAGAGCCAATGTTGATACCTAAAAATGAACTCAAATATTTAGTGGTCTTTTTGTCCCGCAATCTTAACTAGAATAAGCATATTGAAAATATAATTGGAAAAGCTATTAAAGGCATGGCTGTGCTGCCTAGTAAGACCCATATAGATTTTTGAAGCATCTTGATGAAACCAGCACGTAAACAATTATTATAGATTTAAAAATTAGACTCACTATGGATAGGGTAGTAAGATGATACAACGAATGCAGAGGTAACCGTCTATATTTGTTATCAATGGTTTCTAGGAACATGGTTTTTCAAAACAGATGTCAATGATTTTTAGAGTTTAGATAAAGACTTATGTACCAAATTCATGAAAAAAATTTACACTTTCTCAGAATCATCCAACAATTAATTTGAAACATATACTCATACCTTCAATTATATATGTCATAGATTCCCTTAAGGCACTTTGCCACTGGTTGTAACTTCTCAATAGATGTGCCTACAGAATTACAAAATTATCATTCCAGTTTAAGAAAGAACACACCTTCAACTTGAATCTTTAATCTCAAGACATATTTCGTTTATTTTATTTTGCGTTGTTTTGCAACCCGCTTTTCAGTATTTCTGCAAAGGCCTGCTCCTCAAGATGTAAAGTGCATATTTAAAAGTTAATGTAACAATATTGAGGACTGTTCATAGAAAGTTTATCACATTGAACAATTTCTTTTCATTCTGCAAACCTAAAACGACAGCATGTCAAAAATGATGTCAATGATGTTGGTGTGAGTTTTTATTCAATCTCACCCCACCGTGGCAAAAATGGTTTAATTATTACCTTTTGCCTAATTGGACATAGGTGAATATTTTAGGACCACACCCGTATGTCCCGTCCTTCGATATAAACAAAATAGTGAACTTTTAGGAGAACTGGTTCGAATAATTTGATTTGGTCTGGTTTTAAAGGTGCTAATTAATACGATAGAAAGGGTTGTGTATTAGCGATAAATAAGGGTATCCGGCGAACAAAACATTTATTAACAAAAAAAACAACGAATTTAACAAATAAGCGGCTTAACGATAAATGATATTCTTAATAGCGAACGAGAGAGAGTAAGAGTCTTTTTAATCTATTAATTATTGCGGAGAGAGTATTTTTACGGCGAAGAGAGACGCACAAGCGAACAAAGTGTTCAACTCGGAGAGCAGAAAGAGACTACTGAAATTCTATTCAAATCTCTGCACTATTATCTTTGATAGTTTAGTTTACACCATTCGCCCTGAAAAGGGCCAAACACATGTTACACTTCTTTGGCAAAATGACCTGCTTTTACCCCGAAACTATAAAAAATGCAGATGTATATTTTATGAAACACACAACGCTACACTCAAGTTTTTCAGAGAATTAAATATTTTAAACACAATACAGATTGTCCCAACAGATTTACAGAGAGATATTTTTATAAAAGCAAATTAATGTAAATAACTGTTGTTTTCACAACATACTCCCCCGCGTTGAAGCACTGGCTTTAACATAAACCTAACCTAACATAAATCAACTTACAATGTTCTTAAGCGAAAACACTAAACTTAACTTAATTTTAACAGTCATTTGGTAGAGGACACAATTTATTAATAGAGCGCTTGAAGACTCCATCTTTAGTTTTGACCGATGCAACTCTTACTCGGCCATCCTTTCCGGGAAAGACATCAATCACTCTTGCTAGAGCCCAGTAAAGAGGAGGAGTGTTATCTTCAATCAACAAGACGAGATCGTTGGGCTCTAGGTTCTTATGAGGAAGAAACCATTTAGGGCGATTTTGGAGTCTGTTCAAGTAGTCAATTGACCATTTTTTCCAAAACATTTGCTGGAGTTTAGAGAGATGTTGCCATAAACTTAATCTATTTTCGGGAATGTGGATTACATCCCTTTCAGGAAATGACGTAAGAGATTGTCCAATCAAGAAATGTCCAGGGGTCAGATAGGTTAGATCAGAGGGATCATTTGAGAGGGAGCAAAGCGGTCGAGAGTTGAGCACAGCTTCAATTTGAGTGAGAACAGTGGTAAATTCTTCAAAAGTGAGCTTAATATCACCCATGAGTCTACGGATATGATGCTTTGCGCTCTTTATAGCGCTTTCCCAGATGCCACCATGATGAGGGGCTCGAGGAACTATGGTTTTCCAGCGAATATGCGATGATGCCAAAAAATCATTAATAGAGCGAGAGTTTTCTTTTTCTTTTAAAAACTTATAAAGTTCAAACAACTGATTACGAGCTCCCAAAAAGTTCGTGGCGTTGTCACTGAATATAGTCTGAGGGAGGCCTCTACGGCTAATAAAACGTTTTAGAGCGAGAAGAAACGTCTCTGTAGAAAGGCCGGACACGACTTCGATGTGAACAGCTCGAGTCGATAGACAAACGAAAAGAGCAATATAAGATTTTATCAAGGGAGCTTTGCGGAGTTTGGAAGCTTTAATCTGAAAGGGGCCACCAAAATCTAATCCTACATGAGCGAATACTCGAGAGGATTGCAAACGTTCCTTTGGCAAATCTGCCATAATCTGAATAGCGGGTTTGGCATTAAATCTAAAACAAACTATACATTGGTGTATGACCTTTTTAACTTCACGTAGTCCATTTAAAGGCCAATATTTAAGTCGAATTTGAGATAAAGTATTTTGAGGACCAGAGTGACAAAGTCTGATATGTTCTCTCTGAAGAATGAGACGTACTACACGATTTTTTGAGGGAAGGAGAAGAGGATATTTTTGATCAAATGTGACGTCTGAGTTACCAAGGCGACCTCCTACACGCAGCATTTCATTTTCATCCAAAAAGGGGTTTAAGCGTAAAATAGACTTATTGGATAGAGTTTTACCTTTTTTAATCTCAGAAATCTCAAGCGAGAAAGAAGAATACTGAAGCATCTTAACAATCTTCAGTTCAGCGTTTTGAAGTTCGCTTACTTCAAGAGAATTTGATAACTTATGAGAAGGCGATTTGGCATTATTGGCAAACCTGAATATAAATGCTAAAGTTCTTACAAACCTTGAAAAATTAGAGAACCTATCAGAAAGAGAGGTGAAAAAATCTATTTGATCATTTCGAATGTGAAGAGTTACTTTCCTTTCTTCGGGTAACTTGGAGGTATAAACTTTTGGATTGTATTTCAACAAATCCAACCGAAATTGATTCAAAAATTGAGGACCATGAAACCACAAAGAAGATTTAAGTATTTCAGCGGGTAGCATTCCTCGGGAGAGTATGTCGGCAGGATCCTCTTTGGATCGTACGTGCCTCCAATGAGCGTTAGGAGAATTATCTAAAATTTGTGCAACCCTATTTGCTACAAATTGAGTCCAACGAGAGGGATGCGAACGAAGCCAAGCGAGAACAATTTCTGAATCCGACCACATATTTATAGAGTCTAAGCGAGAGAGTTTTTCTTCAATAATATTAGCAATCCTTGCTGTGAGCTTACTACACAATAGCGCACCCATGAGTTCCAATCTTGGGAGAGTCAAGGGTTTTAGCGGAGCGACACGACTCTTAGATGCTAAAAGTGAACAAGATACTTGTTCTGATCTATAAATCACACGTAGGTAGATGCAAGCTCCATAAGCCTTTAAACTTGCATCCGAGAATGCGTGAATCTCAACACTAGTGATTTCTTG
This sequence comes from Diabrotica virgifera virgifera, assembly GCF_917563875.1. Taxonomy (NCBI): domain Eukaryota; kingdom Metazoa; phylum Arthropoda; class Insecta; order Coleoptera; family Chrysomelidae; genus Diabrotica; species Diabrotica virgifera. The sequence continues at coordinate 204,646,678 of NC_065443.1, read as the reverse complement.
ACTTAAAAAGAGACACCGAGGTATATTTAAATCCTTAAAATTAGAGAGACTGCGAACAAAATTTAGCCACTCATGCAACGTATCTGCATCTATGATATCGTTCCAATTAATTTTGGAAATCCAAATTTGTTGCATGATTAATTTAGCGACAACTGTAACTGGGTTAATTAGGCCTTGAGGATCAAATATTTGGGCAATCATTGACAGTACTTCTCTCTTGGTGTACGAGTCCTTTAAGGTAAAATTTGGGAGAGAGATTGAGAAGGTGTCAAGAATAGGATTCCAACATAAACCTAAAACCTTATTGGAGCCATTATCTGGAGCTATTACATAAGTAGTGTTCGAAGAGAGAGAAGAGATATTTTTTAAAAACAAGTCTGAGTTAGAACACCATTTATGGAGAGAGATACAAGCGGTTCCAAGCAAACTAGTTATTTCCTTATGAGCTTTAAGGAGAGTCTGTACATCATTAGCGCCATAGAGAATGTCATCAATGTAACAACTATTTTGAAGAGCATCACTGGCCAGAGGATACTCAATCTGATGAGTTTGTGCCAGTTCCATTAAACAGCGAGTACTCTGAAAGCTAGCGCTTTTAGTTCCATACGTGACGGTTTGCAATTCAAGACACGCAATGTCTTTTTCAGGGGAGTCACGCCACAGAATATTTAAAAGAGAGGTTTGAGCAGGATTTATTCTAACTTGTCTATACATTTTTTGTATATCCGTTGTAAAAACGAAGGAATACAATCTAAACCGTAGCAAAATGTCAAAAAGTTCCGGTTGAAGAGTAGGACCTTTGAGTAAAATATCATTGAGCGAATAACCACTAGAGCTTTTCATCGAACCATCAAAAACAACCCTAAGCTTTGTTGTTAAAGATTCTTCCTTAAACACACAGTGATGCGGTAGAAAATATTTATTTTCTAACTTTTCGTTGGTTAGAGAGAGAGGCACTATTTTCGCATGTTCGAGAAGAAGATATTCATTAATGAAAGATTTATATTGAGCGTATGTACTTTCGTTTTTTAAGAGCCTATGTTCTAATTTCATAAATCTTTTAAAGGCCATTTTAAAGGATTCACCTAACATTTTATTAGCGTTTTCAGAGACAAATGGAAGATTTACTTGAAAGCGGCCTGAAGGTAATACAAGAGTAGTTTTGCTAAATATTTGTTCCGCTAATTCTTCATCGGGAGTTAATTTACTAACGAGGGGAACTTCTTCAATTTCGAAAAATTGTTGAAGCAACTTATCCAACTGATTTTCTTCGGGTTCGGATTGAACAAAGAGAGAAACATTTGACTGAGAGATAGCCAAATGTGAATTACGGTGAAAAACCTGAGGATTAATTGTACCAAAAATAACATAGCCTAAGTGAGTATTCTGAAGAATGGGAAGATTTTTTCCTAACCGTATAAATCCATCCGTCAATAATTCACTATAGATATCACCAGCTAGAAGCAAATCAATTTTACCCGGAACAGAATACGAGGGATCTGCGAGAGTGAGATCCTGTGGGACTTTTATTTTACTTCTATCTATAGTAGCTCTAGGAAGCCTACAAGTTATACTATCGAGTACAGCGAAAGAAGTTGTAAAACTTCTGTCCTTTACATTATAGGGGAAAAATTCTAAGTTTAACATTTCGTTTGAGAGTGAGGTGTTTTCGGATATGGTTGATATCTGTAGCTGTTTAAAATAAGGGATGAGTTTTAACTTCTCAACCAAATCACGAGAGATAAACGAATGTTGGCTCCCATTATCTAGGAGCGCTCTGGCATGCATGGGTCTGCCGTCTTTCGAATAAACGGTTACTAAAGCGGTAGCCAACAATACATCAGTTTTAACTGATAAAGCGGAGAGAGATGTGGCTGCCTGAGAATCTGGAAAATTTTGCATATCTACAGGAGGTCTGGATGAGCTAGTAGAAGCTTCATTTTGGATGCGATTATTAAAAGAATGCTGAGTACATATGGGAGCGACAACACGAGAAGCACCTTGAGAATTTTGAGGAGTTTGAGCATTGCGCTCACGAGAGAGAGCTTGCCTATTGATGTTCCTAGAGGAAGAGACATTTTCAGAGGTTCCATGGAGGGATGAGTGATGATGACCCCCACACAAAGTACATGATCGAGTAGAGCCGCAATCTTGAGAGAAATGTTTACTACCCAAACAATTAAAACACAGTTTCTTACCTTTTACAAAATTAAATTTTTCCTGTAAAGAGAGGCATTTAAAATCATTACACTGATAAACCTTATGAGCATTACTTTTACAAAAAATACAATTATTATTATCAGAGAAAGAGTGTGATGGTTGGTCAACTGATGAGAAGAAAGATGCTTTTGATTGAGATCTGTTATTAACCTTTTTATCATGATCTGAAACATTTAATTTTTCCTGAATATCACACTTTTTCTCGAGAAATTTAAAAAACTGTGAAAGGGTAGGTAAGGTCTTTGTCCCAATATCATATTCAAAGGCCCTATGTGTAGCAAAATCTAATTTTTGTAAAAATATTTCAATTAATAGTAAATCCCAATGCTCAATTGGTACGGACATATTTTTCAAAGCAAGCAGCGTCTGCTGAGCTAGAGTTAAAAATTCGCGTAATGCCTTTGAATTACTTTTAACTAGAGATGGAGCCTTTAACAATTTTTGAATGTGTAAGCTAATCACTCGCGATTTGTTTTCGTAACGATCTTTGAGAGTTTTTACAGCTATATCGAAATTCTCGTCGATAACTTCGATGTTGTCGATCAACTGGAGGGGTTCATTTCGCAGGAACGATTTAAGGTAAATAAATCGTTGCACATTATTGAGTTCTTCATTGTTCACTATTAGCGTCTCGAAGAGCTGGTAGAACGAGTTGAACTCAGAGAATGACCCGCAGAACGTTTGCATGGTGATCTCCGGAAGCCTAACCTTAGCAGTGGCCACAGTTGACTGAGTGCTATTTGATCTGAGAGGAGGGGGGCCCAACAATAACTCGTCCATCTTACGCTGTAGGCCCGCGAGAATAGAGAAATATTTTTGCTCAGTTGTTACCCTGTCTTCTGCTTCAGTACCGGCTTCATCAATCTCGTCTATCTGATCCATTATTTCTTCATATTTTAAAAAACAGGTTTTTAATTCTGTTTGCCGAAATTGAAATTGTAGCGCATCCTTTTCCGTACTAGCCTTTTGTGAGAGCCAGTTTTCAATTCTTGTAATTTTAGCCTTTAAAGGCGTCCTTTTTTTCTTGAGGTCTTCCATTTCTATCCCGAATTCGATTGAACACACGGCGAGAGAGAGTCTATCGATACGCGGCAAAATCTAAATTACACTGGAGAGTTTTTTGTCAATTAACAAGCGCGGCGAGAGAATAAGAGTCTAAGTTTCACAGAGAGATACAGCGTCTACGTTAAATGTCTACAAAAGTGTTTTTGACCGTAAAATGTCTTTGAGCAGAGTTTACCTTGGATCAGCAATAAAAGTTTTTAAAAAATGGAAAAAGCTCACCAAATTAGTCCAATTGATAAAGCAACAGGCGGCAGCTACTAACCACACACAATAACTTCACTTCCTTTTACTTAGAGTTTATCGCGACGCGAACTAACAAGTCTTGTAGAGGTATTACACACAAAAATGTCCGAAAAAGCGGCACAAACGCGAAAACCAACCAAAAATCCGGGTCGATGTAGACCATCAAATGGTGTGAGTTTTTATTCAATCTCACCCCACCGTGGCAAAAATGGTTTAATTATTACCTTTTGCCTAATTGGACATAGGTGAATATTTTAGGACCACACCCGTATGTCCCGTCCTTCGATATAAACAAAATAGTGAACTTTTAGGAGAACTGGTTCGAATAATTTGATTTGGTCTGGTTTTAAAGGTGCTAATTAATACGATAGAAAGGGTTGTGTATTAGCGATAAATAAGGGTATCCGGCGAACAAAACATTTATTAACAAAAAAAACAACGAATTTAACAAATAAGCGGCTTAACGATAAATGATATTCTTAATAGCGAACGAGAGAGAGTAAGAGTCTTTTTAATCTATTAATTATTGCGGAGAGAGTATTTTTACGGCGAAGAGAGACGCACAAGCGAACAAAGTGTTCAACTCGGAGAGCAGAAAGAGACTACTGAAATTCTATTCAAATCTCTGCACTATTATCTTTGATAGTTTAGTTTACACCATTCGCCCTGAAAAGGGCCAAACACATGTTACACTTCTTTGGCAAAATGACCTGCTTTTACCCCGAAACTATAAAAAATGCAGATGTATATTTTATGAAACACACAACGCTACACTCAAGTTTTTCAGAGAATTAAATATTTTAAACACAATACAGATTGTCCCAACAGATTTACAGAGAGATATTTTTATAAAAGCAAATTAATGTAAATAACTGTTGTTTTCACAACAGATGTTAAATAGAATTTACGTTCTTACCGATTTTCATCCATGGGCAACAGGAAGAAACTCAAATTTTTATGGTGCCTGGAATTTTGCCACATAAATAAACACACATTGCCTTTGGGTTAAATTCATCATAACCCCAATTCAAAATCACCAACCTTCTTAGAAAACTGGAGAAATACCACAGTAATGCATATTAAATTCGAAGTAAACCAACTTAACAATTGCAAAATATCAGAAAACAATAATAAATAACTCTAAATAAACAACTGTTTGTTTATAAGGTTATGTTTGGAATAAACATACATAAATAAACCAGATTTACTCACTGTTGCCAAATGTCACCAATTTAGATAGTTACTTGTGATTAATTGTTTGAATACATTCAATCAATAATTAGAAAATATTATTTTTCAAATTTTATACAAGTGTGTACGTAAAGGATTTTACCATTTATGAATTTAATTTTCAGCTTTTTGAAAAAAATCGATAATCATAATTATTTTATTATACTTTTGGAATATTCTTTATCGGAATATTTTAAATCTTGCAACAGCAACATTTTCCTCCTAGTCTACTGCGCAGTCTGCTAGGAGTTTCTGCAAGCGCAGGAACCGCATAAAAACTAGAGTGAACTAACTGATTCGTATAAGCAAAAAAACTGTGCTAGTACTATACACTTGTATTTCCTTTCTCAAACAGTTTCAGCTACACATTGTGTGACCTTTAAGACTTCCTGCTTTTTTGATAACTCTAAATCATTAACAATGCTAATTTGTTTATATTTATTTTATATTCTACTGTTTACACACATTAGAACAATATAAACTGTTGATATAGTATTTTTACTACAAAAACGTTATTACGTAGGCCAAAATTTTTGACGTAAGAGAACTGTCAAAACCTTAGAATGTGACTTTTCATTATTGCTATGTTTATTATAAACACGGCAATAATGAAAAGTCACATTCTAATGTTTTGACAGTTCTCTTACGTCAAAAATTTTGACCTACGTAATAACGTTTTTGTAGTAAAAATACTATAAGTCTAACATAGCCACTTCTATTTTTATATTATTGTAAAATTTTGGTTTTAGATTAATGCTAATAGAGTAATGCTAGGGTAATGCTTTAATGCTAAACAAGTTTATCTATATTTAGGGAAATAGTGACTTGATGATAAGTATACAGTACATATACAGGGTGCCCAGAAACTCTCCTGACAAAACGAAGACCGGAGATTCTTTAGATGAGTTTAAGACAATTTAACCCAATTCACCTATTAGTCCGAAATTGGTTCCTACGGGAGATAGAGCTCTTTGAAGATGGCGCCTTGCAATTAGATTTTTTTGGAATACCTCCAGAATGCTTCTATTTAGAAAAACGAAAACTGATACGCCTATTTATCTTCCAGAGATAAATCGATTCCATCAATTTCGAATTTCTAGTACCGGTCGTAGGTGTCCGTTTTGGGTAGGGCAGCGGTTATTTTTATCTCATAACTTTTTTGTCTTTAACCTTTAAACATTTTTAAAACACTGGGATATTAAATTGTGCGGTATTCTAGTAGTAACAGGTACTCTTGGTCTAAGTCGGTAGGATACACCGTTTTCTAGAAAAATCGATTTGAATATTTTTCGTTTTTTGAATTTGAAAAAAATTTCTTATAAGTTGGGTTACCGTCGAATGCCAACATGGTCAACCAAACAAAAAGATGAATATGGCGATTCTTATTGTGACATTATTTGGTGTGAATCTGTATTTTGAGTTTACTCCTCCTAGTTTAAATCTTTTCTCTAATTTATGTATATGTCATTATTGAAGATCTATATACTTACTAGAAATTACACTTACTATTTTTAATGACACTGACATTACAAAGAATCGCCAAAATTGTCATATTTCGCCGCTACTCACGCTGGCATCGTTTCATGTACCCCCACTATGGTCACGCACGGAGGGAATAGTATGTTTTTGGGGTTTTTCCCTAAATTTATCTTATTTCATTGACTTCTTCTTTCTTCTTCATGTGCCGTGCTCGATTATCGAACGTTGGCTGTCAGATTGGCTATAGCAATTTTGTTAACGGCAGCTCGGAAAAGGGATGCAGACGATCTGTTATACCATTCTCTCAGGTTTTTAAGCCATGACGTTCTTCTTCGACCTGGCCCTCTTCTTCCGTCTACCTTGCCTTGTATTATTAAATGGAGTATATTATATCTCTCTGGGTGTCGCATAATATGGCCAAAATATTCAAGTTTTCGATTTTTAACTGTTCTGATGACTTCCGTGACTTTTCCCATCCGGTGCAAAACAACTTCGTTACGAACTCTATCCACCCAACTTATTCGTAGGATTCTTCGGTATACCCAAATTTCAAAGGCTTCCAATTTCTTGAGAAGAGTATCTGTTAAAGTCCAACCTTCGACACCGTACAAAAGAGTAGAGACCACATAACATCTCACTAATCCAATTTTAAGATTCAAAGTAATGTTGTTTCCACATAAAAGTTTCTTTATCTTAAAGAATGCAGCTCTGGCCTTCTCTATACGTATTCTAATTTCTTTGCTCATGTCCCAGTTCTCATTTAGATTACAACCAAGGTAGGGGATACTGTCAGTTCTCTCTAATTGTTCACCATAAGCTGTTACTACTTCCGGTTGTATTGGCGTCTTACTGACAACCATCACCTTGGTCTTTGCGGTGTTTAGCTTGAGTCCATATTCATCACACGTTGTGGTAATACTATTAATGAGATGTTGAAGTTCTTAATAATTGCTCGCATTAACACCGTGTCATCCGCATATCTCAAATTATTAATATTGACGCCATTCATTTTGATACCACATTGAGCATTATCCACTGCTTTATTGAAAACAAACTCAGAATACTTAGATGTTAAATATTAGTGGGGACAAAATGCAGCCCTGCCTTACTCCTCTTCGTATTTGAAGTTCTTCAGACGTGTCCCGGCCAATCCTGATGTTTGCACGTTGATGCCAGTAAAGATTTTTGATAATGCGTAGGTCTTTATCATCAATACCCACTTTCTGAAGAATATTTCATTGACTAACCCAGTGGTCGGCAAACTTTTTAGCCAAAGAGCCAAATATGAACATTACAACAATTTAAAAAAAATTGGGAGCCAAATCTGCTTGTTCAGCAAACTTTTATTACACGAAATAAAAGTAAAGCCCTACTACATAGCCCCATCCATAACCCCCAAAAAATTGAAACGTGTATTTTCGTTTCTAATCACCGTAGAAACTTATATTTTCTTTCGTTTTGTACAGGGTTCTATTTTCTACAACACTGTATTTTTTACAAAACTTTTGGCGCAAAATTCATTTTTTTAAATGTTGATATGTAGAACCAAAAAGAGAAAAAACAGCAAACATGAGCTTTTTCAGCTGATCATAAGAATCAGGAATACTATTCCAAGCGTTGAAAATGATCATGTCTTCCTTCTCCAGGTCATTCAAAGCAGACCACTTGTGTTGTGAACATTGTTTTCTTCTCCAATATTTCCAATTCAATACGAAGACGTTCGAACTTAGAGCGCCATACCTCCTTGCTCTTAAATACATATTTCAAAGCTATGAATGCAAATGTTCAAAGGAGAAAATTTCAACTCGGTTATCGTACCATTAAGAGGAATTTTGACAAATGCTAAAGTTTGTAAGTTTGATAAAAGCTAATTTGTCAGAATAAGATGTAGGTAATGTTTTTCCTACCAAGTTTTTCTTAAATGAAAATATTGTGCTTTCCGTGGATATTTGTGCCAGAGCCGCACCTAAGGAGCCAAAGAGCCACATGTGGCTCCGGAGCCGCACTTTGCCGACCACTGGACTAACCTGTTCTAACATCATGTGCCAGATTCAGTGTGATGCCATACCGCTGAGTCCCATTTCCTAGTAGTCGAGGAAATAAAGCTGAAAAAAATGGCAAAACCTCGCAATTTTTTCGTCCAGCATCGATTTGTACAAAAATTTGAGTTTAGGCTCATTACACCCTCTAGTTCATTTTCTATATTGAGCCGTTATACGCTTTTGGTTTTTAAAGGGTGAAAAGCACCCCTTATTGTAAAAAAATATAAAATAACATTTTAAACTTTAATATTGTCAACATTTGGTTCTTATTAGTTACATAATGATTTTTTTATGCTTTAAGATATACTATCATAATATTTCAACCCTTAAAACCACCCTTGTTGGAGCTATATATAAAAAATTTACTTATCCTAAAAGAATAATTTCGGCTTGCATCGATTTACATAAAAATTTGGGATTAGGATCATCTCACACTGTACTTCATATTCTATATCATGCTTAAGGGCGTTGATTATTTTTAGGGCTGTAAACTACCCCTTATTGTCAAAAATTATATAAAAACATTGTAAACTTTAATATGGGTAAAATTTGGTTTTGATTCGTTAAATAATGATTGTTTTATACTTTAGGATATAATATTATAATATTTCAACCCTTAAAAACCACCCTTAATAACATTACAGTTTTTATAAATAGATATTTTAATAGAAATATAGAAAAAAAGTAGAATTAAAGAATTACAAAAACATTTATTTACACAAAAATACGAATTTACAAATATGTACAAATACAATTACAAATAGTTTTTTAATCATCTTCCAGTATACGAACCGGTTCTGTGGTATTATACATACATTGAAAATTATCCATAAGCGGATTATTCGAATTTTTCGAAAAAAATTCGTTTTATAAACATAGCTCCTTCATTTTTGGCGATAGAAAGTTTTTTCAAAAATGACTTTATAAGACTGTGTAAATTAAATTTCGTAAGATCCCTTAGTTTTTAATTAGGGTGGGTTTAAATGGCTCGAATAAGGGTGTGTTTGCTAGTAAATAGAGGTTTTAAACAGCTATATCTAGCTAACTGTTCACTGTAATGAAAATCTATGCACAAAGTAATTTTAGTTATTAAAAAAGCTACAATTTAGTAGTCTATTATTTTTTTCGCATCTCCGGTATTTTCAAAGATATTTTGAAGTAAAAGGTGAACAATGAGAAATTCCAAAAAATTATTTTTTCTTTAAACTCCAATTTTTCTAAAATTAGGCGTTTTAAATAGGTCAAACTTTTTGGGTGTATTGATAATATAAAAATAAAAGGAATTACGGAAAGGTTAAGACCAATTTTTAATTAGGAGGGTAGTTAGGGGGTTGTTTTCACTGATTTTTTCATAGAGAAAAGCAGGTACCGATCTTTTTTTGATCATAAGTCGCTTAATTTTCAGGCTCGAAACTTTTTATTACTATTTTTTGAAAGGGCTAACTGTATACTTGAAAAAAATATTATTTAAATTTTCCTCTAAAAATGCAAAGTTTTTCCGTTATTTTCTTTGAATATTTCAAATTATGCATTTGACGAAAAAAGCTAACTTTTAACATGCCGTATCTCGGTTTGTATTAGTCTTAAGGATATTACAGAAAAAGAATTTGGTTTGTGTTACTAGAAGATACAATTTTGATACCTACAGTTTTTTTGATTAAATGCATATTTTTCGAGGTATTCTCAAAAAACCCTCTAAAAAAGTCGATTTTTTCATCGAAAAACTGTTACTTTCAAGCGCGAATAACTCGAAAAATATTAGTTGTACGAAGAAAATGTAAAAAACATTTTTTTCTTAGAATTACTTTTTACATCGATTTGCGTGGTTAAAATGTAATAAAAAATTCCCGCCCTCGAGATGGGGTGGCAACCACCCCCAAGGTTTTAGCGTACAGCGGCATGATATAGAAAATGATCCTTGGACTATTCCCTACCTTCTGTGAAAATTTAAAATAAATTCATGCTGGACGAAAAAATTGCGAGCCAAAATGCTTCATTTCCTCGACTATAATATGTGATTACTTTTTCATATTTCTCTGGTCACTCTTCGTGTTGATACCCTATTAATGGTGATCTGGGTCCTCTATGCCTTCTCGTTGTCGTAGGTCGTTGTCTTCGTAGTTCGTTAAGTTCCTTAGACTATTGTTCGGATGGTTTCCTAGTTTTTCGTTGACGATTTCATATGTTTTTTCACTCATTTTATCTAGGATCCTTACCTGTTTGGTTTCTCTATACGAACCTTTCGGATATGTGGGTATGTGGAAGTTATTTTTAATATTAGTTCAGGGTAATAAGGTTTTTTCCATGACACTTGAACAGCCAGGGTACTGAAGCGTTTTTTCGACAGGTAATACCTATAAGAGCAAATTGTAACTATTTCCTGCGTAGGATCTGGCGGCCATTTTTATTTATAAACAATTAAGTGTCAAAAAATGGCATTTTTCACTTTTTTTTTTCAAATCAATGGAAAACAGGGAAACTTATGGTTTTTTTAGTACAAATATCTTCGAGACTATGGAAAAAGCTTTAAAATGACGTATTACAAAGTTTGATATACTCATTTATTGTTAATATAATTGCGAAAAAAGGTCGGATGTGCAAAAAAAATATTTTCGCAATAACTGTTGTAAAAATTAGTGTACAGCTTTGAAATTTTTGTCAAATAAGGGTTCTTTGGTGCTTAATATGTGATAAAAATTTCAAAGCGATTCATTCAATTGTTTAAATTTTATTCAAATTGTTTATCCTAGGGAGCATTTTTTTTGCAATAACATAAGTCAAAAGAAAATGACGTTAGAACCATTCCACTGGTGTCAAATGAAAGAGCAGGAGCTATATTTTCAACTTGGTTTAAAAAAAGTGAATAAAAAAATGCATTTATTAGTAATAAATAATTATGCATAAGTATCGTAAATCTTTCCTTATAAACTTTTTATTTTGTTATACAGGGTGCCTGCGTAACTTGGAACCATATGGGAATCTTTTTTAATATCAATTTTACGAAAAAAAGTCATTCTTTATAAAGTGCTCTGCATAGTCTAAAACCTAAGATGCAATCATCAGATATCAAATTTTGTCAACAGTATACGAGGTATGTCAAAAATATGAATTTCGCTCAAGAGCAAACTACCTTTATATTTCAAAATATCAAAAAATTTTATAATGAAAAGTTATTTGTAATTAAAAACCATATTCAAATATGCAATAGCAGCCTTCGACTTGAAAAAAAAATTTCTGAAATTTTCCTAAATTACCGATCCCGAACATCATTTTTATTTATTAGAGACGTAATAACTCTTTTATTAATAATTTTATGAAAAAAAGTTATTCTTCATAAAAATCTGTGCATGGTCTAAACCTCAAGATGCAACTATCAGTTATCCCAGTTTGTTAATTTTATACGAGGTGTGTCAAATAATATGAATTTGACACACCTCGTATAAAATTAACAAACTTGGATAACTGAAGTTGCATTTTGAGGTTTAGACCATGCACAGATTTTTATAAAGAATAATTTTTTTCCTAAAATTATTAATAAAAGAGTTATTACATGTCTAATAAATAAAAATGATGTTCGGAATCGGTAATTTAGGAAAATTTCAGAAATTTTTTTTTCAAATAGATGGTTGTTATTGCATATTTGAATATGGTTTTTAATTAAACATAACTTTTCATAATAAAATTTTTTGATATTTTGAAATATAAAGGTAGTTTGCTCTTGAGCGAAATTCATATTTTTTGACATACCTCGTATACTGTTGACAAAATTTGATATCCGATGATTGCATCTTAGGTTTTAGACTATGCAGAGCACTTTATAAAGAATGGCTTTTTTTCGTAAAATTGATATTAAAAAAGTTTGCCATATGGTTCCAAGTTACGCAGACACCCTGTATAAGAAATTATACATATTTATTACAATTTTTATCAATAATGATATAGATAACATTACTTGGTAATTGTACACTTAAAACGGGGTAAAAAAGTTATTTTTTTTTTGGAAAAAGTTATTCAAAAAGTTTATAAAGAAAAATTGACGGTACTTTTACATAATTATTTATTACTAATAAATGCATTTTTTATTCGCTTTTTTAAACCATGTTGAAAATGTAGCTCATGCTCTTTCATTTGACACCTGTGAAATGGTTCTAAGGTAATTTTTTTCTGACTTATGTTATTGCAAAAAATGCTCTCTGGGATAAACAATTTGAATAAAATTTATACAATTGAATGAATCGCTTTGAAATTTTTATCACATATTAAGCACCAAAGAACCCTCATTTGACAAAAATTTCAAAGCTGTACACTAATTTTTACAACAGTTATTCAGAAAATATTTTTTTTGCAATTTCGACCTTTTTTCGCAATTATATTAACAATAAATAAGTATATCAAACTTTGTAAAATACGTCATTTTAAAGCTTTTTCCATAATCTCGAAGATATTTGTACTAAAAAAATCATAAGTTTCACTGTTTTCCGTTAGACCGGGCAGTATCGTCGCCCCCGCTAGCGCAATTATTCCGATTCGATTTTTTTGCACAAACTTACTCAAAAAGAGATCCTTATAACATATCCACAGGGTGCCGGGCGGTACCGTGGTCGAAAAATTTTTTAAACAATTTTTTTAAAACAAATTCTCAAAAATAATTTTTTATTTCCAAATTTTTTTTTAGATAATTTGGGTCATTCTGAGCAAAAAAGGTCTCCTGTCATTTTTTTCTAAAATTGACTGTTGTCGAGTTATACGCGATTAAAAATTTGAAAAATGCGAAAATGGCCATTTTCAAGGCTTCATAACTCGATCAAAAATGATTATTATGAAATTAAAAAAGTGAAAAAATCAAGATTCAAATACCTTCTTCAGCGTTCTGAAGAGATTTTTGTTATTAATTTATTACAAAGCTGTCATTTTTAGTTATTAACAATTAGCGCTATAGTCCAACTGTATCGTCGCCCCCGTTAACGGAACTATTTCGATTAGATTTTTTTGCACAAACTTACTCAAAAAGAGGTCCTTGTAACATATCCATAGGGTGCCGGGCGGTGCCGTGGTCGAAAAATTTTTTAAACAATCTTTTTTAAACAAATTCACAAAAATAATTTTTTCATTTCCAACAATTTTTTTAGATAACTCGGGTCATTCTAAGCAAAAAAGGTCTCTTGTAATTTTTCTCTAAAATTGATCGTTGTCGAGTTATATGCGATTAAAAATTTGAAAAATGCAAAAATTGCCCTTTCAAGGCTTCATAACTCGATTAAAAATGATTATTATGAAATTAAAAAAGTGACAAAATCAACAATCAAATACCTTCTTCAACGTCATGAAGAGATTTTTTCATTATTTTATTACAAAGCTGTTATTTTTAGTTATTAACAATTAGCGGTATAGTCCAACTGTATCGTCGCCCCCGTTAGCGGAACTATTTCGATTAGATATTTTTGCACAAACTTACTCAAAAAGAGGTCCTTATAACATATCCACAGGGTGCCGGGCGGTGCCGTGGTCGAAAAAAATCTAATCGAAATAGTTCCGCTAACGGGGGCGACGATACAGTTGGACTATAGCGCTAATTGTTAATAACTAAAAGTAACAGCTTTGTAATAAAATAGTGACAAAAATCTCTTCATGACGTTGAAGAAGGTATTTGATTGTTGATTTTGTCACTTTTTTAATTTCATAATAATCATTTTTAATCGAGTTATGAAGCCTTGAAAATGGCCATTTTCGCATTTTTCAAATTTGTAATCACGTATAACTCGACAACGGTCAATTTTAGAGAAAAATGAAAAGAGACCTTTTTTGCTCAGAATGACCCAAATTATCAAAAAAAAAAAAATTGTTGGAAATAAAAAAATTATTTTTGTGAATTTGTTTAAAAAAAAATTGTTTAAAAAATTTTTCGACCACGGCACCGCCTTTGGATATGTTATAAAGACCTCATTTTGAGTAAGTTTGTGCAAAAAATTCGAATCGAAATAGTTCCGCTAACGGGGGCGACGATACAGTTGGACTATACCGCTAATTGTTAATAACTAAAAATAACAGCTTTGTAATAAAAAAGTGACAAAAAACCCTTCAGAACGTTGAAGAAGGTATTTAAATCTTGATTTTGTCACTTTTTGAATTTCATAATAATCATTTTTAATCGAGTTATGAAGCCTCGAAAATGTCCATTTTCGCATTTTTCATATTTTTAATCGCGTATAACTCAACAACACTCAATTTTAGAGAAAAATGGCAGGAGACCTTTTTCGCTCAGAATGATCCAAGTTATCTAAAAAAAAATTGTTGGAAATAAAAAAATTATTTTTGTGGATTTGTTTAAAAAAAATTGTTTAAAAAATTTTTCGACCACGGCACCGCCCGGCACCCTGTGGATATGTTATAAGGACCTATTTTTGAGTAATTTTGTGCAAAAAAATCGAATCGGAATAATTACGCTAGCGGGGGCGACGATACTGCCCGGTCTACGTTGATTTGAAAAAAAAGGGGAAAATGCCATTTTTTGACAGTTAATTGTTTATAAATAAAAATGGCCGCCAGATCCTACGCAGGAAATAGTTATAATTTGTTCTTATAGGTATTACCTGTCGAAAAAACGCTTCAGTACTCTGGGTGCTGAAGTGTCACGAACAGGGTATATTTTTTGTCTTATTACCCTGGCCTATATGGTTTTGGGCTATTTGGATCTTCTTCCTGTTGGTTTTACAGGTTTGGTCCCAAGCTACAGATCCATATGTTATGGCTGGTATTTGGTATGATGATGATTGCCATTCTGTAAATCTTTTTTTGAACATGGCTGCCTGTGACATGACAGTATTCTTCCCTGTGGCACTCCTGCCTCAATCATTCCAACTTCAGACAGGACGTGCTCTATCTGAACCCTTAAGAGCGTAGGCGCAAAATTTCCGGCCAATGCTTTTTAAATGCATTAATTTTTTTCGAATCCTGAAAAAACTAATGAATATTTTTGAAAAATTTAAACGCAGAATGAGGGACTACATTTTAGAATAAACGAAAAGTTTCTATTGAATGAGATATTTGCAATTAAAAATAGTCACACTCAATTTCCATTTTTTTTCACCCCTGTAATTTATTAAAATAAACATTGTAGAAGTTTTCAGGGACTTTCGGACCTCGGTATCGGTAATAATGTAATCTTTCATTCCGCATTTAAATTTTTCAAAAATATTTATTAGTTTTTTTAGGATTCGAAGAAAATGAGTGCATTTAAAAAGCATTGGCACGACATTTTTCGCCTGGGCTCTTAAATGTTTTTTAGCTAGGTACGACGAGAAAATGCACGTCATTGCCTTGTCGTATATAAGTTGGGCCATTTTATGAATGACTCCTTAAAGTGCTACAGTTTGTCAAATGCCTTGTTGACGTCTAGGAATGCAGTATCAGTGTACTTCTTCTGGCTGCTTATTACTTTTGTAGCTCGGTGGAGTGTTCACTTCTGAAACCAAATTGTGCTTCTGGTATCGTACTACAGACTCTTCTTTTAACCTAGCTAGTATCATCCTCTCTGTAACCTTAGGCAATAGGGAGTAGGCTGATTGGTTTGTAGTTTTGAGACAATGTTTCATTTTTTCCTGCTTTCCGAAGCATTATCACTTGTTCTTTCCATTTCTTAGGAAATCGTCTTAGTCTGAGAGTCGCATTTATGATTTTGGTGTTGTATACGATCGCTTTCCGGAGCAGATCTTTTAGTGCCCTGTTTGTGACCCTATCTGGTCTCGAAAAGGCCAATGAATTTCACATACGACTATTTATAGCTGTTGTTGATTTCGAAAAACTCATTCGATTGCATCGACAAGTTAAAAAGTAAAAGGTCATATGCACGTAATATATTCAACCTTCAACCTTGCACTGAAGCTATTTCAAGATTTCAAAATTAGTGAAAAAATTTATAACTTTTTTATTGTTATAAGTATACTACCAAAATTTTTAAGGTTTATTGTAATTTATTTTTACGACACTTATATGGGTTTTTATTAATTTTCAAAATGATAATTTAGTGTTGCTTACGCAATTCTAGTGCAGAAATATAATTAAGAATTCTGCATGTATAATATGTGCATGTATGTCTTAAACAACTCAAGTGGCATGCGGGGCATTTATATTTAATAAGAAAAACCATTTTTTTTTATCCCGACACCAATATGGTAGAAGGGAATTTGATTATATATAAGAAAAAACCAAGACAGCTTTGTAATTAATAAGAGCTATGTAATCAGTATGATGAAAAGCAACTTCAACAGATTTTGGTTTACTAGACTCTAGACTAAGACGAAAAGTTTGAAGGTATCATTAGTAATATTAATTTTACGAAGAATGCTGTTTACCTCGTTTCGATCATACGTCACCCGGATATCATGCATTTCTCCATCAATTGCATCTGCATTATCAATATCAGATAGATTCGTATTATTACTGGTAGAAATAATATCGTTAATATTTTCTTTAAGATCTGTTTGGCAGGATTTCTTCATTAAATCAAACTCCCGCCTGGCCTGTACCTTCATTTTACGAAAGAGCCTGAGCTCAACTGTAGAGTCACTCTTAATAACTTAGAGGGCAGAAATGTATTCTTCCTGAAACTAAAAATATCAATCTTCAAAAATGTACTTAACTCAATGTATTACCAAAATAACATGACATGTATTATGTACCAACATGTAGGTACCTCATAACAATGCTTGTGGATGCAGATTAGAATCTTCACAGATTACAGAATCTGCAGATTACAGTGAAAAATCACTAAGTACAATGGCCAGATATTCAGTTGTGGATAGCTGAGAACATAACTTAATATAGCATTCGATGAAAGATCACATGTTATGTAGTACCAAAAATCTCACCAGGCTTTAAATATTTGGAACAAACCCATGTTTTATTGCATTTAGTACAAGTTAGACTGGACTTGATGAAAACAACTAATTCGTTCTACAAACAAAACAATAGAAAAAGTGGAAAATACTTCATATGCAAACAGATTAATTCACGAACTGTGTCACAAAGATTTTATTAATGATTCTTAAATAGACATATATGCCCTGCAGGAAACAAACTGGAAACGTTAAGCCGACCACTCACGATACTGCCGTATCGTTCGACAAAATCGTCGTTGATATCAATTCTGCAGTACTGCAGCATATATAAACCTTTTTCTCTCTGGTAAAATTGTAACGATTTTGTTGGATGGTTGTGGTCAAACAGGATCAAAATTTTTTCAATTAGTCGAATTCGACAAAATTGAACGATGCCCGACGGCTTAGTATGCCCAATACCAGGTGGACCAAAAGTCAGTTAACCGTTTTGTATATTAATAAAAGCAAAAATAACTGAAATAAAAAAAAACGTTTATTGTTTATTGTAAATAAGTAGGTACAAAGAAGTGCATACTTTACATTTTATGTTCAAAATGTAAACCACCTTCATCAGTACATTTTTGGCAACGCTTATATACAGTGTAACAAGTCTTTCTACAGACTTCCAAGTTGGCACGGAGAACTTCAAATTGGCAAAAACTTTATCTTTAACTACTCCCCACAAGGCAAAATCACAGGGCGTCAAATCTGGCTAACGTGCGGGCCTTTCAATTGTGTCTCTAGAAACTCACGAACTTGCATTCCGTAATGAGGCGGTGCACCGTCTTGCTGAAAATATCGAATACCTTGTAACTGTGGATTATTTGCAAGGCCCTTCACAGAGCATGATATATTTTCTTGGAGACGCTGCAAACTTGCGCGTGACTTTTTGTGATAGCATTAACTGACTTTTGGTCCACCCTGGGATTCAAAAACAAGAGAGTAAAGGAAGGTGTAGCAATAATAATAAAAATTAAATATAAAGATCAAATAAAAGGTTGTCGGTATATATCTCAAAAATACTTTTGGTAAAGTTGAACGCGAACAGCAAAATGATAATCGTAATAGAACCAGAAGATTCCAGATATGCACCATGAGACTTCAAACCTGAAAACGATAAAGAATACTTATTCTATGATAAGCTGAAAACACTAGTAGAAAACGAAGAAAAACAAAATAAATTAGGTACTCATATTATTGGAGAATTTCAATGCCAGAATAGGAGTCGAAGTAATTTCTGGAACAAAACAAGGATTTAACGAAAGAATCAGCACTAAGAACAGAAAAAGAATGTTGGACTTCTGCACACATTCTGCAACTAATGAAATAAGAAGATCCAACACATTATTTGGCCATAAAAATCGACAAGAATATATATTTCAAAATACTAGAGAACAAAGATCAAGCCTGTATGGCTGATGTCATCTAATGTTGGAAGCGTCCACTCTTGTCAACAGAAAGTGTGGCGCTTCGTAATACAACAAGACAACGAAATGAAAGAGCTGGGGAAAATAACACACATAAGAGGGTAACGTGGGTAATCTTCCTTACAGATATGTTTAAAAAAAGAAAACGAATAATTCTTACCAGAAAAACCCACTATAATAACTGACGACAAGACCGAGATATCTCAAAAACACGTAATGAGAGAAGACCAACTAACAAATAAGTTATTGTTATTCTTGTTGGTTAAAAATTTTTAAAATTTTCCATTTTTTTTTATTATTTTAAATAAAGGTACATAACTTCAAAAATACTCTCCGAAAATTTCAGATTGATCGGAGCAAAATTACCGAAAATACATGTATGTGTGGGTGTTTAGATTTATGGCCTTGGTTTGAACCAATTGGCCAGCTCAATTTTTTTTATTTTCATAGACACAATTTCCTAATTTTAACTGATATACATTATATTTTAATAATTACAAACATATATTACATACATTACATTAAAAATACATACTAATATTAAACACTATTACTAAATACTTATATTAAACCACTAATTGATATTAAAATATTTTTTTTCAACGCTAAGACCTAAACCCGATTCAACCTCGCGGAGGTTTAGGCCTTCTTTGTGATTTTTTTTGCTTTTTTTTCTTTTTTTTATTTTGTTTTTTTTATTGTTTTTTAATATTTATATTTTTTTTTATTATTTTTTTCCTTTTTTTTGTTTTTTTATATATTTTTTTTTGATTTTTTTTATATATATATATTTTTTTAAATATCAATTTTCATATTTTTTAAGTGGTTATAAACAATTTTATACAAATTTATATTTCGTGTACATAAAATGGAATTTAAATTGGTGGGGTGAGTAACTCCTACTGTTTGTAGATTCTTATATAACTGTTGATTCAGCATCTGGAAGTTTGCGTAATCGAAAATCACATGCTCTAATGTACCCAACTCCCCGCAAGTGCAGTTTTGAGAAGTGGCCAACCCTAGTTTATTTTTGTGAACTGGATATAAACCATGTTTGTTCCTTGCTCTATTTAAGGTTTTAATGAAGTGCCGATTTGTTTTTTTATAGAAAAAAAATTTATAGAAAACCACGGTTTTCTATAAATTTTTGGTTGGATATCATGAAATCGTATACCTTTAAGAGAGATATCATATTCCAGTTGCCATTGCTCCATTTGTTTTTTCTTAAACCATTGTCGTAGATCAGTGACTGGCATTAATGGTTCTTCTATCATTTCCCCTGTTGTAGTAGCATCCTTGGCAAGTCTATCCACTATTTCATTTCCGTTAATTCCATAATGAGCCTTAATCCAAACCAAAGAAATTTGTTTACCTGTATTCGTAAGTAACTGGATTGTTTCTAAAAATTTTATGATTACTACTGATGAAGTGATTGATAATTTAGTTTGTACTATTGTGTCTACCGAACTTTTGCTATCTGTTAATATAATAAACTTATTCTTGTGATGGATATTAATATACCTCAAAGCTTGAAGAATTGCAAATATATATAAAATTAAATACATCAAATTAAATATATTAAATATTAGTATATTAAATATTAATATACCTCAAAGCTTGAAGAATTGCAAATATATATAAAATTAAATACATCAAAAAATACATATAAAATTAAATTTCCCTACCTTCGCCTTCGGCTCACTTTGCAGTAGCTTCAAGTAGTGAGAAACGTTCAACAAGCTGTTCCCCTCTCTTTTGTAAATTACTCCGATATTCAAAAATATATTCTGGTGTGCATCACTTTACGATTTGATAGACAAGAAAGACAGTGAAAATAAAAGTTGTCAAAATTTTAAACGCGTTTTTCTCAAAACTGCTTTTTTCAAAGGCGGTATACATTGTAACTTAAAAACTACTT
Source organism: Diabrotica virgifera virgifera (assembly GCF_917563875.1). Classification (NCBI taxonomy): domain Eukaryota; kingdom Metazoa; phylum Arthropoda; class Insecta; order Coleoptera; family Chrysomelidae; genus Diabrotica; species Diabrotica virgifera. The sequence continues at coordinate 204,626,178 of NC_065443.1, read as the reverse complement.
GACCGACCCACCTGAAATTTTGCATATATCTTTTCTTTAGACATTTTCGTGAGGTAGCTCTGTCGAGAATGTTTTTGTTTTATGCTTATTTTTTGTATATCAATAATAAATATGTTGATTTTCACCTTTTTTTACACAAAATTTCGTTATTTTGACTTCTGAGTGATACCAAAAACTAAAAAACTCGACATTAAGTAGAAAACTCATTAAGCTAATAAACTTTTTTGAATATTTTGTTTCACCTGATCCAGTGACGAGAAATTTGCCACCGTTGGCTAATTTTTCGATATTTTGTCTTGAAATCTTTTTTAATATTCTTTGAATTGTGTTATGTATGTTTATTTAATTTAGAAATAAAATATTAATTCTACAATAGTTTAAAAAAAAGTCACAAAAATGAGCTTGAAATTTTGATTTCAAACCATACCCCTCCCCTAAATATGAGTTCACAAATAAATTTAGCGGAATTCTAGCCAGTTGTGTCTGAGTTTAGCGAACCGACTATATCTTCATTCCGCATTAGTTATTTCTGATACACCTTGTAGATGTTATTTTTACATCGACCTGATAACAGTGTTGAAGCTACTGTTAGTTGGATCTCGTGTTGCAATCCTTACATCTGATTAATCTACTTTAAGATTGAAAAACAAACTTATTATTATTCATTATATCTTATCACCAGTTATGACCCCCTCTAGGTTACAAAACGCTAATGGTCAAATTGCCGAGACCGTTCTTTAGTTTAGTTAGTTAGTGACACAGTGAAAGTGGTGAAGAAAACCTTTGTTAGTTTCGAGAAAAATTACAGCGAAGATGCCGGACGTTTCGCAAGATCATTTCGAAGTCGATCATCCTCTGGAGCCTCTTCTGACTCCGGAAATTATGCGGGCGAGGGGCAATACGTTGACCATGGAAAATCCCTTCTTCACTCAAAGAAAAAGGTCCGATAGTGAATCTGAAGATATCGAGACTAAATATAGATCACCCTCGCGCATTGCCTTATTCAAGAGAGAGATAGGACACAGGTAACTTTAGATAAATTCTTAAATAAAATTAGTGCATCAGTATTCTCGAGATCCATTTTATTAAACCTCTTTCAATAAAAGATCATCGATTCATTTTGATGCAAAAAACAGGTCATCCGTCGCAAATAATTTACAGTTAAATACTTTATAATGTAATTAAAACCCTATTTTTATCTTGTTCGCTTGATTAATTGCCAAAGTAAAGTAATCCTACAAAAATGGCTAATCACTAGAATAGGTTATGACACGGAGCAAAAAGTGTTTCTAATTCTGGCGAAAATGTTCCAAAAGGTGACAAAAAACACGGTTCAAACGGTTAAATTTTTGTTTGGATGTGAGTACTAACAGCACTCAATACGCGGAGTATTTTTCATTTCCTTTTCATCACTTCATCAATAGTTAACATTCTGTACACACTGTCATTTTTTACTCATTTACTCATATTTTTGCCATTTCACGCTATTTTACTCCAATGCCATCCTATACTACACGGTAGACTTTTCAATCGTTTTGATGCAGTATGAGTTTCTAGACGTTCATTGTACAGGTTGTCTTTTGTGCTCATATATCTACGCCCATATATCCAGTTTGTAACAATTGAATATTGGATAATGGATTCCAATAATGTTCAATCCAGTTCCGCTTTTATTTACACAAAGAAACTTTAAGCAAGTTATTTTTCCAACAAATGGAAAACAAAAACATAATTATTATGTCAATACACATTTTAATCACAAAAATTAACATACTAAAATAAACTGAATTCTTCATTATTCAACATACTAAAACAATGCAATAAAGAGATAATTCCAATATTAAAAAGTACTAGTAGTATGCAGGTATAGTAAAAAAACAATATTTTCGTGATATAAAAACCAAAATAAATGTTTAAACAAATTAAAAAAAAATAAATCTTTATCTATAGGCGCATGTAAACAGTTTTGACAGGACACGGTGTCCTGCTGTGAACTTTGCGTAATAGCTATTTGTATAACAAGGGAGGAAAGTGCTACTTTTCCTCCCGAGAATGAAGTTTACTGCCCGACGCGTAGCGGAGGGCAGTAATCATTCAAGGGAGGAAAAGGTACTTTACTCCCATGTTATACATATGGTTTTTCCACCTTCCTCAAATTAATAATAAGTCATTTTTCATTTTTACTTAATTTATTTATGTAACTAACCAACAAAATTTATTAAAACTAAAACTAACAAGTAGGTACAATATAACTGTCAACTGTCTAATATAAGTCAAATTATTGATGTAAACATTGTTAAATCAAATTAACAATTTACTGTTTTTTACCATTCTGCAAAATACTGGGTGTTTTATAAATAAACGTTAAAATGTATAGATACTTACGTAATAGAAAATAGATATTGTACAGGGCGTCAATAAGTTATATTTCATGAATGACGTCACTTTTACTTTTCCTCCCTAGGGAGGAAAAATATTTTCCTCCCTAGGGAGGAAAAGTACAACTTTGCTCCCTACAATCAGGTCCGGAAAAGTATACTTTCGGTAGAGGTAGGTGGAAAAAATTATTACATAACTTCATACCTAGTGGAGTCAATGGACTTTTTTTCTAACGGCAAAAAATCAAACAAATAGAACTTTTTATAATTTCATTAAGAAATGTATAATAAACCACATAATATCAAAAAGTTCTACTCTAAAAGTGGGTGCTTAATTTTTTTGTCAAACAAATGAACTGCAATATTAGTTGTTTTTTAAAATACCTACGACAATAGAAATTTTAGAAAAAAAAACTTACCTGACCATTGAAAAATTCAGAAAATTTTACACAAAAAATCATATATACAGATTTTTCTAAAATTAAATCTACAGCTTCTATATTTTTTATTTATAACGCTCGAGTAACCTCTCTCAGATTGGCGCAATGTATGGCAGCGTTCGGCGGAGCGCGCGATTTACTTAATATAACCTAACTTTTTAATGAATTGATCAAATTAAATTTTACAAATTGGTAATCAAAGAAGAACATTAAATCTATTTTATAGTTATATTACAAAGGAAGAAAAATATGTGCATAAGTATAAAAAAAATTATTTAAAAATGGGGTACTAATACAATTTTACCCATAAAAATCTGAAACATACACAAATTACTTTTCAAACATAGTACTAAACGATGTTTCATTAAAAAAAATCTCAAAAATTTTATTAATAATAATAATGTTTATTTAGGAATAACAATAAAGATTTACAAAAAAAAATAATAAAAAGCATAATGAGTACTACCTAAATAAACATAAATAACTCACTGAAGTTGAGCTACCCTGTATATATATTACTAATATACATACAAAAGTAGCACCCCTTGTGCGTGAGACTTAAAAATATAATATACTAATTTACAAATACAAACAAACACAAAAAATATTTAACAAATGTATAAATGTACACAGTTATATGAAAATTTATAAAAATACTAAAAACTCTTAACATTAATCAAGAAAAAATAAAAATATAATAATTTTAATATAATTTGTGATATAAATGTGGCCATCAATAATTCAAGAAATGTCGCAGTTGATAATAAAAATCTATTTAGATACATTTTCGATACAATTTTTTATTTCTTATTTAAGTTTATTTATTACAATTATTGTCCATTAATAAGTTCTTCGCAGAATTTTGTTGATTTGTTCCCAATCCATTGTTTAATTTCATATTTATACCTATGTTTTTTATAATTTTTTAATTGTTTTAAATTATCCGGTAGCAAATTGTACAATTTGGGCCCTATGTAACCAACATATCTTTGAAGGATGGATTTATTACATTTTGGTAGAATTGTATTGTTTTATATATCTAGTTTGGTGGGCATGACTGTTAAAATTTAATATTATCTTTTTTTCATGTATATGTATAAGGGCTTTATAACAGAATAATTGACGTACATTTAAAAATTTACTTTCGTTATATAACAGCTCACTAGAATATCTTAAATTTTTCCCGTATATAATTCTAATTAGCCATTTCTGAATAATATTTATAGAATGTAAGTAATTATTGCGTATTCCACCCCATCCTAAAAGGCCATATGTAAGTTGAGATTGTATAAGTGCATAATAAAGAATTCGCAAATGAGTTATTCCTAAAAATTGTTTTAAAAATTTAAGAGTCCTCTTAATTTATTTACTATATTATTTGCTTGGGTGTTCGATCGTAAATGTTTATCAATTATTATACCTAGATATTTAATCTCGTATGTATGTGGAATTTCATTTTTTGCATCAATTTTTAATGAGCCAAGATTTGGGAGGTTATTAACATATGATGTAAATGGTATATATGTTGTTTTTTCTATATTTAAGGTAAGTTTATTAAACTGAAACCATTTCTGAATTGTATCAAAATCTGTTTCAGCTTTTTGTTTTAAATTATTCCATGTATTTGCATCATAGAAAATAGCTGTGTCATCTGCAAAACTTATTATCTTACCTGTGACATTCAGTCTGAATAGATCATTGATATAAATATTGAAGAGAATTGGTCCCAAGACTGTTCCCTGTGGTACTCCGTAAGATATAATTCTTCCTTTACTGATTTCTCCATCTATAGAAACATGTTGTCTATTTAGCAGATAACTTTCTAGGATGTTATATGCAAGTCCTCTTATACCATATTTTTGAAGTTTATTTAGCAGTATTTTATGTGAAACTGTATCAAATGCCTTTGCTAAATCGACAAATATACAAAGAGATGGTTTTTCATTATCAAGATCTTTGTAGATGTTAGCTGTTAGAGCACAGATTGCATCTTCTGTTGATTTTCCCTCTTGAAACCCATATTGACATTCAGATAGTATATTAAATTTTTTTAAAAAATGTGTGAGTCTTATTTTAATTATTTTTTCGAATATTTTGCCTATATTTGAGATTAGGGTTATAGGCCTATAATTTTGACAATATGTTTCTTCGCCAGATTTGAATAGTGGTTTAATAGTTCCAATTTTTAATATATTTGGAAAAATGCCTAAATTAAGACATGAATTTATTATGTATGTTAAGGGATTTGAAATCTGCTTTGTTATTTATATTTAAATGATACATCTCAAAAAACGTAATTTTTGAAAGCTTCGCAGTTTTACAGAATTACTACCACTTTTAAAAGGATATTACTTCCAAGTTTAAAGGACTATACTAATACAATAATTATATAGGTGGTTTTTTAAAGTTTAAGATGTAATCTGTAAATGCACTATTATTTTACTTTGAAAATTAAATAAACAACTTTAGGCTATTGATTATGTACTATAGAAAGGAACTACAACGTTAACGGGGTTTTATTATTTCATATGGTCAATGAATCTCTATATATGAAAAAACCGCGGAGTGCTACCATTTAAAGGGGTGCGTTTTTGAAAAATGGGTGAATTAGTCCCTGGGCACAAGTTACATTAGGGTGAGTTCTGTGCACTTTTGGTACAAACACGTCTACATAAAAATTGTTCCTGCTTAAATTTCCTATCTAAATACGACTTTTTAAAGTCAACGATACTTTTTTTTACAAAAATATATTCAAGAGAAAAAGCACAAAGAAACCCAAAAGAAAGAAATTTTGTTTTTTGTCCCATAACTTTTGTCCACGGGGATATAGGTATAGACATTGCTTCACAGAAAAAAAACTTACACATTTTCTCTTTAAAATGTTGTTTGGTAGAGGTCATTAGGATTTACTGTTTTCGAAATATGATTTTTCAAAATTCGCCACTCACAGCAATTTTGGGCAATTTTCCTTGTTATTTCGCAAATATTGTTCTGTAACTTTTTTCTACGTAACTTTAGGCATATGCAATGGTAAATGTAAGAGGAATAGAAATCAATTGCCTTTAAAATGCTCTACTGTATAATGTTGTACGACTTTTTTTAAAGACTATCTTTTTCAAGATTTTATACTTTTAACGAGTTTTTATATTTTTTACGATTATGTTTTAAATTTTCCATTATTTTTTTTTCTACATTTAGGTAAATATAATATAATAAAAAAGAAAGTTTATTCTGTTTACTTTAAAATGGTGTCTTATAAAAAAGTGTCTTCTAGGATTATTTTTGAATAAGATATGATTTTTCAAAATGTAATAAGTACTTGCAACGATTTTTGATTTTAGGATTATTTTTTAAATTTCTCATTATAATTTTTTTATGTGATTGTGTGTTATGATTAAATCTTATTTTTTATAGGTAATACTTTGGATAAACTTGACTCGGCCGGGCAAACTTCAAAATATGGATTAATTCCAATATTTACTGTCAAAGCTCCTGCACCACAAGCTTTGATTGAAAAAATAGCATGTAAATGTACCAAACGATGTACAAAAAACTGCAGTTGTAGGAAGATATTAATTAGTTGTTCAATATTCTGCAAATGGTGCATGTGCATGGGTACTAATTGTGGGAACTCTAAGATAACTGAGGTGTCAGAGGAAGATATTGAAGCTTATGCTAACGAAGAGATGGACTTTGATTTTGAAAATTTTTTAAATGTCAACGTTTAAATAATTTTAACTAAAGTGATATTTTCTAAGACTAATGTTTATGTAATTTTTGTAAAAGAAATAGTTATTCTTCATAAATTGCTCCACATAGCATAAAATCTAAGATGCAATCATCAGATATTAAATTTTATCGCTCCAGTACCTAATAATTGATCTAAGGACTCTCGATTGAAATCGCTGTATTTGTGCGTTAATTTAGAACATCCCAGAGATACCGTACATCCAGGTGCATGTGCATGGGTACTAATTGTGGGAACTCTAAGATAACTGAGGTGTCAGAGGAAGATATTGAAGCTTATGCTAACGAAGAGATGGACTTTGATTTTGAAAATTTTTTAAATGTCAACGTTTAAATAATTTTAACTAAAGTGATATTTTCTAAGACTAATGTTTATGTAATTTTTGTAAAAGAAATAATTTTAAATAATACAGGTAAAAAAATATCAAAGAATCACTCGGTTTCCATTATTTAAATATAGATGATACAGCATTTTAAAGAACGGAAAGTAAGCCCTCTTTATTCAGCAATATAGTATATTCATGTACAAGAAAAAAAAGTTATAATGGGAAATTTAAAAAATAATCCTAAAATCAAAAATCGTTGCAAGTATTTTTTACATTTTGAAAAATAATATCTTATTCAAAAATAATCCTAGAATTTGTTGTAGTACACCATTTTAAAGTAAACAAAATAAGCTTTTTTATTCTATAATATAATATAAACCTAAATGTAGAAGAAAAAAAGTTATAATGAGAAATTTCAAAAATAATCGTAAAAAATGTAAAAAATAATGTTTTTTTTATATTACGTATTATATCATATATTTTAATATTATATAATATATTATATAATATTATTTTATTTTTATATTATATTATAAAAAATCGTTAAAGGTATAAAACTTTGAAAAACTATAACCTCTTTAAAAAAAAGTCGTACAACGTTATACAGTAGACCATTTTAATGGTAATTGATTTCTATTCCTATTTCGTGTACCATTGCATATACCTAAAGTTACGTAGAAAAAAGTTACAGAACAATATTTGCGAAATAACAAGGAAAATTTCCCAAAATTGCTGTGCGTTGCGAATTTTGAAAAATCATATTTCGAAAACTATAAATCCTATTTACCTCTACTGAAAAACATTTTAAAGAAGAAATATGGACGTTTTTTTTTCTATAAAGCAATGTCTATACCTATATCCTCGTGGACAAAAGTTATGGGACAAAAAACAAAATTTCTTTATTTTGGGTCTCTTTGTGCTTTTTCTTTTGAATATATTTTTGTAACAAAAAGCATCATTGACTTTAAAAAGTGATATTTAGATAGAAAATTTAATCAGCAACAATTTTTATGTAGATATGTTTGTACCAAAAGTGCATAGAACTCACCCTAATGTAACCTGTGCCCAGGGACTAATTCGCCCATTTCTCAAAAACGCACCCCTTTAAATGGTAGCACTCCGCGGTTTATTCATATATAGATGTCCACTGACCATATGAAATAATAAAATCCCGTTAACGTTGTAGTTCCTTTTAGCTATCTTATTTTGAATATAATCAATAGCCTACTTCGTTTTGAGAAATTTAATCAAAATTAAACAATATAATACGAACTCAAAAATATAAATTAAAAAAATGTTTATACAAAGTAATAAAAACTTTTTTCTGTTCAACTCACCTAAAATACATTTAATAACAAGCTTGAAAAATATTAAGTGTTCAAAGGAAAAAAAATTGAGCCCTCATACGGTAGGTATGTTTGTGAAGTCTGCGTAACTTGGAACCTATAGAAAACTTTTTTATTATCAATTTTACGAAAAAGTTATTCTTCATAAATTGCTCCACATAGCATAAAATCTAAGATGCAATCATCAGATATTAAATTTTATCGCTCCAGTACCTAATAATTGATCTAAGGACTCTCGATTGAAATCGCTGTATTTGTGCGTTAATTTAGAACATCCCCAGAGATACCGTACATCCAAATTGGTTACAATATGGTTTTGTATAAGAGTAGTTTATTATTTAATGACAATTTGGATGTCCTACCCAGGAGCCAGTACATTTGTCTGAACTTGAGATGTAACTTCCTGCTCTTCATTTGGATGTGTTTATTCATGAGACTTAGCCTTTGGTCGATATGCAATCCAAGGTATTTCACTTCTGTGCTGACGGGGATGTGTGTATTGTTAAGTGTGAGTGGAAGACAGACTTCCCGGCGGAAGTAGTCATCTTGTACACTCTTTTTCTACTCTGTGGTAATTTTGCCTTTTTGGTTTTACTGTAATGTATAGGACAACATTTTGAGAAAAAGTTTACTTTAAAATTTCCACTCGATTTTGGTTGGAGTCTGATCTACTGACCATGACAACAACAAACAGATAATGTTTTATTTTTATTCCTAAATATCAATCTTATTCAATAAATAATTTCAAAATACACAAACTTGAAATTTACGAAAGTATTTATCGTTGTGTTCGATGGTTGTCCAAACAAGATATTGTTAACTTTCAGAGATAACAATATTAGCCAGGCAACGATTTATTATAGCCAAAGGGAGTATTCCTTGCACTAATATTCGGGAAAAGCGGGAAATACAAAACATGAATAACAGATTTAATAGATACAATGGATTAGTAGATAGAATATTATTAGATATTATTAAGAACCCGAATGCTAAATAAATTGGAAGCATTCCAATTGTGGTATTATCGCCGGATCCTAAAAGTATCGTGGGTTTCGCACACTCCCAATGAAGATATCCTTAAAATGATGACACATTTGATGAAACAGAATATTTCAGACACATTCATAATAGTCCGTTCTTTAACGGTAAAATATTGCAAAACCTCTAAATTTTAAAGAACCGCTTGGATTGACATGAAATTTGGCATACACATAGCTAAAAAGTCAAAGAAAAAAAGTGATATTGTGCCGATATGTGCTTTTGCCCTGGAGGTGGTTTTCACCCCCTTTTGGGGGTGAAAAAATATTCGTCTAAAGTAAGTCAGAAAATGGATAAACTGGCTAATTTTAAGTAACTTTTGTTCTATGGAGTTTTTTCACTAAGTCAATACTTTTCGAGTTATTTGCCAGTGAATATGTTCATTTTTTCAACAAAATAACCACGCTTTTAGACGGTTTTTCGCAAATAACTCAAATAGTAAGTATCTTGTCGAAAAAACATTCTTAGCAAAAATATAGCCTGTAAACAATTTTAAAAAATGGTGTATATATCACGTCTCTATACCTAGTAGAAGCAGAGTTATAGCTAATGAAAAATAGGTTCATATTCGTCAAATTCCAAATGGAATACTTTAACGCGAAATAACCAAAAATGAAGCACATTTCGGGGAAAACTCATTACAACTTATTTAAAGTGTTTAAAAAAGCTTCATTTTTGTTTCATAAAAAAAATTTCTAGCGTCAAAAGTAAACAAGTTACACTCAAAATAAAGTTGGTCCCTTTTTGTTTTAGTAAAAAAATCGAGAAAATCACCCCTAATTAGTATCTTAAATGAACTTAATCGTTACGACTTCACAAGTTTCTTGACTCGTGTATGTATTGTTTATATGATCTGTAAGTTTCATCAGTTCAAAGTCCTTATTATTGAAAGGGCTGTAGTTAAAAGGGGTTGAACAAGTCACTGATCACGAATGTGTGCAAATTTAGAAACACCAAATCTTAATCAATTTTTGTCTAACAGAAAAACAAAAAAATACATGATATTCAGAAAAGCAATGCTGACTTTTTTTGTTATCGAGATTTTTGGTATCTCTAACAAAAGCATATTTTTCAAAATTAAAATTTTTAAAAATTTTACTTTGAAACCAAATTTTTTCAAAAATAAGCACTTTGAATCAATGAAACTTACAAATCATATAAACACAACATAAGTAAAATAATTTGTGGAGCGGTAACGATTAATTTCATTTAAGTTGCTAATTAGGGGGTGGTATTCTTTTTTGCTAAAACAAAAGGGACCAACTTTATTTTGAGCGTAACTTGCTTAAATTTAATGCTAGAAACTTTTTGTAAAAACAAAAATAAAGCTTTTTTTAAACACTTTAAAAAATTTATAATGGGGTTTCCCCAAAAAGTGCTTAATTTTTTGGATATTTCACGTCGAAATATTCTATTTGAAATTTGGTGAATATGAATCTATTTTTCATTGACTATAACTCTGGTTCTACGAGATCCAGAGACCTAACGCAAACACCATTTTTTTTACTTTTTTATAGGCTATATTTTTGCTAAGAACGTTTTTTTCAACAAATACTTACTTTTTGAGTTATTTGCGAAAAACCGTCTAACAATGTGGTTATTTTGTTGAAAAATGAACATATTCACTCGCAAATAACTCAAAAAGTGTTGACTTGGAGAAAAAGCTCTATAGAACAAAAGTTACTTACAATTAGTCAGTTTACCCATTTCCGGACTTATTTTGGACATATATTTTTTCACCCCCAAGAGGGGGTGAAAGTCACCCCCAGGGCAAAAGCACACATCGGCACAATATTACTTTCTTTCTTTGACATGTAAGCTATACGTATGCCAAATGTCATGTCAATCCAAGCGGTTCTTTAAAATTTAGAGCAAAAACCGTGAAAGAATGTACTATAATTAGGGAACCTAATAAATACCATCTACTTTGCCTCATAATACAAAAAAAAGTGGAGAGAAAGAGATGGATTGGTCGAAAGAAATTTTCATGGCCGCGTAATATTAGGCAATGGTGTGGGTCCACATTAGAAGAATTATTTCGCGCAGCAACCAATAGAGAAAGGATTCAGGAAATTGTAAACATGATGACGACTAACGTCTGAATACGGCACGGGACCTAGAGAAAAAGAAGATAGAATTTACTTACTACTTATTTAATATTTTCTAGTCGAAATCTGGATCGTTGATTTGGAGTGTCATATAAGACTAATAATTGTACATATTTATACCTATGAGAATAAACCACAATCGATAGCAATGGGAATTGCATTTTAAAGGGCCTAGCCGGGTAAGATGATGAAAAGTGCCCCCAACTCGATTCGAATTCTATATAGGTCACCGTTTAGCATATATAGTGGAACTAACTTCCTGAAATTTTTAGCCCCCTAGGTGGTCATGTGACCCACCTAGAGCCTAATTAGGGTTTTTATGTTTTTATTTTTTATCTCAGTCGCATCGAGAACTAGCGAAAAACTTTAAATAAAAAACTTGTAAGCTTTAAAAAGTTCTGTCCGAAAAAAATTTTGTTTTTAATTTTTGGCGGGAAATTAACATTTTAGAACGATTTCAAAATTTTAAATGAGTATAAAAAAATAACTAAGACATTCGTTTTCACGAAAAAAGTATATAACGTGTATTTTTGCATAATGTTTCACCCTGAATTTTTTCAAATTTTTAAAATTGGTGAAACACACCTTTAAAAATAAAAAACCGCATTTTTTTGGTTTTTTTTTCGTTTTTTGATACAATTTTATACATATTTTTCAAAAAAGGTAACACCGTCACTGGAGTAGGTAAAAAACTGAAAAATAGTTGGGGTTTGCTTAATAAAAATTTTTTGTAACGCCATCCATTTTCTAGATACAGGGCGTTGAAGAAAACAAAATTTTACACATTTTTTAGGATTTTGCCGAAACTACTGCCAACATTGTAATAAAACTTGGCGGGTTTTAAGAGGTAGTTATTGTGCATGTTTTGACATAATACAATTAAGGATTTGATATTCATCATTGGCGCGCTTGGGGGTAATGGTCTGAACTTTTCAAAGAAAAAAGATAGCACGCCACTGACAAATTTCAAATTAACAATCATTTTTGAATTCCTCGTTCAATTTGCGATAAAAAACTATGTTCTCATTTTTTCATACGAGGCGCCGTTTTGCTGCAAAAAATAAAATATCTTAACGATTCGAAAGTATTCGAATTAGTTTTTATAATGGATGTACGAGTTTATGTACAGTCGGAAATATAAAAGAATACCCATGAACAAACATATAAAACACGCTGTATTTTCCTGTCACCGTGTCACACAAAAAATTGGCCAGCGAAAGTACATGTAATAATTATTGTTACATGTAATTGCACTGGACAATTTCCTTTGTGATACGGTGACAGGAAAATACAGCGTGTTTTGTATGTTCGTTCATGGGTATTCTTTCATTTTTCCGACTGTATGTACTCGTAGATGTAGAAACTACTAATAGTATTTTATTTCATAGAAGTTCGAATACTTTGTAAGGGTTAAGATGTTTTATTTTTTGAATAAAAATGGCGCGTCGTATGAAAAAATAGGAAGATAGATTTTTTGTCACAAATTGAACGAGGAATTTAAAAACGATTGTTAATTTGAAATATGTCAGTGGCGTACTATATTTTTTCTTTAAAAAGTTCAGACCATTACCCCTATGCGCGCCAATGATAAATATGCGCGTATGTCAAAAAATGCAAAGCAACTACGTCTTAAAACTCGCCAAATTTTATTACAATGTTGCCAGTAGTTTCGGCAAAATCGTAAAAAATGTGTAACATTTTGTTTTCTTCAACGCCCTGTATCTTGAAAATGGATGGCACTACAAAAAATTTTTATTAAGCAAACCCCAATTATTTTTTAGTTTTTTACCTATTCTAGTGACGGTTTTACCTTTTTTGAAAAATATGTATAAAATTGTATCAAAAAACGAAAAAAAAAAACCGAAAAAATGCGGTTTTTTATTTTTAAAGGTGCGTTTCACCGATTTTAAAAATTTGAAAAAATTCAGGGTGAAATATTATGCAAAAATACACGTTATTTATTTTTTTCGTGAAAACGAATGTCTTAGTTATTTTTTTATACACATTTAAAATTTTAAAATTGTTCTAAAACTGAAATTTCCCGCCAAAAGTTAAAAAAAATTTTTTTTCGGACACATTTTTTTAAAGCTTACAACTTTTTTATTTAGAGTTTTTCGCTAGTTCTCGATTCGGCTGAGATAAAAAATAAAAACCTAAAAACCCTAATTAGGCTCTAGGTGGGTCACATGACCACCTAGGGGGCTAAAAATTTCAGAAAGTTAGTTTCACTATATATGCTAAACGGTTACCTATATGGAATTCGAATCGAGTTGGGGGCACTTTTCATCATCTTACCCGGCTAGGCCATTTGTTTTTGACGTTTCGATTTCCAATCCGGAAATAGTTTTCAAACATTTTTTAATTAAGAGATTATGTTAATTTGTAAATGTTTATCAATTGACGCTTTGTGGTAGCCAATTTGACACTTGATTTACTTGGCGTCGTTCTTGTAGGCAAATAGCCATGTTTTAAGTAGAAATTCTGAAGGTGATGTAGCCTCGGATTTATATCAAATTCTGATCTTTATGTGCTTATGCACTTAATTATAGATTCTGTTTCTGGTCTGTGTTTCTGACCTTCTCTTAACCCGTTAAATAATATTTATTTGCTGAAGGTGACGGTATTTGAAATTTATACGAATCATTATGAGTAAGGGTGGATCTACAAAATAAGCTTTTGCGTGCATATAAATCGGCCCACTTAAAAATTGTGACATTTTTGTTGTCTCGATTTTCCTAAACCTGTCGTCCGATTTATCCCGCGAGCAGTCGCGTTGTTAGAAAAAATCTAACATTTTATCCTTTTTCGTGATAGCAAGTTAATAAAAAATACTATAAAATAAAAATTTGTTGTAAATTCGTATTTAAATTCGTATTGTGGGATAAAATCTAACACGCGACTGTTCACGTTACAGAAGTGAGCGCGATTGCTCCCGGGTTAAGTGATTTTTTTTAGCATGTTATAGCCTTATTCTTTAATAATACAACTGTAATAATATTGTTGTTAAACCGTTAAATTTTCATTGTATACCGGGTGTACGAATCAAACTGTCTTTTTATCTCAAAGTTCGCATCACCCTGTGAATTATTCTAGTAATTATAAAATACTGAAATTAAAACCCAACTATAGCGTCATGATTTCTCAACATTCTGTTTTTTGATTCATTCGCTTATGTTGGACCATAAAAAAGTTGGGTACTTTAACAACTAGCCATGTTTTTCATCAGTACAGGGTGTTTCTAAATAAGTGCGACAAAATTTAAGGGGTAATTCTGCATGAAAAAATAATGACAGTTTGCTTGATAATCGTATGTCCGCAAATGCTTCGTTTCCGAGATAGAAATCGGTTTAAATTTTTCTTAAAAACTGATGATTTATTTATCGCTTTAAAACCGGTTGAGATAGGCAAATGAAATTTGGTGGGTTTTAAGACGTAGTTATTGTACATTTTTTGACATACAATTAAGAATTTTATATTTACCATTGGCGCGCATACGGGTAATAAGACCGATCATATTACTCGTATGCACGCCAATGGTGAATAAAAAATTCTTAATTGTATGTCAAAAAATATGCAATAACTACGTCTTAAAACTCATCAAATTTCATTTGCATATCTCGACCGGTTTTAAAGTAATAAATAAATTGTCAGTTTGTAAGAAAAAATTCAACATCCTGTATCTCGGAAACGAAGCATTTGCGGACACACGATTATAAAGCAAACTGCCATTATTTTTTCATGCAGATTACCCCTTAAAGTTTGTCGCACTTATTTAGAAACACCCCGTACTGATGAAGAACATGGCTAGTTGTTAAAGTACCTAACTTTTTTATTATCCAACATAAGCGAATTAATCAAAAAACATAATGTTAATAAAACCTGAGGCTATAGTTGGGTTTTAATCAGTATTTTATAAATGGTAGAATATTCCACAGCAGGGTTGGCAGGTTTAAACCAACATGCTTAAAACCTTGGTTTAAACCAATGTTTAAACCAACTGTTTTTTAAGAAAAAACCTGGTATTTTTATTTATGTTTTTAATACAGCTGCCGCAAATGAAGAAAATTAAGATAAATAAATTCTATTTTTTACTTTCAAACTTAGTTATTTTGAATATTATTATGTTTGAAGTTTGAAGATGTTTTTTTTGTTATATTAATTTTTTGTGTGTGTAAATAAAAATAAAAGTTGTCTTAATCATTTTTTTCATTGTTTATTAGGTACTACTATTTTATAAAACAATATACTCATTTTTAAAGTATTTAGACTTATTACACTTTGTATCAAATAAATCTGGTTTAAACCAAACAAACCTAGTTTAAACGAAAAAACCTGGTTTAAACCAAAAAACCTGTTTTTTTTTTAAATCTTGGTTTTTGCCAACCTTGTTCCACAGGGTGATGCGAACTTTGAGAAAAAAACAGTTTGATTCGTACACCCGGTATACAATGAAAATTTACCTCTTTAGTAACAATATCATTACAACGATATTGTTATAGAATAAGGCTATAACAAAAAAATCACTTAAATCGGACAATAGGTTTGGGAAATTCGAGACATCAAAAATGACCAAATTTTTAATTGGCCGATTTCTATGCACGCAAATTTACTAACATTGTCACATCGGATCCATTAACAATATTGCTTTAAAACACATGTAAAGTCGGCTCGGGAATCGCCTAGAAAATGTAAACCCAATAAAACAAAATTTAGTTTGGGAGCATTGGAATACCAAGTCTTCTAGGATTTAACAGAACCGTAATTTAGTCTAGATAAATTAATATATTTTTTACCAACAAAAATGAGATTACCAAGTAATTGTTTCAAATTAGTCCTGTCGCCAGGGGGAGTACAACGGCCTTCTTAATTCAGATGGACTTACCCAAGTTTTTTTTATGTATTTTGACCCGTAGAACACGAATTTTTTGGGTAACAGTTGATCCGGATGTCGATAAGATTGTTATAAACAAAGAAGTTGAGGAATTACATAACAGCGATTTCTCGCAAAACAAAACATTTTTTTGTATTTTTTGGGTCATTCTAACCAAAAAATGTTCCTACAAGTTTTTTCGTAGGATGCATAGTTTTCGAGATAAACGCGGTTGAACTTTCAAAAAATGGAAAAATTGCAATTTTTGAACCCGAATAACGTTTGAATAAAAAATAAAATAGCAATTCTGCTTACCGCCTTTAAAAGTTTAAGTCAAATCATATCTGTTTTGAATATTTGCATTGCTAAAAATTTATTTTTTGATTGTTAAAAAAAGCTTTAAACACATACTGTTACCCGTGCCTAATACATGCGTTTTAATGTATGCTACTTAGAAATAGCCCCGCTTGCACTTTTACCTCCTCTACGTACTCGTTCGATTTTAAATGAGAAATCATTGAAACATCACTCAAGCACTAGGTGTTTATAGCTTTGTTTTAACAATAAAATAATACATTTTTAGCAATACAAATAATTAAAACCGATATAATTTGACTTGAACTTTCAAATGCGGTAAGCAGAATTGCTATTTTATTTTTTAATCAAAAGTTTTTCGGGTTCAAAAATTCCAATTTTTCGATTTTTTGAAAGTTCAACCGCGTTTATCTCGAAAACTATGCATCCTACGAAAAAATTTGTAGGAACATTTTTTGGTTTAAATGGACCAAAAAATACAAAAAAATGTTTTGTTTTGCGAGAAATCGCTGTTATGTGATTCCTCAACTTCTTGGTTTATAACAATCTTATCGACATCCGGATCAACTGTTACCCAAAAAATTCGTGTTCTACAGGTCAAAATACATAAAAAAAACTTGGGTAAGTCCATCTGAATACAGGAGGCCGTTGTACCCCCCCTGGCGACAGGATGATGTGCAAAATAATTTTGAATTCGGTTCTCCTAATGAAGTTTCTTTGTCTGTCCTTAAAAGTAGAAAAAACGTTTAATTTCTCTTGAGTAATCTTTATCGTCTAATTATTTTGATTGTACAGATATCCATCGACTAATTTACAATGATTAATGGGATGTTAAAATATCTTATCTCTAAGCGGCTTCTGGAAAGTCTTAAACATATCGAATTTCATATTGATAACTGATAATTGACCAAACATTGATACTGCCACTTTGTTGCGCAATTTGAGGGATTTCCGTTTCGACTATACCAGTTGACTATAACGTAGAAACAAAAATATATTGGAATATGTAATAAAGTTTCAAATCTATAAAGTGTTTGCGTAATTTCTCCAAATGCCGTGATTTGCTCGCTAGAATTAATCGATGATAAGTAAAACTTCATAATCGCGTTTCGCATCCAACCATCGGCTTATTTTTAGATCCATGTTTCACCATTTGCCGCAGAATTTCACACGCAAAGGCTTTGATGGAGTGCGACGCTGTGTGCATATCGAGATTTAATTTTTCAATTTTAATGAAAGCCAGGAATTTACTGATGAAATGTTATTGTATACTTCATTCATTTCGATAGGTTTTATAATTTAATCATTGTAAAATTTTACAGGAATAAAAAACCGCTAAACGCCGTAAAAATAAGTGGCGCATACAATATTCCAGCTACAAAAGATCTGATATGAATATTACGTGGCGCGAAAATGTATTTTCATTTGGATGCAAAACAAAATTCTAGTTTTATTTTAAAAGATTTTTTCATAATATTTGCCCAATTTGAAGTAAAACGCGCCACAAAAGAGTAACTTTGATACAGTTTGAATTTTGAAACTCTTTTGCGGCGCGTTTACTTCAAATTTAGCAAATAATATGAAAAAATATTTTAAAATAAAACTACAATTTTGTTTTGCAACAAAATGAAAATACACTTTCGCGCCACGTAATATTCATATCAGATCTTTTGTAGCTGGAATATTGTATGCGCCACTCATTTTTACGGCGTTTAGCGGTTTTTTATTCTTGTATCAGGAGTTTTTCAAAGTTATTTATAAATTAAATGTATAAAGTTGAATGCAATGTTTCTCGATTACACGTTAAACTTTATAAATGGTCGCCTTTGTCGCATTATCTCCCAAATGATCTAGTGTCCATCGAATGTACACTAGATTTTTTTTCTATTCGAAATAGATTGAAAAAAATATTGGGATGGCCGGTAAATGAACTCGGATTGCCCGTTGCCAGATCAAATTAGCGTCGTAACCACTACAACTACATAAATCATTTAGGGAATAATCGTTAATTGGATTATACTTTTGTAGCTTAATAACTTCTAAACGGCTCAACCGATTTTGTTCACTAAACATGAGCTTGAAACGTATTGACAAGTAGTATCTTATGCATCTAAGGTCAAGTATGATAACTGAAGCTATTACAGGAATTATTGGGATTGAAAAACCTTTTTTTCCATAAGAACTAGATTTGATCATACTTGTGAAGCCTATAACTTAAAAATTCGGAATTTTCCCGGATATAAGGTATACACCGTTAGATTCGTCTCGAATCCTTCTACAAACGCTCAGTTATTGGCGTAATTCGTAGGTTGAAATTTTGAGTAATTGTCGAAAAACCAAAATTTTCAAAGTTCGGTTTTTCAGTTTTTCGGCTATACTGAGTCGTGTGTATGTCTGATCCTGACAGCTTAGACACCATTTGAAAGCTTAACTCAACGCTATTGATTTGGTGTATTTACTGTTCTCCTGTCTCTTCTTGAACCGAAGATATATACCGCCAAAAAATATGCCGTTTTGTACCTACCAAGTCCTATAGCTGGCTTATGATTAGTCAAAACTCACAAACTACATCGGTTCTGAATCGGCCCTCACCCCCTCTTCAAACACAGAAAAAAAAATTCAGATCGGTTTAACTTTTCCACACACACACATACATACATACATACATACATACATACATACATACATACATATCCACAAACATTTTCCCTTTTTTAAATAAAAATTTACTCATATTTCTGAGCTCGGTAACTTTTGAACGGTATATAGACAAGGTGAAAACGGCGGGTTCGTTGGGAAAAATATTCCCATGAGGGATGTTCACAAAAAATTAAAAAGTCATTTCAAACATGTAAAACGATTAAGAAACACCCTAGGAATAATTCTCCAAAATTTCAACAAAATTGAAAAAGTCTTTCTATAAAAAATCTTTATTAGAAATCTAGCATTATTTTAAATTTCAAGAACGCTTCTCTATTGGCCTGACGTCACTAGTTGCATACCCCAAGCGCGCGCCATTCTCATAGTGTTATTGTTTACCTGTGTGACGTTTCAGGTCATTTTATTTTGTTCTCTTCTTGTTTTATCAGGGTTAAAGTGGAGTTTTATAGTGAATTTGTTTAGTTTAAAGTGGATAGACTGTTTGTAAGAACATATTTTGGGTGTTACAAAAATAAACAAATAAAATGGAAGAAGGTTTTCAGAAAGCCGATTCGTATAAACTACTGACTGTAGTGTAGATGTAACAATGGTGTATGATTTATTGGCATCTTGTAAAAAAATAAATCTACCACAGCTTTACTGAGTATATATTCCATATAATTTTCCATGTCTTCTTTAAGCTAAAAAAATAAATGCTTAATACTCCACACAAAAAAATAGAGAAAGTTGTATGCATGCATTGTATGCATGCATATTGTATACATACATTGGCTGGTTATTACCTTACCTTGGTTAGGTGCATTAAAACTATTTTTATTCTTCTTCATGTGCCTTGTCCGTTGTGGACGTTGGCTATCATCATGGCAATTTTAATTTCATTTGCGGCGTTTCTGAATAACTCGATAGATTTTTGTCCAAATCATTGGCGTAAGTTTTTAAGTCATGAGTGTCTTTTCTTCCGGGTCCGCGTTTGCTCTCTATTTTACCTTGCGTTATCAGTTGGAGTATACGATATTTATCATGCCTCATGAGATGACCGAAATATTTAAGATTTCGTTTCTTAATTGTAAAAGAGATTTCTTTTTGTTTTCCCATTCGACGCAATACCTGCACGTTGGTGTGGGTCGCCAGGATATTTTGAGGATACGTGGGTACACACACATCTCGAATGCCTCTAGCTTTTTCATTAATGTTTCCATTATTGTCCAGGCCTCTGCGCCATATAGCAAGACCGGAAATAATAACATTTTAGCAGCCGCATTTTTAGTGAAAGAGATATTATGTCGCAATGGGTGAAAATATTTCTCATGCATGCTGTTAAATGTTGCTGAATGAAAGATATTTATAAAATTGCTAAACATAGAGCAAAGAAAGCAAAAGATCTTAATCAGCTTCGATGTATTCGAGCTGAAAATAGTAGTTCACGAAAAGGTTGTTAAAACCGATGGAAAAATTATTTTGACCGTTTATTAAGTGAAGAATCTGAGAGAAAACCACTTGAACTAACGGAGATAATAACAGCAATGACCACCAAAGTAAAGCAGTTGGATCAATTTATATTCAGGGGAAGTATGGACATCTTTAGAAGAGGCAGGAATAAGTTGAAAACAGGTCTGTTTTACAGAAATATGGAAGTGGGACAAATGTTCAGACGAATGGAGCAGCACTGTATTCGTACCTGCTTACAAAAATAAAGGCACAACAAAATAAAATGTACAACCACAGGACCATAGCACTACTTAGTCACACTATAAACATATAGGAGCGAGTAATTGACAGACAGATGAAGATACTGAAATATTCGAAGGTCAATTTGGATTCTGCAAGGTAGATCAACAATGGATACAATTTTCATTATAAGGCAGTTGATGGAAAAATACAGGAATAAAGAAACAAACGCGCATATGTTATTCATTGATCTTGGAGAAAGCATGATAAAATTCCTCGAGATAGTATGTGAGGATTTAGTGTTTATTGACTTATGCTAAATATCATCCGCTATGCAGATGATACTTTTAATGACTGATTTGGGCCAGTCTCCAGATACTGTTTAATAGGGTCACTGAAAGTTGTGAAAAAATGGGGATGAAGATCAACACTGAGAAAACTAAATTTATGAAAACATCAAAGAACAAAAATTTACCCCTTCCAATATATGTGAACCACCAACAGCTTTAACACGTAGAAGAAGCCTTTGAACTCTGGCTTTACAGAAGGATCTTGAAAATACCTTGTACAACCCACAGCACCAACGAAAATGTCCTGAGGAGAATAGATACAGATAGGAAGCTGCTAAAGGCAATCAAAGTTTGAAAAGTTAGCTACCTAGGACACTTTCATGGCTTAAAAATACCAGGGACTGGACCGGCATCAACACCTTTATTTAGAGCCGCATTGGACAGAGACAGATTTCCAGTGTAGTCGCTAACCTCTACTAAAGGAGACATCAACACAAGAAGATGTAGGCTTAGATAAAAGGGAAACTACAGGGCAACATTCCCTGATGCTTGATGTATATTGATGATGTAGTGTAAGCAGGAAATACTGAAAGAGACGTAGAACAAAAAGTAGAGACAAGATATTAAGGAAAACTAGGATTTAGATTTAAAACTAGAACAAAAATAGAATATTTGGAATGTTCATTTAAAGATGGAGTTAATATTTTGCCACCTTTTAATATATTAAAATCTTTATCACGTACGTCATTTTGTAATACAATATAAGCTCATTATTCAATATTAATCTAAAAAGATCAAATTTAAAAAAAAAATGCGGATTTTATACAATGGCAAAAGAAATGATAAGACAAGAATTTTCTTATTTTCTAGATACTAATGTTTATCTATATTATCTTCTAATTATGAAATTAGAAATATGTACGTGATATACGATTTAATTTGATGGAATTTGTTACATTATTTTATTGTTTGCCCGTTTATATACAGGCGTATTTAAATGGTTTTCTGTTGATACAGGGTATTTTTTTTTGGGACTGTTAGTTAACTGTTAGTAAGTTTCCAAACACTTTCAAGCATTACAATGTGAAAACCTTGAATTATCCATGTCTGTCTGTCCGTCCGTAAACACAACTCCTCCGTTATTACACGGAGTTAAATGATAGAATGTCAAATGAGGTGTCGAATGAGAGCTTTTAATCCAAAGATGGTACTAAAAGTGAAACATTTGACCTCGGACTTCCGGCTCTAGAGTTGCAACTATTTTAAAGTGGGCAAAATAATACAAGCGATATATTATTCGACGCACCTCAGCAAGACCAGAACAAATATATATTTCCGGTTTTTAATCACTCCTGTTAAAAAGTTGTACCCGGAAGTGCCTCGTTATAGCGACAGAAACAGCATATGTCATGTATCAATTGACGCGTGTTGAAAAGTGTAGCTGTCTTTGATACTAAAGTATCTTAAAGTAAAAACATAAAATTTTGTGATATAAGAAATTTGCTTCAAACAACATTAAACAACGGTTTTTTAAGTTTTTGTACCAAATGTGTTGGTTTAGTACATTTTGTGTCACTATTTCAGTCATTCCAGTGCTCTTACAAAAATTTCTCTGGCACACTGCATATAAGTAGGTCTGCTTCTAAGTTTATAAATTTCAACTTTATTAAACAAATTATATCTCGATTTGATTTTTGTATGATAAATTTTTATTACCCTTCTATTCTTAAATTATTAGCTTTACTTTTTATTGTTAATTATTGTTTTAATCTTATTATTACCTACGTGCTTTTAATTGTTATTTGAGGTCTATGTTTTTGATATTTTTAATTTTGTACTGCTTTATATTTGAAAGTAAATTAGTAACATGCCGCACAAAATCCTAGGACAACCTGAAGCAGCGTTCTTCGTTGAATATTCACTTGATTTCTATCTAAAAACAAGTCAAAAGATGAACTTAACCTTACACATCCCTACATAACTACAGAGTTATCTGATAACTTGAGGTTTAACGTCGTGTTATAAAGTGACAGTTGATAATATATCAGATAACTCAAGAACTGTCAAGAAATAACGCAAGTAGTTAACCCTTAAACGCCCAACCTTTTTTAGGTTCCATGTACGCCCAAGGGTGGGTAAAAAATGTCCACCTCGAAGATAGCTAATATATTTATTAAGAGTTGTTGGAAATGGATTAAACTTAAGATTCTTATGCTTAATAAACACATCATCTTCTAAAATATTAATATAAACAATTTACAAACCTTACAACAAAATTACAATGTACATCAAAATTAACATATCAGTAAAAGCCAGTAATTCAGATTTGTCGATTTTCTCCACATTCTTCCTTTCAACGTCCTCCTTGGCGGATAATTATGTAGATTATGTAATTATACGTCAATAATTATATAATTTATCTTCTTACCAACGAGAAATTATATAGAAACCTTTAGTAACAAGTTTTACCAAGGGTGTACTTTTTATGCCCACCCATATTTAACTCAAGATGCTCCTTTTATTTTCAAAAATATCGGTAGAACCAAATTAACATTCGATAAAGGGCTGTCTTTTTAACAATAAATAATTTTTAAAAAATTTTTAAACACGTAATAAATATGTTACAAGTGAATACGCATTAGGTGGACATTTTTTACCCACCCTTGGGCGTTTAAGGGTTAAGTTAAATATGATACATCACACCAATTCGAGGATTATAACTTAACTACAGGATAACTTTACGTTATACTTAACGTGAGTGATTCATCGCAGGGCTGATTGATGTAGATACCCTACCAGTTATCAACCATCCAGTATCCCCCTGCAGTTGGACCGCGTGACGTCATCAGCGATGCTTTTGGACTTTGACATTCTACTGACAGATTCTGTGCCTATGTAAACTCCCAAAAAACTATCTAGACGTCTATGCAAGTGGCATATTTATGTAGCAATATCCCTGTTATTAGTGAGACTTTCCACTTGGGTCAGTGACCCGGGATATCTCATTTATTTTCTTATAAGAAATGTTTTCCAGGTGCCAAATTCGTGTTTATTGAGAGATGCCGTATATTGAATGTATGGTACGCGTACGGTCAGGGCCCCCCCTACCATATGTGCAAAGTGTGCAATGCACACGGGCGCCGTCCTTTAGGGGCGCCAAAACCGAGGGTCAAAAAGTGCAAAAATATTTACAAAAAAAAATAAAAAAGAAATAATTTTAAAATAAAAGTTGAGAAATTAAATAGTTCAGTTTTATTTTGTTTGGATCTTGGATGACATTTTTAGTCTATAAACATAAAATAAAAAATCCCGCTATAAAAATAACAAACACCCAACTGTAGATAAGAAATACCTAACTATGCGCTGATTTCGTGGAAAAATTCCAAACACATTGGTTGAGCAATAGTGTGTGGGCGGTAATTCTATCTCATCGATAAGCGAACGATTCTGCGGCGCTCAAATGATGAATCGACAATATTTGAAAATCGCATACCTATCAAATAACTAATTAGATCGGACTGTATCGTCGCCCCCTTTGTGAAATTATTCAGATTCGATTTTTTTGCACAAACTAACTCAAAAAGAGGTCCTTATAACAAATTCACAGGGTGCCAAGCGGTGCCGTGGACGAAAAATTGGTAAAACATTTTTTTTAAACAAATTCACAAAATAATTTTTTCATTTCGAACAATTTTTTTTTAGTTGGGTCATTGTGAGTAAAAAAGGTATCTTGTCATTTTTCACTCAAATTGATTGTTGTCGAGTTATATGCAATTTAAAATTTAAAAAATGCGAAAATGACCATTTTCAAGGCTTAATAACTCGATTAAAAATTATTATTATGAAAGTCAAAAAGCGACCAAATCAAAGTTTAAAACCCCTCCTTCAACATTCTGAAGAAATTTTTGTGATTATTTTATTACAAAGCTGTTGTTTTTAATTATTATCAATTAACGCTATAGTCCAGGCTGTACCGTTGCCCACGTTAGCAAAATTATTTCGATTGGATCTCTTTGCAAAAACTTACTCAAAAACTTTTAATAACTTTAATTAACTTTATAACAAATCCACAGGGTTCCAGGAGGTACCTTGGTCGAAAAATTGTTTAAACAATTTTTTTTAACAAATTCACAAAAATAAATTTTTTACTTCGAACAATTTTTTTTAGATAATTTGGGTCATTTTGAGCAAAAAAGGTATCTTGTGATTTTTCTCTAGAATTTATTGTTGTCGAGTTATATGGCCATTTTCGCATTTTTCAAATCTTAAATCGCGTATAACTCGACAACAATCCATTTTAGAGAAAAATGACAAGGGACCTTTTTTACTCAGAATGTCAAGTTAGCTAAAAAAAATTTGTTCGAAATAATTTTTTTTTGTGAATTTGTTTTAAAAAAATGTTTAAATAATTTTTCAACCACGACACCGCCTGGTACCCTGTGGATTGAAGCTAGGACAAATAATCCTCGGACAAATAATCCCGGAAAAAATCCCCACAAATTATCCCTGGACAAAAAATCCCCAGACAAAAAATCCCCGGACAAATATTCCCCGGACAAATATCCCCGGACAAATAATCCCTACAAATATTTTTGGACAAAATATCCCCACAAAAAATTCCGCACAAAAAATCCCCAAGAAATATTTGCGGCCGAATAGTTCTCTAAAAGTTTTCCCGTGAATGCAATCGGTATAGTATAGTTAGATAGCAATCGCCATGAAACCGCTTTTCGGTACGAAAATAATAAATAGCAATTAATATTAAGCATGAATTATAATTTCGATTAAGTACCAAATTTCGAATTCCAATTCCATGTCGAAAACTTCAAATTTTACGTGACAAAAAAGTGAGAGTTTTTTCAAAAACCGTGAGAGAGAATGATATTATGGGGAATGAGCTAAGACTGTGGGAATCATGTTGTAATTATTTGCTTAAATCTTTTGCTCACTCTGTTAGTATTTATGCTATTGTAAGTATGTCCAGTACATTGCGTATTCGTGATGATAACTGCTGGTCTTGACAACGATAATTTTGATTGTAATCCAAAAAAACTGTTCCTTTTTGTACATTTAGCGTCAAAAATATTTAGTCATCATCATCATCAATGTCGTTATAACTCTTCGAGAGTCTTTGCCGCGTTTATTATTGCCTTCCATGTTTGTCGGTACTGTGCCACTATTTCCCATTGTCTTACTCCCATTTTCTCCAAATCTCCTCTGACTGCATCTTTCCACCTTTTTCTAGGCCGTCCTACAGACCTTCTCCCATCTGGCCTCTCCCCAGTAGCTATGTCTGGTTTGATTTTTGGATAAGTTTTTGGCATATTCTAAGGCCAGAACAACAATGCTGACAACGGATCTCCCTGTCTCAGTCCAGAATTTACGCAGAAAACGTTTGATATTTTTCCCACTATTCTAACTTGTAACAAAGGAGTTACTTAGATGCATTTGCGTTACCGCAGTTAGTTTCTTCTGTACGCCCAACTCGGCCATTTTGGTCGGAATGGAATTGGAATTCGAAATGTAGTAAAATTTCGGGAAAACTTTTAAAGAATTATCCGGCAACAAACAATTCGTGGGGATTTTTTTGTCCGGGATTTTTTGTGGGGATATTTTGTCCAAAAAAATGTGGGTAATATTTGTCCGGGATTTTTGTGGGAATTTTTTGTCCGGGGATTATTTGTCTGGGGATTTTTTGTCCAGGGATAATTTGTGGGGATTTTTTTGTCCGGGATTATTGGTCCGGGGATTATTTGTCCAAACCCCAAAAAAATAAATAAAAAAACATTAGCAAAATACCTATGCCTGTAAAATGACAAGGGGCGCCATAATCCTTTTTTGCACACAGGCGCCAGTAGTTCTTACGGGGGCCCTGCGTACGGTACGTTTCCAAATTCATATTTTGAAAAACGGACTGAAAACCGATATTTTGAACCTGTGTAACTCAGAAACAATTGATTTCTAAGTCTTAAGGCACTGAAAACTTTTGATCAGCAGGACCAAAGCTACCTCTCTCAAAAATTCAGCCAATTCAACTGAAACCACTTTTACATAAGAAAAGTGCTGATGAGGTCCTTTATTTATTTTTATCTCCAATCTTTACTATGTGAAAATAATTCATTTTGAATTCGGTATATAAATAATCAATCATAAAACTGAATGACGTACATCAGTTGTAAATGTGAAAATTAGAAACTGTGTCATTAATCTACATCTACATTATTAAAAAATGTATCGGTAGCTTCTACCTACGTGACGAAACGACTAAACAGCTGCATACAACGAAATAATTTTTTAATTAATTAACTAGACAAGGCGAAAACGGCGGGTTCGTTAGAAAAAATATTCCCATGAGATTTTTTTGCATAATCACATTCGTGAGACATCCCAGAATATGGTTCAAGAAGTCGCCCTCGTGAAAAGTGGTCCAATTTTTTTTTAACAATTTGTTTTAATCGAATTGTAAACATCAATATTTTTTGGCCCGTAAAAATTTTTGTTAGGTTTTTTGGACCATTCTGGACAAAAAAGGTTTCTTGTAATTTTTCTCTGAAGTTGATCGTTTTCGAGTTATAAACAATTTAAAATTAAAAAAAAACGAAAAATGGCTTAAAAATTTTTAAGGCTTAATAAATTGATTATAAGTTATTATTATGAAAGTCAGAAAGTGACTAAATCAAAGTTCAAAGCCCCCCTACAAGATCCTGAAGAAATTTTTGTCATACTTTTATTACTAAGCTGTTATTTTTAAGTAATAGTAATGAGCGCCAGCACGTATTAGACGGCCGTCTATGGTGAGTGCGAGAGAGATGCCATTCCGGCAGTCCAATGGGGCATCTTACTCGCACTCACATTTACAGCCGCGTCAATACGCTCTTACAGCGTATTGTTAATAATTAAGAAGAACAGCTTAGTAATAAATTAATGACACAAATTTCTTCAGGATCATGTAGGAGGGGCTTTAAACTTTGATTTAGTCACTTTCTGACTTTCATAATAATAATTTTTAACCGAGTTATTAAGTCTTAAACATGGCCATTTTTTAGGGGTCGCCAACTTCTTGAAAATTTCAAGATGTTGTCTTGATTTCAAGACAAGATCAAGACAAGAAGTAATTTTAGATTTCAAGACAAGACAAGAAATTTAATGTCAATACCAAGATTTCTTGTCAAGAAAACAAGAAATCTTGAAATATCT
Organism: Diabrotica virgifera virgifera; assembly: GCF_917563875.1. Lineage (NCBI taxonomy): Eukaryota > Metazoa > Arthropoda > Insecta > Coleoptera > Chrysomelidae > Diabrotica > Diabrotica virgifera. The sequence goes on along the minus strand of NC_065443.1, from coordinate 204,597,794 downwards.
TGACCATTACTAAAAAACTAGATTTTATTTTAAATAACAAATTTAGCACATTTATAAATCGGAATGGAAAAGCCCTTCTTATGGAGTCAACGCCTAGTCCAATTCTTGTCATTGTTATTGAAGTTGCTCTTGAAAATAGCTGCAGATGTTGCTGGCGTTCCGAGAAAATCCTTGGCCATTTTCGATAACGAAGGGTAGAATTTTTCTCGTATCTTCTCCACCAATCAAGTATATTCTCAGAATCTTCTGACTTAGGCTCATTTAAGCATTTTTCAATGTCATACTTCCAAGATTGTAAGTTATCATTATCAGCTTTCTTAAATAGGTAAGTAATATCTAAATCAAATTCGGTATCTTCTTTTTTGCAGACTAAGTACTGGCTCTGGTATTGGATTCTGTAGATCATTCTGGGATTTATTAAAGTAGTTAGCTTTAAATGTTTGTTCAAATTTTTGTACTACCTCTGATTATAGAAGCTTTCCTCAAGATGAAGAGGAAAATGCCTCTACTTTATGCCGAGAATTCAAAATAAGAACTTTGCAGTGTATCCAATTAGTTTTGTTGTAGTGTTTCCAGGGCCGGCGATAACGGGCCTGCAAGGGATGCACTGCAGTTGGGCGCCCCTGTTGGGGGGCATTTTCTTCTGGTGTTATACAAAATACTAATTGAAAAAAAAAACTGAAGGTCGCCTACCCTACTTTTGCAGGCGGGCACCTTATACCCTAGCTCCGGTACTGAGTGTTTCAGTAGTATTTTATCTCTCGCAGCTTGAATGCAGTAGATTAATTGCTCATCGGTAGCGTCTCTATCAATTTTATTATTAAGTTCATGAGCCCATATTTGAGGAGCTCAGAGCAACAGTGGCCTAAGCCACAAATTGAGCATTTTTATATTAATATATCAATAAAAGCAGCAACATTAAATCTTCGGATTAACAAGGGTTTACACAACCTACCTCTATATTAGCCTAAATGGCGTTACAAAATTTGTAGCGCCATCCCATAAGCATAACTGAAATACGAATGCAAAGATTGCATTTATCTCAAAACTTCGTTTTTCGGGTTAGGCCACTGTTGCTCTGAGCGACTCATTTCTAGTTGGTATAAAAGTAAATTTACTCCAATTACCGCCAATGGGAGTGTGCAATATTTATTCCCTTCGAGAATTGAAGAAAGTGTTTTAAAGCTACTCAGATAATGACAGAACTTACTGATCATAATTATTCTTTGCTGCAGGGGAATCACCGAACCGGGTAATCAAAAAATTTCAAGATCTTGAAATTTCTTGAGTCAAGACAAGATATAAGATGCCAAGAAAACGTCAAGACAAGATTTTTTTTTAATTTCTTGATTTTTTCTCAAGACAAGACAAGAAGTTGATGTCAAGACAAGAATTCTTGTCTTGTCGACCCCTACCATTTTTGCGTTTTTCAAATTTTAAATTACTTATAACTCGAAAACCATTAAATTTAGAGAAAAATTACAAGAGATCTTTTTTGTCCAGAATGGTCTAAAAAATCTAAAAAAAATTGTCCAGACCAAAAATAACAATTTTTGCAATTTGGTTAAAAAAATTGTTAAAAAAAATTGGACCACTTTTCTCGTGGCCGACTTCTTGAACTTTATTTTGGGGTGTATTACAAATGTGATTATACAAAAAATCTCATGGGAATATTTTTTCCAACGAACACGCCGTTTTCGCCTCGTCTAAAATTAAAAATAAACGCATCCATAGGCGAATGATCCATAATATCATTATTAATTTTATATACTGATAGTAAAATTGATTGATCTATTTTATTTGAATGAAATCATCAGGTGATCGAACTTAGTCTAAAAATATCACTTGATAAGATTCTCACAATTTACTACTTTCAAGTGTAAAGTGTTCTCATTGCGCCGTCTCCTTTAGAAGGTTGGCGATCCAAATGGCAATTGTAGTTTTGGAAACTGCTGCACGAAAAATTTCTGCAGGTGAGCGGTCAAAACAACTTCTCAGGTCTTTCAGCCACGAGTTCTGGCGCCTTGCTACTGATATTTTGCCCTTTGTCCTGTACTCTACCTTCCAATATGATTTGACCATTTTTCTTCTTCTTCTTCCTTCTTTTATGTAGGCTTTAAAGCCTGTTTCTTCTTCAATATTAGCCTCCTAAATTGTTTAAATTATCGCACAATCTTTTTCTTGGTCTGCCAATACTTCTTCGTCCATTTGGTGACTTATCTCGTGCTATTCGTACTATCCTATCCTCTGCCATTCTACTCATGTGTTCATTCCACTCCTGTTTCCGTTTTTTCACCCATCCATTTATGTCTTCTACATTGCATGATCTTCTTATGTTTTCGCTTCTCTCCCTATCCAACAGACTTTTCCCTGATATTCGTCGAAGTATTTTCATCTCATGAGAGACATGGTGCAGTGTTTTACAAGGCTTGCGGACGCGGCAAGTGAATTAGGACTTGTAGTAAACGAGGAAAAAACCAAATATATGTTGGTTTCTAAAAACTCCCGAAATATCCAACAGAGAATTCAAATTAACAATCACACCTTTGAGCAAGTCAAGGAATTCACATATCTTGGATCGCTAGTAAACTCAATAAACACGACAAGCGATGAAATAAAAAGACGCATAGCAATAGCAAACAGAACTGTTCACGGTCTCCATAAACATTTAAAAAATAAAAATATAAAACGTGCAGTAAAGCTCAATATATACAAGACCTTAATAAGACCGGTTTTGATATATGGAGCTGAAACGTGGACCCTATCTCAAAGTGATGAAAGACTTGGTATTTTTGAGAGAAAGATTTTTGGGGCAGTAAATGAAAATGGGCTATGGCGTCGAAGATACAACTTTCAACTGTATCAGATATACACCGATCCAGACTTTGTGAAATTCGTTAAAGTGCAGAGACTTAGATGGGCTGGACACATTGCTAGGATGTCAGACCACGGATACACTAAGAGATTAACATTTTCAAAACCAGACGGTACAAGAAGTAGAGGACGACTACGAAGAAGATGGATTGATGATGTTGAAGAAGACCTAAAAATTCTAGGGGTCAGAAGATGGAGGGAAGTTGCCAGTAATCGACAGGAGTGGCGACTTCTTTGTGAGCAGGCCAAGATCCACAACGGATTGTCGAGCCACTTATGATGATGATTTTCATCTCTGTTGTTTCTAGTAGTCGTCTCATTTTAGATGTATCAGATCTTTACTCCGCGTGTATGTCAATGTAGGTCTAATTGCTGCTTTATACATTCTTGCTTTTGTGTCTTGTCTTAGGTGTTTGTTCTTCCAGATTGTGTCATTAAGAGATCCCACCGCTTTACTTGCTTTTAAGCTTTGTTGTCGTACTTCCTTTTCAAGTATTGTATATTTCTTTCTTTGATTATTCTTAGTAATTCTTTTTGTTTGTTCATACATCGAAGTACCTCATTGTTAGAAACTTTTTGTATCCATGGAATTCTCATCATCAGAAAAATTTATTCTACTTTAAATGAAAAGATTATAATTTTTTATATGCCTACTCATCCAAATTCTTCGTGAATCTGTGTAGCCCTACAGTTCTGAGAATTTTTTCGGTTTGAAGATTATTAATCAAAGTTGTCTTTATGTTAATGTAGAGTAAATAAATTTTATTATAAATACAACACAACTAATTGGTGGACGAAAGAGATACCTGTGATAGAAAGTTTCGCGCAGAGCAACGTTCCGAACACAGGACCATCAGTCTCGTAAGTCGTCTGTTGAAAATACATATTTTTAAAAAAGAACAACAAATTAGAGTACGCAAAAATATTTTTTCAGAAGAAATTCACAATTCAAGAGATGAACAGGTTGAATATTGATATACTGGGTATCAGTGAAGCCAGGTGGCCTAACTCAGGCTGCTTCTCAACAGCAGAAGCTACAATATATTATTCAGGTAGCGATGACAACCTACATAGACACGGAGTGGCAATAATTGTTAATAAAATATCTAATAGAGCAGTGAAAGGGTTTGTCCCCATCTCAGAAAGAGTAATGTTACTACAATTAGAGACATCTCACGCCACGTTGAACCTGATACAAGTATATGCTCCTACGACGAATGCCAATGAAGAAGAACTAGAATTATTTTACCAGCATATCGAAGAAGCACTGAAAAAAACAAAAAGCAGAGAAATCACGATAGTCCTAGGTGATTTCAATGCAAAAATTGGAAAGGGGCAAAGCGGAAAATGTGTAGAAAAATATGGTCTGGGAAATCGCAATGAGAGAGGTGATCGTCTACTACAATTTTGCCAAGAGCAAAACTTCATTATCACAAACACAGTTTTCAAACTACCCAACAGACGACTGTATACGTGGCGATCGCCCGCAGATTCATCGGAGAAAGTAGTTAGGAACCAGATAGACTACATTATGATAAACGAAAGATACCGTAATGCTGTTAAAGCCGTAAAAGCATATCCCGGAGCAGACGTGGCCTCAGACCACAACCCACTTATCGCCAAAATTACACTCGCACTTAAACATATTAAAAGAAATCAGAGAACAGCTACAATAGACATAAGCAAGCTTAAAGAACCCAACGTAAAAGAATGTTTTTCAACACGAACTGCTTAAGAACTGTAGAGATCTGAACATAGACACCAATGACATTGACGAGCACTGGGAGCAACTAAAACATTGCATACTAGAACCTTGTAAAGATATACTAAAGACTTCCACAAGGAGAAAAGAGGAATGGATGAATGACGAGATACTGAATATGATGGAACAACGGAGACAATATAAGAACAAAAATGACAATAAATACAGGGAGATTAACCACGAGATAAGGAAGATGATAAAGCAGGCAAAAGAAATACATAAGAAAGTCAAAGAAATGGCTGGACTAAGAAAGCAAAATCTAACTGGTGCACTTCTGGATAGACACGGGGTCGCTATAACAGAGACCGATGAGAAAGTACAACGTTGGGCAGAATACATCGCTGAACTGTTCGATGATGAAAGAGGGTACCTGGAACACATAGAACTTACTTCAGGAGAAATAGGTCCATATATTACAACGGAAGAAATAATACATGCGTTAAAAACAATGAAGAACAGAAAAAGCCCAGGACCTGACATGCTTCCTATCGACCTCTTAAAAATTATAGATGAGCAGCATATTGATATTTTAGTGGTACTCTTCAACAAAATTTATAGCTCAGGCACATTACCCAAAGAATGGTTGACGTCGATCTTTATTTGCCTCCCTAAAAATAAAAACGCACGAGAATGCGGCGACTACCGCACCATTAGTTTGATGTCCCATGTGCTAAAGTTGCTACTGAAAGTCATCCATAACCGAATATATCATAAACTAGACATAGACATTAATGATACGCAATTTGGGTTTCGCAAAGGCCTGGGAACTCGTGAAGCTCTTTTTTCACTTAACATACTTATACAAAGGTGCCTGGACGTCAATCAAGATATATATGCGTGTTTTATTGACTATAATAAAGCATTTGACAAAGTACGACATGAACAATTAATGCATGTTCTGGAATCAAGGAAGCTGGACTACAATGACCTCAGGATTATATCGAATTTATACTATAAGCAACGAGCAAAAGTACGTGTTAACGATCAGCTGTCGGAGGAAATTGAAATCAGACGTGGAGTGAGACAGGGATGCGTGTTGTCGCCGGTTCTTTTTAATGCCTACTCGGAAGAGATCTTGAAAAAAGCTCTGGATGGTGAAACAGCTGGAATAAAGGTAAATGGAGTTCCCATTAACAACATTAGATATGCGGATGACACTGTCATCTTAGCTGAAAATATTGGGGATCTTCAGAGGCTGGTGACCAGAATAGCAGAGTTTGGAGAAGAATATGGGCTAACAATGAATGTCAAGATGACAAAGTTTATGAGAATATCGAAAACTCAAAGAAATAACGAAAATCTCGTCATCAACGGATCCAATATCGAACGAGTCGATCAATATGCATACCTTGGAACAATGATCAACTCCACAGGAGATTACTTACAGGAAATCAAAATCAGGATAGAAAAGGCTAGAGCAAATTTTAACAAAATGATGAAAGTGCTCTGCACAAGAGATTTGAAGTTGGAGCTAAGAGTTAGGTTGGCTAGGTGCTACGTTTTCTCGACTCTGTTTTATGGAATGGAAGCTTGGACCTTGAATGCTGCATCAATGAAAAAACTAGAATCATTCGAGCTGTGGGTGTACAGAAGAATTCTGAAAATATCGTGGACAGAACACGTTACAAACAAAGAGGTTCTGAGAAGGATGCATAAAGAAATGGAAATCCTAAATACCATCAAAACAAGAAAATTGGAATATCTCGGACATATTTCACGTGGAGAGAGATACAGCTTGCTCCAATTGATTATGATTCAAGGAAAGAGAAGCATAGGGCGACGCAGAATATCGTGGCTGCGCAACCTGAGAGAGTGGTACGGATGTACATCAAATGAACTTTTCAGAGCAGCCATCTCTAAAATACGAATAGCTATGATGATTGCCGACCTCCGCCGCGGAGATGGCACTTAAAGAAGAAGAAAAATATTTTTTCAGAAGAAATAATTAAGAACACCCGTGAGAAGGACACTGGAATAAAAGTTAAAAGCCACCCCATTTTGTAATATTCCATACAAGAAGTCCAGATATTCGCAGAACAAGCGTACGTGAAGCGTAATGAATAAATGAGGCCATCGGAATCAAAACCTGCTAAATCCTAAATTTTTCGTTTTCCATTTTTTTTCCACAGTTTCAAAATTCAAATATCTATTAATCTACAGGCATAAGTTCTTGGCTCAAAACCTTCTAAATCCGCTTCAAAATACCACTGAAATGTTGATGTTAGGATCAAACCCTGCTCTGTCCATACTTTTATGAACAATGAAATATGTACTTCTTTTTCTTGTATATGTTGTATGTTTTCCTATCAAAATAGTTCAATACCTACTTAATGCAAAATAGTGCATTAATTGCGCCTAAAAGCAGTTGAAAATGAGAAATATGGACACTATTATGTGGGCTCAGAATCAAAATCTGCTAAATCCAAACTAAAAGTACAAATTTCTGAAGATGTAAGGGACATGCAAAAAAAGGACTTTATACCAAATTAGTCTGCAATTTTAGGAGATTTATTGATGCCATTTTGATTAATAAATGCCGGTTACTTTTTGGAAATTTTAAATTTTTAAGGTTTTTTTCCTTAAAAAATGGATCTAGTAGGTTTTGACTATATAGGCCTCAAATATACGAATACAAAACTACAATTGTACAAACAAAAAATGTTAACTGATAAACATGAATACCAACGGGAAATCAAAATAAGGATGTATTTAATAATAAGAAACACTTTTTAGCCAAAACCTAACTTTGGAGCGGAACCTACTCGTACTGATACGAATATGATGGAAAAAATTATACGTCTTTCAGCCTTGTTGCATGGTGTACAGGTGTAAACGCTAGACAAACAATGCATGAATAAACTAGAGGTAAAGAAACAAAAAGAGATATGCATATGAAGGTAAATATTAATTGTTAGAGTTCATTAAGCAAAGTAAGATTCGGGGCACATGAAGAGGAGAAAAATGTCTTGAGTGGTGAATAAATATAAGAGAATGGTTCGCTTGCAGTTCCATCCAACTGCTTCGAGCAAGAGTCTTTGAAGTTAAAATTGCTTTGATGCTATATTGTTATATATTTGCCCGGATATATTTTCCCAGTAAGAGTTATGTTGCCTTCAGATCCAGGCTTTTTCCAGTCGCACATAATGCTTTTTGGCACTCCCACGGCCGGTTCTGTATCTAAGTATTTTGTAGCTGATGCTCTTCTTTTTCATTGCCGTTTCTTCGTGTCTTCGTTAAATCGCTGTTGCATATTCTGTATGCTGTTATTTTACTTTATCGTACTACATACGCAGTATGAGTATAATAGATAAAGTTATAGGATCGTGCAAAAAAATTTTTTCAGATTTCACTTTTTTTCGACGTTTTGAGTACCCCTGATTCTAAAAAGCAAATAAAAAAAACATGTCGGAAGTATGTACGTATGTACGTACGTATGTACGTACGTATGTACGTACGTATGTCGCCACCGCCCAGCAAAAACTACTGGACCGATTTCGATGAAATTCGGTATGAGTAAGTTTAAGAGAATTTTGTCGAGAAACTAAGCTTTTGAAAAAAACCTCTCAAAGGGGGGCCGAAATAGGGGGGTTATTTGGGGCACATTTTTGCAAATTTTGACCGAAACGAATGAAATTTAACTTAAAGTTAGCTCATTGATAGGTAAATAGAAATACGGAATTTGACATTTCCAAATCCAAAATGGCGGCCAGCATGGCCGACCGCCCACCCGATACATTTCCCTACCAATCTAAAAACTTGTTTAAGATAAATTTAATTTGAAAAAACATTTATATAGCCTAAAGATGGGGCTATAACAATAATATTATCGTTTTTCAGAAAAAGTTATGGGTTGCCTATATTTAAGGGGTCAAAATTTGACATAAATTTGAACTAAATTTTCTCAAAAATGACTCCAAGGAATTTGTTTATTTTTTTAAATATTTTTTATATCCTCTCGGTAAATTGAATATCATTGGTCAGATTCCTTAACTCCTCATAGGAGGGGAGTTATGAATTTTTTATAAAAAAATATTCGAGTGCCCGTAACTACCTCTGTAATAGAAACTAAAATTTGAAATTTGGCAGACATATATAGTGCTTTGTTATCTATTAGCACAATAAATTTTACCTACAATATGGCTTCCGGTTTGACCGAAAATGAAAAAAAATCTTAATTTTTTACATACGCCCTGTATATTTTTACATATTTTGAAAGAATGTAAAATTATCTTTCCAATGACATAAAACTCGTTGCTGTAACTTAAAAACTCGAAAAGTTACAGAAAATTGAAATTTTGCTAGAATCTTGTGTGTGTCCCCTCTCACGCGATCATAGCAGAGCATTATTATAGGGCAGTCAATGAGGGTATTACGCTCCGAATTCCATCCTACTACATCGATGTACTTGATATTTTCACAGTAAGTAGGGAATCGCTCAAGAAACAAAATCTACCCTATATACTATGGCGCTTTTATCTTGGGGCAATTCCCACCCCTTCAAGGGGGTGGAAAATTTATTGGTCAAAATAAGCATGGAAGTGGCTAGAGAACCTATTTTTAAGCAAAAACTGATCTATACTTTTTTTGAGAACTCAATACTTTTTGAGTTATGCGTAGTTGAAAATTGGCCATTTTCATTTAAAAATGACACGTTTTCGGACGGTTTTTTGTGAATACCTTAAAAACTATGCATCAAACTAAAAACACTATATAAATTTTTTTTTAATTATAAATAGCAAAGAGATTCGTTCCTTCGTAAATTTTCTATTTATAATACAAAAAGAGATATGGTAGGTAAAAAGAGTTTGTTTTTTGGTGCATGTTAAATGCCGTTAAATGTCGGTTACATTCAAACTAAGCGAGGTATGGTGCAAAAAATATATGACTAATGTACTTTAAGGAAAAATGGGAAGTACATACATTTAACCCCTCATTCACCAGAATTTAAATGCATTGTTTTTCTTTTGCAATACCTCTTAATATAGTGTTATTTCTACTTTCAAAAAGTTGGACGGGTGAAAAAAATAAGATCAAATTATAGAGCGCATTTTTAAATTTTCTTAAAATTCTTCCTTTTGCTCCATGCAATTCGAAAATAAAAATGTTCTATCCCCGAGAAGTGGTGAGAACCGCCCCCATGATAAAAGCGCCATAGTATATAGGATAGACATTGAATTAGGAGATTGGGCTTTGGGCTACTCCCAAAATTTCATTACAATCCATGCAGTAAAATGCAAATATTGTAAACTATTAATTTCTCAGAAAAATGGACTAATTTGAAATGAAAGTATGACTAATATTTCATTGATTTATGCAATAATCTATAGTGTGTCCCCGAACATTTTCTCAAATGCGGGAATTAATGATGCGTAGAACCATAAAATATTTTCAAGTATACAAGGTGTTTCTAAAATATCAAAATAACGAGTAACTTTGTTATTTTTATAGAATGCCAGTATCTAGTACGATAACGATAATAGATCGGTACGATAAAGTTCTCGGGCGGCCCTTCCGTCCAGCGTTTTTTGTTCTTGTATTAAGAATTACTATTTTTTCATTTCTCTGTATCCTGTCCATTGCATCTTGGAAACTATTATAAAAATCTTTTGTTTAAATTTTCCGGTTTGCCTATGTCTGGAGTGTAAATTAATATGATATGGAGTTTACTGTTTTCCATAGACAAGGTGGTTTTCAAGATGTATCTGTGCTGCTGTTATGTGGATCGAGCAGCTTAACGGCAGAATAGCCCTAGCCGTCCAAGCTAAAGCCTAAGACGAAAGGCGAAGTTTCGATGGTGAGGCCACCAACTTGCCCCGGTAAAAAAGAAACATACTCATACGGCCGATCACAAACCCTCGGATACATGACAGAGGAGAATTTTCGGGAGAAAGATGAGATGATTGTCAGATGGGCTTTAAAATTTTAAATGTTTTGTTATCTGTCATTATTACGCTTACAATTTATTTCAACATAGGTTTGAAATACAATAATTAATAAACTTTCCTACTTAAAAGATTCCTATTATTTTCAGCGTATTTAATTTCTTGTTTGATCCGTTGCATAGCAAGATTAATACATCCATAAGATTTTCTTAAGGTGATACAGTAGCGATCAACAGGTAGCCAAAACGCGTTCCAAGATTGCGGTTGTAATTTTGAATATTTTTTCGAGATATTTGGCACACGTATTCGTAATATAATAAAGAATGGCGGTACAGAGCCCAATTTGAAAAATATATTAATATGTGGAAATTACTCTGTAATTAAATACAATATTAAAAAAACGAGCCTGTACCGCCATTAAGAAGAACAAAAAAAATACACTTTCTTCAAATAAACTTTTTTATCCGATGCCTAGATTTTGTGTCATTTTGGAACTACTAATGAACTAAAAAATTTTAGTAGTTCCAAGATGACACAAAATCTAGGCATCGGATAAAAAAGTTTATTTGAAGAAAGTGTATTTTTTTGTTCTTCTTAGAATAAAGCACTTTGAACCGCTGAGACTTACAGATCGTATGTATAAAGAATAAATAAGTAATGTAACTTGTGAAGCGATAACGATTAATATTATTTGATATGCTAATTAGGGGTGCTTTTCGCTATCCTCTTTACCAAAAAATAAAAGGTACCAACAATATTTTGAGCATAACTCACTTACTTTTAAGGTTAGAAGTTTTTTAAAAAGCATAAATAAACTTTTTTTCAAACACTTTAAAAAAGTTAAAATGAGTGTTCCCCGAAAAGTGTTCCGTTTTTTGGTTATTTCTCGATGAAATATTCGATTTGGAATTTGACGAATAAGAACCTACTTTTCATTAGCTACAACTTTGCTTGTACTGGGTCTACAAACTTAAATGCACCATTTTTTTCACTTTTTTATAAACTATATTTTTATTAAGAATATTTTTTTCGACAAAATACTTACTTTTTGAGTTATTTGCGATAAACCGTCTAAAAACGTGGTTATTTTGTTTAAAAATGAACAAATTCACTCGCAAAGAACTCGAAAAGTATTGGCTTGGTGAAAAAACTATATAGAACAAAAGTTGCTTAGAATTAGTCAGTTTATCGAATTCCGAACTTATTTTGGACATATACTTTTTCACCCCCGAGAAGGGGTGAAACTCACCCCCCAGGGCAAAAGCACACATCGGCACAATATCACTTTTTTTCTTTGACTTATTAGCTATGTGTATGCCAAATTTCGTGTCAATCCAAGCGGTTCTTTAAAATTTAGAGGTTTTGCAATATTTTACCGTTAAAGAACCTACTATAGGCAAGTTTTAGTATAATATTACACTTCTTATTACACTAGTGTTTGTTTTTAAACCAGGAGGAGTAAACTAAAAAGACAGATTGACACCCAAGAAAGTCACTAGAAAAATCACCAAATACATCTTCTTTTTTGGTTGATCATATCGGCTTTCGACAGTAATCCATAATATTATATTATACTATTACGTTGCGCGTCGCTAAAGAGTTCTAAAAACAACTGCTTTTTATATAAAAGCAGACCAAAAATCTAAGAATTCAAGGAATAACGCAGGAAACACAAAAAATCGCTGATATAACTTAATTAACCTATGAAATGCCAATAGTGTCAAAATTTCATAAATGTCACTAGTGTCAAAATTTCATAACAGTGGAGTAAATTTGCCTGCAGTTGGACCAATTACAAACAAGCATTACGGCGCGGTAAATTTGAATTACTCCTGGTTTAAAAACAAACCATAGTATTATAAAATGTATCACTTAAGAATGGCGCTTATAAACCGAAATCGCTGTCGTGAGTTTGCTATTAACATGTTTTTGTGCAAAATTTATCTACTATTGCTATCTCATTATATCTTTCATTCTTTGGTACGTATATATTTGAAGTCTCACGAGATGGCGCATCAACTTAACCAATCCCAAAGAAACAAAAAGTTTCCCTATAATCTCGTTCAGCGAACCTCTGAAAATACAATAAATTTAATTCGTTTATCTCTCCCTTTCTATAAAACGATCGCGTTTAGCGATTATTATTCGCCATACTTTCCGAGACCACGATTCTACTCACACACATACACACCATACATACACATTCACTTCGTTTTCGTATCTGCTTTGTGTATGTTCACAGTTCACAGTATTAAAATTACTAGAGTGGAGGTAGAGTGCGTTTGATTTTCTCTCGCTGGGTATAAAATTTTTTCAACTAAGTACTAGTTGTTTTATCATAATCTTTGTGGGCAGTTGAACGACGTTTAGTGTTGGTTGTTTTAGAAGGCATTCGTTTATGTGGTTTTTGTGTTTAACATGAACATCAATGGACATCATGATTATGGACTCGAAGATGCCAGAAATAAGTGAGTATACTATCATATAGTACCGGTGAATAGAAAACTTTTGTTTGTACTTACATACTAGTGATATATTAAAAAATCTTCCTCTGGTATTTACTAATTACATAAATGAAGTTTATATAAGAAGATAAGAAACAAAATTGTTTTTGGTCCAAAGTATTTATAAGAAGAATATTTTTTGTTCTTTATAAATATGTTAATGTCTTGTTATTACTTCTTTCTTTCTTTCTTGTTCTTATTCTTTCCCATGTTTTACACCCTTTTATACCTCACACATACACTGTGTAACTTTTATTTTTTTGAAACAGTTTGAAACAGCTGTAGTCTATTTATTGTTTTATTGCTGTTATTGTTTCTATATACGTTTATTATTCCGAAACAAAGAGCACGTACTGTCATTGAAAATTACTTTTTGAACGTAAACATAAACAAGTATATAATAATAACCTAACCTAAACGTCTATAAGGTCTCTCTTTTCTTAATAATATCTAAAGGATCTTCATTCCCCATATCCAGGAAAGTACCGAAATGGTTAACACCAAAATGCATAACACTATTTTTTTATAGGTTACAACAATGAAAAGTGTAACGTGTCAAAAATCCGGTGCGTTATAATATCTTGTCCAATTTTAGTTCATGTTATTAAATTTTGATGGATTCGACCGTTACTTGATGTAAGTTCATTTTATCTAACAATAAAACACTGAAAACGTTTGTTTTCTATACTTCCACAAAATTTAATATAACTATGTGACTACAGCTGTTTCGGCAGAGTGCCTTTTTCAAGTGATTTAGTTTACTATGTGTTTGCCTTTTTAAAGTCTTTAACTGAAGAGGTTGAGGAGTGGGGATCTGTTTGTCTCGAGTTGGTTATTCAGAATTATATCTGTATTTTTTAATTTATTATTTTCCATAGATTCTAATAAAGATATCTTAAGGCCCAGTACCGGCGCTAGGATATAAGGCGCCCGCCAGCAAAAGTAGCATACGAGCCCTTCGGTTTCTTTTAAATTAGTATTTTGTATATCACCAGCAGAAAATATCTCAATTTGGCGCCCCCCAAGCAGGGGCGCCCGCCTGCAGTGCATCCCTTGCAGGCCCGTTATCGCCGGCCCTGTTAAGGCCTTTATTTTGAATAACGTATGGTCCTAAAGTTTTGGGAAAAATTTCAAAAGCATATAACTCTGACCACAATAATCTTATATTTTTATTAAATTATTCAACAATTTAACTTAACTATCCTTATTATAAATCAAAATTCAAATGACAGACAAGGGACCATTATTTTCGATTTGCCTAATAATTCCCCTGACACGTTGCATCATCCTTTGGACGCCCTCGGCGTCAATTTCTCTAATTTTTGTATATATGCGGCGTCTTAACTGTTCCTGATTTTGTGCTTCCCATCCGTTATTATAGACTTTCCGACTTAATATTGCCCAGAACTCTTCAATTGGACGAGCCTGAGGTAGGTTGGGGGATTGTCTGCTTTCGGTACAAAGGTAATGTTGTTAGTTTCGTACCAGTCCCTTGTGATCCTCGCGTAATGACATGAAGCAAGATCTGGCCAAAAGACTATTTGATTATTTGCATGATGTGTGTTCACAAACTGAAGCAATTTAGAGAGACATCTTTGAATATAAATATTTGCGTTTAAGGCTTCGCCTCGAACAACACCAATGTAGGGCTGTGAGATAAAGCCAGCCTCAGAAATTGCACACCATACCAAAATTTTGTCCTCAAATTTTTTCTTACTTTTGAATTTTATTTCATTAGGTACATTTTCGTAATCGTTCGTGTAAAACCCATCGTTACCCTTCATCTCAGAGTTGGACAAAGTAATAGCTATTTGTATAACAAGGGAGGAAAGTGCTACTTTTCCTCCCGAGAATGAAGTTTACTGCCCAACGCGTAGCGGAGGGCAGCAATCATTCAAGGGAGGAAAAGGCACTTTACTCCCATGTTATACATATGGTTTTTCCAGCTTCCTCAAGTAACAAGTTATTTTTTCATTTTTACTTAATTTATTTATATAACTAACCAACAAAATTTATTAGAACTAAAACTAACAAGTAGGTACAATATAACTGTCAACTGTCAAATATAAGTCAAATTATTAATGTAAACATTGTTAAATCAAAATAACAATTTACTGTTTTTTACCATCCTGCAAAATACAGGGTGTTTTATAAATAAACGGTAAAATGTATAGATACTTACGTAATAGAAAATAGATATTGTACAGGGCGTCAATAAGTTATATTTCATGAATGAAATACCATGACGCCACTTTTACTTTTCCTCCCTAGGGAGGAAAAGTACAACTTTGCTCCCTACAATCAGGTCCGGAAAAGTATACTTACGGTAGAGGTAGGTGGAAAAATATTTTTCATCGTCCATCACGATCCACTTGTTGACGAAATGTACTCGCCTTAACGCGCGGCAACATCTCGGAATTCTTTCTAATTGATCCTCTGTGTATTTTGGAGCTTTCCTTCTTTTCCGGTAGATAATATTGTTACTCGATAGGGTCCTGTATACTGTAGTCTTTCCAACATGAAATCTTCTGGCCAGTTTTCGCTGTGAGACCCAGTGGCGTAGCTAGCCCCACGGGGGCCCCATATCAAAGTTTGTCGCGGGGCCCTTTTCCCCCGCGACAAAAGAAGCAAAAACGCTTGTATAGAATCGAATAGAAATATGCTTTATTGCCACTGAAAATTTTACAATTTTATGGACAAAGCTTACAAAAAGTCGGAAAAAAAAACAAAAACAAATACAGTTTACCGAAATTACATAAATCGTCAATATTAGTACAAAATAAAAGATAATGAAATAAAACAAAACACACAAAACACCCAAATATAGATAATAATAATAAACCTAATAAATTTTAATTAACCAAAGTCGAAAAATAGATTTGAATTGTGGAGACTCATTGTTTGAAAACAGATTCAGCTTTTTCAATCCAAGGATGAATGGGCATTGCAAATGAGCTTAAACAAAGAAGCTCTGTTGTTATGGTATAACGGCGAGCGACAGGCAAATACACTTCTTCAAGAAATTAACGTATGTACCACCTAAAAATTGGTCATTTTTGATGTCTCGAATTTCCTGAACCTGTTGTATGATTTAAGTGATTTTTTAATATGTTATAGCCTTATTCTTTAACAATGTCACTGTAATAATATTGTTGCTAGACAGATGCGTTGTCATCATGTACAGTGTGTACCAATCAAACTGTGATTTTTTCTCTCAAAGTTCGCGTTACCCTGTGGAATATTGTAGCATTTGTAAAATGCTGAAATTAAAACCCGACTACATAATTATAGTCTAGTACTAGTAAAATAAAATTACACTACATGTAAATCAAAATGTAAATTCGTACAGGTTGGAACAAATTTTTTATCAAAGTTTAGGTGAGTACAAAAGATATTTTCAAGAAAGTATCCAAATCATATAAGAGGATCATTGTTTAAATAATTAAAAAAGGGTCATTTTTGCACCATATTTACTTTTTTAACTGCTGAGTTAATTCACGTTTTAATGAAGGTGTTTAGAATATTTTTCTGCAAAGCTGAAGGGTAAGTCTTTCACCTAAGACGTACTAAATTCAATTTGACTCCCTATTTATTTAAATAATTGTATATAAAACTTTAAAAACAAATTTGCAAAAAAATAGTATTTGCGATTTAAATAAGCACTATAAAATATTTTGTTTTATAGAAGAAGTTGCGCTATTTTCCAGTATTAAGCAAAAAAATTGGTCGAAAAATATTTAATAATTTATGAGATATTGAATTTGTTTATTAAATGTCACTATATTTTCAATTGCAAAAACGCGGTTGTTGCCAAAAGAATTTAAACCTGCAAAAGATCTCATTATTTTTATTTTTATGTATGTTTTCAATAAATGTATTGATAAATTCAAATTTTAATTAAACTCTTCTCTAAAATGGCATTTAAAAATTGTTCTAATTTGTTTATTACTTCTTTTTTAAATAACGTCGCTGGGGTTAAAAAATTCAATATCTCATAAATTGTAACATGAACTTCTCGTATAAAAGAAAATATTTTATGGTGCATATTTTATTTGTGTTTTAAATTTTGAATATAATTATTTAAATAAACAGGGGTCAAATTTAATTTAGTAAATCTTAAGTGAAAGCTTTATTCTTCAACTTTGTAGAAAAAAAAATCGTATAGACCTTCATAAAAGCGTGAATTACTGCAGAGAAGTGAAAAAAGTAAATATTGTGCAAAAATGAAACCTTTTTAATTATTTAAACAGTGATCCCGTTGAAGAATACAAAAGATATTTTCAAGAAAGTATCCAAATCATATTATAATTTGGATACTTTCTTGAAAATATCTTTTGTATTTCCACAGGCTGTCCACAATATGTCTGCAACGAATTCTGCAATTCTTTGGTCACGTGGTTCGTAGAGGTGACGACAGTTTGGAGAGATTAATTGTTTCTGGAAACGTTCCGGGGAGAAGATCAAGAGGACGATCACCAACAAGATGGTCCGACCAAATAAAGAATTCAGCTGGAAACTCATTCTGCGAAGCTCTTAGAGCGGCTGAAGATAGACACCAATGGAGAAACATTGTTAGGAATATTGGGGAAATTACGATCCCTCAGTAATGGGGAAACGACAAGAGAGCGAGAGAGAAACTTTGATAAAAATTTAGTTCCAACCTAAATTTAGTACGGAATTACCTTTTGATTTTTTTTATTTTATTAAGCTATTATAGCCAACATTCTGTTGTTTTATTCATTCGCTTTTGGTTCATTCATTCTTATGTTGGATAATAAAAAAGTTAGGTACTTTAACAACTAGCCTTGTTTTTCGTCAATACAGAGTGTTTTTAAATAAGTATGGCAAACTCTATGGGGTAATTCTGCATGAAAAAATAATGACAGTTTGCGTTTGTTTTATTAACCTGCTAGTGTGCAAATGCTTCGTCTCCGACATAGGGTTATTACAATTTTTCTTACAATCTGACGATTTATTTATTGTCAATTTAATATTCATCATTGGCGCGCATACGATTAATATGACCCATGTGTACGCCAATGGTAAACATGAAATTCTGTTAAAACCCACCAAATTTCATTTGCATATATCAACCGGTTTTAGAGTAATAAGTAAATCGTCAGTTTGTAAGAAAAATATCAACACCCCCTATCTCCGACATACGTTTATAAAGCAAACTGTCATTATTTTTTCATGCAGAATTAAATTAGCCTTTAAAGTTTGCCATACTTATTTAAAAACACCCTGTATCGATGAAAAATAAGGCTAGTTGTTAAAGTATCACCTAACTTTTTTACTATCCAACATAAGCGAATGAATCGAAAAACAGAATGTTAAGAACACATGAGGCTATAGTTGGGTTTTAATTTCAGTACATATTTTATAAATGCAAGAATATTCCACAGGGTGTGGTGAACTTTGAGAAAAAATTACTTTTTGATTGGTACACCCAGTATACAATGACAATTTACCTGTTTAGCAACAATATTATTACAACGATATTATTCAAAAATACGACTATAACATTTAAAAAAATCACTTAAATCGGAAAACAGGTTTGGGAAATATGAGACATAAAAAATGACCCATTTTTAAGGTGGTAGGATAATTTCTTGGAGAAATGTAGATATACATAAATACAATTATAAATAAAGAACAGATTATACGAACATACATAATATACCGGAACAATACATACTGTCTCAAATATTCAAAGATATAGCGATTACAAAAATTGCAATTCGGCATTCTTCAATATATTTTATACAATAACTCACACACAGCCAACGGAATTGACAATGAGAGGTACCTTGAAAACAATAAAGCTCTGTTCTTATGGGGCAGAGAATAGATAATAGATAGATATGATTTACATAGGTATGTGTATATTATACACATTTAAAGAATCCACTACACCAAAATGTTGATATCCAAACAACATACACTGTTTCAAAGCGTTTTAATAGTGAAATAATTGTAGAATATTTAGTTAAATCTTTGTAAATGGAATTTTGTTTCGATATGCCGCGATGGGGCCCTTAAATGTCGGGGGCCCCGTATAATTGATACGGCTGATACGGCGGTAGCTACGCCCCTGGTGAGACCCCAATTTTGTTCTTAGCTGCTTCAATCAGTCTTGCCTCTCTTATATGGTTCAAAATCCGCGGTCGGCCACTTTTACGCAAGTTAACACATGGTATCCCTTCTTCACATTCTCTGATTGTGCGATAAATTGTCGATTTGCTTATGTTTTGATCTCGATAAATATTAACAATATCTCGTTTCGACATTCGCCCAACCATATTATAAACACCTCGACGAATATAAATTTTATAAGACATTTTGCAGAGCACAAACCAAAATATTCTGCTTTGTTTATTAAATGTCAATAACTGATGACATTTCAATTCCATGGCTTTCTTTGTTAAATGCATTTTGCTTCTCAATCAGACCAGGTGAAATTTTTCCCAAAACTTTAGGACCATACGTTATGCAGAATTTGAAATTCTTCATTAAAATAATGATTATGATCTAGAAGGTGAAGTGCGTATGTAGAAGTGTCTGTTTTTCTATTGAGTGTCTGTTTTTCTATTGTTGAAAGCACTTTTGTGATCTGCTATCCGTTTGTCAAAGGTTTTGACGTTTGACCGATGTAAGTTTTCGGACAGTCACCACAAGTTAGTTTGTAGACACCACTCTGTAGTTGTTTTCTCTTTCGGCTCTTATTGTTCTTAATATATTTGCTTAAGTTGTTGTTAGTTCTGAAAGCTGGTGTTATTCCTTTCTTTTTTGCCAGTATATGTGATAGAGCAGAAGGTACTGGGTTCTTTCTGTGGTGGTGGATAGATTAATTTCAGGGCTTTCTTATGGAGTTTTTGGTTTAAAATTTTATTAATTGTTTGTTCGTTATAGCCATTGTTTACTGCTATTTATTTAATGATGTTCAGTTTTATTTCGAAGTTATTTTTTGACACAGCTGTAGTCACATAGTTATAATAAATTTTTTGGAAGTATACAAAACAAACGTTTTCAGTGTTTTATTGTTATTAAATTTTAATCAATTTTAATTAATTCTTCATAATCTAGTTCACTATGTACGCTGCAGTAGTACGGCTAATATATATTTTCAAAACTTAAAGTAGGGGAGGCAAGGGTGCTAAATTTGCAGTTACTAAAGTTTTATGGGGACATATTGGATTGTGAAGATTAGGCATGGTGGTTACAAGCTCGAGCTTGTAACCATCCGACGAGCTTCGAGCTCAAACCGGTTTGTTTCTTGAGCTTGAATTGGAACCGAACCGAGCTTTCTTTAACGAGCTTGTCAATATTTTAGCGAATACTCGTATTTCTTTTTCTAATTCATTTATTTCTGCTACGACTGATACTTTTGTTTGAGAATAAGTAATTCAGACTACAAATATGTATATTCAATATACAGTGTGTCCGTTAAATATGGAATAAATTGGATATTTCTTAAACCAAAAGCCGTTCGAGCTCGGCTCGGCTTGAACTATTCAAGCCGAGTCGACACGAGCCACGAGCTCAACCTGCAGCTCGAAGTTCAAGCCGAGCTTCTATCTCGAGCTGGGGACGAAACGTCGAGCCGAGCTCAAGCTTGTCAAAAGCTTGGCTCGGCTCGGCTCGAGTCCATCCGTAGTGAAGATTATATCCCAATACTAAAAAAGGTTAAGTTTTCCATTTTGGGATTTTCCATTTTTTAATATAATTTTCCATTTCCTAAAATAGTTTTTTCCGATTCCATCTATCCCATTCCGATGGTGCCATCTATCCATAATTCGAAAAAATGTCTTGATTAAAAGTTGCTTATTTTTACGTAAGGAATTCAAATCTACAATAAAAAATCTTATTTAAGATTTTAAAGTAACCCCCACCCCACCTTCGTGGTGGTCGTGTTTGGAGTCATTCGATATATTTTTGAAAAATGCTAAACACGTATTTTTTAGCTTTTCGGTCTTATGTTCATTTCGCGAAATATCGGGGGTTCCTATTTAAAATTTTAAAGTTACCCCCACCACTCTCCGTGGGGTGTCACGTTTGGAATCATGGATAGATTATTGAAAAATATTTTGAACACGTATTTTTTAGTTTTTTGGATCTGACGTTCATTTCGCGAAATATTCGCTTTTTTGTGAAATTTTGTAACTCGTCCATTTCCTCGCGCCCCGCTCAAATCGTCAGATTTCTGAAATATATACTGTTCTTAATGTACTGAGCTTACCTTGTTTTTCTGACGATTTCGAGTTTTTCTAAGGATAGATTTTTTTACGGACTGCCCTGAGCGCATGCTCTGTATTCAGAGTTCATAATATATGGTAGGAGTACATTTACAGGGTACAAGGTTTCTCCCCATGTGATTTTCTGACGCGATCGACTAACTGCAAAAATCCCTGCTTGGGCTTCCCTACCATTAGTAAACCCCAGAGAAAAGTCATGTTGCTTGGTAAACGTCATGATGTAGATGTATACTTATCTCCTATCTATAATCATCCTTTTCACAACACTATCGAAATTATATGAAAAACTAGTATCCTAGCTAATGGAACCATTAACAAGAATCGAATCCAAGAGCTCTACTTGAATTCCGCTTAAATATAATATTCATATTTATATACGCTTTAATTTTGGGATAGAAAAAAATACAAATATTTCGAATTGCATGCCAATTGTCGAACCATTTATTCCAATCAGAAGAAGTTATAGGCAAGATTCTCTCTTTAAATGCTTCAACAGTTTCATCTGATTGTGAAAATTGTCGACCACACACTTGATTTTTGGAAACAGAGGAATCGTTATAACTTAAGTCAGGGATGTACGGAGGATTAATTCAACGTTTTTAGTGGTAAAGCTCCATGTTTTTATGCTGAATGGGCTTGTCTTGGTCCAGAATTATTCGACGTTTAAAATTTCTTTTTCGCGTTTCGGAGAAAACATCCGGTAAACAAATGCTTTTATACCATTTCCTTTTTGCAGGTCAACAACCTTCTAATTTATTAATAATCACATGTATAATTTTAGACACAAAGCAGACAATTTTTTTCTTGAAAGCATTGCGACATCGCGTGACTTTGGTTTTGTTTCGCCTTGGAGCACCCAAACAGTTGTTCTTCTTTGATTTCAAGATTGTATATGCATAAATCCAACTTTAATCGTGAGTAACAATGTCATATAGCAAATTTGCTCGGAAAATCAAAAGTTCTGAGCCTTCCTGTTAATGTAGAAGACGTCGAAATTGAAGTTGTTGACAGCTATACATACCCTGGATATACGGTAAAAATTAGCAGGGATACTTCTGAACTGCTAAGGAAAATAACTCTATTAGGATGGACAGCATATGGAAAAATGCTTGATATTTTTAAAGATAATGGACCTATCAGCCTAACAAGAAGAGCCTTTTTAAGCCAGTCCTACCTGTTTTTACATATGGCACAGAAAAACTTACTCTCACAAGGATATCTGCACGTAAATTACAAGTGACGCAACGTAAAATAGAAAGATTATTATTGGGCATACCGTTTTACAAATAGGGTCTTCTTCTTCTTAATCCAGACCCGACATGTTTATATCTGGAGCACTTGGTCATAAGGCCTTTGTACCATATCCTGTTTTTTCATTAAACTTCAATAAGTCCTGTGGACTCAACGAAGGCCAACAGTTTTCTTATTGCAGTATTAGGATCTCTTCTGGTGCAATCATCAGGTGACCAGTTAATTTCCATTTCAATGGCTTATGATGTGTATGGCAGACTCTTCTTTCATTTCGCATTTTCTGCACCATGGTTTATTAGATATTAGAGAGATAGAGTACGAAACGAAGAAATTCGTAGAAGTGGTGTTTCGAACACATCGCTGGAATGAGAGATAATATATGGAACCAAAAAATCTTGGAGTGGAGACCAAGAGCAGACCACCACAAATCGGGAAGATCACCCACGAGATAAACTGACGACATAAAGAAGATACGTCCCAACTGGATTTCAACACCTCAAGAGAGATCTGAATGGAAGTTTTTAGAGGATGCCTATATTCAACAGTGGACTTTAAGCACGTGATGATACCAAATGTGACACGAGCTTATTTTTGATATTTAGTTTGATTGTGAAATCTATAAAATCGTTGTTTGATAATGTTCACGATTTAAATCCCTATTTTTTCGATTATTTTTTGCTGTATAATGATAATAATTTTGCTGTTTAATGTAATTGACCAGTTTATTAGTATATTCTGTTATTTTTTGTTAACGTACAGTAGAGCGTCGATAATCCGAACCCTGGTAATCCGAATGTTCGCTAATCCGAACGCAAAAAAATTAAAAAATATGATCGCGGACCGAATTTTTGGATTTAATATGACAATATGGGCAAAATATGACCGCGGATTTTTGTTTTGTTTATGCAGAAATACATACAATATAATTTGTTTATTATGCAGGTGTTTTATTCCTTGTAACTAAAACGTATGTACATACATACGTACTATGTTTATGAGCTTTGTATGTATTTTGAACATATGTTCGATAATTCGAACAATTTGATAATCCGAACTACCCCTGTACCAATTGGTTCGGATTATCGACGCTCTACTGTATTAATGTCAAACAACTACAGCGTTTACAGTATAATTTGTGCATGTTTGAAATTGTGACACTTTCATAACTCGTCAATATTTTCCAGTACTAATTTAAAGCATTTTTTCAGAATAAATACAGTAGAACCCCGTAAATCCGAACCCCGCTAATCCGAACGTTCGGCAAATCCGAACCAACGGAAAGTAAAAAAAATTAAAAAATTCAAGACAAAAACTTAACAACATGTTTATTATACAGAGTATAACCAGCTAATTGAACAATGTAGGATTAGTAGGACTTTGACATTTAAAATGTCTTAAAAATAAATACGTACTTTATGCGTAGTGCTTATAAAGGTTAAATATAAACTTACTTCGGTTTTCTCTTAGTCAACTTGAGTCCTAAAAATATTGTCCACACTCTTGCGAGACCACTTTCCGACTCGAAATCAAAGACAATGTAAGCTTTGAATTCTTAGTTAGGCTAATATTAATATTTCTATCAACGGTTAGGCTAACTTTCGGATAATCCGAACTTTTCGGAATCCGAACAGGCTGTCCCCCCAATTAGTTCGGATTTTCGGGGTTCTACTGTAGTAAATAAGAAAGGGGACACGGTGCGTCCCTGTCACACGCTGTCAGTAATTCTCAACGATATGGACCTCCATATCACTGGTATTTTTAATTCTCGTCTGTTGTCAGATTTCCTACTCGAATGTTGGTTTTTTGGTTATCACTGTCTGTCTCTCAATATTTTCCAGTACTAATTTAAAGCATTTTTTCAGAATAAATAGTAAATAAGAAAGGGGACACGGTGCGTCCCTGTCACACGCTGTCAGTAATTCTCAATGATATGGACCTCCATATCACTGGTATTTTTAATTCTCCTCTGTTGTCAGATTTCCTACTCGAATGTTGGTTTTTTGGTTATCACTGTCTGTCTTGAACTGTAGTGCCTATAAAAGGAAGAACTAATTAGAAAAAAATAGAGAAGAAATGAAGCAGAATTAAAATAATTATTTCTTCTTCTTCTATGGCACTACAGCTCAAATTGAGCCTTGGCCTCCTTTATTTTTTGTCTCCACCCTTGTTTGTGTCTGGCTGCTCTTCTCCATACACGGACTCCTAAAAGTGCTTGTGCGTCGCTGCTTACTGTGTCTTCCCAGCGCTTTCTTGGCTTTCCAACCGGTCTCTTTCCCTGCATTGTAGCGTTCAGTGTTCTTTTTGATAGCCTATCCTCTCCCATTCTTATCACATGTCCGGCCCATTGCAATCTTTGTATTCTAATGAAGTCTGACAGGGACGTTTCCTTATAAATTTGATAAAGCTCGTTGTTGCATCGAATTCTGAAGATTCCATGTTCCCTCACAGGTCCTAGTATTCTCGTCAATACTTTCCTTTCGAATGTGTCGAGTTTATTTTTGGATGTTTCTTTCGTGACCCATGCTTCACTGCCATAGGTCTATTAGTCGAATTAAGGTTTTATAGATTCTCATCTTTGTATTGCAGTGGAAAATTTTAGACCGAAATATATGGGAGAGGGCAAAGTAAGCTTTTGTGCGCCTGCTTTATTCTCTTCCTTATTTCTCAATCTTCTGATCCGTCGGCATATTTTTTACTAATACCAGATATGTAAACTTTCCAACCGTTTCAATGTCATCTTCATGTATACTGTTTTGTGAGATTATATTTCTTCTCGTTTGTATCATTATTTTTGTTTATTTCTGTCTTAATTTTTTCCAGACCTAACCTTTTAGTTTGTATTTTTAACTATGCGTATGTTTCCTGTGCTCCTGTTGATGTTCTACTCATATCTAATATTAATATGATCGGCATAAGCGGCCAGTTGAACCGTTCTGTTCGTCAGTAGGTTTCCTCGTCCAGTTTGCATTTGCCTAACCGCATACTCCAGTGCCAGGTTAAACAATGTTGGGGCCAGCCCATCTCCCTGCTTCAGTCCCTGCGAGATTTTGAAAAAGTCTGTCCGGTGATTTTGTGTTCGTACACATGCCTGAGTTCTGAGTTACATCCATTGTGACTTTAATGAGTCTAATAATTAGCTTTTGTGGTATTGCCAATTCAGCCAATATATAGTATAATCAAAATAATTATTTATATAATAATAAATTAAAACCGTGTGTAAAAGCAATCACTATGATTAAATTGCATTCCATTTATTTGCTTAGGATAATTAAGTGGTCAACAATGTCGTTTTTCTCCGTCAGATGCATTGCCAAGGCCAATCGATGAAAGACATATTAGTTTTCAGTTTAAATAAATTATCACGAAACAGGAAATACTAAACAACTAAACTGATATATAAAAGACTACCTGTTAACACAGTCTATTATTAAACAGCAAATGCATTGACCGCTTTGTCACAAATATAGAAATACGTTGCTAGTGTTTCGAGAAAAAAAACATAGGTATTACAAGGTCGAGCGCATATCATACATTTTTCACGGAATATTTTTATCAAATATTCACAGGATGATTGTTAAAATTAAATTAATCCAGGCTGTATGCTAACCCCCGTTAGGTAAATTATTCCGATTCGTTTATTTTGCACAAACTTACTCAAAAAGAGGTCCTTATAACAAATCCACAGGGTGACAGAAGGTACCGCGGTCGGAAAATTGTTTAAACAATTTTTTTTAAACAAATTCAAAAAATCAATTTTTTTACTTCGAACATTTTTTTTTATTCTTTGGGTCATTCTGAGCAAAAAAGGTCTCTTGCGATTTTTTTCTAAAATTGATTGTTGTTGAGTTACATGCGATTTAAAATTTGAAAAACACGAAAATGGCCATTTTCAAGGCTTAATAACTCGGTTAAAAATTATTACTATGAAGGTCAGAAAGTAACCAAATCAAAGTTTAAAGCCTCCCCTACAAGATCCCGAAATTTTTGTTATTATTTTATTACTAAGCTGTTATTTTTAATTATTAACAATGAGCGCTAAACGCTATTAGGCTATTAGGCAGCCGCTATTAGGCGGCCGTCAATGGTGCATCTCACTTTAGGAACAAACTGTACCTTTTACGATGAAGATTTGCGAATTAAGTGGGAACGCGTTGTGGGACATAAAAAACCACATGTAGACTCTCATCCTTGTGTACCGTAGGCCCTAGATATAGCAGACTACCGTGCTATATTCCCAAAGCCGCGTTAACGGTATAAAACGGGAGACTACTATTATTAGACTCTTGTCAAGATTAGTGCCTAATGACTCTTTTTCTGTATCGTACTCTCGTGCTCAATTCAACCCGGAATAAATGGACAAATTATTACGCTTTTTAACTCTTTTTATTTCGTCATATAGAGATTAATACCAAAAAGACCAAAATACATGATTATCTCCAGAAACTTGGCTGCACTTGAAAATTCCACCACAACACTGAATACCAAGTCCATTGAAGAGTAACCAAATTTAAATACCTGGGAACGTGGCTTTTTGAAGACTATGGGCATCGGACAGGAAAGTAGGTAAAGTGTCGAATTGAGCAAGCTCGATAAGCTTTCGTAAAATTCAGAGAGGTACTGACCTGTTCAGAGTTCGATCTTCAACTGGGACTAAGGTTTACTAAGTGCTACGTATGGTCGGTGCTGCTGTATGGAGCAGAGGGCTGGACACCCAAAACGAGGGATATAAACAGAGTAGAAGCTTCCGTGTGGCTTTATCGCCGAATCCTAAAGATACCATGGACGTCGAAAGTCACAAATGTAGATGCCCTTAAAAGAATCAACCAAGTACACCAACTTTTCGAAACCACCAAGAAAACGAAAAAGGCGTATCTAGGTCACATCATGCGAAATGAAAAATACCAGTTCCTTTAACTTATAATAATCGAGGGTGAAATTGAAGGCAAGCGTGGAATGGGACGCAAGAAAACGTCCTGGCTCCGAAACATAAGGCAGTGCACAGGGATTAACGACATACAATATCTGATCCATATTGCAAGAAGCAGTGTGATCATCACAAATGTGATCATCAACATTCATTAGTAGATTTGCACCTCTGAACAAGAAGATTTCGTCCTAGTTATTTGTTTTTAAATTGTTCAGGGTTATTAAATGTCCTCTCTCAACCGATTATTTTTTATTATCATTTACACCATTATAAAACCAAACACATTCTGAACTACGTCCTTTGAAGTCCGCCATTAATATCGAAGGAAAATATCTCTTTTTTACTGTACCATGGTCCTAAAATATTTGGAATTACACCCTTAGAGAGGAAAAGCAGTTAAATAACCTTTTTCTCAACATTTAGTGGAGATTAAAGTAAAATCCCACCACCTTGCATTTAATACATCCTGATTTGAATTATTCTTTCACATTAGCAAATCTTGCAAGAATTGTATGATCGTTATTACCTGTCATGGGGTGCAGGTAGGCCAGTGATGAGTTTGCAAATCCCTCTAATTAAGTCTATTTTAAAATCTTGGTTTTAATGCGGTGATGAGTTTGTACTATCTACGAGTAAAATTATTATATCTACTAATTGGTGATGAGTTTACGTGTACTTTTATCGCGTTCCCACAAAATTTATTCCTATATATTTATTTTAGCTGCAATTTCCAAAACGCATATTTTTTTGATTTATTTTTGTTTACATAACCCAATGACTGCGTAACCATAATTTTCTTAGTTTAAATATATATTTTTATCGATCTCGCGATAAACTTGAAGTTATTTTCGTGTCAAAACTTCTTTTTATAAACTTCAGATCTGTATGCAGATGTAAGCATAGCGTTTACAAACAAAACGGATGTTTGGAACGATTCCAGAGAAATTTTGAAGCGCCAATGTTATTGCGAAGAAATCATTTTCGTTGGGATCTTGTCACGTTTTGGAAATATGGGATTAAAAGATACTTGTTACAAACACTTTCCTTAAATACGGCAATGCGGAGAAATCAAAGAAGTGAAAATTTTTCTTTCGCGTGTTATTCTTTTTTGATTGTTTTGGGTGACCTATTTTTATATTTGTGCCGGTGTGGTATCAATCATTGATATTACAGAGTTCATGATAAACTTTCAATATGGAGATGGCTGCAGGTCTAACTTTTTTCTATTTAATTTATTTTATCAAACGCTATAAGTGCGTTCGCGGAGACCTGACAACTCCTAACCTCACCTAATATAAATAATACCGTTAATAGATAAATATATACAAGGTATATTTACTATTAATTAATATTAATGTCAGACTGGTATATTATTTGACAAATAATGACATGATTTCGAAGTCAGTTAAGTAAGATTTAATACTCTAGGCCCTAGGGCGTTATTTTGAAAAATAACGTCCTAGGGTATTAAATTTAAATAACTAGTTAAATACTATCAAGTTGACAAATAACAACCTAAGTAAAACTATGGTTATCACAATTATTACGTTACGACTATTGCTGGTAAATGTACTAATTTGAAAACTATTTAATTCTAAATTCATTAAAATTTTTTGCATATAAAGAATAATTTAGTCGGACATTAAACGTTAAAGGCACCACGGGTATTATACCCTTATAATACCCTTGGTACCGTAATAACTATAATAACTAATACATTAATATTAATAACAATATTTAACAGATAAATACAGTGATGAGCGCGCTAATAACCGGCAAAATAGCTTAAAAGATGGAAAACACAATACATTGCCAAACAAAAAGAGATGAAACTAGTAGAGGTGGAAATTATCGTTATAAATAAACGTTTAAATTAATATTGCATTACATAGTTTCCCACCTTTAGACGTATCAGAGGTGCATGACAACACTGTCACTGTGACAGTAGAATTTTATAACGCTAATTTCCACCTCCACTAGTTTTATCTCTTTTTGTTTCGCAATGTATTATGTTTTCCATCCTTTGAGCTATTTTGCCGGTTATTAGCACGCTCATCACTGTATATACGAGGTATGCTTTTTCTCATGAGGATCTTTCAGTGCGTCACAGTTTTTCGATTTCTTTCTAACGCATTAAATTGTATGTGACAGAAAAAAACGCACATCGGTGATTACATTTCGTCGGTGACATTTATAACATTTATTCTAGTTGTCAATAGATGGCGCTATAATCGAAAAAAAATTATTTACTAATTATATAATATATCTACGAATAGGTATAATCTGTACAATTTATAAGACTATACAAATCAAAGAAAATACCATTTTATAAATGCAATAAACTCAATTGATTTGTTTTTATGCCAAATTGCAAATATAATGTGACAACTGTCAGATTTAACTAAAATGTCATGTTAGAATAAATGTCATAAATGTGTATTATCACGGACTTACCTTTTTTTCTATCATTTGTGACGCACTGAAAAATGCTCATGAAAAGAAGCATATAGTATTTACTATTAACGGTATTATTTATATTATTTTAAAGTGCGCATGCGATTTTCTGACAATTTATCACTTAGTCGCCGACAGGCTCTGCGAACGCACTTTATATTTTCAATTTTTTTCAGATTTTTCCGTAATGTTCGCCACCAAGAATCGAAAAAACTGTTTTTAGGGGGTTTTTGGAGATTTTCCCTAGTTTATAGAATACAAATATATCAAATCAATGTTTAGGTATAGTAATTTCACCTATACCTATATATACTTATAGGTAACATATAAATTGATGTAATTGAGTCCTTTTAGAACATTTAAAAATGGGAGAAACACGTTCACTCTCTAAGCCCCCCCCCCCAAAACAGTTTTTTGGATTTGTTTAAAGTGGCGAACATTAGGGAAACATCTGAAAAAAATAAAAATCTAGTGTTTGATAACATACATAAAATAAAAAAAATTAGACCTGCGGCCATCTCCAAAAAATGGTTATACGCTTTTTTCCAAAAAATTTTTTTTGAGGTTATGTACACTCAACCTACGGATCTATAAAAAATAAACATGTTTTGTAAAAGCCTCAACTATGATTGTGAATCTTATGAAATTTTTAAAATTGATTGCATCCCATCTAATAAAAATAAAAACAAAAAATTAAGTTTTTGATGGTGGGTGAAGTGGTAAGGGAGTAGTGGGTTCAAATTACGCGAAATCTTATCTAAAACGCGAGTCTTATTTTTTAATCACATAGTACCTAAAAAAAATGAAAAAATTGAATTCTGGGAGTGAGGGAGCGTAGTTTTTAATTTATTTATCCCGTCCATAAGTGGAAAGTTTGATGTGCCACTGTCGACGCATGTCCCACTAAACAGTGAGGGCACAGTGTTCATACGTTTTCTTTTAAGTTCTACTATTTAAATTATAGGCTCTTATCGTGCCTAAAATGATTAGCAAATTTCACATATACCGGCTCCTAGTCTATATATACAACGCATATAGCAGAGGAGATATATGCCAGAAGAAAACTTTATTGCACAAAAACAAAACAAGGACACCATCAATTATCTCACAATTTATTGAACATACAACTATACATTGAAACCTAGGCAACGTAAAATCCTCTGTATGAAGAACAATTGAATACAAGATCCTTTGTAAAAGGTATATTTAAAAGACCCCAATAAGGGTTACATCACAAAACAAAACGTTTTCGGATTAATAGGTAATCCATCATCAGTGTTAAGCCAATAGCATGCATGCCACCAAAAAGTATGGGTGAAAACACTTTAAAAGTTTCAAGCTCTTAAATGATACTACATATTATTATTATTACAGATGGATGTTGCAAATATTCCTGGATATCACCCAGGGCAACACAGGACTCTAACCCACGTGGATGTGATATGCAAGGAATGAACCTCACATATTGAAAATTGAGTGTCAACTGCATTGAGTGTCAGTTGACACTCAATTTTCAATATGTGAGGTTCATTCCTTGCATATCACATCCACGTGGGTTAGAGTCCTGTGTTGCCCTGGGTTATATCCAGGAATATTTGCAACATCCATCTGTAATAATAATAATATCTAGTATCATTTAAGATTTTGAAACTTTTAAAGTGTTTTCACCCATAACTTTTTGGTGGCTCACGCATTGTAAGGAAATGTGTGATGATAATGCCTTCTAGGTCCAATTAATTAAAACTCTCTTTCTTGGTTCAGATGCATTATATTTACAATCAACTCCATCAATGACTAACGATAACAACGTGTTTACATATAACAGTAACGACCTACCTTACATTAACTAGATACTGAGTACAATAATAATATCTATATCATGGGACATTCACTTTTATATAGAATAAACTATTTCAACATCACGCGCGGCCTCGGTCATGGGCGAACGATTATATTATTTACTTTGGTTATTAACTTTCAATAAAAACATCTTTTTGTACAGGGTGATATTATAATACTACAGCATGCATGCTATTGGCTTAACACTGATGATGGATTACCTATTAATCCGAAAACGTTTTGTTTTGTGATGTAACCCTTATTGGGGTCTTTTAAATATACCTTTTACAAAGGATCTTGTATTTTTTGTGATTTATGGTATACAGCCAGCTACAGGAATTTAATTTTTTCCTCGTGGATTTGAAGAACAATTGGTTCACGAGTATGAAATTTCATTTTACACAGGTTTTACTGTATCATAACGTAAGCTCAAAGATAATAAGTGAAATTCTGACATGAGAAAGAAAGTAGAAGATATGAAAGATTGGACACCGTAATAAATGAATTTTCACGGCTACAGTTTTGTCTGTACAGTATGGTGCAAATGAAAGGAATAAATTAGTTATTTCGTAAGCCAGCGACTTACGGAAAATCACAAAATTACACGAAAATTACAGGAAAATCCCGAAACAAGTCGATTTTTATTTTTAAATTATGATTTTTTGGCATATTATATACCATAACTAGTGACGTCATCCATTTGAACGTATTGACGTAATCAAAGATTTTTTAAAAGAGAATAGGGGTCGTATGCTAGCTGTATCTCATATTTCCTGAGATATTGATGATTAAAGTTAAAAATAGCAGAAAATGGCTAATTTTATGAAATAAAATTCATTATTCGAAATTAAATATTCTAATCGTTAGTCGGAGCACTATCCATGGTGTTTATGATTTCAAAACAGATGAAGTTTTGTTCCAACTTATTTGGTATACCTATCCTCTTTCTTGTTCTTCTTCCTCTTTATAAGCAATTCTGCTTGTTCATTGGCGGATTGATACCTCTATGGAAGGTTGTCACTCCATCTTTTGCGCGGTCGGCCGATACTTCTTCTACCGATTGGTGATTTATCTCGTGCTATTTTGACCACACGTGTCTCCCCATTCTGGTTATGTGGTTGTTCCATTCTTATTTTCTGTTTAGTGCCCATTCGTTTATACACTGTAAGTTACATTGTCTTCTAATGTCTTCACTCCTTTTTCGATCTCTCAGCGTATTTCATGTAATTCTTCTCAGTAGTCTCATCTCTGCCGTTTCCAATAATTTTGGTGTTGTGGCTGTATCGGGTCCGAGTTTTGTTTCTGATGCATATGTCATTATTGGTTTTCAACTGGCTTTATAAATTCTTGACTTCATCTCAGTGTTAATATGTTGGTTTCACCATATAGTGTTATTGAGACACTCTGCTAATCTATTTGCATTTTGTACTTGATTTCTCACTTCTTTGTCTAGGTCTCCGTAGCTTGACAATGTAATTCCAAGGTAATAGTCCAAGTTTATTTCCACTACTTGTTCAATACTGATAGCATCATTTTCTATTTTACATCTGATTTTTCCTTTACTGATTACTATTGTTTTAGTTTTCTGAGATGAAATTGTCATATTGAATTCTTTTGCTCATATGTTAAATCTGTGGACTAATCTTTGCAGACTATCTTTATCTTTGGCTATCATTAATGCATCGTCTGCGTTACAGATATATCATTCTCTTTCTGATAAGAGTAATTACATGCCGTTTTTATTCAATTTTAAATGAACAATCTATAGAGTTTTCATTTTATTGTTGCACTTACTAATATAAAAACAAGCGAAAATAATGTACATATAATTAGAAATTGTATTAATCATCCCAATTATAATTTATTTTTAAAACATTTAAATTGACGCAAATGATTATTTATAAGAAATTATCGACGCCACGCAATTTAAATAAATATCTTATTGTTTACAAATCACATTAAAAGTTACTTAATCTATCAAAACATTAGCGAACTACACAAAAAACAACTAGTACCATTTAAATTACATTTTTAGCTTATTATCGGGGATATTTATTTTAACATAAGTATAAAATGTAGTGTTTAACATTCGCATATACAAATTTATACAATAATTTATTTATTGTATTTATGTTCTACAAATCTGTTCCATGTATCCTATTCTGGTTCTGCGACTTTTGCGCTCCCTAATTCCGACATGTTAAGGGCCCCATAGACGTACCTGTATACTTGAACATTATACATGCACAAGTTTATTGTACAGGTATGCCGAATGTAATGTGTCAACACCACACGTACAAGTGTGCATACCATAGATATCGTCGGTTTACTGCCAAAACCAGGTAAGTACATTTTTACCATGTTTGAGTTAAGTGCATTTTCGTAATCAAAATTCGTATATAAATGTACTGCGTAAAACTTATAAGTGTCAGACAATGGAAAAGAGGTGAATTATGTAGGCTTGTTTTGGCAATTATTCATTTTGGTCAAAACTGTACAACTGAAACAAGTTAAGTGCACATTTAACGAAAAGTACAAATTTCATATGCAAAAAGAAAATTAATTCTTCTAGAAAAACCGGTTAGATGCCATTTAACTTATTTTTGCTGTTGAAGCGTAGTAGATTTTTATAGAATGACTATGCGTATAAAACAGATAAGTGCAATTATCTTGTTTTTCCAGTTTATTTTATCGTTACTTTAGCATGCCCAAGTGTGCAAAACCAGATAAGTGTCATTTAATTTTTTTTTACGTGAATTATCTGACGAAAATTTGCACCGCCAAACTAAATTAAAACGACACTTATCTTGTTTTTGCTGCAATGTTATTTCATCGCAGAGGGCTCTGTAAACATTGTAAATGAGTCTGCAAAGCTTTTTTTACAAACTCTTTGCATTAGCAAAGAAGTGGTTGAGCATGCGTTTTTGAATAAGGGTGAAGGTAAAATATTTACAGGATTCGATAAAAGAGGTAGAGGACCGCTGAAAAAAACATGTTGAAAGATTTCCTGTACTGGAGTCCCACTATACGAGAAGTTCTACTAAACGAAAATATCTAGATTGTAAATTGAGTATAAGTAAAATGTACTCAATGTATAAACAATTATGTGAACATGATGGCACCTCACCTGTATCTTCAATCACTTATAGACGCATTTTTTGTAATAATTACAACTATTCTTTCTTCACTCCAAAGAAAAATCAATGCCAGCTCTGCACACAATACAAGACTAATGATGAAGAAAAGAAAAAGCAATTACTGACGCAATATGAAGAACACGTGGCTCGAAAAGAGGATTGCTACACAGCAAAAGCAAGAGACAAAGCTAGAGCTATGAAAGAGGCCAATTTGTATGTGCTATATTTGACTTGCAATGTGTGCTTCAAATACCGAGTTGCGACGTGAGTCCAATGTACTACAGTCGAAAAATTTGCACTTATAATTTGACAGTGTAACTAGCACCGCCAAATAATGCGTTTTGTTATAGCTGGGTAGAGCGTCATGGGAAAAGGGGTAGCTTAGAAATTGGTACCTGCCTCTTTACTTATATTAATCAGATTCCCACTACTGTAAATGCATTATCAGTGTTTTCCGACACTTGCAGTGGACAAAACAAGAACCAAAATGTTAGCGCTTTGTTACTGTATTTGGTTCAAAAAAATCACAAAAGTTTCTGGAAAGTGGACACAGCTACATGGAAGTGGACAGTATGCACAGTGCCATTGAACGAGCCCAGAAGTATGTTCCTGTATATACAATGCATAATTGGCTAACAATATTTCGCATGGCCAGACCAACATCATCAAAAAAGAAACCGTTTGTTGTGCAGGAACTCAAATATAAAGATTTTCTTGACTTAGAAGGCCTTTCTAAGCTTATTAAAGATAAAACGAGAGACATAAACAACGAAAAGGTAAACTGGTTAAAAGGTAAGTGTTTTCGATACCAAAAGGCTAAACCAGGAATCCTTGAGTATAGGTATGATCATACCTCAGAACACAAATGTTGTTCTGAAGCTATTTCCTTGTGGCATTTTTATGATTAATTATTTATATGGGAAATACGCCACAATTAAAATGAAAAAAATAATTTTATTAACGTTTCGACGCCCAAATCGGGTGCCGTTGTCAAAATACAAAATATTACTAAAATAAACAAAAGAGTTGTTGCTAAGCAAAAAAATTCTTCTAATAATTTATTTAATCTCACTCATTTATATTGGCAATTCAGACATATATTATACATTTTAAAGTAGAAGACTTTAAAATGATATTGCCAATATTTATGAGCTGCGTTCCTGGGACGACTTACTGAAAGATAGTTCATTCGATTACATGAAATCAACCCCAACTCAAGAATATCCGTCATAAAAAATTATAGCATGTGATCTGTCTTTAAAAAGACAACCAAATGCAACTACAGTAAAATTCTCGCGTTAGAGACTTCATAGTAAATCACAAGGGAAAACCAGGAAAAACCCTGCGATACTATCCCGACATCGTAAGTATTTAGTCTTACATTAATTTACTCTCAAAAAATAATACCAAATTCTGACTTGTAACATGTTTAAATTATAAATAATATTAATAATACTAGATATATAAGTAATACTAAAATATAAAATATGTACTAGCTCGATATTATTGACTTACTAATCTTGGTATTTTCTTTCTATTGACTTCCTCTTTCAGTATGGGTAACCACATCCTACTGCATTCTACCGAGGAATTTGCGACACAATTGGTTTCATTTAGCATAATTAGAGCCGCTTCTTTGATTTTTCTCTTTTTACTATCTGATTCTTTCAGGACTATACTTGAATCTCTCCACTGAACTCTATGTTCATTATCCCATGCGTGTTGACATATTTGAGATCTCTCAAATTCTCTATTTTTAATATAAGATTGATGTTCACTTATTCTAACGTCTAATGGTCTTGATGTCTCACCTAAATAAAATTGTTCGCATTCACAAGGTATTTTATAAATGCAATTCTTTGTTCTTTCTTGATCATTGTTAGGTTTAGTTTTAGATAGAATAGATCTCAATGTGTTTGTTGTTTTGAATGTTGTTGAAATGTTGAATTTATTTCCTATTGTTTTAAGTTTCTCGGATAGTCCTTTTATATATGGTATTGATATTTTCCTCGTATTATTTCTGGTGAATGTTGTAGGATCCCGTTCTAAGTTGTTCTGTTCCATTCGATCCAATCTTAACAATGCCTTATTTATAAACGATAAAGGATAATCATTTTTTAATAAAACAGATGTTAACAATTGTTTTTCTGCTAAAAAGGAATTTTCGTTAGAACAAGTAATTTTGGCTCTATCGTATAAGGATTTAATGATTCCCTTTTTAACGTTGATGTTGTGATTTGACTTGTAATTGAGATATCTGTTGGTGTGTGTTGGTTTTCTATACACTTGAGTCTCATATCCAATATCCTTCTTTGAGATCAAAACATCGAGGAAAGGTAGGCTGTTATTGTATTCCTTTTCCATTGTAAATTTTATTGTCTCTTCTTGATCGTTTATAATATTCAGGAACGTATCCAACAATTCTGATCTATGAGGCCATATTGAAAACACATCATCTACATATCTCCACCATACTGTGGGTTTTAAATTTTGTTTAGAAATAATATTAGTTTCGAAATCCTCCATAAATATATTAACCAATAATGGAGATAAAGAAGAGCCCATTGCTAGACCAAAATTTTGTTTATAGAATTCATTGTTTAGTTGAAAATAGGTATTATTGGTACATAATGTCAATAACTCCATTATAGCTGATACATTTAGTCTTGTCCTAGTTGCCAATGTATTATCATTCTCTAATTTCGTTTTGATTATGTTTAAAGTTTTATCTAATGGTACATTTGTAAATAAACTGTTTATGTCAAAACTTACTAAAATATTATTTGGATTAAATTCAATAGTTGATAATTTGTTTAAAAAACATGCATGGGATAATGAACATAGAGTTCAGTGGAGAGATTCAAGTATAGTCCTGAAAGAATCAGATAGTAAAAAGAGAAAAATCAAAGAAGCGGCTCTAATTATGCTAAATGAAACCAATTGTGTCGCAAATTCCTCGGTAGAATGCAGTAGGATGTGGTTACCCATACTGAAAGAGGAAGTCAATAGAAAGAAAATACCAAGATTAGTAAATCAATAATATCGAGCTAGTACATATTTTATATTTTAGTATTACTTATATATCTAGTATTATTAATATTATTTATAATTTAAACATGTTACAAGTCAGAATTTGGTATTATTTTTTGAGAGTAAATTAATGTAAGACTAAATACTTACGATGTCGGGATAGTATCGCAGGGTTTTTCCTGGTTTTCCCTTGTGATTTACTATGAAGTCTCTAACGCGAGAATTTTACTGTCGTTGCATTTGGTTGTCTTTTTAAAGACAGATCACATGCTATAATTTTTTATGACGGATATTCTTGAGTTGGGGTTGATTTCATGTAATCGAATGAACTATCTTTCAGTAAGTCGTCCCAGGAACGCAACTCATAAATATTGGCAATATCATTTTAAAGTCTTCTACTTTAAAATGTATAATATATGTCTGAATTGCCAATATAAATGAGTGAGATTAAATAAATTATTAGAAGAATTTGTTTGCTTAGCAACAACTCTTTTGTTTATTTTAGTAATATTTTGTATTTTGACAACGGCACCCGATTTGGGCGTCGAAACGTTAATAAAATTATTTTTTATTTTTTTCATTTTAATTGTGGCTTATTTCCCATATAAATAATTAATCAGAACACAAAGAGATAAACGTTTTTGGGAGGAGTCGAAAAATACCTAATTTGAAAGAAATAACGCTAAAGGACGCGTATAGGAAGATGCGACCTATAAGTTAAAAAAAAACAAGATTTATTGAAGTTGTGCAAATCGGGTGTGATTCCAGATGAATTTCACTCATATTATTATAATTTACCATCCTCCGACGATGTTCAAGACAATATTCGTGAACCAGCACTTGAAGATAGTGATCCTGAAGTTAACATTTAAGTTAAAGATACTTTAAGACAAGTTTCAAATTACGCCAATCAGTTCAGGCAAAATAAGTTACAGATTTTTTTTGCATTTTTTTAAATTCTTTAACATTTCCTAATTTTTTTTCTTCTGATTTTTGGCGTTAATTATCTTCACAGTACCACAATCTATGTTATTTTATCGGTTATTAACTGTTTCCTTTCATGTAGTTGTTTTACTGTAAGTTTAAACTTTTAAACTTGATTTTCACAAAACTAACAAAATGTAACTTATCTGGTTTTGGCAGTAAACCGACGATATAATAATCTCTAGATTAGGCTAGCTATGGGCCCGCTCTGTGCATCTAGGTGTAACGCCGATATCAAG
Source organism: Diabrotica virgifera virgifera (assembly GCF_917563875.1). NCBI lineage: Eukaryota > Metazoa > Arthropoda > Insecta > Coleoptera > Chrysomelidae > Diabrotica > Diabrotica virgifera. The sequence continues at coordinate 204,558,656 of NC_065443.1, read as the reverse complement.
GACGCCATTGGTCAATATTCATTTTGAGTGGTCTAGCCATCTTTGTCCGTCATATGAGCGGTATCGCTTAGTAAAAAGAAATAGATAGACCACCGATCGACTTTTTTGCTTAGTATGCCTTGTCTACGCTTAACATGTCTCTGGTGCATACACAATATACCAATTTAAACTTGAATCATGTCATCTCGAAACCAACTACTCTACCGGAAGCACCAATATCGTACGTCTACACGAATACTGTAAACCCAGTTGTGTCAAACTTGTAGGTACAAGTCTTTCACACACACGCTTAATTATTAATATACTTGCGCAAGTCTGACATGCACAAGTAAACAAGTTTGAACAAGTGTTGCCCAACACACGTTCCAATATACTTATGCAATAAACTTGTGTATGTACCTATACTGTTCAACTATACACGGGCGCAACTGCGTGTTTGACACCATTACGCCCCAATTTGTGGGAATGGAATTAATAAGAGACAAAAAGAGAAGTACCAGTAGAGAACTCATAAATGAGTAACTATTCTGAATTCATAGAATAAATATAACAATAAAAAAATAAAGTGAACGGGATCAGAAGCGACCCGATAGCGGCCTGTGTCTTTGTTACAAATAGCCCCCAGTGATCCCAGTGATCCGTCTCCAACAGGCGAACCTTCAGCATAGTAGTAATGTAGCTTCCTCAGAACCCACTGTTGCTAATAGAATATTCCATAGCCCTGGGTATATTATCCATATTGACAATTTAGAGGCAAGAGAACACTGGCAGAGCTTTTCAAAACAGATGGAGCACAATTTCTACGGAACGCAAAAATATATATGGAGAATAATCAAGGACAAAGAAAAGAGATTAACGAACAAATTAAAACGAAACACATTCACACGGAAACATGAGTAGATTACTTTCGATTTCTATTTCCTAAGGGTGACGATAATGAACCACCAACACCTGAAATGATGACAAACGACTAAATAAACATTGAAGAGGAAGAAGTAAAGGAAGCATTAAGGAAATTAAAAAATCGAAAGTCACAGAGAGAGGACAGAATATCGAATGAATTCCTAAAGTACGAAGGACAAGATCTGAATAAACAACTATTAAATCTAGTCTAAAAAATAATAGAACAAAACAGAATACCACAAGAATGGAGATCAAGCATCCTACAGAGAAGACATACAGAGAGAATTATAGAGGAATTAATTTATTAAACAACAATAAAATTAACTACCAAAGTGAGAGCAAACAAACTGAATGAAATTATAACAGCAGAAGAACAACAAAGTTTTAGGTCGGGAAGGTCATGCACCGACGCTATATTTATAACGAGGTCAGTTCAAGAGAAATCAGTAGAATGCAACAAACTGGCATATTTATGTTTTGTGGCTCTTCAGAAGGCATTTGACAGGGTCAAATTAAAGGACGTTATCAATTTATGGTACGCAAGAGAGACACCTGTAGGGATAATGAAAACGAAAAATATCTGCCAGAACAACACAGTAAAAGTAAAAGTTTAGGAAGAACTAACTGATCCAATTGAAGCTGTCACAATAGGTTACGACAGGGGGATTTCCTCGGTCCTCTATTGTTCAACCTGATCGTGGATGAAATAATAAAAAAGATAAGAACTAAAAAAGGATACTAAATGGGAGAAAAACAACTTAACATAATTTGCCATGCCGTCAATCCAATACGAATCCCTCAAAGTAAAGATGATTTACAACGTATGCTGCACCAATTTAATATAACCGCCAGATAATTTAACATGTTAATTTCCCCAAAAAAGGCAAAATGTAGGGTTATAACATCAAATCTACTTACTAATATGTAAATTAGAGCCGGAGGGTCAGATAATAGAACAAGTGATGAAGTTCGAGTATCTAATAGGCATCACACTATTTAGCTACGGAAAGCTCGAAACAGAAATCGAAGATCAAGTGAATAGAGCAAACAGAGCCGCAGGTTGCCTGAATTGAAACAATATGGAGAAATCACGGTTCCCCAATAGGAAGACGACCAGTGGGAAAACCACGAAAACGATGGAACGACAAAATACTGGAGGCACATTGAAAAAACAGACAGTCATATCTACACACAAAAAAGAAGACAATTTAGACGTATTTTAAAGAAGTTGAGTTTAAAATTATGTAAGGTAAAGTTTTCAATCCTAATAGCAAGTAGAGAGCCTGCTGCTCTCTGCTCGAAGTGACCAAACCATGAAAGTTTATCCCCACATTGCAACTGACGTGTATGGATTAGGTGACTAGCGTCATCTGGCAATTGAAAGGTAAAGTTTTCAATCCTAATAGCAACATTAATAATATTGAAAAATATTAAAAATATTACTAAACGATTTTTAAATTGAAAAACTTATTGGTCCATTTCCCTGGTAACACCTCCAAGGCTTCTAAAATTTGCAAGCCAGATGGACGCTGCAGTGAAGACAAAGGGAGGGAATTCTAAAAAGTTGCAATTCACAACCCCCTTCTGCAGCTTGGTAAAGTTCCAACGGAAAATAAACCTAGTTACTCTATAGGAGTAATACTAATATAACATAAAATTGGATTGCTATTAGGATTGAAAACTTTACCTTTTAATTGCCAGATGACGCTAGTCACCTAATCCATACACGTCAGTTGCAATGTTTCAGGTGCAACTTTCATGGTTTGGTCACTTCGAGCAGAGAGCAGCAGGCCTACGCCTCTCCGATGATGACTCCAATAAGAGTCGAAAATCGTCGATTAAGAGTGCTGGACTGCGCTCCCTGTTCTAAGTGAAAAATAAGATTGTTTTGCCTTCGCATTGCAACTGAATAAAAATGGTATACAATTATTTATGTTAAAATTATGTATGTATGTAGTATGTACTCGTATATATCTGATCTTTGCATCTCCCCCGACAAATCTAGTTCCTGCCCTACATTTACCAGCTATGATTATAAAAATCTATGGTTTTGATGATAACTTCTTGTGTGGTATTCCAGGTAGTGATGTAAGATACAGTAAGTGATAATTAAGTTACTAGTTTGTCACAACTTCTCAGTACACAATGTAATCACTGACTCGTTTCTAAATTTAAATTATTTTTATGGAATATTTTATATTGTACACCATACACTTTCGCAATGTGTAATATGTGTAAATAGTGTATATCGCATGACCTACCGACCGTGAACGTGAACGACTATAATAACTTTATGTTTATGTCATGATAACTGAATGAAAAGCATTTTAGTTAATTGTTTCCGAATCACTAGAGGGGGCATTAACTCGAATTATAAATAATTTAATAGGTCCTGTTTGAAAGTAAGAGTTTTTTTTTGGAAAAAATACGGCAAACATTTCCAAATTTAAAAAAAACTCAAATTACAGGCGTTGCCTTAGAAAACATATTATGCCAATCCAATAAAATATTGTAAATCGCTGGTACCTATGATTAATGTGATTCTTAACACATTTCCACTGAAAATAATAACTCTTTGAGTGTTGGCGATACAATTCTTTTTTATATGTGTGTGTGCGAAGATTATAACTCCCAAAATAGTTATAACGAAAAGATTTAGTTCATAATAGATGACGACGAAAACAATATTTATTCCCCTTTCTCTTTCTGTTTCTGCCGATGAAAACAATTGTTTCTGAGAACTTTTTGTAATTATAATTTTCGTGGACCCACAAACAGAAATGATGTTTTCTGCTGATACTCCTCAAAAACTAAATTTTTTCGCTAACACTTTATTAGGGATTATACTTTTCACAATCATATATAATCGAAAATAATATTTTTGGCGGCGTTCATTGAAAGTTCTACTTTTAACGGCATTTTTCGGAGTTATACTTTTCGTAGGCGGCGGCGAAATATCTAACCATTCCAAGATTGTCAAAAAGATGCATTAAACATACAGATAAACTGTTTGAAAATAATATTTTTCTACGGCCGTGCTAAAAGAGCCACTTTCACGCAAGCATTTTCCGTGAAAGTAAATTTTCCAAAATTGACAGTTTCCCTGTTATTCTATGTTGAATTTTTAAAAAAATTTAACATTTTATTTGTTTACATTTTTTCGATAAAATAAAGTTTTTGAGCTATTTTTGAAAAATCGATTAAAAGCATAAGAAAAATTTAAATTTTTGAGTCTAAAAGTATGGTTATTTAGGAAAGAATTCTACAGAAAATTATTTTCTATATTTTTCTATCGATTTTTGAGGTTACTTTCAATATAAAGTTTCCCACCCCCAGTTATGGTAGATTCCCCTGGGTAAGAGTACAATTTGACATAGGGTAAATTTTCCCTAACTTACTTTTGTAAGTCCCTACTTACATTTAAAATTTCAAGAAAATCAATGCATGTTGATGGAATTTGGAGTTAGAAACCGTGATAAAATGGTCTGAAAGGACTTATGTACTAAGATACATATCCTAACGTTGGTTAATTTTTGATTTATTTACATTCAATGCCAAATATCGAAAATTGATAATTTAATTTTCATATCTTTGACGTTACTGTATATTTTGCGTCATTTCAAACACAAGGATTAATATTTCGATGTAAGTAAAGTTTTTGTGTTATTCCAAAATAAATGTGATATCAGAAGGGACTAAAAAAATTGTTATTTTTATCTCGTATATGATAGGAAGATATATGGAGATTTTCATTAGAAATGCCAAAAGGCAAAGCCTGTTGGTTATGTGCCAAAAGATGTATTGATTTTTAACAACTCTACAGGGCTGAATTTATTTAGAAAATATTATTTTATTTATTTTATTTGTATTATTTTAATTTTATTTTAACTAACATACTACACAACATTAATTTTTTGTATTTTGATAACGATTTCCGAAGTGGAAATCGAAACGTCAAATAAATTTAATTCCAAAGTAAAATTGTGTTAAGAGACCACAAGAAAATAGCTTCAGAACACTATTTTCTAATAGGTATTGCTGCATATTTGCTTGTTTTCTATAGTTCATTTATGGACATAGGCCTCTCCCAATTCCTTCCATTGATCTCTATCCTGAGCAACATACTTCAAATTTGTTACGGCTATTGCTTTTTTTTTTGTCACATAACCATCTTTCGTAAGGTCTGTTTTTTAGACCCTCTTTTTCCATATCTTGTTTTATCTTTCTAAATATTTCTATATAAGTACTCGTTCATGTGTTTTATGGTCTGCTCATTCCTCTTTTTCCTGGTATGTTAACATTTATGGCTTGTCTCTTTATAATACTGTTCGAACTTTTGACTATCTCCTATTCGTATCCATATTTTGAAGTTCGTTTATCGATTCCTCCTGTTGTGTTTGACATGTAATAAAGAAATATGTGTTTATAAATGTTTTTATAAAATTTATTTGTTTTCAAAGTTTCTACTTCATATAAAGGATCGTACCTATCGACTTGAGCATTTTTCTTCGAACGAACCGAACAAGCAGAGCGAGCCACGCAAATTGCTCTTAGTCCTAGTAATGAAGCTTAAAATAGGACAAAACCTCGCTATTTTTACAGAATGGATCGATTTGCTTGAAAATTTGAGAATAAGTAGTGGATAGTCCAAGGGGCAAAATTTATATGATGCCAAAATGCGCTTTTACCATGGGGATGGTTGCCACCCCATCTCGGGGGCGGAATTTTTTTATTATATTTTGACCGCAAAAATTGGTATACAAATTAATTCTAAGCAAAAAAGGTACTACATTTTTTTGATAGAATAAATAGTTTTCGATTTATTCGCTGTCGAAAAAGTTAGTTTTATATCGAAAAAATCAATGTTTTTAATAAGTTTTCTGCTAATAACTCCAAAAGTTTTCGTTTTATCAAAACAACTTTACTTTTTTAAAAACGTTTTTTTAAATTTTCTTTAAGACCAATAGTAATCGAGCTATATTTTATTATATTTTGGCTCTTCGTCAAATGCTAAATATTGTAGTTTCAAATTCAAAAGACGGAAAAACTATGCATTTTTCGGGGACAACTTAAAAATATCTATCTCCAGAAATAAGAAAAAAGTCTATAGCTCAAAAATTAAGTGACTTATAGTGAAAAGAATGTCAGTCCCTATTTTTTTCAGCGAAAAAGTGATAGCAGGCAACCCCCTAATCACCACCGTAATTAAAGTTAGTTAATGACCTTATTTGGTCTTTTTTATTTATGTATTATTAATAGGTTCTAGAAGTTTGACCGGCTTAGAATAATTAGTTAAAATAAATGGAGTTAAAAACGAATTACTAATTTTTGTAGTTTGGAAAAAAATGGCCTTTTCTTCAGAATAGCAAAATTAGCATCAGAGATACGAAAAAATGTTTAAATACGAAATTGTAGCTTACATAATTCTCAAGAACCTGGTTTGCAAAAAATTTTTCTACGAAAAAAATTGAATGAGCTATTGACAATAATTAAAACTTGCAATAACATGCACCTTTACCAACCCTTTCAAAGTCACCTCTTTTTGCGACTGAGGATTTTAAAAAAATTTAATATTAATAAGCTTATAGATCGTGTACAAACCTACAAAATTTATATTTTACCAAACTTTCTAAGATAAAAAATAAAAAAGTGACGGTTAAAAACTCAATATATTTTTTTGAAAAAAAAAAAGGAGAAATCCAATCCAGATGTAAGTTAGCGGTATTTTTAGTGATTAGCCTTATTCATTCTTATTTATTTATGTATTATTAATAGATTCTAGAAGTTTGACTGGCTGAGAATGATAAGTTTAAAAAAAAAACTGGAGTTAAAAGCGAATAACGAATTTTTGTAGTTTGGTAAAAAATGCCATTTTCTTCAGAATAGAAAGATTAGCATCAGAGATACGAAAAATTGTTTCAATATAAAATTGTAGGCTATTTAATTCCCAAGAACCTGGTTTTAAAAAAAATTTTCTACGACAAAAATTGAGTGAATCGTAAATGAGTATGTATATCGAAAAACATTGATTTTTTCTATAAAAAACCAACACTTTCGATAGCGAATAAATCGAAAACTATTAATTTTATCAAAAAAATGTATAGAACATTTTTTGCTTAGAATGAATGTTTTAATTCACTTTTGCGGTCAAAATATAATAAAACATTTCCACCCCCGAGACGTGGTGGCAACCACCCCCATGGTAAAAGCGCCTTTCAGAATCATATAGATTTTGATCCTTGGACTATCCACTACTTATTCTTAAATTTTCAAGCAAATCGATCCATTCTGTAAAAATTGCGAGATGAAAAGCTTCGGTTCCTGGCCTATCTAGCCAGTATGTGTTCGCGAACAAAATTCTGCCGGACCGAACGAGCCGATCATTTTCGGAGGAGTGTCGGTAACCGTTGAAAGATCAAAATCGAGAATTTTTTCGTTGATGCTCAGTGGGTACGGGCGTACTCCAGATTCTCTGCTTGCCATGATCGGACGAATACTGAAATAAAATGAGCATAACATGGTAACGTGGCGAATAGAATGAACACTTCGAATATCCTGAGCATTTACTTGTTTTTGCGCAATCGGCTCTTTTGATTCTTTTGGCTCGTTCGGAAGAAAAATATCTGGTCAGTACGCACCTTAGTGGCTTTAACATTTTTATGTAATTGAAATATCTAGAATCTTTTATCTTTCTTCACATTCTTTATAGTATATCCTCCTCAGTTTCTTCTATCCTGTCTTTAAGTTCGTCCAGTTGTTTTGAATCCACAGTTTGGGATAATAATTTGTGTTCCAGTTCATTCCAATATAGTGCAGTCAGTTAAGATATTTGGCTCCGAATTCCATACTACTGCATCAATTTACTTGATATTTTTACTGTAAATAGGGAATAGCTCTAAGCTCTAAATTTTTTGTTTAAAATAACCACGTAAATCGCTAGAGAACCCAATGTTACTCAAAAACTGTCCTATAAGTTTTTTTGAAAACTTAATACTTTCTGAGTTACTAGTGGTTGAAAATTTGCCATTTTCTTTGAAAAATGACACCTTTTCGGACGGTTTTTTGTGAATACCTTAATTATGCATATAACGAAAAAAAAAACTATATAAAACATTTTTGTAGCTTATGAAAAATCAAAGAGATTCATTACTTCATAAATCTTCTAGTTATAATACAAAAAAGATGTGTAGGGTGAAAAAGATTTTTTTTGGTGCATGCTCAAATCGGTGTATTCAACTTAAAATAACAGAAATGGTCGATTTTAGGGGTATAATGCTACAAATACCGTTTGTAGTGCTTGAAAATGGTTTTTGAAAAAAATAAAATCAAATTATAGACCGCATTTTTAACTTTTCTTAAAAATCATCCTTTTTCTGCATGTAACTCGAAAATGATAAGAGTTACGAAAAAAGACACTGGACAACAATGTAGGGTTTTTTCAGATAACAATCTTGTTTTGTATTTCTTTACTGTATCTCTTTATCATTTACGAGTTACATGGAAAAAAAAAGAAGATTTTTAAGAAAATTTAAAAATGCGCTCTATAATTTGATCTTATTTTTTTCAAAAACCATGCATTTTAAACCCGTGCAACTATATGAACATATAAATAACACTATAATAAAATATATTGTAGATGTAAAACGATGCATTTAAATCTGGTGGATGAGGGGTTAAAAAATATACTTCTCATTTTATCTTAGTATAAATTAGTCATCAATTTTTTTGCCCATATCTCGCTTAGTTTGAATGTAATCGACATTTAACAGTGTTAGTTTTAAAGATCTTTTCAAGCACTACAAAAGTAATTCGCAGCATTATACCTTTAACACCGATCATTTATTCTCTGTTATTTTAAGTTGGACACACCGATTTGAGCATGCACCAAAAAAATCTCTTTTCACCTACCATATCTCTTTTTGTATTATAACTAGAAGATTTATGAAGAAACGAATCTCTTTTATTTTTAATAAGCTACAACAAAGTTGTATATAGTTTTTTCGTGAGATGCATAATTTTTATGGTATTCGCAAAAAACCGTCCGAAATGGTGACATTTAACAATGAAAATGGCAAATTTTCAACCACGAATAACTCAAAAGGTATTGAGTTTCCAAAAAAAATTATAGAACACTTTTTGCTTAGAATTAGGTTTTCCAGCCATTTCCATGGATATTTTAATCCAGCTCCAAGACAAAAGCGCACATCGACATAGGGAAGACTTTGAATTAGGAGGTAAGTAGAGGCTATTCCCAAAATTTCGTTAAAATCTATTCATTAGGATAGAATTCGGAGGTAATATCCTGTTTTTGCTCTCATTGACTGGCGTAATATGTCCGGTATTATTTTCATTAGCAGTCACAATGAACATATAAATGTTGTATAAATAAACCTAACAACTAAAGCAGTTTTAGTACACAGCTTTCTTTCGTATTTCGCTACAGATTCACATGGAGATTATGGCAAACCCACTGGAGCTCCTTAAATACATCTTTACGTGCAATCTAGCCCTCAGTATATAAGCCACTTTACACTGGTCCCACAGGACTCTCTAGACAAGACCTTAGGCTAAGGCTCCACGGGCGACAAATTTACGCTAGCAGTAGCCGTAAAACGAACTTAAGGTTCCGCGGAAAGGAATAGGAATAGCCGAACTGAACCGACCACAGGACTTGTGCGTAATCGGTTCAGTTCAGCTATTCCTATTCCGTTCCGCGGAACCTTAAGTTCGTTTTACGGCTACTGCTAGCGTAAATTTGTCGCCCGTGGAGCCTTAGCTTTAGAATTATAAGAAGAATCCGTATAGGCCACACCAAACTTACTCACGGCTTCCTGATGTCATCAGATATCCGGCCTATCTGTCTAACATGCCAGTGCCAACTTACCGTGAATCACATTATTACCGAATGTCGTCAGTTCAGTGTAGTAAGAACAGCTCAAACTCAAACCGCAGCTATGTGACATTCTAAGTGATACCAACCAGTTAGCCAGAGTTCTTCAGTTTTTAAAAAAAATATCATTGTATCATAAACTTTAAATTTTTTTTATGACAACTTGTTAATGCTCTTTAATCATACCTCTTGTAATCTTAGACCATGGCATTTAGCACAAAATAAATAATTTTTTAAATACAGCACCTAGAGACTTGCAGCTTTTTGCATTATGTTCAGGATGACGTCAGGAAAAAAGTCTACTATTCAAAAATGGGTGGAAATGCATAACTGCACTGTAAAGTGCATAAAATGCATCCAAAATTGCATAAATATAAAAATAAAGTGAAAATCAGTATACTAAGGAACAAAATTTATTATTAGGGGGGTTTTTGGGGTCACTGAATACGATTACGCCATCAGAACTGACCTCCGGATCACCTAGTGCTTAAGGTCACGGCAAGAGACGTCATCTTCTGGAGTTTCGATGGTTTTCGGCATTAAATCAATGCAAACGGATTACTCGCGAGTTTTAGGGGTCCCTAAATACGAATATGCCATCAGAATTGACCTCCGCAGTACCTGGTGCCCAGGGTCGTTACTAAGGCACATCATCTTCTGGAGTTTCGAGGGAATTCGGGACTAAATTGATGCAACTGGACTATTCGGGGGGTTTTTGAGGTGGTTAAACACGAATACGAATATGCCATCAGAAGAGACTTCTGGATCACTCGGTGCCCAAGGTCACTGCAAGAGACGTCATCTTTTGGAGTTTCGAGGGATTTCGGTATCAAATTGATGCAAACGGAATACTTACGGGTTTTTGAGGTCGCTAAACACGAATATGCCATCAGAATTGGCCTCCGGGGTACCTGGTGCCCAGGGTCGCTAATAAGTCACGTCATCTTCTGGGGTTTCGAGGGTTTTCGGCATTTAATTGATGCAAATGGATTACTCACGGGTTTTTGGTGTCGCTAAACACGAATATGTCATCAGAATTGACCTTCGTAGTACCTGGTGCTCAGGGTCGCTACAAAGGCACGTCATCTTCTAGAGTTTCGAGGGCTTTCGGTATCAAATTGATGCAAACGTATTACTTACGGGATTTTGAGGTCACTAAACACAAATATGCTATCGAAACCGACTCCCTGTGCACCTGGAGCCCAAGCTCACAGCAAGGGGCGTCCTGTTCTGGAGTTTGAGAAATGTCGGCATTAAATTGATAAAAGTGGATTACTCGGGGGTTTTTAAGTCGTTAAACACGAATATACCATCAGAATAGACCGCCTGATCACCTGCTGCCCAAGGTCACTGCAAGGGACGTCATCTTCTGGAGTTTCTAGGGCTTTCGGTATTAAATTGATGCAAACGGATTACGGTGCAAAGGTCTGTCATGATGGCATCTTCGTGTTTAACCACCTCAAAAACCCCCCGAGTAGTCCAGTTACACCAATTTAGTGCCGAAATCCCTCGAAACTCCAGAAGATGACGTGCCTTAGTAACGACCCTGGGCACCAGGTACTGAGGAGGTCAATTCTGATGGCATATTTGTATTTAGGGACCCCTTAAACTGGCGAGTAATCCATTTACATCGATTTAATGCCGAAAACCATCGAAACTCCCTTGCCTTGACCTTGGGCACCAGGTGATCCGGAGGTCAGTTCTGATGGCGTAATCGTATTTAGAGACCCCAAAAACCCCCAAACAATAAATTTTGTTCCTTAGTATACTGATTTGGACTTTATTTTTATATTTATGCAATTTTGGATGCATTTTATGCACTTTACAGTGCAATTATGCATTTCCACCCATTTTTGAATAGTAGACTTTTTTCCTGGCGTCATCCTGAACATAATGCAAAAAACTGCAAGTCTCTAGGTGCTGTATTTAAAAAACTATTTATTCGGGTGTTTTTAGTGCTAAATGGCCTGGTCTATCTTGTTTGTAATCGTCCCGTGCGAGTGGCCATAGTTGCCGAGCACGTTAATGTAAATAAAAAAAAAACTTGTTTAATATACTACATATTTCCAGCTTGTTTGGACTTAGATTATACTTTATCGACATACATACGATTAAATAAAATTATCGTGTCCACTTAAACATTACACATCATTGTTTTTCATTGTAACAATAAATTGTTACCTATTGTAGTAATTCTTGGAAGTAATTGATAAATTATATTTTGTTCGACTGAAATATTTTGAGGTGATAACAATTTGTCAGAGTTTTCAGAATCATCACTCACTTCTCAAAACTTCTAATGCATAATTATGTAATTATGGCTGAGGAGAAACAACAGGAAATTACTACAATTACTCTGTTAGTCGGCACAACAGACAGTTCGTTACTATTTATGTGGTTTGCTTCTCAAAATACCACTGCATAATAAGTCTGCGGTGATGGTGAAGGAGGAATTTTTTCTACATATTTATTAATATAAATTTTTCGGTCATAGAACTACAATGTTGTCTAAATTGACTAATAGGTGGTTCTAATTTAACAGCAAGGCCTTGAAACTATGGTGTTAAAATCTAGTTAAAGGGGTAGGCGCAAAATTTTGGTCCAACACTATTTAAATACATAGATTTATTTTTTTTCAAATCCAGAGAAAACTAATAAATATTTTTGAAAAATTTAAATGCAGAATGAAAGATTACATTATTACCGAGGGCCGAAAGTCCCTTAGAATAAACAAAAAGTTTCTTTTGAATGAAATATTTAAAATTAAAATCACACTAAATTTTCTCTCTTTTTCACCCCTGTAACTTATTAAAATAAACATTATATGTAGAAGTTTTCAGGGACTTTTGGTCCTCGTTGATACAGTAATCTTTCATTCTGCGTTTAAATTTTTCAAAAATACTTTTAGTTTTCTCAGGAATCTAAAAAAATGAATGCATTTAACATGCATGTAACAATATTTATGCATGTAACAATAATTAAATTAAAGATATAGAGTAGTCATTAAATACTAAGTTAAGACTGGTTCTTTAACCTATCTCATCTTATTTTAATTCATAGAAAATGTTCTAGATTAGAAGTGCTCCAAAATTGCAAACATTGTGGCTACTGTTCCGATTACCGACTAATATGTTGGAATGCAATACAGTATTCCCCTTTCCAGAAGTGGACAATAGTATATTGTACAACAAGAGAGAAAAAAGACATATTTCTCACGAGGCGAGTGCCGCAAATCAAGTAAGGGAGAAATATGTCGTTTTCTCACGTGTTGTACACTGTACTTTTTCTATGGATGCGTTTTTGTCAAGAGTTCATCTTCAAAATTAAATAATTTAGTTGCTATTATGTAGATTATATGCCAAAATTGAAATAAAATACATATTATATACATATGTAGGTATTTAATATTCTTAATATTTATATACTTTTATTTATTTAAAATTATAGTTACCAGTTATATTTGAACAGTTTTGAAAGGTAATTCCTCGTAAGTTTTGATTTGACACATTTTATTTGATAAATATATTTGTGTTTGTATTGTGCATGTTACCATGGAAACCGCGATTCTACGTATGGAACCCGTGGGAAAAAATATTTCTCACTGCAATGGCCGACTTTTCTCACACCCTGAGAAATTGTTCGTTTTGAATGTATGTAAGTAGTGAGAGAAGTTGCACGTTGTATAGCATCCATAGAAAAAATTAATTCCAGTTTCATCATCAGTGGCGTTACAGCTATTTATGAACCAAATCCTTCTTCAGAACAATCCTCCATTCGTCCCTGTCTTTGGCAACTCTTCTCCATGCTCTAATTCCAATAGATTTTAAATCATTCTCTAATGTCTCAATACCTTAGTCTCAGTCTTCCTCTTGTTCGTTGTCCTATCGACCCTCTTTGGTCAAAAACTTTTCTGACTATGGCATCTTCCTCTCGTTTGATTACATGACCTATCCATCTAAGGCGTGCTACCGTAATGAATTTTATAACGTCAGGTTCTCCAAAACTTCTCTACAACTCAAAGTTTGAACGCCTGCGCCACAAACTTTGTTCTTTCATCCCTCCGTATATTTTTCTTAGGATTTTTCGCTCGAAACGTTTGAGCAGTTCTTGGCCATTATGTGTAAGTGACCAAGTTTCTGTACCATATGTTAGCACTGGCCTTATTAGTGTTTCATAGACAGTCAATTTAATTTTTTACTTCGTCCGTTTACCGTTTTTACCGTTTACTTCGTCCATAATTCAATAAAAATTTTGTCAATTAGTTACGAAATACTTAAAATAAAAATGTCTGTTAAAATAGTTTTTGGATATTTCTACTGGATTATTAATACCACACATTACATCATATTATTATCGAATCATGACACAAAACCCTCTTGTATTAATTTCATTTTTATTACTTCAATTGTTCAAGTGAGAACTATGAAATATATACCATGGTTTTTGTTTCAGAATATTCGTCAACAGAAGTCTTCATCTCGAAAACATCAAGTTCTATGGTTTTGATATGGATTATACCTTAGCAGGTATGTATTTTTTTTATCTTAGTTTAGATAAAAATAGATGTTTCTAAATATAAGTAAAGTAATAGTTGTCTATCGAGAAATAGTAGACTTACACCGACCTCTCACGGTACTGCGGTGTCGTTCGACAGGATCGTCGTTGATATAAATTTCTGCAGTGCTGCAGCAAACACGCCAGTCTGTCTAAAATCAAATTGTTCGATTTCGTTGGATGCATGGTCACACACGATCAAAATTTTTGCCGATTAGTCGAATTCGACAAAGTTGAACAATGCCGCAGTACCATGAGTGGACGGCTTTAGTAGTAGACTTACATACGGCTCGTTCAGACGGTACGAATTCGAGATAACGGTAGGGGTTGGAGGGTGTGAGTTTGTAATTCTTGTATACCCCATCTTTCAGCAATTAGTTAGCAACCAAATATGCCGCCGGAAGTCACCCTCTATCTGCTTTCGTTCCTGAAATAGGAGTGTTGGGTATTGTAGCTTAAGTATTAAACCGCATTAGCCATTATTGCTCGTTAGGGGATGAATCAAAAAATACATTTTTGGCGTAGACCTGCAGCAATTAATAAGCAAAAAATACCCACTTGGGTTTAGGCCTTTAAACTGGTTATTTTTACTTTTTGTGAAATCTAGGGGATGAAAATAACGGTAGGGCTGCTTTGGTCCCTGAAATAGGAGTGTTGGGTATTGTAGCTAAAGTATTAAACCGCAGTAGCCATTGTTGCTCATTAGGGGATAAAGCAAAAAATTAATTTCTGGCGTAGACCTGCAGCAATTAATTAGCAGCAATGGTTTTAAGTCTTTAAACTGGTTATTTTCACCCTTTGTGAAATCCGGGGAATGATGATAACGGTAGGGGTTGGAGGGGGTGAGTTTGTAAATTCTTGTATACCCCATCTTTCAGCTATTAGTTAGCAATAAAATATGCCGCCGAAAGCGACCCTCTATCTGCTTTGGCTCCTGAAATAGGAGTGTTGGGTATTGTAGCTTGAGTATTAAACCGCAGTAGCCATTGTTGCTCATTAGCGGATGAAGCAAAACAAAAAAATTCATTTCTGGCGTAGACCTGCAGTAATTAATTAGCAGCAATGGTTTTAAGTCTTTCAACTGGTTATTTTCACTCTTTGTGAAATCTGGGGAATGATAATAACGGTAGTGGTTGGAGGGGGTGAGTTTGTAAATTCTTGTATACCCCATCTTTCAGCAATTAGTTAGCAATAAAATATGCCGCCGGAAGCGACCCTCTATCTGCTTTTGTTTCTGAAATAGGAGTGTTGGGTATTGTAGCTTAAATATTAAACCGCAGTAGCCATTGTTGCTTATTTGGGGATGAAAAAACATTCATTTCTGGCGTAGACCTGCAGCAATTAATTAGCAGCAATGGTTTTAAGTCTTTAAACTGGTTATTTTCACCCTTTGTGAAATTCGGGGAATGATGATAACGGTAGGGGTTGGAGGGGGTGAGTTTGTAAATTCTTGTATACCCCATCTTTCAGCTATTAGTTAGCAATCAAATATGCCGCCGGAAGCGACCCTCCATCTGCTTTGGCTCCTGAAATAGGAGTGTTGGGTATTGTAGCTTGAGTATTAAACCGCAGTAGCCATTGTTGCTCATTAGCGGATGAAGCAAAACAAAAAATTCATTTCTGGCGTAGACCTGCAGTAATTAATTAGCAGCAATGGTTTTAAGTCTTTCAACTGATTATTTTCACTCTTTGTGAAATCTGGGGAATGATAATAACGGTAGTGGTTGGAGGGGGTGAGTTTGTAAGTTCTTTCTTTCAGCAATTAGTTAGCAATAAAATATGCCGCCGGAAGCGACCCTCTATCTGCTTTTGTTTCTGAAATAGGAGTGTTGGGTATTGTAGCTTAAATATTAAACCGCAGTAGCCATTGTTGCTTATTTGGGGATGAAAAAACATTCATTTCTGGCGTAGACCTGCAGCAATTAATTAGCAACAATGGTTTTAAGTCTTTAAACTGGTTATTTTCACTCTTTGTGAAATCCGGGGAATGATGATAACGGTAGGGGTTGGAGGGGGTGAGTTTGTAAATTCTTGCATACCCCATCTTTCAGCAATTAATTAGCAATAAAATATGCCGAGGGAAGCGACCATCTATCTGCTTTCGTTTCTGAAATAGGAGTGTTGGGTATTGTAGCTTAAGTACTGAACTTCAGTAGCCATTGTTGCTCGTTAGGGGATGAAGCAAAAAATGCATTTTTGGCGTAGACCTGTAGCAATTAATTAGCAAAAAAATACACACTTGGTTTTAGGTTTTTAAACTGGTTATTTTCACTTTTTGTGAAATCCGGAAAATGATGATAACGGAAGGGGTTGGAGGGGGTGAGTTTGTAAATTCTTGTATACCCCGTCTTTCAGCAATTAATTAGCAATAAAATATGCCACCAGAAGCGACCCTCTATCTACTTTCGTTCCGGAAATATGAATGTTGGCTATTCTAGCTTAATATTAAGCTGGAATATCCACCTGTTTCTTTGAAGGGGTTGATACAATACATTTTTATATAATAAATTAATAAATGGTGGTTTTGCTTGTTTTCGATTCAGAGGGTTGCACACCCGCTAGACAGGCTGCACACCTCTGAATCGAAAAATAGCTCCACCATCATTTTAAAGGGAATCTGAAAAATAATTCAAATTTCCCATTAGACGCGATACAGCGACATCTCATAACAAATTGAAGAGTCTCAGATGCAGAATCCACCAATTTAATAAAAATTAAAATGGTAAATAGTGATTTAAACCTGAGATTTTTCGCGTTGAAAGTTCTTACTGGTACATCCTTAATCTGCGACTTTTTCAATTAATAAGACAGCAGACGACGAATTATAGAAAACGAAAGGGAAACGATCACATTCCGCCTTCATTCGTCTAGGAAACGGACAGCAGAGGAACTTTCAGTACTCAAACCGAGTAAAGGAAATAAAATAATAAATGATGGTTTTGCTTGTTTTCGATTCAGAGGGTTGCACACCCGCTAGACAGGCTGCACACCTCTGAATCGAAAAATAGCTCCACCATCATTTTAAAGGGAATCTGAAAAATAATTCAAATTTCCCATTAGACGCGATACAGCGACATCTCATAACAAATTGAAGTCTCAGATGCAGAATCCACCAATTTAATAAAAATTAAAATGGTAAATAGTGATTTAAACCTGAGACTTTTCGCGTTGAAAGTTCTTACTGGTACATCCTTAATCTGCGACTTTAGAAAACGAAAGGGAAACGATCACATTCCGCCTTCATTCGTCTAGGAAACGGACAGCAGAGGAACTTTCAGTATTCAAACCGAGTAAAGGAAATAAAATAATAAATGATGGTTTTGCTTGTTTTCGATTCAGAGGGTTGCACACCCGCTAGACAGGCTGTTTCTACCATTTCAGGCGTCCTCAGTAGCTTTTGTTAGCATGCACACCTCTACAATACATTTTTAATTTGCGTAATAAATTAGCAATAAAATAGCAAAAAAATATGGGGTAAGTCTCATAGCTCCCTTATGAAATGGTTATTCTAGCTTAATAGACATAAATATAACAGGGGAAGTTTAGAGGTGGCGCCTACATAGATATAATAACTGTAGATTAGGCAAGGTATGGGCCACTCTGTGCATCGAGGTGTAACGCCAATATTAAGGATTGAGTGGTTAGCCATATTTGTCTGTCACATGCTCGGATCGCTTGGTTAAAAGAGATAGATAGACCACCGATCAACTGCTTTCGCGTTACGCTTTTTTGCTCACTAAGTATGCCTTGTCTACCCTTAAAGGTTGGGCCACACATATCCGCACCGAGTCCACACCGCGTCCGAGCCAGCATGGCCATTGGCCAGCCTTGCAGAGAAGCATGGCCATTGGCCAGCCATGCTGGCTCGGACGCGTGTCGAGCTCCTGGAAGGAGTAGGAGAGTTAAGAAATTCTGATGGACTCTTAGGTTGGGTTCAGTAAATTGTGTAAATAAAACACAGTGGGACAAGTTTTCAGTGGTTCCCAATCTCATTGCATAACGAAAACGTCTTAGACGAATTAATAGCCCAAATAGACCAAACAATCTGAAAAGGTCCACAATCACACTTTGACCCTCCAGTATTTAAAAAATTAATTTCTCGCCTCAAATCCCATACCGGATTTTATTCGTTGTGGAGGAGGCTTGTAATAAGCTTAAACCAATGATCTCAATTTTTCACATTAGCATCCATTTTTACGCCCTTATTCATAGTAAAGTGAGAAAGGGTCGTCATAAAAATCCTGTTATAACTTATAATATACAAGTATATTATTTTTCTTTTTTTTTTAGAGTACAAATCTCCCGAATATGAAAAATTAGGTTTCGATTTAGTTAAGGAGCATATGGTATCGATAGGATACCCACAAGAAATTTTACAATTTGAGTATGATCCAACATTTGCAGTAAGGTAAGTCTTTTTATGTAAAAATCTCACAATAAACTGCTACTAACACAGCGAGAGCTAAGCCGATTATGTAGAGGAACTATAACACTTTGGTATGACTGATCAAATTATATGTATCTACTTTATTATCTATCTATAAGATAAGAGTAAGCACCTGCCTGGCTCTAAGAGTAATATCTGCAGAAATATTTATGAACTGGCGACTGGCAAAATCTATTATCTCTCTCTAACTCACGTACATATCCATTTGATTGTAAATTTATTTATATCAACGTACAAAAGGACCGTTAAAGCTAGAAAACTTATAGACGAGCGGCACACCCCCCAAAATAACGCTTATTTCTTGAGATACTGACCACGGGCGGTGAATGGCTAATTTTGGTCTTACTTTATGTTTTTGATGGCGATGAAAATGAAAATGAGGCTTATTTTGAATTTTAAGTGGGGGAACTTTGTCAAAAACACAATTTTACCCTAAAAATAAAAACAAAAAATCACGTTAATTTTCGTTTAACTCGCTACAACTCTGTTCCCTTTTAATATTTTTTTCTGTGAAGTTTTTATAGCATATATTCTTCACCGTTCTGAAGACTATGGGACCTGTTGCAAGCCTTCAGTCTTATTCTAATAAAAGTAATGAATTTTTTAAAGTAAAAGGTGCAGATTCGTGAATTGCAAAATTAAATCACAAAAGTTGAGTGACAAAAGATCAAAAGTGTAGATCAAAATTTTTTATAGAAAAAAAAAATGGTGTAACTTTTATTATCAAGGTGATACACCCTCAAAATAAGACTTATTTCTCGAGATACTGACCACGGGTGTTGCATTGCTAATTTTGGTTTTACTGTATGTTCTTGATCGTGCTGAAAACGAAAATTAAGTTTATTTTAAATTTTATGTGGGGAAACATTGTCAAAAACGCAGATTTACCCTAAAAATAAAATAAAAAAAAATCACTTCTTTCTGCGTTTAACTAGCTACAACTCTGTTTAGTTTTAATTTTTTTTTCTGAAATGTTTATAGCATATCATTCGCCTTTCTAAAGACTATGGGAGCCGTTGCAAGCCTTCAATGTTATTCTAATTAAAGTTATGAATTTTTTAAAGTAAAAGGTGCAGATTTGTGAATTGCTTGCAAAGTTAAATCGCAAAAGTTGAATGACAAAATTTGAAATTTAGCTTTTTAATCACGTTTATATAGAGTGCAAAAAAGTTTTATGGGGCGTTTTAGATCAAAA
Organism: Diabrotica virgifera virgifera; assembly: GCF_917563875.1. NCBI lineage: Eukaryota > Metazoa > Arthropoda > Insecta > Coleoptera > Chrysomelidae > Diabrotica > Diabrotica virgifera. The sequence continues at coordinate 204,538,667 of NC_065443.1, read as the reverse complement.
TGTTTTATAGAAAAAAATGGTGCAACTTTTAATTTTAAGAAAAACGTGATTTCATTTTTTTTTAATTTTTAGGGTAACATTGCGATTTTGACAATGTTCCCCCACTTAAAATTTAAAATTAACTTCATTTTCGTTTCCAGCACCATCAGAAACATAAAGTAAGACCAAAATTAGTCATTTACCACCCGTGGTCAGTATCTCGAGAAATAAGCGTTATGTTGGGGGGTGTAGATATAACGTCGGTATTAAAAGGTACACCATTTTTTTATACAACATTTTGATTAATAACTCCACAGAAAATTTCTACTCTATATTTTTACGTAAACGTGATTAAAAAGCTATATTTTAAATTGTGTCACTTAACTTTTGCGATTAAACTTTGCAAATCACAAATGTGCACTTTTTACTGTAAAAAATTCATAACTTTTATTAGAATAAGATTGAAGGCTTGCAATAGGTCCTATAATCTTCAGAAAAGTGAAAAAGATATGCCATAAAGATTTCAAAAAAAAAAAAAAAATTAAAATCAAACAAAGCTGTAGCGAGTTAAACTCAGAAAAGCGTGATTTCATTTTTTTATATTTTCAGGGTGAAATCGACAATGTTTCCTCACTTACAATTCAAAATAAGCCTAATTTTCGTTTTCAGCACCATCAAAAACATAGAGTATGACCAAAATTTGCCATTCATCACACCGTGGTCAGTACCGTGTCATTTTGGGAGCCGCTCGCCTATTATAAATGTTGAAGCTCTGAGGGCTGTAGTGACAAATTAGTGTGATATTGAATCGTTCACTATTAAATATTAAACAATAAACAATTAAATTCTAATTTTTCATACATTCCTTATATTTTAATTGTATTTTTTAGAGGATTGTGGTTCGACTCATTGTATGGAAATCTTTTAAAAGTAGACGCATATGGAAATATTTTAGTATGTGTGCATGGATTCGAATTTATAAAGCAGTAAGTACCTTTTAAACAATAATTGTTTTTTTAAACAATAATTTTTCACAAAATATAAGTATGTATTTAAAAAAGGAATTTCTATTCATTTTGTTATACGCAGAATTTGCAGGTATTTTTCATCTTTTATAATAATATAACATAATTATAATAAAGGAAATATAATAAAATATTATTTTATATTTCCTTCAGCTATAATATTTTTCATGTTTCAGTTCCCGTGTTTATGAACTATATCCCAATAAATTTTTAACGCTGGACGAATCTCGAGTGTACGTACTGAATACACTATTTAATTTACCTGAGACTTATTTGTTAGCTTGTTTAGTAGACTTTTTCACCAATTGTAAGGAATACTCCAAAACCGACACGGGAGTAAAATGTGGAGAACTTCTGATGTCGTACAAATCTATTTTTCAGGTAAGTCAACTTTACTTTTTTCAACAACTTTATAAGTTGTTTGATAAGGGATAGTCAACAGTAATCCTTCCTAATATGCGGCATTATACAAGGTGCAACAAAAAGGCAGGTCATAAATTAAATCACATATTCTAGGACCAAAAGTCAAAAGTACAGGAAAAGGATATAAATCCTTAAATTTTTATGTGTCAGGCGCCGAAACGTACTAAGTGGTTTCCGAACGTCGTTATAACGTATGTGAATGTCGTGATAATGTTAGGTTACGTTCACTAGGGAGACCATCGCATGGTATCCTAGCCTAGAGCATAGTATATCCTACTCTTCATATTCGTGAATTCTGGCATTCAAAATAATGCATTTATTTTACATAGCGATCGATAATATAGTTTCGATCGCCAGGTAAAATAAATGCATTATTTTATATGCGAGAATTCACGAATATGAAGAGTAGGATACTATGCTCTAGGCTAGGATACCATGCAATGGTCTCCGTAGTGAACGTAACCTTAGGTGCTTCAGAATGGTTCTCAGTTTTGCAGAAAAAAATTTTATGGTGGAGTACTATTTTCGGTCATACGGAACAGGTCACGAAAACGGTCCAAACTTAAAGTCAATAATGGTTTCAGCAGGACGGGACAACCTGTCACACTGCCAGGAAGTATTGTATTACTTCCTGGCAGTGTGACAGGTTGTCACACTTCGAACACTGCACGATAATTTTGGGAGTTACCACTCACCAGAACTAACGCCACCAGATGCGTACATATGGGGAATGCTGAAGGAGTCAGACAGATCCACCGTCTGCCATTTCGGAATTGCGGACTAGAATTAAAGATTTTTTCATGCCAGAGGCAATGGCGGATCTAGAAATTTACCTTGGGAGGAAATTTGCCTTAGGAGGGAGCTTCCAATAAAAAATCCACCAAAAGACATAAAAAAGATAAACTCGGATTACATAAAAGACATAAATGATAACTTATAGGCATTAAGTTCCCTTAATTTTCCTAACTAGCGTGTTTATTGGGTTGAATTTGTCTTTCTGTGGTTTCGGTTTCATGGCAGCTAATATATTTTTAGGTTTGAACAATTTTTTTTCTTTAATCTAGGACCTTGTTAGGGGGGTAATTTCCTTATTTTCTCTCCGCTTAGATCCGCCACTGGCCAGAGGGCATCTTTAACATCTGTTTTGTCGGGAACGTGCGTCGTCGTGAATAATGTTTGCAACGCTATATCATGTATACTAGATATATAAATAATCATAAACATTTAAATATTCATTTCAGTACTGTTTATTTTGCCGCATACTGTAATTGAACAAGTTTCGAGTTTCGAATATCTGGGAGTCTATGTAGTACCATGTAGTAATGGAGATGTTAAAGAGAGCGTCCGAAAGCATGAAAATAAAGCCAATTACGTGTCAGGATTAGAGAATTAACATATCGGAAAAAAAAACGGGAAAAATTGCGAAAAAACAGGTTTTTTTCTGTTTTTTTCCAGACCATTGGAAAAATTGGAAAAAATGGGAAAATTTGAAAATATTTTTTAATTGAGACTTAAGTGTACCTACTTAAACTAAGAGAATTTAATTGTGTCAAAACTGAAACTTCAAAGGTAGAAAGCACATTATTTAACCAAATTGCTCAGTGGTATATTTTTATCTGAGTCTGATTCTGAATCTTCAGACCAAGCATCTGATTCAGACTCGATCTCCGCTTCATCATCCTGAACGGATAACACAAACAACATGATTTTTGTCAGTCTCTTTTAAAAGTGGATCTGGTCTAGTATCGTAAATCAATATCTGTTTTTCGTTTATAACCAAATTTAAATCAATAGCAACAACTTATAAATTTTATCCTGTGATAACATAATATTTTTGCTTGTATATATGAGGTCATGTAAAGACCAGTTTCTTTCTGAAGAGGCGGAATATGGAGGTTCATTTAAAATTCGGGAGGCAATTGGCATAAGTGGCTGCGATGTACATAAACCTTGCTACCATATAACGGGATTAGTACTCCATATTTGCACTATCCCATAAAGAATTTCGACTAAAAAATCCAGTTTTTGTTCTAAATTGGGCTAGATTTGCCACCACCTTCCCTACATCTAGGTTTAGGCCCAGTCTTTTCACCTCCGAATAAATAGTTATCGGGAAGTTTATCCTGCAGATTACATGTAAATCTGTTCTCGATAACTAGTTATTCGGAAGTGAAAAGACCGGGCCTTAGTGAACAAGCCATTTCAGAAATGAAGTCTATGGCTTCCATTAGTTGGTCTTCATTCAATTATTCTTCTTTAAAGCGAGCATCAAGAGGCTGCAAAGTTTATCAGCTTAGAACAAAATTCGTAGCGTTCTTCAACATACATATTTTAGCAAGCTTTCAATAAGAGAACTAGTCTGGTTAACTTGTTGGGGTATATTTTTTAATATTGTGTCTTTTATATACCTACTTAAAGACAAAAGGCATTTCTGATAATATAGATCTATCGAATTCTACTAAATTCACCGATTTTGATACGGATGCAGAATTTGTTTAGTATATTGTAACAAATGTCAATTTTTCCGTATTTTTCCATTTTTTCCTGTTTTTTTTTTCCGGAAAAACAGGTTTTTTTCCTGCACCCAATTTTTCCGGAAATTTTAAATCTCCAGTCAGGATGTGTGAGGGATGTCATCTGGAGAAATAAAGATATGAGGCTGGAAGGGAAAGTACGCATATACAAATCATGTGTAAGACCGATCATGACGTACGCGATAGAAACAAGATGCGACACAGCAGAAAGCAAGAGGATTCTGAGAACATAAGAAATGAGAACTTTGAGGTCAATAACTGGGAAAACACTGAGAGACAGAATACCAAACGACAGAATAAGAGATCTCTGTAACATAAAAGACATAGTACGGTGGGGAAGACAGAGAAGACGAGAGTGGAATCAGCATGTGACGGGAATGGACAGCGAGATAATAGTTCGTATAGCCAGAGATTCAAAGCCAACAGACAAGAGACCAATAGGAAGGCCCTTTAAAAGGTGGAGAGATAGCTGGCAGTCAACATCACAGCTACGAATACAAGCTCAAAATCGGTTAAGAACAGGTCAAGAGGCCTAATATAAGAAGAGGAAGAAGAAGAGAACTTTCTATGATTTTGTCCATTACTAAATTAAAAAGCAATGGGCTCAAGCTATCCCCTTGTCTGATTCCCGAGTTGATTTCTACTTCCGATGTTAGTTAATTCTGGACTTTTATGTTGGTTTTGTTCTTTGTATTAATGTCTTTAATTATCCTTATCACCTTGTTGGGCTGATTTTTCTCCTTTAGCAATTTTAGCACAAAAGTAGTTCGATTGAACTTAACTTACCTTATAGTACCAATGTGATAAAAAAAAGTTACAGCCCTTTGAAGTTACGAAATGAAAATCGATTTTTTTTCCAACATTTCGAAAACTATTAGAGATTTTTTTTATTGAAAATGGACATGTGGCATTCATATTCCAGGAACAATAAAAAAAATAACAGGGAAATTTTTGTTTCCTTAAACCCCCCCAGATATTTGTTTACTTTCCAACTAAATCATTATTGTGGAACCATTAGTTAAACACAATGTTTTTAAAACTTTTTTGCCTCTTAGTACTTTTTCGATAAGCCTGACTTTTTGTTACACCCTGTATAATATCTGTCCGAAGCGTCATATTTATTAACCATAAGATTAAGGGCAAAGGCGCAAAATGTCGCCTGTCAAAATTTTCAATGTGTTTTAAATGTATTCATTTGTTTCGAATCCTGAGTAAACTATATTAAGTATTTTTTGTTTAATTTAAACGCAGAATGAAAGAATACGTTATTACCAAGGGCCAAAAGTCCCTTAGAATAAATAAAAAGTTTCTTTCAAATGACATATTTACAATTAAAAATCACACTAAAATTTCTTTTTTATTTTCACCCCTGTAACTTATTAAAATAAACATTATAGACTCAGGGCCCTCGCTCAGTAATAATTTCTGCCATTCTACGTTTAAATTTTTCAAAAATATTTATTAGTTTTCTCAGGATTCGAAAAAAAAATGAATACATCTAAAACACATTGAACATTTTGACAGGAGACATTTTGCGCCCATGCTCTTAAATTAATCAATTTTGGTTCAAAATTCAAAAAAAGTCACTTGTTAAAATTTTTTATGACTTCATCATCATCCTCTTTAAAAGTATTTTACAAATTGGCAACAATTCTGGATTTTTAATAATTATGTCATTGTTTCCCTCAAAAATAATCAACGTAATTGAAAAAAAAATATATCAGTTTAACTTTTATTGTCCAGAAAATAATAGGTGCCAATCCTTTCTTCTCCTCTACCTTTTCTCCTTCGGATGTCGTGGCGTCATGTTAATTCCTTTGACTCTTGCTCTCCAATTATTTCTATCCTGAGGTGTATATTTTGTGTCGGAGAATGAGTAACCAGTCAAGTTCTTTATTTGGTCCGACCATCGTACTGGAGATATTCCTTTGGATCGTTTGCTCGCTACGTTACCTTCACCTATCATTCGTTCCTTGCTTTCTCTTCTTCTAGTGGTATGAATGCACCAAATAAATCTGCTAAGAAAATATATTTGATAATTTTTTTAGTAACATTAGATGTGAATATGTCTTTTGAGTTTACTCCTCCTGAATTAAAAACAGGGTATAGTATATTTTGCTCTATAGTTGTAGTATTGAATTATTTGTGTTATATGGCATGCCCAACATTTTTCGGTAGACCCACATTTCAAATGCTATTATACGCTTCGCATCGGATTTTTTCATTGTTCATGTTTCTTTTTTATTTTTGTGATTTCAGTATTCCTTCATAATTTTGTGAATGTGGCTGCTGTCTATCTGGCCATGGTGATTCGTCGACGGATCTGATCTTTGCCACATCCACTGTATGATGGAACTTCAGTGATTAAATTGTCTAAGTACTTCGTACCCTGACATGTTTCCTATCTCTGTTTGATTGTTTCCGTTTCTATGAATGATCATTACTTTGGCTTTTTGATTTTCAAACCATATGCCGTTCTCACTGTACTCAATTTACTCATAATTTGTTCCAGTTTTGCTGATGATGGCTATGTAACAATATATTGTAGGTTTTTAATTTATTTTGCTCCTGTTATGGTCGTATAAGCTCAAATAAACCCCGATACGTCCAAAAGCTAGTAGCTCCGACATGATTAAAAACATTTACCATATAGTATTAGGAAAATACTGAGTCAAAAATCCGTGGGATAACACACTTTTTGCTGCTTTTAAGGACCATCGCTGAAACTAGGCTCCATCATTACTAAAGAGAAATACAGCGAATAATATTAATTTGTGAAAATTTTTCCACTAATTTCGTTAACACAAGAGGAACGACTTTATTTGGTAAATAATCAAGTTATTTCCATTTGAATAACGAACCTGTCCCCAAACTAGGGAGTACAATGAATTGATGAACTGGATTTTGTATTAGTGCCACATGCACCTTATTTACCTGATTTGGCTGCTAGTGATAATCTTCTGTTTTCAAACTTAAGTTCAAACTCTAGTTCGAGATATCAAGCCGTTTTATAACCCGTCGACCCAAAATTGAGTGATTGCGAATTTAGAATATCGTGGGAATGAGTGTGTTGAGCTAGCAGGAAGCTAATGTCGACATTTTTTGTCGAATAATAACTGAGTATTATTTGTTGGGCCACGTAGGTATAGAATATCTATATACCATCTTTGCGTTGGTTTTATTTCTACTAAAAGTTTTAATTCCTTGAATCCTTTGTTAATTGTTTGACGTAGCCAGTAAACATAAAACAAAAAAAAATAGCAATGAATGTAAACATCACGCCTGATTAACACTTCAGAAAAAATATAACCTTGATTATTTGTAGCTTAAATTTTTTAAAACATATTAACTTGTTTTGTTTTCAGGATGTTAGAAACGCAGTAGACTATGTCCATTTACATGGGGACCTCAAAAATAGGACAATCGAAAATTTAGAAAAATATGTCAAAAAAGATGAACGTCTTCCAATGTTTTTGAGTAGGCTAAGAGAGAGTGGAGCCAAGACTTTCTTATTAACGAACAGCGATTATACGTATACCGATAAAATTATGAACTATCTTTTCGACTTCTCCCATGGACCTAGGGTAATTTTTTTATAGAAATTTTATCAAACGTTGCTAAATTGTCGTGAATGAGTGAACGACAATATTGTCAAATATAGTATGTGTAAGGGTAAACGTAAAAAATGTGGAATTTTGTAGTAGGAATTAATATTGTACCTGAAAAACTGAAACAAAGAAGTTGTCTTAATTATAACAATAATTGTTTGGCAACAAAGTAAACAAAATTCTATATAATTTTAAATTAGACATTATAAACGTCAGTAGAAAATACAGTTATGTGACGTCACAAGTGTTTTTTTATCGTTTGAACTATTTTAAATTGTACTTTTACAAAATGGCACTAAACAACACTTATAGTGTTTTCTTTTATTTTCCATAGTAAACCTTCTTTCCTTTCCTTCAAAAACTGTATCAAACTCCAATCTCAACAAACTGGTATATATTATTACAATGACATACGATAAATGTCATTAGAATATAAATATATTTCCCTTATTCCGCGACGATGAGCTGGCCAAATACCCAATTAGGTGGAGGCCAATAAAATATACCTTTTTTTTCTCTGATTCTGGCCTTGGTTTAGAACTAGAACCTTTAGCCACGTAATTGTATAACTTATCACTAACTCAGCTGTAATGTGTAGTGTGTGTGTCTTGAGTAAGTGTCTTGTTACTTTGCAAAGTCGACGTCTAAAGTATACTTAAATATAATAATAAACATAAACATATAGTAGAACTATGTGACGTCACGGGTCGTTTGAACTATTTTATATCACAGAACATTTTAAATTCGTTCTTCTAATAGTCCGTTCTTTAACGGTAAAATATTGCAAAACCTCTAAATTGTAAAGAACCGCTTGGATTGACATGAAGTTTGGCATACACATAGCTAACAAGTCAAAGAAAAAAAGTGATATTGTGCCGATATGTGCTTTTCCCCTGGGGGTGGTTTTCACCCCCTCTTGGGAGTGAAAAAATTTTCGTCCAAAGAAAGCCAGGAAATGGATAAACTGGCTAATTTTAAGTAACTTTTGTCCTATAGAGTTTTTTCACTAAGTCAATACTTTTCGAGTTATTTGGCAGTGAATATGTTCATTTTTTCAACAAAATAACCAAGCTTTTAGACGGTTTTTCGCAAATAACTCAAATAGTAAGTATTTTGTCGAAAAAACATTCTTAGCAAAAATATAGCCTGTAAAAAATTTAAAAAAATGGTGTATACATCACGTCTCTACACCTAGTAGAAGCAGAGTTATAGCTAATGAAAAATAGGTTCATATTCGTCAAATTCCAAATGGAATACTTTAACGTGAAATAACCAAAAATGAAGCACATTTCGGGGAAAACTCATTACAACTTATTTAAAGTGTATAAAAAAGCTTCATTTTTGTTTTATAAAAAAATTTCTAGCATCAAAATTAAACAAGTTACGCTCAAAATAAAGTTAGTCCCTTTTGGTTTTGGTAAAAAAATCGAGAAAATCATCCCCTAATTAGTATCTTAAATGAACTTAATCGTTACGACTTCATAAGTTTCTTGACTCCTGTATATATTGTTTATATGATTTGTAAGTTTCATCGGTTCAAAGTCCTTATTATTGAAAAGGCTGTAGTTAAAAGGGGTTAAACGAGTCACTGATCACGAATGTATGCAAATTTAGAAACACCAAATCTTAATCAATTTTTGTCCAACAGAAAAACAAAAAAATACATGATATTCAGAAAAGCAAATCTAACTTTTTTCGTTTTTCGAGATTTTTGGTATCTCTAACAATTTTTAAGTTATTTTGAAAAAAAACATATTTTTCAAAATTTAAATTTTTAAAAATTTTACTTTGAAACCAAATTTTTTCAAAAATAAGCACTTTGAATCGATGAAACTTACAGATCATATAAACACAACATAAGTAAAATAATTTGTGGAGCGGTAATGATTAATTTAATTTAAGTTACTAATTAGGGGAGTGGTCTTACCGATTTTTTTTTTGCAAAAACAAAAGGGACCAACTTTATTTTGAGCGTAACTTGCTTAAACTTAGAAACTTTTTGTAAAAACACAAATAAAGTTTTTTTTGAACACTTTAAAAAAGTTATAATAGATTTTCCCCAAAAAGTGCTTGATTTTTTGGATATTTCACGTCGAAATATTCTATTTGAAATTTGGTGAATATGAATATATTTTTCATTGGCTATAACTCTGGTTCTACGAGATCCAGAGACCTAACGCGTACACCATTTTTTTTACTTTTTTATAGGCTATATTTTTGCTAAGAACGTCTTTTTCGACAAAATACTCAATTTTTGAGTTATTTGCGAAAAACCGTCTAAAAATGTGGTTATTTTGTTGAAAAATGAACATATTCACTTGCAAATAACTCGAAAAGTGTTGACTTGGCGAAGAAGCTCTATAGAACAAAAGTTACTTAAAATTAGTCAGTTTACTCATTTCCGGACTTATTTTGGACATATATTTTTTCATCCCCAAGAAGGGGTGAAAGTCGCCCCCAGGGCAAAAGCACACATCGGCACAATATCACTTTTTTTCTTTGACATGTAAGCTATGTGTATGCCAAATTTCATGTCAATCCAAGCGGTTATTTAAAATTTAGAGCAAAAACCGTGAAATAATGGACTATAAGTTATTATGAGTTTTTGAAGCGTGAACTTTTGGAAATCTCATTTTTAAACAAAACTGAACATTATTATGTAATAAAAAAAATGTGCAAGTTCCCTATTGGATGTGTCGAGAATTTTTTCATGTATTTATTGATGAATCTGTCAGATGCCTGGATCGTACCTACTTAGCCACAGGTGAAACGCTTGTGTCATTAAACTAGTACTTTTATTGCCTGGTGGATTATTAGAGATATAGTAGGTTTGATTTTTACACTATATGTTGCCCTATCCTGTTAGTTTCGGCTTCTCTGATGCCAATGGCAAGAAGGCTGCTGAACAACAATGAGGACAGTGGGTCTCTTTGTCGCACCCCTTCGATAACCTTAAACTTATCTGTTTCTTTTCCATTATTTTAACCCTATTCTCTGTTTATCTGACTGTCACTTTTATGACTTTTATTAATTTTTCAGTTATTCCAATTTCACATAGTGCCTTGCATATTTCTGTTCATTTTACTCTGACAAAAGCTATTTTAACGTCGATGAATAGGGCCACTGTAGATTTTCCGTATTTGTAGGTTTCCACTTGTATTTCACCCAGCAGGAAAATTTGATCCACTGTGCTGCGTCCTCTTCTAAATCCACATTGATATTCTCCTATGTCATTATCTATCTTTTGTGTTATCTTGTCTTTTCCGTTATTTTGTTATCGTGTTTTCTGTACCGCAAGTATTTCATATGCAACGTTTAGTAGCGCTATTCCCCTGTAATTATGGCATAAACGTTTGTCGCCTTTTTTATGAATTAGGCTTCGTGTGGCTTCGGTCCATTCTTTTGGCATGTGTTCTTATTGCCATATTTCTTTTAGTACCTTTTTCCAATGCGTAATTAGTACTGGTTCTCCATATTTAAACGTTTCACCTGTTACTGCATCCTTTTCTACGCTGTTATTTTTCTTTGGTTTCTCATTATTTCTTTTTCGTTAGGCGGTTTTTCCTCTGTTTCTTCTTGATCAGTATTTTCCTTCAGTTTTTCTTCTGTTGAGGGTATTTCATTTAGAAGCTCTTCGAAGTATTCTTTCCATCTGTTCAGTATTTCCTCGTCGCTTACTAAATTCCTTCCATTGTTGCTTTTGTAGTGTACAGCTGGTTCCAAGAAAACTGATACGGCTCTTAGTAAGATTTGATCATTTTGAGCAGTGTATTAAATATCGACCAATCAAATTTTGACTGGTCTGACATTATATTATATTTATTATGACAGACAAATAATAAAATAAACAAACAAACAACAAACAGCTGATTACATGTTAATTCATAAATTGTAATAATTATTAAGGTCTAAATTTTGATATTATTTTGAATTCCTGCATTTTATAAAGAGTATATAAATGATAGTTTTTACATAAAATAGGGTTGTTGTTATTATTTTTAATATTATTAAGGAATAAAACAAACGACTTAGCTCAACAATATATTAAAGTAAGAATTGTTTTAAAACTGTTGTTCTGCTTACGTTAAAATGGTTCGCTATGGCAGATAGTGACCAAACATCTTCTAATTTCGTTACAATTCTTGCTTTTAGTTCTTTTGCTAGCATAGCATGTGGAGCCATTTTTTGAGGTTGAATAGAATAAGTTATCTGACAAATTTTAAGATTTGGCAGTGACAGTGACAGTATGTAAATAACAAATTTTATCCTTCAAAATACACTGCTCAATTTTCTACAAAATACGCTTTAAGAGTCGTATCAGTTTTTTTAGGAACCGGCTGTACATGTTTCCTTTGGTAAGACTTTTGATATAAGTTTCTAATTTCTCCATCTTTAAAGCTTTCTAATGTTGTTCTGAAGCTATTTCTTTGTGGCATTTTTATAATAAAAATAAACTATTTTCAATGGGAAATAAGCCACAATTTTACCAAAAAAAAAAGATTTTATTAACGTTTCGACGCCCAAGTCGGGTGTCGTTGTCAAAATACAAAATAATACTAAATTAAACAAAAATGTTGTTGCTCCATTCGTGCTGGTTTTCCCTCGTGATTTACTATGGAATCTCTATGAATTCTCTCTCGTGAATTTTACTGCCACCGTTGCATTTGGTTGTCTTTTTAAAGACAGATCACATGCTATGATTTTTTGTGGCGGATATTCTTGAGTTGGGTTGATTTCATGTAATCAAATGAACTATATTTTAGTAAAGTCGTCCCAGGAACGTAACTCATCAATATTGGCGATACCATTTTAAAGTCTTCTACTTTAAAATGTATATTATACGTCTGAATTGCCGATATAAATGAGTCAGATTAAATAAATTATTAGAAGAATTTTTTACTAAGCAACAACATTTTTGTTTAATTTATTATTATTTTGTATTTTGACAACGACACCCGACTTGGGCGTCGAAACGTTAATAAAATCATTTTTTTTGGTAAAATTGTGGCTTATTTCCCATTGAAAATAGTTGATTTTAAAGCTTTCTTCTATTAAAACAAAAACATTTAAAGAAAAACGACCTATCATGAAGTTACTTGAAAAGTATAGGTACTTAAAGTAGACTTGAAAAAGTAAGTCAGACCCTAGACTGACGACACGAGGCTTGACAGGCCCCGCTGACATGTGTCAACAATTCTACCAACAATGTAAAATGACATGACGTACATAAAGGTTATACGAAAAGTAAAGGGGGAATTGAACTGAATTAATAGGAATAAACTAAATATTTAAAGATAATAAATAAAAATTTAACGTTTATAACGATACAAGTTTTAATTACTACCATTAAAACTCTTATTATATCCACCTCTTTTCTTCCAGCCCGAAGATCCTCATCGAAACTGGAAAACCTACTTTGACATAGTCGTCTGCGACGCTCGCAAACCACTCTTCTTCGGCGAAGGAACTATTCTCCGTCAAGTGGACACTTCCACCGGAGGTCTTCGAGTGGGCGTCCATACAGGTCCCCTGCTATCCGACCATGTCTATTCCGGAGGTTCTTGTGATGTCTTCACGAAATTCATCGGGGCTAAAGGAAAAGACGTGCTCTATGTTGGGGATCACATTTTCGGTGATATTTTGAAGAGTAAGAAGATCAGAGGCTGGCGAACCTTCTTGATCGTGCCCGAATTGGTTAGAGAGTTGCACGTGTGGACTGATAAGTGTCAGCTGTTTGAGGAATTACAGGGATTGGATATTAAATTGGGTGAAATGTACAAGTAAGTAGCTGGATCAGAAAAAGGAAGTTTTTTATGTTCTATTAAGGCTGGTGGTCCATTGGAAGCGTAGTCGCGCGACTCGAAGGTAGCGCGTATACGCCCGTATACAAGCGACTAATCCTAACAAATGAAATGTAACTAAACAACGTCCACTGCAAACGACTTTGAGCGACCGGGCTCGGCCGACCACAAGCGACTGGCGACCGATCCCCCTAGAATGGGATTAGTCGCTGGTAATCGCATGCTAATGCTACACAGGTTTGCAATTATCTGTGCAGATATTTTTGATATTGCATTAATTTTCGATCATTGTATTAATTTTCGATATGGAAATTGATAACTAATAACTGATTAGTGCCGTTTATGAAAAGTCTCCGCTGTGGACATGAAAGACAAAAGATATCATTCACGTCATTTTACAAAGTTGATTAATAGTAAGCTAAAAATTTGTTAATAGCTTAACGGTGTCTAGTCGGACAAACTTCGATGTATGGGAACACTGGAACAGGGGAAGTTTTAATTGTGGAACAGGTTAAAAATTTGGAACGTCAGACTATGAAAACGTTCCATGTATTTTTGTCGGACAGAACTTCCATTTGATTTGTTACCATTTCATTAAACTTTCATGCAAAAATCAGACTGGTGTTTATCACCAACTGGGCATTTTAATGAGTGGAACACGAAGAACATGTCAAATGACAGGAATTATGTTGGTTAGTAATAACAGTCTGATTTTTGCATGAGAGTTTAATGAAAGGGTAACAAATCAATTGGATGGTCTGTCCGACAAAATATATGGGACGTTTTCGTAATCTGACGTTCCAAAATTTTAACCTGTTCCACAATTAAAACTTACCCCTGGTCCAGTGTTCCCGTACATCAAAGTTCGTCCGACTAGACACCGTTAAGCTATTAACAAATTTTAAGCTTGCTATTAATCAACTTTTTTTTGGTACGCGGGATCCAGGTCTAATATACTTACAATGTAAACGAAAAATAAAAAAAAAACAGAACGTGGCACTTGCAGAGTGCCGACAGAAGTGAATATTTCTTATAGTTTTAGGATTAACAAACTTTCGAATTCGAAAGAATTTTTATTTGAAATTTTTACAATAATAAACGTCTTACATCTAAACCAAGTAAATATAAAGTTAATACAAATCTTTAAAAATGTATAAACATTCTCAATTTCTTTGCAACACGAAAATGCAGCAGCTGCATAATATTATGGACAAATATGAGAGTGCAGGAAGAGTCTATACCGGTTTCGGGGGTTGTTTCCCCCTCATCAGTAGTCCCATATCCTCTTCTCTCAGATTCTTCCACGTACCGCACTTTAGGCCCTTCCGAATTGCAAAGAAAGAAATGTCACGGATGAACTAGGGCCATCTAGATTCGGAAGGGCCTAAAGTGTGGTACGTGGAAGAATCTGAGAGAAGAGGATATGGGACTACTGATGAGGGGGAAACAACCCCCGAAACCGGTATAGACTCTTCCTGCACTCTCAGATTTGACCATAGTATTATGCAGCTGCTGCATTTTCGTTTTGCAAAGAAATTGAGAATGTTTATACATTTTTAATTCATTTACTCTTTTGTTTGAGTATTAACCCTTAAACGCCCAAGGGTCGGTAAAAAATGTCCACCTAATGCGTATTCCCTTGTAACATATTTATTACGTGTTTAAAAATTTTTCAAAAATTATTTATTGTTAAAAATACAGCCCTTTATCGAATGTTAATTTGGTTTCACCGATGTTTTTGAAAATAAAAGTAATATCTTGAGTTAAATATGGACGGGCATGAAAAGTACACCCTTGGTAAAACTTGTTACTAAAGGTTTCTCTATATATTTTCGTTATTAGGAACATAATCCATATAATTATCGACGTATAATTACATTATCGACATAATTATCCGCCAATGAGGAGGCTGAAAGGAAGAATGTGGAGAAAATCGACAAATCTGAATTAATGGCTTTTACTGGTATGTTAATTTGGATGTACATTGTAATTTTGTTGTAAGGTTTGCAAATTGTTTATATTAATATTTTAAAAGATGCTGTGTTTATTAAGCATAAGAATCTTAAGTTTAATCCATTTTCAACAACTCTCAATAAATATAGTAGCTATTTTCGAGGTGGACATTTTTTACCCACTCTTGGGCGTACATGGAACCTATAAAAGGTTGGGCGTTTAAGGGTTAAGGAATTTTTCTTGTTGGAGCTTTTACCACGCTGAGCAGATGAGTTGTGAATTATTTAAAATTCTCTCATCTTAATTTCCTCGGCATCCTGCATGATTTATAAATTTTAAAAATCTCAAGAGGTTGTAACCAAAGAAAGTATCCCACCTGTTGTCAATCTGGTGGTATGGAGACGATATTTATTGTCGTTTTCTGTGCTACTTCGATTGATAACTTACTTTGTTTTTCGGTAGATGGCCCTAGTTCATCCGTGACATTTTTTTCTGAGAGAAGAGGATATGGGACTACTGATGAGGGGGAAACAACCCCCGAAACCGGTATAGACTCTTCCTGCACTCTCAGATTTGACCGTAGTATTAGGCTACGGCTCCACGGGCGAGAAATTGACGCTAGCAGTAGCCGTAAAACGAACTTAAGGTTCCGCGGAACGGAATAGGAATAGCCGAACTGAACCGACCACGCACAAGTCCTGTAGTCGGTTCAGTTCGGCTATTCCTATTCCGTTCCGCGGAACCTTAAGTTCGTTTTACGGCTACTGCTAGCGTCAATTTCTCGCCCGTGGAGCCGTAGCCTTATGCAGCTGCTGCATTTTCGTGTTGCAAAGAAATTGAGAATGTTTATACATTTTTAATTCAGTTACTCTTTTGTTTGAGTATTAAGGAATCTTTCTTGTTGGAGCTTTTACCACGCTGAGCAGATGAGTTGTGAATTATTTAAAATTCTCTCATCCTAATTTCCTCGGCATCCTGTATGATTTATAAATTTTGAAAATCTCAGGAGGTGTAACCAAAGAAAGTATTCCACCTGTTGTCAATCTGGTGGTATGGAGACGTTTTCTGTGCTACTTCGATTGATAACTTACTTTGTTTTTCGGTAGATGGCCCTAGTTCATCCGTGACATTTCTTTCTGAGAGAAGAGGATATGGGACTACTGATGAGGGGGAAACAACCCCCGAAACCGGTATAGACTCTTCCTGCACTCTCAGATTTGACCATAGTATTAGGCTACTATGAACCAGCAGATGAAATACCAGCAGAACTATATAAGGTAGGTGGCGACCACCTAGCAAGTCACATCCACGCGCTCATCAGAGACGTATGGCAAGAAGAGAAAATACCCGACGACTGGAAGAAAAGTATAGTATGCCCGATCTATAAAAAAGGAGACAAACTCCAGTGCAAAAACTACCGTGGAATCTCTCTACTATGTACAGCATATAAAGTCCTCACGTATATTATAAACCAGCGGCTCCAACCACTAGCAGAAAATATTATTGGAGAGTATCAGACGGGCTTCCGACGGGGAAGATCGACACTGGATCAAATATTCACAGTAAAACAGATCTTGAGCAAAGCATGGGAACACGATATTGATGTTTACAACGTGTTTGTAGACTTCAAACAGGCATACGACTCAGTCAAAAGGAACAAACTATACTATATATTGGCTGAATTGGCAATACCACACAAGTTAATAAGACTCATTAAAGCCACAATGGATGAAACTCAGGCATGTGTACGAATACAAAACCACCGGACAGACTTTTTTAACATTTCGCAGGGACTAAAACAGGGAGATGGGCTGGCCCCAACATTGTTTAACCTGGCACTGGAGTATGCGGTTAGGCAAATGCAAACTGGACGAGGAAATCTACTGACCAACCGAACGGTTCAACTGGCCGCTTATGCTGATGATATTAATATTATGAGTAAAACATCAACAGGAGCACAGGAAACATATGCAGAGTTAAAAACACGAACAAAAATGCTAGGTCTGGAAATTAACACAGAAAAAACAAAAATAATGACTCAGACGAGAAGAAATATAGTCCCAGAAAACATTATACATGAAGATGACATTGAAACGGTTGAAAAGTTTACATACCTGGGAGTAGAAATATATGCCGACGGATCAGAAGATGGAGAAATAAGGAAGAGAATAACGCAGGCAAACAGAGCTTATTTTGCCCTCTCCCATATATTTCGGTCAAAAATTGTCCACCGAAATACAAAGATGAGAATCTATAAAACCTTAATTCGACCAATAACATGCTATGGCAGTGAAGTCTGGGTGCTGAAAGAAACATCCAAAAACAAACTCGACACATTCGAAAGGAAAGTACTTAGGAGAATACTAGGACCTGTGAGGGAAAACGGAATCTTCAGAAGTCGATACAACAACGAGCTTTATCAACTTTATAAGGAAACGCCCCTGTCAGACTTCATTAGATTACAAAGATTGCAATGGGCCGGACATGTGATAAGAATGGGAGAGGATAGGCTACCAAAACGAGCACTGAATGCTAGAAAGCGCTGGGAAGACACAGTAAACAGCGACGCACAAGCCCTTTTAGGAGTCCGTGTATGGAGAAGAGCAGCCACAGACAGGCAAGGGTGGAGGCAAAAAATAAAGGAGGCCAAGGCTCAATTTGGGCTGTAGTGCCGTAGAAGAAGAGAAGAAGATTAGGCTACGGCTCCACGGGCGAGAAATTGACGCTAGCAGTAGCCGTAAAACGAACTTAAGGTTCCGCGGAACTGAATAGGAATAGCCGAACTGAACCGACCACGCACAAGTCCTGTAGTCGGTTCAGTTCGGCTATTCCTATTCCGTTCCGCGGAACCTTAAGTTCGTTTTACGGCTACTGCTAGCGTCAATTTCTCGCCCGTGGAGCCGTAGCCTTATGCAGCTGCTGCATTTTCGTGTTGCAAAGAAATTGAGAATGTTTATACATTTTTAATTCAGTTACTCTTTTGTTTGAGTATTAAGGAATCTTTCTTGTTGGAGCTTTTACCACGCTGAGCAGATGAGTTGTGAATTATTTAAAATTCTCTCATCTTAATTTCCTCGGCATCCTGCATGATTTATAAATTTTGAAAATCTCAGGAGGTGTAACCAAAGAGAGTATTCCACCTGTTGTCAATCTGGTGGTATGGAGACGATATTTATTGTCGTTTTCTGTGCTACTTCGATTGATAACTTACTTTGTTACAAATCTTTAAATTATGATGAATATGTTGTTTTTGTTTAAATTATTTTTATTAACAAATTCCCTAATCTTTTTTTTTCAATTTGGCGAAAAATGTAATTAAATACTGATATACCTACTAAATATTTCGTGTAAATTTGAATCGCCAACAATATATTATGGAAGAGTCGATTCCTGTTAAAGGGGAGGCCATTGTACAAAGGTACAAACATTTTTAAAGTTGTTAATAAATAAAATACATATTTGTGTAATAAATTATTCCTTTCACATTATGCTTTCTATCTATGTATATTTTACACGCTATTCACAAAAAACACTTTCTTTTGATGACGACAGTCAGCTTCACAGTCTCGAACTAAGTAGTATACAGTCGCCTGCAGTGGACGATACCAGTCGCTCAGTCACATGACGCACATACACGGACGTATACGCGCTACCAACGAGTCGCGCGACTACGCTTCCAATGGACGACCGGCCTAATTCAATTAATTCATAATGCTACATTATATTCGGGATTTATAGGCCGTGATGCGTAATTTTTATGAAGTCTCGTCTACTATCATGGCAGACACTATCAAAAGCGATGAGATCAAATTAAGAGTTCATCATCTGTGAAATTCTTGTTTGAATAATTGCTATTGAATAACTTTTGGCTAGGTCTGAAAACTGGGTAAGCTAACTACGGGAATAAAAGTAAATGGTCGACCAATCAGTAATATACGCTTTGCTGACGACACTATTTTATTAGCAGAATGTCTTGAAGATTTACAACAAATGGTTGACAAGAAGTCAGCGAAGAAAACAGACTGTCTCTAAATACAAAAAAGACACAATTTATGGTAATAACAAAAGCCCAACAGCGCCAAGAAAACATAACAATATATGGAGAACAAATTAACAAAGTGGAAAATCTAATATAAATATCTGCGTACAATAATTAATGAAAATAATGTATACACAGAAGAGATTAAAGCAAGAATAGGACAGGCAAGAAATGCTTTCAACAAACTGAAAAAAAAAAGTTTTCTGTAGCAGGGATATTACAATTTTTTAAAGATAAGACTTCTGAGATACTACGTGTTCTTCATATTGTTTTATGGGTTGGAAGCTTGACATTAAAGATATATGAAAGGTAAAGTTTTCAATCCTAATAGCAACATTAATAATATTGAAAAATATTAAAAATATTACTAAAAGATTTTTAAA
Source organism: Diabrotica virgifera virgifera (assembly GCF_917563875.1). Lineage (NCBI taxonomy): Eukaryota > Metazoa > Arthropoda > Insecta > Coleoptera > Chrysomelidae > Diabrotica > Diabrotica virgifera. Next base: position 204,518,922 of record NC_065443.1, on the reverse strand, counting down.
TTGAAAACTTATTGGTCCATTTCCCTGGTGACACCCCAATTCTTCTACAATATGCAATCCAGATGGATGCTGCAGTGAAGACAAAAGGGAAGGAATTCTACACTATGCAATTCACAACCCCCGTCTGCAGCTTGGTAAAGTTCCAACGGAAAATGGACCTAGTTACTCTATAGGAGTAATACTAATATAAAATAAAAATAAAAATGTATACCATTTTTATTCAGTTGCAATGCGAAGGCAAAACAATCTTATTTTTCACTTAGAATACGGAGCGCAGTCCAACACTCTGAACCGACGATTTTCGACTCTTATTGGAGTCATCATCGGAGAGGCGTAGACCTGCTGCTCCATACTCGAAGTGACCAACCATGAAAGCTTATCCCCACATTGCAACTGACGTGTATGGATTAGGTGACTAGCGTCATCTGGCAATTGAAAGGTAAAGTTTTCAATCCTAATAGCAACATTAATAATATTGAAAAATATTAAAAATATTACGAAAAGATTTTTAAATTGAAAACTTATTGGTCCATTTCCCTTGGAGGTGTCACCAGGGAAATGGACCAATAAGTATTCAATGGTCCTATAGAGTAACTAGGTCCATTTTCCGTTGGAACTTTACCAATCAGCAGACGGGGGTTGTGAATTGCACAGTGTAGAATTCCTTCCCTTTTGTCTTCACTGCAGCATCCATCTGGCTTGCATATTGTAGAAGCCTTGGAGGTGTCACCAGGGAAATGGACCAATAAGTTTTCAATTTAAAAATCTTTTAGTAATATTTTTAATATTTTTCAATATTCTTAAGGTTGCTACATATTAGGATTGAAAACTTTACCTTTCGATTGCCAGATTACGCTAGTCACCTAATCCATACACGTCAGTTGCAATGTGGGGATAAGCTTTCATGGTTGGTCACTTCGAGTATGGAGCAGCAGGCCTACGCCTCTCCGATGAGACTCCAATAAGAATCGAAAATCGTCGATTCAGAGTGCTGGACTGCGCTCCGTATTCCAACTGAAAAATAAGATTGTTTTGCCTTCGCATTGCAACTGAATTTTTATTTTTATTTTAAAGATATACACTCACCGGCACATAATTCCGCCACCCACAATTTTTGATTAAGTTTGACAATCTACAACTTTATTATTTGTACTCCGATTTTCAAAATTCTTGCATCAGTTTGTAGGTACATGTATTGATGTCGTTTTTTATTATTCCGGTAACAAAAAATTTTTGGCAGATGGCATTATACGGGGGAGAATGGAAGCGTTGTATTTTCTTTTAACTTTAAAAAATTCTGTGAAAAAATTTTGAGGGCTGATTTTGTTTCATACTCTTTTTGTATTATCCTGGAGGTATCACTATCACTGGAGGTATCACAGACAATTATCCAAATATCTCTTTTCTTGTAAAAGCTGTAAATAAAAACACTGCTTTGAAGGTTTTTTTAATTAAAAATATCAAACTCACTAAAATTAACAAAACAAAACAAAATTAACAACAAAACCAAACAATTCAATAGCGGGTATGTCCACCTCTTGCAGCAACGACTGCTCGCAATCTGTTTGGCATCGAATAAATATGTGTTATCCTTGCCTGGTGAATAGCCCGATATTCCTCTACCAGGGCCATAACTGTACCAAATTTTCTGGAGGCCTAGGATGACGGCGAATAGCTTTTTTTAATTCATACCATAAATACTCAATAGGATTGCGATCTGGGCTGCATGCGGGCCATTCTAATCTTATCAATCCAACCTATAATTTGTGACTCAATCAGTGTTTTTATTTACAAAAAATGGTACAGCTCTTACAAGAAAAGAGATATTCGGATAATTTAAAAAACAAAATTTTAGTGATGCCTCCGGGATAATATGACAGGACTATGAAACAAAACCAGCCCTTCCATTTTTCCACAGAATGTTTTGAAGTTAGGAGAAAATACAACGCTTCCATTCACCTCGGTATAATGCAATGAAAGCAAAATTTTTGTGTTACCGGAATAATACCAAACGATACCAATACATGTGCCTACAAACTGGTGCAAGAATCTTGAAAATCAGAGTACAAATAATAAAATTATACATTTTCAAACTTAATCAAAAATTTTGGGTGGCGGAATTTTGTGCCGGTGAGTGTATGTTTCGGACAGATTAGAAGCCTTCGAGTTATGGGCCTACAGAAGGATATTAAGAATAAGTTGGGTGGATAGAACGAATGTCGAGGTGTTGAGAAGAATGGAAAAAGAAAGAGAGGTTTGAAATACAATTAGAAAACTGCAATATCTGGAACATGTCATGAGGGACGAACGTTATAACTTATTGCAATTAATAATACAAGGAAGAATACACGGTAGAAGGAGTCGTGCAAAAAGGCGCATCTCTTGGTTAAAAAAATTGAGAGCTTGGTTTAACTGCACTTCTGCTGATCCCTTTAGAGTAGCGGTATCGAAAGTGCGAATTGCCATGATGATTGCCGACCTTCTTAGAGGAGATGGCACATGAAGAAAAAGAAAGCTGGTATTCTGCATAGTTGAAAAGATTCTCATACTTTTATCTCCCGTTACCGATACAAAACTGGCTTATTAGCTTAACGACGTTCTACACCTTCGTTGCGGGGTATGCCTCTCAGAGGAAAGGGGGGAAACTTATATGCAAGCGAAAGTTGGTAACAATGCATTTATAGCAGAATACTCAAATCATATATTTCAGTATTGAATACTTTATAAAAATAAATTATAATAAATTACGGAAATTACGGAATAAATTACGGAATTAATTATAATAAATAAATTAAAAATAAATGGTACGGTAAACAATTCTCATTTTTTAATATGTTATTCCTTACAAAAAAACCTTTAATTTAAGCACAAATAATTAAAAATCTTAAATTTGGGTCAAAAGTTATTAACTTGTTAAGAATTCCCATAAGAGCCCATGTTAAAACTTAATTTTGACCCTTAATAATAATTAAACGGCACGGTAAAACAATTTTTAAAACATCAAGTCTTAGTTTTTTGAAGTAAACTATAACATACTAAAATTTCATGCAAATCTTTAATTCTTTGCCGAAGGTGTAGAACGTCGTTAAGCGAATAGGCGCAAAATCTTGGTCCATTGCTAGTTAAATGCATTCATTTTTTTCGACACCTGAGAAAACTAATAAATATTTTTTAAAAATTAAACGCAGAATGAAATATTACATTATTACCGAGGGCCGAAAGTCCCTTAGAATAAACAAAAAGTTTCTTTTAAATGAAATATTTGAAATTAAAAATGACACTAAATTCTCTCTTTTTTTTCACCCCTGTAACTTATTAAAATAAACATTATAGAAGTTTTTAGGGACTTTAGGCCCTCGGTAATAATGTAATTTATTCTGCGTTTAAATTTTTCAAAAATACTTATTAGTTTTATCAGGGTTAGAAAAAAAATAATGCATTTAAATAGCATTGGATCAAGATTTTGCGCCGAGCCCCTTAAGTTTATATCAAAAAGAAGTTCCGAACTAGACTAGAAGCCGCTCCAGATCTGCGAATTCAATTATATGATATCAAATTTAATTTGTGTTTTAATATTTCACCTTTTAAAAGCTCATCTTTTTTATGGTCAAATTAGATACACAAAAATTCGTTAAGCGATGTATCGGAAACACTTATACAGTGATGAGCGCGCTAATAACCGGCAAAATAGAACAAAAGATGGAAAACATAATACATTGCGAAACAAAAAGAGATCAAAGTAGTAGAGGTGGAAATTATCGTTATAAACGTATAAATTAACATTACCTTACACAGTTTCCCACCTTTAGACGTCTGTGACAGGAGTATTTGATAAAATTCTACTGTCATAGTGACAGTTGTCGTACTCCTCTGATACGTCTAAAGGAGGGAAACTATGTAATGTAATGTTAATTTACACGTTTATAACGATCAATTCCATCTCCACTAGTTTCATCTCTTTTTGTTTCGCAATGTATTATGTTTTTCATCAATTGCGCTATTTTGCCGGTTATTAGCGCGCTCATCACTGTATATTAAGTTGCTGCTATAAGGCCTATATTTAAAAGTCGCTTTATAAGACTGGAGCTTTGAGTATTAATATTAATCGTTGCTATTCGCTTATTGGGATGAATCACTCCGCATTCTTCTTAGTGGAGTCACTGAAGGTGGATATGAGCTATTACCTCCGATTTCGTTGAACCTCCATCGATTTGCATGAAAATTGATGAGTGGTTAGAGGATATCTCAAATAACAAAGGTGACATGGTGCCAATTTGCGCTTTTACCCTGGGGGTGGATGTCACTTCTTCTCGGGGGTAAAAATTATTTTATTAAAAATAACCCCATAATTCGATAGAGGGACAAATTTCAAGCAGAATTTGTTTTATAGTTATTAAAATAAAGCAAAACTTTTTGAGTTATTAAGGATCAAAGATTTTAATTTTTCTTGAGAAAAGTGCATGTTTTTAACCAATTTTTCATCAATAACTCAAAAAGTGTAAGTTTTTTCAAAAAAAGTTATTACCAAAATTGAAGCTAATAAAAAACGAAATAAACCCCTTACTACAAAAACCTTTTAGTGTTAACTAAACGTGAGTTATAGGTAATTTAATGTATATTTTTTTCGGTGAGTAAAAAACTCTCAGTATTCAAGCTGAAATAACGGGAAACATGCATTTTATAACATAAACTTATTAAACATTTGTCAAAGTACTTAAAAATATCTATTAAATGAGCCCCCGAACATGTTGATAGCGTTAAAATTTATCCTCCAAAATTTTTTCAAAATTTATCTTTTAAAATTTTTTCCAAAAAATGTTATTGTTTTTTTTTAATAACTCCGTTCGTGTTTACGATATCAGGTTCATCCAAAACTGTTTGAAAGTTAATTCCAAGTGCTATGTAAGCATGTTGCACCTAATCGTTTAAACCCCTTACTTTTTTAAAAATAAAAGGTTAAATGACCCCGGTTGCATGGTTCTCACAGCAAAATTTAAGATTTAAACGTTTCTATCTCGGTTATTTCTTACCCTATAGAAATAGTAAAACAGGTAAAATATTTGGCACAGAAAAAACTAAAATTGGGTTATGTATAATTTTTTACGTATATTGAGTATTTTTGTAGTTATTATCAAAAGAATATGAGAATTACAATAATTTTAAAAATTATGATTTTTTTAAATCATATCTTTTTTCAAAAATATGCATTCTAAACCGGTCAAAATTATCGAAAACATTACTTATGCTAATTTAAAGAAGGTTTTGTAATGATTATTATAAATTTTAATTTTTGTGGCAATGGCGTATGTTTTATTTTTCACTTTTTCCTAAAAAATTCTAAACGGTTATTTTATTTTCATTATAACTTGCTTAATTTTGACGCTATTACCTTGTTCTAAAGCTCATTTGATAGGTATTCCGAAGTACTTTGGCAAATGTTCAACAAAAATATTTTATACATTGCATCGTTTTCCCGTTATTTAAGCTTGAATATTTAGATTTGAGTACTCGTCGAAAAAAATACAAATTCAATTGCTAATAACTCACTTTGAACTAACATTAGTTTAGTTCTTTATGTGAGGAATATATTCAATTTTTTATTATCTTCAATTTCAGTAATAATAACTTTTTTGTAAAAGCTTATAGTTTTTGATTTATACGTGAAAAACCGATTTAAAACATGCATTTTTTCCGAAAAAATAAAATCTTTGGTCTTTAATAACTCAAAAAGTTTTGATTTATTTTAATAACTTTATATAACAAATTCTGCTTGAAATTTGTCCCTCTATCGAATTATGGGGTTATTTTTAATAAAATAATTTTCACCCCAGAGAAGGGGTGACATCCACCCCCAGGGTAAAAGCGCAAGTTGGCATCATGTCACCTTTGTTCCTTGAGGTATTCTCTAATTACTCACCAATTTTTATGAAAATCGATGGAGGTTCAACGAAATCGGAGGTGAAAACCTTCAGTGACAGCACTATCTTATGTGTTGTCCAAGTTTGTTGTATGACTTGGTTTTTGTTACAATTTTCTTCCACTCATTTTGATATATGTATGTATAGTGGCCCCCAGTTTCTCACTTTTAGGATTTTGATATCTATAATGATCTGCTCCTTCCATCTCTCTCTGGCTCGTTGAGGATTACATATCCGAAAAAACAAAAAATGAGAATTGTTGACATTGCTATATTGTATTGTATCTTCAGAATTGTCTTCATTATATGAAACAGTTTTATAAGGAATAGACAAAAAAAGGACAAAAATGTGTTATGAGACTTACATAAGACGAATAAATGGAACTTAATGATCGCTTCTAAATAAAAATAAATCGTAATATGATGTGGAGGATATTAAAACTCTATGGAATACCAGACAAATATATAAGAGTAATAAGGCTTTTCTACGACGAATGTTTTGCCAGAGTTGAACATGAAGGGGAACTATCCCAACAAATAAGCATCAAAAAAGAAGTAAGACAGGGCTGTGTCTTGTCACCGACATTGTTTATAATAGTCATAGATTGGATAATGAAACAAACTGAAGATAAAAAAACAGGTATACAATGGTCACCATTTACAAAACTAGAGGATCTAGAGTTCGCTGACGACATATGTCTCATAACATCAAACAGACAACACATGCAAAACAAAATCACCAGATTGAACAACATAGCAAAAACAACCGGCTTAAAAATAAATTCCAAAAAAACGAAAATACTATCAAATGGGGAAACGAACGGAAACAATATATATTTGGAAGGGAAACAAATAGAAGAAGTAAAAGGTTTCTGTTATTTGGGCAGTCTGCTAAACACAACAGGAGGCACAGAAAAGGACATAACACAAAGAATAAGCTTCGCACAAAACGCTTTCAACTCTTTGCGCAATATATGGGCCTCGACAAACATCAGCAGAAGAACAAAGCTACGATTATTTGAAACTAATGTAAAGTCTGTCCTGTTATATGGAGCAGAAACATGGAAACACCATAAAAAATTCTTTCAGAAAATACAATCCTTCATTAACAGGTGCCTACGTATTATACTAAGAATATTTTGGCCAAACAAAATTACTAATGACGAATTGTGGAGAATAACAAATGAAGAAAGGATAGAACATACAATAAAAAAAACGGAAATGGAAGTGGATAGGACACACCTTACGAAAACCAGCAACAAATATTGCTAGTCAAGCTCTACATTACAATGCTCAAGGCAAAAGAAGAATGGGTAGACCATCTTATACGTGGAAAAGAACAATAGAGAAAGAACTCAAAGAAAATAATTTAACATGGAACGATGCAAAAAAGATAGCAAAAAACAGAAGAGAATGGAGAAAACTAGTAAACAAAATTGGACGGAACTCAACAGATGATGCAACCTCACCATAATTCCTCATGCTACTTGAAACACCGCAAGGTGCCCTTTGCTCCACTTGGAGATGTATGATTATGATGATGAATGATCGCTTCTATAGAGGCATCTCAGAGATTATGGGACAAGAAAAACAAATATATTCAGTCTACTTGATCAATATCGACAAAAGCAAAAATGTTAATAGCGGGTTGTGATTTTAAGTTAAGGTTTAGTTAGTTTACATATTGTTTACTTTACAACATTAATAAGAAACCACGCGTTATACACCATAAAACGTTAAAATTTATTCCAATAATTTTAACATACAGTTAAAATGTAACAATAGTCTGGGCAGATTATCAGAGAATAGGCCATTTTTGGGAAAAGTTATTTACCAGCAATTTTATTGCTGGAATCGAATCTTATGATTGTATATATTAATAATACAGGTATGCAAAGTCCGCAGATTATGTGCTACTTTTTTTTTATAAATAAATTGGCGCCCAAAAATCGTGTTTTTTTCAATTTTTGCTCTATAACTCCCAAATATTTTAACTTTACACCAAAACACCCAAATAAAAATTCACCGTAATTAAATTCTGCCTAGAGACGGGGTTTTCCCGATTTACTTCGACGAATATTTTCCCCGGAAAATGCGGGGTTTTCCAACAAAATCTTGAATTTTCAACTAAAATTTTAGATAAATAATTGTTTATCAATAATTAAATAACTAGGTAATATAAAATCTATTTTCGTATAGATTATAATTCCAGAAGCCGATGGAAATTGAATGAACAGTTTAGCAACAATTGAATTGTTAATTAAAAATTTACGGTCGCTATAACAACCACAATAATTATGATACATAAGAACAACTATGATTTTTGTATAAAAATACAGTGTATCTATCTAATGCACTTTACAGAATTGAAATTGGACTATATAAGCGGCCCCAGGAATATTTTAAGATTATAAACAATTTTTAGGCTTATAAACAAATAGCATATCTCGGGAAAGATTACATTAAATTGAAATCATGAAAACGGTATTGATAAAAAAGCGACAGGACGCTTCTTTTAAAAGAAAAAATGTTTAATTGTGATGAGTGGTTCATGTGATACAACCGGTTAAAGTTGACCGGCATTTACGCCAAAGATATAAACAATAGGATCATAATTTTCAAACCATCGCCTTTTTATTTTTGTCGTCTTTCTCCACACCAATTTTCATATCTTTAAAGTACTCATAACATAAGTTATTATAATAAAAACTATCGATATTACGAGTGAAAATTGCCAAAAATAGCAAAATTCCAATCAAAAATTAGGTTGGAGAAAATGTAATCTCAAAGTTCAAAATCGGTATACGTTAAAAAAATGCATTTTCTCGGCTTCCCATGGAGCAATTTTCTTCATTCTTTTTTTGTTCCCAAGTAACTCGAGTAGAGCCATCTAACTAACGCATTATTAAATGTCAAAATTGCTTTTGTTTTGTTATAATAAATTAATTTATTTATTATAACAAAAATTTTTAATTTGTTTAAATAAAGATTGTTTAAATAATTATACAGCTTTCAAATAAGAATATTTGTGTTTTTAACGTTAAAATATACACTTGCAGTACGTTTATCTAAAAAAAGTCTACAACTGGAGAAAATATATAGTTTTCCTTTTTTATAAATAAATTAATCTATTATAACAAAACAAAAGCAAGTTTGACATTGACTAATGCGTTCGTTAGATGGCTCTACTCGAGTTACTTGGGAACAAAAAAGAATGAAGAAAATTGCTCCATGGGAAGCCGAGAAAATGCATTTTTTTAACGTATACCGATTTTGAACTTTGAGATTATATTTTCTCCAACCTAATTTTTGATTGGAATTTTGCTATTTTTGGTAATTTTCACTCGTAATATCAATAGTTTTTATTATAATAATATATGTTATGAGTACTTTAAAGATTTGAAAATTAATGTGGAGAAAGAGGACAAAAATAAAAAGGCGATGGTTCAAAAATTATGATTATATTGTTTATATTTTTGCCGTAAATGCTGGTCTTTGACCGGTTGTATCTTAGGAACCACTCATCACAATTAAACGTTTTTTCTTTTAAAAGAAGCGTCCTGCCGCTTTTTTTCCAATACCGTTTTCATGATTTAATTTAATTTAATTTAATCTTTCTCGAGATATTCTATTTGTTTATAAGCCAAACAATTGTTTATAATTTTAAGATATTCCTGAGACCGCTTAAATAGCCCAATTTCAATTCTGTAAAGTGCATTAGATAGGTACAGTGTCTTTTTATACAAAAGTCATAGTTATTCTTATGTATCATAATTATTGTGGTTATTATAGCGACAGTAAATTTTTAATTAACAATTCAATTGTTGATAAACTGTTCATTGAATTTCCATCGGCTTCTGGAATTATAATCTATACGAAAAGAGATTTTATATTACCAAGTTATTTAATTATTGATAAACAATTACTTATCTAAAATTTTAGTTGAAAATTTAGGATTTTGTTGGAAAAACCCGCATTTTCCGGGGAAAAGTTTCGTCGAAGTAAATCGGAAAAAACACGTCTCTATGCAGAATTTAATTACGGTGAATTTTTATTTGGGTGTTTTTGGTGTAAAGTTAAAATCTTTGGAGTTATAGAGCAAAAATTGAAAGAAACACGATTTTCGGGCGCCATTTTGTTTATAAAAAAAGTAGCACACTATCTGCGGACTTTGCATACCTATATTATTAATATATACAATCATAAGATTCGATTCCATTACTAGATTCCAGAGTACAAACGATATTCCAATTGTATAATAATATAATAATAATAATAATGGAGTTTATTTGTAGCAAATACATTGTACATATAAAATAAACTCAGTTCCTCACTGAAGTTGTATGTACAACTTGTGCGTGAGGGTTAAATTTTGATTATAATACAACACTAAATAATTTTAAAATTTACAAAAAGGAATAAAAAAGAGTCTTTTTGCTCATTTGTCTTCAAATTTGGGCTGCTCTTCTCACTAATTCTTCTTCTTCTTTAAGTACCGTGCCAAAATTTTTAGGCGTGGGTAGATTCCATAACAATTTGCCGATATCGTTCTCGATCTTGTGCGGCATGTAACAATTGATCTGCCGATAAGCCAGTCCATTGACGAAGGTTTCGGAGCCATGAATATTTCTTTCGACCAATTCCTCTTTTTCCGTCGATCTTTCCATTGAGTATTAACTGCAGCATCCTGTATCTGCTACCTCTCATTATATGCCCCAGATATTCAAGTTTTCTCTTTTTTATCATCTTCATTGAGTCACCTTCGCCTTGACCTACTCTGTTTAAGACTTCTCTGTTAGAAATGCGTTGAACCCAAGATATTCTGAGCATTCTACGATATGACCACATCTCAAAGGCTTCTAATTTGTTCATCATGTTAACCTTCATGATCCAGGTTTCACGTCCATATAGTAATACAGGATACACATAACATTTTAGGAACTTGATTCTTAGTTGTAAGTTCAGCTGAGAGTTGCTCAGAATCACTAATGCTCACTAATTCAGTTACTCTTAAATTTTGTTTATCGGATCTACGAAAATCTCATAAAATTAAAAAAAAAAAAGGATTGTGAATAATTTGTGATGGGCTCCTCTGGCGGGACTTTGTCTTCGATGAGAATTACCATGACTTTTGATTCTGTTTTATCTATTTTTACAATAAATTTTACGATTTAAACATTTAGAAGTGACGTTTCAAATAAATCATTTTTGACATATATATCTTCCTTGCCACTCCTATGTTTGTCTAGATGTACCTATAATTACATACTAAATTATTTTTTAACCAAGTTTTTCATGTCGTCAACTTTTGGTGTCTCACATTGTATTGTTTTTCCAGAAACTTAGACAGTAGTGCGAAAGAAAAACCAGATATTTCAAAACTTAGGACATCTATAAGAGACGTGACACACAAAATGGATATGTCGTATGGTATGATGGGCAGTTTGTTTAGATCTGGATCAAGGCAGACGTTTTTCTCTTCTCAGGTAAATTTTTAAGCCTAATAATTTGCATTTATCCTAAACTAAATCAAAAGTTTCATAATGTTAAATATTTATTCCATTTTAGGTTGTAAGGTATGCAGATCTGTATGCAGCTACTCACCTTAATCTGTTGTACTATCCCTTCTCGTACATGTTCAGGGCGCCAGCAATGTTGTTACCTCACGAATCTACAGTAGCTCATGAGCAACATTTCGTCATGGAGCTGAACAGGGAGCATAATACGGTTACTCCACAATCTTCAATTGAATCCAGAGAGAAGAAGGTAAGTAATGCGGAATTCGTGGACATTCTAAGTTGTAGGAAGATTGGGAACAACAATGTAAGAATGATAGGAACATAAATATCCTGACTCTCTATTTTTCAGCGTGTATTTAGGGAGCATCCATAAACTACGTCGTAAAAAATTTGAACTTTTTAATACCCTCCTCCCCCTCCGTCGTAATTCGTCGTTTCACGACCCCCCCTTTCAGTGATTTAAAAAAATTCAATGTTATTTCTGTTTTTTTTAATCAACCTTGAAACTTTATTTGCGAATGTATCATAACAAGAACAATTAAGGAGGTAGGCGCAAAATCTTGGTGCAATGCTATTTAAATGCATTCTTTTTTCGAATCCTGAGAAAACTGATAAATATATTTGAAAAATATAAACGCAGAATGAAAGATTACATTATTACCGAGGGCTGAAAGTCCCTTAGAATAAACAAAAGGTTTCTTTTGAATGAAATTTTTAAACTTAAAAATCAGACTAAATATTCTCTTTTTTTATCCCTGTAACTTATTAAAATAAACATTATAGATGTTTTCCGAAACTTTTGGCCCTCGGTAATAATGTAATCTTTCAATCTGCGTTTACATTTTTCAAAAATTTTTATTCGTTTTCTGAGTATTCGAAAAAAATGAATGCATTTCAATAGCATTAGACCAAGATTTTGCGTATAAATCTTCGCTAAGTATAAATACGACTTATTAACTAAATAGAACACAATCTTTTATTTCCATTCATTCTTTCAGAACTATTTTTTCACACACAGTATGCAGCACATAAATGAATTAACAATTTAATATTGTTTACTTCCAGACGTTGTTCTGTATATATAGAAGCGTTTGTTTAAACCCAAAGAACAATGTCTTATTGTTTGTTGTCCTGTACAAAAGTGCTGCCTAATATTATTTTAAGGCTGTGACTGATAAAAACGAAAGGTATGCGATAAAAGTATCTATAAGAGAATTCTTTTTAATTTTAACAAAGGTGTATTTATTCGTAAACTTTTTGTTTTATTTTCAATTTCATTTCAAAAACTATAGGTTTTTATATGAATATCTGATACTTTAACGCTGGTAAAAGCTAGTAAAAAATTATATTTTCAGAGACAATAGCGACAAATTTAAATATACCAATATATTAAACGACGCCAAAAATGCTATTCTACATCCTGCCAGACTGAAAACAATGGGAACCTTCTCTGGTAACACCTCCGAGGCTTCTACAATTTGCAAGCCATAACGGATGCTGAGACTAAGGAAGATGAGGGAATTTTACAATTTATAATTCACGTCCCATCTGCTCAGCGCGGTAAAGTTCCAGCGAGAATGGTTCCCTTCGTACTCCAATGGGAGTAAACATGTAAATCAAAAATGAGTAACCATTTTTAATTTCGTTGCAACACGAAACTATAGCCGTATCATTATTCCAGTTCAATCAGAGAGTGCAGGAAGCACCTCTACCGGTTTCGAAACTTATTAGTCTCTCATCAGGAGGCACATATGCTGCTCTCTCTGACCCAACTAGGACAAACCGCTAGAGCATCCCTGCCATTTCGTTCGTTGCGATCCGTGACTGCACGCCGGGGTTTGTCCTAGTTGGGTCAGAGAGAGCAGCATATTTGCCTCCTGATGAGAGACTAATAAGTTTCGAAACCGGTAAGGTGCTTACTGCACTCTCTGAGATAGACTGTTTCTAAGGACATATTTTGGGTGGTACAAATAAATAAATAAAATGAAAGGTTTTAAAATAGCTGACTCGCTTAACCTACGTACTGTACATGTAACAATGGTGTCTGATTTCTTGTCATCTTGTGAAGAAATAAATCAACCATAGAGTAGCGGAATCTTTATTTTAATAAGATACAGGGGTGAAAAAAAAAAGAGAAAATTAGTGTGATTTTTAATTTTAAATATTTCATTTATTCTTTTTGTTTATTCTAATGGACTTTCGGCCTTCAGTAATAATGTAATCTTTAATTCTGCGTTCAAATTGTTCAAAAATATTTATTAGTTTTCTCAGGATTCGAAAAAATTAATGCATTTAAATAGCATTTGCATAGATTTTGCCCTACTAATTTAAATGATGTCTAGTTTATAGGGTCTGTCGGTAATAAATAGGTACCTACTTTATTACTATGTTATGGACACCAAGTATTTAAAACCTCCAGACAAATTGAATGATCATAAACTATATAGGTACTTTTTATTTTTGTAAAAATTTTCTTGCTAACCCATTTCGTTGCCTGGATATTTAGAAACAGATATTTAGAAGTCCAAAACACTAAGTTTTCGACTGTAGGTATTAAGAATTTTTATAATTTATTTTTTTATAACGAAGCTAACTTAAATCTAAAACATATCATATAATTGGGTAAAAATGAGTACTTAATTTAAAAACCCATTTATTTAGGAAAAGATCCATAACAAAGAAGTGATCTTCGCAAGAGAAAAGCTTGGTTTTTATTGATACATATACTTCTTTTTTACGTTTCTTTTTACGATTTAAATTAGCTGGAACTGTAATAAAAATCTTGTAAGAATTGTTTTTAGAGGTATTTACACACCAAGAAACAAAACACCACTTATTTGGTTTCATTTTTACTAATTAAATACGTAAAGAACTGCACACATTTACACTTCGTAAATAAATGTACAAATTTAGTCGTCGATCAAAGACGATACGACTGCTGACGTCACAGATCGTAGCCTCGCTGCAGGGTACCGTTTTTCTAGCCTCCAAGACTCTTATTGGAGTCATCTATTGATTAGTCTATTATCTATTATCTATGACTAGTCGTCAATTATTAATAACTATTTCATTTTAGCCCTTGGAGCGGGCCCAGAGTCAAATCCCGCACGTACGTCCAGCCACGCCTCAGTCGGTCACGCATACCCACGACGAAGACTTCTCTGACGACGATAGCGAAGAAAAATTATCGAGAACTGAAAATAACAATTTACCAATAAGCAGTTCAGAAAACAAGGTCGAGACACACGCACAATAATAGGTTTTCGACATTTTCATAGGGCTAGATAGATACCTTCACTAGCTGTTAACAACCGAAATATTTTTAAAAACACGCGCCTTATAGATAGGTAGGTATTTTGTTATGTCAATTGCCCTTTGTCATATTTTTACAGATATGATGAAATATGATTGTAAGTTTAACGGAAGTTTTAAAAATTTCACAGAATTAAAACAACAGTGAATACGCACCTTTAAGTTGTCACAAAATCTTAGAATTTACTATATAATTATCGTTCTGTGACATTCTAATAATATTTAACAAATAGCCCCCGAAATGTATTTTTATGCTATGAAATATATTTTGTATATACCATAATACAGAAAAGTTAGATGCTCTCTGAAATTAGTTGACTTTGCAGTAATGTGAGTTCCCTAGATTTGGGTATACAGTCGAACCCGCTTATTAGAGTACCAGTTATAGGAATATCCCGGTTTATGGAATATAAATTCGAGGTCCCGAAACGTTTCCATTTATCCTCTAATAAATTTATCCGTTTATTGGAATATGGTTTAGTAAAATAATACCGCTTAATAGAATATTTTTTTCAGGTCAACGAATAAATTGTTACGTACAATTTCTTAAAAATTTAAATTTTGCCTGGTTTGTCGGTAAGAGCTTCGAAAGCCTGCTGTTTTGTATTACGGTTTGTCAGGTACCTAATAAACACTTTATTACTGTGTTATGAGTAAGCGCTACTTTCCCACAGAAAATTCAATCGTTAGCCGACAAGGTCATAAAATAATTTCATTTGTCTCCAAATTTCTATAGGTACATATTGCCACACATTTTTATATACCTAAGATTATTTATTACGAATAGTTGATCGTTTGTTCGGAAGTCTTTTCTAAAACTCAATTCCAATTTATTTTCTAATCGTTTCGTAATTATTTTTGTAAATAGATTATAAATTTTTATTGGCATAAAAAGACCTAAAACCATATGCATATACGAGTATCTACATATTGACTTAGTATATACTATTCTGACGTAGATATATTCGGTACACTTATTTCAGCTAGCCACCAATGATCGGTTATTAGAATATCCCGCTTTTAAGAATATTTTTGCTTGGCACGAAGGCTATTCCAATAAGCGGGTTCGACTGTATACTGTTTTTTGGCATCTAATATTTTTTATGAATATAATGTGACATACGACAAAAGCTAATTAGGGTGAACTTTCGACAAAAGTTTTAAAAGGGCGAAATACTTTTTGAATAGTGGATAACACTTACTTATTAGTAACTAACTCTTGGAAGATGTACCACTGCATGAATGTCCTGTCAAACGTTTCACTGATGATTGGAAGTGAAAATAAGTAATAGAGCTTTTCAACGATTCTCATTTGTTTCGAGCTTGTGTCATACGTTGTATATTAATATTATACACGGATTATACGACATATGACAAAAGCTCGAAACAAATGAGAATCGTTGAAAAGCCCTATTCGTACAACCGGCTGAAAATAGGACTTTTCAGTCCGGGCTTCTCGGGCCCGGGATTTGTTTCGGGCTTCTCTAATATGTCGTATAATCCGTGTATAATATTAATATACGACATATGGCAGGAGCCCGAAACAAATGAGAAGCGTTGTAATGCCCTATTGATCGTAATTAGCGTTTGTCGTATTTCATTTGAGAGTAACGTACATTTCTGTAATAAAGAAAATCATATTTTATTATTTCTGTTTTTTTATCAATCAAGTTCTGTTGACCACTTGTTTGATGAAAAAAAAAACAGTTTTGTTAGACTAAAATACAGAGAATACAAGGAACCGCCAACTTGCACAATAATTAAAACGTATTTAGAAAGTTTTATACTAATTTTTTTAATAATTGCTCATAAGAATTTAAAAAAATTCCCATGTGATGTTTTTTAATTAGTAACTTTTTTTCTAGCCGTAAGTTTTTGTAGCATTAACGTTAGATTGGTTGTTTAGTATATTTATTTTTCTTGTATTTTTTAATATTGAGATGTTTATATATTGTAAATATCAAAGAAATAAATAAAGTTGTTAAAAGAATTTTTTTAGTTTGAATATTCTAACTGTCTAGGTAACTCAGCGATGAGTGTTATAGAGAGAGGAGCAAAATTATGGAATTTCTCGAAAATGGACGACTTTGGAGATAAATCCCGAAACAGGTCGATTTTTATTTTTAAATTATAATTTTGAGGCATACAGATCATACTAGTGACGTCATCCTCCGATCACAACCCTGTTGTTTTGTCTATGAGAGTGAAACTAAAGAAGGTAAATAGTGGAGTCACTGAAGGTGGATATGAGCTATTACCTCCGATTTCGTTGAACCTCCATCGATTGGCATGAAAATTGGTGAGTGGTTAGAGGATATCTCAAGGAACAAAGGTGACATGGTGCCAACATGCGCTTTTACCCTGGGGGTGGATGCAACCCCTTCTCAGGGTTGAAAATTATTTTATTAATAATAACCCCATAATTCGATAGAGGGACAAATTTCAAGCAAAGTTTGTTATATAAAGTTATTAAAATAAATCAAAACTTTTTGAGTTATTAAAGATCAAAGATTTTAATTTTTCTTGAGAAAAATGCATGTTTTTAACCAATTTTTCATCAATAACCAAAAAGTGTAAGTTTTTACAAAAAAGTTATTATTATCAAAATTGAAGCTAATAAAAAAGAAAGAAACTCCTTACTAAAAAAACCTGTTAGTGTTAAAAAGTGAGTTATAGGTAATTGAATGTATATTTTTTTCGGCGAGTAAAAAACTCCCAAGTATTCAAGCTGAAATAACGGGAAGCTGATGCATTTTATAACATAAACTTATTAAACATTTGTCAAAGTACTTAAAAATATCTATTAATTGAGCCCCCGAACATGTTGATAGCGTTAAAATTTATGTTCCAAAATTTTTTCAAATTTCTTTTAAAAATTTTTCGAAAAAATGTTATTGTTTTTTTTTAATAACTCCGTTCGTGTTTAAGATATCAGGTTCATCTAAAAACTGTTTGAAAGTTAGTTCCAAGTGCTATTTAAGCACGTTAAACTTAGTCTTTTAAACCCCTTACTTTTTTAAAAATAAAAGGTTAAATGACCCCGGCTGCATGGTTCCCACAGCAAAATTTAAGATTTAAACGTTTCTATCTCGGTTATTTTTTACCCTATAGAAATAGTAGAACAGGTAAAATATTTGGCACAGAAAAAACTAAAATTGGGTTATATATAATTTTTTAGGTATATTGAGTATTTTTGGAGTTATTAGAGAGTTATCAAGTAACTCTATGAGAATACGGTAACGTTATAAATAACATGTAAAGTATACAGGAAAATAGCGTTACCGTATTCTCCTAGGGTTACTTGATAACTCTCTACTATCAAAAAAATATGAGAATTACAATAATTTTAAAAATTATGATTTTTTTAAATTCTATCTTTTTTTTTTCAAAAATATGCATTCTAAACCGGTTAAAATTATCGGAAACATGACTTATGCTAATATAAAGAAGTTTTTGTAAGGATTACTATAAATTTTAATTTTTGTGGAACGTATGTTTTCTTTTTCACTTTTTCCTAAAAAAATCGAAACGGTTCTTTTATTTTCATTATAACTTGCTTTATTTTGACGCTATTACCTTGTTCTGAAGCTCATTTGATAGATATTCTGAAGTACTTTGGCAAATGTTTAGCAAGAATATTTTATACATTGCATCGTTTTCCCGTTATTTAAGCTTGAATACTTAGATTTGAGTACTCGTCGAAAAAAATGCACATTCAATTGCCAATAACTCACTTTGAACTAACATTAGTTCAGTTATGTATGTGAGGAGTGTATTCAGTTTTTTATTATCTTCAATTTTAGTAATAATAACTTTTTTGTAAAAGTTTATAGTTTTTGATTTATACGTGGAAAACCGATTTAAAACATGCAGTTTTTTACGCACAATAAAATCTTTGGTCTTTAATAACTTAAAAAGTGTTGATTTATTTTAATAACTTTATATAACAAATTTTGCTTATAATTTGTCCCTCTATCGACTTACGGGATTACTTTTAATAAAATAATTTTCACCCCCCCCCCCCTCCCCGAAGAGGCGGCATCCACCCCAGGGTAAAAGCGCAAGTTGGCATCATGTCACCTTTGTTCCTTGAGGTATCCTCTAATTACTCACCAATTTTCATGAAAATCGATGGAGGTTCAACGAAATCGGAGGTGAAAACCTTCAGTGACTGCACTAAAAGAGCCCTAGCTCCAATAAAATCATGAATACAAGGCGGCTCAAACAAGACAACACATATGCGGAAACGAAAGTTAAAATAAACGAGAACTTGAAAAAAGTCAAAGAAGATAGTGCGGAAACTCTGACTGTTGACCAAAAATGGGGAAAAATTCAATATGCCTTAGTGTCAGTTGGAAAAGAAACCCTCAAACCACTTGGAGAAACAACAAAACCTTGGATGACAGTAGAAATTCTTGAACTTATGGAAGAACGAAGAAAACAAAACAAAAGACCCGAATAAATACAAAGAAATTCAGAGAAACATCAGAAAGAAATTTCGAGTGGCAAAAGAGAGGTGACTCTCCGACAGATGCAAAGAAATAGAAGATCTGGATAAAAATGGCTTTAATTTACACAAAAAAAAATCAAAGAAATGACAGGTTCTAGAAAAAGCGCAAGAACGGATATCCTTAAAAATGGAACTTAGGAACAACGGAGAAAACATAAAGCAAAATACAAAGAATAAAAATAAAAATGTATACCATTTTTATTCAGTTGCAATGAGAAGGCAAAACAATCTTATTTTTCACTTAGAATACAGAGCGCAGTCCAGCACTCTGAATCGACGATTTTCGACTCTTATTGGAGTCATCATCAGAGAGGCGTAGGCCTGCTGCTCCATACTCGAAGTGACCAACCATGAAAGTTTATCTCCACATTGCAACTGACGTGTATGGTTTAGGTGACTAGCGTCATCTAGTCATCTGGCAATTGAAAGGTAAAGTTTTCAATCCTAATAGGGACATTAATAATATTAAAAAATATTACAAATATTACTAAAAGATTTTTAAATTGAAAACTTATTGGTCCATTTCCCTGGTGACACCTCCAAGGCTTCTACAATATGCAAGCCAGATGGATGCTGCAGTGAACACAAAAGGGAAGGAATTCTACACTATGCAATTCACAACCCCCGTCTGCAGCTTGGTAACGTCCCAACGGAAAATGAACCTAGTTACTCTATAGGAGTAATACTAATATAAAATAAAAATAAAAACAGACGGGGGATGTGAATTGCATAGTGTAGAATTCCCTCCCTTTTGTCTTCACTGCAGTATCCATCTGGCTTGCATATTATAGAAGCCTTGGAGGTGTCACCAGGGAAATGGACCAATAAGTTTTCAATTTAAAAATCTTTTAGTAATATTTTTCAATATTATTAATGTTACTATTAGGATTGAAAACTTTACCTTTCAATTGCCAGATGACGCTAGTCACCTAATCCATACACGTCAGTTGCAATGTGGAGATAAACTTTCATGGTTCGTCACTTCGAGTATGGAGCAGCAGGTCTACGCCTCTCCGATGATGACTCCAATAATGGTCGAAAATCGTCGATTCAGAGTGCTGGACTGCGCTCCGTATTCTAAGTGAAAAATAAGATTGTTTTGCCTTTTTTTATATTAGTATTTTTATTTTATATTAGTATTACTCCTACAGAGTAACTAGGCCCATTTTCCGTTGGAACTTTACCAAGCTGCAGCCGGGGGTTGTGAATTGCATAGTGTAGAATTCCTTCCCTTTTGTCTTCACTGCAGCATCCATCTGACTTGCTTATTGAAGAAGCCTTGGAGGTGTCACCAGGGAAATGGACCAATAAATTTTTAATTTAAAAATCTTTTAGTAATATTTTTAATATTTTTCAATATTATTAATGTTGCTATTAGGATTGAAAACTTTACCTTAAATACAAAGAAATTCAGAGAAACACCAGAAAGAAAATTCGAGTGGCAAAAGAGAGGTGGCTCTCCGACAGATGCAGAGAAATATAAGATCTGGATAAAAATAACTTTAATTTACACAAAAAAAAATCAAAGAAATGACAGGTTCTAGAAAAAGCGCAAGAACGGATATCCTTAAAAATGATAAAGGGGATATTATTACTGATGTGAAGGAGAGATTGTGTCACTGGACCAATTACATCCAACAACTATTTAATGATAAAAGAAAATAACTGTCATTAGAAATCAAGAGGCTACCGGACCACCAATATTAAGAGAAGAAGTCATCTATGCCATTAAAAACACAAAAGAGGGTAAAGCTACTGGACCAGATGATGTGCCCATCGAATTATTAAAACTTATTGATGAAGATGTTATCGATGTATTGGTTGAACTCTTTAATCTAATATATCAGACTGCCACAATCCCGACAATGGCTACAATAGACCTTTGTAGAAATTCCCAAAAAGTCAAGTGCAACAACCTGCTCAGATCACAGAACAATATCTTTAATGAGTCACACACTTAAAACATTTTTGAAAATAATACACAGCAGAATTGTTAAAACTCTTGAATATGAAATTAGTGACACACAATTTGGCTTTAGAAATGGTATGAGCACAAGAGATGCTTTGTTCGGCTTGGATGTGCTGACCCAGAGATGCATGAACATGAATCAGGATGTGTACATACTTGTGTTTTGTAGACTTTGAAAAGGCATTTAATAAATCAAAAATGAATAACCATTTTCAATTTCGTTGCAACACGAAACTACAGCCGCATCATTATTCCAGTTCAATCAGAGAGTGCAGTAAGCACCTCTACCGGTTTCGAAACTTATTAGTCTCTCATCAGGAGGCACATATGCTGCTCTCTCTGACCCAACTAGGACAAACCCTGAAAACAATGGGAACCTCCTCTGGTTACACCTCCGAGGCTTCTACAATTTGCAAGCCATAACGGATGCTGAGACTAAGGAAGATGAGTGAATTTTACAATTTATAATTCACGTCCCATCTGCTCAGCGCGGTAAAGTTCCAACGAGAATGGGTACCTTCGTACTCCAATCAGAGTAAAGATGTAAATAAAAAAAGAATGTGTGTGTACTTTTGTACGCACGTAAGAAGTTATACTTCTATTATATGATTTAAACGAAATTAATATACTTTTTATTTATATTTTGTTTAAATATTAAACTAATTTATACTTACTACTTCTCAAACATTTTTATTAGAACAGTGCCAAAAATTAAAATAATAAAAGAATAAAACACACACAAACACATTAAACAAGCCACAAATGATGTCTGAACATTAATTGTCGAAATTTTTTTTAACCAAATACGTATTTTCTTAAAATACAATTATATAATAAATATACTTACAATCATAAAATGTATTAAAAAAACAAAAAAGAAAGTTTCTATTGGGACTCGAACCAGCGCTGATAAGCGCGGTTGGTATTGGAATTCATTCGCATTCAACGCTTAGCCACAGACACTATGTGTCATTTTTTACGAAGATCGACTAACTAAACGGATTAAACTTGTGATATTTTGATATTTTGAAAATTGATCAAATTATTTTAATTTTGAATTGGAATGATTTAGAATTGAAAAAATACAACAAAACATAGAGTAAGAAAACAATATATTAGGTGAATATTGATAGAAATTTTGATGGTTATATAAATAAAAGTATTACATACTATGTATTTTGGCAGATCAAATAGGTAGGTTTATACCCATGATACATTAACAATTATTACGTACCTGTTGCTTTTAAAAACTATTTAAAAGTCACTACAATATTATAAACTTTTTTGTTTCTGTCCTCACAACAATAAAACTAATATATTATACATTTGTTTACCTTTACCTTTACCTCCAAACCACAGCTGTCCTACAGCTGCCATATCGGATAATTTTTGACATGTCATTTGAACATCCAATCAGAACAAAGTTATAATGCGCATGCGCCGGGCTGATAGGTTTTAACATATAAAAATTCACCCTCTATCGCCGGTAAAGAAGTATAACTTCAAAAATATATAAACATTTTCAATTTCGTTGCAACATTTCCGTGCCATTTCGTTCGTTGCAATCCGTGACTGCACGCCGGGGTTTGTCCTAGTTGGGTCAGAGAGAGCAGCATATGTGCCTTCTGATGAGAGACTAATAAGTTTCGAAACAGGTAGAGGTGCTTGCTGCACTCTCTGATTGAACTGTAATAATGAAGCGGCTGTAGTTTCGTGTTGCAACGAAATTGAAAATGGTTATTCATTTTTGATTTACATGTTTACTCTGATTGGAGTACGAAGGGAACTATTCTCGTTGGAACTTTACCTCGCTGAGCAGATGGGACGTGAATTATAAATTGTAAAATTCCCTCATCTTCCTTAATCTCAGCATCCGTATGGCTTGCAAATTGTAGAAGCCTCGGAGGTGTAACCAGAGGAGGTTCCCATTGTTTTCAGGGTTTGTCCTAGTTGGGTCAGAGAGAGCAGCATATGTGCCTTCTGATGAGAGACTAATAAGTTTCGAAACAGGTAGAGGTGCTTGCTGCACTCTCTGATTGAACTGGAATAATGAAGCGGCTGTAGTTTCGTGTTGCAACGAAATTGAAAATGGTTATTCATTTTTGATTTACATGTTTACTCTGATTGGAGTACGAAGGGAACTATTCTCGTTGGAACTTTACCGCGCTGAGCAGATGGGACGTGAATTATAAATTGTAAAATTCCCTCATCTTCCTTAATCTCAGCATCCTTATGGCTTGCAAATTGTAGAAGCCTCGGAGGTGTAACTAGAGAAGGTTCCCATTGTTTTCAGTCTGGTGGGATGTAGAGTAACATTATGTTATTTTGTATGCCATTAGATTGAAAACTTAGTCTTTTGCATTTAATAAAGTTCAACAGAAAAAGCTTGTAGATATATTAAAAAGCAAAGATATTGACCGTCGTGACATGAAAATTATATCTAATATATATTGGAATCAAACTGCCAAGGTAAGAGTTGACAACCAGGACACCCAAGACATCAAAATACAGAGAGGAGTCCGTCAGGGTTGCGTGCTGACCCCACTACTCTTCAATGTCTACAGTTAAGCGGTATTTCAAGAAACGCTCTCAGATTCAATCTGAGGTATATGTATCAATGGAGAAGTCTTGAACAACTTACGTTTTGCAGACGATACAATAATAATAACAACAATGATTTACAGAATGTAATGCAACGCCTTAATGAACGCTGTCATGAGTACGGACTGAAGATCGATTTAAAGAAAACTAAATGCATGATCATGAATAAATAATCAGCATATGCAAACATACAATTGACTATTGAAGATACTGTAATTGAGAGTGTGGATAACTACAAATACTTAGGCACATGGATAACATCAAATGTAGACTTGTAGACCAAACCAAAGAAATTAAGACACGTATTAAAGTGGCACGTGCATGTGCATCATTCATTAAACTTAAAAAGTTTCTTTGTTGTTGGGATATATAAGGTTAGAACTCAGGGGCGGCCCGTCGGGGTAGGCAAGGTAGGCGCCGCCTACCCTCTTCAAATTTAGTACAATAATATAAATTATTAATATAAATTACTTATTTCAAAATTGTAATTTATAAATTTTGACACAATACCTACAATAAAATAGCAAAAATTATCCAAATTATTTTTAAAAATGTCCAAAAAATTTTCTCCGTAGTTATAATTATTGTACGCTCCTTGTAGTATCAGTAGTACTGTATAAGATTCTATATTCTTCCTTGGTCAGGCACTTGAAAACGTAGCCTGAAATAGACCGACGCCAACACCGAATTGACGTGCGATCTCTCTCTGTTTACGCGAGCAGGCCTGCTGCAGGTCTGCTGGTAGCGACCGTATTCTATGATTTTGAAAGGGCGGATAGGCACAGAGTCTTATAGCCGGACCTACAAAATTTTATCAGTTGCTTCTCTTGTGTCTTGTGAAACTGTTTTAAATAATTGTTTTTTGATTTTGGCTGTTATTAGTAGGTTAAGTATTGAATAAAACTAGGTAGGACAATTTAAATTTGTTTATGAAAACTGAATAATAAACAGGTAAATTTGAAATCGGTCTATTGAAGGGCATTTTAATTTTATATTAATTTAGTAATAATTCACTAACGACAAATAAATCTGTGTATAGTTATTTGTCAGTCGTCCATTATATTTTTATTGTGTTTCAATACAATTTGGATAATTTAAAGTTAAACTGACGAATTGTGTTATTAGATTATATAGATAATTAAAAATTTAAAGCGAGGTTAATTGTTAACTTATCAATTTATTCGAAGAGTAAATTATTATTTGATACATAAATAAAATAAGTAATATTTGACGTTGTTGAAACGTAGGTGTGTTAGTTTTATTGGTGGAAAAACTTTAGTCATCGAATATGAATAGGTATTTTAAACGATGTAATATGCAGTTTGATCGAGACGCCTTTTTCAAGGCGCCAAAATCAAGAAAGATCAGAAATTATTTCAATGGACCGGCCTTTACCAAATTTAACAATTTTATCCACAGATAAGACAAAAGACAATCGACCATTTTCGAGATCGTTTAAAACAATATGGTATGGAAATCATAAATGGCTAAGCGGAAGTTATTTTAAAAATTCACTTTTCTGTTGGCCTTGTCTGTTGCTCTCAAATTTGAAGCAAAATGTTTGGGTGAGTCAGGGATATTCAGATTTGAAAAATTTATCAGCTAGTGTAAAAAAACATGAATCTTCGAAAGAACATTTAAACAATTGCTTAGGTTTAAAACGGTTAGAAAAAAATAAACAAACTATTGACAGTGCTTTAGCTGGACAAATTTCTCTATCTAATAAGATATATAATGAAGAAGTTGAAAAATATTGAAGAAGTTGAAGAAATTGATGTTACAATTCTGTTAGTAAAACAAGAACTTGCATTTCGCGGTCGTGTTGAGAGCCATAATTCTTCAAAGATGGGTAATTTTAAAGAAATTTTTAATTTAGTAGTTAAACGCGATCAGGAAATCCAGGATCATGATAAAAAATAGAAGGGGTGTTCACGGGTTTGTTAAAAACAATACAAAATGATTTAATAGATTGCCTTGCTGATTACGTAAAAAATGAAATTTCAACAGAAATTAATGAAAGTCAATTTTTTTCTATACTAGCGGACGGTACTACTGATATAACCGAAAAATCACAGTGTACTTTAACAATCCGTTTTGTTAACAAAGTTGGTCAGGTAACAGAAAGATTTTTAGGGTTTTTTGATGTTAGCGAGAATAGATCTGCAGACGCTCTATATAGGGTGAGGCAGATAACTGGCCTATTAGAAATATCTCGAGAACTAAAGGCAACACAATCATGAAAATTGGAATAAAGGGGTTTTGAAGGATGATCTATTAAATGAAAGTATGTATTTTCATCTCTTTGCAACTTCCGGTTATACCGGAAGTTGCTTATAACTTTGTTTTTTTAAATAGGATACCCTGTATATTTTTACATTTTTGAATTCTCTTCGATGTCTTCTTTCTTAAAATATAAGGTTTTATAATATTATACAGGGTATTTTAAAAGATAATTACGTTTTTTTTATTAATTTCGTAGCAACATTCACACCTGTAGAATTGTAGTAGTTTGACATCTAAAACTCTACTTACGTTCAAATGATTTTTAATATACTCTACTATTGTTAAGAATCATTAGTATAGCTAAATTTTTAATTTTAGTATACAGGGTTGGTCGAAACTCGGAATGAGTATTTTCTGAGTTTTCTTAAATGGAACACCCTGTATTTTTGTATTGTAGTGAAATTATATTTTATAGTACTTTTTTATTTCTTAAGCATTCCCTATACCTAACTGCTTTAATTTGTGAGTTATTGGTGATTCAAGCTAAACATTAATTGCAACAAAATATACGTAAAATTTTATTAGGTTGGCCGTGAAAATACTCAATCCCAAATAATTTTTCAGAAATAAATACATATTAATCCAGACTGGTCCTTAAAATTACCAATAATGGTTTAGCTATCGAAATACCTACTGAGTTAAGATTGTTGGTGCGATTAACAATTAAGCACAAATTAAAGCAGTTAGGTATAGGGAATGCTTAAGAAATAGAAAAGTATCATAAAATATCATTTCATTACAATACTAAACTACAGGGTGTTCCATTTAAGAAAACTCAGAAAATACTCATTCCGAGTTTCGACCAACCCTGTATACTAAAATTAAAAATTTAGCTATACTAATGATTCTTAACAATAATAGAGTATATTAAAAATCATTTGAACGTAAGTAGAGTTTTAGATGTCAAACTACTACAATTCTACAGGGTGTTAATTTTGCTATGAAATTAATAAAAAAAACGTAATTATCTTTTAAAATACCCTGTATAATATTACAAAACCTTATATTTTAAGAAAGAAGACATCGAAGAGAATTCAAAAATGTAAAAATATACAGGGTGTCCCATTTAAAAAAACGAAGTTATAAGCAACTTCCGGTATAACCGGAAGCTGCAAAGAGATGAAAATATTTTCATTTAATAGATCATCCTTCAAAACCCCTTTATTCCAATTTTCATGATTCTGTTGCCTTTAGTTCTCGAGATATTTCTAATAGGCCCTTTATTTGCCTCACCCTGTATAGTTTAATTTCAAACGTGCTTGAGCCATATGATTACAAAAATAAATTAATTGCTCAATTTTACGATGGTGGAAGTGTAATGGCTGGCTCTTTAAACGGATTACAATCAAAAATTAAAGTAGATGCTCCAAAAGCAATTTTTACACATTGTTGCGCTCATAGATTACATTTAGTATTGCAAGACGGCTCAAAATGTATTACAAATTGTAGGATATTTTTTGTCGTCTACCCGAAGTATATGTGTAGCCTACCCGCATACTGAGGTCACGAGCCGCCACTGTAGAACTACGCCTAAGGATGCTTCGGTGTTACGTGTTCTCTACTCTTCTTTATGGCTTGGAAGCGTGGACATTAAAACAAGTCCATCTGAATAAGTTCGCCGCCTTTGAATTTTGGTGTTACAAAAGAATCCTACGAATATCATTCACCACTCGGTATATGAATATAAAAGAAATATAAATAAATATTTTTTGATGATTTATTTATTAGGTAACCATATACATATGAAAAATATATAGTTTTAGAATTCGTTTATAAACATACAATCATTTTTAAAAATTGCACAAAAATATATACGTTATTTTGTATTTCGATGACGACTTCCGACGTGGAAGTCGAAACGTGAATAAATTAATTTCAAACTAAAATTGTGGCTTTATTTCCCAAAGAAAACAGTCAATTACATAATTATGCCACAAGCACATAGCTTCAGAACAATATTAAAATAAATTACCAACCAAAAATAATTATAGCTTCGCCTATCAGTAGATTGTGGAAGTTTTGTTAGTCACCCTAAAAGAGTGTTTTAGATATTTTAATTATTATAAAAACATTATTCATAGGATTAAAACGTAATTATTATGATTGAACGTAAAAAATAATTCGTAATTTAAAGAACCAAATAATTTTGAAAGAGTGGAGGAACGAAAAAAGGTCAATTAGTACATGAGCAAGACGAAAGACAAAATACGCCAAAATTGTTCATTGAGTCGCTGGAGAATGTCATCAATAAACTATACTCGAAGGAATTAGGAATGTTAAAGCTAAAGTGGTCCACAAATTGCGTTATTGTTCGACGGTTTTGTTCGACGAGCAAGTCTGTTCGAACAAAAAACGGAAGTGTATGGGTTGAAAACTGTCGTTCTTACACGCTTGCAAAAATGATGCAATAATCATTTTTGTTTGAACAGGCTTGCTCATCGAACAAAACTGTCGAGCAAGAACGCAATTTATGGACCGCTTTAAAAGGGTATACGTATTAGTAAAAAATAATTTAAGCGATTAGTTAACTGTTGATTATAATAATCAACCCTATAAAAACCAAATAAGATCTGTTCAAGCTAAGTTCTCAAACAATGCTTCAGGTATCGAATAGTTCTATTAATTATCTATAACACGCATATATTCTCCTTACTAGCTATAACGTGTATGTATCCTATTTTTGAATCCGTTATTAACATAGACTACATGTTCATTCGGTGTTTTCTCAAAAACATAGTTTCGTATCATGGTAAACAGAGCACTACTAAACATCATGTTGTTCATCATCGACAGCATCATCACCATCATCTGGATTTTGGGCATGATCCATGGCATCATTCCGGACATGAAGAAGGCAGGTACAAGGGCATATTGGAGCAAGTTGGCAGTGGATTGCTTCATTTTTCTTCCGATTCGACTGGAGTCGTTTCTAAAGGAGATGTTGAGGGTGTTGTTAGATATTTTGAAATTTAAGTTGGAAATACTGAAGGTAGTTTCGTTGGTGTTTGGAACAGTAAATCTTGTCTCTGAAACCAATAAAATACATAAATGATACAGAAGGTAAAATAGTACAATTATGTTATTTATCATAGAGTTATAATCTACTTTTTAAAAGCTATTTTAAAAATCCATAACAGAATAAATAAATCCACATGGATAGAGGTTTTCCTATAGCTGGCTGTGTAATCTATTGGCCATGTAATTATAAACCCCACTCGCGACGCTCATGTATTGCTAATTATCGCATTATATTTCAGTTAGTTACAGGTAAAAGAATTAACCAGTTGTATTTGATATGTAGTAAAATAAAGATTTGTTTTGGATTCATCCAAGTGTTTTTGTGCCGAACATTTCATGGCGACGAGGATAAAAACGTTTTTAAAGTGTGTATAAGTGAATACAAAATGTCGAAAAACGGAAAATTAGATTTATCGTTAAATTTGGAATTTAATCCCAGAATTTGTGAATGGAATGTGTTTATAAAAAGACTAGAACAATATTTCATCGCTAGAGAAATTACAGATGTTAATATTAAAAGAGCTATTTTGTTATATAGCCTTTCAGAAGAGGCTTATATCTTGTTATCCGACTTGTCCGTGCCTAAAAAACCTGAAGAAAAATTGGAGTGTACGTTTAAAAAAAACTAGCCGGTACTTGTGAATTTGGAAATAATTTGGAAACGAAATTAACAGATATGTTTATTTCAAAATATAATGATGGAAAAGTAAAGAATACGCTATTTGCACTGAAGTCAGATATCACATTTAATAAAGCTATGGAAACAGCACAAATTGAAAAATCAGCAATAACTGGCATTAACGAAGTAGATAGCAGAAGTGTGGTGAAAGTGGAACCAGTAGAAGAAAGAGAGGTGTGTCAAATAACGAGTGGAAGTTGCAGTAAGGAAATATTGCAAGTATCACATGGCAGAGCACATCAACAAGAACGGCGATTTAAGGAGACTAGACCTTCAACTTCAGGGATGCAGAGACATAGTTCGGATTTTAATCGTGATGAGTTCAGTGGTAGTGTTCAAAAGTGTTTCAGGTGTGCTAAAAGACATCCGCCTTCAGTATGTCCCTATAAGGATTATATCTGCAATTTATGTAACGTTCGAGGACACTTAAAACGGGTATGTAGAAATAGATTTTTCAATTTATTGGAAGAAGGAACTGAATCATCTGTATTATGTATATCAGCAAATAATGATCCGCCAATTTATATTGATATCAGTATTAGAGGTAAAATGTTTAAATTTGAATTAGATTCGGGCGCCGCGGTCTCTGTCCTACCTTCTAGTATATATAACAAATATTTTAATACACAACCGTTATCTCAAGTTAATGTATCGTTAGTTAATTTTTCGGGAGACAAGGTTCATCCTAAGGGCAAAATTAACTTACCAGTAACTTTTTCAAAACAAACAAATAATTTGGATTTTTATGTTATGCATCGAGAAACTCCAGCCTTGCTAGGTAGAAATTTTATTAGGTGTTATAATATGGGTTTCAGGGAACTAAATTTTATTGAAGCAGATGAACATAATGAAATAATGGGGTGGTTAATGAAAGATTTTCCCACTGTAGTTTCTGACCAATTGGGCACATTTAATAAATTTCAGTTAAAATTTAATATTAAACCAGATGCCAGACCTAAATTTTTTAAACCCAGAGTGGTTCCTTTTTCTTTAAGAAACAAGGTAGAGATGGAATTAGATAAAATGGTCCAGGAGAGCATTATATCTCCAGTTGAATTTTCGGAATGGGGAACACCCATAGTACCGATTTTAAAAAATGATGGAGGTGTTAGGATTTGTGGTGATTTCAAAATAACTATCAATCCTTTTATCGAAGCGGATAAATATCCGTTACCACGGATCGATGATTTATTTGCTAATTTACAGGGTGGTCAAGAGTTTTCTAAAATTGACCTGAGTCAAGCTTATCAGCAAGTTGTGATTCATCCAGATCTTCGGAAATATACGATTATTAGTACTCATAAGGGAATATTTGCATTTAATCGTCTACCGTACGGAGTTGTATCAGGTCCATCCCAGTTCCAACGTATTATGGAACAAATATTTCTCAATATGCCAAGTATATCTATTTTTTTAGATGATATTCTAATTACAGGAAGGAATAGGGAAGAACACACTAAGAATTTGTGTAAAGTTTTAGCGATTTTACAAGAATGTGGTCTTACAGTAAAAAAAGAAAAATGTACGTTTTTCGCGGAATCAGTATCTTATCTTGGATTTATAATTGATAAAAGGGGCTTGCATAAAAGTCAAGATAAAATTCGGGCTATTGAGGATATCCCAGAACCTACGAATGTGACACAACTAAAATCGTTTTTGGGAAGTATAAATTATTATAATCGATTCATTCCAAATCTCCCAAACATTGTTCATTGTTTATATAAGCTTTTAAAACAAAAGGTAGTTTGGCACTGGGATGAAGAATGTCAATTAGCTTTTGACACTATTAAACAAATGTTAGCTTCAGATCTAGTATTAGTTCATTACGACCCAACCGTAGAATTAAATTTAACGGTTGATAGTTTAGATTATGGGATCGGAGCTGTTCTCTCGCATAGTTTGAAAGATGGTAACGAGAAACCAATCTATTTTGCTAGTACAACGCTCAGCGATACCGAAAAGGCTTATTCGACTCTAGATAAAGAAGCAACTGCTATAGTGTGGGGAATCAAACGTTTCTACCAATTTTTATATGGGAGGGAGTTCAATTTAATCACAGATAACAAGGCGTTAGTATCCATTTTTGGCCCTAAAAATGGGATACCGGTTACAGCGGCAAATAGATTGCAGCGATATGCAGTATTTTTAAGTGGTTTCAATTTTAATATAAAGCATGTATCGACACAAAAAAATGTAGCAGACTTTTTAAGTAGATTGCCTTCAAATAAGTCGATAAGGCTAGATTCTTCTAAGTTTAATATAGAGGAAACTGTTAATTTAAATTATTTAGCAGAAAGCGAAGAAATTCCTATTAATGTGAGTGATATAAGGAAAGAAACAAAATTAGATCCGATTTTGTCTCGTGTAACTGAATATGTTATGGCCAAATGGCCCACAAATGTTGAATTAGAGATTAAACCCTATTTCCTTAAACGAAATGAAATATCTATTGAAGATGGCGTCTTATTGTGGGGACAAAGAGTAATTGTTCCTAGTAAACTACGAAATAAATTACTGAATGAATTGCATTCAGCTCACTTTGGTATAGTTAAGATGAAATTATTAGCTAGGTCTTATATTTGGTGGCCATCACTAAATACAGAAATTGAAGTTCTCAGCAAGAACTGCATTCCATGTCAGCACATGCAGGCAGATCCTCCTAAGGTTCCCTTACAAGGCTGGAGCATTCCTCAAAATGTTTGGTCACGCGTGCATATAGATTTTGCCGAAACACGAAAAACTCATTTTCTTATCATTTTGGATGCTTTTTCTAAATGGGTAGAAGTTTGTCCAATGTCTTCAGTCACCTCAATGGCTACGATTGCTAAACTTAGGGAGTGTTTTGCTCGTTATGGTTTACCGGAAGTACTTGTCAGCGATAACGGCCCGCAGCTAACATCGCAAGAATTTAAACATTTTACTTTAATTAATGGTATTAAACATATAACAATACCTCCTTTTTCAGCACATTGCAACGGTGCTGCTGAAAATAGCGTTAAAACAGTCAAGCATTTTTTGTTAAAAGATATTAATCAAAGGAATATTAATTTATCATTGTCTAAATTTTTATTGACATATAGGAACACAGTGCACCTGTCGACAGGTACTTCTCCCGCTAAGATATTTTTTGGAAGGGCTTTGCGAACGCGTCTAGATTTAATTAAACCTGATGATTTACAAAACCAACAATCAAACCCAGTTGATTTAACACAAATTAGACGTAACTTGATGCAAGCGCAAGAAAATAATAAGAAATATTATAGGGGGAGGAGACAGGTAGAGTTTGTAGTGGGGGATATCGTTTTAGTTAAAGATTATAGAAACACCAAGGTGTCGTGGTGCAAAGCAAAGATTTTACGAATTTTAGGTAGAAGAGCATATTTGGTAAATCCGTTAGGGAGTAAACTTACGTGGAAAAGACATTGTAATCAAATTAAAATAGTATTTAATAGTAATTTAGAAGGTATTACCTTTGCGGAGACGATGCACGATAGTTCAGAGGAAAATAATATTCAAAATAACGAGGAAAATGTTATCCAAGCCGCTACAAACTCAACAGGAAATCTAGGTGGGGAGCCTCAGCTAGACTCTCAAAATGATAGTGATGTTATCCAAGAGTCAGGCATCCCACATAGACGTCCAATAAGATCTAGAAAAGAACCAAAACGTTTTGGATTCGAAATATAGTATTTAGGAGTTTAGTTTTGTTGTGTTTCTAAATTTAGTTATAAGTAGGATTTTAGGGTGGGGTGATGTAATGTATTGGCCATGTAATTATAAACCCCACTCGCGACGCTCATGTATTGCTAATTATCGCATTATATTTCAGTTAGTTACAGGTAAAAGAATTAACCAGTTGTATTTGATATGTAGTAAAATAAAGATTTGTTTTGGGTTCATCCAAGTGTTTTTGTGCCGAACATTTCAGGCTGTATATCAAATATTACAAAAAATAAGTAAAATCCATTATAAAAGGTATATTTATTAAAACTTCCTAAAAAGGGCTACATCACAAAAGCAGAACTAGTTTTCGATCTGATTATAGATCATCATCAGTGCTGACGGTAAATAAGTATAACCTAATAAGTTAAAGCAAAATTTCTGAAATGTTGACTGGAATTGAAAAAAATATATAGTTTATACTCACAAGATGCTGAAATACTAACCACCAAAATGAAAATATTTGGGTAAGAACCCTTTAAACTTAATCAGTCATGGAAACATTGACTATAAATTATTAAAATAAACATGGATGTATTAGATATCACATGAATAAGGCCTAGGGTACCATCTGAGCCTCAATTGAGTTGTTCACATGTTTATAACGATTGTTGTTCTTATTGTAACGTCATCTTTTAAAATTTCCATTACAATAATAGTCCATTGAAATGTTACATTTAGGGTTGCATTTCTTAGAGGAGTCAATTTTATTTTTTTAATGTGTAGGGGGGTTCAGTAGAAGCTTAAGATCAAGTTTTTGGGGTCGCCGCCCTTGTCCCCCGTCCGCCATCTTGGAAAAACGGGTGCAAAGGGCTTTCGCGCTGTATCTCCTAAACTAGCAACCATACAGAAAATTTAATTACACATAAAATGTAGCAAATTAAATTTTATACAATTTTATATCTATTACGTTTTATCGTCAAGTGACTAACAAAAAAATTATAAGCAAAAATAAGAGAACGTTTTGTAAGAAGTTTCCTTCTAGATATTATAACTTTTTTTCTGTTCATTTTACAATAAAATAACTTCATAGCGATTTTATAGAGGATTTTTCAACGAACAATTTCCACTATAAAGTTGTTTAATTTTATTTATTTATCTAGCGCTCCAAACTTGACCAGATTCTCGAATTCTCATAGGAATACAATAAAAACAAAGCCTTGGGCTTACTTTTCTATCTATATATTTATTTATTATGATTTTAACATTCCTATGCTATTATTAAGCTATTTTTGACCCTTTTCCCGGCCACCAATGAGGTAGAGTCTGGAGGCGCGTTTTTTGTGTGGTATCCCCAATAGGCCTAATCCACGGACAATTTTTAGACAAAATAATATTATTTATTATTATATGTTGAAGATCTATCATAGTTATTATTTTTCATGCGCGAAAGTAGAATAATACAGTACCGTAGCTACCCGCCCACATACACAACTCGCGCGAGTTTAAGCGTGTCAGTCGCTTCGAGTGAACATTTTATCTCCGGCTCTGTATCAAGCCTACTTTCGCGCTAAAAATTACAAAAAAAGTATTTTTAATCGTTGATTAAAATATAACCATTGCACTAATTTTTGACATTCTTTGTGAGTAATTAGATTGTACCATAGACTCACTTTTAAGCTTTGAAACAATTAAAACAAATTATAAGCAATGGAGATATCGTATATTTATTTTGCTGTTTCCTAACTTTTTTGCAAATGGTTGGAAATTTTTTTTAAAGCATTCATTTTCAAGACCTATGAAATACGCATTTTAAGTATTTTTTAAAATTAGAGTATAATAAACAATTTCTAAGAAATGTTAATTTGTTTATAACAATTTTTTTTAAACATTTAAAGATTATGCAAAAAAATGAAAAATTTATATTTTGTCGACAAAATATTAAATAGGCATCACACCTTTATAATCTTTCTAAGTTTGATCAATGTCTCATGATTATTTTGGTTGTTATTGCGACTGTAAATTGTTAATTAACAATTGAATTGTTGCTAAAATATTCGTTTCATTTTAACCGGCTTCTGAATTTATAATCTATACCAAGAAAGCTTTTATTTCACCAAGCTATATAATTATTGATAAATAATTACTGGCCCAAAAAATTTATTTGAAAATTCGAGATTTTGTTGGGAAAACCCACATTTTCCGAGGAAAATTTTCGTCGGAGAAAATCGGGAAAAACATGCCTCTATGTAGAATTAAATTGGGGTGAATTTTTATTTGAGTGTTTTTGGCGTAAAGTTAAAATCTTAGGAGTTATAGAGCAACAATTGAAAAAAATACGATTTGTCGGCGCCATTTTGTTTATAAAAAAAGTAGCACACTATCTGTGGACTTTGCATACCTATATTAATAATATATAGGATCTTATAATTCGATTAAAGCAATAAAATTGCTGGTAAATAACCTTTCTTTGTACTTTACTAATTAGACCAACGTATTATAACTATTTTTTTTTCAAAATTTAAAGATTATGCAAAAAAAAGAAAAAATTATATTTTGTCGATAAAATATTGAACAAGCATCTCATCTTTATAATCTTTAAAAGTTTTATCAATGTATCATGATTATGTTGGTTATTATTGCGATCGTAAATTGTTAATTAACAATTGAATTGTTGCTAAAGTATTCGTTTAATTTTCACCGGCTTCTGGAATTACAATCTATACCAAGAAATCTTTGATGTCAATAAGTTATTTAATTATTGATTAATAATTAAGTACTTACCTAAAACTTTATTTGAAAATTATAGTTTTTGTTAGGAAAACCCGCATTTTCCGAGGAAAATTTTCGTAGGAGCAAATCGGGAAAAACATATCTCTATGCAGAATTTAATTGCGGTGAATTTTTATTTGGGTATTTTTGTTGTAAAGTTAAAATCTTCGGAGTTATAGAGCAATAATTGAAAAAAATACGATTTGTCGGCGCCATTTTGTTTATAAAAAAAGTAGCACACTATCTGCGGACTTTGCATACCTATATTATTAATATATAGGATCTTATAATTCGATTTCAGCAATAAAATTGCTGGTAAATAACTTTTCCATGAATTTTGCTAATTAGCTTAGGGCTTAGAGTATTTACAAATACTATTAAATCTAAATGGTAAAACGACTATTCAGGGTATCCAGAAACTCTCCTGACACACGATTACAGGAGGTTCCTCAGATTATTTTAAGACAATTTAACCCAATTCACCTAGTCCGACAATGATTCCTAAGGGAGTCAAAGCTCTTTGAAGATGGAGCCCTGTAATTGGTCTTTTTAATATCTCCAGAACGCTTCTATGTAGAAAAATGAAAACTGGTTCGTCTATTTATCTTCCAGAGTTAAATCGATTCCATCAATTGCGAATTTCTAGTACCGGTCATAGGCGTCCATTTTATGTAGGACAACGGATATTTTATCGCATAACTTTTTTGTCTTCAACTTTTAAGCATTTTTGACACTGGATTATTCAATTTTGAGGTATTCCAGTAAATACTAAAAGGTTTTCTTGATTTAAGTCGGTAGAATACACCGTTTTCTAGAAACAAAAATTTGAAAATTTTCGTTTTTTGAATTAGAAAAAAATTAAAAAAAAAACAGTGTATTTTACCGTTTTAAAGTAAGAGTAAATTTTAGTACTAGAATACCTCATAATTTAATAATCTAGTGTAAAAAATGTTTCTAAATTAAAGACAAAGAAATTATGCGGTAAAATATCAGTTGCTCTACCTAAAACGGACACCTATGAGCGGTACTAGAAATTCGCAATTGATTAAATCGATTCATCTCTGGAAGATAAATAAACTTATCTGAAATGAAATGAATGATTACATTATTACCGAGGGCCGAAAGTCCATGGAAACTTCTATAATGTTTATTTTAATCAGTTACATGGGTGAAAATAAAAAAGAAAATGTAGTGTGATTTTTAATTGCAAATATTTCATTCAAAATAAACTTTTTATTTATTCTGAGGGACTTTCGGCCCTCGGTAATAAAGTAACCTTTCATTCTGCGTTTCAATTTTTCAAAAATACTCATTAGTTTTCTCAGGATTGGAAAAAAATTAATACATTTAAAACACATTAAAATTGTTCAGTTGCATTTTGCTCAGTTCCCCTTAAAAAATTAAAGTCAGTTTCCAAAGCAAAACTTAAAAAGATAATATATATATACAAAGTTATCTTCATTTCATTCAGGACACCACGATCTTTAAAAAAATTCTATAGCAAATAATACTATAATCGATGATATACAGAGCGTCCATAAAGTAACGCATAAATTCATTCTAAGCTAAATAAACAACACTACTAGAAATTCCTGGAACAAGTCGATCTTTATTTTTAAATTACGATTTATTGGCATATATATCATACTAGTGACGCCATCTATCTAAGCGTGATGCCGTAATCGATGATTTTCTTAAATGAGAATAGGGATCACGTGGCAGCTCAGTTAAAAGGAAAATTCAAGTCTCTATTCAGTAATATAAACATTAACATAATTATTTATACAGGGTGTTCAAAAAAACTTAAATTAATTGAGACAAAAAGAAGAATGTATGTAATTTATTTAATGCAAAATTCGTTTAACTGTTGTCAGCAAACAAAAAAAGGTTTATTTAACAAATAACTATTGTTTTTCGCTTAGATTCAGTGTTAAAGCGGCCACCCACCTGCCTCTTGGCAGTTTGAACACTTCATTTAAGCGAAAATCAATGTTTATTTTTCAAATAATTTTTTTTCTGTTTTCTGACAGCAGTGAAATGTATTTAGAATTAAATAAATTACATACATTAACATTCTTCTTTGTGTGTCAGTTAATTTAATTTAAAAAAACAATTTTGTTTTTTTGTTTATATTTATAAAACAATAACTATGTTAATGTTTATATCGCTGAATAGAGAGTTAACTACCCTTTTAAATGAGCTATCATATGACCTATATCCTTATATAAAAAATCATCGATTACGTTATCACACCCATGTCGATGACGTCACTTAGTATGATATATATATATATATATATATATATATATATATATATATGCCAAAAAATCGTAATTTAAAAATAAAAATCGACCTGTTTCGGGAATTCTAATAGTGTTACTTATTTAGCTAATAATGAATTTATGTTTTGCTTTATGGACGCACTGCAGATGGATTAAACAGAAATACAGATTTCGAACCAGACGTGGATTGTTAATTTTACATTTAATAACAAAGAACCGAGTGATTTTTTTCTACCATAGGAGTTAATTTTTCAGTTGTTAATAATTGTATTATTGCATGAAAACCCATGTTATAATAAAAGTGTTAATGTCCGACTGGTATATTATTTGACACATAATGACATTATTTCGAAGTCTGTTAAGTACGATATAACACCCTTGGGCATTAAATTTAAATAACGACTTAGATACTACCAAGTTGACAAATATCAACCTAAGTAAAACTATGGTTACCACAATTACGTTACTACTGTTACTGGTAAATGTAGGTACATACTTATTTGAAAACTAATTAATTCAAAATTCATTCAAATTTTTCGCATATAAAGAATAATTTAGTCAGACATTAAACGTTGAAGGCACCACGGGTATTATAATAATAACGCTTTCGGTCACCGTATATCCCTCGGGCCGAAGGCCCTCGGTAAATACACCATTGACCTTAAGCGTTATTATCCTTATAATACCCTTGGTACCTTAATAACTATTATTTTTGGGTCGTTTATTATTATTTTTATATCCAAATAATTTATTCAAGCAAATAAAATGTTTTTCTTGAATACCTCCAAACTAACTTAACGTCAACTGGTTTCTTGTTGCAAATCGGGGTCCAATTATAATTACAGTAATAGCAGACAGATAGGCAGGACGAATTTTGTCCTTAAACAACTACTTGGGCATTTTCTACATGCTTAGGCTAAGGCTCCACGGGCGACAATTTTACGCCAGCAGTAGCCGTAAAACTAACTTAAGGTTCCGCGGAACGGAATAGGAATAGCCGAACTGAACCGACTACGCACAAGTCCTGTAGTCGGTTCAGTTCGGCTATTCCTATTCTGTTCCGCGAAACCTTAAGTTCGTTTTACGGCTACTGCTAGTGTAAATTTGTCGCCCGTGGAGCCTTAGCCTTAGGGTTCTAAGTTTTGTAGTGGGGAGAAACGTTAAAAATAGTTTAGTAATAGCATAGGTATGTTAAAATCATAATAAATTGTATAAATAAACAAATAAATATATAGATAGAAAAGTAAGCCTAACGTTTTGTTTTTGTTGTATCCCTTTGAGCATTCGAGAATGTGGTCCAGTTTGGAGTGCTGTAAAACCGTTCGTTGGAAAATTGTCAGTAGTAATTGCACAAGAGCTCTAAAATTCGATAATAATTTTAGAGATCGAGTGCAATTTGTTGCGATTATTTCATGAATAAATCTGTTCAAAACCAAAATTTTATTGTAATTTATTTATGTAAGTATAAATTAG
Source organism: Diabrotica virgifera virgifera (assembly GCF_917563875.1). Classification (NCBI taxonomy): domain Eukaryota; kingdom Metazoa; phylum Arthropoda; class Insecta; order Coleoptera; family Chrysomelidae; genus Diabrotica; species Diabrotica virgifera. Next base: position 204,478,927 of record NC_065443.1, on the reverse strand, counting down.
TACAATTAAACACAAAGTTGTTATAAATATTTGACGGTTGAAAGTCATCACTTTTATAATTTTTAAAACATTAATTGTCATTAATGTCACCGAATGTATTTTTTTGTAGCAACGAAGGGCATCTGACGTAATGTACTTAAGGACGGGATATTATCAAAAATTATCAGTAGTAATTGCACAAGAGCTCTGAAATTATTGAATTTTTCCCGAGTGACACTTTGACAGTGTTAATTTCACGAGCCGAAGGCGAGTGAAATTATGTCAAAGTGTCACGAGAGCAAAAATTCTATATTAATTTCAGACGTCGAGTGCAATTTGTTGCGATTATTTCATGAATAAAACTGTTCAAAACCAAAATTTTATTGTAATTTATTTATGTAAGTACCATTAAACACACAGTTTTTATAAATATTTGACGATTGAAAGTCATCACTTTTATAATTTTTAAAACATTAATTGTCATTAATGTCACTGAATGTATTTTTTCGTAGCAACGAAGTGCATCTGACGTAATATACTTAACGACGGGAGATTATCAAAAATTATCGATTTAATTCAGATTTCTGTAGCTTTCTATTGGTCAGAATCTCCTATGAATGAAATAATCGGGAATAATATCACAAGAGAGTGAGAATAAATTGAAAATAATGCGACAGTTTTTCGAAAATTTGTTGTCTGGCAATAAACACGAGAGCACGCAGGGCTCGAGTGGCTATTGCCCAATGACAACAAATTTGAGTAAAAATGAAGTATTATTTTCTTATTTATTCTTACTGTCGTGTGATATTCGTAAGATTATTTTTTAATACGTATATTATGGATATTTTCTTAAATGTGACAGTTCTCAAAACTAGGAAACTGGTTGCCATTAAACAGAAACAATCTACTTAAAACAATTCTATCGGTAATTTTCTACAGTAGATAATTCTCAGTAGTAATTGCACAAGAGCTCTAAAATTATCGAATTTTTCCCGAGTGACACTTTGACAGTTTTAATTTCACGACCCGAAGGGGAGTGAAATTATGTCAAAGTGTCACGAGGGCAAAAATTCGATAATAATTTTAGAGATCGAGTGCAATTTGTTGCGATTATTTCATGAATAAAACTGTTCAAAACCCAAATTTTATTGTAATTTATTTATGTAAGTACAAATTAGTACAAATAACACACAGTTGTTATAAATATTTGACGGTTGAAAGTCATCACTTTTATAATTTTTAAAACATTAATTTTCATAAATGTCGCTGAATGTATTTTTTCGTAGCAACGAAGGGCATCTGACGTAATATACTTGACGACGGGATATTATCAAAAATTATCAGTTTAATTTTTATTTCTGTAGCTTTCTATTGGTCAGAATCTTCTATGAATAAAATAATCAGTATAATTTTAATCTGAATGGACAGAATTAAACACGTGATCAAATATCTTACTATACGATTGGAAGTTAAAATCATCAAAAAATAATCAGTTTAATTTTTATTTCTGTAGCTTTCTATTGGTCAGAATCTCCTATGAATGAAATAATCTACAAAATTTCTATGATGTCATTTTATTGTAAAATGAACTGAAAAAAAGTTATAACCTCCAAAAGGAAACAAAATTTTCACTTACTTTTGTTTATAACTTATTTGTTGGACACTTGACGATAAAAAGTAATAGAAATAAAATTGTAGAACATTTAATTTATGGTAGGGGAGCCCAAGCGGGGATTTAGTTACTCGAGCGCGTCAGATTATCATATGGTGAGAAACCTGGTACCCTGCAGATGCACCTCTACCATATATTGCCTCTTAACACAGGGGCGTTCGTTAAGGGGGCCGAAAAAAAAATCTACCCTTAAAAATACTCGAAATTGTCAGATTAAGATAAGGTAAGTGCATGCAAGAGTGTATATTTCAAAAATCTGACGAATTGAGCGGGGCGTAAGGAAATGGGAGGGTCAAAAAGTTTCACAAAAAAAGCGAATATTTCGCGAAATGAATGTCATATCGAAAAATTAAAAAATACTTGTTCAATATTTTTCAAAAATCTATCGAATGATACCAAACATACCACCCCCACGGAGAGGGGTGGAGGGTAAATTTTAAATACAAATCCCGCGATATTTCGCAAAATAAACATCAGATCGAAAAACTGCAAAATACACTTATTCAATATTTTTGAAAAATCTATCGAATGGTACCAATCACGACCCCCGCGGAGGTGGGGTGGGGGTTACTTTAAAATCTTAAATACGGGCCCCAAATTTTTATTGCAGATTTGAATTCTTTACGTAAAAATAAGCAACTTTTATTCAAAACATTTTTTCGAATTATGGATAGATGGCGCTATAATCGAAAAATCGATTGTTGGAAATGGAAAATTAAAGTAAAAAATGGAAAGTCCCCACTAAAATGGAAAATTTTACTTAACTTTTTTTGGTTTTAAGACCTAATAATCACAACCCAATAGGTCCCCACAGCGCTCGAGTGACTGCAAATTTAGCATACTTTCCTCCCCTACTATTACTACATTTTATTTTTAATTAAATTTTCCGTAAGTTTGGTAGTTTACGAGAAACAGCGCGATAATGCTTTGCACCCCTTTCTCCAAGATGGCGGCCGGGGGACAAGGGTGGCACCCTCACAAACTTGAACTTAATCTTCTACTAACCCATCGTACACATTAAAAAAATAAAATTGCCTCCTCTAAGAAATGCAACCCTCAATATAACATATCAATGGACTAAATAAAGTAATAGAAAAGCAAGAAAGATTATTTGAAACATTATTTGAAACACTTACCGTTAACATCTCCAAGTCTTGTCTGTAAACAATTTCTAATATTCTCTTTATTAACGGATTCATAAATTCTGCATGGCGTTCTTGCAGACACGAACGTATAAAGGAAGAATAAAACCACTAACTTAGTAAACATTCTTCGTCAAGCGATGTCGTCGAAATGGCCACTGATTTTCTAGTTAATAACCTACATTTCGACGCACTCATTGAGATGGTATGGTAGACTGCTCTACTCTACAAGTGAGTGTGATGATATCCGATTGTAAGGAAAATCTGCAGATAGGATGAATACCTGGGGGTGTTTCTACTTACCTTTATTTTTTCGAAATCTAATCTAAATTGTAATTTTTCAATTATCCAGTGAGTTTTATGTATGGAAACCCTCTATTATCTCGGAAACGGCTTGCACGATTTTTATAGATTTTGGTGGGTAAGGGTTTTCTAATGCGGCCGATATTATAGTGGTAATTACATTGTTGTCAGATCTTCCGTTTTTCTGGAATTCTAGTGAAATTTATTATTTCAAATAGAGTATCCTGTATATTTTTTTGCGTTTTGAAGTCCTTAAGGAATAATAATTATTTTTCATGTTATATTCCCTATACCTAAAAGCCATAATTACGGAGTTACATTTATTCGATTTTATTCGATTTATTTATTTGTAAAAAAGTTTTTAAACAAATTATAAAAATCAATTTTTTCGGTCAGAGTAGACATTATTTTAGATTCTTTGGATCATTAGGAACAAAAAAGGTCTTTTGTAATTTTTCTCTAAAGTTAATCGTTTTCGAGTTATAAACAATTTAAAACTAAAAAAAATAAAAAAAAAAACGAAAAATGACAATATTTAAGGCTCAAAAACACAAGTAAAAGATATCATTTTTGAAATTACGAAGTACCTAAATTTAAGCTCAAACTTTCTTCTATCAGCTCCCCATACGAATTTTTGACACATTTTATTCTAAAACATTGTTTCTTAATTGTTAATGAAGCGCATATATGAGGACGTGCGATCAACTAAAAAACAATGTTTTAAAATGAATAATTACATAGCCCAAATTACTTATATCGGTAGCTGATAACACAAGGTTTGAGCTTGAATTTAGGCACTTCGTAGTTTCAAAAATAATTTTTTTTATTTGTGTTTTTGAACCTTAAAAATCGTCATTTTTTGATTTTTTTCAGTTTTAAATTGTTTATAACTCGGAAACGATTAACTGTAGAGAAAAATTACGAAAGACCTATTTTATTCCCAATGATCCAAAGAATCGAAAATAATGTCGACCCGCACGTAAAAAATTGATTTTAATAAATTGTTTAAAAACTTTTTTAAAAATAAATGTAGCAATTACTCCGAAATTATGGCATTTAGGTATAGGGAATATTACATGAAAAATAATTAGTATTTCTTAAGGACTTCAAAACACAAACAATATACAGTGTTTTCAAGTGAAAAGTTAAGTACATGCAAAAGAGTGTATATTTCAAAAATCTGACGATTTTAGCTGGGCATAAGAAAATGGGTGAGTCAAAAAGTTTCACAAAAAAGCGAATATTTCGCGAAATGAACGTAAAATCGAAAAACTAAAAACTACGTATTCAATATTTTTCAAAAATCTATAGAATTATACCAAACATGATCCCCACGGAGAGGGGTGGGGGTATATTTAAAATTTTAAATACAAATGCCGCGATATTTCGCAAAATAAACATTAGATCGAAAAACTGCAAAATATACTTATTCTATATTTTTGAAAAATCCATCGAATGGTACCAAACACCACCCCCCACAGAGGTAATGTGCGGGGTTACTTTAAAATCTTAAATAGGAGCCCCAATTTTTAATGCAGGTTTTGATTCTTTATGTAAAAATAAGTAACTTTTATTCGAAACATTTTTTCGAATTATGGATAGATGGCGCTATAATCGGAAAAAACGATTGTTGGAAATGGAAAATTAAATTAAAAAATGGCAAGTAACCACTAAAATGGAAAATTTTACTTAACTTTTTTTGGTTTTAAGACCTAATAATCATAACCCAATAGGTCCCCACAGCGCTCGAGTAACTGCACATTTAGCATACTTTGCTCCCCTACCATTAATATTTAGTTAATATTGTTTTCCTTGCAAATGTTAAAAACATGTAAATCAGGTTATAGAGTTAGAGCGACATGAAAAATCAAAGAGTCAGTTTTAAGTAGAAAAATTTTCTTTTAAAACAACAACTGATTTACTAAATGAGAAATTAATAAATATTATGGAAAAAGAAACATTCGTGGTTTCTGCTTTATAAATTATAATTTATGTTGTTAAATTTCTAGCCGGCCAAAATTTGAGTTTTAGAAGTGGAAATAACAAGATATGCCTATATGAGCAACAGAAAGGAAACTTGAATTAATTGAAATAATTACAAACTTTAATGATACGATATCCGACTCCATTAATAAGATTAAAAGGAGTCCATTAATATGCCTCATTATTTAGGTATTCATATTCAAGACGAACCAATTTCTCTTACTAATGTCCCTTAAAGTTCTTAGATACTTCCCCTTCCCCCCCTCTCTCTCTCTCTCTCTCTCTCTCTCCTCTCCCTCTCTCTCCTATGGCGCTACAGCCCAAGAAGGGCACTGGCCTCCCCCAGTATCCGCCTCCAAGTATCTCTGTTCCTGGCTGTTCTCCTCCAGTAAGCCACCCTTAATATCTGTTTAGCATCGTTTCTTACTTCGTCTATTGACCTCTTCCTTGATCTTCCTACTGGCCGACGTCTCACCATAGTTCAGCTAAGCGTTCTACTAAGTGGTTTGTCATTGTACATTATTATGGGGTGACCTGCCCAGCGCAATCTTTTTATTTTTGCATAATTTGCTATAGAGTAGAGAGTTCTTTGTAATATTGGTATAACTCGTGGTTGAACCTTATTCTCCCTATACCATTGTCGAAAATGAGTCCCAATATCCTCCTTAATATCTTTCTTTCAAAAGTATTAATAAGGTTTATTATCTTTTCTGTCATGATCCATATTTCCTCGCCATATGTTGTTATTGGTGGTATGATGGTTTTATATATTCTAAACTTTATTTCCTATGGATATGTATGCTTCGTTGGGTGTTGTTGTGCACCTCTAACTTTTTTAAAGTAAGACGGATCGTCTTCGATTTTGCATTCGATTTGGGAGAGCTTCAGGAAAATGGTTGATCACTTGGCATGAGGGACAAATGAAAATTGCATTGCTGTAGGCGTAGGCGAAAAATGCATTTTCCAAAGTGCATCTCAAAGTGTTCAAAAAATAAAAATTCACAATTCGGAAAATAATCATGGAAATGAGTTCAATTTTCATAGTCGATGGGTTTTTGAGGTCGCTGCAGGAATATTTGGTCGGCAAAGCTGTAAGAGGTACCTGGTGCCTGGTATCCCGGTATGCACGTCGTCTACTGGGGTTTTATGGAAATTCATATGAAATCATTGAAATTTGTTATCCCGAGGTTATTGATATCACTGAACACCAATATTACTTCGGCCATGCTGTACGAGGTACCTGGTGCCCGGTATCTACGTCATCTTCTGGAGTTTTATGAAAATTCGTTATGAAAATAGTTGAAATTTATTATCAAGGGGTTTTTGAGGTCACTGAACACGATATTACTTCGGCGATGTTGTACGAGGTACCTGGTGCCGGATATCTACGTCGTCTGCTGGAGTTTTATGGAAATTCGTTATAAAATTCAACATTGAATAACAATAACAGTAAGTTATTTTATTTCAGAGCGCAAATTATGAAAAAAAAATATTTCCAATTTTCGCCCAAAAAGATTAAGCCGTGGTTTATTTCCCTCAGTGAGTTGTTTCAGGAACTTATATGCTCCTCTAGTGTCACCCTGATTGAAATCTTCCTCCATTCTTAGTATTTGGTCGCTTTCTTATCTCCTCTTCTTTCTTCTGTATATTTTGTCTACCTTTCTTCGTTGTTCTTCAAATTTTTCACGCCTTCCTCGTGTCCTTCTTTGAGTGTACTGCACGTATAGTTCATTTCTTTTGTCTATTGCTTATTTATATTCTTCATTAAACCAAAGGTCTTTTCTTTGATGTTTTTTAATTCGCATCACTCTTTTAGCCGTTTCCCATGTTATTATTTTAATCTTATTCCATTCTTCTTGTATTATTTCCTCTCTCTGTTCTAGGAGTTCTCTATTCAGTGTTCTTCTCGAAATCTTTGTTCGAAGGTTGTCCATGTTTAACTTTTCTGTTTTTTCGTGTTTGTTCTTCCCCTGTCTATTTATACGGAATCTAAATTTTATTTGCAGAAGAAAGCAATCCCAGCCGCATACTGCTCCCCTCCTGGCTCTCGTATCTATTACGCTTGTTGCCGCTCTTCTGTTTATTAAAATATGGTCTATCTGGTTGGTTGTTTGTCCATTCGGTGAGTGGACAAGTGGCCTTGTGGATGTTCCGTAGGAAAAAGGTTGACTTTATGATGATTCCCTTGTTAGCAGCGAAGTCTATTAGTAGGCTTCCATTTTCATTAGTTCTCTCGTGGAGGTTATGCATATTGTCCATGTATTCGGTTCCTTTTCCAATCTTAGCATTTATATCCCCGATTAGGTATGATTTGTATGTAATTTATTGGTGACTGATTGTATGCGGTGCTTATGTAGATGTTGATAAAACATTTCTTTTTCTTCTAGGTCTTTTTCTTCAGCCAGGACAGTGAATGTTGATAATTGTGATATTCTTTCCCTTAATAGTTTGAAATCTAGTATATTGCATTTTATTTTTTTGTCCACTAAGAACGCCACTCCCAGCTCTTTAGTGCCAGTTGGTTTGCCACTTTGTAGAATAATGTGTGTTCTTGTGTCTCTATCATTATCTAGCCATTTTGTTTCTTGAATTGCAGTAATTGTTATTTTGTATCTAGATAGTTCATTTAGTAGGTTTCTCTGCCTACCAGGTTTATTCAAGGTTGTGACATTCCACGATCCGCATTTCCATAATCCATATTTCATTGCCTAAGTCGTCGCCGTTCAATCCGCCTTATACTCCGAGGCTCATCTGTTGGTTACGCAACTGTAGTATTCTTCCAGGGATGAGTAATATTCCCATCGCCCAATCCCCTTTTTGAGGACCATTTCTCCCTTCCTCTTCAGCCCTGACCCTACTTTCTACTGGGGTTGGTTACCCAATCTCCGGTAAGGTTGCTCAGGTTTACCGGGGTCCAACCGTGTGGTTAAGCTACACTTCTTGAAGGTGAGAATAAGAATTGAGTAGAAGTGGCTAGAGGTGTTATCAGTAGGCAACACCTTGTATTTCGCATCACTACCCCTATTGAACCCCAGTTCTTAGATACAATCTAACAAAATACAGTATGCGGCAAAATAAACAGTACTGAAATGAATATTTTATATGTTTATGATGATTTATATATCTAGTATACGTGATATAACCTTGCAAACTTTATTCACGACGACGCACGTTCCTGATAAAACAGATGTTAAAGATGCCTTCTGGCCAGTGGCGGATCTACACGGGGAGGGAAAATGAGGAAATTTACCCCCCTAAAATGGTCAAAAATTAAAGAAAAAAATTGTTCAAACATAAAAATATATTAGCTAACATGAAACCGTAACCACAGAAAGACAAATTCAACCGAATAAATACGCTAAAAATTAAGGGAACTTAATGCCTATAAGTTATTATTTATGTCTTTTATCTAATCTGAGTTTGTCTTCTTATGTCTTTTGGTTGGTTTTTCATTGGAAGTTTCATAAGGCAAATTTCTAGATCCGCCACTGCCTCTGGTACGAAAAATATTTAATTCTAGTCCACAATTTCAAAATAGCAGACGGTGGATCTTTCAGATTCCTTCAGCATTCCCCATATGCACGCATCTGGTGGCGTTAGTTCTGGTGAGTGGTAACTCCCAAAATGATCGCGCAGTATTCGAAGAGACTCCCTGGCAATGTGACAGGTTGTCCCCGTCCTGCTGAAACCATTGTTGACTTTAAGCTTGGACTGTTTTCGTGACCTTTTCCTTATGTCCGTATGACCGCAAATAGTACTCCACCATAAAAATTTTTTCTGCAAAACTGAGAACCATTTTGGAGTACCTAACATTATCACCACATTCACATATAGGCCAGTAAGGATCTGTGAAAAAACGTCTATTTTTGGATGTGAGAGGTGGCATTCGGATTTTTGCAGATAAAATTAGGTGACACCTTCAGTAATAATAATTGACTTATTCTCCTTCTCAAATATGCCCGGAACGTTAATAAAAAAATTAAAATATTTAAAAATTTCGAAAAACGTCGATTTTTTTTCTGTTTTCTTTGCTTATAACTTTAAAATGATTCGTTTTGGAACAAAGTCGCAGAGAAATAAAATAAAGATAATTAAATTTTGTATGATATACAACTGGTCAAAAATGTCTTAACGTATTACCTTTTCTGCAATATAGCAATAAATACAAAATAAGATGACAAAATACGCCTGTTGTTATTCAATGTTTTTAACCACTTTGGTGGCACTTAAAACCTTAGTAATTCACTTAGGAAATTTTTTGTAACATACTTAAATCGTGTACCAAATTTCATTAAAATCGACCTAATAGATTTTGCATAATAAATTTGCAATCTAAATGTTTTTAAAAAAGTTCAAATTTTTTAAAATCTTTCTGAACAAAAAGTAGACCATTTAGAAGTTGGCTAATTTTTTTACATATAAAGAGGTGCTCTACCTATCTAATACACTTTACAGAATTAAATTCGGATTATTTAAGGGGCCTCAGCAATGTTTTAAACTTATAAACAATTTTTGGCTTATAAACAAATAGCTTTGTTTAATAATAAAAAATCATTTTTAGCAATGCAAATAATTAAAACCGGTATAATTTGACTTAAACTTTCAAATGCTGTCAGCAGAATTGCTATTTTATTTTTTAATCAAAAGTTATTCGCGTTCAAAAATTTAAATTTTTCGATTTTTTGAAAGTTCCACTGCGTTTATCTCGAAAACTATGCATCCTACGAAAAAACTTGTAAGAACATTTTTTGCTTAGAATTACCCAAGAAATGCAAAAAAATGTTTTATTTTGCGAAAAATCGATGTTATGTAATTCCTCAAGTTCTTTGTTTATAACAATCTTATCGACATCCGGATCAACTGTTACCCAAAAAAATCGTGTTCTACGGGTCAAAAAATACATAAAAATCTTGGGTAAGTCCATCTAAATAAAGGAGCGCGTAGCACCCCCTCCTGGCCACAGCACTAATTTGTTTATAAGCCAAAAAATTGTTTATAACTTTAAAACATTGCTGAGGCTGCTTAAATAATCCGATTTCAATTCTGTAAAGTGCATTAGATAGGTGGAGTGCTTCTTTATATGTAAAAAAATTGACGAATCTTTGTATGTTCTAGTTTTTGTTGTGCAAGATTTTAAAAATTTTTAATTTTTAAAAAAAGTTTGATTGCAAAATTATTATTCAAAATCTAGTAAGTCAATTTTAATGAAATTTGGTGTACGGTTTTAGCACATTAAGTGATGGAAAATCATTGAATAATGACAGGCTTGTTTTGCCCCCTTATTTTATATTTATTGCTATTTTGCAGCAAGGGTGATAAATTAAGACATTTTTAACCAATCGCATCTGATAGAAAATTTAATTATCTTTGTTTTATTCCTATACGATTTTGTTCCAAAATGAATCGTTTTAAAATTATAAACAAAAAAAGTAGAAAAAAATCGATGTGATTCGAAATTTTTAAATATTTGAATTTTTTTATTAATGTTCCGGGCATATTTGAGAAGGAGCATAAATCAATTATTATTAACGAAGTTATCACCTAACTTTATCCGCAAAAATCTGAATGCCACCTTTCACATCCACCTAAAAACAGATCCTTACTGGTCTAATAGGTTATAACGACGTTCGGAAACCGCTCAGTACGCAAGCAAGCAAGCAATTTGATTTAACCCGACCTGTGGGATTTGTTCACCCTCTCGAAGGAGTACATTCGGGTGTAACAAGTCATTGGGGCGAGGTGTTTTGACCCGAGTTATACAGGGATCACCCCACCTCGCTCCAATGCCCCAGGCCATCCCTTTCCCCCCCATAGCACGCTGATGCGCGATGGAGGCACAACTATCGTAGCCAAATGCTCTTCACAATGGAACCCTGGGCGTCCCTGGGTAATAAGATTCCACTGTGGTATCCTAATCGAATGCAAAAAAAACTAGGCCCAGCGTGATGCGCTCTATGCCTTTATCTTCTTAATAACTTATCCGCGGTACTAAAAATTGCTTGCTTGGGCCCCGAGTCATCGTGCCGAGCCCCACTGAGCCCTATTGGGCCCTGCTGGGCCCCGCCCGATGACTCGATGCTCTAATTTTTTTGTGTTTTTGGTTTTTTTTAATTTTTTTGGGGGCTTTCGCCATTTTTTTATTTTATATGAATTTTTTTGGGGGCTTAAGGCCCTTCTAATTTTCTAATATTTGCTTACCTTGGAGGTGGTCGTGGTACTTGGACTTCGTGGGTAACGCTATCTTCGCCACTTGTTTCGAGCTACGAACACACTACTATCACTTATCACTTTTAGTTTATCCTATAATTTGTTGTTTCGGGCGTCTGTGCTTCCATCGGTGGAACTCGTCGTATCTTAGCGTCTCTCGCAGTATGTAATTTGGGTGATGTTCTAATTCTGCGAATTTGACCCTTGCCTTGTCTGTCATGGTTTCTGTGACTCTCACCTGTTGGAGTTCTCTGAACAGGAATCTTTCAGCTACATATCTTGGGACTCTGACGGCCTCCCTCAAGCTGTTGTTATGGACTGCTTGGATCTTCTTCTTGTGTGTATTACATACGTGTCCCCATGCGAGAGACGCATAAGTTAATACCGGTAGGATTATACTATTTATCAATCTTAACCTTGTTTTGAGTGTTAGTTTACTTTTTCTGCCTGTGAGTCCTCTTAGATTCGCTCTTGCTATGTTGGCCTTCTGGACTGTGGCTTCTACGTGTTTTTGGAAGGTTAATCCTTTATCCATAATGACTCCTAGGTATTTGGCTTCGTTTTTCCACTCGATGGGCCTGTTCTGCACCCTCAATTGTTCCTCTGGCTGCTGTCTCCCTTTCTTGTATAGAACCGCTTGTGTTTTCTCTGAATTTATGGCTATCTTCCATTTGATACACCATGCTTCAATTTCTTCTAGTGCAGTTTGTAGGTTGGTCACTGCTATATCTGCGTTTCTATGCTTGGCCGCTATTGCTGTATCGTCGGCGTAGAGGCTCATGAGGGTACCTGGTGTTCTAGGTACATCTGCGGTGTATATCGTGTACAGCAGGGGTGACAAGACCGCTCCCTGTGGTACTCCAGCCTCCGGGATTCCGAGTTCGGACAGGACTTGTCCTATCCGAATCCTGAACCTCCGGCCGCCCAAGTACGACGAGATTAGCCTCGTCATCGCTCCGCTGTACCCGTAATCCCGCATTTTGAATAGGAGCCCCTTGTGCCAGACTCTGTCGAATGCCTTGCTTACATCCAGGAACGCTGCTCCAGTGTACTGCTTATCATTGAAACCGGCTGCTATGTACTCGGTTAGCCTGAGGACTTGTAGTTCGCTGGAGTGCTCTGCTCTAAATCCGAATTGAGCCTCTGGGATGATATTTAGTCGGGTTGTTTCCGCTTGCAGTCTGCTGAGGATGACTCTTTCCACTATCTTGCTGATCGCTGGAAGTAAGCTGATTGGCCTGTAGTTCTGTGGGAATGTGTGATTCTTGCCAGGTTTTGGAATCATGATGACACGGGCCTCTTTCCATCTGTTTGGGAATGTCTTGAATCTTAATATTGCGTTTATAATATTTGTGAAATACACTATAGCTTTTCTGGGCAAATATTTTAGGGCTCTGTTGGTTATTTCGTCGAGGCCAGGCGCTTTTCTCGGTGAACTATTTTTGATATGTTCATTGATTTCTTCCGGTGATGTTGGGGGGATGAAGTCCTCTGGGTCTTCTGGTCCTTCTTCTTGTTCTTCGACTTCTTCCAGGAAGTCGTCGTCTTCATCTTGGTGGAAGTTCAGTCTGCATTCATCTTCGAGTGTAGTCCTCATTGCCTCTGCTTTATCTTCTATGGTGTATACCATGCCGTATCTTCCATGTAGTGGGGGGATGGGTTTCCTGTCGCTTCTCAACATTTTCTGGAGCTTCCAGACATTTTTCATGTTTGAGTCTTGTTCTTCCATCTCTTGTACAAAGTTGTCCCATTTTTCGCTACGGTGGAGTTTTAGGGCCGTTTGGACCTCCCTATTTAAAATATTTGCCCAGGATTTATCTACTCTGTTTCTTGTTCTTTTTGCTGTTTTCTTTGCTCTATTTTTTTCCCTTATCAACTCTTGTGTTTCTTGTGGTATGTCTTTGAACCTTCCCATGAATATCTCGACATCTTCCTCTGTTGTGCTGTTTCTAATTGCCTCTTGGATGATATTTTCGAACTCTAGGACTTTTCCTTCTATTTCTTCTGGATTGTTTATTACTGGCACTATGTTTATTCCTTCACTTACTAACCTTTTGTAGTTAGTCCACTTTATTTTCTTTTTTGTTCTTTTTGGCGGGTTTGTCTCTTCCCATGTTCCGATTTCTAATAGGATGGGGTGGTGGTCAGTTGATCCTTCGTCCAGCGTGATTAATTCTGATTGCAGTCCTAGGTTTTTGGCTACAACTAAGTCGATGTGTGTCGGAAGTGCGTTTCCTGGGTAGTGGGTAGGTTCTTCTGGGCCCATTGCCATTGTGTCTTCGTTGTTTTCTATGTATCTGTTTAGTAGTCGTCCATTCCTGTTCGTAGCTCTGTCGTTCCAGTTGGGGGATCTTGCATTCAGGTCTCCTATTATGATGGATGGTTCGGCGATGTTTAGGAACGCATCTAGGTCATCGTCCATTAAAGGGTCTTGTGGTCTTACGTAGGCTGATGTGATCCTTATTGCGCCTTGCCTCATGTTAACTTCTATTGTTGTGGCTTCCATGTTGACCAGTGGTGGAGTAGTGTAACTGGTGTGTCTAATACCCTTCTTTACTAGGATGGCCGTTCCTCCTGATCTTCTAGTGAGGTCGTTCCTATATACGTCGTATCCAGGAAACTTTAGGTTGAAGTTGTTGGTCAGTTTTGTTTCCTGAATTGCTACGATGTCCATCTCGTATCTGTTGGCGAGTTCATCTAGTATGTTCTGATTTGTGGTTATGCCGCCCGGGTTCCAGGAGCCTATCCTCAAGTATCCCCTCTCTGCCATTAGTTCTGTGCCTGCCTGGTGCTGAGTATCACCTCTTGGACTACCTTAGTCACGATGTTTGTGACCATCCTGACTAGGTACTCTTCGTCTGGGAGGGTTGGTCGGTTGGACGGTGTGTTGTTCTGCGCTGGTTGGTCTCCCTGCGTGGCTTTCGCGTAGGATACCCCGGTTGTCTGCTGTCTTCGGTTTGGTGGTGGTCGCTGTTGTGACCTCTGTGGTGGAGGCCTCCCCCAGGTTGGGCACCTAGGACATCCTCTGTAGTTGGCTGGGTGGCTCCCATTGCAGTTGGCACACGTTGCCTTGACTTCTCTGGCTCTCTGGCACTGCTTTGAGTGGTGTTCTTCGCCGCACTTCACACATCTCGGGTCCTTGTGACACGAGTTCTGGGCGTGATGGTACCCTTGGCAGTTGAAGCACTGCGTCGGTCCTGCTGCCTTGTGTAGGTCCTCTACCACAACTTTCATGTGGCACAGGTTCGTTACCCGCTTTGCTTTTTCCACGTCTTCCTGATCCAGTGTCATGACAAACATGGGTAGTGGCCTCCTTTTCCCTACTCTCGTAGACATGTTACGTGCTGTGTGGCAGGTTATTCCATATTGGTTTGCCATGTCTTCTTGGATTGCCTTCTCGGTGGTATTCGTGGGCAATCCTCGTAACACTAATTTTGGTTTCCTGTCTTCGTCGAGTGGAAAGGCTATCCATTGTAGCCTCTTTTTCTCTTTGGCGGCGTATGCTTCTGCATATTCCTCCACTATCCTTGTCATCTTTCTGTAGTCATCCGGGCTTTTAGCCTGGATGAGCGTCTCTCTGCCACTTCTGGAGATTTTGTTTGTGGTGATGATGCCTTTGCCCTGGGCTATGGTAAGAATAGCCCCTGTCTCGCTGACACTCTGTAACTTAATTACAGGCGGTTTTCTGTATGGTGTTACCTGGTTTTCAGGTAACACGGCTTCTTCGGCGTCTTCTTCGTTTTGGTTTGTTTCCATTGACACTGTATCAGTTTGACTGGAAGCGGCAAGCGCGTCCCTATCTGTGCTCGTGGATGGCACTGGTTCCTCGGGGAGGGGTAGCTGTACCTGGGGAGCTAGTTTCATGGCTTTTTCTTGGTTGGACGTCCATGTGGCGTCTTCCTCGTCGGTTAGTGGAAGGTGTGTCACCAGGGGTGGAAACTCTTCCTTTCTCTTTTTCCTCTGTTGGGTGGACGCCTCCTTCGTCGAGGTGGTAGCCTTCTGGCTGGGTGGTCGAGTCTGCTCGGTGGTCATCTTTTTGGTGGCAGGCTGCTCTACTGGTGGCTTTTTGTCCGTCTTTTCGGGGTTTTTCTTCTCCGATTTCTTTGCGAGTTGTTTCTGGAGAGCTATCAACTCGTCGAATCTGGCATCCATCTTTTCGCTCATTCGTCGAATCTCCGTATTCAGCTCTTTGATCTCTGCCTTCTGTTGTGCGATCACCTCTTCGTATTTTTTGTTGTTTGCATCAACGTTTGCTGCAAATTCTTTCATCAGGGTTCTGAGTCGGTTGATTTCTGCGTTGGCCTTTGTCAGCTCGTCTTCGCTGGCGGCATCCTCTTCAACCCGCTGACGTTTGGTAGTGCCCCCGCCTTCGGCGCCTGGGACGTCTTCGTCCATGTCCTCGACTTCCTGGGTGGCCTCGATGTTCTGGGAATCCTCGACTTCCTGGGTGGCTTCGGTGACGTTCTCGGTGGTCTCGACGTTCTGCGTGGAGTCCTTGCCTTTTGACTTCTTTTTCTTTTTTCTTATTCTACGATTTTGGATCGTAAAACCGTCTTTTCCATCTTCCTGGTCGCTCGAGTGGTCATCGCTGCTCTCTTCAGGGTGCTGTAACAGGAGGGACTCTTTAGAGTCTGCATATCTTGGCGGGGAAAGCGCCTTGGATCTGGGGGGTGACCGAGATCTGACTCGTGTCATCTTTGGTTGGGAGCGGTAACCTAACTTTTAGAAGAAGCCTTTTTTTCAGCCGATTGGCCCGACACCACATCGACTTCAGGGTTGGCTCCCTGCACAACAGCGCGGTAGTTCTCGTACCTAGACAGAACTAGGTACGGGATCCTCTTGATTTTCTCAACTCTCTGACCTTAGGGGCCGGGGCTGCAAGATGTATTCTAAATAACTACACCTTGCAGTGTCGAGGCACAGTGTTTTAAACTGTACCCATTCCTAACGGAGGCACAGAGAGTATCCCGTAGCGGGCTCACGTCGAGCCCGCTATTGCTTATTCTGCTTTCCAACCCTTGTTTGCAATGTCTCAGAAAATTCAATGAAATCAAACTTCCTGAGTTTCACCACATCCAAGAGGTTGGCTTTTGCCTCTGCTTCCACGTCTTCGCGTCTAGCGAGAGCGAGCGCTCTAGTGTTGCTGTGCTTACATTCACAGCCGTACTAAGAAGTACGTTACACCAAAGCACTTCCCTCTCCTCGACTTGTTGCGCTGCTACTGCTGCTCGTCCGCACTCTGCACGTCTTGTCTCTTCGGCGGCTACCGAGAGACCTTTTACTTAGAGAGTTACTCCCGCTCAGTACGTTTCGGCGCCTGACATATTATAGTCCATTCTTTAACGGTAAAATATTGCAAAACCTCTAAATTTTAAAGAACCGCTTGGATTGACATGAAATTTGGCATACTCATAGCTAACAAGTCAAAGAGAAAAAGTGATATTGTGCCGATATGTGCTTTTGCCCTGGGGGTAGTTTTCACCCCCTCTTAGGGGTGAAAAAATATTCGTCCAAAGAAAGTCAGAAAATGGATAAACTGGCTAATTTTAAGTAACTTTTCTTCTATAGAGTTTTTTCACTAAGTCAATACTTTTCGAGTTATTTGGCAGTGAATATGTTCATTTTTTCAACAAAATATCCACGCTTTTAGACGGTTTTTCGTAAATAACTCAAATAGTAAGTATTTTGTCGAAGAAACATTCGTAGGGAAAATATAGCCTGTAAAAAATTTAAAAAAATGGTGTATATATCACGTCTCTACACCTAGTAGAAGCAGAGTTATAGCTAATGAAAAATAGGTTCATATTCGTCAAATTCCAAATGGAATACTTTAACGTGAAATAACCAAAAATTAAGCACATTTCGGGGAAAATTCATTACAACTTATTTAAAGCGTTTAAAAAAAGCTTCATTTTTGTTTTATAAAAAAAAATTTCTAACATCAAAATTAAACAAGTTACGCTCAAAATAAAGTTAGTCCCTTTTGGTTTTGGTAAAAAAATCGAGAAAATCACCCCCTAATTAGTATCCTAAATGAACTTAATCGTTACGACTTCACAAGTTTCTTGACTCGTTTATATTGTTTATACGATCTGTAAGTCTCATCGGCTCAAAGTCCTTATTAATGAAAGGGCTGTAGTTAACAGGGGTTGAGCAAGTCACTGATCACGAATATATGCACATTTAGAAACACCAAATCTTAATCAATTTTTGTCTAACAGAAAAACAAAAAAATACATGATATTCAGAAAAGCAAATCTGACTTTTTTTGTTTTTCGAGATTTTTGGTACCTCTAACAATTTTTAAGTTATTTTGAAAAAAAGAATATATTTCAAAATTTAAATTTTTAAAAATTTTACTTTGAAACCAAATTTTTTCAAAAATAAGCACTTTGAATCGATGAAACTTACAGATCATATAAACACAACATAAGTAAAATAATTTGTGGAGCGGTAACGATTAATTTTATTTAAGTTGCTAATTAGGGGGTGGTCTTCCCGATTTTTTTTTGCAAAAACAAAAGGGACCAACTTTATTTTGAGCGTAACTTGCTTAAATTTAGTGCTACAAAGTTGTTGTAAAAACAGAAATAAAGCTTTTTTTAAACACTTTAAAAAAGTTATATTGGGTTTTCCCCAAAAAGTGCTTAATTTTTTGGATATTTCACGTCGAATTATTCTATTTAAAATTTGGTTATTTATGAATCTATTTTTCATTGGCTATAACTCTGGTTCTACGAGATCCAGAGACCTAACGCGTACACCATTTTTTTTACTTTTTAATAATCAATATTTTTCCTAAGGACGTTTTTTTCGACAAAATACTTACTTTTTGAGTTATTTGCGAAAAATCGTCTAAAAATGTGGTTATTTTGTTGAAAAATGAACTTATTCACTCGCAAATAACTCGAAAAGTGTTGATTTGGCGAAAAAGCTCTATAGAACAAAAGTTACTTAAAATTAGTCAGTTTACCCATTTCCGGACTTATTTTGGACATATATTTTTCACCCCCAATAGGGGGTGAAAGTCACCCCCAGGGCAAAAGCACACATCGGCACAATATCACTTTTTTTCTTTGACGTGTAAGCTATACGTATGCCAAATTTCATGTCAATCCAAGCGGTTCTTTAAAATTTAGAGCAAAAACCGTGAAAGAATGAACTAATACAAACTTGAGGCGTACGAATTTCAGTACTGTTTATTTTGCCGCATACCGTATTATATGCCGCTTCTTACTTTATTCTGATAATGTCGTTTAAATTTATTTGCTCCATTATTACATGGCAAAATGTGTTAACAAAAACTAATATTTCAAGTAAAGTGGTACAGGAATCCGATGCTATACCTCTTCTTCTTGTAGTGCCTATCCGTTTCGGATATTGGCGAGCATCATGGCAATCTGTACTTTGCATACTGCTGCTCTGAAAACATTTGTGGTTGTTGTGATGAACCACGTACGTAGATTGTTCAACCGGGAAATTCTTCGCCTTCCTGGTTTTCGTTTTCCTTCTACTTTTCCTTGTAAGATTAGTTGCAGCAGTCCACATCCCTCGCTGTTCCTCATGATGTGACCGAGATATTCGATTTTGGCTTTTTTTATTGTGGTTAACTGCTCTTTTTCTTTTTGCATTCTCATCAAAACACCCTGATTAGTAACGTGATGGGTATATGATATCTATAGATATCTTCAGAATTCTACGATAAAGCTACATTTTGAAAGCCTTAATTTTCTTCCAGGTGGCGTCTGTGAGAGTAACATCGTAGTAACCTGATTTTTATGAGTATTGATAAATCATGACATTTGAATAGCTTAGCCATTTTTTGAAATGCAGATCTTGCTTTCTCTATCCTACATTTGATTTCTACCTAATGCTATATAAGTGAGCGGCAGCAACCCAACGTTATACCGACCACGAAAATCAACTTTAAGGTGAATGACCAATTTTGCTGATTATGTAATTATTTATGTTTTGAGGTTGCTGAATCTGAATATGAACTTTTTTATTATCTAGAGTTGGTGGAACATGTTTCAAAATCAAATTTTATACAAAAATGCGAAAAATCAATTTTGATGATTTTTCAACTTTACCTCGCTATATCTTTGGTCGCTGTAAATATTTCCTTTTGAAAATTTTACTGTGTCATCTATGAAGTAATTAGACGACAACGAGCTTTGTCCAAAATGTTTAAACAAATTAAAAGAGGAGTTGTTAATTTTTAAACATTCTGTCGTCAGATTTCGTTAGTTTCATGTTTACTTAAAAAAGTTGAGTGACAAACTTTTTATCCTATAGTTTTAACCAACACAGCAATAAAGTATAATTAATGAAGAAGTTTTCCGGGAAATTTTAAGTCAAAATATGCAATAGGGAAAAAGTCATATGACTTTATAGGCGAGCGGCTCACCCCAAAAAATAGCTTATTTCTCGATATACTGTGTGGGGTGATGACCACGGTGTGGTGAATGGCTAATTTTGGTCATACTGTATGTTTTTGATGGTACTGAATACGAAAATTAGGTTTATTTTGAATTTTACGTGGGGAACATTAATTTTACCATAAAAATAACAAAAAAAATGAAATCACATTTTTCTGCGTTTAACTCGCTACAACTCTGTTCCATTTTAATATTTTTTTCTGAAATTTTTATAGTATATATTTCTTACCTTTCTGAAGACAATGAAACCTGTCTTAATCTTTCTGTCTTATTGTAGTATAAGTTATGAATTGTTTAAAGTAAATGTGCAGATTCCTGAATTGGAAAGTTTAATCGCAAAAGTTGAGTGAGAAAATTTGAAATTCAGCTTTTTAATCAAGTTTGTGTTAAAATATAGGGTACAAAGAATAAAATGTTTTAGAGACAAAAAAATGGCGTAACTTTTAATTTTAAGTAAAACGTGATTTAATTTTTTTTATTTTTAAGGTAAAATTGCGATTTTGACAATATTCCCCCATCTAAAATTTAAAATAAACCTCATTTTCGTTTTCAGCATCGTCAAAAATATAAAGTAAGATCAAAATTAGCTATTCACCACACCGTAGTCAGTATCTCGAGAAATAAGCGTTTTTTGTGGGAGTGCCACTCGTCTATAAAGTCACATAACTTTTTTCCTATTGCGTATTTGGACTTGAAATTTTCCATAAAACTTCTTCATGAATTATATTATATTGCTGTGTTGGTTAAAATTGTAAACTAAAAAGTTTGTCACTTAACTTTTTTAAGTAAACATGAAACTAACGAAATCTGGCGACAAAATGTTAAAAATTAACAACCTCTCTTTTAATTTGTTTCAACATTTTGGACAAGGCTAAATGACATTAAAATTTTCAAAAAGAAATATTTACCGCGACCAAAGGTACAGCGAGGTAAATACGAAAAATCATCAAAAATGATTTTTCGCATTTTTGCAAAAAATTTGATTTTTGAACATGTTCCACCAATTCTAGATAAAAATTACCTTCATATTCGGATTCAGCGACCTCGAAAATAAAAAATGACCAAAATTTGCCATTCACCTATCATGGTCGCTTTTCGATTTCTAAGCCTCAAATTAGGGGTGTGCCGCTCGCCTAATATTACTAATATTATTTTAATTGAAATGATGAAACATGAAAAAAGATTTTGTGTTAACAACAAACAATTTGACCTCTTATTCTGGCCTGATGATGGGACATAAATTAAAAGGCCCGAAACCGGTAGCCAATTTTTTAACAACAATAAAGGATAATATTGTGAGTATTGACCCTTTTCTTTACCTAACTACTGTATTATTTTAATCTTGGGGCAGACTACAACATACGTATCAGATATTAGATCAAATGAAGGTTTTAACGATATTTTACAAGAGTTTTCCTTTGTTTCCACTGATCAATGTGGTTAGATTAATACACATTAATAAATAAAAATAGTACTTTCTTCTGGTACTTCCCCATTTGTACATCTTTATGGGAAAAAGTATACAAAATAGTAAAAAAGTAGATACATAAATATTTAGCTACTGGTAACAGTCTATATCTTCCAATTGTTCTTAATTGCTATTTAAATATATTATATTATGTCAAGCAAGAATTTTTATTAAAAAGTAGGTTACAAATACATAGATATATAATTTTCTTTTGAAAAATTATACGAATTTGTAGCCCTGTGAATGAGGTCAACAAGGTCGTTATATTTCAATAAATTATATGAGATTAGTTTATTTATCACCGTCAAAAAATATCGTTTTAGTTATTCAAGAAATTGCAATAAAAATGAAAGAACAGAGAGATACTGAATAAAAATTTTATGACTTCCAAATTATTTAAATTTTATAGACTGTGCTTAGTTTATTGGATACATATTTAATCCTATAGGAACTGACTACAACTAAAAAACTCGGCGATGACCTTTCACTTAATAAAGAAATGCTAATATGAGTTTCTTATGAGTGTAAGCGTGCCATTAACCTTTAATTTATATTTATTATACTGTAACATTTCTATTACAGACGTTCGACAGACGCATTTTAAGAATGCCGTGGGTGGATCTTGTGACTAATGTTGATGTGCTACCTAGAATGAGCAAGGAATGGTATGGTCAAAGATAGCAGAGGAGGTCGAAGACAGTGTTCCTTTCCTAGGAACATACGAGATTGAACAACATTGGGCTCTAATGGCTTTGTAATTTCTTATGTGTTTTATTTATATTTTATGCCGAGAGAGAAACGTGAAAGTGTGACTTTTCTTATTAATTTATTTGACAACTTCTTAAAACAATATACTAATCGTAAAACTAAACTAGATAGATGGTTACCCACAACAACGGATTATATGTAGTGTATATACTAGATTCTAGTGTCCCAACATTCTCCGGACCCAGGAATCAGGTGGCAGTGAATCTATGTGGAGTCTTCAATGTTCTTCCATACCTTGACTTTTTAACCTTTTCTGACTTATCTTGTTCTGTTGATTCTTCTTTGTCTTCTCTTAAATTTTCTTGAATATCATTGATAGGTAGTTCAACTCTATATAGTCGTAGACATGGACGAACCAATACATCATTTTTTGTCTTTACTTTTGCGACCCTTTGGATGCCATCTTGCCCAGAATATACTTCAATGATTTTGCCCATGGGCCAGTTTATTCTTTTGGCGTTGTCGGAACCAACCATTACTACATCACCAACCTTCACAAAATCTTCTCTTCTTTGACCATAATTTACTAGTTCCGCAAGGTATTCTTTCCTAAATCTGTCGCGTAACATTTGCCTTAAATTTTGAATATGACGAAACCTACCTTTAAAAAATTCTGAATCCACGATGTCTAAATCAACAACCTCATCGGAATTACCCTGTAATGGCTTTAAAAAACTTGATGGGGTTAAAACCTCAAACTCATCGACTTCAGAAACATAGGTAAGTGGTCTTTGATTTATCACCGACTCTATGTCGCATAACACTGTGTACAGCTCTACATAATGCAACGATGCTTTCCCCAGTTGTCGGCGCAAAAGTTCTTTTACTACTCTTACTAACCTCTCCCACCACCCGCCCCACCAAGAAGCGGAGGGTGGATTAAAAATCCATTTTATTCGTCTTGTACCTGAAAATTGCTCTATTTCTACCCAATTTAACTTTCCAAAAATATTGTCACTCCCATGAAAATTTGTCCCATTGTCCGAATATATGATTTTAGGCCTCCCCCTTCTACTAATAAAGCGACGAAGAGCGTATAAAAATGCTTCAGTAGAGAGAGATTTCACGTTCATTCTCGATCCGGTCGTCGAAGAGTAAGGTCACTGCTAGCACACCCCACTCTTACCGACGAACAGCGAGAAGCCTGAGAGCACCAAGTGCTGAAGAAGCGGCGCACGGTTAGCCCTAAGCGATTAGTTTGGACTCAGTGTGAAAAACCAACGACGCTTGGCCGTGTAAACCAAAAAGGTAGACGGATTGCGGGGTTTCAGAGGAATACTCTGGCCCTGGGCTCGAGCGAGTTCGCTCGCCCCGAACTCTACCTAGCGTTCACACACGGCTCCAAGAACAAGTGCGAGTAAGGGGGCCAAACTAACCGCGAAAAAGGCTTACAACGAGGGACCCACCAGCAGCAGGGTAAACTACACCCATCAGGTAGATATAGTCACTGTCTAAACGCCGGAAAAGCACGGAGGGGTGGACAAGCCACCTTTATCCCTGGGGTTTACCCCCCAGAACACCTTGAGGCTGAGGTGCCCTCCGATCGCTAGACTTGCATCCTCCCAATTGTCATGCCTTCATCAGTAAGGTCCGTCAGTTCCACCCGGTTGCTTCGTCCTCGGACGACGACCTCGACAAGTGTTGCCACCACCACTACCACCACTACAGCCAACCAGTTTGCTTCCTTGCAACAGGAAGGCACTGTACCCCCATCCAGAGGCTACAACCGTGTCACGGCGGAGCTGGACCTCGAGACGCTTAGCGCGGAGATGCAAATCGTCCGCGATAAGTATCGCGAGGCCTACCTCCGCATCGAGCGGAACGACGCCTCCAACCCCCTTCTGCAGCGATATGCAAACGATTTTCCGCCTTTAACACCAGCACAGGCTGGTCCTCAGCGTCAGAGCGCTCGGAATAGGCATTGTGCTATACCAAAAATTCCAACCCAACCGTCTAAACAAGCACCCCAACAATCTCAACAACAACCCACGCAACAGCAACCCTCTCAACAACAAGCATCCATCAGCGCTTCCAACAATCCTGAACCCAACGATTTCGTCTTCCAAAGAAGACAACTAAGACAAATGTCTTACGCCAATGCCGCAGCCAATCCACGACCCAAAACTCAAGCCAGAAACCAAAATGTCATAAACGCCATAAACGATCCTACACTGTCCGAATATCTTATCAAAGATCTCCCAAAAGATCTGTGTAACAAACGCACCTTCTTTCGGCAAATAAATGCCACCACTCTCTTAGCCAACAAAATCCATTCTTGTAAAGTACTCTCTCATGGCATCGCACACCTTCGACTTTTCAATCCGATAAATGCAGGGGATATAGAAAAAGCTATCCACACAGCAACTGGCCAAACCATGGTTACGGTTCACAGCCGTAGCAGAAATGCTAACACTTCCACTAAAGAGCCCACCTACCTCCTCTGCATTACTGGTATCGACGTGGATTACTCCGAGCAGGAGGTCACCGACTTGCTCACAGAACAACAATTCCCAGTCGAAAGACTGTGGAGAGTCAAAGCCTATAAAACAGGCAAGGACTCTAAAGTGATCAAGGTGGTGACCAAATCCTTGGAGAAATTCACGTCAGCATTGAGCCGAGGCATAACTCTAGATGGTGAAATCTACAATGCCGAACTTCCACATGGCTCCGACCCTACAATCCCCACCCCAAAATATTGCAGCAAATGCTGCATTAACGGACACTCCATCGACGAATGCCCTCAAAAAGCATTCGTCTGCCCCCACTGCGGCGGCAACCACAAATCCAGCGCCTGCACCAAACAGCAGGAACCCAAATGCCCGAATTGCGGCGGTGACCTCCCCGCATACTCCAACAAGTGTCCACAAAGACACACCATCCCCTCCGCCCAACACGAAATACAGCCACTAACGATCGAAAGATCATTCCCCCCTTTCGAACTCCCAACAGAAACAAAGAACATCTTGTCGATTCAGACTGCTCTGTTGCTGAACTTCTTGTCGACACCGACATACTAATTCCAAAACAACCAAACCCTCCAAGATCTATAAGAGACTATCGTCACGCTAACTGGACTGAATTCCAAAACTTCATCACACAAAATCTCCCTATGTTAGGCGAACTCGATACTAACGATAGTATCGACACCAGTGCAACCGAAATCGAGAACCTCATCACTGAGGCGATCACGCACGCAATTCCACTCAAACAAATAACATATACATCACCGGCACTTCCACAATACATCATTGCCAAAATCCAACAAAAACTACGTCTTCTACGTCAATACAAGGCCAACAGAAACCCACTAATCAAAACAGAGTACAACCGGATCTGTGCCAGGATAAAGAGGGAGATATCTGTCCTAACGGCTCGCCGGTGGGAAGATGCTACCTCAAAACTGGACTACAGAGACGGAGGTAAATTCTGGCAAAAATTCAAAGTCCTAACAAAACAAAAACTATCTCAACCATCCCATCTGTTGGTCAACAATCACATAGTCAATTCCCCAGAAGGGAAAGCCGAAGCATTCAGAAATTCGCTTCAAAACAATTTTCAAACTCCAGATAACCCGAACTTTGATCGCATATTTAAATTCAACACAGAATACATTGTAAATGTTACTCTCAACCACTACATTCCAGTCTATGATCCTATCATGGACCCCCTCACAGACAGGGAAACGGAGAGCTTTTGCCAAATCGGCAAAAACAGCGCTCCCGGACCTGATGGCATCAACCGAAGGTGCCTCAAAAAACTTCCAGAGAGTATCATTCCTCTTCTAACTAAAATATTCAATGCATGTCTCAAAAACAGCCACTTTCCTACTCCTTGGAAGGTGGCCAACACCATCATGCTTTTGAAAAAAGGCAAACCCCCAACCGACGTGGAATCCTATAGACCAATTTCATTAATCAATACTCTGGGTAAGGTTCTTGAGCTAATCCTAAAAGAGAGGCTCAATGACTTTCTCGAAAACCACAATATCATACCAAAATTCCAATACGGATTCCAGTCAGGTAAATCTACTAAACATGCATTAATAGATTTCACTACCAAAGTTACTCAAACCATCAACGATGGTTCATTCGCCATAGCCACATTTCTGGATGTGCAGAAGGCTTTCGACCAGGTCTGGCACGACGGGCTTGTTCGGAAACTTCTGGACATCGGGCTACCATTGCAATTTACAAAAATTGTACACTCCTACCTCCACAACCGTACTGTCAGAGTTAAAATAAGCGATCCAAGGTCCACCCCCTTCACTCCACAAGCTGGAGTTCCCCAGGGTTCAGTCCTAGCACCGCTGTTGTACATCATCTACAACAGCGACATCACTAACCAAAATATCCCAGGTACTCGGCTGTTTCTCTATGCAGACGACACGACTCTGCTCTCAACAACCTCTCGATACAACCCAAGACTCCTCTTCAGAAGAGCCCAGGCTCTGTTGGACGGCGTCGGCGAATGGTGTTGTAAGTGGAGAGTCACGCTGAACGCGAACAAAACAACAACAATTGTGTTTCGCGCCCCTTCTGTGTCAAATAGAATCATACGCAATGAAGACGACCAATATCCACTGAGACTGTTGGGAGAAAGGCTTGTTGTTAGCCCGACTGCGAACTATTTGGGAGTACTGTTTACCAGGACTCTCAACTGGGACGCAGATCTAAAGGCAACTTTAGATAGGGTAAGGAACAGGGCCAGACTTCTCAACGCTCTCTCGGGAAAAATTGGCAAGACACACAAGAAGACTCTCATTCACACTTACAAGACCTTTATTCGACCCGTCATGGAGTACAAATCATGTATCTACTCTCTTTGTTCAAGACAAAAACAAGAGAGGTTGTTGAGAACAGAACGTAGAATCTTGCGTAGATGCAACTATGAGCACTGGCGATATCCCTCAAACGAAATCCATAACATCTCGAACACCCCCAAAATCACCGAGAGAATAAACTCTCTGAACAGGAACTTCACAATCAAAGTAATCAACGGCCCCCCTTCCGACACACAAGAATCTCTCAAATGTTCCTGTTCATCTTCCGGCCACGTACTCCACCGAAAGCCCAAACGCAAAAAGATTCATGTACCGTCCGCTCTAATGCAAACATGCATTGACGAACTCCCGGTGGAGTACGAAAACATCCTTGAGGCTACCCCGTTAGCCTACCGTACCCACCTCTAACATTTCCTCTTCCCTACCCCGAACAGGGAGAAGTTGGTTTTTTGCGGTTTCCCAACTTCATTGCACAATTATACCTGTTCGTCCCAAGAAAATAGCCGCAACTATTTTCTCCACTTGAACGCACACTGTCCACGCTGCACTCAAAGCCACCTCCTGACCGCCGACGAGGGACGCAGGTTCGCCTGTCGTGGTACAATGGTTTCTAGGGAGACTGGTCGAGAGCAAAGCACGGACAGTACACGTAAATGTCTATGGAACCAACAACAATCCATCAAACTTTCTTCTCTGTTGACTTCTTAGCCTTCTGGACACCACCGTCCGGCATAACCCAGGAACCAAGAACACCAGGACACGGCGCTTGCCCCAGTGTGTTTTTCGGACTGTTTGCTTTTGCTGCCAACACAATACATTCACCTCAAACCCTGAAGAGGACAAAATCCTAAACGGGGAAGCACATTGAACGCATTTCTTCTAAACATTATCTAGACAAGCAAATCAAACAATGTGGCTGAGAGATTTCACATTCTCGATCCGGTCGTCGAAGAGTAAGGTCACTGCTAGCACACCCCACTCTTACCGACGAACAGCGAGAAGCCTGAGAGCACCAAGTGCTGAAGAAGCGGCGCACGGTTAGCCCTAAGTGATTAGTTTGGACTCAGTGTGAAAAACCAACGACGCTTGGCCGTGTAAACCAAAAAGGTAGACGGATTGCGGGGTTTCAGAGGAATACTCTGGCCCTGGGCTCGAGCGAGTTCGCTCGCCCCGAACTCTACCTAGTGTTCACATACGGCTCCAAGAACAAGTGCGAGTAAGGGGGCCAAACTAACCGCGAAAAAGGATTACAACGAGGGACCCACCAGCAGCAGGGTAAACTGCACCCATCAGGTAGATATAGTCACTGTCTAACGCCGGAAAAGCACGGAGGGGTGGACAAGCCACCTTTATCCCTGGGGTTTACCCCCCAGAACACCTTGAGGCTGAGGTGCCCTCCGATCGCTAGACTTGCATCCTCCCAATTGTCATGCCTTCATCAGTAAGGTCCGTCAGTTCCACCCTGTCGCTTCGTCCTCGGACGACGACCTCGACAAGCGTTGCCACCACCACTACCACCACTACAGCCACCACTACAGCCAACCAGTTTGCTTCCTTGCAACAGGAAGGCACTGTACCCCCATCCAGAGGCTACAACCGTCTCACGGCGGAGCTGGACCTCGAGACGCTTAGCGCGGAGATGCAAATCGTCCGCGATAAGTATCGCGAGGCCTACCTCCGCATCGAGCGGGACGACGCCTCCAACCCCCTTCTGCAGCGATATGCACACGATTTTCCGCCTCTAACACCAGCACAGGCTGGTCGTCAGCGTCAGAGCGCTCGGAATAGGCAGGGCGCTATACCAAAAATTCCAACCCAACCGTCTAAACAAGCACCCCAACAATCTCAACAACAACCCACGCAACCCTCTCAACAACAAGCATCCATCAGCGCTTCTAACAATCCTGAACCCAACGATTTCGTCTTCCAAAGAAGACAACTAAGACAAATGTCTTATGCCAACGCCGCAGCCAATCCACGCCCCAAAACTCAAGCCAGAAACCAAAATGTCATAAACGCCATAAACGACCCTACACTGTCCGAATATCTTATCAAAGATCTCCCAAAAGATCTGTGTAACAAACGCACCTTCTTTCGGCAAATAAATGCCACCACTCTCTTAGCCAACAAAATCCATTCTTGTAAAGTACTCTCTCATGGCATCGCACACCTTCGACTTTTCAATCCGATAAATGCAGGGGATATAGAAAAAGCTATCCACACAGCAACTGGCCAAACCATGGTTACGGTTCACAGCCGTAGCAGAAATGCTAACACTTCCACTAAAGAGCCCACCTACCTCCTCTGCATTACTGGTATCGACGTGGATTACTCCGAGCAGGAGGTCACCGACTTGCTCACAGAACAACAATTCCCAGTCGAAAGACTGTGGAGAGTCAAAGCCTACAAAACAGGCAGGGACTCTAACGTGATCAAGGTGGTGACCAAATCCTTGGAGAAATTCACGTCAGCATTGAGCCGAGGCATAACTCTCGACGGTGAAATTTACAATGCCGAACTTCCACATGGCTCCGACCCTACAATCCCCACCCCAAAATATTGCAGCAAATGCTGCATTAACGGACACTCCATCGACGAATGCCCTCAAAAAGCATTCGTCTGCCCCCACTGCGGCGGCAACCACAAATCCAGCGCCTGCACCAAACAGCAGGAACTCAAATGCCCGAATTGCGGCGGTGACCACCCCGCATACTCCAACAAGTGTCCACAAAGACACACCATCCCCTCCGCCCAACACGAAATACAGCCACTAACGATCGAAAGATCATTCCCCCTTTCGAACTCCCAACAGAAACAAAGAACATCTTGTCGATTCAGACTGCTCTGTTGCTGAACTTGTTGCCCGAACTTCGCGAACATATCGCTGCAATCACGGCTAATTTAATTAGCCAAGTCTACGACCACTCGACAGTGGTCCACGGGTACGGGAGCAATGTCACGGTGACATTCCGCTCCAACCACTAAAACCCTCCCTTTATGGATTTCACCCTAGGCACAGTCAACTGTCAGGGTCTCTCCAAAAAGAGACCCCTCATCAAGAATATCCTGTCGAAGCACAACATCCAGATCCTCGCACTCACAGATACTCTGTCGAAAAGCGATCCACACTTCGCAGGATATTCGATCATCCATCGAAGCCGCTGTCAGGTTTCACGTGGGAATGGTATTCTCGTGAAACACGGAATACCGCACACCACACACACATTCCCACAAAATTTTCGTCCACCTGATGTGGACTTCCTGGCAATTGACGTGCATATCCCCAATAACGAAACCCTCACGATAGTCTCTTACTACAAACACCCGGGTCAGCCACTCAGCAGGCACTTGCTTGAGTATTTTTCAACGCTTAGCAAGGCCGTGCTGATGGTTGACCTAAATTGTAGACATACTCAGTTTGGTGATCACCGTTTAAACCCAGAAGGCATCCGCCTCACGGATTATCTACTAGACCTTCCCATTTCAAGAATCACCAACACTGAATTCACGTTTTTGAACGCCAATGGGGCCTCTATTGTCGACCACATCCTAGTTACTAGTAACATTCTGGATCGGTTCGGGGATAGATGCCACATAGGCGATTCAATAACGTCAGACCACTTACCTCTTCTTGTCGACACCGACATACTAATTCCAAAACAACCAAACCCTCCAAGATCTATAAGAGACTATCGTCATGCTAACTGGACTGAATTCCAAAACTTCATCACACAAAATCTCCCTATGTTAGGCGAACTCGATACTAACGATAGTATCGACACCAGTGCAACCGAAATCGAGAACCTCATCACTGAGGCGATCACGCACGCAATTCCACTCAAACAAATAACCTATACATCACCGGCACTTCCACAATACATCATTGCCAAAATCCAACAAAAACGACGTCTTCTACGTCAATACAAGGCCAACAGAAACCCACTAATCAAAACAGAGTACAACCGGATCTGTGCCAGGATAAAGAGGGAGATATCTGTCCTAACGGCTCGCCGGTGGGAAGATGCTACCTCAAAACTGGACTACAGAGACGGAGGTAAATTCTGGCAAAAATTCAAAGCCCTAACAAAACAAAAACTATCTCAACCATCCCATCTGTTGGTCAACAATCACATAGTCAATTCTCCAGAAGGGAAAGCCGAAGCATTCAGAAATTCGCTTCAAAACAATTTTCAAACTCCAGATAACCCGAACTTTGATCGCATATTTAAATTCAACACAGAATACATTGTAAATGTTACTCTCAACCACTACATTCCAGTCTATGATCCTACCATGGACCCCTCACAGACAGGGAAACGGAGAGTTTTTGCCAAATCGGCAAAAACAGCGCTCCCGGACCTGATGGCATCAACCGAAGGTGCCTCAAAAAACTTCCAGAGAGTATCATTCCTCTTCTAACTAAAATATTCAATGCATGTCTCAAAAACAGCCACTTTCCTACTCCTTGGAAGGTGGCCAACACCATCATGCTTTTGAAAAAAGGCAAACCCCCAACCGACGTGGAATCCTATAGACCAATTTCATTAATCAATACTCTGGGTAAAGTTCTTGAGCTAATCCTAAAAGAGAGGCTCAATGACTTTCTCGAAAACCACAATATCATACCAAAATTCCAATACGGATTCCAGTCAGGTAAATCTACTAAACATGCATTAATAGATTTCACTACCAAAGTTACTCAAACCATCAACGATGGTTCATTCGCCATAGCCACATTTCTGGATGTGCAGAAGGCTTTCGACCAGGTCTGGCACGACGGGCTTGTTCGGAAACTTCTGGACATCGGGCTACCATTGCAATTTACCAAAATTGTACACTCCTACCTCCACAACCGTACTGTCAGAGTTAAAATAGGCGATCAAAAGTCCACCCCCTTCACTCCACAAGCTGGAGTTCCCCAGGGTTCAGTCCTGGCACCGCTGTTGTACATCATCTACAACAGCGACATCACTAACCAAAATATCCCAGGTACTCGGCTGTTTCTCTATGCAGACGACACGACTCTGCTCTCAACAACCTCTCGATACAACCCAAGACTCCTCTTCAGAAGAGCCCAGGCTCTGTTGGACGGCGTCGGCGAATGGTGTTGTAAGTGGAGAGTCACGCTGAACGCGAACAAAACAACAACAATTGTGTTTCGCGCCCCTTCTGTGTCAAATAGAATCATACGCAATGAAGACGACCAATATCCACTGAGACTGTTGGGAGAAAGGCTTGTTGTTAGCCCGACTGCGAACTATTTGGGAGTACTGTTCACCAGGACTCTCAACTGGGACGCAGATCTAAAGGCAACTTTAGATAGGGTAAGGAACAGGGCCAGACTTCTCAACGCTCTCTCGGGAAAAATTGGCAAGACACACAAGAAGACTCTCATTCACACTTACAAGACCTTTATTCGACCCGTCATGGAGTACAAATCATGTATCTACTCTCTTTGTTCAAGACAAAAACAAGAGAGGTTGTTGAGAACAGAACGTAGAATCTTGCGTAGATGCAACTATGAGCACTGGCGATATCCCTCAAACGAAATCCATAACATCTCGAACACCCCCAAAATCACCGAGAGAATAAACTCTCTGAACAGGAACTTCACAATCAAAGTAATCAACGGCCCCCCTTCCGACACACAAGAATCTCTCAAATGTTCCTGTTCATCTTCCGGCCACGTACTCCACCGAAAGCCCAAACGCAAAAAGATTCATGTACCGTCCGCTCTAATGCAAACATGCATTGACGAACTCCCGGTGGAGTACGAAAACATCCTTGAGGCTACCCCGTTAGCCTACCGTACCCACCTCTAACATTTCCTCTTCCCTACCCCGAACAGGGAGAAGTTGGTTTTTTGCGGTTTCCCAACTTCATTGCACAATTATACCTGTTCGTCCCAAGAAAATAGCCGCAACTATTTTCTCCACTCGAACGCACACTGTCCACGCTGCACTCAAAGCCACCTCCTGACCGCCGACGAGGGACGCAGGTTCGCCTGTCGTTGTACAATGGTTTCTAGGGAGACTGGTCGAGAGCAAAGCACGGACAGTACACGTAAATGTCTATGGAACCAACAACAATCCATCAAACTTTCTTCTCTGTTGACTTCTTAGCTTTCTGGACACCACCGTCCGGCATAACCCAGGATCCAAGAACACCAGGACACGGCGCTTGCCCCAGTGTGTTTTTCGGACTGTTTGCTTTTGCTGCCAACACAATACATTCACCTCAAACCCTGAAGAGGACAAAATCCTAAACGGGGAAGCACATTGAACGCATTTCTTCTAAACATTATCTAGACAAGCAAATCAAACAATGTGGCTGGCTGAGAGATTTCACCAGTTCCAAATGAAGCGCTCTGTATACTGCACACGTAAATAAAATTATCCACGTTTTTTCACCCCCCTTTAAATATAAGGGCCCTGCTAAATCTATACCTACAATCTCAAAAACCCCAGCATCGTTTATTCTATTAGCAGGTAAAGGAGCAAAAGGTGTTTCAATTGGTTTACCGTTTAACTTTTTACATGTGATGCATGAGTAAATTACAGAGTTTATAGTTGTCCTGGCTTTTATTAACCAAAAATTTTCTCTGATTATTCCTAAAAGTATTTTCGGACCAGCATGACAACTTTTTTCATGTTCTTCAACTAAAAGTTTTCTTACTATTATATTTTTGCTTGGAAGAATTATTGGGTACTTAAATTCTTGTGAAAAATCGCCATATGCAAGTCTGGTTTTTAACCTTAAAATTCCATTTTTGTCTTCAAATATTTTGAACTTCCTCAATCCCTTTAGATTTTCTGTTAAATTTTGAGTTTGTGCAAATTTTATTATGCATGTTTCAGCTCTTTCTAGTTCTTGAGCATTTAAGTAATGAAATTTGTTGCTTGTCTTAGCTTCTACACATGTTCTTCTTTTGTTCCTAACATTGTGGTAAAATCTAAGAATCCATCCTACTAATCTCCGTACTTTTGAAAATTTTCCAAAATAATTTAACTTTTGACAAAATTCTTCCGAATTTTCTGCTAGATTAGTATTAACTAATTTCATACATTCTTTCATTGCTTCTTCTTCTGTAGCGCTTACTTCTCCTTTTGGCCACATATTTTCTGGCTCTTTGAGCCATTGAGGGCCCTTCCACCATTGTTTTTCCAAAAGTTGTTTCCCGCTACATCCTCGTGATAAAACGTCACGTGGCGCCACTGATCTACTGCAGAATATTTTTTAATCTCTTTTACCCGGTTTCCTACAAAAGTATTCCAAAGACCCTTTGTTTTAATCCACGTTACGACAACCATCGAATCACTAGTAGTACGTTTTAAGCTCTGCAAAGTCTGCTACTTCTTTAACAGTTTCTAATAACCTAACACCTATCACAGCAGCCATTAATTCTAACCTAGGGAGAGTAATCGTTTTAATTGGACTTAAACGTGATTTTGCTAACAAAAGTTTAATTGAAATAGAATTTTGAAATTCTAGCCTAATAAAAACGCAAGCGGCATAAGAGTATTTACTAGCGTCAACGAAAACGTGAAGAGTTTTATTTATTATTAGGTTCTCTTCTTCTGGATATGCTAAATATCTATGTACGTTACAAAAATTGAGACACTTAACACTTTTTAACCAAATTTCGAAACGTTTTTTGATATCGTCAGGTAATTTTTGATCCCACGTCAATTTCAAGCTCCAAGTCTCTTGTAATAAGATTTTCGGTATTAACGTAAATGGAGCAGTGAAACCAATAGGATCGAAAACTCTCTGCGTTGCAGATAAAATGCCTCTTTTTGTTCTAGGAATCTCGTCAAGACTGTCTAAATTTTTTATATCACACGCTAAAGTGTCAGTTTGGTAATTCCACTGTATACCCAAAATAGAGATAACCTTATTTTCTAATTTTTCATTGACGCTAGAAACATACGTATCGTTATTTTCATTAAAAGTCCACCCCCTAAGAACAAATTTTGCATTCTTTAGAATTTCTGTTGACTCATCAATAAATTTTTTAAGTTCTGTTTCATTCCTAACGCTAAAAACACAATTGTCTACGTAAAATGCGTTAAGAAGTTGATTAGCTGTTTCTGTGTATGTTTTTTCCTTTTCTAAATGCAAATTAACTGTTGCTGCTAAAAGAAACTGACTTGGCTTTAGCCCAAAAACTACTCTACAATGTCTAAATATTTTTATTTCTCTTTTTTCATAGTTTTTCCACCACAAAAATCGTAAAAAATCCCTATCTTTCTCTGAAATGCTTATCTGCAAAAATGCCTTCGCTATGTCTGACGTTACCCCAATTTTATGTAACCTGAACTTTAAAATTAAAGGTATTATTAGCTCAATTAGATTTGGACCCTTTTCCAGTAAATCATTAAGAGAATTACCGTTACCATCTTTAGCTGATGCATCAAACACTGGTCGGATCTTCGTAGTTAAACTGGACTCTTTGACAACTGCGTGATGTGCCAAGTAGTGCATATTCTTTTCCAACGGCTCTTCTTCTACTTCTTCAATGATTCCTGTATTTTCCCAATCTTGAAATATATTGTCATACTCTGTAAGCTTGTTCAGAGAAACTAACCGTTTTGTGGTAGAAAAAAGTCGCTTTTCAGCTAAATTAAAATTAGAGGTTATAGCTGGATAACCTTCTGCCCATGGTAAACAAACTTCATATCTATTTTCACTATTTACCACAGTGCTTTCTTTAAATTTTTCTAACGTGCGAATGTCTAACTCTTCTCGACATTTCGTCTCTGCTGGATCTTTTATACCCAGAACATCTAAACTCCATAAAGTACTCAATGAGTCAGTAAAATAAGTTGAAACAAACGTGTTTATTTTATTATTACTTTTTTGTGTCCCCATAACGGTCCAACCAAACTTGGTTTCCAAAGCTACTAAAGAATCATTTATGTTTACCAAGTTTCCCGTTATGATGTGACCAAACATGTCTGCCCCTATTAATAAATTAACCTCTAATTCTTTAGAAGCAGAATCATTTATATAAATATTTTTATCTTTTAATAAATCTAGGACCTTTTGGTCAATTAGTTTTGGAACGTAATTGCAAATTTTAGATTGTTCCAGTAAAGATAACCCGATGCTGAATGAATTTTCTAAATTTTCTATACCTGCCTTAAACAAACGATGAATCTTTGGAGCTCCCTGCAACCCACCAAAAACACCTTGAACTATATTTTCTTGTCCAATTTTAGTTAACCCTAAATCTTCCGCGCATTTTGTAGTTATATAGGAACGTTGCGAACCCGAATCTAGCAGTGCTCTTACTGTCATTGACCTTTTATTATCAGAAATAACCCTAACATTGATCGTTTGCAGTAAAGTTTCAGAAGCGACAGTTGTTAATGTATTTTCTAAAGATTCTGATTTTTGCAAATCTCTATTTTTGTTTTCTTTTTCATGCAAATGAGGACACATTAATGTAAAATGCTTGCGAGCGCATTTTATACATTTGACAGTTGATTTGCATGTCCGAAAATTGTGAAACTGCTTTAAACATGGAAAACAACTCCGTTTTTTACTTATAATGGATTTTTTCTGCTCTAAAGTCATTTTCTGAGCTTTAATGCAGTCCTGACTGGCATGTGTATTGCTTTCGCAAAAAATACAAGAAAACTTTTGCTTACCCTTGGTTTTTAAACTCTTTGTATGTAAGGTTTCTACAGTATACTTATCGTCAATACTTTTTGGAACTGTGAAACTAGACTGAGCAAGTTTTACACGCTCTTCGGCCTCCACTTCTGTTTTCAGGAACTCTAGTAGACCCTGCAACTCATTATTAAATTTTAAATTATTAGAAGCCCTATTTCTTTCCCAAATTTTAAGCAACTCATAAGGTAGCGCGGATTCAACAAGTGGCAAAAGCATCGCTACATACTTGTCGCTAGTAACACCTAGTGTTCCCAAAGCCCTAAGCTGAGTCTCCAACCTATCATACAAAGTAGATAAAGCCATACCTGGGTCCTCCTTTGAGGTTTGTTGATTTAGAATTAAATTTAATAACTCCCTAACGTATACCTTAATTAAAATTTCGTCCCTTGCGAATCTATTTTTAGTTGGTCAATGGCTATTTTATAATTTTCAGCGGAAGGTGGGAAGCTTTCGACAAGGCTTCTGGCTGGCGTGCCATCTTCTGTTGATTGGATCAGGTATTGGAACTTGTCTTCGTTTGGAAGGTCTGCGTCTTCATCGATTTTTCTAAACTGGCCCCAAAAATTTATCCAATTTTTGACATTTCCATCAAATTTCTTTATTTAAATTTTCGGCATATGAAAATTTTTGACAGGTTTTTCATTTCTTGTACCTTTATTTTCTTGATCTTTCAAAGTTTTTAAATTTTTGATCAAATATTCACATTCTATTCTAAATTTTCCTACCTCGTCACGAAAGTTTTCTTCATCATTTAATTCCTTGCTAATTTCTTCCGTGCTGGTTTCTTCTGCGAATAGAATGTCTTTTATGCTGTTGTCTAGAAGAAATACTCGCTCTGCTTTATCATCAACTTGTTGCAGGAGTCTTTGTATTGTCTTCTCGTCACTGGGATTCACCTCTTCAATTTCTTTAAAAACTTTTTTCAGGGATCCTTTTATTGTTTCCCTCTCTAGCTTTAGGTTCTGCATGTTTTTCAATTAACCAGGGATGCCAATAATGTAATTTCTTATGTGTTTTATTTATATTTTATGCCGAGAGAGAAACGTGAAAGTGTGACTTTTCTTATTAATTTATTTGACAACTTCTTAAAACAAAATCGTAAAAAATCGTAAAACTAAACTAGATATATGGTTACCCACAACAACGGATTATATGTAGTGTATATAATAGATTCTAGTGTCCCAACAGGCTTGATGAGGAAGGCCCAGAATAGATAAATAATTGCCAACATTCTTAGAGAATGGTGAATTTTCCAATGTTCTTGGTAGAAGAAGACCATCGAAAATATTCCAAGGACCTGCTATTTTAGGTCTGAGGAAGTCATATGTTATTCCAAATGGTTATTTCATGTACAACAATCAAAATATGAATATTTATGAATGATAATAAATGGAAAAATTAATAAGAGATGAAATTTATACAAGTTTCAAGGTGAAACATGTGTTTTATAAGAAATGAAAAATAATTGCAATAAGTTTTACAAATTTTCCTCTCAAATTCGTTATTTTGCATATCTTGGAGTTAAGATATTTTTTTGTGTATTTTTCATATAAAGTGTAACGGTCCCAATAAATATGTTTTTATCGTCTTATAAATATATCAGGTCCAACCCTGTGTGACGAACAAATTAGACGTACCTATGAGTATTGCGTAATCCTTTTTTCCCACAACGATGTATTTTTCATTGCCCGGCCAAGTAGAGAATTTGTTTATCTTCGGCGAATTATCAAAAGGATTTAATGATTTTTCGAGACTGGAATCTGAGGCTTTTGTTGATAAGAAGTTTCAATAAGATCAGATTACCGCAGCTGGTAATGTGTGTAAGATCGCAATTCTGTGGGAAACACGAAAGTCATAGCTGATCTAGCTATATGATTTTGATTCGTCAAAAGAAGATTTACGATTTTAGTGGGATGTGACTTAGTAACATACCCTGGTTATTTTATTGGTAGAAGACATACTTGGTTTCTTTTAATTGGATAACTATCTGGTGATTGTCATACTGGGTGTGTAATTTCTGTGTTTGGAGAAGGAATCTTGTCCTAAATTAGGACGAGAGAAGGCAGTCAAGATCTATCTACGACAGAGTAGAGTTGAGGCGCGGGTCGTTTGGTTTAGTCCGCGAGACAGTTTTTTAGTTTTGTCTGCGAGACAAGTTGAATTATCAGATGGAGTGAACTCCAATATTTTTAGTCTGTTTTCTTACTGAGAAAACAATGTTGGTTACAGTGAATACCATGATAGTATGTTTTGGTGTCTAGTTCCTGTGTATTTGAAGGAATAGTTGTTATG
Source organism: Diabrotica virgifera virgifera (assembly GCF_917563875.1). NCBI lineage: Eukaryota > Metazoa > Arthropoda > Insecta > Coleoptera > Chrysomelidae > Diabrotica > Diabrotica virgifera. Next base: position 204,440,217 of record NC_065443.1, on the reverse strand, counting down.
TTTGTTTTTAAGAAGAAATTAATGCCAGTTCGCGGAGCGAGTTTCCCAACTTTTTAATAAAATAAAAAACTCAAATGTTTCAACAAAATTTTGCTATGTTCAAGTGAACAGTGTTTACATCATATCAATATTGGAGTGTTTCATTAAGAGTCAATCAAGCAGTTACCTTTTGTAAAAATAAAAAAAACTTTGGAATTTTATCTTCGTATCATAAAACTTTGTGAAATAGTACTTTAGATCAAACAAATGTAACGTGTTAGTGAAAAGTGTATGGTAACAAGAGTTCCAGCTGAGCTATACCAGATCTACGTTAGCTCTGGTCAGCAATGCAGTCCCAGGTCACCAGGTACTCGTAATTATAAGCTTTTAAACTCGTAAATAGCTGTTTATTTTTCTTTTGAACAATCATACTCGTGAAGGACTTAATTTTTTTTACTCATTTATTTCAATTCATTTTTGCTTCCTTAATTTTTTTATAAATAAATGACTATATTATGTTATTAACTTATATCAGCACTTTTCTTTTGCACACTACATCTTTCTCTTATCCTTATCGTTGGAAAGGCGTACAGACAATTTACGACCGCAATGGTAAGTACCAACCTATATCTGATGGAACGACATTGCAAGTAACTTTCTTTATTTTTGGATAGGCATATGGCAGTATTTTTATTTTGATTTAATAATGGAGCCCAATGATTAATATCTTTTAATAGTATTTTAATAATCCACCCCTTTCAATCTCTGAAGATCGTAGCTTACCGGGGCATCCCGAAAAGTAGCACCAAGAACATCTTGACTATGACCTACATAAATTTTGCACCTGTTTAGGATTGCTACATAACTACACTGTTTGAATATATTTTTTGTTTATTTAATTTATATTGCTACAGAAAATAGCGCTCGGAACGCTGGTGTTACACAAATGTCACCCACCGTCAATGCTTTGGCATTTAACGTGTTAATGGTGCTACAATGGCAAAGTGTTACGAATTGTAATGATCTTTGTTTACTGGATTATAAAATGTCGTTTTCAGTCGTCGGGGAAGAATAAATTTAAACTATACAATGGTTTTTGTGGCATGTACTTTTAATAGTTTTTATTTATAATTGGACAGTTCTAGCGTTGATCGATAAATATATAGTAGGGGAGCCCAAGCGGGGATGTTTGCAGTTGCTCAAGCGCGTCAGATTATTACATGGGGAGAAACCTAGTACCCTGAAAATGTATCTCTACCATATGTTGGCTCTTAATATTCGGGGGCCCGAAAAAAAAATTATCCTTAGAATAACTACAATAACTAGAAATCGTCAGATTAAGATAAGGTAAGTTAAGTACATGCAAAACAGTGTATATTTAAAAAATCTGACGATTTGAGCGGGGCGTAAGGAAATGGGTGAGGAAATGGGTTTCACAAGAAAAAAGCGAAAATTTCGCGAAATGAATGATAGATCGAAAAACTAAAAAATAGATGCTCAATGTTTTTCAAAAATCTATCGAATGATACCAAACACGACTTCCCACGGAGAGGGGGGGGGGGTAAATTTAAAATTTTAAAATGAACATCAGATCGAAAAATTGAAAAATACACTTATTCAATATTTTTGAAAAATCTATCGAATGGCACCAAACACGACCCCCCCCCCCCACAGAGGTGGGGTGGAGGGTTACTTTAAAATCTTAAATGGGTGCCCCCATTTTTTATTGCAGATTTGGTTTCCTTACGTAAAAATAAGTAACTTTTATTCGAGACATGGATAGATAGCTCTATAATCTAAAAAACGATTGTTGGAAATGGAAAATTAAATTAAAAATCGAGTCCCCACTAAAATAGAAAACTTTACTTAACTTTTTTTGATATTAGGACCTACTCTTCACAACCGAATAGGTCCCCATAACGCTCGAGTGACTGCACATTTAGCATACTTTGCTCCCCTATACCATACAGATCTGTATATTTTTGTCAATCAACGGTTCTAGTTTCATTTAAAATATTTACACTTCATTATACACTATACGGGTATTTGGGTTTAAAACAATTGGAAATTACTGTAAACGATAATTTCCTATTAAATTGCTGAATACTTCTTTAATCTTTAAATTAAAACATTTTAAAATGAAAATATGACTGGAAAAGAAGTACATAATTATGAATTAAAAAATTGCTACTATTTAATTTTTAAAATTACTTTATTTTTAGAACACTGCAAAATGTTATATATTATTTTTAAACGAATATTTTTACTTGGTTATATGAACAAAGAAAAAATAATGATCAATTTTCTACAGGAATTACTGTATTTATCTTTGAAACAAGAATAAAAAAACCGCTAAACGCGATAAAAATGAGTGGCGCAGAAATGTTATGAAAAATGTTTCCCTATTTGTTAAATTTGAAGTAAAACGCTCTGCAAAAGAGCATCCAACTGCAATCTTTATCAAATATAAAGCGTGTACCCTTTTGTGTAAAGAATGTACTTTTTTGTGTTCGTTTTCTTCTGTGTCCATGGTATTCTAAGCATCCTTTTGTAACACCACATTTTAAATGACTAGTTTATTTGTGTTCTTACTTCAGTGTCCATCTTTTAAGTCCATATTGTTGTATCGAAAACACGTAGCATCTCAGAGTTCATACCCTCAGTTCTAATCTAAGGTCTTGAAACCGCTATACTCTGGGTATAGAGATTTTTGAAGAAAGGAATGACGAAATATGGGTATGAAAAATCAAAAGGGTAGAGAGTAGAGAGACACTAAATCTCAAGTGAGTATTCGGGCTAGCTTCAATACACCGAATATTGGCTTTAGAGATATAAAAGGAACGATTTGATAATGAAATAGTAGTAACTAGGAAGAAAATGAGACCTGTTAATACAAAAACTTAATAAAACTAAGTAAGACCACTGGAGATAGACCGAGATAAAAGGGACGATAAAGAGAGAAGAAAATGGGCGTCAACTCGGACAGCTCAACTTCTGGGGCACAGTATTTGAAAGCTCACTCTACTTAACTGTAGCGAAAAATAACAAAAAAAGTTTTGGGTCCAGAATTTGAACACCTCGAGATTTTTTGAAGTAACGAACGACAGGAACTTAATGACACTGGTCACGACCACCTGAAACACAAAATATTAAATACTAACCTTGTCTTGCTATATTATATACTGGTGATACAGACTGAAATAAAACATCTACCTTTCTTATAACAAATATATTAACAATAACTATATTATATATGTCATATGTTAACAATTTACATATAACTCTAGAAACACAATAACAGTGGTAGTGGGTGGTTATAAAGGTCGAACAGGACCAAAAAGCCGCTACCAAGCAAATCTCCACTACACACTGCGCTAATCAAAGGTATTAATAATAAAATCCAAAAACAAAGTCCATTAGAATAGCACAAAGTCCTTACAAAAAAAAGTTAGTAATATTCCCTAAATGAACTCGACAAGTATTTCACCTAGCAAAAATACTAATAATTATATAATGATTTATATAAATGAGCTGGTCAGTGACTCTTTATATACAATGCAAAAACCGCCTAGACGTATTCCCTATTTAAAATCCGCGACAAAATTTTACCCCCGATTCCCTATCAAATTTTAAGCTACAATTATTTATAATCTATATATATAAAAGAAAGTCGAGTTATGTTAGTTACACTGATAATAACTCGAGAACGGCTCATCAGATTGTTATGAAATTTTACAAGTGTATTCTACCGAAATGGGAATAGGCATAACTCTGAATTCATGCCCGTACGTCATAAAGGGGCTTGCCCCCCTGATATATTTTTTTAATTTTTTGACAAACCGTTTTTTCTTAATTTTGTATGATGTAGAAGCAAAAGATACATACAATCCTAAATTTTCACTTTTTTATCTTCAACCGTTATTTTTTAATAGCCATTTAAATATTTTACATCTATATATTATATAAAAGAAAGTCGAGTTATGTTAGTTACACTGATAATAACTCGAGAACGGCTCATCAGATTGTTATGAAATTTTACAAGTGTATTCTACCGGACTGGGAATAGGCATAACTCTGAATTCATGCCCGTACGTCATAAAGGGGCTTGCCCCCCCTGATATATTTTTTTAATTTTTTGACAAACCGTTTTTTCTTAATTTTTTATGATGTAGAAGCAAAAGATACATACAATCCTAAATTTTCACTTTTTTATCTTCAACCGTTATTTTTTAATAGGCATTTAAATATTTTACATCTATATATATAAAAGAAAGTCGAGTTATGTTAGTTACACTGATAATAACTCGAGAACGGCTCATCAGATTGTTATGAAATTTTACAAGTGTATTCTACCGGACTGGGAATAGGCATAACTCTGAATTCATGCCCGTACGTCATAAAGGGGCTTGCCCCCCCTGATATATTTTTTTAATTTTTTGACAAACCGTTTTTTCTTAATTTTGTATGATGTAGAAGCAAAAGATACATACAATCCTAAATTTTCACTTTTTTATCTTCAACCGTTATTTTTTAATAGCCATTTAAATATTTTACATCTATCTATATATATAAAAGAAAGTCGAGTTATGTTAGTTACACTGATATTAACTCGAGAACGGCTCATCAGATTGTTATGAAATTTTACAAGTGTATTCTACCGGAATGGGAATAGGCATAACTCTGAATTCATGCCCGTACGTCATAAAGGGGCTTGCCCCCCTGATATATTTTTTTAATTTTTTGACAAACCGTTTTTTCTTAATTTTGTATGATGTAGAAGCAAAATATACATACAATCCTAAATTTTCACTTTTTTATCTTCAACCGTTATTTTTTAATAGCCATTTAAATATTTTACATCTATATATATATATATATATATATATATATATATATATATATATATATATAAAAGAAAGTCGAGTTATGTTAGTTACACTGATAATAACTCGAGAACGGCTCATCAGATTGTTATGAAATTTTACAAGTGTATTCTACCGGACTGGGAATAGGCATAACTCTGAATTCATGCCCGTACGTCATAAAGGGGCTTGCCCCCCCTGATATATTTTTTTAATTTTTTGACAAACCGTTTTTTCTTAATTTTGTATGATGTAGAAGCAAAAGATACATACAATCCTAAATTTTCACTTTTTTATCTTCAACCGTTATTTTTTAATAGCCATTTAAATATTTTACATCTATATATATAAAAGAAAGTCGAGTTATGTTAGTTACACTGATAATTTTTTTGATAATTTAATTTTTGATAATTTAATTGAAAAAACTCGAGAACGGCTCATCAGATTGTTATGAAATTTTACACGTGTATTCTACCGGACTGGGAATAGGCATAACTCTGAATTCATGCCCGTACGTCATAAGGGGGCTTGCCCCCCCTGATATATTTTTTAAATTTTTTGACAAACCGTTTTTTCTTAATTTTGTATGATGTAGAAGCAAAAGATACATACAATCCTAAATTTTCACTTTTTTATCTTCAACCGTTATTTTTTAATAGCCATTTAAATATTTTACATCTATATATATAAAAGAAAGTCGAGTTATGTTAGTTACACTTTGTTAGTTTGTTGCCATACTCCTCCGAAACGAATTCACCGATTTTCATGAAATTCCGAACAAAACGCTGCTATTTTTTCTTCTCTAGCGCAATCCGTTTCCGAAATAGCGAACCGTAAGCCGTAGCAAAATTCTGAGCACAGAAGAAGAACGAATGGGAAATTTCATAAAAGAAAACTGCAACAGATTAACTTTTGGACTCAAATTGGATAAAATATGAATTTTTTAATTTTACAAATTTTCAAAAAATCTTGCTTTCGCGTGGGCAAACCATCCAGTTTATTTATGTTTAATAGATGAACTAACGAAAAATATAATGTACACTATTGCATGTATTAAATGATTGATAATATTTTTTGTTATTGTGATAATTAATTAATATTTAGAATTTTAACCTTTAACTACCCGCACATCAAAATATAACATAACTACACGCGTGGCGTTCTTTATACGCCACAAGAAAATATACTTAAAAACAGCGGATTTGTTTTTTTTGTTGAAAAATTACACTTATTTGTTTGTTATAAACCTTACTCGGCGTCAGCGGATACTTGGAGTTCCTTCTCAGTAAGCAAATTGGGATATATAACTGGAATCTGATTCCATGATAAATAAAATTGCTAATAATATTTTTTTGAAACGATATTTTTTACCTGAGAAAAAGTATTGTTTATAAAGAAAAATATATTTGTGCCATAATGACTAAAAAACATTTGAAATATGTACTTATATTACTAATTGTATTACTATAATTGTGGTGTATGTTATCCACCACCGGAAACAACAAATAATAAATTGTAAATTACGATCTTCCTAGAATGCCGATTATAACGAAACTAAATCCAGTGTAAAGCACATTCCAGTGATAGGTTAGATAAATAAACAAAGACAAAAATTAAATTTTTAAATTCATTTGTAGTAGAATTCTTATATGTGGCGTACAAAAATACGCCAGCGCGTGTAGCTAAAGTTTAAGGTATGAATTAAAATAATAAAATTTATTTTACTTTAAAACCTAAACAGTTTTTCCATTCTCTTAGGAGAAAAATATTTTGCTACCTACTACATTCTCATATTTTGACGTTTATTTGTGTCAGTCGAAATGATTTGTAAATTTTGAGGTTAATGCCCCTTAATGCTAACAACCATATTGTCATCGAGAAAACTCAGTTGCCTCAGTTATCTCAATATAATACATTGTATGTATTTATGTATCTAAATCTATATATTGTATGTTCCCTATGTCCAGCTGAACGATTTACGTACTGTATACGTGGAATATCATATAATTTGTCATATTATCTATCTTTCTTATGTATTGTACCCTCGGAGATCGCTGGGAAAATTTAGACTCAAAATAACAAAATCCAGTTTGGCAACACTGTGTGAATGTTGATAGTATCATATCCCTTTTAAGATAAACAGAACAGTAATTTAGTCCAGACAAATTAATATATTTTTGGCCAGCAAAAATGAGATTTTTCAACCAAATACTGTCTCAAATATGATGTGCAAAATAATTTTTAATTGTTTTCTACTCATTAAATCGTTATCGTCCAGTTATTGTCTTAATTATTTTAACTTTTAATAAGTGTCGACTCATGATTAATAAGTTGTTAAAACATTTTATCTGTAGCGGCTTCTGGAATGCCTTAAAACTATCGGATTTGATTCGACCATACTTACAAATTTTGCATAAAATATTTGGACATATAATTTTCTTTTTTATTCGAGGAAATTGCATTTCGATCAATTTTAATGTCTAGAAATTCATTTTCGAGCAGTTGATTTTGAGTAATTGATTTTTAGCCATTACGTTCAAGCAACTGATCTATAATCAAAATTATGACAGATTATCTAATTATGACACACTATCTAAGGTGCAACGAAGTTCACCGGGTCAGCTAGTTATTATTAAACAAGACTTATTTAATTGAAAAAAAAAACTACTATTTATAATATGGAACAAAACAAAGACCTGAAACCCCTATCTATCACGAAAATATGTACCTAGTTCTACTAGATTGTATGCATACAACAAGTTTACACTGTAGAAAATATAGATTACCCAAAATATATGAATAATAAAAGTAAACAAACTTATCTTTCACCACAGTTCCTATTTAAGAATGCAAGTTGAAGCCCATAGGAGAGTCCTTTTAGCACGATAAACTGGTTGGAGGCTGTGGTGGGTAAGTCCTACTGGAAAATCCTAGACGTTGTGAAATCAGGTACTGGTTTTCTCCAACAAAACAGCAAGCTCTATGGTTAAACCATGGCAAAGTTGCTAACAGTTACTGGTACATAATTAAATGAGGTATTTAAGTCGTGACTAAGTGACTAAATGGCTATGTAATGAAGAAACAAAGTAACTAAGTGGCGGAATTTGGAAAGGCAAAACACGCTGGCATTAGACTTCCTTTATGTGGAAAGAACCAAAGATAAATGTAATTTTGATATAATCGCTATTCCAAAAAATGGTCTTAGCTAGTGTTCCTTGTTTTTAGTTTTATATCTTTCCCATTCTTATCCCAAATCCGCCACTTAAAAAAAACAGCGTGTTCGCCCACAGAGTTTGACCAAAACCGAGGTTCAAGTTCAGATCGACAAAATCGATTTTGTTCCTCATCGCTCGCCTGTGCAGCAAAAGGTCGTTGTAAGATCGACGCGGGCGTCTCCCAAGGATTTTCTAGAGGGGTATTTGATGGAATTTTAATGGGATTTATTTAGTTAATAGCGTAATCGCTACAGTCTTTATTGAAGATAATTGTTTGTTTTGTGTAGTAGTAGATGGAGTTGTTCATCAGAGCGCTTGCCATAATCACGGTATCATCTGCAAATCTTATGTTGTTAATGCTTCTTACGTTAATTAGTTCACTTTCAGATAGTAAAGAAATCCTAAGAAGAATAGAGAACAGCAGGGAGCCACTGGAATCAATCAAAATAAGAAAACTACAATATCTGGCTCATATAACACGTGGTGACAGATATGAATTCCTAAAATTAATAATGCAGGGAAAGATTCAAGGAAGGCGCAGCATAGGTAGAAAAACAATGTTCTGGCTCAGAAACGTCAGAGAATAGTTCGGATGCAGCTCGACTGAAGTCTTTCAGACTGTAGTGTAGAACGTTAGAATAGCAATGATGATTGCCAATCTTCGTCGCGATAAAGAAGAAGAAGATAGTAATGCTTCTTCAAAAATGGATTCATTATATATATTGAATAGTAATGGAGACATAATACATCTCTGTCTAACTCTTCTCCTGATTCAAATTTCTGAAATGGGTTTGTTATTTATTAAAATTGGTGATGATTGGAGAATTGGAGAATTCATGATTGCCAATCTTCGTTACGGTAAAGAAGAAGAAGATAGTAATGCTTCTTCAAAAATGGATTCATTATATACATTGGATAGTAATGGAGACATAATATATCTCTGCCTAACTCTTCTCCTGATTTCAATTTCTGAAATAGATTTGTTATTTATCAGAATTGGTGCTCTTTGATTCCAGTAAACTTGTTAATATTCGTAGTATCTTTTGTCTATCTATTTTTTCTGTAGAATTTGTAGTAATTTTTCATGCCTTACTTCGTCAAATGTCTTTTCAAAATCAATGTAACAAATATACACATCTACATTCATCTCCATGCATCTTTGAGCTATCACATTAAAAGCAAATAACGTCTCTCAGGTTCCTAGACGACCATGTCATTTGAGAACATGATATGATATTGTTCTGTATTGACTGCAATCTTTAGCGTTTGTACTTTTAGGGATACCTAGCGCAAAAGGTGGAGAGTACCCATTGTTTCGGAATATGTCGTCCACTTTTATATAATATTTTAAACAAATCTACTAGAATGTCGTAAGGTCTTGTTTAGGAAAAATTCAAACAAGCTTATATTTTTCTAAAACTTTTTTTGTTAGTTTATATACATGTTAAAATAGAATAGAATAGAAATATGCTTTATTGCCATGAAAATTTTTACAATTTTATCGACAAAGCTTATAAATAGTCAGAAAAACAAAACAGTAACAATCCAATTTACTAAAATTACATAAATCATCAATATATTTAAATAATAATAATAATACCTAATGAAGTTAAAACAGAAATAATCAATTGAAAAAATTTAAATAAATTGCAAATGCATAGTCTACCTAATAATTAATAAAAAAGGTTTAAAAGTTAAAAAGTTAAGCTGCTGCATATGACACCCAAATATAGATAAAAAAATAATAAAAATACTACTTGTGCAAAGGGTACTGTAATTTCTTAGTTACTGACTAAAAAAATCTTCTACTGAATAATATGGTATTTCAGACAGGTAGGCTTTTGTCAGTTTACGGAATTTGGGGAAAGATGGTGCAGATTTTAGTTGTATCGATTTCTTTACTAACTCCGAGGACGGGGTCGGCAAATAGACGTCAAACGTAGAATTTCTCGTGAAGTAGTCATGATTAGGTCTTGGTGGAAAGACATGTAGATGTTTACGAATTAAGCAAACAGTTTCTAAAATATACAAAGATGGAAGGGTTAAAATTCCGTGATATTTGAAGTAACTTCTGCAATGTGTTGTTCTTCTGAGGCCAAACAGATATCTTATTGCTCTTTTTTGTAGTTTGAAAATAACATCGAATTGGGCAGCTGTACCAGAACCCCAAAAAGGAAGACCATAACGAAGATGTGACTCGAACAAAGAAAAATATGTTATTTTGGAAGATGCTACATTGAGTTCATTCGAAGCAGATCTTATAGCATAGCAAGCTGAAGAGAGTTTCTTCCGTAACAAATCGATATGGAGGGATCATTTAAGGTTGCTGTCTAAAAAAATACCAAGAAATTTTACAGAATCAACTGTACTGATCTGGCTGTTATTAAGAGGTGAGGGTTGAAGAGCTCCTTTATAAGACAATGCTACTGTTTTATCTACGTTAAACGAGAGTAAATTTTAGTCAGACCAGGTTTTTATTGTAAGTAGATCAGAAGTTATAGTAGCATGAAGAGTTGCAATATTTGAGTTGCTCCAAGTGATACTGTATCATCAGCAAAAAGAAAGATTTTTCAATCGATTTTTAAATTAGTGATGTCATTAATAAAGATAAGGAAAAGTAGAGGACCCAATACTGAACCTTGAGGTACCCCACATACAATGTTTTTGAGACTAGAGTCTGTATCATTTACTCTAACCAGTTGTTTCCTATCATCCAAGTAAGATTGAAACCAATCTAAAGAAATGCCTCGAATTCCGTAGAAATTTAGTTTTTTTATCAAAATGTTGTGATTTACACAATCAAATGCTTTATCGTAGTCACAAAAAACGGTGGCAGTGTGAAGATTATTGTTCAATGCTTGATAAACCTCATGTACAGTAGGAAAAATGAAAGAATACCCATGAACGAACATATAAAACACGCTGTATTTTCCTGTCACCGTGTCACACAAAAAATTGGCCCGCGCAAGTACATGTAATAATTATTGTTACATGTACTTGCAATGGACAATTTTCGTTGTGACACGGTGACAGGAAAATACAGCGTGATTTATATGTTCGTTCATGGGTATTCTTTCATTTTTCGGACTGTAGTACAGAAAACATGGCATCAGTGGTGCATTTATTATTTAAAAAGCCGAACTGATTTTGTGATAAAATGTTGTTTTCAACTAGAAAGGACATAAGTCGGGCTTTTATGAGTCTCTCAATAATTTTGGAGAGTACCGGTAGTAGTGCAATAGGTCTATAATTGCAGGTATTAGATATTTCACCACCCTTATGAAGAGGAATAATGATGGCTGTCTTCAGGCACTCTGGAAATTTACCTTTCTCAAAAGAATCATTAATTAGTGAGATGAGGACCTCTAACACATTTTCTGGAAGATAAAAAAAATTTTTATCGATAGACCATCAGTACTATAGGAAGATTTGCTTTTGATACTATTGATTGTTTCGATCAGTTCAGATTTATCGACTGGTTTTATAAAGAATGAATTCGAGACCTTTCTTGAATTAAGGAGATAGGAAATGGGATCTTGTTGTGGCAAAATAGTTTATGTAATATTTTTACCCACATTAACAAAGTATTCATTTAGATTTTCAGGGTCTGGAAGGAAAAATGTTTGAGCAGTGTGAGTTTTATTTCGAAGATCGTTTATTATGGACCAAGTTTCTTTTGCAACACTTTTGGAGCTTCCCAGACGGTTCTGGTAGTAGACTTTTTTAGCTGATTTTATAAGTTTAAGATAGGTTGCCCTGTACTTGGTGATATATTCAGTGATAGAGACGTTGGTAGTACATTTCCTGATATAGAAAAGAGAACGCATATTCTTGGTAGATATTCGGATACCTTTAGTAGTCCAGGGTTTGTGATGTTTTGGCTTAATTGCAATTAAAGGAAATGCTTTATTGAAGATACAGATAAGCTTATTTAAGAATTCACTGAAATTATTATCCACGTCCATGGCAGGAAAGCGCCACTCAGAGGTTAAGCATAAATTTTGAAATTTACGAAAGTTCCGGGTGGAAAAATCCTGCCTAAACGACGGGTTTTCGAGGAGGGTTTGCTGGAGATATTAAACTTCGTTTAAACTGCTTCATGATCAGATAGTCCAGTATTAATAATTGTATAGTGGACATCAAGGGGTGAGAAATCTGAGACTGTATAATCAGGGACTGTATAATTAGGGAACTTGCACTAAAAATTTTTTTTGCATAAAATTGTTAATTTATGTTTTAAAATGTTATATTCAAAATATTACGTCAATGAATAGTGTACGTACAACATCTGATCAAAGTTCCGCGCCTAAAATTTCCGTTTCAAACAACTTCAAAAGCGAGAGCTGGGGTCTGACGTCATAGGCCACTCGTATCGTTTGCCCGTTCGGTGGGCTATTGCATTTAATGCAGTTTGCCGATAGATAAATAATATAGTTGAAATATCTTGTTTTACTCTGTGGCAAAAATGATTTTTTCTGTGACAGGTAAAATATTAACATTTTATCTCTGTTGACATGTATGAAAAAGTTCTTTTTTACGAAATTACTTTTGTCGTTTCTTGTGTTGAAGAACAAAGAAGAAACAAGTAACTTAAAATAAACAAAACTTTTAGTAATAAAAGTAAGAGTAACTAAAAATATTGGTGCTACTATAGTATGCGGTCTACAGTCGGGTTTCTATTATAGCTTACGGTCTACCGAGGGATGCGGTGTAAGTATAAGCTGAGGTGATAAAGATATTAACTTGTAAAATTACAATAATGATTCTTCTCATTTATGCGTATTATTAACTTTGTAAAGAAGGATTTTGTTGGCTATGTACACGTTCTATCGGTACGTCTGCTAATCACCATAATATTTTCTCAGAAGGCTTTGAACACCATAATGAAAGGCTCCAGTAGGTACTAATAAACCTTACAATAAAATATAATCTTTATTATAATGCAAATTACACCGTAATCTTTTCCAGGATATACGAAATCGTTCGATTAGAGGTAGGTAGATCAAACCCACGGGGTAAACCGTATACTATAATGGTACCAAACTATTTTTATAAACGGTTTAAACATGCTTATTAATAACTTTTACTTATTTGCCTTGACCCCTCGCATTTCTCCAATAGAATAGCTTTCACTACTTTTTATAAAAGTTGCCACCATGAAGATATCAACGGTAGGTTAGTTGTCAGACTTACCCTCGTTCGCCATATTATGCGTTTTAAACTCTTTACAAAGTAGCACTCAACTTTATCAATTTCAGTTTAAAACTAAGCTGATTGGGGAACTACTTATTACAATATATAAGATGAACATAAATAATACCTAGGAATTTTCCATTAAAGACGATTAAAATGTAATATACCCGTGATACCTACCCTAATCACGTTGTTTTCGACTGCTAGTACGGTTGACCGTGGCCCGTGACGTCGGACCAATAGAAGGACGTTCAAGAGCCTCCTAAGATATTTGAATTTTATAGCATTTTCAAAGCGTCGTAATTAGCGTACGGGTTAAAAATATTTGTTTTTTTCGCATGCAAGCGTTTTAAAATCATGTTACCTTATGTTTTTTAATATCATTTTAATATATAAAAATTTATGCAAGTTCCCTATTATGGTATATGGAGTTTTTGTAATCCTTGTACGAGAATCAACGTGCATTGTTAGACCGTACGATTCAAATATGTTGACCAAGTAGCACAAGCAGCAGCATAATCAATGTTAAAGTCCCCGCATAAAATGTTTCTACTTTTATGGGGCAGGTCATCTAACAAATTTAGCAGGTTCTGAAAAAATAGTTCCACGGAAGAGGCAGGTGATCTATAAATGCAAATAATATAAATATTAAGATTCTTATTGTAAACTAAAGAAAACTCAAAGGAGGCTTCACTTAACAGCAAGTCATATTTTGTTACCAAAGAAAAATCATTACTCGTAGACAGAATTAGTGTCCCCCCATAAGCTGAGCTTGGACGATCATACCTAGCAATTGTGGTGTATTTATCTACAAAAAAGGCTCGTTGACTTCAAGCCAGTGCTCTGCAACCGCAACTACCGGGGGAAATCCTAATTCCTCTAGGAACAAAAACAATTTATCAGTTTTGTATCTTATAGAACGAATATTAATCAGAACCATGCTAAAATTGTTATCACTAAAACAATTTGAGGATTCTAGTCCCTCAGAACACGTCGTGATGTTTAAAAATTTCGTTTTGGAGAGGCAGCGGAATAGTAATTTCGGTGACATTCCCTTGATTTTTGCAGGTGTATAATTCTTTCAGAAGTGAGAAAGGAGCTATACGCATTAAGATCAGCTTCCACCTCATCTGGACCAGTTCCATAGGCATTGTTGAAGTCTAGCAGAATTTGTCGTAGATCTTCTGTCTTAGTGGGAAGTCCCTCGGAAGCCAAAAAGAGTTTAACGCTTGTGTTGGTAAATCCATCGTAAAACACTTAAGCTGGTTGGTCATGTAGATAAGAAAGATGAAGTTTAATGGCTTTTAAGATATCCGCTTCCCTTAATCTGGCTAGAAGATATCGACTATTAGAGTTATTGGTTAATCGAACTCTTGGTGGGGTCAAAGGATCCAGATTTATCGATGGTTTTAAAGTATCCTTCTTAACGAAATTTATTGGCGAATGGAACGGATTCTTAGATTTACAAACTTCGATGTTAAAGTAAAAAGTTCTACTTGCAAATTTGGCCGCTAATTGTTTATTAATTGTTTAAACAATAACAATTGTTTTGTACAAATAATTTTAAAAATATCGTTAAATTCACCATTCTACTTTGATCAAATATGTTTCTACTTTGTTTTTGATTATGCTGAATCCGAATATGGCATTGCAATTTGAAAATCTTATACAGAAGCTTTTATACAGTGTGTCTGCGTAGCTAGGAACCACATGGAAAACTTTTTTATTATCAATTTTACGAAAAAAAGTTATTCTTAATAAAATGCTCTGGATAGTCAATAATCTAAAACTGAATCATCAGATATCAAATTTTATCAATTTTATACGAGTTATATCAAAAATATGAATTTCGTTAAAGAGTAAAGTACCTTTATATTCCAGAATATCAAAAAATGCTATTATGAAAAGTTGTTTGAAATTAGAAACTATGTCTAAATAAACAATTACATCATTCTAATCGAAAAAAAAATTTAAATTTTTTCCCAAATTACGGATACTCATCATCATTTTATTACAATAATTATGATAACTATTTTATTATCACTTTTAAGAAAAAAAGTTATTCTTCATAAAATGCTCTCCCTGGTATAAAATCTAAGATACAACCTTCATATATCCAACTTTTTTAATTTTATACGAGGTATGTAAAAAATATGAATTTTTCTTAAGAGTTAAGTGCCTTTATTATTCACCATATTTTAATTAGAAGGATGTAATTGAACACTAAAACAAATTTTTTAATTACAAACAACTTTTTTTAATAACAATTTTCGATATTGTGAAATTTAAAGGTGATTTACTCTTGAGTGAAATTCATATTTTTTGACATACCTCGTATAACATTAGTTAAATTTGATATTTGATGATTGCATCTGAGATTATATACGATGCAAAGTATTTTATAAAAAATAACTTTTTTTCGTAAAACTGATAATAAAAAAGTTATCAATAGGTTCCAAGTTGCGCAGACATCTGTATAAGAGCTAAAAAAAATTTTTTTTGCTAAACATTTATTATTGTTGAAGCTTATTATTATTAAATGTATTTTAGGTAAGTTTTACAGAAAAAAGTTTTGATCACTTTGTATAAACATTTTTTTAGCTGGTAATTTTCGGTTTTTGTATTACGTTTTTGTTATCTTTCTTAATTTGCTTAAAAAGAAATAGTTAATTTCATTTCTAAAGTAAAATAATTCAGTGCATTTTAAAGATTACATCCTAAGCTTTAAAACAGCACTTATAAAACTGTAATAGATCTGTTTAAAGTTGAGTAATACCGTCTTAAAGTGGTGGTAATTCTATAAAACTAAGAAGATTTCAAAAATTACATTTTTTGTGACGTCATATCATTTGAATTAAATTTTTGAGATTTTTTTTGAGTGAAACATCATTTAGTAAGATGCTTGAAAGGTAAGTTGTGCAAAATTGAGAGTTTTATAAGACAAATTGTATTAGTTACAAATTTTTAAATCATTTTTAAACAAAATTCATGTAAGGCTCACTTTCCGCCCACACCGTACTTATGCCCATACATTTTATTTCTTTCTATAATAACCATTAGACAGCTTAATTATTCTTCTTTCATGTTCAATTTGCAAAATTTTATTTGATCCATTAGTTAAAGAACTACATTAAAATAACTCAACCGTGCACTTCGCCGTATGTTAGTTTACAGTGCGCCAATGTGTACGCCAAAGACAAATTGTATTAGTTACAAATTTTTAAATCATTTTTAAACAAAATTCATGTAAGGCTCACTTTCCGCCCACACCGTACTTATGCCCATACATTTTATTTCTTTCTATAATAACCATTAGAAAGCTTAATTATTCTTCTTTCATGTTCAATTTGCAAAATTTTATTTGATCCATTAGTTAAAGAACTACATTAAAATAACTCAACCGTGCACTTCGCCGTATGTTAGTTTACAGTGCGCCAATGTTTGTGAGAAGGGTGACTTTAGCGTTATAAATAAAAAACTATAGAAAATACAGATTTAATTTTAGAAAATTCTTTATATAAGATTTTTTTGTAAAATTTATATTTTCGGAGTTATTTAAAAAAAACATCTAATTTCGTAGTTCATTTGTTTAATAAAAAATGAAGCACCCACTTCTCGAGTAGAACTTTTTGATATGTTGTTTATTAAACATTTCTTAATGAAATTACAAAAAGTTTTATCTTGTTTGATTTTTTCCGAAGTGAAAATCTATATGCACTCCCTATTTATGCCATTTTAATTTTCTCCTTTAATATATTTTAGTTAGATCAAACCATCTTCTACTTCTACTTCCATCCGTTTGGTTCTATTGTCTTCAATTCATTCTGAACAATGCATTTGTGTATTCTATCTCTTTAATTTTTCATTACTACTCAAGCAAGTTTCCCATTCGTATCTTTCAGTATTCCCGGTCTTCTTTTTCTATTGTTGTAATTCTTAACTAACTGTTAATTCTTTAATTCTTTTATGTGTGTTTTATGTACTTTCATGTCTTTTCTGGTACCTATTTTGATTTCTGTGCATTGTTATTTTAACGACTGTTTTCTCGCCTTCTTAATTTTGTATTTTATTTGTTTCTCCACTTTTTTGTACATCTGATTATTTGTTTTTATGTTGAAATCTTTCTTTCATTAAATCTTATATTTCCTAAGTCCTTCATTGTTTCTTTTTGTATCTGGTTATTTTGTTGACTTTGATCTATTTCTGTTGATGTGTGTACTAGGGTGAGGCGAAAAACAAAAAAAAATTTTTTACAAATTTATATGTCCTATATGCGGAAAAGTGGTTAGATATAATTGCAAAATGTTATCCAAAATTTGGGATTTATAGAACAATATCTTCCGGTGCCCCCAGAACTTTACAAATTAAAAAAAAATATTGAAAAATAACCATAAATTTTTATTTTATATTAATGTTATTTTTGCTTGTTTACAACTAAGAACTTACAACAAAATAGTTTATTTAATTATTTACTGAAAAGTTTAAAAAAAATTGGATTTTGTTTCAAACTTGGGTAATCCTTGTCTGGACAAAACTCGATTTCTTATGAATACATCTCTTGCTTCAGCTCCACAGACCAATAATGTTGCTTCTGTCACTAGTTTGACACATCTTTCCACTACTTGCGAATGACAAGGAAATTAAGAATTTCAAATTTATTTGAACTAGAGTCATCAATCATTTTTTTAAGTTCATCTGTTGATAATATTGTTTTCCGCAAATCGCCAGGAAATTTTGACATTCCTGTCAAAATTTCTTGAAGAAAAAGTCAGGACTTCCTTACTGTAAGGAAATGTCATTTCCTTACTGTAAGGAAATGATATTTCCGTACAGTTGTTAGTGTTCTACATAAATGATAGAAAAAACTACAAAAAAACCTCAATACGTTTCCATAGTAACCCAAGTAATTTTATTAGGAATTTCAAAGCACCATTTATTTGGGAATAAAATTATCGCGTTTTTTTTTTAAATCAATCAATATCTGTCGAATTTAAAACGATTTGCGGAAAAATAGTATGTTTACCTCGTAGGAAAAGCCACATTCCTGGACTCTGTGTTGCTAAGTCTCGGCTTGCGCCTCGACGTAGCAATCTTCACAGTCGTCCAGGAATGTTAAGCTTTTCCTACCCGGTAAACAATGTACTATTTGTTATTGGTGGTTCTGATATTACAGTAGTTTGCCAATTAATTAAGTCAAAATACTCTTTAACTTAAAAATTTATAGTTTGAATTTTAAACTGGCGAATTTCTTTGGTTTCTTGGCCGTTCCTAGACTTTAATATGCGCCTCAAACCTAGCTCTAGGATGTGGAGTCGTTTATCACCCAACAAGGCCAGGAGAATATTCTCTGGATGTGCAAAATATCCATTACCTTGAATGACTTTGTTCACTATTTTCTTTAGTCTTAGTGGTAAATATTATGAGTCATATTAAATAAATGAATTGACCCATATTTAACTTCTGGCTTTACTTTGATTGAAAACCAAGTGGGAACATACACCTTTTGCAAATAAGTTGCCAAAATATTTAAATTGGTACTCGGATTTAAAGTTCCTACATAAAGTCGTAGTATTCTGTTTGCTGTTGTAATCCACCTCGAATGTGCCATCTTTCCCGGTTGTCGATATTTTAAGCTCTCTGATACGGTACCATTACTTACAGCTTTGCTTATTTCGTACAAATATTTTTGGTCTGTACTTAATGTATTAATATCTAATTTAGGAAGTTCACTTTGAATTTTTCGAAATTTAAAAACAGGTAGGGTTTCACAAGTTTCTAAAAGCTTTCCTATTTCACCCGAAAATCCGGTAGGTACTGCGGTTTCTCCATCTAAATACTTCATCAAATGTAATGGCAGCTCGTTTCCATGTAAAAGACAAATAAACCACTGTAATGGTTTCTTAATTTGAAGTTCTAATTTTCGAATTGCTCCATTGTGAACGCCAGTATTTACCGCTGTTCCGTCGCATCCAATTGTAACCAAAGTCGAAAAGTCACATTTCGATTTTAAGAAATTGAATAAATTGTCTGCAATACTTTTTGCTGGACCAGATTGTAAAGTAAGATGTCCAAAATACTTAGAGTTGGTTCTGAAACTAACACAATATGTTCTTCGGTTATGGTTCTCTTTTGAGCTCGATTGTCAACTTGGATTTGAACTAACGTTTTATCCTTACGACCATCAAAATAGATACCGTGCAAAATATTCTGGCCTTCTTTATAAATGAAAGATTTTCTAGTTTTTTTCCGTCTCTTCTGATTTTACTTCTGTCGACAATGTTTTGATTTTCAACATTTGTTACCATTCCGATATCTTTAAGAACCGAACTTACTATACTTAATAGCAGTCGATCTGTCAGAAACGCCAGTTCTATCAGATGCTTGTGCTAAGCTTGGTAACCGAATTCGCATTTGCTTTGTTTTAAGTGGAGTGCAAAGTTTTGTATCCAAAGTTACACAATCATGTGGTTTTATATTTTCCCTTTTTGATAATTTCAAATGTCCACTTGTTAAACTGATTTTTGGCGATGTACTCGTAGAAGTTGCAGAACTTTCTAGTTGTCTTCTATACAATGATCTTTCAATTTTTTTAGTCGACAAAAGGTCAATTGAACCGATAGCCATTTTTCTTTCAGATCTTTGATCTTCCAAAAACTTTCGTTCTATTTTTGGTACTTTTTGTTTGCAAGTACACGATGAAAAATTAACAAATTTACAAGCGCAAATGTCAAATAGCATATTTTCTGCATTTTGTCTAAAATCGGCCATTTTCTTTTTAAGTGCATCTGTTATCCTTGATTTAATAGGTTTTTTGATGTTTCGTACTTTTTCGTAATATTTCTTAATTAAATGCAGTATTTGTTGATCGGACACTATTGGTAATGATGCTTTTGTCCATAATAATTTGACTTCCGCCATTAAAATTGTAGCTATATTACCTAACAAACAATAGTTCAAATTTAGTAAGTACGTGATTAAAGTTCAAAAAATTATTACCTAATGACGGTTCTGCTTTATTTGGAGATGCTTCTTTTAATTAATGTCTTATCCATAAATTTTTTTTCCATACATCTGCGTAAGTAGGTAAAACATTGTCTTTTAATTGTGATGGGGCACCAAATATAACACATTCAGTCTCTTTTTCTAGTGTTTGCCATGTTTACACATTAAAATTACGTTTTTGGTTTATTAAATTTCCACTAATTCACAAAAAAACAACACAAAACAAGTTGAAATTTAAGGATTTCACACAGTTTGCATAAAAATACGTGCAATACTGACGCTAGCTAGACCACCTCAAACTGATTTAGTCATAAGCACGTGCATGACCGACAGACCGACAGAGAAGAGAAAGCGTCTATTCACAAATGTGGGTGGGGGCACCACTAAATATCATCCGATTGAGCAAAAATTTTAACACACGTAGACCACTTTTCCGCATATAGGCAAATTATTATTTGAAAGTCGATTTTTTCGCTCCACCCTAGTGTGTACTTGTATCGATTTGTGTATATGTTGTTCTTCATTTTAATATTTTCATTTTTAGCCTAATTTTGTTCACTACTGGGTTGTGATTTGATGCTATGTCGGCACTTGGATTTATGTTCTAGCACAGCGTTTCCCAAACGGTGGGTCGCGACCCACTACCGGGCCATGAAAGCAAAATGCCGGGTCGCCTCGCCTCGTCGCTTCAGATCTTCAAGTGAACATGAACATATTTTACACTGCGAAGTTGGTTGGCTATCAAGAGAGAATTTTTTAAAAAGACTTATTGAATTAATGGAAGAAATTTCACTATTCTTAGAACAACATCCACCAACGGCTATGGATGCAATATTTCAATTTAACGACAGTTTTCATTATGTCAATTGGTTAATCAAGATAGCCTATCTTTGTGGTATTTTTTATTACTCGAACAATCTAAATATAACATTACAAGGTAGCAATTAACTGTATTTAAAGTACAAGACAACGTGCCCATGCACCACGCACCAAGCACCACGCACCATGCACCAAGCAACACGCACCAAGCATTATGCACCACGCACCAAGCACCAAGCACCACGCACCACGCCCCAAACACCACACATCACGTACCAAGCACCACGCACCAAGCACCACAAACCACGCTCCAAGCACCACGCATAACGCACCAAGCACCACGCACCAAGCACCACGCACCAAGCACCACGTACCAAGCATCACGCACCAAGCACCACCCACCAAGCACCACGCACCAAGCACCACGCACCAAGCACCACGCATCACGAACCAAGCACCACGCACCAAGCAACACGCACCAAGGACCACGCACCACGCATCAAGCACCACGCCCCAAGCACCACGCAACACCCACCAAGCACCACGCACCACGCACCAAGCACCAAGCACCACGCACACCGCACCAAGCACAAAGCACCACGCATCACGCACCACGCACCACGCACCAAGCACCAAGCACCAAGCAACACGCAGCACGCACCAAGCACCAAGCACCAAGCAACACGCAGCACGCACCATGCACCAAGCACCAAGCACAACGCACCAAGCACCACGCACCAAGCACCACGCACCACGCAGCAAGCACCACGCACCAAGCACCACGCACCACGAACCAAGCACCACTCACCTCGCACCAAGCACCACGCACCACGCACCAAGCAACACGCACCAAGCACCACACACCAAGCACCACGCACCACGCACCAAGCACCACGCATCACGCACCACGCACCAAGCACCACGCACCAAGCACCACGCACCACGCACCAAGCACCACGCACCAAGCACCACGCACCACGCACCAAGCACCACGCATCACGCACCACGCACAAAGCACCACGCACCACGCACCAAGTACCACGCGCCAAGCACCACGCACCAAGCACCACGCACCAAGCACCACGCACCAAGCAGCACGCACCAAGCACAAAGCACCACGCATCACGCACCACGCACCAAGCACCACGCACCAAGCACCAAGCAACACGCAGCACGCACCATGCACCAAGCACCAAGCACCACGCACCACGCACCAAGCACCACGCACATCGCACATCGCACCACGGACCTCGCACATTGCATCACGCACATCGCACATCGCACCTGGCACATCGCCCCTCGCACTTCGCACCTTGCACCTCGCATATTGCACCTCGCACCACGCACTTCGCACCACGCACCTCGCACCTCGGACCTCGCACCTCTCATTCACACACACACACACTCACACACACCAGTGTATGTAGCGAGTATGTAGTATGTAAATAGTGGGTCACGAAGGATAAACACAAAAATAACCGGGCCAGGAAAAATAAGTTTGGGAAACACTGTTCTACCAGATATATAGCGTTCCTGTCAATCTGTCTGACTCGGAAATCAGCGTGCACTATGGACGCGCTCTTTAAAGTCGCGAGAGATTATCATGCACGCATGGTTTCCGGCACGTAGCGTAGTCTTCGAAAATCCTGATTTTACAAAGAGGTGTCTGATACGATACGTTCCGGACAGTGTGAATTGTTCATATTTAAAACCATTAAAATTGATATTTTTCGGAAACTAAACACTACGTGCTGGAAACGATGCGTGCATGATAATCTGCCGCGACCTTTAGAGCGCGTCAGAAAGCCAGCGTCGAGTCGGTGTGGTGAAAATTATCATTCGTTTTGTAGTTGTCAGCGTGCTGGTGCAATTTCGACAGGCCCATTTAAATATGAAGGATTTAGTTACATCCACTCGGTCGCGGTGTCGGCTTTCTGACTCGGAAACCACCGTGCACTATGGATGCGCCCTTATTGATACGATATAAGGTCGAACTTCACCTATTAGCTGTTTATCGGATAAAAATTATTGGATATGTAATGTAGCATGTTAATTACAAAAAACAAGGTGTGCCCAATTTAATGTTGTTCTAACTATAATTAATTGATGAATAAAAAAAGGAATGTTTTTTTTAATGTAAAAAATATTTCGACCCGGGCAGATATTATTCTAGATTTTTTGGATCATTCAATAAATCTTACTGAGAAGGTCGCATTCGAATGTGCTTTTGTTCCGTTATTAGCGGCACCCATTGTGAACACAGCTTTCTGAAACTCAATACTTTAGTCAAAATATTGCTTACATTGCCTAATAAGATACCTAGGGCTTCTACTAAATCTTCTTCAGTCTTCTTCTTCTTCTTCTTCAGCCTGTGTTCGTCCTCTGCTGCACATAGGCCTCTTCCATTTGATTCCATCAATTTCTACTCTTGGCAATTCTCATCCACTGCTTGCCCTCGACTTGTTTGATATCATCTGCCCACCTCTTCTGCGGTCTGCCTACTCCTCAGTCACTCGACGATTTATTAATACCATATCCTGTATTATTTCTATGATTTCTAGTGTTGTTTCAACATTCCATAAATGTGCTTTGCTTTTAAATCTTCCAACAATGAAAATTAAATCACTGTACGATACCTAATTGTTTCCATTGTAAAAAAATACTGTGAAACATCGATACTAAATGGCTTGTAAACAAAAAATGAATTGGCATATTGAAATGAAACTTTACAGACGTTCTAATGAAGAGTGTACCAACATAAGAAACAAAAATTAGGCTATTAGCAACGCCCTCTCTTTTCGAACCGCGAAACTAGTTGAACAGCCAGTATAATTATTATATTGAAGTTTTTGTTATTAAGAACCACGATAGACCAGGGCTGATCTGTGAAAAAACGTCTATTTTTGGATGTGTAAGGTGGCATTCGGATTTTTGCAGATAAAGTTAGGTGACACCTTCAGTAATAATAATTGACTTCTCAAATATGCCCGGAACATTAATAAAAAAATTAAAATATTTAAAAATTTCGAAAAAAATCGATTGTTTTCTACTTTCTTTGCTTATAACTTTAAAACGATTCATTTTGGAACAAGGTAGTACAGAAATAAAATAAAGATAATTGAATTTTGTATGATAAGCGACTGGTTAGAAATGTCTTAAATTATATATCTCTGCAAATAGCAATAAATAGAAAATAAGGGGGCAAAGGACTGTTTTATTCAATGTTTTTCAACCACTTTGGTTGCAATTAGAACTTTCGTAATTCGCTTAGAAAATTCTTACAACATACTTAAATCGTTCACCAAATTTTATTAAAATGGACTTGATAGATTTTGCAGAATAATTTTGCAATCTAAATTTTTTTAAAAAAATAAAAAGTTCAACTTTTTTAAAAACTTTCTGTAGAAAAAGTAGTTTGCTAATCTTTTTACATCTAAAGAGGTTCTCTACCTATCTAATACACTTTACAGAATTAAAATCGGATTATTTAAGCTGCCTCAGCAATGTTTTAAAGTTAGGGTTACCATAATTTCTTAGGCCAAATCCGGACAGAGGTAGTCCAAGGGGTTGTAGAAATTGTAAAATGTGAATTTCTGTGTTGTTACCTCCACAGTGTACATATATGCATAATATGCATTTATGTAGATATTATGTACATAAATGCATAAGGCACAATTAAAAGTACAGCTGTTTCGCTACAATATGCAACTAACATCGAAAATCTACGCCAGTTTAAAATACATAAAATATATGTACACCTATGTTTTAACATACTTTAGACCTGAAATGAAATTTTCCACCGTTGGGCCAAATGTTTTCCATTTTTTTAGCAAAGAAAAAAATCCGGACATGTCTTTCAAATCCGGACTCTCCGGTCCGGACGAAATCCGGACGTATGGTAACCCTATTTAAAGTTATAAACAATTTTTTGGCTTATAAACAAATACAGTGAGGACGTTTGAGTTGGCATAAATTCATTTTCTCGAGAATAGGCGTCTCTGGAGATAAATCCCGAAACAGGTCGATTTTTATTTTTAAATTCTATTTTTTTTGGTATATATATCATACTAATGACGTCATCCATCTGGGTATGATGGCGTAACCGATGATTTTTTTAAATGAGAATAGGTGCCGTGTAATAGCTCAATCGAAAGGCTATTCAATTTTGTATTCACTAATATAAACATTAACATAATTATTTATAAAGGGTTTGAATTAAAAAAAAATTGAATTAAATTAATTCCAATATTTAGATTACGCCATCACGCCCAGATGGATGACGTCACTAGTATGATATTTACGCCAAAAAATTATAATTTAAAAATAAAAATCGATCTGTTTCGGGATTTATCTCCAGAGTTGTCCATTCTCCAGAAAATGAATTTATTCCAACTCAAACGTCCTCACTCTATTATCACTAAAAACAAAAAAAAAACAAGATTTCTTGGTTTAAACCAGGTATATTTGATTTAAACCAAGTTTTTTGATACAAAGGATAATAAGTCTAAAAACTTTAAAAATTAATAAATTATTTTATAAAATCAACTAATAAACAATGAAAAAAATGATTACAAATTTTATTTTTATTTACACACACAAAAAATTAATATTAACAAAAAAACATTATCAAACGTTATAATATTCAAATAACTAAGTTCAAAAGTAAAAAATAGAAATTATTTATCCTAATTTTCTTCATTTGCGGCAGCTGTAGTAAAAACTTCAAATAAAAACACCAGTTTGGGGGCCCAGTAAAAAAATAAAAATAAAAACCAGATTTAAACTAACTGTTTTTTTAAGAAAAAACCAGTTGGTTTAAACCTTGGTTTAAATCAAGGTTTTAAGCATGTTGGTTTAAACCTGCCAACCCTGCTAAAACAGTGCTGAGGCCGCTTAAATAATCCGATTTTAATTCTGTAAAGTGTATTAGATACGCAGAGAACCTCTTTATATGTAAAAAATTAGCAAACTTTTAAATTGTCTACTTTTTGTTGTGTGTGTGAGAAAAAATGGCTTGGATGCGGGTCCGTTAGCCACATATTTTTATTTTATTTTTACCTCAATTTATTAGTTTTGTTATATTTATACCTATTTCACTTAAATGACTATATTTGTTTCTTTCAAGTAGTTTATGAGTAATTTAAATATTTCCATTTTATGACAACTTATTAGATATTCTATACTAATTGGAAAATGAACTTGTTTGTCGTAAATTGTAATATAATTGATTTATATATATCTCGTTAATTTTGCATTCAAAGAAAATATGGTTCAAATCTCTAATCGAAACATTATCACAAAAACAGACTACTATTTTCCGTGTCGAGTTTTTAATCTGACGATAGTAGAAATATCTTGCTTTGGCAGGTTATACTTAAATATATATTCAGCTGGCGGAGGAAGTTCTTGATGTAAAGAAAAATATAAATTTTTTGATATGCTTGAAATAGTTTTCCATTGTTTTTTCCATATTTTATTTATTCTAGCTTTGACGTCATTTATTGCATCTGTCGATAAGATCTGAGTTAGGATCTCACCATTTTTTATTGCATCTTTGGCCAACTCATCCACTTTCTCATTACCCAGTATACCGGCATGTCCTTTTGCCCATATAAATACTACTTCCACTTTAGACAAATTATTTTTTATATTACATAAAATTTTTGATTTGTATGAACTAAAATCAGTGTTTTCAATTGCATATATTGCAGATCTGGAGTCTATTATTATCACAGCTTTTTCAATATTATTCGCTTTGATCCATTCTAGAGCTTTATCGATGGCTATAATCTCAGCTGTAATAATACTACTAATACTAGATAATTTGTAATTATTATGTTGATGGGTATTTTGCACATACATAGCAAATCCTACTCCTGTTTGATTTTTAGAACCGTCTGTGTAAATTACTGTGTAATCCACAAAGTCGCTAAGTATAGATTTTACTAAAATATTATATTACTAAAATATTAATATACTTTTTGTTGAGAAAGTTTTTAAAAAATTTGAACCTTTAAAAAAAAATTAGATTACAAATTCTATTAAGCAGATTTTAATGAAATTTGGTGGACGGTTTAAGTATGTTATAAGAATATTTTCTTAGCGAATTATGAAGGTTCTAAGTGCAACCAAAGTGGATGAAAAAAAAAACATGGAATAAAAACAGTCATTTTTGCCCCCTTATTTTCTATTTATTGCTATTTTACAGAAAGGGTAATAATTTAAGACATTTTAAACCAGTCGTATATTACACAAAATTCAATTATCTTTATTTTATTTCCTTACGACTTTGTTCCAAAATGAATCGTTTTAAAGTTATAAGCAATGAAAGTAGAAAAAAATGGATATTTTTCGATAATTTTAAATATTTAAATTTTTTTATTAATGTTCCGGGCATATTTGAGAAGGAGCATAAATCAATTATAATTATTGAAGTTGTCACCTAACTTTATCTGCAAAAATCCGAATGCCACCTCTCACATCCACCTCAAAACAGATCCGCCCTGGTCTACGATGTTTTACAGTCAAAATAATGAGTATTTTGAGTAGAACATTTTTCTAATAAATTACTTTTAATGGGAAATAAGCCACAATTTTACCAAAAACATGATTTTATTAACGTTTCGAAGCCCAAATCGGGTTTCGTTGTCAAAATACAAAATACTACTAACTTTAAAATATTAAATATACTAAATTTAAAATTTAAAATATGTAGATATCCACAGTATGGTGGAGATATGTAGATAATGTGTTTTCAATATGGCCTCATAGATCAGAATTGTTCGATACATTCCTAAATATTATAAACGATCAAGAAGAGACAATAAAATTTACAATGGAAAAGGAATATAATAACACTCTACCTTTCTTCGATGTTTTAGTATCAAAGAAGGATACTGGATATGAGACTCAAGTGTATATAAAACCAACACACACCAACAGATATCTCAATTACAAATCAAATCACAACATCAACGTTAAGAAGGGAATCATTAAATCCTTATATGATAGAGCCAAAATTACTTGTTCTAACGAAAATCTATTGTTAGAAGAAAAACAATTGTTAACCTTTGTTTTATTGAAAAATGATTATCCATTATCGTTTATAAGTAAGGAATTGTCAAGACTGGATCGAATAGAACAGAACAACGTAGAACGGGATCCTATAACATCCACAAGAAATAATACGAGGAAAATATCAATACCATATATAAAAGGACTATCCGAGAAACTTAAAACAATAGGAAATAAATTCAACATTTCAACAACATTCAAAACAACAAATACATTGAGATCTATTCTATCTAAAACTAAACCTAACAGTGAACAAGAAAGAACAAAGAATTGTATTTATAAAATACCTTGTGAATGCGAACAATTTTATTTAGGTGAAACATCAAGACCATTAAACGTTAGAATAAGTGAACATCAGTCTTATATTAAAAATAGGGAATTTGATAGATCTCAAAGATACATGCATGGGATAATGAACATAGAGTTTAGTTGAGAGATTTAATTATAGTCCTGAAAGAATCAGATAGTAAAAAGAGAAAAATCAAAGAAGCGGCTCTAATTATGCTAAATGAAAACAATTGTGTCGCAAATTCCTCGGTAGAATGCAGTAAGATGTGGTTACCCATACTGAAAGAGGAAGTCAATAGAAAGAAAATACCACGATTAGTAAGCCAATAACATATCGAGTTAATACAACTTTTATATTTTTTATATTTTAGTATTACTCATTGTATATCTATGTATTATTAATATTATTTATAATTTAAACATATTAAAGTCAGAATTTGGTATTAGTTCTTTGAAAGTAAATTAAACGTAAGACCAAATACTTACGATGTCGGGATAGTATCACGAGGTTTTTTCCTGGTTTTTCCTCGTGATTTACTATGGAATCTCTAACGCGAGAATTTTACTGTCATCGTTGCATTTGGTTGTCTTTTTAAAGACAGATCACTTTAAGTACTGTCAACTTTTAATGTAATTTTAGACAATTTTAATTATTGCTGACCTGTAAAAGTACATTTGTACATTATTACCAATAAATACTCTACTCTACTCTACTCTACTCTACTATGATTTTTTTGTGACGGATATTCTTGAGTTGGGCTTGATTTCATGTAATCGAATGAACTATATTTTAGTAAAGTCGTCCCAGGAACGCAATTCATAAATATTGGCAATATCATTTTAAAGTCTTCTACTTTATTATGTTTAATATACGTCTGAATTGCCAATATAAATGAGTCAGATTAAATAAATTATTAGAAGAATTTTTTTACTTAGCAACAACATTCTTGTTTATTTTAGTAGTATTTTGTATTTTGACAACGAAACCCGATTTGGGCTTCGAAACGTTAATAAAATCATGTTTTTGGTAAAATTGTGGCTTATTTCCCATTAAAAGTAATTGATTATAAAAATGCCACAAGAAAATAGCTTCAGAACATTACATTTTTTGTCTTTACGTCACAAATATGGTGAGACTCAAATCATCTTAATAAGTAGTAAATTATTTGCTGCGATTCAATGTTTTTAAGGACTTAGGGTGGGAGCTACAAATATATAGGATTTTTAGTTATCTTTAGGGTTTGTCGTTGTTAATTTTTTATGTTACGTAGGTACAAAGATCATCCAGGGTTTGTTTAGTTGGCTGGAATGGAGCATAGATGGAAGACTGCTTGAGATGATTGTCCGAGTCGGAAGAAAGAGGAGTTGACTGTTAAACAGTTTGTGCGAAACTACTAGTATAATGCGAAATTTTAGATACCAGTATATAACAATTTTGAAGAAATAATATATTTATTTAGTATTATTTAAATAGTCCAAGTAATAGTCAAATGTAATAACACTAATATAATTACTAAGATCAAGTACTATGCTCCGATACTTCCCGTCTTTTCTCTGCATGCCTAGTTTAACCTTTACCTTATAAAAAGTATTAGATAAAATCTAAGGTTGAGTTTACATGTAAATAGAATTTAACGGTTACATTTTATTGCTATTGGTTTTACTACCGTGTTTAATGTCTTAAATATGCATAAAGTAGTAAACCCAACTACACACCTAACTGAAATCATTATCGATTCAGACAGTACAACTATCCAAAAATTGTTCGCACTCCAATTATTAAGCATAACACCTAAGTCATGCATTTTGCACCCTACTTTTGTAAACAACATCAAAAAGTCGCCGAAAAATGCATGCTTGGAAGTCATAGGCGGCGTTATATATTATTTTTAAATAATTTAGCTTTTTGGTGGTTAAAGACGAAATCAACTTAATGGTGGCAATCAAAAGAGAACGTGGACAGATTGTGTCTAGAAATAACTGCTATAACTAGAAAATATAAGCCATTTAGACCACCCTTCCAAATGTCGACGCTGATCTCTCCAAAAACAGCGTATGTAATATTAGTGCGTATGTTTCATCATTCTTATCATTCCTTCGTCTTTGCATCGATTATCAGTTCCCTGCCGAAGCTCAGACTATACCTAAACATGGCATCCGTGATAGAAGACGACGAGAAGGAGTCTGTGGTATTATAAGGATTAGCTTCTCAAAAGAAAGGCATACTGTCACCTAAAGGCTATATCGGGATACGATGGTCAAAACTGCCCCCACAACGATTAGCCCCGCGACTTGTGATTTTGGTAAAGCATAATATAAATCATCCCTTCATACAACTTTTTAGCTTCACAGAGGCCATAGAATCTCTTGAATAGAGAAAAGTAGCTTTTTTCGACTTAATCTTTTGTAAATTGTAAGCGCCATTTTGCTTTAAAAAACCTGAAAAAATTCAAAAAGATTTATCTTTTGAATACAAAAGAGAGCCTGATTTTTTCAGATTTTTAAATTAAAAATCGGACCTAAAAAAATCATTGAAACTTTCAATATTTTTTAGGTTATGTTAAGAATTTTTGGCTAACTTTTAAATAGTAATTTCTTGTGTACTTTTTTATCGTTTTTTTTTGAATGGCAGGGGCAGAAATTTTAATTTCTGAGTGCAAAGGAAGAAAAAATTGAAAAAAACCGTCTTTTACCAAACTAAACATATTTTACCAAAAAAATGTTAAATAGCTAAGAATCGTTTCGAAAAAAACTATAAAAAAATGTCTACTGAAACATTGCTTTTACTGCTTAGTCAATCATTAGTTTACATCTTTATTTCTTCGATCAGTCCATGTTCCGTTTTTATTCTTGTTTTATTGCGACTGTTAATTTTTCTGATTATTACTATGTGATTTTATTGGCGTTTTTCTGCTTGTCGATTTGGATAACGGCTTTTAGTTGGACTTTGTCAAATGCTTTTGTGAGATACACACAGCCTAGGAAAAGGGGTTTGTTGAACTCTATGGATTTATCTACTAGTTTCCATAATAGGCGAGCGGCAGCAACCCCTAAAATTACGTTATACAGATCGCAAAAATCAACTTTAAGGTGAATAACCATTTTTTTTTATTCTATATGTCTGTGGGGTCGCTGAATCCGAATATGAAGTTTATTTTTCTCTAGAATTGGCGGAACATGTTCAAAAATCAAATTTTATTCAAAGATGCGAAAAATAAATTTTGATGATTTTTAAACTTTACCTTGCTGTATCTTTGGTCGCTGTAAATATTTCCTTTTGAAAAGTCTACTGTGTCATCTCTGAGGTAATTAGATAACAATGTCCAACGTCCAAAATATTTAAACAAATTAAAAGAGGAGTTGTTAATTTTTAAACATTTTGTCATCAGATTTCGTTAGTTTCATGTTTACTTAAAAAAGTTGAGTGACAAACTATTTAGTTTATAATTTTAACCAACACAGCAATAAAAGTTGATTCATGAAGAAGTTTTCTGCAAAATTTTAAGTCAAAATGTGCAATAGGAAAAAAGTTATGTGACATTATAGACAAGCGGCACACCCCAAAAAACGCTTATTTCTCGCTTATGGTGTGGTGAATCATACGTTATATTTTTGATTGTGCTGAAAACGAAAATTAGGTTTATTTTGCATTTTATGTGGGAAACATCATCAAAATCGTAATTTTACCCTAAAAATAAAAAAAATGCAACCAAGTTTTTTTGTGTTTAACTCGCTACAACTCTGATCCGTTTTAATATTTTTTTCTAAAATTTTTATAGTATAATATATTTCTTACCCTTATGAAGACAACGGGACCTGTTTCAATATAATTTCTGAATTATAAATGTTTTACAAAACAAAATGGTGCAACTTTTGAATTTTAAGAAAAACGTGATTTCATTTTTTTATTTTTAGGGTAAAATTGCGATTTTGACAAAGTTCCCCCATCTAAAATTCAAAATAAACCTCATTTTCGTTTTCAGCACCATCAAAAACATAAAGTATGATCAAAATTAGCCAATGAACATGAAACTAACGAAATCTGACGACAAATTGTTTAAAAATTTACAACTTCTCTTTTAATTTGGCTAAACATCTCGGACAAATCTTATTGTTATCTAAATTCTTCAGAGATGACACAGTAAAATTTTCAAAAGGAAATATTTACAGCGACCAAAGATACAGCGAGGTAAATATGAAAAATCATCAAAATTGATTTTTCGCCTTTTTGCATTTTGATTTTTGAACATGTTCCAGCAATTCTAGATAAAAATAAACTTCATATTCCGATTAAGCGACCTCGAAAACATAAAGAATAACCAAAATTTGCCATTCACCTATCATGGTCGTTTTTTAGATTTCTACCCCTCACCCCTTAAATTAGGGGTGTGCCGGTCGCCTATAATATGAAGGTCGCGTCAGTTGTAGATCTATTCAGGCGAGCGGCACACCCATAATTTGAGGCTTAGAAATCGAAAAAGCGACCATGATAGGTGAATGGCAAATTTGGCCTTCTTTATGTTTTCGATGCCGCTGAATCCGAATATAAAGTGTATCTTTATCTAGAATTGCTGAAACATGTACAAAGATAAAATTTTAAGCAATAATGTAAAAAATCAATTTTGATGATTTTTCAACTTTCTCGCTTTATCTTTCGTCGCTGTAAATATTTCCGTTTGAAAATTCTAATGTATCATCTTTGAAGTATTTAGATAACAATGAAATTTGTCCGACATCTTTAAGGGCACCCAAAGTACGAAAATTGAATTTTTGAAGTTTTTTTTTTCGGTTATGATCGAAAATTATTCTCTGAAATCTTCTCTTTCCAACGATATACAGTCGGAAAAATGAAAGAATACCCATGAACGATCACATCAATCACTTATTTTGTATTTGCTGGCTTTTTCTATAACAAACGTTTGCTATTTATAGAAAAACAGCAAATACAAAATAAGTGATTGATGTGATCGCTCATTGTAGTAGGGGAGCGAAGTATGCTAAATGTGCAGTCACTCGAGTGCTTTGGGGACTTATTGGGTTGTGAAGAGTAGGTCCTAAAACCAAAAAAAGTTAAGTAAAGTTTTCCATTTTAGTGCGGCCTTTCCATTATTAATTTAATTTTCCATTTCCAACAATCGTTTTTTCCGATTATAGCGCCATCTATCCATAATTTGAAAAATGTTTCGAATAAAAGTTGCTTATTTTTACGTAAAGAATCTAAATCTGGAATAAAAATTTGGGGCTCCTATTTAAGTTTTTGGTACCATTCGATAGATTTTTCAAAAATATTGATTAAGTGTATTTTGCAGTTTTTCGATCTGCGAAATATCGCGGGATTTGTACTTAAAATTTTAAATTTACCCCGCACCCCTCTCCGTGGGGGTCATGTTTGGTATCATTCGATAGATTTTTGAAAAATATTGAACACGTATTTTTTAGTTTTTCGATCTAACGATCATTTCGCGAATTATTCGCTTTTTTTTTGTGAAACTTTTTAACTCACCTATTTTCTTACGCCCCGCTCAAATTGTCAGATTTTTGAAATATACACTGTTTTGCATGTCCTTAACTTACCTTATCTTAATCTGACAATTGCGAATATTTTTAAGGATACATTTTTTTTCGGGCCCCCCTTAACGAACTTCCCTGTGTTAAGAGCTAATATATGGTAGAGGTACATCTGCACTGCGCCAGGTTTCTCCTCTTATGATAATCTGACGCGCTCGAGTAACTGCAAAAATCCCCGGTTGGGCTCCCCTACCATGGCTATTCTTTCATTTTTCCGACTGTACATGTAACACATTATAGTATAAAATATCCATGGTTACAAAATTATTTGTTTTTTGAACGGCTGGCTGCACTTAACTTACCCTGTACCGGTTAGTCCAGAAAGCCACTGCGCATCCGCTAGGAAAAATATTTCGATTCGGATTTTTTGCACAATCTTACTCAAAAAGGACTCCTTTTAACAAATTTGCATGTTGCCAGGACCAAAAGTGGGTCAAAAATTTTTTAAACGTTTTTTTTTGTTTTTTTCCTAAAATTATTTTTTGCATGGAACAAAGTTTTTTAGTTTTTTTGGATCATTCCAAACAGAAAAGGTCTTTAGTGACTTTTCTCTAAAGTTGATAGTTTTTGACATATAAGCGATTAAATATTGAAAAATTGCGAAATCGGCCATTTTTAACCTTCAAAAACTATGTGAAAAACTTAAAATTTGAATGTTGCCAAGGTAGGTAGATAATGGGTGCGTTCGGACGACCATAGCGGCTGGCTGTCAGCAGAAATCGGCTGAGTGGTTGTATCCAGCCGTGATAGGGAAAGCTTAGTAAATCTCTCAGCGGCTGGCTTCCAGCGGTGACGTCTGACAGCTACTGCTGGCTCAGCTGTCCAGCCGCTGTGGTCGTCCGAACGCACCCATTCTTTAAACATCGGTTGATGAAATCCCGAAGAGTTTTTTGCAATATATTATTCAAAACTCCTTTGTTTTTCAATTTCTAATCACGCTTACGCGACACTATTTTCCACCGTTGCATGTGTGTACAGCAGGGGTGGGCAAATACTTTTAAACGCGGGCCAAAATGAAATTTTCGAAATGTCTCCCGGGCGCATATACGTAAACTGCAGACGCACAAGGCATGGGCGAACGATTCGGCTTTTTCCGATTAGCGGGTAGTAGAGTGCAGACGTACTTAGCCTTTATACGTCTGCTGTTTACTACGATTGATCGTGATGCCAATATACGTCTACTATTATTTAAGCCTGTTTAAAGAATGTAAATAAAACACAGTATATATTCGTATT
This sequence comes from Diabrotica virgifera virgifera, assembly GCF_917563875.1. NCBI lineage: Eukaryota > Metazoa > Arthropoda > Insecta > Coleoptera > Chrysomelidae > Diabrotica > Diabrotica virgifera. The sequence goes on along the minus strand of NC_065443.1, from coordinate 204,404,981 downwards.
ATCAACGTTTTTAATTATCTTTATGTACAAATATCGAATTTTACGAATTCGGAAAGGAGGAAGACCCAACCCTTCGGTCCTAACTTAACTTTCGGGTATTAGAGTGTAGCGCACTCTACTACCCGCTAATCGGAAAAAGCCGAATCGTTCGCCCATGCCTTGTGCGTCTGCAGTTTACGTATTTGCCTCCCGGGCCGGAGGACGACACCGCGTACATACGTTTTTGGCGGAGAAAAGAGATACAAAAATTGCTTGCGGGATTTGTCAACGGGCCGGATTAAGTAAGCAAAAGGGCCGCATCCGGCCCGCGGGCCGGCTTTTGCCCACCCCTGGTGTACAGTATGGTGCAAATGAAAGGAATAAATTCGTTATTTCGTAAACCGGCGACTTTAAGGAAAAACCCGAAACAGGTCGATTTTATTTTTAAGTTATGGTATTGTGGCATATATGGTATACTAGTGACGTCATCCGTCTAGACGTGATGACGTAATCGATGATTTTTTTAAACGAGAATAGGGGTCGTGTGGTAGCTCATTTGCTATTCAGTAATGTAAACATTTACATAATTGTTTATACAGGGTGTCCAAAAATTTTTTATTAAATTAAATTATTTGACAAAAAAAGAAGTAGAAGGACACCCTGTATAAATAATTATATAAATGTTTATATTACTGAATAGAGAATTGAAGAACCTTTCAAATGAGCTAGCATACGACCCCTATTCTCATTTAAAAAAATCATCGATTACGTCATCACGCCCAGATGGATGACGTCACTAGTATACCATATATGCCACAATATCATAACTTAAAAATAAAAAATCGACCTGTTTCGGGATTTTTCCTTAAAGTCGCCGGTTTACGAAATAACGAATTTATTCCTTTCATTTGCACCATACTGTCGGTGGAAAATAATAGTGTCGCGCACGCTTGATTAGCAATTAAAAAACAAAGGAGTTTTGAATATTGTATTGCAAAAAACTCTTCGGGATTTCATCAATCGATGTTTAAAGAATATCTGCCTACCTTGGCAACATTCAAATTTTCAGTTTTTCACATAGTTTTTGAGGGTTAAAAATGGCCGACTTAGCAATTTTTCAATTTTTAATCGCTTATATGTCAAAAACTATTAACTTTAGAGAAATGTTACTAAAGACCTTTTCTGTTTGGAATGATTCAAAAAACCTAAAAAAACTTTGTTCCATGCAAAAAAAATAATTTAGGAAAAAAACAAACAAAAAAACGTTTAAAAAATTTTTGACCCACTTTTGGTCCTGGCAACATGAAAATTTGTTAAAAGGGGTCCTTTTTGAGTAAGATTGTGCAAAAAATCCGAATCAGAATATTTTTCCTAGCGGATGCGCAGTGGCTTTCTGGACTAGGTAGCTCGGTGGTTGCTTGCATATTCTGATTATCTGTATACTCTTACATCTTGTATTATTGTTTTGCTTTTTTTCTTACTACAATTAAAGCCATAATTGATCTTTGGTTTCTACTACATTTCATATTTCAATTATCCGATTTCCATTGCCGTTTCTAATTTCGTCTTCTTTGAATCGTCCCATTATCTTCGTTTCCTATGTGGCTGTAACACGTTAATCGCCATGACACCCGACAGTTGGGTTTCAGATCCTGTGGTCGTACACGCCCTGACACCCATAGGGCAACCTTCACTACTAGTGTGAACACTGAAGCCTGTAACCCAACTGCCGCGCTTCGAAACACATGTATCTACATGAAAGTTTTTACATAGGGGCCTAGCAGGTAATACTAGTGAATGAGCTTGGCACATTTTATTAGTATATTATCACTAAAGATTTATCAAAAAAATTATATTAATTTATGAAAATATTTTTTATTTTATTCAAATAATACAAAGAGTTTTTATTATTTATACAGAATAACAGTGAACGTCAAAACAACATAACACATAATAGAAGTTATTATAAAAATCACATAAAAATTTTGTTTTCGGTTCCTTCTTCTGAGCGGTTTTTCTGCCTTCTTTACTGCTTATTTTCGCATAACATACCACATATTTTCGACGATCTTTTGAAGAAATATGCTAAAATATGCTGTCTGTTTTAATTTTCCGGCACCTTCTTGACATTCACTTCATCGATTTGTAACATACCAAGACAAATGTTCTGTCTAAAATCTGTAAATGATATTTTGACCCTTGTCACCGTTTTCTAAACTATGAAAGTGTTTACTACAGCTAAACCAAGTAATATTTCAAAGGCAAGCTTCTATACCACTTGATCTCTTTACGCTTTACGCAATGGGAAGAATATGACTTTAACTGATCTGATAGATCTATGATTGACTTACATAAGTTATAGTCAACTATAGAGATTTTTCTATGTCTGTTCCTCTTCGTGTATATTTAGTGGTTGGGTCAGTATGAATAGTGCTTATGCAAAGAATATCACGTTTATCGTGCCATTTAAAAAAAAAAAAAATGACAACCGATACTTAATATGGGTTTCGGGGCGCTCAGTCATCAGAGGATCTGAAACCCATAAGTGGGGCTTCGTTTTCAAAATACATTTTTTGAGAATCTTTTTAACCTAACGCTTTATAACAGCCGGGACACCTTTTCCAGTGTAAAAATCCAATGATTAACTAGAAAAACTAAGTTGGGCCTGGGGGTAGAATATTTTTTGCTTTATTTGGGCGATTAACGTGAAAATATCCAATTAGTAGAATCTCTTCTTTTCATTTGCTTTATCTAATAGGTACATTTTTAGTGTGTTGAAAAATCTTCCCTTTTTACTTTGTGGTTATAATTAAGAATTTTTATTAGGTAAAATTTATTATACAGTGATAAGCGCGCTAATAACCGGCAAAATAGCTCAAAAGATGGAAAACATAATACAGTGCGAAACAAAAAAAGATGAAGCTAGTGGAGGTGGAAATTATCGTTATAAACGTCTAAAATAACATAATATTACATAGTTTCCCACCTTTAGACGTATCACAGGAGTATGACAACTGTCAATGTGACAGTAGAACTTTATAAAAATACTCCTGTCACAGACGTCTAAAGGTGGGAAACTATGTAATGTAATGTTAATTAATACGTTTATAACGATAATTTCCACTTCCACTAGTTTCATCTCTTTTTGTTTCGCAATGTATTATGTTTTCCATATTTTGAGCTATTTTGCCGGTTATTAGCGTGCTCATCACTGTATAATATGAAATATTTTTCTTACCAATATTTCGGTAACAAACGCGCCGCCCCTGTGCTCATTAGATTCTGTTGAATATTTTTGTCAATTCGAACCTCTTTTAACACTCCATTGTTTGAATCGTGACAAAATTTTTAATTTCCTTGCCATTTTTTGATACAAATATTTAATGAAAATATTTGATGTCACTAAGCCATTTGCTTCGTTCAAGAAAAGTCGACACGACGCCAAAATGAGGCTCTTGAGTATTGTGGTGGTTTTTTTCTGTGTCTTTGTGGCATTCTGCAGTGCGATCGAAAATAAGACTGATGTTACGACGCCAGAAGATGCCAGAGCATTTGTCGGAAGAATGTTAGAGCAAGGTAATGTTTATTTGAATTTATGAATTGAATTTTAATCGAATGTCTATTTATAAACTTCAACAGGCCTTGAAGGCCTAGGGCTAAAAGTTTACATTTTCCATTAAACTTACTATTTACATTTATTTATATATAATGTATCTATGTTACCGACCAAACCAAATTTCAGGATAAACTAGTTTGGCCTAGGCCAAAACATATAAACATTATAGTACACATACAAAGCCAAAATAAACAGATAGCATGAATAAAATACTCTGTAATTGTAAAATAATCATTTTTATTAAAACAATAGTGATTCGATGTTAAAACTAATGGACAATAATTGGTAATACAAACAATCATATTATAAAAAATAATCAATGTTTTTTTATAAAAACAACAATTCTTATACCTCCATTATAAAAATTATGCTTTATTCTCCAATGGAGTACTTTGGTGACACTTAGAATTGCCACAAATATCACTGCCTTCTTGCTTTTGCTTCTGTTTGTGGAACAGTTTTTGTTACAGCTGCATTTGACAAAATCTTGTCCTGATCCAACTGAATCTCTGGTAGCTGCAACATTTAACGAAATTGTAGAGCATTAGTTTATATCTGCTTCCTCTCAAAAAGTTTGGTGGTAAATGTCGAATTCTGATTTGAAAAAAAATTATCAAATGCAGCTGCAACAAAAAGTATCCCACAAACAGATGCAAGTGCAATAAGGCAATGATACTTCGCAATTCTAAGTGACAGCAAAGCACTCGATGGAAAAAATAAATAATACTTTTTATAATTAAGGTATAATAACTATTCCTTTTATAAAAAAAATACTGATTTTTTTATAGTATTATTGTTTGTATTACAGCGTCAATGTGCGTCTCTTTGGAGAGACAATGACGTCAACTTTGCTAAGTAACAAGACATTTACTCAACACACACTACACATTACACTAGGTACCTGATTAAAAAAAACCACTGTACCATGTCAATGGCCATTAGTTGTCGAGGCATTAAGCTAAATAAAAAAATATCTACATATTTATTTATGCTTTGTAGGTATACTATAATGTTTATACTAGGCGGTACTAGTTTATCCCGCAGTGTCCGTATTATTATTAGGATAAACTGGCGTGGCCTAGGCTAAACTAGTTTATCCTATCGCATTTAGCAAAAACTAGTTTGGTCTAGGCAAAACTAGTTTATCCTGAAATCGGGTTTGGCCCGTAACATATAATACTCTAAATATTTTTTAGACTCTTTCTATATATTTCTTAACCACCCCCTTTCATTGTTTTCTGTCCAATGCTTTCTCTTTCCAATTCTCAATACTACTTTCTGTAAGTATTCATATACGCTGTCTTTATATCTATTTGTTGGTCTACGTTTTGCTCTATTTTATTGGTTTTCGTGATAGTAGGTACCATTTTTGGGACTTCCTTTCCTTTGTGTCCTAAATATCATATTTTTGTGCTTTGATTGCATTCTCTATTTTTGGTTCGTTATACAGTTCTTCAAGTTCTTTATTATTCCTTCTGCTCATTGACCATATATTTTCATACCTCTATAGATTGCTCTTTGTAGCAATATGGAGCTATTCTATTTGTTTATAAGCCAAAAGATTGTTTATAACTTTAAAACATTCCTGAGGCCGCTTAAATAGTTCAATTTCAATTCTGTAAAGTACGTTAGATAGGTATGGGTATAGTGCCTTTTTATACAAAAATCATAGTTATTCTGATGTATCAAAATTATTATGGTTATTATTGCGACCGTCAATTGTTAATTAACAATTTAATTGTTGATAAACTACTCGTTCAATTTCCACCGGCTTTATTTTGAAATATAATCGACCGTGCAAGTTCGGCAAAGCGACCTCTATTTCTACGCTCTGTACTTTTATTCGCACTTTTAATTATATTGGCCAATTATATTAGTCCTGGTTGCTGGATAATTGTCAAGGCCATAGTCCAAAAAAATAATAAGAAGAAAAAATAAGATGCAGGTTATGTTATGCAAACGTAAATAATTGTATGTAGTAAATAAAATTAGTTATTAAAATGCAGTACTGCAAGCAAAATACAATTAATTAAATTTACCTTTATATAATAATTGCATATCATATCAATATTGTGGAGCAATATATAATTTTTCTGCTTCAATGACAGAAGGTATGAAATATACGTCAATTTGACAATTTCAATTGACAATATGAATTATTTAAGATAGTTGCAATATTTCTACGCGACTCGCGCACGGTCGTTTCTCGTTTCCCTTCCAAGTACTTGCACACCGCATACGCTGTGAGCTCGTACGTAGAGGGGATATTTACAAACTCGCGAGCGCCAGTAGTGACAAATCTGTAAACCTTTACCGGAAATTTGACATAAATGTCAGAGTGATTAATTTAAAATTAAAATTAAAAACATTAATTATAAAAAATATTAGTTGGTCAAAGCTGTGGTATATATTTTTTCCACCTACCTCTACCGAAAGTATACTTCTCCGCACCTGATTGTAGGGAGCAAAGTTGTACTTTTCCTCCCTAGGAAGGAAAAGTAAAAGTGACGTCATTCATGAAATATAACTTATCGACGCCTTGTACAATATCTATTTTCTATTACGTAAGTATCTATACATTTTAACGTTTATTTATAAAACACCCAGTATTTTCAGAATGGTAAAAAACAGTAAATTGTTATTTTGATTTAACAATGTTTACATTCATAATTTGACTTATATTTGACAGTTGACAGTTATATTGTACACTTTGCGTCATCTGGTACACTTTTTTTCCCAATGTAAACCTGTGTTCAGACTGACAATTATTGTTCGTGAATCACTTCGTTGTTGCCATCACAAATAACGGAATTGCACTAAATCTAAATACAAAAAAAATAACGTTTAAAATGTATATTTCGAATTGTAATACATATATTTAAATTCCATACTTGTTCACTGTAATTCATTTGTATTATTCATTCATTTTGTATTAATTTCAAATTAAATTTTTAATTTTTCCAGTGTGTTTTATTTATTCTACACAACTTAATGCAGTTTTGTCCTACAATTTACGAGAAACCAATCACACCTCTCGATTTGACATTAAACATAATAATTTAAAGTTATATCAAGATTTATATCTATCATTATTTTTGAATTGAAATATTTTCATAAATTATAATAAAACACGAATCAATGTATGGATACTTAATTGAGATGACGGAAGATTACCATTGTTTTAGTTTTTAGTATATTAAAAAATGCGGTCTGTCACTTAGCCCCGTTTTTACCTAGTTTGATATAATATTTTCGTTGAACTGGCAACGTTGCCCTAGAAATTAGAATGACACTTGTGACAAGATCAACTTACACAACTTGAAAAACACGATTTTCGGTTATGAGAGTTGTACCAGTTTTTTTTGACGCGAAGTGTACCTACTTGTTAGTTTTAGTTTTAATAAATTTTGTTGGTTAGTTACATAAGTAAATTAAATAAAAATGAAAAATGACTTGTTATTAATTTGAGGAAGGTGGAAAAACCATATGTATAACATGGGAGTAAAGTGCCTTTTCCTCCCTTGAATAATTACTGCCCTCCGCTACGCGTCGGGCAGTAAACTTCATTCTCGGGAGGAAAAGTAGCACTTTCCTCCCTTGTTATACAAGTAGCTATTACCTTAAATATACTTACGTTTTAAATACTGAATTTAAGTTTTTTCACTGTTCCGTAATATGTAATTATAAATCATCTATTAATCTTAGCGCCATCTACACGATTATTGTGAAAGTATCCGAAGTAAGAAATTCATATTTTATCAATAGAACGTCAAAATGATTAGCAAAATCTAAAAAAAATCGATTACAATTTAATTACTTTTTTGCGTTGTAAATATTAAGCGATAACAATTAAATAATAAATTTAAAAATTACCGGTGAAAGTTGAATTAGTAATCCGCTAGGAGCGCCACCAGCGAAGCTCAGAGCGTATACCAAAAAAGCTTTATGTCACCAAGTTATTTAATTATTGATAAATAATTACTTACCTAAAATTTTAGTTGAAAATAAAATATTTCATTGGGAAAACCCGGAGACTCCGAGGAAAATCTTCGTCGAAGCAAATCGGGAAAAAATATCTCTAGGCAGAATTAAATTACGGGAAATTTTTATTTGGGTGTTTTTGGTGTAAACCTATTGATCTATAAATTAATGAAAAAAACTTGGGTTAATTCCTCGTCAAATTACTTAAATGGAACGTTTTTTCTACTTCCTCAAAAAACTTGATTTGTGGGTTACAACCTTTTACCTTTCAACCGTCGATATGTTGGGGATTTTACAAATGTTCAAAATATCTCGATAAAATTGGCTTATCGAAAAAGTACTAAGAGGCAAACCTTTTTAAAAACAATGTGTTTAACTAATGGTGTCACAATAATAATTTAATTGGAACGTACACAAAAGGGGGGTTTAAGGGAACAAAACCCCCATAAAATTTTTGTGGGGTGCACAAATTTTACTCAACAAAGTACTCAACTCTATTATGGATTTATTCATAAAAATACATTAATTGTAGCCAAATGTAAATTATTTAAGATCTAGTTGTTGAGAAAGGTATAAGTTATAGTATGTAACATGAAAACAACTCAAAAACATAACTTAACTATATTATAAACTCTAACTAACGTAAATTACCATGTGGCGTATCTCGGGCTATTGTAAACACATTTATGTATTGTCATAAAAGTATTTCATTATCCTAACGTCCTTCAGCAAATGGTAAGACCTAGTGATGTAAGAAGAGAATATTCTCAAGAGAATATTCTTGGCCACAAAATTTATTAAAAAGTTAAATTTTTCGTTTCGGCCTAACACGAGCCATCATCAGCCAAAGTAAAGGAAAATACATAAAAAACTGACCTACAATATACAGGGTGTCCCCGAAAATAGTGCGTTCCTTAAAGGTATAGGTAGAAGGCACAATGTAGAGCAAAAAAGTCTTATAACATTTTTTTCTAAATTGATCTGTTTGACCTAAAAGCGAAAATACATTTTGATATGCAAATTAAAGTCTAACAACAAGCAACAACGCGCAACTCAAAAATCTAAAGATTAAAAAATTAGGTTTGTAGGTCAGTTGCATCTGGTAGGTAAAATACTGCAAATATCAACCAAACCCATATCCATTATTTTGCAGGTAGGTACCTACGATGTCAACAACCCCAAAAATCGCACCTCAAAGTAAATAAAGAAGGGGTTATTAGGTTAAATTTCCACAGTCACAGCAAGCTCTTCTAGGCTACGTTGCCATGTCATTCAAATTTATGAAAATAAAAATTCACTTATATGGAGGACAATGTATTTTTTTTTCTTTGAAACGGTTAACTTTAGAAAAAAATCTTATGGGACTTTTTTGTTCTAAATTGTGTATTATATCCACACCTTAAAGGAACGCACTATTTTCGGGGACACCCTGTATAATTGGATTAGATATGAAAAAACTCAACATGTTGGGACAATGCCTACCTCAGTCAAAAAACTTACCCAACAGGAAGGAGAAAGAAGCGATTAAGGCAGGATAACAAATTGTACATACACAAACATTTAACATAACGTTTCTTGAACGATTTTACATAGTATCTTTCAATCGATGCGATGGTGGTTATTTTAAATAATGTTTGTGTATGTACAATTTGTTATCCTGGCTTAACCGCTTCTTTCTCCTTCCTGTTGGGTAAGTTTCTTGACTGAGGTGGGCGTTGTTCCAACATGTTGAGTTTTTCATATCTAATTCAATTATATATTGTAGGTCGGTTTTAATGTATTTTCCTGCACTTTGATGATGATTGCTCGTGTTGGGCCGAAACGCGTCCAATCAGTAGCGACGCGTGACTTTTTCTAAAGTGTTACCAAACCCAGATGTAGAAAATCTTGTTTAAAAGAACCTCGCAAATATAAGTCTTAGGGGAGGGAAAAGGGGAAATTCTCCCCCCCTAACAAGATCCAAAATTAAGGAAAAAAAAATTGTTGTAACATAAAAATATAGTAGCTGACATGAAACTTAAATCACGGACAGACAAATTCAACCCAATAAACACGCTAGTTAGGAAAATTAAGGGAACTTAATGCATGTAAGTTATTATTTATGTCTTTGATGTAGTTTGGATTTATCTTTAGTATGTTTTTTGGTTGGTGTTGCATTGGAAGTTGCCCCCTAAGGCAAATTTCCCCTCCCAAGGGAAATGTCTTGATCCGCCACTGATATAAGTTTTTGTTTATTTTTTCTGGAAACATGTTAATAACAGAATCGTAGAAAGATGGTTCTGTCATTAATCCATTTAAAAAGCGTTACTCAATAAAAATGAAAGAAAATGACCACATGCGATCATGCAATTGGGTATCTCTTTGGCATGTTTTAATCCGTTTCATTGCTGAAAATCTTCTTTCAACGGATGCACTTGTAGACGGAATTATTAAAAATAGATTTGCCAGTATAAAGGGTTCCTGTAATGCATTATCAAGTTCTGAAGACGTTAAATATTGATACAATTCTTGTACATTTTTTTTTAAATATAATCTGGATCGTTATAAAGAACTGTCAATTCTGTTTTTTAACTTTACTGTGTCAAATTTTTGTCCATATAGCTGTACAAATAATTGATTCAAGGCCTTATCTGAAAATTTTTTGCTATAAATTAGAAAACTTATTTTTAAGTTGGATAATCATAGTGTCAAAAATTAAAAAAAAGTCGTCAACGACACTCATCCATGTTTAATTGCACGCACACTGTAATCGGTAAGTAACCATTGTAACCATTCCAAAAAGTGGTAACGTGCCTACTAATATCCACAGCGCGCTTACGCCTTCGTCTTTCAACATTTTCATACACGAGCCGTCTCCGACCGCCCGACCGATAGCCGATGGACCTTCATTTGTATCCACATTTAAAAGTAATATTAACCTGCAACCGAGTCGCATAAATTCGCCAATATTTTCGTGCGTCTAGTGAATTACTATTAACACTCATATTTCACAAAAAAAATATAAGTGGAATTATTTCACAGTAGTCATAAAATATTTATTTGCAAGATTTTTAACTGTTACCAATGGTAACAGTGGTTACATGGACGCTTCGCCAGTGAATCCAATAAAGATTTTAATATTTAACTTTTTAATAAATTTCGTGGTATCTTCTTGAGTTGAGTAGTTGAGTTACCTCTAGACCACATTTTTGTGAACTATGAATACTTCCTTTTATGGTACAAATTAAACCCTGTATATTAGGATCCACTCAAATGACGACCTTAATATTGATAGCGGCCAAAACTCTAGGGATAAAGTAAGGGACAAATAAATCAGAAATAATGGGAGAGACAACAACATCGTTTCTGGTTTGACTATGTAAAAAAGAATGGATATCAATATCAATGGAATTTAATTTAAATAAAATTAGTACACTTTTTACTTTTTTAAAATTATTTCGGCAAAGCGAAATAATATTATATTAAAATTAAAATCAATTTATAGCTGACAACTGAGGCAATATAACTGTTTAATCAAAATTAAATGAAAATTAACGTGGAAAATCCTTTGTGATCATTTTCCTTCCTAGGGCTGCCAATGAGGGTATTTGGCTCTGAATTCCATCCTACTACATCAATTTAATTGATATTTTCACAGTAAGTAGGTAATAAATCAAGAAACAAAGTCTACTCTATATCCTATGGCGCTTATATCTCGGGGTGGTTCCCAACCCTTCTCGGGAGTGGAAAATTTGTTTGTTAAAATAACGACGCAAGTGGTTAGAGTACCTAATTCTAAGTAAAAACTATTCTATAATACTTTTTTGAAAACACAATACTTTTTTAGTTATTCGTGGTTGAAAATTGGCCATTTTCATAAAAAATAATAGCTTTCCGAACGATTTTTTGCGAATACGTAAAAAACTATGCATCTCTCGAAAAAAACTATATAAAACATTTTTGTAGCTTTAAAAAAAAACAAAGAGATTTGTTTCATTCACAAATGTTCTAGTTATAATACAAAAAGAGATATATATGGTAGGTGAAAAGAGATTTTTTTTTGTGCATGCTCAAGTTGGTTTATTTAACTTAAATAACAGAGAAATGGTCGATTTTAGGGGTATAATGCTACCAATATCTTTTGTAGTACTTGAAAACACCTTTAAAACGAGCACTGTTAAATATTGAATAAAGTCAAACTAAGCGAGATATTTATGGTGTAGAAAAATGGACGACTAATGTATTTTAAGGAAAAATATGAAGTATGTATATTTAACCCCCATGCACCAGAATTTAAATGCATTGTTTTAAAAAATAAGATCAAATTATAGAGGGCATTTTTAAATTTTCTTAAAAAGCTTCCTTTTTCTCCATGTAACTCAAAAGTGATAAGAGATACGAAATAAAAAAGATACGGTACAAAAATATAGGATTTCTTCAGATAACAATTTTGTTTTGTCTTTTATTACTGCATCTCTTAATCATTTTCGAGTTACATGAAGAAAAAGGAACATTTTTAAGAAAATTTTCTGCAAAATGCATGGTTTTTTTCAAAAACCATGCATTTTAAACCCGTCCAACTTTTTGAACATAGAAATAACTATAATAAAATGTAAAATAATTATAATAAAATGTATTGTAGAAGAAAAACGATTCATTTAAATCTGGTAGCTGAATAGTTATGATATACTTCGCATTTTATCTTAAAATAAATGTTATATATTTTTTGCACCATATTTCGCTTGTTTGAATGTAATTGACATTTAACAATACTTGTTTTAAAGGTTTTTTCAAGCACTACAAAAGACATTGGTGGCATTATACCGTTAAAATCGACCATTTCTCTGTTATTTTAAGTTGAACAAACCGATTTGAGTATGCACAAAAATTTTTTTTCACGTTTCATATAGGTAGTAGGAAAAATGAAAGAATACCCATGAAAGAACATATAAAACACGCTGTATTTTCCTGTCACCGTGTCACACAAAAATTTACCAGCGCAAGTACATGTAATAATTATTGTTACATGTACTTGCACTGGACAATTTTCTTTGTGACAAGGTGACAGGAAAATACAGCGTGTTTTATATGTTCGTTCATGGGTATTCTTTCATTTTTCCGACTGTATCTCTTTTTGTATTATAACTAGAAGATTTGTAAATAAACGAATCTCTTTGATTTTTTATAAGCTACAAAAAGGTTTATATATGTAGTTTTTTTTTTGTTAGATGTACAATTTTCAAGATATTCGCAAAAAACCGTTCGAAAAGATGACTTTTTCAATGAAAATAGCAAATTTTCAACCAAGAATTACTCAAAAAGTATCGAGTTTCCAAAAAAAACTTATAGAACAGTTTTTTGCTTAGAATTAGGTTATATAGCTACGTCCGTGGTTATTTTGACCAAGACCAAAAAATGTCCTACCTCTCAGAAGGGCTGCCTGGGAACCACCCATAAGATAAAAGCGCACATCGGCATTGGGTAGACTTTGAATTAGGAGATAGGTAGAAGCTACTCCCAAAATTTTATTAAAATCCATACAGTAGGATAGAATTCGGAGTCATATCTTGTTCTTGCTCTCATTGACTGACGTATCCTTTATGTTTATAATTAGGGTTCTTTAAGTAAAGCAATATTTATTATTCATCTTATCTTTATATCTAATAATGAATATTGTATGTATAATTTAAATTTTCCAGGAAGAACTTTGGTACATAATAACATCAAACGATTCATGATCCTTCTTCCCGTCATCTTCTTTAAACTCGGAATCGCCTTCACTATGCTAGTCCTAGTCACTATGGTTTCGGTAAACAACGGCTTCATAGGCTTCCTTCTTCTTGTAGTAGGTCTGAGCAGCGTTCTTGCTAGGCTGCAAGAGGCCAGGAAACCACCGGTAGTACCGTACGTCAATCCCTTACCTCTATATCACGCCAAGTACATACAAGACTGGGATAGAAAAGATAGAGGAATAGGGGAAAAAGAAACCACTCAGGTATATGGACACACTTATGGACAACAGTATATCTATCCACAAGTGAGTGGATATTATCGGCAGAATGGTTTAACTGCTTAGTGGAAGCTTCAGAACAAAATCTGTTGAGTCACTGTAATGTTTTATGCCTTCTGTACGATTTGTATTAATTTTTTCTTAAATAAGTTATGCTAAACTATGTACTAGATTTATATCAAATTTCATAAATATGTGATATTTTCAGAATAATTATAAATTCTATAGAAGTGTAATAATTATGATGACAATGAATATATTTATTATTCATATTAAGAAAAATATTGGTAATCCTGTGAGACAAATGCCAAAAGTTAACATTTCTTTCTATGGTGTGTACCAACTCAAGTGTTATTTCAGTGCCTCAACTTTAAATTAAAATTATAAATTAATTGTTGTAAATTAGACCAGTAAGGATCTGCGAAAAAACGTCTATTTTTGGATGTGAGAGGTGGCATTCGGATTTTTGCAGATAAAGTTAGGTGACACCTTCAGTAATAATATAATTGACTTATGCTCCTTCTCAAATATGCCCGGAACATTAATAAAAAAATTAAAATATTTAAAAATTTCGAAAAACGTCGATTTTTTTCTGCTTTCTTTGCTTATAACTTTAAACGATTAACGATTCGTTTTGGAACAAAGTCGTAGAGAAATAAAATAAAGATAATTGAATTTTGTATGATATACGACTGGTAAAAAATGTCTTAAGGTATTACTTTTTCTGCAATATAGCAATAAATACAAAATAAGGGGGCAAAATAAGTCTGTTGTTATTCAATATTTTTTAACCACTTTGGTGGCACTTAGTAATTCGCTTAGGAAATTCTTTGTAACATACTTCAATCGTGAACCAAATTTCATTAAAATCGACCTAATAAATTTTGCATAATAAATTTGCAATCTAAATGTTTTTAAAAAAGTTCAAATTTTTTAAAATCTTTCTGAACAAAAAGTAGAACATTTAGAAGTTGGCTAATTTTTTTACATATAAAGAGGTGCTCTATCTATCTAATACACTTTACAGAATTAAAATCGGATTATTTAAGGGGCCCCAGCAATGTTTTAAATTTATAAACATTTTTTTGGCTTATAAACAAATAGCTTTGTTTAATAATAAAAAAAATTAATTTTTAGCAATGCAAATAATTAAAACCGGTATAATTTGACTTAAACTTTCAAATGCTGTCAGCAGAATTGCTATTTTATTTTTTAATCAAACGTTATTCGAGTTCAAAAATTGCAATTTCTCGATTTTTTGAAAGTTCCACCGCCTTTCTCGAAAACTACGAAATCGTAGGTTTTGCATCCTACGAAAAAATTTGTAAGAACATTTTTTGCTTAGAAATACCCAAGAAATACAAAAAAATGTTTTATTTTGCGAAAAATCGATTTTATGTAATTCCTCAAGTTCTTTGTTTATAACAATCTTATCGACATCCGGATCAACTGTTACCCAAAAAATTCGTGTTCTACGGGTCAAAATACATAAAAAACTTGATTAAGTCCATCTAAATAAAGGAGCCCGAAGCACCCCCTCCTGGCCACAGCACTAATTTGTTTATAAGCCAAAAAATTGTTTATAACTTTAAAACATTGCTGAGGCTGCTTATATAATCCGATTTCAATTCTGTAAAGTGCATTAGATAGGTGGAGTACTTCTTTATATGTAAAAAAATTGACAAATCTTTGTATATTCTAGTTTTTGTTGTGCAAGATTTTAAAAAATTTTAATTTTTTAAAAAAAGTTTAGATTGCAAAATTATTATGCAAAATCTAGTAAGTCAATTTTAATAAAATTTGGTGTACGGTTTTAGCACATTACAAAAATTTTCTAAGCGAATTAGGAAGGTTCCAAGTGTAACCTAAGTGATGGAAAATCATTGAATAAGGACAGGCTTGTTTTGCCCCCTTATTTTATAGTTATTGCTATTTTGAAGCAAGGGTGATAAATTAAGACATTTTTAAACAATCGTATCTGATAGAAAATTTAATTATCTTTGTTTTATTCTCATAGGATTTTGTTCTAAAATGAATAGTTTTTAAGTTATAAGCAAAAAAATTAGAAAAAAAACGAAATTTTTTGAAATTTTTAAATATTTTTTTTATTAATGTTACCTCTCACATCCACCTAAAAACAGATCCTTACTAGTCTAAATGTATTTATTTATATATTTATTTATTCATCTTTTCATGAACTTCATAAATATAATGCCCATTTTTATTTGTACTGTATTTGAAAATAAAATTTATTTTTTGATCTATTTTTGTTTGATTTTCTGAAAAAAATCTACGCTGCTCCTGATCCCGGTAGAGCGGAAAATACAAAAAAAAAATCGTGGAGGCATAAAATGGAGCCCGTATAATGAATTAAAAGACCACGAATTTGGGTACAATCTCCGCCTCCTACTGAACATCAGAACCTACATAACATTGTTTGGACATGATTGATATTTGAAATAAAAAAACAAATAAATCAGAGAAGATCAACATCCTAAAAATAAATTAACATGAAAATAACAAAATAAAGTGCGATAAAGATGTTTAAAGATAAAATGTAGTTATTAGATTTCTAAGAAATATCCTGAAGATACACTGACTATTGTATAATAGAAGGAGTACGCAAAAGAACGGGTCAACAAATCTGCTATAATCAAGAAAAAAAATTGAAAATGGACTGACCACACATGAAGGAGAGAGCAAAATAACATAACGATATAAGTAATCGAATATTAGCTCGAAAGAAAAAGAAACAGAGATGATTAGATAATAGTTGATAATCAATTTTATATTTAGAAGATACGGAATAATTAAACTAAAAAGAGGGAAAATTAATAACAGAGAAAATAAAAAATAACTCATACAGAGATTATCCAGAGAATAAACGAAGAAGATGGAATACTGAGCTTCTTCATCTTTCTTATTGCATTTATCTCTTTGAAGGATCGGCTTTCCTAATTACCTTTCTACATATTATGCTTCTATGTTTGGTCAAATCAATATCAATTTCCTTTGCCGACATACCCTGCCTAAGCGTCACATCCCGGGATTTCTTTGGGTTTTCTCTCCTACTCCTTCTAGGAACTTGCAAATCAGTAATTCTTCGTATTGGATGATTAACGTCTCGACGTTGAACATGCCCGAACCATCGTTATCGCCCGAACCATTGTGGCATCAATTGGTGCCACCCTAGACATCCCTAATTTACTCATTCTGAATTTTATCCTATTTTATCACTCCTCGTATCAATCTAAGTATTATCATTTCCGCTACATGCGTTGGTTATTCCTCTTTTTTTAACTGCTTTACTTTCTTTATTTTTTGATTGAGAGTTTTGACTTTTGAGAGGGTTTCTACGTTTTCCAATACAATAGTAGTAATAATATTAATACTAACCGTATTCATCCAAATTGTGTAAGACTTCCTTTCACGGTCCAGTCCATTTTTTCTAGACTTCTCAGAATAGACCTTTTGTCTCATCTTTAACATCCACCGTTTGATTGTTTGTGATCCTCACCGATATTTTGGTTTCGTTTTGCTTTTTATTTCGATGTCCAGTAGGGGAGAGTTGGATAAAACGGGATAGTTGGATAAAACGGGATACCTAGCCTAGAGACCCAACTAGTGCTGCTATCAATCGGACAACGACGAAAACTTGTTCTCAGTCGTCATTTTAACATTCTCAGTTCGTTTTATCTCGATGCCATTATTTGATGAAAAGTTGTTGTGTTTAGAATTGTTTGACTCTATTTTTTTGGTACTTTGTACTTTTAAGTGCGTTGTTTTCTACATTATATTGCCTACATATCTAAACATATAATTCCGGTGACTATTACATTTAATTAAGCACTCATTAAAGAATATTCTCACGTGTAGTCTATCTAATTTTACTTTCACGTTTAGGCAGGAGCCATTTTTGTTTTGAAAAATGTCTGAGTTGGACAAAACCTATTTATTTGTTGGCTTATATTAATTTTTTAAATAGCGATAAAGCGTGTTCTCATACTGCAGAAAAGAACAACATATTTTTATGTGACTTGTGTTCTGATATACGTACCTAGTCCTAAATAAAAGTCTTATTTCCCATTTTGCAATAAAACATAAAAAAGGCCTTTTTTAAGTTTCTGACTACTGAAGATATTGTTTTTTCAAAGGTAAATTTTGCTTTGCAGTCTTATATCTACTTAAATATACTTTTTAGATAATTTTATGCAGAAAATTAAATATTGTGAACCTATCCCGTTTTACCCAACCGTGGTATGCTAAAACGGGATGTGCATGACTTTGATAAATATTTTTTTTACTATTTTCCAGTCATTAAAAATAGCTAAAAATATGTTTTTTGTGTGCTTCAATAAATGTTATACCTATAAAAAATAATAATATGATAATTTCTTTAACATTTTTTCCGTAATAAAAATAAACAAGAATGGTATCCCGTTTTGTCCAACTCTCCCCTGCACGCTCAAGTTATGTTGGCTCAAAGTCTCACTAAGGGCCGGTATTTCCAACCTCACTTAAGCCAAAGCTTACTTTAAGCCTTTGCTTAAGCTTAGATGCCTGTATTTCCACTTCAATTTGAGGCTTAAGCCTAGGCTTAAACCCAATAATTTTAAGCTCGCGCGGGAGTTGGTTTAAGCCTTTGCTTAAAATTTGTTTCCTGTTTTTTGAGGTTATTTCTATAGATTATTAATTATAGAGTTGTTTTGAAAACCAACTTTTAAGTAATAACGTTATTATTGGATTATTAAATAATAATCTATTAATTTATTAATCGTAATAACGATTATTAAAATTCTTACTACTTTTGGAAGGTGTAGGCACATGAAAATTGTTTATTTCTACAATGCTTGGTAAGTATATTTATTTTACAAAAATAAATTTACATTCCAATTTGACATTTTAAGGAATATATCCAATAAACAAAATTACAAAGACGGATCTATTGCTTATGCAAAATAACAATAAAAATATAACCAGAGAAAATATAGACAATAAACTAAAAACTCATGTACATACCATGTACACAAAATTAAGAGAAGTAAAAATAACATTGATACTCGATACAGATGACCAGATAAAATTGAATGTCAACAGTAGTGGTTTTTACCTCAGAACAGTTAGCTCTGGCACTTTAACGTATGCAGAGGTACCAAACCAATTGACTTTACAGCTGAGCATCAGTTTAGTTAAGAGAATAATGGAAATACAGCACCCAGCTTAAGCTTCTCCTTAACTTTTGACACAGGCTTAGCTAAGCAAAAGCTTAAGTAGCTATTGAAATACCGGCCCTATCTATAACTTTGCAGTCCTTATATTCACATGTATCTTCTTTTCTCGTCATGAAATAATCTGTTTAATAGTGATTTTGTGCACTTTTGTATATTTTATTTCCTCTTTTGAAAGAATGTGTACTGAGCTTAGGAGTCATAGTCAAATTATTCATTTTTACTATATTTTCCAATATATTTGTAAGAATGTCATAGATATTATAGGTTAGATTTTACAAGAAAAATAAAATAAACTCAAACATTTAATTTATCTATTCGTGTTAAAATAGAGTAATAAATAATAAATTAATAATAAAATTAGTTTTAAAATTTAAAAATCTTAAAATAATTTTTGGCTATTTAGAGCGTTCTTTTTACCGTCTCAAAAAATGTAAGTGTCACTTGTCAATTACTTGTCTATACTGCTAACATATTAATTAATTAATGTTTGCACATTAGTTAGTAACAAATTTTGTACCATCAGAAACATTAAACTATCAAAAGTTACTTTTTATCACTATCACCGTTTTTTATTGACATAAGCCCCATATTCTTCATCCCCATGCCATCCATAATGTGCCATGGCGACTTGATTATTTGGTTGGTCCATATTCAGATTGTGAGTGCTTACTGAACCTTGATTTCTTCTATTCGAAAACATATTGATTAACATCAATATTAATCCAATTTTTCCTAAAAACGCACTTTTTATCATCGTAAATAACATAGAAACCAACATCATTGGTACCATTGAGGAAGAGATTAGGAAAGGAGTCGCCAGCATGGGAAGCATCTTCTCCATAAATCCTTTTTCTTCTTTGTCTTTTTCTGTGCAGCTTTTACGACGTTTTCTTTTTCTTTTGCCTCCATGCCCACCATGGCCACCATGACCACCATGGCCACCATGACCACCATGGCCACCATGACCACCATGACCACCATGACCACCATGTCCACCATCACTAATAGTCCCAATATCACCTTTAACAATTTGCTGCACTGATTTGGCAGGTTTTCTTGTTACTTTCTGAATCCTGACCGATAAGGTCTTTTTAGAGGGAATTGGACTAGTTTGTTTAGTAGTTACGTTTGATTTTTTAAATTGCTTTACTACCTGTTTCTTACTAGACAAAATTTTAGATGAGTTACTTGGTTGAGTGCTTTTCTTAATTACTTGGAGTTTGTTTATTGCTGCTTTATGGACTAGTTTAGGCTGTATTTTAATTTTAATAGAAGGTTCTGTTGCGGATGTTGATACATCTGAAATAGAAAATAATATATTTTATTATTTAGATCTAAAATATTGTGATAATTTAAGACTAGATTAAAGCATAAATCGGTCAAAATAGGCACAAAATTTTGTAAAAATAAGCGAAATATTTCTGAAGTAAGCAAAGTTCAAGCAAAAAAATTTCTATGGCAAATAACTAAACTAGAATGAATAGTTTGGAAGAAGCTAAATGACAAAACGAATACGTTCTAAAGGCAACACGGAGAAAAAGAAAGAGAAAGAGCATGTCATGATTAAAATGGCGCAAAAATTAATGGAAAGAAATTAAGAAATGATCATTGAAATAAAACAAATAACCAAAGAAGAAATAGAAAGTAATAAACAACTAAAGAAGATAAAGGTAGGGGACAAAAATTAAAAAACGAAGTGAAACAATTACAATACAGAATGAAACGAACAACTGCAGAAAACAAATAAAAAGAAAAGTTTGATTACATCGGAATTAAAAACAATTTTTTTTGTGAAATTAAAAATAAGGAAATAAATACAAATGCTTATAAAAACTAAAAGAAAGCATGGAGACTTCATATCAAGGACTGCAGGCGCAAATAAAGTTGAGTAACGCAACAAAAATAGGAGAAACAGTTTACGCCATAGAAATAGAAACCTTCATGGTTCAATTGAGATGTTAAATAAAAAAAAATAAGCTAAAGCACCATAAGGACCACATCTACATAAATAATGATCTGACATCAAAAGAAAAGGAAATACAGAAAGAAATGATTTAAGTAGCAAAAGAATAAACAAATAAAGGAGAACAGACAAATAGGCTATAAAAGGTTAATTATTATGGATGGAAAGGAATGGAAATGTGATGAAGAGAAAGAAAAATGAACAGAAAATACCAGAGGTAATTTTCCAAAAGCTAATAAAAGAAAATCAACTGGGGAAATATGATACCGAAACGTCAAGGAAAAAGAATATGGCACTTTAAAAATGTACACTAGGAAAAATTTCCTGTAGCTGGCTGTATACCATTAAAATATACTGTATACAAGTAAAATTTAATAAAAAATTTTGGCTTGGTAAAAGGTATATTAGTTTAAAAAGCCCCTATAGGGCTACAAACATAGAAACAAAACGTTTTCGCTCTGTAACAAGAGCATCATCAGTGTTACAAGAACATGGTGAGCCAACCAAAAAATACAAAGGTCAAAGCCTTTCAAAAACAGACTAAAAGTCTTATATAGTTGCTAACATGGCAAAATCCAAAGGATGGATAAAATTGGCTACGGCCCTAGGGCAACATATGACTCCCACACGTGGTAAGTGGGTCAAAAGGTAACTTTAGGTCATTATGTTACAACAGGTGACAGGCAACAGGGCTTTTTAAACTAATATACCTTTTACCAAGCCAAAATTTTTTATTAAATTTTACTTACTTTAAAAATGGTAAAATAAGCACAAAAAAGGCAAGAATAAAAAAAATAGTAAAAATTGCCGAATGTAAGAAGTACTTATGAATATAGATGGAGAGCTAGAACCGAAAAATCAACGTCATAAGTAATATAGAGTTTTTCCTGTGAAATGTGTCCATTGTATATTGACAATTATGACCCATTTCAGGCTGACACCTCAGTGGATCCAGGAAGTAGCAATAAAGGATGAAAGGGGAAAGTTAGTGCAGTCATTAAAGGTTTTCACATCCTATTTTGTTAAACCTCCATCGATTTGCATTAAAATTGGTGACTAGTTGGAGCATACGTCAAGAAACAAAACTCATTTGGTGCCAACTTGCACTTTTACCCTGGGGGTGGATACCACCCCTTCTAGAGGTGAAAACTATTTTATTAAAAATAACCCCACAAATCGATAGAGGGACAAATTTTAAGCAAAATTTGTTATATCAAGTTATTAAAATAAATCAATACTTTTTGAGTTATTAAAGATCAAAGATTTGAATTTTTCGTGAAACAAATGCATGGAGTAAAGCCGTTTTTCATAAATAATTAAAAACTGTAAGTTTTAACAAAATCGTTATGATTACCAAAATTGAAGATAATAAAAAATCCAATAGATTCGTTACGTGAAAGACCTTTTAGAATTAATTCAAAGTGAGTTATAGTTGATTGAATATATATTTTTTTCGGTAGTACTCAAATCTAAGCACGAGTATTCAAGCTTAAATAATGGGAAAACCATGCATTTTCTAAAATATACATACTTACTAAACACTTGTCAAAGTACTCAAGAATATCTACCAAGTGAGCTCCAGATGAAGTCATTGCCGGATTTAGGGTATTTGCGGCCCTAGGCCAAATTACCCCAAGCGGCCCCCGATAACTTCACGATTATGTAATTAAAGCATAAAGACTTAATAATAATAAAAATAATAATAATAAGATACCCAGATATTCAAGTATCGGAGCAAAGAGTATCAGATCAATACCGGGTAATCATAAGAAACAACCTTATCCCAGAGACTAGACGCAATACGATCAAAAGCGAAGTCGAACGGGAGATTAATAACCAAGAGCTAGTTTTAGATCAAGTCCCTAATGAAATCCTTGATGAGCAGATTCCTGAGATTCCTATACCAGAAACTCAACCTGACAATACAGAGCAGGAAAACAACGAGTTGCGCGATAGTCTAGCAAACGAAATGGCTCGTGCCGTACAAGAGTTTAATGGAACAAATGCACTTAGCAGACCACCGCTACCACGAATAAACTCTTGTAAGAAACTAGGTGCGCTGTTACAAATTGTGAACACTGAAGTCCTACCCAACTATGTCGTAGAAGCCCACTCATTGGAATATCTGCATTTGCTAACCTACTGTGCAGCAACAGCAATTTCTAATGTAATGGGCGTTAAGATCAGAACACGACGGGGTACTAATAACGGAAGGACTGGTAACAGAACTGCACCCTGGGAAAAAAGACTTCTCGGAAAGATTGAATTACTGCGTAGGGATATTGGTCAAGTAACAGAATATATAAGAGGTGTAACAAGTAGAAAAGTCATTAAGAGAGCTGAAGAAATAATGCGGAGCACTGCAAGACACTCGAGATACGATCCAGAAAATAACACAGCCCAACAGTGCCTGGATACATTAAAACAAAAACTCTCCGTCTATTCAGGTCGATTAAGAAGGTATAAAGTTAGTAACAGCCGAAAATGTGACAATGCACTTTTTGAGAACTCTGAGAAGGCGTTCTACCGAAAACTCAATTCCACCGTAGAAAGTGTCGACAAGTCTTACCCAAGCCAAGAAGAGATTCATGAGTTTTGGGGAAATCAACTTTCCACACCAGCTGCTCTTAACAACAATGCTGGCTGGATAGAAGATACGATGCACAACTGTCGCCACTACGTCACAGCTAACTACGAGCCATTCACTACCGATGAGGTCTCAAATATCATCAAAGAGCTTCATAACTGGAAATCTCCTGGACCAGACGGAGTTCAGAACTTCTGGCTTAAGAAGTTTTGGAGTATTCATGAGTGCTTATCAACATTAATTAATCATGTTATTTTTAACCCGCAGGAAATTCCATCATTTCTAACTCAAGGAACCACTTATTTAATACCGAAGGATCAAAACAACACCCAAGATCCAGCCAAGTACCGCCCAATTACTTGTCTTCCAACTTTGTATAAATTGGTCACATCCTGTATAACCCGGCGTATCTACCAACACTGTGCTCTAAACAATATCATAGAGCCTCAACAGAAAGGATGCGCTAAGGGTTCTATGGGTTGCAAAGAACAACTGATCATCGACTCAGTCATTTCTAACCAGGCATTCACCAAAAAAAGGAACCTCTTTACTGCCTTTATTGACTACAAAAAGGCCTTTGATTCAGTGCCGCATGAATGGCTTATAGATATATTAAGAATATACAAAGTCGATGATAACATAGTGACTTTTTTAAGGCATATAATGACAAGTTGGAAGACTAAAATTCACCTCCAAATACCTGGTGAAAACAATATCGAAACGGAAAATATCGCAATCAACCGGGGCCTGTTTCAAGGAGACTCGCTGAGTCCATTGTGGTTCTGTTTGGCTATGAACCCTCTATCACAGCTATTAAACTCCACTGACTCAGGTTTTAGCATTAAAAACCACAATACTGTAGTAGCGAAGCTTAATCATCTGTTGTGTATGGATGATTTGAAATTAATTTCTTCTACTCGAGACAATCTAGAATAGATGCTAAAAACAGTAGAAACATTTTCTAATGATATTAATATGCACTTTGGACTAGACAAGTGCCGCGTTTTAAATATAGTCAGAGGAAAGATACAACCCGTTGGATTCGATATGCAAAATGGCCAGAACATCGAGGCCATGGGTGAAAACGATATATACAAATATCTTGGAGTAAAGAGGCGCGGAAAATTGACCATAAGCAAATGAAAACTGAGATAACTACTGAGTTTATACGAAGGATAAATCAGCTGCTTCGTTCATAGCTTAACAGTAAAAATTTGTTTAAGGCACTAAACACCTACGCTTGTTCCGCGCTTAGCTATTCATTTGGTATTGTTAAGTGGACAAAAACAGATATAGAAAATCTTCAGCGAAAAGTACGAACACACCTCACAAAGGCACAAAAACACCATCCTAAAAGTGCAATAGAAAGAACGACATTTACCACGGAATCTAGGAGGAAAAGGACTTATGGATATAGGTGAGCAATTAGATAAACAAATTGCTAATTTAAGAACTTATTTTCAGATGCAAGCTAAGACATCTACTCTACATCGCGCTATTTGCGCAGTAGATAACACAACACCGATCAAACTGAGGGAACCAGAAATGCGCATAAACCACCTCACTAAAGACGAAAAAATGCGCACCTGGATGGGTAAACCTCTGCACGGGCGACATCCCAATGAGGTCAGCCAAGACCAAGGTTCATAGATAGGGGTTAGGTTATCTCATAACTATGTGGGCGGAAGCGAGAGGGAGGGGAATGCCTACGTCACTCGTACGACAAAGTCAAGTTTGACAGTTGTTTGTGGTTATATTTCCGTATATTTTTGTGGAATTTTCTTGTAATATCGTTTATTTGTTTAATATTTTTTGAGTTTTTAAGCATATAAGGACAATATTACTATAACTACTTATTTGGGTCCTATACAAAGGCAGTAATGACTTGTGAAGTGTGTTTTCGTAACCGTGTAAAGTTAGTTTAAAAATTATAATATTACACATAATAATATGTAGTTTTGTATGTTATAATAATAAAACATTTTTTAGATGAGTAGTGGTAACATTTGTAGCATAGCTATATGTAAAAGCAACTCCAAAATTCCTGAACCAGATGGAAACAAAATAATGCTTTTGGACATTTCCCAAATACCTTAACATTATCAAACAATAATGGATAATAAAATGTTACAAGATAAATGGGCCTCTAAACATAAGAAAATAGGTAGCAAACATTTCCTCGTGTCTGAATATGTTAATATTATGTTACGTCTTTTTTATATTTTAACCTAATAATAAATTATTTATATTATTCGTTCTTTTGCTGTTGCATACCACAAAAATGATAAAAGTGCTGCACATTCCACGAAAAACATAATAAGTAAGTACCTACATATTAGTATTTTTGATTTTAAACTTTTTCTTCTATTTTTTTGGATTTTTGTGCTAATTAAATTGTTTTCTCCATTTAAAACACACATAATAAGTGTTAAATAAATTCTAGTTTTTTGTTAGCAGACTATTGATTTTTAAGGGAAAAATTGATATAATTACCAATATAAGAACCACTTAATATACCTATACCCAAGAAAATCTCAAAATATATTGCAAAACCTAAGTTTTTGAACCTTTTATTAGCATTGACTCTTATGGCAATTTTAAAATTGTCGTACGGATGACGTATTCCCGCCTTTAAAAAGCCAGCCTTTGATTGGTCTACAGTTATGAGACAACCTACGCCCTAATCTTATTAACCTTGAGCCAAGACTAGGTCGACAATACAGCGTCGAACTATTGGTTGACATCAGGAAAGATGTTCCCTGAAACGGAGGGTTCATTACTGGCCATTCAGGATCAGGTTATACCAACCATAAATTACCTGAAATATATCATCAAAGACCCTCAGGTTCAAAACGACAGATGTCGATATGGATGTCAAGCCCAAGAAACCATCCAACATCTTACAGGGGGCTGCCAGGCATTTGCTGCAACTGAATACAAGGAACGGCATGATGCAGTGGGAAAAATCCTTCATCAAGAGATAGCTATCAAGCTGGGACTTCTCCAAACGGACCATCTCCCGTATTACCAATACGTCCCCGAGAGTATGCTTGAGGATGGCAACTACAAGCTATACTGGGACCGCACTGTGCTCGCAGACCAAGCAGTGGCACATAATAGACCAGATCTCGTACTAGTTAATAAATTAACAAGACAAACAACACTAATTGATGTGGCGATACCTAACAACAATAATCTACGTAGTAAATTTACTGAAAAGATCGCCAAGTACAGAGATCTGGAAATTCAAATACGAAGGCAATGGAGAATGCAAAGTACCCAGACGATACCGATTATTATGTCTACTACTGGAGTCATTCCGAAGACTCTCCTCGAAAGCATAAAAAAGCTGGGTCTAAATGAACACCTTTATAAGACCATGCAGAAAGCTGTACTACTCGCGACGGCCAGATGCGTACGAAAGTTTCTGGGAGAAACTCCAGCATACCAAGTCACCTAGGGCTCGATAACACGGAAAGAGTCCCACCAGAGCTCAATCCTTTTGATACCGTAGGTATCTGGGATGAGTCAATTTCCCCCTTAGAGGGAGTGTCAGCCGTATAGCTAAATCTGGATAATAATAATAAAAAAAATTGTTTTTAATTCCGATGTAATCAAACTTTTCTTTTTATTTGTTTTCTACAGTTGTTCGTTTCATTCTGTATTGTAATTGTTTCACTTCGTTTTTTAATTTTTGTCCCCTACCTTTATCTTCTTTAGTTGTTTATTACTTTCTATTTCTTCTTTGGTTATTTGTGGGAGTTTTTTGTCAGTTCTTCTATCAGGCGCGGCCCCCCGCGAATGGGGGATGCTTTCTGGGTATTCGTAGCGCCAGTACCCAGAGAGTAGCAAGGATACTTGCCGTGGAACAAAAACTGACACCTGGCAGTAGGTATAAAATGCACACCCATGAGAATGGAGAATAATAATTTATGTTTAGGATCGCTGCCTGGGGATCGCCAGGGCACGTCTGGAGCCGGCGCTGGACGTGACAGCATGCGGGACGTCGGTGGCAGGGTGTTGAGGAGGCGGGCCCCTGTCATACAATCAGCTACAGCCCAACCACAACCACAACTACAAGCGAGCCAAACAACAACAAGAGCTCCACCCGCCGAAGGTGCTGCGCTGGATCATCAGCCGGCGCTCACTCAAGCGGGACGACCGAGGCAGCGCATGAAATGGACTGTGTCCATTAATGAAAACATTTTGCGCTTCTACTACAAGGTGACAAACCTCGGTCAAGAAACAATCGGCTACCGACAACAGCTGTATGCCGAATTTTGCAGGACGTACCCAGATATTCAGGTATCGGAGCAACGAGTATCAGACCAATACCGGGTAATTATAAGAAACAACCTTATCCCAGAGACTAGACGCAATATCATCAGAAGCGAAGTCGAACGGGAGATTCATAACGATATTGTAATTGAAGATCAAGTCCCCAATGAAGTTCATGAGCAGATTCCTGAGCTTGCCATACAAGAAACTCAACCTGACAATACAGAGCAGGAAAAAAACGAGCTACATGATAACCTAGTAAGCGAAATGGCACGTGCTGTACAAGAGTTTAGTGGAAAAAACCCACTTAGCAGACCACCGCTACCACGAATAAACTCTTGTAAGAGACTAGGTGTGCTGTTACAAATTGTGAACACTGAAGTCCTACCCAATTATGTCGTAGAAGCCCACACATTAGAGTATCTGCACATGCTAATCTACTGTGCAGCAACAGCAACTGCTAATGTAATGGGCATTAAGATCAGAACACGACGGGGTACTAATAATGGAAGGACTGGTAGCAGAACTGCACCCTGGGAAAAAAGACTGCTCGGAAAGATTGAATTGCTGCGTAGGGATATTGGTCAAGTCACAGAATATATACGAGGTGTAAGAAGTACAAGAGTCATCAGTAGAGCTGAAGAAATAATACGGAATACTGCAAGACACTCAAGATACGATCCAGAAAAAAACACAGCCCAACAGTGCCTGGATACATTAAAACAAAGACTCTCAGTTTATTCAGGACGACTAAGAAGGTACAAAGTGAGTAACAACCGAAAATCCGACAATGCCCATTTTGAGACTGCTGAGAAGGCGTTCTATCGAAA
The DNA here is from genome assembly GCF_917563875.1 of Diabrotica virgifera virgifera. Lineage (NCBI taxonomy): Eukaryota > Metazoa > Arthropoda > Insecta > Coleoptera > Chrysomelidae > Diabrotica > Diabrotica virgifera. The sequence goes on along the minus strand of NC_065443.1, from coordinate 204,376,527 downwards.
ACTCAATTCCACCGTAGAAAATCTCGATAAGTCTTACCCAAGCCAAGAAGAAATTCATGAGTTTTGGGGAAATCAACTTTCCACGCCAGCTGCTCTTAACAACAATGCTGGATGGATAGAAGATACGACACAGAACTGCCAACACTACATTACCATCCTTTACGAACCCTTCACTACTGAAGAAGTCTCAAATACCATCAAAGAGCTTCATAACTGGAAATCTCCTGGACCAGACGGAGTTCAAAACTTTTGGCTCAAGAAGTTTTGGAGTGTTCACGAATGTTTATCAACACTAATTAATCATGTTATTTCTAATCCGCAGGATATACCATCATTCCTAACTCAGGGAACCACTTATTTAATTCCGAAGGATCAAAATAACACCCAAGATCCAGACAAATACCGCCCAATTACTTGTCTTCCAACTTTGTATAAATTGGTCACATCCTGTGTAGCCCGGCGTATCTACCAACACTGTGCTCTGAACAATATCATAGAGCCTCAACAGAAAGGATGCGCTAAGGGTTCCATGGGTTGCAAAGAACAACTCATCATCGACTCAGTCATTTTTAACCAGGCATATTCCAAAAAGAGGAATCTTTTTACTGCCTTCATTGATTACAAGAAGGCCTTTGATTCAGTGCCGCATGAATGGCTTATAGATATAGTGAGAATATATAAAGTCGATGATAATATAGTGACCTTTTTAGAGCATATAATTACGGAGTGGAAGACTAGAATTCACCTTCAAATACCTGGTGAAAATAACATCGAAACTGAAAATATCGCAATCAGCAGATACTAAAGACGAAAAAGTGCGCGCCTGGATGGGTAAACCTCTGCACTGGCGACATCCCAATGAGGTCAGCCAAGATTATGTAGACAATATAGTGTCGAACTACTGGTTGACATCAGGAAAGATGTTCCCTGAAACGGAGGGTTCATTACTGGCCATTCAGGATCAGGTTATACCAACCAGAAATTACCTGAAATATATCATCAAAGACCCTCATGTTCAAAACGACAGATGCCGATATGGATGTCAAGCCCAAGAAACCATCCAACATCTTACAGGGGGCTGCCAGGCATTTGCTGCAACTGAGTACAAGGAACGGCATGACGCAGTGGGAAAAATCCTTCATCAGGAGATAGCTATCAAGCTGGGACTTCTCCAAACCGACCATCTCCCATATTATCAATACGTCCCTGAGAGTATGCTTGAGGATGGCAACTACAAGCTATACTGGGACCGCACTGTGCTCACAGACCAAACAGTGGCGCATAATAGACCAGATCTCGTATTAGTCAATAAATTAACGAGACAAACAATCCTCATTGATGTGGCGATTCCTAAAAACAATAATCTACGTACTAAATTTACTGAAAAGATCGCCAAGTACAGAGATCTGGAAATTCAAATACCGAGACAATGGAGAATGCAAAGTACCCAGACGATACCGATTATTATGTCTACTACTGGTGTCATTCCGAAGACCCTCCTCGAAAGCATAAAAAAGCTGGGTCTTAATGAACATCTTTATAAGACCATGCAGAAAGCAGTACTACTCGCAACGGCCAGATGTGTACGAAAATTTTTGGGAGATACACCTGCATACCAAGTCACCTAGGGCTCGATAACACGGAAAGAGTCCCACCAGAGCTCAATCCTTTTGATACCGTAGGTATCTGGGATGAGTCAATTTTCCCCTTAGAGGGAGTGTGAGCCGTATGGCTAAATCTGAGATAATAATATTAAAATAATTTATGTTTAGGATCGCTGCCTGGGGATCGCCAGGGCACGTCTGGAGCCGGCGCTGGACGTGACACCATGCGGGACGTCGGTGGCAGGGTGTTGAGGAGGCGGGCCCCTGTCATACAATCAGCTACAGCCCAACCACAACCACAACCACAAGCGAGCCAAACAACAACAAGAGCTCCACCCGCCGAAGGTGCTGCGCTGGATCATCAGCCGGCGCTCACTCAAGCGGGACGACCGAGGCAGCGCATGAAATGGACTGTGTCCATTAATGAAAACATTTTGCGCTTCTATTACAAGGTGACAAACCTCGGTCAAGAAACAATCGGCTACCGACAACAGCTGTATGCCGAATTTTGCAGGACGTACCCAGATATTCAAGTATCGGAGCAAAGAGTATCAGATCAATACCGGGTAATCATAAGGAACAACCTTATCCTAGAGACTAGACGCAATTCGATCAAAAGCGAAGTCGAACGGGAGATTAATAACCAAGAACAAGTTTTAGATCAAGTCCCTAATGAAATCCTTGATGAGCAGAGATTCCCATGCCAGAAACTCAACCTGATAATACACAGCAGGAAAACAACGAGTTGCGCGATAGTCTCGCAAACGAAATGGCTCGTGCCGTACAAGAGTTTAATGGAACAAACCCACTTAGCAGACCACCGCTACCACGAATAAACTCTTGTAAGAAACTAGGTGCGCTGTTACAAATTGTGAACACTGAAGTCCTACCCAACTATGTCGTAGAAGCTCACACGTTGGAATATTTGCATATGCTAATCTACTGTGCAGCAACAGCAATTGCTAATGTTATGGGCGTTAAGATCAGAACACGACGGGTTACTAATAACGAAAGAACTGGTAACAGAATTGCACCCTGGGAAAAAAGACTGCTCGGAAAGATCGAATTATTACGTAGGGATATTGGTATAGTCACAGAATACATACGAGGTGTAACAAGTAGAAAAGTCATCAGAAGAGCTGAAGATATAATGCTGACTACCGCAAGACACTCAAGATATGATCCAGAAAACAACACAGCCCATCAGTGTCTGGACACATTAAAACAAAAGCTCTCCGTTTATTCAGGACGACTAAGGAGGTACAAAGTTAGTAACAACCGCAAAAGCGACAATGCTCTTTTTGAAAGTTCTGAAAAGGCGTTCTATCGAAAACTCAATTCCACTGTAGAACGTGTCGATAAGACTTACCCAAGCCAAGAAGAAATTCATGAGTTTTGGGGAAATCAACTTTCCACGCCAGCTGCTCTTAACAACATTGCTGGATGGATAGAAGAAACGACACAAAACTGCCAACACTACATTACCACCCTTTACGAACACTTCACTACTGAAGAAGTCTCAAATACCATCAAAGAGCTTCACAACTGGAAATCTCCTGGACCAGACGGAGTTAAAAACTTTTGGCTCAAGAAGTTTTGGAGTGTTCATGGATGCTTATCAACACTAATTAATCATGTTATTTCTAATCCGCAGGATATACCATCATTCCTAACTCAGGGAACCACTTATTTAATTCCGAAGGATCAAAATAACACCCAAGATCCAGCCAAATACCGCCCAATTACTTGTCTTCCAACTTTGTACAAATTGGTCACATCCTGTGTAGCCCAGCGTATCTACCAACACTGTGCTCTGAACAATATCATAGAGCCTCAACAGAAAGGATGCGCTAAGGGTTCCATGGGTTGCAAAGAACAACTCGTCATTGACTCAGTCATTTCTAACCAGGCATATTCCAAAAAGAGGAATCTTTTTACTGCCTTCATTAATTACAAGAAGGCCTTTGATTCAGTGCCGCATGAATGGCTTATAGATATATTGAGAATATATAAGGTCGATGATAATATAGTGACCTTTTTAGAGCATATAATTACGGAGTGGAAGACTAGAATTCACCTTCAAATACCTGGTGAAAATAACATCGAAACTGAAAATATCGCAATCAGCCGGGGCCTGTTTCAAGGAGATTCGTTGAGTCCACTGTGGTTCTGTCTAGCTATGAACCCACTATCTCAGCTATTGAACTCCACAGACGCAGGTTTTAGCATCAAAAATAACAACAATGTGGTGGCGAAGCTTAATCATTTATTGTATATGGATGATTTGAAATTAATGGCTTCCACTCGAAACCAACTCGATGAGATGCTAAAAACTGTAGAAACTTTTTCTAATGATATTAGCATGCACTTCGGACTAGACAAGTGCCGTATTTTAAATATAGTCAGAGGAAAAGTACAGCCCGGAGGATTCGATATGCAAAATGGCCAGAACATCGAGGCCATGGGTGAAAACGATATGTATAAATATCTTGGAGTAAAGCAAGCGCGGAGAATTGACCATAAACAAATGAAAACAGAGATAACTACTGAGTTTATACGAAGAGTAAAACAGCTGCTTCGCTCACACCTTAATAGTAGAAATTTGTTTAAGGCACTAAACACCTACGCATGTTCCGCGCTTAGCTATTCATTTGGCATTGTTAAGTGGACAAAAACGGACATAGAAAATCTTCAGCGAAAAGTAAGAACGCACCTCACAAAGGCACAAAAACACCATCCAAAAAGTGCAGTAGAAAGAACGACATTACCACGGAATTTAGGAGGAAGAGGACTTATGGATATAGGTGAGCAATTAGACAAACAAATTGCTAATTTAAGATCTTATTTTCAGATGCAGGCTGAAACATCTACTCTACATCGCGCTATCTGCGCAGTAGATGACTCAACACCGATAAAACTAAGGGGAAGCAGAACTGCGCATATACCACCTTACTAAAGATGAAAAAGTGCGCGCCTGGATGGGTAAACCTCTGCACGGGCGACATCCCAATGAGGTCAGCCAAGATTATGTCGACAATATAGCATCGAACTACTGGTTGACATCAGGAAAGATGTTCCCTGAAACGGAGGGTTCATTACTGGCCATTCAGGATCAGGTTATACCAACCAGAAATTACCTGAAATATATCATCAAAGACCCTCATGTTAAAAACGACAGATGCCGATATGGATGTCAAGCCCAGGAAACCATCCAACATCTTACAGGGGGCTGCCAGGCATTTGCTGCAACTGAATACAAGGAACGGCATGACGCAGTGGGAAAAATCATTCATCAAGAGATAGCTGTCAAGCTGGGACTTCTACAAACAGACCATCTCCCGTATTATCAATACGTCCCCGAGAGTATGCTTGAGGATGGCAACTACAAGCTATACTGGGACCGCACTGTGCTCACAGACCAAGCAGTGGCGCATAATAGACCAGATCTCGTATTAGTCAATAAATTAACGAGACAAACAACCCTCATTGATGTGGCGATTCCTAACAACAATAATCTACGTACTAAATTTACTGAAAAAATCGCCAAGTACAGAGATCTGGAAATTCAAATACGGAGACAATGGAGAATGCAAAGTACCCAGACGATACCGATTAATATGTCTACTACTGGAGTCATTCCGAAGACCCTCCTCGAAAGCATAAAAAAGCTGGGTCTTAATGAACATCTTTATAAGACCATGCAGAAAGCAGTACTACTCGCAACGGCCAGATGTGTACGAAAATTTCTGGGAGATACACCTGCATACCAAGTCACCTAGGGCTCGAAAACACGGAAAGAGTCCCACCAGAGCTCAATCCTTTTGATACCGTAGGTATCTGGGATGAGTCAATTTTCCCCTTAGAGGGAGTGTGAGCCGTATGGCTAAATCTGATAATAATTAAAACGTTTATTTTAATTTTACTTTTTAAAATTCGTAATACAAAGTATAACATAAATGAATAGAAATGCCTCTAATGTTCTATTTGAATACGGACATAAATAATAGGTTGAAATTTATTTACTAATTAAATAATCTTGGTTTGCAAATTTGGCTAAAACCCCAAAACAGCTCTAACAATTTCTATATTTATAGAAATTTCGAAAAAGAAAATTTATAGAAAGAATTCTATATTTATAGAAGCCTTTGAGATGTTGGTTTTTCGAAGGATGCTGAAGATCTCTTGGACAGATCACGTGACCAACAACGAGGTGCTGAGAAGCATAGAGACTGAGAAAGAATCCCTAAATATTGCAAAAAACAGAAAAACCGAGTTATCTAAGAAATAATTTACATAGAAGAAAGATAAAGAATTTTTTACGACTCATAATGGAAGGGAAAGTGGAAGAAATAAGAGGTTCAGGAAGAAGAAAATGCTCCTGGCTGAAGAACGTGAGATACTGGACAGTCATGGACACACATTCGATACTAAGAACCGTTCAAGATAGAGAACAATTTACTGTAGTTATAACCAACCTTCAGTAATGGAGAAGGCACCTTAAGAAGAAGATAGAAAATAAATAATTCAAAATGTTAGCAAACAGCAGTTATTTGTAAAATTATTAATATAGCTGAAATGATTATATTATAAATAATTAGTATTGTAGTTACTTGTTAAAATTAACTATCGTTTGTTTCATTCAGAGGGAAAAGTACATATGACAACAAAAATCTAAAAAAAGCCGAGTTGAAAAGACATTATAAGTAAAAGAACAACCAAAATAATATGAACTGTACTAGTAATAGGCTACGGTACTGAAAAATAAAAATAATAATGCCTGGTTGCACCAACAAATCTTAAGCTCCATCTTAACTCAGCTCAGCTTATAGATAGGGCCAATTTAATTGTCACATACGTTGCACCATAATTTTCAATTCTTATCAATGCAATCCACATAACAATCCATTGTTGCAAGCTGAAAATTGATCTAAGACTCAATGGTGCAATGCATAAATATGTTTCGTTAATGCACGCCTTAAGCTTAAGATCTGTTGTTGCAAACAGGCATAAGAATACAACAAATAAACTTCTAAATCGATAAATTCATTATTCATTATTCTCTTATAATAAATATCATATCTAAACTCTAAAAACTCACTTTTATAGCTTTTTTGGCTGCAAAATCTTTAATCAAATTTTTAAATCTAAGGCTTGAAAAAGCTCAGCATTTGAAACAAAACTGGCCGAACTAGACAATCTAGAATCTTCGTCAGAAGTTGAGTTACTCAAGTAGTTTTTGATTCTTTTCAACACGCTGAATGATCCTTCTCCAGATGCATAAGATGTCATCATGCATAGTAGAATGCGTAAAGCCGTGTCCATATTCGGAAATAATGTTGTTAACTGTCTTTCATGAATGATTTTCAGATTAATACTCCAAATGTATTTCTTGGAGGCCTGGCAATCTTGTTGTCATGAGGTTCTCTTTCTTTATCAAATATACCTTCAACAAAGCCTTTGAACTGTACACACTCTTCTCCAAAGTCGCCATCTATGTCGATTCGATACTTTTTAGTCAAAATAGAAACGTTTACCCCGATTTCTTCATTGGAAATTGATGAGAAGTTGTTTTAAATCCATATTCTTCATTAAGACTAAAATAAACTTCGGACCTTTCATTCAATTCTGAATAAAGCGTGTCAATTACAACATTGAATCTTTAAGTTTTCTTTGCCATTAAAGTGGGGTTCAGTGGATTTATCTTCTCTATCTTAGCCAGGGAGAGCTTTTCTTTTCGGGCGTCTTTTTATTTCAAGAATATAGGTTTCATTTTTAGAACTCTTTTCCTCTTTTTTCATAGGAATCACAGTTGTCTCTCAGACTCAATGCATACTCCTTTAGAGATTTGTATGTTGCAAGTCACATTCAAGTCTGTATCAGTTAATGTTTTGCTACTCTTATCAAAACGTTGTAAAATACCGTACCACGTGTTTAGTAGAATAGCCATTCTCTTTTTGAAAAATTGTTTACTGATTTAAATTCAATTAGTAAAATTTTTACCAAAAAAGTTTTTTTTACAGAACGCTGCGGCCCCATTTTGTTTGCGGCCCTAGGCCGCGGCCTAGTCGGCCTAGTGGTAAATCCGGCACTGGATGAAGTTGATAACATCAAAGATAAACAAGTGATGATGAAAATAAGAGAACCCTTTCGATTTTTTTAGGAAAAAGTGAAAACTAAAACATACGTTATTTATACAGGGGTCCCGAAAAGATTGGTCATAAATTATACCATAGATTTTGGAGTCAAAAATATGTTGACTGAACCTAACTTACCTTAGGAAAAATGTGCACATAAAAAAAGTTATAGCCCTTTAAATTTACAAAATGAAAATCAATTTCTTCCAATATTTAGAAAACTATTAGAGATTTTTTATTGAAAATAAGCATGTGACATTCTTATGGCAGGAGCATCTTAACAAAAAATTATAGTGAAATTTGTGCACCCCATAAAAATTTTAGGGGGTTTTGTTCCCTTAAACCCCTCCCAAACTTTTGTGTATGTTCCAATTAAATTATTATTGTGGTACCAATAGTTAGACACAATATTTTTAAAACTTTTTTGCCTCTTAGTCTTTTTTCGAGATGCGGCTTCATTTTTAATGTTTACATAAAAATTGTATGGGGGTTTCGTTCCTTTAAACCCCCCAAATGTTTGTGTACGTTCCAATTAAACTTTTATTGCGATACCATTAGTTAAACACAGTGTTTTTAAAACTTTTTTGCCTCTAAGTATATTTTCATATTACAAAAATGTAAATTATAGATTTTCATATTATTAGAGATCTGGGCCCGGATTACGAACACTCGATACGAATCGTATCCGCCATGTTTTACCGTAGCGCCTTATGGGAAAACATGGCGGATACGATTCGTATCGAGTGTTCGTAATCCGGGCCCAGATCTCTATAATCGTACTTAACCATATACAAAAAGGTGGTGGATTTGAAAAATATTCAAAATATCTCGATAAAAACTGGCTTTTCGAGAAAGTACTAAGAGGCAAAAAAGTTTTAAAAACACTGTGTTTAACTAATAATACTTTAACAATAATTTAATGCAAGCATACACAAAAGTGTTTGGATACACAAAAGTTTAGGGGGATTTAAGGGAACAAAACCCCCATAAAATTTTTATGGGGTGCACAAATTTCACTATAATTTTTTGTTAAGATGTTCCTGCCATAAGAATGCCACACGTCTATTTTCAATTAAAAATCTCTAATAGTTTTCGAAATATTGAATAAAATTGATTTTCATTTTGTAACTTCAAAGGGCTATAACTTTTTTATGTGCATATTTGACCCCAGAATCTATGGTATAATTTATGACCAATCTTTTCGGGACACCCTGTATATTTATTTGGAAATTAGTTAACAGAATAATTTTCAAAGGAATTTCGGGAATGAAGTTAGGATTATAATTTAATAATTAAATTTTAATTTTAATTTTTAATAATATTTCTTTTGCAATTTTAAATGTTTTTTCACTAATTAATTTCACAGCAGTATCTGTATCAATTGTAGAACATATTAATTAATTGTAAAAGTAACATTGTAAAAGAACATATTAATTAATTGTATGTTAGTAAAATATTATTTTTATATTATTTTGAATATCATTGATTTTTTTCTATCAAAATAAACTGAATAGGTCCAGAAACTGGGGGTGTCCACTAATGGGTAAATTTGACATATATTCGAATACATTTTTGCTAAATTTTACATAAATATCTTAAAACAATTTAAAAAACATAAATAATATTAAGCTCCAAATTTTTGGAGCCTAAACTTTGAAAAATGTTTGTAGCGTAATGTTTAATGGTATCAACTTCTCCGGGAGCTCATTTGATACATATATTTCTGAGTACTTTGACAAGTGTTTAGTAAATATATTTTATCTACTCTATGTCATATTATGTATAAGTTTTTAATTTGTGAAAACTGTCATTATAGATAGCAGTGCGTGAAGGGTTTAAAGTGTGCGTGAAGTAACAATGTATTTTAAATGGGATTTACTTTTTCGCACACTTTCAATCGGTTTTTGGTACACTTTCATATAATCAAATATCCTTTACTTTCGCGTTGTCATGGTGATGACAATATGAGCAATGACTTACAATAAAAATTTTGACAGTTTTGTGGTTTGAAAGTAGTTAGGATTTTTAAATGTCAAAGTTCTAAAAATTGTAGAATAGAAATGAATTCCAGTGACGAAGAGTTACAGTTTTTTTATTTGTATATCGTAGATAAAATATTGTATGAAACTGTGCGTGAAGTACTTTTTGCGAACTTAAGCGATGTATAGCACTCGTTCCGTTGTCGCTCGTGCTCTAAAAATCGCGTGCGTTCGCAAAAAGCATACTTCACTCATAAATAACTATTATAAAATGTATCGCTTTTCCGTTATTTAAGCTTGACTACTTACATACTTACATATTTGAGTACTCGCAAAAAAAATACACTCAATCACCTATAACTCACTTTTAATTAGTTCTCAAAGGTTTTTCGAATAGTTTTTGAGTTATTTATGAAAAACCGCTTTACACCATACTTTTTTTTCATGATTTATTCAAATCTTTGATCAGGGCCCCCGCTACCATATGTGCAAAGTGTGCTATGCACACGGGCGCCATCCTTTAGTGGCGCCAAAACCCAGGGTCAAAAATTGAAAAAAAAATTGCAAGAAAAATTTATTTTAAAACAAAAGTTGAGACATTAAATAGGATCAGGTATAAATGCACACTAAACATATTTAAATTATTAGGTGACAGCGATCTTTTAAAACGTTGTTTTGTTCTTGAAGAATGACTGGCAGATCAGGATAATAAGGATATCGAGTCAAATCATTAATTGTTTAATGAAAATAAAACGTTAAAGTTGTTTTCATTACTTTGACAACAATATAATCTCCACCCTTTCAAACGTAAGCCGTAAGCATTTCACTAAGAATTCTTTTGACATTGCCTTATATCTGTAGCTTTTGGCGAGCGATCTTTTTCTGGAAGTTAAAAATCATTAAAAATCATTTAAGGGCAATGCTTCAAGAAAGATTGCCTGGGCTAGCAAAATTATCAATTGAACAAGAAATTTTTGATAATATAAATTTTAGTGATGTAATTAACAACAGCAAAGTCACGGAAAATATTGCTATTACAATAGCTTTTTATTTTTCTATTGTAGGTACCTATACCCCAGTAAATGAACGTGAAATACGGCGATACCGTGTATTTTTCCTGATCACCACAGAATTGCAAGAAAATTTGGATTTAGGTTCTACTTCCCCCTTCACTTAAAGTGAAGGGGAGTGAAAGATACCCCTTCTCGGAGGGTAAAGGGTTATAGGTCTAAAATAAGTTCGGAAGTGGATAAACTGACTTATTCTAAGCAACTTTTGTTCTATAGAGTTTTCCAACTAAAACTAAATCAATACTTTTCGAGTTATTTGCGAGTGAAAATGTTTATTTTTCTACAAAAAAACCACGTTCTTAGACGGATTCTCCCAAATTACTCTAAACTAATTATTTTATCGAAAAAAACATTGTTATCAAAAATGTAGCGTATAAAAAAAAATTGTATATTCATGAAGTCTATAGACCTAGTAAAAACAAAATTGAAGCTCATGAAAAATACGTTCTTATTCGTCAAATTCCAAATCTAATATTTCAACGTGAAATAACCAAAAAATGAAGCACTTTTCGGGGAAAACTCATTAAAACTTATTATGAGTTCTAAAGTTCAGTTTTTTGCCTCATTTCAAGAATCTACCTGAAATACCTACCTATCTTCAAAAAAATAAATAAATAAACATGAACCAAAATGCCTTAAGGAGCGCCAAATTCCTTTTTTGCACACAGGCGCCAGCAGCTCTTACGGGGGCCCTGTCTTTGATCTTTAATAACTCAAAAAGTATTGATTTATTTTAATAACATGATAGAACAAATTTTACTTAAAATTTGTCCCTCTATCGATTTGTGGAGTTATTTTTAATAAAATAGTTTTCACCCCTAGAAGAGGTGGTATCCACCCCCAGGGTAAAAGTGCAAGTTGGCACCAAATGAGTTTTGTTTCTTGACGTATGCTCTAACTAGTCACCAATTTAAATGCAAATCGATGGAGGTTTAACAAAATAGCAGGTGAAAACCTTTAATGACTGCACTAACTTTCTCCTTTCATCCCTTATTGCTACTTCCTGTATCCACTGAGGTATCAGCCTGAAAGGGGTCATAAGTATCAACATACAATAGACATATTTCACATGCCAAACTCCATATTACTTATGACGATGATTTTCCGGCTCTAGCTCTTAGACTAGTAGGAAGCTTTAAGAAACTTTATTCAAACAATTGAAAAATATACGATAGATACCTTTTGCCCTTCACGAAACGAAACAACTGGGAAATGAAATAATAAAATTAGGAAAGTGCACTCTGTTCAAGAGTGAGGGGACCAAGGGATATTTAGGAATGTGATTCATGGTATCCGAGAAAGTAATCAAAAGAGTTGTAGATTTGCAAGCAATATTAGATGGACTGTTTTACTTAAGAGTAAGGAGAAATTATAGAAAGATAAGTATCATTACGTACATGCGCTCACTCAAGATAACTTTAGGAAACCAATTCTACGGAAAGCTAAGCTTCCTAATAAAAATAGGGAGGTATCTATGCGAAAGTCGAAACACACCGGAAATATAGGGAATAATAACAGGGGGTGAAGTTTGCATAAAGAATCCAATGAAATTGGGAAAAATCTAATCGAATTTGCTACTGAGTAGAAAATGAAAATAGCTACCACAAATTTTGATCATAAAGACATTTATAAGTTAACATGGACCTTCTCCGATGAAAAAGTAAAATCAGATAGATCATGTCTTAACAGAAAGAAACATGATAAAGCAATAGACGATTTCAGCAATTACAGAGGACAGATACCAACACCAACAATACACTGGTAATAGTTCAATTAAAATAAGAACTTCCAATAATTATTACATAACCTGTTAAAGACACATTAAATTATCAATTAGATCACCTTCAAGATGAACAGATAGTAAACAGACTAGAGGAAGAAATAAATAAAATCCTAGAAAGTCCAGTCAAGCAGGAAATAGACTTGGGCAGACCATACAGACAGTGGCGTACTGATAGATCAGCGGGCCCTGGTTCCAGTTGGGATTCGGGCCCGCCCGCCCAATAAAAACACACATTGTATATCAAACGTTTTTAATAAAAATCAAATATAAATCATCATATAAGTATCATAAAATATATCATACTTACATCTACTTATAAAAACTCAAGCTAATTTATAGTCCATTTACTCATAGCTAACATGTCAAACAAAAAAGTGATAAATATTGTGCCGATTACGTTCAAATAAGTCCGGAATTGGATAAACTGACTAATTCTAAGCAACTTTAGTTCTATAGAGTTTTTTCACTAAGTCAATACGTTTTGAGACGGTTTTGCGCAAATAACTCAAAGAGTAAGTATTTTATCGAAAAAATATTCGTAGAAAAAATATAGCTTATAAAAAATTGAAAAAAAAATGGTATATACCTATACGACGTCTGTAGATCCAGGAAGAGCAGAGTTGTAGGTAAAGAAAAGTAGGTTCTTATTGGTCGAATTCAAATCGAATATTTCAACGTGAAATAACCAAAAAAATTAAGCACTTTTCGGGAATAACTCTTCTCAACTGTTTTTAAAGTTTTTAAAAATCTTATTTTTTTTAGTTTCTAGCATCAATGTTACGTATGTAATGCTCAAAATAAAGTTAGTCCGTTTTTTTTGGTAAAAAAAATCGTAAAAATCACCCCCTAATTAGCATCCCAAATAAAATGAATCATTACCGCTTCAAAAGTTACTGGAACTTATGTATTGTTTATATGATATGTAAGTTTTATCGGTTCAAAGTGCCCAATTTGGGAAAAAAATTGTTTTAAATTAAATTTTTTTTATAGTGAAAAAAATATTTTTTTTCAAAAAAACTTAAAAATTATTGGTGATACCACAAATCTCAACTAGTAAAAAATATAGGTTATACTATTGTGAATATTTTGGACTTTTTGTTTTTCTGAAGACAACAATTGGTTACATATGATGTGGCCACATAAAGCTGTTCACAATTAGCATACACTGGTGATGAGTGACTCGTTTAAGCCCATTTAACTACAGCCTTTTCAAAAATAAGCACTTTGAACCAACGAATCTTACATATCTTATAAACAATACATAAGTAAAGTAATTTGTGAATCGGTAACGATTAATTTCATTTCGGATGCTAATTAGAGGGTGATTTTCACGATTTTTTTACCCACCAAAAAAAAAAAAGAAACCAACATTATTTTGATCGTAATATACTTACTTTTGATGTTAGAAACTTTTTTAAAAAACAATAATGGACTGTTAAAACAGTAAGTTATTATTAATCATATCGTTTTTCATACTGACATGACTGATCATTTTTCTACATCTTAGTCTCCAGTTATAATTAAAAACCTTAATATCGGAAAACTAAAACAGCTTTTAAAAAATGAACATTGGAATGAAATTTATTTCAACAAAATAGATTCTCAAATTACATATATGATACATTTATAAATAAGTTAAATAATTACATAAAAACCTCTAGGAAGATAAAACAGCTAAATAAAAAAAGATAAAAAAACCTTGGGTAATGGTAGGGTTGATATCTTTTATCAAACGACGAGATTTTCTGAAAAAGGAATTAGTGTCTATATTTATCCTTATTATCCTTACCACTACATATTGTCTATATTTAGAATTTAATTTCAGTTATTAAGAATTACCTAAAAGTACAGGATGAGGGTGCTATAAACACGAGTATTGACCCTGTTGTATTGGGATGTTTTTTATAACCCACTGTATAAAACTTCCATTGATCAGTTTTCCAATTTCTGCAACTTTGTAGTTTACCTACAACTTATTTATGGAGCGTGCTTGGGCTTCGGTAATCAGGTAAAACGAGTAAGGAACCTTACAATAGCGTTCCCTGTGTGTCTTAATAAATTTTGTTTTCAAAATTTTTTGATGAATACGTATTCTTCGTTTTTATTTATTAGTATCTACGCAAAAATTAAAATTTATTAAGTAGTTAGATTTCCTAGTGAGTACTTGTGTAGTTTAAAATGTCCCATCAAATTAGAAAAAAAAAAGAAGCAAATAGCGCATTGGAGCGGGCCACTGCGGGGCCCGGGCCCTGGTTCCGCGGAACCATGCTCACTACGCCACTGCATACAGACATATCGAAAGCAGTGGAAAAGTGTATAGGAAGAGTGCACATAAAGAGAAGTCAAGACTGGTTCGATGAAGGTAAAAGGTTGAAACAGGGTAAAATTGGAAAGAAACAGAGAAAACACTCAGAATGTGATACAAACCTATGTGGGTAGAAGAAGAGAAGTTAAAATAATTCGCAGAACGAAGAAAATGGAACAACAAGAAAAGTAATTGAAAATGTAGAAGAAGCGTACATAAACATATATAAAATAATTCTACCAAGAAGTTAAAATATAAATAAAAAAAGAATAAGGCAAAGTACTGAAAAATAAAGAAGGTTTACTTCTAAGAGAAACTACACCAAAATGAAAATTTAAAGCTCTTTTAAATTTGAGACCAACGAGAGGATCTGGGGTCCTTTTGGAGGGGATTGAGAATTGGCACGAAGTAGAGAGATTGTAGAATTGAATTCGGGCAGGCGCTTTTGAAAATATTTTGTTAACATTATTGCCCAATTCGTTTACCATTGAAAATTGGCTATCTTCATTGGATATCTTCAGCAACTTTATTAATACCATGTGCAATACCAAAATAAATAATACTATAATTTGTTTTAACTTTTCACCTACATTTGCAATGTAAATCTCAGAATTCGTTACAAAGATACAATACATTTTTCAACAGGACCAGTTTTGGGCAGAAATAATTTACTTCAAATTTCCTTTATTTCTTTTGTGACATTGTCGATGTTGGCATCTTTCAATTGTTAAGAAGCGATCAGGTTTAAATTTGATGTCCTCCTACATACACTCTTCACTCACTAGTTTTAGATTTGTACCATACAGATTTATAGGAACTATTTGTCCAAATTCCTTTCTGATACATTTTATGATAGGATTTTGTCTTCTGTAGGCAACTAGATCAGAAATTCTTCTAGCTACTTCAGAGCAGAGAGAGAGAGAGAGAGAGAGAGAGAGAGAGAGAGAGAGAGAGAGAGAGAGAGAGAGAGAGAGAGAGAGCGAGAGAGAGAGCGAGAGAGAGAGAGAGAGAGAGAGACAGAGAGAGACAGAGAGAGACAGAGAGAGAGAGACAGAGAGAGAGACAGAGAGAGAGAGAGAGAGAAAGAGAGAGAGAGAGAGAAAGAGAGAGAGAGAGAGAGAGTTATGAGGATGGGTCGATGTAGTAACGGTGGATGGTAGAGAAATGGACAGTTTAATATTTGCTGATATCTCCTGCTACCTTTGCTGCGTAGTAGCAAATAAACAAAAAATGCTTGATCTCTTCTCTTGCGTAAGTTGAGTTAGAAAGCGTTAAAGTTGGTCTTAAACTTAATAAAAACAAAAATAATCATGATTATAGATTCAACACTATTTAGCTGAATAATCACATCCAGGAATACCAGATAGTAGACAGTTTTAACTATCTAGTAGTAGGGCTACAACCCCGGGTGGGTCTTAGCTGACTGCATAACTCGCTTCCACCTCGAACGGTTGTCTATGATAGTTGGGTCAGTGGGTAGCCCTATTGTTTCTAAATCTGACCATATGTTACCTCTCCATCGCATTCGCGGACATCCTAAGGGTCTTATTTCTTCCGGGGCTTCCTCCCAGATTAGTTTCGCAAGGCGGATATTAGGAAGTCTATGAATATGACCTGGCCATCTTAGACGTTGACATTTAATCTCTACGTCCCTAGCTCTAGACATTTGTTTGACCTCGGCATTTGTTCACATTCCGTCTTGGTGGGTATTCGGGTCGCGATAAGGTCCAAAGATCCTTCTGAGCATTTTTCTCTCAAAACACCGGAGTTTTCTTTCCATTGTCAGTGTCCACATCTCACACCCACACAGCACCGGTCTAATCACTGTCTTATATAGTTGTATTTTAGTTGCTGTTTTTCTAACATTTCCATAACTTACTGTATATCATACACTTAAACAGTAAGGATATCTTTGCAGAAAATAACTAAAAAGAAAAATAATGTCAAAATGATTGTAGATAATATCAAAACAGAAAACACAACCGACTGCTTGCGTTTTACCAGAATATCACCAGACAGAATCAAATTAACACATTTTTGTCAAATTAAAGTGCAACAGTTTTATGGGCCTTGTTGTGAATTAAGTAGGCATTTTATGTAAATAATCAAAATTTTATTGATTATGCCTTTAGCGCTGTAGATATCTGAACTCTGACCATACAATGGTTATAAACTGCCTAATAGTTGTAATTTATGAAATTTTCTTGTAATTTCGATGATATAGCGGTGGATTTATTAAGCCTATAACTGTCATTTGTATAAATTTTAGCATATTTTAATTCAAATCACTTCCTACGTATCTTATTAATATCCACAAAACTGCTACCTATAAACCTGTTATCGATCAGTTGGCAAAAGGAGGCCAGGGAAAAGAAAAGTTGTAGTATTTGGAGTGCAGAATTTTTAACTGATACATTAGTGTTTTTAATAAGAGGACATCTTTTGGATACACTCTTTTTTATATCGAATATTTTGTTACTATGCCGTTAATATTGTTGTGACCGCAATATAAGGAATTACGACCTGCAGCTTTTAAGATAGGAGCGGAAGTCTAAATTATTACCTACCTACTACACTAGAATTAACTAATTGAATGAAGGAAAATATTTGTGAGCACAATTTTGAAAAATTTAGGATTTAAAAGCAATAGATTAGGGGTCACCAAATAGCGGACCGCCATTAAATTCAGAATATAGTGTTTGGTTTGACATCAACATTTCAAGAACAATTTTGGGTTTTTTTAAACGGTGGTAGAAATATTTTATTTTTAAATTAAATAGTCATATTCAGTACAATTCAAAGAATATTCAAAAAAAATTTCAAGGCAAAATATTGAAAAATAAGCCAAAAACAGCAAATTTTTACAGACATCTAAAAAAATGGATTTTTCGGTGGACGTCAGAACTCGTCGTTGCAACATGTGAACAAAAAATAAAAAATGATTTGATTAGCTTATGAGTTTCTTAAGGTAACGCTGTCCAGTTTTTTAGTTTTAACCATTTTTGAGTTTTTGGTATTACTCATAATTCAAAATAACTAAATGTTTCGTAAGAAAGGGTTTAAAACAAACATATCTCTTATTGTTAAACAAAAAATAAGCAAAAAACAAAAAATATCTCGGCACAGTTACCTCATGAAATGTCTAAAGGAAATCTATGCAAAATTTTAGGTGGATCGGTCAAGTAGTTTTCTTATAATGTCCACCGCCTTTGAAAAAAGCAGTTTTGAGAATAAAGAGTTTAAAGTTTTGACAACTTTTATTTTCTCTCTGTTTTGTCTGCAAAATCGCAAAGTGATGCACAATGGAATATGTTTGTGAATCGTGGAGTAATTTACAAAAGAGAAGGGGAACACGTTTCTCACTACGCTCAAGCAAGCTGGCGCGAAGTATACTATTATCATGCTGAATTACCGGTAATTTTTAATCAATCAATCTAAAATTTTCAGAGTATTGTTGAAGGTATGTACTTTTACTTAAAATAATAAAAAGAATCGAAAATTTCAAATTTTCAAACTATCCTCCTTCCCCCTTAACGTAAGCTAGTACTAAATTCAAAATTTAAATGCAATATTTTTCAAATATATTCCATAAAATTGTTGAACACTATATTTGCAGAAAAAAAAAACTAGAAACAGGTAGCATTAGATCCGGATCCCGGATGTGTCATAGGTTCTCGAAACGGATCCCCAGGGTACATATGTGATAGGTGATCCCTGCAATAGATGACAATCGAAGAGTAATTGAGCAGACCAATCCTGCTGGTTTAAAAGCCAAATTCTTCCGTAAATATCTGGCAAGTCTTAAATATGGCCATCTAACAAAACGTCGTTTTTTGGATGAAACATATATTTATTCGAAGGTAAATAATTGTACTGTTTATCTACAGAACCTTGATTAGACCCGTAGTAATCTATGGTTGTGAAACCTAGACAGTCCCGGATTAAGAATCTTGAGGGTCCTAGACAACCAAGCTATGAGGCTCCTTAAGATCTCCGCCTTCTCCCTGCATAATTCACTCCCCAAATAATTTCACTCCCCTTTGGGTCGTGAAATTAAAACTGTCAAAGTGCACTTGGGATACAAATCTATAATTTTAGAGCTCTCACCACTAATTACCACTGAATATTTCATTCATAGGAGATTCTGACCCATAGAAATCTACAGAAATAAAAATTACAGCGATTATTTCATTCATAGGGGATTCTGACCAATAGAAAGCTACAGAAATCTGAATTAAATCGATAATTTTTGATAATCTCCCGTCGTTAAGTATATTACGTCAGATGCATTTCGTTGCTACGAAAAAATACATTCAGTGACATTAATGACAATTAATGTTTTAAAAATTATAAAAGTGATGACTTTCAATCGTCAAATATTTATAAAAACTGTGTGTTTAATGGTACTTACATAAATAAATTACAATAAAATTATGGTTTTGAACAGTTTTATTCATGAAGTAATCGCAACAAATTGCACTCGACCTCTGAAATTAATATAGAATTTTTGCTCTCGTAACACTTTGACATAATTTCACTCGCCTTCGGCTCGTGAAATTAAAACTGTCAAAGTGTCACTCGGGAAAAATTCAATAATTTCAGAGCTCTTGTGCAATTACTACTGATTATTTTTTAATGATTTTAACTTCCAATCGTATAGTAAGATATAATTTGATCACGTGTTTAATTCTGTCCAATCAGATTAAAATTATACTGATTATTTCATTCATAGGAGATTCTGAGCAATAGAAAGCTACAGAAATCTGAATTAAACTGATAACTTTTTTGATAATTGCCCGTCGTCAAGCATATTACGTGAGATGCCCTTCGTTGCTACGAAAAAATACATTCAGTGACATTAATGACAAATGTTTTAAAAATTATAAAAGTGATGACTTTCAACCGTCAAATACATATTTATAACAACTGTGTGTTTAATTGTACTAATTTGTCCTTACATAAATAAATTACAATAAAATTTTGGTTTTGAACAGTTTTATTCATGAAATAATCGCAACAAATTGAACTCGATCTCTAAAATTAATATAGAATTTTTGCCCTCGTGACACTTTGACATAAATTTACTCGCCTACGGCTCGTGAAATTAAAACTGTCAAAGTGTCACTCGGGAAAAATTCAATAATTTTAGAGCTCTTGTGCAATTACTACTGAGAATTATCTACTGTAGAAAATTACCGATAGAATTTTTTAAATTATATTGTTTCTGTTTAATGGCAACCAGTTTCCTAGTTTTGACAACTGTCACATTTAAGAAAATATACATAATATATGTATTAAAAAATATTCTTACTAATATCACACCAAGTAATTGTTATGTCTTATTTTAAAATTATAATCTTATTATGTCTTACTGGCTGCTCGCCACTGGGCGGCTTCCATCTATGTTATTTTTCAATAACTATATGTATTGCTTATTATTTGTAACGAGACAGATTGCAATAGACATTGGATGTTAAAAAAAACGAATGTCACATGACAGTAAGAATAAATAAGAAAATAATGCTTCATTTTTACTCAAAATTGTTGTCATTGGGCAATAGCCACTCGAGCCAGTCAACAAATTTTCGAAAAACTGTCGCATTATTTTCAATTTATTCTCACTCTTTTGTGATATTATACCCGATTATTTCATTCATAGGAGATTCTGACCAATAGAAAGCTACAGAAATAAAAATTAAACTGATTATTTTTTGATGATTTTAACTTCCAATCGTATAGTAAGATATTTGATCACGTGTTTAATTCTGTCCAATCAGATTAAAATTATACTGAGAATTATCTACTGTAAAAAATTACCGATATAATTTTTTTAAGTAGATTGTTTCTGTTTAATGGCAACCAGTTTCCTAGTTTTGACAACTGTCACATTTGAGAAAATATCCATAATATACGAATTAAAAAATAATCTTACGAATATCACACGACAGTAAGAATAAATAAGAAAATAATGCTTCATTTTTACTCAAAATTGTTGTCATTGGGCAATAGCCACTCGAGCCCTGCGGGCTCTCGTGTCTATTGCCAGACAACAAATTTTCGAAAAACTGTCGCATTATTTTCAATTTATTCTCACTCTCTTGTGATATTATACCCGATAATCCGACGTCAAGCATTACGTCAGACGCCCTTCGTTACTACGCAAAAATGAACATTCAGTGATATTAATGACAATTAATGTTTTACAATTTGTCACAGAGAACACCAAGAAAAAGGTTTAGCAAATATTCAGGTGAAGATGAGGTGAATTACACTCGATCTCTAAAATTATTATCGAGTTGTTGCCCTCGTGCCACTTTGACCTAATATCACTCCCCTTCGGGTCGTGAAATTAAAACTGTCAAAGTGTCACTCGGGAAACAAATCGATAATTTTAGAGCTCTCGTGCAATTACTACTGATAACATGGGTAACCTGCATTTCCTTATCTTGTTATCTGTATTTATTTTCTTTTTAATTATATTTGTGTGAATAACACTCATTATGTAATTAAAAGCTATTTGATCGCAATGTAATCTTCTGGTTAAACTGTGTAAAGATCTTTAAAAATTAATTGATGTCCGTTTTTTGAATTTTATAACTTATCTACACCACTCCACAGTAATAAAATAAATGCCTTTAGTTTTGATAATTATTGCTTTAGTAAAGAAAAGCTTCACGATCGAATTATCAAGGTCAACAATTTACTGAAAAGATATTCCATTTTTACTTTTAGACCAGGCTGTATCGTCGCCCCCGTTATGTAAATTATTCCAATTCAACACACAAATCCACAGGGTGCCGGGAGATGAAGCGGTCGGAAGCAGCTTAGTAATAAATTAATGACACAAATTTTCTTCAGGATCATGTGGGGGGGGGGGGGCTTTTAACTTTGATGTAGGCACTTTCTGACTTCTGACTTTTATAATAACTTTTAACCCAGTTATTAAACCTTAAATATGGCCATTTTCGCGTTTTTCAAATTTTAAATCGCGTATAACTCGACAACAATCAATTTTAGAGAAAAATCTCAGGAGACCTTTTTTGCTTGTAATGACCCAAAGAATTTAAAAAAAAACTGTACGAATTGAAAAAAATAATTTTTTGAATCTGTTAAAAAGAATTTTTTAAACAATTTTCAGACCGCGGCACCTTCCAGCACGCTGTGGATTTGTTATAAGGACCTCTTTTTGAACGAAAATGCAAGTTTGTGCAAAAAAAAACGAATAGGAATAATTTACCTAACGGGGGCGACGATACAGGCTGGTCTATTTATCGTACTACATAATATACTATCTACATACATACGTCGTATAAAGTATAATAGATAAAGTTATAGGATTGTACAAAAAAAATTCAGATTTCACTTTTTCGCATTGCGCACCATTAGAAGATATGACAAGAAGATCAAGATGCTGCAGTACCGAATACATCCAGCAGCAGCATTTTGGAAATTCTAAGTCCGCTTCCGAAACCACCCCAAACAAAAAAGAATAAAGCATAAAGCCTAGATAAATAAGATATAGATATAAAATAAATCTTAGATATTAACAGAAATGCCTAATAGAGAAAAATTTTAAATGGAAATTTAAAGAAGAAATGCAATATCTTTTAAACAAGGGCAGGGGGCAAAGAGAAAACCACGAAATTGAAAAAAGCTACAAAAAGGAAGATTTTGGAGACAGCAGCTCCGAAGATATTTCAGAAAGTGAACTGTGCGATGATGATGAGTTGGACTATCCCGTATGAGATGAAAATGACTGTGAATTATGTGGTGATGGTAGCAAAAAAGACGAAGTAAAATATATATCTTCACAAATATATCTTCCAGAAATATATATTTGTGACTTCGTGATGCTTAGATTTTTTAAAATATTGTAACTTTGTTTCTTATCTTTTTCCGTATATTTGCTTGTCCCTTTAATATCTATGTTCAATAAACTACATCTTCGAAGGTTATTTTAAGCTCTATTATTAATTGTGCACAGTTATCCGACATATGCGCATCATTAGCCGAATAGGTCGGGTAATTGTGAGCGTTAGATTAATTTTAAATTTCGCCTCTCGATGTTCTACTGTTCAACCATTCATTGAATGCGGTCTCACCGATATACCTAGGCCCTCGAAGTATATCTTTAAAAAAGTTGGAAACTAAAATATTTTTTATTGCTGCAAGTTTTTGCAATATACTGAATTTTCCTTAAACTGGAAGCAATAGCCGACTCTCCCCTAAACCTTAGTAAAAGCTTAGGTAATCACTCTACTATCTTCCAAGTGGAAATTTGTGCTCTAGAGATGTACCTGCAAAAACTAATAAAGAGGAACTGTATGGAGAAAGGGACTCCATGAAAGGCACTGGAATCGAATCGGATTAGTTTGGGACTGCTTTCAGAATTTGATTGGGATCTAATAAAGTAACAAAGTAAGTTTACTCTGAAGAGACAAAAGAAACATTCTCAGAACCAGAATATTTCGTTGGCATAGCAAGAGGCACAGTCAAAAGAACAACATTGGCCTGAGTGGAACGGATGAAACGTAACCACTGGTACGAAAAAATAGGACAAGTAGGGCAAACCGGGGGAATTCTGCGCACCTAAGGTAGAATATGTACTTACAAAAAGTTTCCTATGTGCTCACACACTTCCATAATTTAACGACTGAAACTTATATCTCTTGGGAACGTTATTCCCACAAAAAAGGGATTAAAGTTTTACGGATTTTGAAGAAAAAAATTTACTTTAAAAAACTGTCATTGCGCGGTATTCCCCAAATACAAGGTAATTCTGCGCAGAGTACGGGGTAATACGCAGAATTAAATGAATCTGCATTTGAAAAAAAAATACTGTAATGAAGCAAATATTGTAAACAAAACAAATTAAAAATGCACATTAAAGAGATAATTTTACTTTCTGACTGTTTTTGGTTCCACCTTGGCATACATATCGCACGTATAATTATTAGGTTTGTTCGTAGAACGATCAGTAACCGTTGCCAACCATCAGACGCATGCGCGTTCGTAGTCTACGAACACAAACTGTTAACTGCGCATCGCTAACTGTTAACTGCGCATGCCTCTGATGGTTGGCAACGGTTGCTGATCGTTTGGATTGTACTACGAACAAACTAGATTTATGTTAATAGCTGTTAATATGATTTATGTTAATAGCCCAGTAAATGACCGTTTTGGAGTATAATTTTCAGGGGCAACTTGCATGAAAATTTGGATTTAGATTCTACTTACCCTCCACTTCAAAGTTAAATTTGTGCCGTTGGTTGCTTTTACTTGGGGAGTGAGAGTCACCCCTTCTCGGGGGTGAAAAAAAAGCGTGTTTAAAATAAGCCCAGAAATGGATAAATTGACTGATTATAAGCAACTTTCGTTTTATAGAGTTTTTTATGTAAGCCAATACTTTTCGAGTTATTTGCGATTGAAAATGTTTATTTTTCGACAAAAAACTAGGTTTTCGGAAGGTTTTTCGCAAATAACTCAAAAAGCAAATATTTTATCGAAACAAATATTCTTAGTAAAAGTGTAGCTTGTAAAAAACGAAAAAAATGGTGTATCAATAAAGTCTATAAACCGAGTAAAAGCAAAGTTGTAGCTCATGAAAAATATGTTCTTATTCGTCTAATTCCAAATCGAATATTTCAATTTTTTTGTCGGCATTGTAATAACTGCTCGTCAAAAGTTAAGGATATAGAAAATTATGCTTATTTTCATAGTTGATTTTTTTGTGAACAGATTAACGGATTTCGCTAATTTTTTTTATTATTTTAGATTTTTTTTTAGTATTTACACAGGTGTGCAAAGGTTTACTCAATCTTCTTTTCTGTACTTATACCGGGTGGAAGAAACTAGTGTTTTTCTTATGTTAAGTTTGTTACACTCTGTAGGGAGGACAAAGTACAAATGTCAGTATACATCACAATCGTATTGTAGTCTTATGTTTTGTGAACATTTTGCTTTTTGAATGTCGTTGATATCTTTAGAAACAAAGGAGATAGGTGGTTTTACTTTAACATGTGTTTTAAAACAAAACTAAATTAACAATAAAAAATAACAGTTAACAAAATTTTAAAAACAGAAAGGCACATAAGGAAACAGTTCTTATCGACGCCTATAAGAGTTATTTGTCGACCTGGTAAGCGGTATACACGGCGCAACATAA
Organism: Diabrotica virgifera virgifera; assembly: GCF_917563875.1. Taxonomy (NCBI): domain Eukaryota; kingdom Metazoa; phylum Arthropoda; class Insecta; order Coleoptera; family Chrysomelidae; genus Diabrotica; species Diabrotica virgifera. Next base: position 204,351,487 of record NC_065443.1, on the reverse strand, counting down.
GAGAGACGAGATTGTTTAATGGACGTTTTGTGATGTTTTGGGGTTGAATATCTTTGAGAATAAGTACGGATTTGGTGTCTACGTGGAGGCTCCTTAAATAGCGAGAGGTGCATTACACAGATTTTTTTTCTTTAAACACTCGCATGTCGTCTGTTAAAACATATATTAATGAGTAAAACCGTCTAATTTCTTTGTTATTGAAAATATCAGAAAAATTAAAAAAATAAAATATTCACAAAATATGAGACTACCACAGTCTCATATTTGTCTGAGTCTGAATATACCATCGATGTATACCTTTGTATACCTTTGTGCCTTTTTCTCCCTACAAGGTGTCTCAAACTTTTGTTTCGGTTAAAACACATGTTAAACTACAAAACTGTCTATTTTCATTGTTTATAAAGATATCAGGGACATTCACAAAACAAAATGTCCACTAAACATAAAACTACAATACGATTCTGATTTATACTCACATTTGTAGCTCGTCCTCCCTACAGGGTGTCTCAAACTTAACACAAGAAAAACATTTCTTTTCTTCCACCCGGTATAAGTACAAAAATGAAGTTTGAGTAAACCTTTGCACAACTGTGTAAATTTTAAAGAACAATCTAAAATAATAAAAAAAATTAGCGTAATCCGTTAATCTGTTAAAAAAAAATCAACTATGAAAATGAGCATAATTTTCTATATTCCGAACTTTTGACGAGCAGTTTATAATTCAGCTTATAGTAAAAACGCGACGGTAGACCGCATACTATAGTAGCCCTAATCAGTCTCTCTCCCTCCCTCAAATTAGTATATGGCGTATTAATTGAATATTTTATGAAACTAAAAATATGTATTCAACATTAAGATAATTTTTGGATCAGATCAATTTAATCAAAGAGATGCAGTATAGGTTTATAGTACCATTTTTCTAATTTTACTGAGCCCATGGAGTTTCGCGCCCATGTGTTTTAAATTTTTCGAATCCTAAGAAAAACTATTAAGTATTTTGAAAAATGTTAAACGCAGGATGAAAGATTACATTATTACCGAGGGCGAAAGTCCCTTAGAATAAGCAAAAAGCTTCTTTTGAATGAGTAATTTGAACTTAAGGATCATATTAAATTTTCTCTTATTTTCACCCCTGTTACTAAATAAAAATAAACATTATAAAAGTTTTCAGGAACTTTCGGCCCTCGGTAATAATGCAATCTTTCATTCTGCGTTTAAATTTTGCAAAAATACTTATTAATTTTCTCAGGATTCGAAAAAAATGAATGCATTTAAAACACAAAACACATTGGCGCGGAATTTTACGCTTTATTTCCAATCTGGACTTCATAAATCAAGCCCAAAACTTATATTACACATAATCAGTTATAAAAGTTTTCACTTATGTTTTACAAGCCTAGATATTTTCAAAAGTAAATCGGGATACAATCATCAAAATGCAACTACAATCACCAAAATGCAACTAAAATTTGAATGTAGAACGTAAACATACAAAACAAATTAAATAGAAAAGCGGTAATAATGTGGTGTATTACACCAAAAGGGATATAATTTGCAGATGAAAATAATGGAAATTTATAAGTAGTTTTTCCAAGATTTTTCATTTTCAAAACCTATTAATGTTTCTAAAATACTATAGTCTCTATTTTAAACGAAAACTTTTCGTTTATAAATTCGCAGTCTGTGTGTTATTGCGTTGCCGCTCCTGCAATACATAGAGCAGACTTATCGATGGTTTCTTATGTAGTTTTGTCTTCTGAATCCAAATTTGAAAACTGCATTTCGATATCTCTAACCGTCTTCAAGATTATCGACCTCAAAGTCTAAAATGTGACGTCACAATTATTTTATTTTCTGCCGACACACTAACCGTCAGCTGAAATCGTTGCTAGTAAGTAGGCTAGTTTTTTAATCGGAATTTGTCAAGCAAAGCATAGGTTATTTACATTTGAGTTTGACACTTTGTGAATGTCAAACTAAATTTTAAATGAAGTATTAATAAAATATCAACGACATTTGATAGTGAATTTAATTATTATACCGGGTGTCCACTTATATTTTTCCCCATTTTAACTGCCTATAACTTCTAAACGGCTCAAGATAGACATATGCGGTTTTCGCTAAAATGTTTTATTTTAGTAAAAGTTTTGTCTGAATGGATTGAATTTTTTATATCGCTTTCAAATACGAAAATAAAAATGGCGGATTTTTGAAAAAAACGTTGTTGTTTTTTTAATGGAACACCCAGTATATTTTTTTGTAAATTGAAAGAAAAGTCATTCACCTATCCAGCGATATAAAGTTTTTCAAAATCGGTTGTCAAATCACTGAGTAATTAATTTTTAAAATGAGAGATGCAACGTGGATATCGCATACCTAAATACCATAACGAAGCCAATTGATATTATGTTATGTGACTTCCACATTGCATCTCTCATTTTAAAAATTAATTGCTCAGTCATTTGACAACCGATTTTAAAAAAGTTTTATATCGCTGGATAGGTAAATGATCGTTTTTTTTCAAGTTAAAAAAAAATAAACTGAGTGTTTTAATAAAAAAAGTCAACAACGTTTTTTTTTTTAAATCCGCCATTTTTTTATTTAAAAGCGATATAAAAAAACGGTCATTTACCTATCCAGCGATATAAAAAATTTTAAAACCGGTTGTCAAATGACTGAGCAATTAATTTTTAAAATGAGAGATGCAATGTGGAAATCACATAACATAATATCAATTTGCTTAGTTATGTTATTTAGGTATGTGATATCTACGTTGCACCTCTCATTTTAAAAATTAATTACTCAGTGATTTGACAACCGATTTTGAAAAACTTTATATCACTGGATAAGTGAATGACCTTTCTTTCGATTTACAAAAAAATATACTGGGTGTTCCATTAAAAAAAAGTCAACAACGTTTTTTTCAAAAATCCGCCATTTTTATTTTCGTATTTAAAAGCGATATTAAAAATTCAATCCATTCAGACAAAACTTTTACTAAAATAAAACATTTCAGCGAAAACCGCATATTTCTATCTTGAACCGTTTAGAAGTTATAAACAGTTAAAATGGGGGAAAATATAAGTGGACACCCGGTATAAAATAAATAAGATGTTCAAAAATACAATTTGAGTATATTTTGAAAGCAATAATTTATTAAAAACTTTAAAAAGGTTTATACGAGTATACCACCTCCCCTTGGGAGTACCTAATGATAAATGGACTGTTCCATTTGTTATGAAATGAAAATTGTTATTATAGTCGGTTTGCTAAACTCAGACACAACTGGCTAGTGATTTTAGTAGGTAATTTTTTAGTTTTTTGCCAATTTTGCCAAAATTGGAAAAATTACTAATTATTTAGTAATTATTAACTATTTAGTAATTATTTTTTTGCAAAATTGGCAAAATTACTTACTAAAATCACTAGCTAGTTGTGTCTGAGTTTAGCGAACCGACTATATGAAATGTTGTTTGGAATAAAAAATTATGGTTTTATATGTGCATCCTTCTAATGGAAAAAAATATTTGAAAATTTTTCTCAAATTATGGATACCAACAACATTTTCATTTATAACTCTCTTATTTTTAATTTGACGAAGAAAAGTTATTCTTCATAAAAAGCTCTTCATGGTCTAAGATTTATGATGCAACCATCATATATCAAATTTTGTTATTTTTACACGAGGTATATAAAAAATATGAATTTCGATCAAGAGTCAAGTACCTTTATAGTTCAAAATATTTAAATTAGAATGATATAATTGCACATTAAAACATAATTTTTAATTTTAAACAACTTTTTATAATAGCAATTTTCTTTATTATGAATTAAAATACGCAAATAAACAAAGTTTTCGTTATGATAATGCTCGCATTTTCAGCTTGTTAAGTTATATATCTAAAAACATTTGTGCGTTGCTCATAATATTTAACTCCATTTATTGTTGTTTATGACTATAATTCTAGGGAATCTGAAATATTGACATATAGTAAAAAAATATTAAATACCTTCTTCAATCGGCGTACTGGATACCAATGCTTCGCTATCATCAGTTATATTAAAAGTACTAGCGACGTTTCCACTTAGATTGGCACCAAAAGTACTTAGAAAACACAAGAAAAACGCAATCAAAACAACTAACCGCGACATCGGACCCATAGTGGCTTTCCCAAAAAGTAATATCGCATGACTGGGGACCGAGCACGTTGTGGCCGAACCTCCTCTTCCACGAGTGCGTGGTTACGAGAAAACTCAAGAATGGTATCGCGGAATCGCCGATGACCGACAAGAAATCAGAAATCGCTCTTGAGAACGTGCGGTTTCGATTCGATAATTCGTTCTAATTTATGATATGCAGGCTATTTGTTGCAGTTGTTTTATGTTCTGTAATTATTAGTCTACATTGTTATTCGCAACAATAAGTGTTTTATGGGAATTTTATGTTACATATTACAATCTGTGGTTTAGGTATTATGTTTTTAGCTACAGAAGTAAACAGTAAACTCATTATATTATTAAATACTGTGTGTCTCTTAAAGAACCAAAAGCTTTGTTTGTGTCCTATATTACAAGAATAAAAAACCGCTGAACGCCGTAAAAATGAGTGGCGCATACAATATTCCAGCTACAAAAGATCTGATACGAATATTACGTGGCGCGAAAATGTATTTTCATTTTGATGCAAAACAAAATTCTAATTTTATTTTAAAAGATTTTTTCATAATATTTGCCCAATTTGAAGTAAAACGCGCCACAAAAGAGTAACTTTGATAAAATTTGAATTTTGAAACTCTTTTGTGGCGCGTTTACTTCAACAAATATTATGAAAAAATCTTTTAAAATAAAACTAGAATTTTGTTTTGCATCAAAATGAAAATACATTTTCGCGCCACGTAATATTCATATCAGATCTTTTGTAGCTAGAATATTGTATGCGCCACTCATTTTTACGGCGTTTAGCGGTTTTTTATTCTTGTATCAGGAGTTTTTCAAAGTTATTTATAAATTAAATGTATAAAGTTGAATGCAATGTTTCTCGATTACACGTTAAGCTTTATAAATGGTCGCCTTTGTCGCATTATCTCCCAAATTATCTAGTGTCCATCGAATGTACACTAGATTTTTTTTCTATTCGAAATAGATTGAAAAAAAATATTGGGATGGCCGCTAAATGAACTCGGATTGCCCGTTGCCAGATCAAAATAGCGTGGTAACCACTACAACTACATAAACCATTTAGAGAAAAATCGTTAATTGGATTATACTTTTGTACTTTAATAACTTCTAAACGGCTTAACCGATTTTGTTAACTAAACATGAGTTTGAAACGTATTGACAAGTAGTATCTTATGCATCTAAGGTCAAGTATGATAACTGAAGCTATTACAGAAATTATTGAGCTTGAAAAACCGTTTTTCCCATAAGAAATAGATTTGATCATACTTATGAAGCCTATAACTTAAAAATTCGAATTTTCGTGGATATAAGGTATACACCGTTAGATTCGTCTATAGTGCTTCTACAAACGCTCAGTTATTGGCGTAATTCGTAGGTTGAAATTTTGAGTAATTGTCGAAAAACAAAAATTTTCAAAGTTTAGTTTTTCAGTTTTTCGGCTATACTGAGCCGTGTGTATGTCTGATCCTGACAGCTTAGACACCGTTTGAAAGCTTAACTCAACGCTATTGATTTGGTGTATTTACTGTTCTCCTGTCTCTTCTTGATCTTGAACCGAAGATATATACCGCCAAAAAATATGCCATTTTGTTTGTACCTAACAAGTCCTATAGCTGGCTTAGTTGAGACACGATCGAAGCAACATCGAATCTCTTTAATAACCGAATCAACCGAATCAACGTATTAATATTTGATATTTGTTGTGATTTCTTTTTACTAGTCTAAAAAGTGATTTGCAATTAGTGTTTTGGAACAGGTATATTAGAATTTTTAATTGCTTGCTAATTACAAGAATTCATAAAGTAAGGTAACACATTCCAGTCTGTTTTTTTTTTCTTGTTCTTTTTAAAGTATTTGGAGGAACATAAGCGTATCGTTAGCTGTATTTTCGGAAATATGCCGTCAAATTTAATATGTTCTTGCTGCAGCAAATCATACAAACCAAATTTAATGTTAAAATGCTCTGTGTGTACTAAAATATTTAGACATACTTGTGTTAACATTAGTGCAAATGAGCTTGAACTGATTAATGATGAAGAGAAGGGATGTGACTGGTCTTGCATAAATTGTAGACAAATTGGTAATCAGATTAAGGACTTAAAATCATTAATTCTCTCACTTCAGGCTGAAATACAAGCCCTAAAAAATGATAACCAGATTTTGAAATCTTCTTCGAACCCACTAGAAATGGAAGAAATAATACAAGAAATCAACGAACGAAATAAAAGAAAACGAAATGTTATTTTCTTTGGTGTGCCGGAACAGGATCAACAACTATCTGAGGATCATCGTAAGAATAGCGATAAGTCTGAAGTTCAAAAAATAATCTCAAGCGTAAGTCCTAATGTGAATACTGCCAATGTTGATGAGAATACATCTCTTTCACTTCAGTTGAGTGACAATAACGTAGATAACAGTTTTACGAATTTATTTAAGAACTGACTACTGTACAATTTTACAAATGCGTGACAAAAGAACGTGTTTATTCTTCACAGTCTCGAGGCCAAGTCATTATACATGAAAACAGGAATATATGAAAACCGGCTGGTTCGGCATTAGATTTTGGAACTATATGTTGTGACAAAACCAGTCCAGGCCCGTCGCAGCGGGATTTACATAACTATTAAATAAAATATAACAAATTAATTTAAATCGTAAACATGCCCCCCACCTTGAAAGGGAAAGCTTTCAATCAATTAAAAATGAAATTAAATGCAATATATTACAGTCAATAAATAATCACTGTCACCTGGCGACTTCTATTCACTTGGAAGTGGGCAAATGTTCACAACTGCTACACGAACGAGTCCTTTAGCTGTTTTAAGTGTGACAACCCTTGAAATGTTGTCAGCCCCTGGATGCAACTGTTCCACACGTCCCAGGGACCACTGGAGAGGAGGTGCGTCCTTACTTTTAATTAGGACAAGAGCACCAACCTTGATTTGGAATTGATTCACCTTCCACTTTTGTCTCTGCTGCATCTCCGAAACGTACTCCAAAGACCATCTTCGCCAAAAATGTTGATGGAGTTGCTGAAGATGTTCAAATCTTGATAGCCGAAGAGGGTTGACATTAGAAACGTCTACTTCTGGTATGGAATTCATGGACCTCCCAATCAGAAAGTGAGCCGGGGTTATAGGTAAAAGGTCTGAAGGATCGGAGGACATAGGACTTAAAGGGCGTGAATTTAGTATACCTTCCACCTGAGTGAGCACAGTTGAAAAGTCTTCATAAGTTAAATGAGATCCCGTAACGATTCTTTTTAAATGCGATTTCATAGATTTTACTCCCGCCTCCCATATTCCACCGAAATGAGGGGAATGCGAAGGAATAAATTGCCAATTGATTTCATCATTGCAGCATGATTCCGCGATTTGTTTTTCATTAGATTTGATAAACTTACCGAGATGCTTAAGCTCGTTACGACAACCTACGAAGTTCGTGCCATTATCGGACATCATTTGAACTGGCTTGCCTCTTCTAGCTATAAATCGTCTTAAAGCAGCGAGGAAGCAAGACGTAGTTAAGTCTGTGACCAGTTCCAAGTGTATCGCTTTAGTAGCTAGACAAATAAAAAGACTAACATAAGCCTTGTAAGTACCTGGGTTTCTACCTTGTCTTGTTTTGAGAGCGAACGGGCCTGCATAGTCCACTCCCGTGATTGCAAACGGAAACGATGGATTTACTCTAGATGCAGGAAGATCTCCCATCATGGGTGTACATTGAGGAGGATTGGCACGAAAACAGCGTATACATTGACGAACAACCTGTTTCGCAATAGATCTACCTGAAATAGGCCAAAAACGTTCACGAACGACGGACAATAAGTGCTGAGGACCGGCATGCAACAACCTTAGATGCTCCGACCGAAAGATCATAGTCGTAACAGGATGATTTGCAGGAAGAAGTATTGGATGTCTTTTATTAAAATCATATTTAGAGTTGCGTAATCTACCACCAACTCTGATTACTCCATCACTATCCAGAAATGGATTTAAAGAAAGAATTTTACTTTTAGAAGACAGCGATTTTCCCTTGGAAAGGTTATGAAGTTCCTTTGGAAATATCTCTGCTTGAACCATCTTTGCAATACATATGACAGAGGCTTGAAGCTGTATGGTGGTGAGAGGATCGGAAACTCTGCATCTTGACCCTGAACTATTTCGGAAGAGACGCAAACAACGAGCAATGACTCTTGTGAGAAACGAGAAATTGCTGTAATTCTGGAATGGAAAGGATTGCACGAAGCTTGTGACCAAAGAATGAGTAACTTTCTTAGTCTCCGGAAGATCTTGCTCAGGCTGAATGATTAGGACCGGCCAACTACCAGGAGATTCCATGAGGAAGGGAGGACCGTGCCACCAAATTTTTGATGACATAAGTCGACTGGGTTCCACACCTCGGGACAATAAATCCGCAGGATTATCCTTGGTACCGACATGTCTCCAAGCGCTAGACGAAGTGCTGGATTGAATTTCAGACACTCTATTAGCCACGAATGTTTTAAGAAGATGTGGCGAGGTTCTGATCCACCCTAGGACGATAGTGGAATCTGTCCAAAGAGCAATATCATGAAATTGAAGACTGAGCGATTCTGTGACTTTCTTCACGAGCCGTGACAATATCAAGGCTCCACAAAGTTCCAATCGAGGAAGGCTAATTTTTTTTAAAGGAGATACTCTTGTCTTGGCACAAAAGAGACGCACCGATATATTACCTTGGTGATCAATACTTCGAATATAAATAACGCCACCATATGCAGCTTCGCTAGCGTCAGAGAAGCCATGCAGTTCAATAGTTGAAGCATTTGCAATGATATCATGTCTAGGAATTCTTACATTGTTTAAATGGCAGAGCTGATCCCGAAATGAAAGCCACTTCGTGTGGATGTCTAGAAGTACAGCTTGATCCCACTCCAAGCCTTCCAACCACAGCCGTTGCATTAAAATTTTTACAATGATAATTGTGGCGCTAAGAAGACCAAGAGGATCGAATATATGGGCTATCCCAGAAAGTATAGACCTTTTAGTAACCGTTCTAGGAAGAACGTCAGAGGATATATGATACTGAAGAAGGTCGGATTTTGGACACCACTGCAGTCCCAGAGTTCTTGTAATTTCAAAAGAACCTAGCGAGAAAGGAAGATCTGGAGGGACCAAAGAATCCTGAATATCTGTAAGAAGTGAATGGTCGTTCGAAACCCACTTTCGAAGAGGGAAACAACCTTTTGATAATATATGATTAATTTCTTGACAATGTTGAAGAAGCTCTGAGGCTGAATCAGACCCCGTCAGGAGGTCATCCACGTAGAAATCATTTTTAATAATCTTTGCAGCTTGAGGATACTGCTCAGAATTTTCATAAGATAATTGAAGCAGGCATCTTGTAGCAAGAAAGCTGGCAGAGGCAGTGCCGTAAGTTACCGTGTTCAGAGAATAAGTTTGCAAAGGCTCCTGAGGATCCCGTCTCCATAGAATTAGCTGGAGGTTTCGTTCAGAAGGACAAACGAGAATTTGCCGATACATTTTGGCGATGTCAGCAGAAGCCACATAAGTGTGTTGCCTAAATCGAAATAGAATTGATATAAGATCATTTTGGACAACTGGTCCGACCATTTGAAGATCGTTAACTGAAACACCTGAAGTGGTAGGGCAAGAACCATCGAACACTACACGCAGCTGAGTAGTGAGACTATTCTCCTTAAGGACTCCATGGTGTGGAACATAGAAAAGAGCTGGGTCTGTAGGCTCCTCAACCTTAGACATATGACCCATTGAAATATATTCGTCCATAAATAAAACATACATATCCTTCATGATAGCATTATTCTGAAGTTTTCGTTCTATATTAAAGAATCTTTTTCCAGCTCTGCTCCTAGATTCACCCAGAGTATCAGTCGAATTCTTTAATGGAAGACTGACTACAAAACGACCATCCGAATTTCTTTTATGAGTCGATTTAAAGTGTTCCTCGCACTCTATTTCCTCCTTTGAAAGAGGTGGGAGAAGTGGACACTCTTCTATTTCCCAGAATCTTGATAGATGATGACATTCATTCTGATGTGCGAAATTGCAAGTGACGATTTGATGATCGTACCTTTTGGGCAGTGGGCCAGAAATTACCCAGCCAAATTTGGTTTTTTGTAAAATGGGTTTCTGAGGACCCAATTTGATTTGTCCAACGCACAGAAGATCCCAGAAAAGCTCTACACCTATGAGAAGATCTATGCCGGAAGGAATATTGAAATTTGGATCAGACAAGCGAATATTCGATGGAATAGAGACAGAGTCTACGTCGATCGGAATACTTGGAACATGACCACAAATTGAAGAAGTAACAAGACAGTTTAAGGTTGTCGAAAAAGAAGAATATAACGAATATACTGACAACTTACTCTTGTGCTTTATCCTTGAAGATATTTGAGTGACACCGACCACTGAAATGTCGGCAGGTTCCTTGGAGAGACCCAATTTGGAAACCAGACTATACGTGACAAAATGTGACTGAGAACCACTGTCTAGAAGGGCTCTACAATTATGCTTAACTCCAGACCTATCTGGAATTTGGACTGTGACAGTTGACAGCAGTGCAAACGAATTCTGAACTGCATGACATGACAATGTTTGTGGAGTTTGATTATCCGAAGAAACGGATTGAGTATCATTTGGAGAATTGCTATTTTCTGCATTAACGTGGAGAAGCGTATGATGCTTCTTCCCACATTTCTTGCACTTACCATACTTGCAACTGGTATTTTGATGTCCTATAAATAAACAATTAAAACACGCTCGTACCCTTTTGACCTCACGCATGCGCGCATGCACATCTAAATTTTGAAAAGAAGTACAAGTTGACATTTTATGAGGACCATTACAATGTGGACACAGATCTGAAGAAGCTCCATTATTGATGAATGATTGACTTGTATGAGTTTTGGACCTATGAGATGAAGAATGAGAATGATCTTTGGAACTAGAACCTCCCTTGATAGATCTTGCTTCGAACTTTTCTAAAGTATCAGCTCGATGCTGCAAGAATTTTAGAAGATCGTCGAGAGTAGGCTTTACCGACGTAGGGGCATTACCTCGACTCTCCTTGTCCCAATCTTTGACAGTTTCAGGATCAAGTTTTTCTAGAATTATAAAAATTATTATTGAGTCCCAAGTGCTTACTGGCTCCCCTAAGGATTCTAGAGATCGCAGATTACTAGTTAATCCATCAATTAGATGTTGGAGACACTTAGAACTGTCACGATTAACTACCTTTAGATTAAAAATGGACTTGATGTGATTATGGATTAGTAAAGGCTCATTAGAATACCGGTCACAAAGAAGCTTCCACGCTACTGTAAAATTAGCTGCAGAAACCTTAATAGAATTTATTATCTTTTCAGCTGTCCCCGATAGGGATGATTTTAAATAATGAAATTTCTGAATGTCACTTATATCATTATTTTTAACGATTATTGTATCGAAGCAATCATGATAATCTAACCAGGTTGAATAGTTCCCGCTAAATTGACGCAAATGAAGGGTTGGGAGCTTTATCCCTGAATTGAATGAGCTATTACGATCAGAAACTGAACTTTGATTTGCATTTTCGTTGCTAGATATAATAGGCTTAGGCTGCAGAAGCTCTTTTGCCTTTGCTATAGTAGAAAAATAAACATTTTCAAAATCTTCACGATATTTTATTTCAACTGATACATCATCTACTAACGCGTCTATTTTACCCTGAACAACTTCAAATTCCTCTATTATCGTTTCAGCCCGATCTAATCTGACTGAAAGTTCGGTGACAGGCAAATTATCCGACGACCCCGGTATAGCTATTTTATCAATGTATTTTGCGAAGGTATCGAGACGATTTCTAACAGATTCCCTACTTTTACGCAACTTTTCGGATTTATGCTTAATATCAATATCAATCCTATTCCGAAATAATTCAAATACTATTAATTAAATGAAAGCAATTTATACCAAAAAAACCGATTCTAATTTTAAAATAATTCAAGTTTCAGTTTATTACAAATATAATTGGCAATCTCATTTAAAAATATAAAGTTCAAATATCATTAAATATAAATTTGAATAAAAACTGGCTCACACAAAGCGAAAGGTAACGAAATATTTAAAAATATTGGTTAGAATAGGAATAAATCAATAAAAAGGAAAAACTCACATTTGTATTACAGCGGCAAACAAAGTTCTTCCAAAACCTGTCGTTGTTGATCGAAGATTTCACTAACTTTTTACCGTGATGATAGCCGTCTTGAACTGGCTGACTGAATTTACTGGTAATAATAAAATTTAAACTGGTAATTTATTATTGACGCTGAATTTCAATAATCTTATGCACTATACGGCGAACAAAGGACCATTGGTTGATGAGAATACATCTCTTTCACTTCAGTTGAGTGACAATAACGTAGATAACAGTTTTACGAATTTATTTAAGAACTGACTACTGTACAATTTTACAAATGCGTGACAAAAGAACGTGTTTATTCTTCACAGTCTCGAGGCCAAGTCATTATACATGAAAACAGGAATATATGAAAACCGGCTGGTTCGGCATTAGATTTTGGAACTATATGTTGTGACAAAACCAGTCCAGGCCCGTCGCAGCGGGATTTACATAACTATTAAATAAAATATAACAAATTAATTTAAATCGTAAACAGCCAACATTAAGCTCTTCAGACTTGGGCAAGTTAACCAAGGGCGAATTCGACCAATTAAGGTCATAATAAATGATGAAAATGATGTATTTGCTTTAATACGGCAAGCTAAATTTCTAAGAAATGGGAACTACAAAAATGTGTCAATGTCATTTGATCGAACTAGAAATCAAATTAATTATTACAACAATGTAAAGGTTGAACTAAACAACATGAATGCGAGTGGAAATTGATCTTTCAAAATCAAGTATATGAATGGTATACCCAAGGTAGTGCCTTTAAACCAATAGAGCCCGACAGTGTTGTAGCATGTGAACTTATATGTTATTACCAAAATGTACGTGGTCTTAACTCTAAAGTTTCAGAGTTTTATACTAGTGTAAGTAAGGGTGAATATGACATTATTGCTTTAAGTGAGACCTGGTTGAACAAAGATGTGTCCAGTCTAGAGTTGTTTCCTGATCAATACAATCTGTATAGAAAGGATCGAAAATTTGATGTTGTAGATAAAACCACTGGGGGAGGCGTCTTATTAGCGCTGAAGACGGAGATTAAATCGTCTGTTATCGATGTATCCACATACGATCTACAGTTTCCCCTAATCGATATGTTAGCTGTAAAGTGTTGTGTTGGTTATAGAAAATTTTATATTTTAGTTCTTTATATTATTGATAAGTTAAGTTCTGAAGACTTCGAATACTTTTTTGAATGTTTAGAACAACTGGATATATTTAATGAAACCATTGTTATATTAGGTGACTTCAATGTACCCAAGTTTGTAGATCAAAGCAGATTAGATATAAAAACATCAACTGTATTAGATTTTTTAAGTTTATTTAATTTAGTTCAATACAATGATGTGCCTAATAACTTAGGTCGTTTGTTGGATTTAGTAATGTCATCAGAGAAATGTGATATTATTCATGATGATTCTTCACTGGTTAAAGAAGATGGTCATCATCCTGCACTTATGATAAGGATTAATAATTTGGGAAAAAAGGAAATTAGGTTTTTACCAAATTCTAATTCGAAAATGTATAATTTTCGGAAAGCAAATTTCACTTCTCTGTATTCTGAACTATTACAAACTAATTGGGACTTTTTAGATAATTACGATGATGTAAATATAGCATTAAAGCAATTTTATAATATATTGTATACAATAGTTGATAGATATGTTCCGGTATACAAAAATTATAAACATAAGTATCCAAATTGGTATCACTCAGATATTATTAAAAATATTAAACTCAAAGCCAAAAACCGTCAAAAGTATAGAAAAACAGGAAACGAAATATATCACATAGAATATAAAAGATTGCGCAATGTTATTAAACAGCAAATTAAAACTGCATATAACAATTACATTGAAAACATTCAAGACAGTATTACCATTGAAACAAAATCATTTTGGTCTTATGTACATACTAAAAATAAGTCATCGCGAAATACTTTTGATAATCCCCAAGATATTGTCAACGCTTTTAAAACATTTTTTGAAAAAGTATTTGTATCTACTGACAATAATGAACCAGAGGGCATCAGCGTTCAGGGTTTTAATTTACCAACCATTAATTTTTTGAAATTTGAAGAAAATGAAATTCTGGAAGCTTTTAAAAGATTAAAAAATAAAATGACGACTGGTCCAGATAATATTCCAGCATTTCTAGTTAAAGATTGTACACGAATATTTGTCAAACCGCTTCAAAAACTGTTTAACTTGTCTTTGGAAACTGGAAAATATCCTGAAATATGGAAAGAGTCAAAAGTATGTCCTATATTTAAAAATGGAGTTAAATCTGATATATCTAATTACAGACCTGTCTCTCTGTTGTGTAACTTCTCAAAGATTTTCGAGATTGTTCTGTATAATCGTATATATCCGTGTGTTCGCGGCTATATTGCACCTTTTCAACACGGATTCATAGATAAACGATCTACCGTCACAAACCTGGTAGTGATGACACAATTTATTTCTGAAGTATTAGATGAACAAGGACAAATTTATGTCGTATATACAGATTTCTCGAAGGCATTTGATAAGGTGGTTCATCCGTATTTATTATCCAAGTTATCAAATTTAGGATTTTCTGTTAATTTAATTAAATTCTTTGGTAGTTATTTAATAGGAAGGAGACAGTATGTATTCTATAATGGCTTTAAGTCAGATTTAATTCTGTCTAAGTCTGGTGTTCCGCAAGGCTCCAATCTAGGACCGTTATTATTTTTACTTTATATTAATGATTTGTTTCAAGAAATTAACTGTAAAAAATTGTGTTTTGCGGACGACTTGAAAATTTTCTGTAAGATCGACACTATTGGCGATTGTTTAGAACTTCAGCGTAACTTAACTGCTATTGATACATGGTGTACTAATAACAAACTACTATTAAATTCTGCAAAATGTAAAGTAGTGAGTTTTTGCAGGAAATTGACGACAGTTAACACTATATAATTCAGAACTCTGTTTTGGAAAAATGTAATAGCCTTAAAGACTTAGGTGTCATTTTTGACTGCAAGTTAACTTTCAATTTGCATATTGAACAAAAAGTTTCTGAAGCTATGAGAATGTACGGTTTCATTATTAGGAATTGCAGAAACTTCACCAACATAACACCAATAAAATTATTATACTATTCTCTAGTACGTCCAGAATTAGAATATTGCAGTTTAGTTTGGTATCCTATATATAATTGTTATACAAAAGATATTGAAAAAGTACAGAGAAAACTTATAAAATATCTGATATTTAAAATTGATGGAATCTATCCTAACCGTGGATGTGATAATAATACATTATGTTGTAGAGTTGACATGGTTAGTTTAGAATTAAGGAGAGAAATTAGTTCATTAACATTTTTGTATAAATTATTACATAACAGTATTGACTGTAGTGATTTATTAGCACAAATTAATTTCAACGTTCCTCGAGTTAGATCTAGATCAAACGTTTTATTTAAGTGTCCAAGAGCAAGAACAAATATATTAGTTAAATCGCCTCTTTTTGTCATGTGTAAGAATTATAATAGTATTTGCAATCATTGTGATATTTTTTCGTGCTCACTTAATGATTTGTTAAAAATGGCTTCTCTTTACTTAGATTAGGTCTCTACTATTACTTTGTAGATGTTATACTAATGAATTATGTGATTATTTTTTTTCTGCATTTGTCCTATAAATGGGAAACTGTTGGGCAATAAAGCTATTATTATTATTATCATTATTATTATTATTATGGGTAGTCAAAACTCACAAACTACACCGGTTCTGAATCGGCCCTACCCCCTCTTCGAACACAGAAAAAAAATTCAGATCGGTTTAACTTTTCCACACACATACATACATACATATCCACAAACATTTTCCCTTTTTTAATTAAAAATTGACTCATATTTCTGAGCTCGGTAACTTTTGAACTCGGTTTTGAGCTCGGTAACCGATTTTCAAAATTAGACATGAGTTGGAAAGGTAATGATCGCTTCTGTTAGAAGCCGCAAAGTTCATAGTTAAATTTTCGAAGTTTTTGGGAGTTTTGGGGACTAGAACGAAAAACAGACCCTAAATAGGAAGGGCCGTAAAATCCACACCCTTGGACCAAAATGGATGGTTGACATATGAATGGGTGAGTCTTTTCCTGAACTTTAAGATGGTAGTTGGCCCAATTTTCAATTCAGTCAGATTTAGAAAATCGAAAATTTCGTGTATATTCGCGAACTCAATCGACTATAGGTGGCAGTGCAGTTGCATGAAAATGGCCGATGTAATTGGGATAACGTATTTTTCTATAATTAATATTGTTATTAATTTAATTAATTAATATAAAAAAATTATTAATTAAATGAACACATCCGACAAGCTTTCAAACGACGTTCATACATAGGTTAACGGATGATTGGTTTATATTTTCATTCCAATTCCTCTAGTTCCAAATAAGCGGCAGCACCCTTGCTTGAGCTCGCGAATATAGTGTCGCGTGTAGGGGGTGTAGGTGTGCGCCACTGGCGAGAACTCCCGTTCTCTGGTAATTTTTATTAAGCAACATTAGCAGCTAAAATAATAAAAAAATGTTCAGATTTCTAGAGCGTTACGGAAATTACATGCAGTTATAAACAAATGCAAATATAAAAATATTCATTTCAAACATATTATGCATATAGGTACTTGGTATAAACATTATGTATATGTAATGTAGTTTACGTTATACTTAATTACTCTTTTCTAATGAGTGTGTCTAACACGCCACATAAATACAGTTATGCATTTATGTTAAATACTGTACCAATGTACTTCGTACAGAAAGAAATGTCACCGGAAAAACAGAAACTACTTAAATTAATTTATAGGTACATGGATCATTTAAAATTTTAAGTAAATAGACATAGCCCAGTAAATGACCGTATTGAAGTGTAATTTTCAGGGTCAACTCCGAATTGCATGAAAATTTGGATTTAGTTCTACTTACCCTTTACTTCAAAATTGAACTTGTGCCGTTGGTTGCTTTTACTTGGGAGGGGGAAGGGTGACAGTTACCTCTTCTCAGGGGTGAAAAAAAAAGCGCGTTTAATTAGTCCAGAAATGGATAAATTGACTAATTCTAAGCAACGGTGGTCCTATAGAGTTTTCTATGTAAGTTAATACATTTCGAGTTATTTGCTATTAAAAATACGTTCTTATTCGTCAAATAACATATCGAATATGTTAACGTAAAATAATTAAAAAATGAAAACTAAGCGAGTTACGCTCAAAATAAAATTGGCCCCTTGTTTTTGGTTAAAAAAATCGTGAAAATCTCCCTATATTTAGCACCCTAAATAAAATTAATCGTTACTGCTTTACCTTTATACATACATATGTATATGCATGTGTATTGTTTACGTGTATATTTATATTTATATTTATATTTATATTTATATTTATATTTATATTTATATTTATATTTATATTTATATTTATATTTATATTTATATTTATATTTATATTTATATTTATATTTATATTTATATTTATATTTATATTTATATTTATATTTATATTTATATTTATATTTATATTTATATTTATATTTATATTTATATTTATATTTATATTTATATTTATATTTATATTTATATTTATATTTATATTTATATTTATATTTATATTTATATTTATATTTATATTTATATTTATATTTATATTTATATTTATATTTATATTTATATTTATATTTATATTTATATTTATATTTATATTTATATTTATATTTATATTTATATTTATATTTATATTTATATTTATATTTATATTTATATTTATATTTATATTTATATTTATATTTATATTTATATTTATATTTATATTTATATTTATATTTATATTTATATTTATATTTATATTTATATTTATATTTATATTTATATTTATATTTATATTTATATTTATATTTATATTTATATTTATATTTATATTTATATTTATATTTATATTTATATTTATATTTATATTTATATTTATATTTATATTTATATTTATATTTATATTTATATTTATATTTATATTTATATTTATATTTATATTTATATGTATATTTATATTTATATTTATATTTATATTTATATTTATATTTATATTTATATTTATATTTATATTTATATTTATATTTATATTTATATTTATATTTATATTTATATTTATATTTATATTTATATTTATATTTATATTTATATTTATATTTATATTTATATTTATATTTATATTTATATTTATATTTATATTTATATTTATATTTATATTTATATTTATATTTATATTTATATTTATATTTATATTTATATTTATATTTATATTTATATTTATATTTATATTTATATTTATATTTATATTTATATTTATATTTATATTTATATTTATATTTATATTTATATTTATATTTATATTTATATTTATATTTATATTTATATTTATATTTATATTTATATTTATATTTATATTTATATTTATATTTATATTTATATTTATATTTATATTTATATTTATATTTATATTTATATTTATATTTATATTTATATTTATATTTATATTTATATTTATATTTATATTTATATTTATATTTATATTTATATTTATATTTATATTTATATTTATATTTATATTTATATTTATATGTAAATTTATATTTATATTTATATTTATATTTATATGTATATTTATATTTATATTTATATTTATATTTATATTTATATTTATATTTATATTTATATTTATATTTATATTTATATTTATATTTATATTTATATTTATATTTATATTTATATTTATATTTATATTTATATTTATATTTATATTTATATTTATATTTATATTTATATTTATATTTTATGTATGTGTATTGTTTAAACGGTATGTAAGTTTGGTTCAAAGAGCCTATTTTTGAAAAAATTTGGTTTTATAGTAAAAAAATACTTTTCTAAAAATTTTAGAAAAATGGTCTTTTGTCAAAATAATCTAAAAAGTATTAGTGATACCAAAAATCTCAAAGAGTAAAAAAACTTATGATTTCATTTTGTTTTTCTGTAAGACAAAAATTGGTTAAGATATGGCTGTTCAAAGTTTGCATACATTCATGATTAGTGACTCGTTCAAGCCCTTTCAAGTATAACCATTTCGAAAGTAAGCACTTTAAACCGGTGAATCTTACAGATCATATAAAAATACTTAAGTTTGTAAACAGAGGGTTTTCACAATTTCTTTTACCAAATCAAGGGGCCAACTTTATTTTGACCATAACTCGGTATATTAATGGTAGAAACTTTAATAGAAAATAAAAATGAAGCTTTTTTAAGTAATTTAAAAAACTTTTGATGGATTTTTCCCGAAGAGTGCTTCATTTTTTAATTATTTCACTTTCACTGAAACTTTGCTTTTGCTGGGTGTATATACTTCGAGAATACCCAATTTATTTCGTTTTTTTTTCTGAGCTACTTTTGTGCCAAGAATATTTTTTTCGATAAAAACTTGGTTTTTGAGTTATTAACTCAAAAAAACTTTTGAGTTATAAAAAGCAACCAACGGCACAAGTTCAACTTTGAAGTGGAGGGTAAGTGGAACCTAAATCAAAATTTTCATGCAATTCTGAGTTGACCCTGAAAATTACACGGTATCGCCGTATTTCCCGTTTATTTACTGGGCTAACAGTGGGTTAAAATAAAACACAATTACGTAAAAATAGAGAGATAGGTCTTCTTCTTCTTGTAGTGCCTATTCGTTTCGGATGTTGGCGACGATCATGTCAATCTGTACTTTGCACACTGCTGCTCTAAAAAGATTTGTGGTTGTTGTGTTGAACCACGTACGTAGATTTTTCAGCCAGGAAATCCTTCGCCTTCCTGGTCCTCGCTTTTCTTCTACTTTTTCTTGCAAGATTAGTTGCAGCAGTCCATAAGGCCATAAGGGAGATAGGTAAGTACAATTAAACATGATCTGATAATAATGTTATTATAGTGTTGGACAAGTTATTAGTGATTTTATGTCTTTGAGTTTTAAACATTTCCGTACTTTATGTTTATTACCAGAACAGTCGGTACCGAGACCTTTGACGAAGAGGGTTATTTGTAAAATATTTAAAAGTAAAAGACACAGACAGATGATATCTTGATCTTCGTGCTTCAGTTTGGTCTAATTGGATGATCATCTCTTCAACAATTTGGTGCTGTTCTCTCCATAAATCCTTCTGGAGGTCGCGTAGAAGCCTTCTGTAACATAAATCGTAAGGAGCAACGACTGTCAAACTCAATAAGTAATAAAGTAGACAGTGGAATGGAGTTGAATCCAGTTTACACTGTGAAACTTGAAGATTTCAGTCTTTTTGACTGAAATCTTCAAGTTAGTTAGTTTCTATGTGAAGTCAAAGATTTCATATATTTACGACATTTATAACATTTGTTAAACCTTTCTGCAATAAAAATATCTATGACCTTATTTATTTTTATTAAATATATTCATGAGAATGCATATAATTAATAATACATAAGGTTTCACTGAACGCCAATAACCAATAAGCCAATTCAACTCGAATAAAACAAACTAACGCAAGTTATCATTTATTTCTCAAACTTACACTTACAATTTTAAAATACTGGAACCTCCTTTTAACTATTATTATTAAACGTCGATCACAGAACATAGAGGTTTTCTTAACTATAAATATATTAATATTAACAAATTGTTATTTATTTATATAAAAATGAGTATACATACAGTTGAGTCCCCGAGTTTTTACCCGTGTGTCATTTAAAATTTAAAGCATACGAAATAAGTCGGAAATTTACTAAACGCAACAACAGTATGTGACAGAAAGTGGATATTATTCCGATCACGGGTTATAGTATAAAAGTTGACGTTATCAAATAAATAGAATGTCAAAAAATTTAAGTTTTGCTTTAAAATTTTGGTGCATAATTACAGCTACATTTGAAGTAGCTTAATAAATTCTTTTATTATCATTGATCAAGAAATAAATAAACAATTTATAAAAAAATTCGATAACATATTTTCTTTTTGTTATTTCATTCACTTTGGCAGAACATTAAACACAAGCATTTCTTAGCTGTGTCAACAATGAAGTTATTTGTACGTTGTCAAAATTTATCGTAAAATAACATAAACTTAAAAAAATTTCTAACTCCAATATAAAATTAGTTGTGAAAACAACTGTTTGTATACCTTAAAAAAAATTCAAAATGCAAAAATTCGACAAAATAACAGCAAAAAATTCAACAAACTGACAGCCACAAAAGTAAACAAACGTCAGAAATTGTATATACTTAAAATATGTGAAAACATCCCCAGTCGTCTTTCTTTGTACCTATCTCTTTTCAGTGCACTGAGTCTAGATCGTTCATAAAAATAACATGTGTTTTTACTTAATAACAGGCGGCAGCTGGTTTGTCATTAGTTTCATGCGTGGAAGAGAATGATGCTAGATAAAAAGTATGTGTTTTATCTCGCCAGGTATTAACGATGCACGGGTAAAGACTCATGGACTTAACTGTAGGTAGGTACTAAACTAAAAGTCAAACAATTAAAAATGCACGTCATAGATTTAATGACATAACCCACCGGTACAAACTTGACATCAAACAAAGCTGCCGTCAAGTTTAACAGGAAAGCGCTGTTGCCAAATAAAAAACATACATATATGTATTTACAAAAGCAGCTGCCGGCTACACTGTTTCTCTTTGTCTTTAAGAGTGTGAAACAAATATAACTATTTACTGTAAGAGTCAAACTGAAATTTTCCTATAGAAGGTTATGTAAGATTTTTGTTTGTTTATTTTTTTTTCTCCTTCTTTTATGGCCTTTGGGAGCTGTGTCCATTTAGCCACCTATATTTCTTAAAATTAACGCCTAACTAAACCTACCATACAACAAGACTATTACAAATCTAATTGACCAATCAAGGATAGTGAAGTTGGTTAAAAAATAAACTTCTGTTAAAATTATAACTAAATAAATAAAATATAATTTGAAAACAATTATTTGAGATTATATTGACATTATATTTAACCTCCAATATTATGGCAGACGTCAGTTACCATTTATAATCTCACCACATATAATAATGATGTCATATAAACTCATCAGTAATTCTAGCCAATGAAAAGGACGAAATACACTGATTAACGGATTAACGATTAACGGATTCCGCTAGTTTGGTTTTTTTATTATTTTCGATTTTTGTTTAGTATTGACACAGTTGTGAAAAAGTGTACTCGAATTTATTTTTTGTTCTTATACCGGGTGGAAGAAAAGAAATGTTTTCTTAAGAAAAACGTTAATGTTAAGTTTGAGACATACTGTAGGGAGAAGGAGGTAGAAATGAGAGTATACATTGGAATCATTTATTATAGTCTTGTTTCGTGAACATTTTGTTTTTTGTATTTTCCTGATATCTTTAGAAACAATAAAAATATACAGTTGTGTAGTTTAACATGTGTTTTAACCGAAACAAAAGTTTGAGACACCCTGTACCCAGGAAAGGTGAGTAAACATTAATATTATTTTGTAATATTGTATTTTGTGAACATTTTATTTTTTAGATTTCTCAGATATCTTTAGTAACAAAGAAACTAGAGGGTTTTACTCTTTTATGTGTTTTAACCGACTACATGCGATACGTGAGGAGGTCATGTCTTATCATTCCACTAAGATTAAATTATTTACTATATATAGTGCGAAAGGAAAAGAGTGTTCAAAGAAAAAAATCTGTGTAATGTACCTACCTCTAGCTATTTAAAGAGCCTCCACGTAGACACCAAATCCGTACTTACTCTCAAGGAAATTCCACCACAAAACATCACAGTGCCTCCAATAAACAATCTCGTCTTTCTTATGTTGCACTGTGCATACCGCTTACCTGGATGAGAAATATCTCTTATAGGTGTCGATAAGAATTGTTTACGTTACGTCGCTTTCTGTTTTTAAACTTTTGTTAACTGTTATTTTTTATTGTTATATTATATCAATTTAGTTTTGTCTCCATGATAACACATGTTAAGGTGATACAGTAGCGATCAACAGGTAGCCAAAACGCGTTCCAAGATTGCGGCTGTAATTTTGAATATTTTTTCGAGATATTTGGTACACGTATTCGTAATATAATAAAGAATTGCGGTACAGAGCCCAATTTGAAAAATATATTAATATGTGGAAATTACTCTGTAATTAAATATAATATTAAAAAACGAGCCTGTACCGCCATTAAGAAGAACAAAAAAATACACTTTCTTCAAATAAACTTTTTTCTCCGATGCCTAGATTTTGTGTCATTTTGGAACTACTAATGAAATAAAAAATTTTAGTAGTTCCAAAATGACACAAAATCTAGGCATCGGATAAAAAAGTTTATTTGAAGAAAGTGTATTTTTTTGTTCTTCTTAATGGCGGTACAGGCTCGTTTTTTTAAATATTTTATTTAATTACAGAGTAATTTCCACATATTAATATATTTTTCAAATTGGGCTCTGTACCGCCATTCTTTATTATATTACGAATACGTGTGCCAAATATCTCGAAAAAATATTCAAAATTACAGCCGCAATCTTGGAACGCGTTTTCGCTACCTGTTGATCGCTACTGTTTCCTCTTAAGGAGTAAAACCACCTATTTTATTTGTTTCTAAAGATATCAGGGATATTCAAAAAACAAAATGTTCGTAAAACATAAGACTATCATACGATTCCGACGTATACTCACATTTGTTCCTTATCCTCCCTACAGGGTTCTTTAAACTTAACAAAAAAAACTTTTCTTTTCTTCTAGCTGGTATAAGTTCCAAAAAAGGAGTTTGAGTAAACTTTCGCACAACTTTGTAAATACTAAAGAAATATCTAAAACAATAAAAATTTTTTTAGCGGAATCCCTTAATCTGTTCACGAAAAAATCAACTATAAAAATGAGCGTAATCTTCTATATCCCTAACTTATGCCAGTATAAAATTACAAGTCACTATTCAACTTCTTCTGACAAGACTTCATAACAAGCAAAAGAAAGAAGCTCCTCATTATTGTTACTGACCTCTACAAACCTATTAATTGAATTCAATAGACGTGAATGAAATACTTTTACTTCGGAGAAAATTTCAGTCATTATTGATATTTGGAATGTAGATCTCCGCAACTGGTCTTTAAAAAAGCTACTTCCAATTTCGACCATGGACAATGGAACCGGAACAAATAATAGCACCTTCCTTTTCGGAATGATTTAACGTTTATATTTCAATTACTTTTTGTTTTAATTTTTTATGCTCTGATGGTTTGATATGAAAGTAAAGTAGATCAATTCGTGGTCTTTAGTCGAATGGAATTATATAGGAATCACAAAAATAAGGTGTCGGTAATTTTCTACTTTTATATTACAGATAGTAGTAGGGGAGGAAAGTTTGCTAAATTTGCAGTTACTCGAGCGTTATGGGGACCTATTGGGTTGTGAAGAGTAGGTCCTAAAACCAAAAATGTTAAGTTAAGTTTTCCATAAAGTGGGCGACTTTCCATTTTTTAATTTAATTTTTCATTTCCAACAATCGTTTCTTCCGACTATAGCGCCATCTATCCATAATTCGAAAAAATGTTTGGAATACGTAACATTCGAACTTATTTTTACGTAAGGAATCCAAATTTGCAATAAAAAATGGGGCCTCCTATTTAAGATTTTAAAGTAACCCCCCACCCCACCTCCATGGTCGGTCGTGTTTGGTGTCATTCGACAGATTTTTCAAAAATATTGAATACGTGTATTTTTCAGTTTTTCTATCTGATGTTCATTTCGCGAAATATCGCGGGGATCGTATTTAAAATTTTTAATTTACCCCCACCCTTCTCCGTGGGGGATCGTATTTGGTATAATTCGAAAGATTTTTGAAAAATATTGAACAAGTATTTATACTTTTTCGATCTTTTTCATTTCGCGAAATATTCGCTTTTTGTTTTGTGAAAATTTGTGACCCGCCCGTTTCCTTACGCCCCTCAAATCGTCAGATTTTTAAAATATGGACTGTCTTGCATGTACTTAACTTACCTTATCTTAATCTGACGATTTCGAGTTTCGAGTAGAGCCGAAAAACTGGAAAACTAAACTTTGAAAATTTTGGTTTTTCGACAATTACTCAAAATTTCAACCTACGAATTGCGCCAATAACTGAGCGTTTGTAGGAGGTCTCTAGACGCGTCTATTGGCGTATACCTCATATCTAGAAAAATTCGAATTTTTAAGTTATAGGCTTCATAAGTGTGATGAAATCTATCTCCTATGGAAAAATCGGTTTTTCAAGCTCAATAATTCCTATAATACCTTTAGTTATCATACTTGACCTTGGATGTATCATATACTACTTGCCAATATCTTTCAAACTCATGTTTAGTGATCAAAATCGGTTAAGCCTTTCCAAATTATCAAGCTCCAAAGTATAATCCATTTGACCTATATCGCCGAAATGGTTTATGTAGTTGTAGTGGTTACGACGCTAAATTTGATAGGGCATTCCGAGTTCATTTACCGGTCATCCCAATATTTTTTTTTCAATCTTTTTCGAATAGAAAAAAAATCTAGTGTACATTCGATGGATACTAGCACTAGATCATTTGAGAGATAATGCTAGAAAGGCGACCATTTATAACGCTTAACGTGGAATCGAGAAACATTACATTTAACTTCATACATTTAATTTATAAATAACTTTGAAAAACTCCTGATACAAGAATAAAAAACCGCTAAACGCCGTAAAAATGAATGGCGCATACAATATTAAAGCTACAAAAGAGCTGATTGATATGAATATTACGTGGCGCGAAAATGTATTTTCATTTTGATGGAAAATAAAATTCTAGTTTTATTTTAAAACATGTTTCCATAAATTTGAAGTAAAACGCGTTACAAAAGAGTAACTTTCATAGAGTTTGTATTTTGAAGCTAGCTGAGTATTGTCAAATGGATTATACTTTGGAGCTTGATAATTTGGACAGGCTTAACCGATTTTGATCACTAAACATGAGTGTGAAACGTATTGACAAGTAGTATCTTATGCATCCAAGGTCAAGTATGATAACTGAAGGTATTACAGGAATTATTGAGCTTGAAAAACCGTTTTTCCCTTAGGAGATAGATTTCATCACACGTATGAAGCCTATAACGTAAAAATTCGAATTATTCTAGATATGAGGTATACACTGTTAAACGCGTCTAGATTCCTCCTACAAACGCTCAGTTATTGGCGCAGTTCGTAGGTTGAAATTTTGAGTAATTGTCCAAAAACCAAAATTTTCAAAGTTTTGTTTTTCAGTTTTTCGGCTATACTGAGCCGTATGTGTCTGATCCTAACCGTTTCAGCACCATTTGAAAGCTTAACTCAACGCTATTGATTTGGTGTATTTACGGTTTTCCTGTCTCTCCTTGAACCTAAGATATATACCCCCCAAAAATATGCCGTTTTATACCTACCTAGTCTTATAGCTGGCTTATGGTTAATCGAAAGTCACAAGCTACACCGGTTCTGAATCGGCCTTGACCCCCTCTTGAAACACAGAAAAAATAATTCAGATCGGTGTAACTTTTCCACAAACATACACACATACATACATACAAACATTTTCTCCTTTGTACATAGAATTGAATAAAATGTCTGAGCTCGGTAACTTTTGAATGGTATAACCGATTTTTAAAATTAAACATGCGTTGGAAAGGTAATGATCAGTACTATCAGAAGTCGCAAAGGTCGGACTTAAATTTTCGAAATTTGTGGGAGTTTATGGGACGAGAACGAAAAACAAACCCTAAATGGGAAGGGCCGTATAATCCACCCCCTTGAACCAAAATGGATGGTTGACATATGGATGAGCGAGTCTTTTCTTCTAATTTAAGATGGGATTTGGCTCAATTTTCAATTCAGTCAGATTTAGAAAATCGAAAATTTGTGTATATACAGTGTCGTATGTAACTTGTACGGGGGTTGTGCACCACTGGCGAGAACTGCCGTTCTCTGGAAAGTCTGAATTGTCAATACGAATGAGTCATATAAAATTAAATTATAAGTAAAGTATAATTTACCAAGTAAAAACAACAAAATTTGTTTTAATTTATTAATGTTTTGTATTTTGAGAATGATTCCCTAAGTAGAAGTCGAGACGTCAAAATAAAATTATTAATTAACTGATCTTAATTATTAAAGTTTCATTCAGGAGAAAGAACTTGAAAAAACATATACTATGGTGCAAGACTGCAAATGAAAGGAATATATTCGATATTTCATAAACCAGAGATTTTAGAGGAAAATGCCGAAAGAGGTCGATATTTATTTTTTAATTATGATATTTTGGCATATATGTCATACTAGTGACGTCATCCACCTGGGTGTGATGACGTAATCGATGATTTTTTTAAATAGGAATAGGGGTCGTGTGCTAAAGTTTATTTGTGATATAAACATTTTTTTCTGATTTTTGACAGCAATAAAATGTATTTTGAATTAAACAAATTACATAAATTCTTCGTTTTTTTCAAAAAATTTAAGTAAAAAAAATTTTTTTGGACACCCTGTATAAATAATTATGTAACTGTTTACATTACTCAATAGAGAATTAATTAAGCTTTCAAATGAGCTAGCACACGATCCCTATTCTCGTTTAAAAAAATCATAAATTACGTCATCGCGCCTAGATGGATGACGTCACTAGTATGACATATATGTCAAAATGTCATAATTTAAAAATAAAAACTGATCTGTTTCGGCATTTTTCCTTAAAGTCGCCGGTTTACGAAATAACGAATTTATTGCTTTCATTTGCACCATACTGTATATTAACAATATATGGTAGGAAATACTTAGTACTTTTCTAGTGTACTTTTCTTTTTGGACACTGATCTGAATTTATTTCCTCACTAGCCACTAACTCTACTGGACTAAGTTTATTGCATTTTTGCAGGAGTTAATTGTAGCAAGAAGGATTGGTTAGTTTTGCACTCGGTAACAGAACTGAAAGGTGTTGCTACTGCACCGCTGAGGATGAATACGCGAATTATTGATAAATGTATGAATAATGTAGTTCTCGTAGTTTATACGACGTTTCTTCTGATGTGCGTGACAGTGGTTTGTGAGATCATTCAAAATGAAGAACTGTTGCATGACTACAATGTGGAAGGTAATTTGCTAGATTTTTTAATTAGGAAAGATTTTTGCCTGAAGATAATTGGATGCATGATGCATTGTATGAATTACGAGAGTTATTAAAACATTGTTAAGTAAATGACAAAATTAACTAGATAATGATGTCGTTTAACTTAAAATAGCAACGTGTCCAGTAAGTAATTTATTTTTCTCTTTTGGTTAGTTTTATCCACACTTTGCCGTGTTCTTTTTATTTTACTCTTCTCATGTTCTTTCTATTTAAGGTTGATACGTTCATTAATCACCGAATTTCTTGGTTTAGAAAATGAATGTAAATTTCATTCGTAGAAAATGAACTTTTCTAACACTAGTCACATGTCATTAACGGCAACAGTTAGCAATAGTGGATAAGGAAAAATATGGCAACTATGTAAGAGGGTGATGGTGGTAGGTGAGGAATGAGGAATGCTTGTCACACTGAGCTCCAGCCTTACAGGTTGTTTGGTTTCAGAACTTGAGTGTCCCTTACACAATGAATCGAAACTGCAAGAACCATCCCGAACAGTTTTGCTACATTTGCGGCAAAGTTACAATATCAGATCGGATATCAAAAATAACACCGTTTGTACGTAAAATGTATCTTGCACATTGGATCTACAAGGTGGTTACACCAAGTATCCGTGTTTCCTGTATCTAGGACTATATGTGTACTATAAAAGAACTCATTTAGAACTTCAATGCTCTTGACGCACATATTTCTATAAAGATGCACTTCTCAGCTCACATTTGGACTGCTTCCCTGATGAAAACTGCAGGGATTACAGTGAAGAACAACAGGAACGCTGTCCATGGAAGAGAGAAAACATGCCCACTGTCAGTAGCGTACCGATAGATCCGCGGGCCCTGGTTCCAGTTAGGATGTGGGCCCCCCTCCCAATAAAAACACACACTGTATATCAAAACTTTTTAATAAACATTAGATATAAATCATCATATTTATAAAAACTCAAACTAATTTAAAACAGTAAATTAATATTAATCCTATCGTTTTTCATACTGACATGACTGATCAATTTATTTCAGCTGTTTTTATAAATAATGAAACTCAAAAATTTTCTACATCTAAATCTCCAGTCATAATTAAAAACCTTAATATCGTAAAACTAAAACAACTTTTAAGAAATGAACAAAATAGATTCTCAAATTGCATGTATTATGTATGACACATTTATAAATAAGTTAAATAATTACATACAAACCCCTAGGGAGGTAAAAGGCTTAAATAAAAAAAAAAATAGCAAAAATAAAACCTTGTATAACGGTGGGGTTGATATATTTAATCAAACGACGAGATTCTCTTAAAAAGAAATTAATAGAGCAATTTTTCCCAACATTTAAGGGAATAGGCGCAAATTTCGGCTTCAATGCATTTTAAATGCCTTAATTTTTTTCGAATCCTGAGAAAACTAATAAGTATTTTTAAAAGATTTAAACGCAGAATGAAAGATTACGTTATTTCCGAGGGCCGAAAGTCCCTGAAAACTTCTTTAATGTCTATTTAATGAGTTACAGGGTTGAAAAAAAAGAGAAATTTTAGTGTGATTTTTAATTTCAAATGTCTCATTCAAAACATTTTTTTTTATTTATTCTAAGGGACTTTCGGCCCTCGGTAATAATTTAGTCGTTCATTCTGCTTTAAAAATTTTTAAAAATATTAACTAGTTTTTTCAGGATTTTGAAAAAAAAGGACACACATATTCAAATTTGTGCGTCACAAGGACGCACAAGAACATTTTTTCAATGTTCCTTTTCTTCTAAATATTTTTTTTTCATTAATGTTACAATTTTCCTGCTGTACTACTTCTCTTGTATAACGTACCAATTGAGGAAATATGCTTAGCAGATCGCTCATGTTGAATAACTGTCCTATTGGTATTTTTTCAGTCATTATACCCATCGGAAGTTAGAAGAACAATTTTCGCATAAAACAGTTTACAAACGTAACAATAAACACGGCTACATTTAGGATTGTACACTAACCACACGCGAAGAAAATTTTCCCCATTAGCTTTTGTTTTATAAAAAATCGCACTTTGCAAATGTCTGGTTTTATTGTTATCTAATTGTGTAACACACTCACCAATTTTATCAATATTTTGATTTGGTTCTTTATTTATAAAATATTGTTGACATTTAAGATTTAAATGTTTTGGCCAATCCCCTATATTGCTAGGAAAAGAGTTACATTGTTGTTTTCTATAGCAGATGACGGAAATGTACTTGTACCAGGTGAAGTCGCTTGAAAATCAAAAGTGGAGTCATCATTTTCTTTGATTGCAACTCGCCCTTCATCGCATAATTTATTTTCACTATCTCTTAATTTTTGTTTTTTTTTTCGTGTTTCACTGCCACTTAAATATTTGTAACTCATGATAATAATGAAACGATTACTTAGTAAAGAAAAATAAGTTTTTAAGAAATTTAATAAAACGACTAAATGATAGATTAATTGAACTAATTTAAAAATCACAGATCTGAAAATTAAAACGAGCAAACAATATTTTATCTTTGCAGAAAACGGCATCAAAATCTACCTAACTATTAAATTCATTAACTAACTATTAAAGTTCATTTTGAATCAATATTATGACAAAACGTGACAATGTCTATTATTATTAGTCAGCCTTACCTCTTGTTAATCCTTCGGAGTGGTGTCTAACTAATTTGCCTATTGATATTGATGCCGACATTGCCGACAAGGCAATCTACCAACCCTTATTGCATTTTTATGATCAGAACGTTTTATGGTTTATGAATATAAGAATATAACTAATTTGTTAAGCTATTAACAATTTTTTAGCTTGCTATTAATCAAGAGATTTTTTTCTAATGAAACATCGATTAGAACAATGCTTGAAAGGTAAGTTGTCCAAATGTTTGAGTTTTATAGGTAAAATTGTATTAGTAACACTTTTAAAATCATTTTTAAACAAAATTCATGGAAGTCCCACTTTCCGCCCACACTGTACTTAATTTTTTTCTTTGAATTATAACTGTAAAATAGCTTTAATGTTTTTCTTTAATTTTCAATTTGTAAAATTTAATTTGATCAATTAGTCAAAAAATTATGTTAATTTAACTCTAGCGCTCGCTTCGCCAAACGATGCCATACAGTGCGTTAATGTTCGTGAGAGGGGTGACTTAAACTTTATAAGCTGTATCATAGAAGCTGTAGATTTAATTTTAGAAAGATCTTTATATAAGGTTTTTTGTGTAAACTTTTCTGAAATTTTCAATGGTCAGGTAAGTTTTTTTCTAAAATTTATGTTTTCGTAGGTAATTCAAAAAACAACTAATTTCGCAGTTTTTGTTTAATAAAAAATTAAGCACCCACTTTCGGAGTAGAACTTTTTGATATGTTATTTATTATACATTTCTTAATGAAACTATAAAAAGTACTAAGTATCTTGTCTGATTTTTTCCAGAAGTAAAAACTCCATTGACTTCACTATAATTTTAAAGTTAATTTATATTGTTTGAGTTATATTAAAAAATACGCGATTACCAATTGGTTTTTATTTTTCATGAATTGTTTAAATTTATTTCTCAAAGGGATTAAAGAAAAGCTGTGCATTACCTAGACATTTTAGCTTTTACTTATTATTTGACATACCTTACTTATTCTTTAGTTGAAATCGCACCATATACGTAGTACATAGTACTTAATATAATTTCCTTTACCTCTGCAGACAAATGATGACTATCTAAACAACCTTAGTGTTCAAAGAAAAATGCAAATTTGTGCTAATGACTTTAATAAAACTTTCTTTTGTACATTAACACAGTTGTTAAAAGTTAATGTTAGAGGTTTTATGTTGTCTGACCGTTATGCATTTAGTAAACCTATGTACAGTTGAGTCCGCGAGTCTTTACCCGTGCGTCATTAATACCTGGCGAGATAAAACACATACTTTTTATCTATAATAGCATCATTCTCTTCCACGCATGAAACTCATGACAAGCCAGCTGACGTTTGTTATTAAGTAAAAACACATGTTATTTTTATGAACCATCTAGACTCAGTGCATTGAAAAGAGATAGGTATAAAAAAAAGACGATTAGGTATGTTTTCATATTTTAAGCACAATTTGTTTGACGTTTCTGCTTTGTTTAATTTTGTGGCTGTCAGTCAGTTGAATTTTTTGCGGTTTTTGTCGAATTTTTGCGTTTTGAAGTTTCTTTATATTACACAAACAGTTGTTTTCACAAATAATTTTATATTGGGCTTTGAAATTTTAAGGTAAATAATTATATTTTGGCAATTAATATGTAAAAGATACAAAGCTAACGTCATTCACACAGTAAAGAAATGAATGTGTTTAGATTTCCGTCAAAGTGAATAAAATAACAAAAATAAAATATGTTATTGAATTTTTTTATAAATTGTTTATTTATTTATTAATCAATAATAATAAAAAAAAACTATTAAGCTACTTCAAATGTAGCTGTAATTCTGCACAAAAATTTTGAAGCAAAACTTACATTTGACATTCTATATATTTGATAACGTCAAATTTTATAATAAAACCCGTAATCGGAACAGTAGCCACTTTCTGTCAGTTGTTGTTGCGTGAAATAGATTTCCGACTTATTTCGTATGCTTTAAATGATGACGCACGGGTAAAGACTCGCGGACTCAACGTACAGTTGAGTCCGCGAGTCTTTACCCGTGCGTCATTAATACCTGGCGAGATAAAACACATACTTTTTATCTAGCATCATTCTCTTCCATGCATGAAACTCATGACAAACCAGCTGCCGTTTGTTATTAAGTAACAACACATGTTATTTTTATGAACCATCTAGACTCAGTGCATTGAAAAGAGATAGGTACAAAAAAAGACGATTCGGTATGTTTTCATATTTTAAGCACAATTTGTTTGACGTTTCTGATTTGTTTAATTTTGTGGCTGTCAGTCAGTTGAACTTTTTGCGGTTTTTGTCGAATTTTTGCGTTTTGAAGTTTCTTTATATTACACAAACAGTTGTTTTCAGAACTAATTTTATATTGGGCTTTGAAATTTTAAGGTAAATAATTATATTTAGGCAATTAATATTTAAAACATACAAAACTAACGTCATTCACACAGTAAAGAAATGACTGTGTTATGATTTCCGTCAAAGTAAATAAAATAACAAAAATAAAATATGTTATTGGATTTTTTTATAAATTGCTTATTTATTTATTAATCAATAATAATAAAAGAATTTATTAAGCTACTTCAAATGTAGCTGTAATTCTGCGCAAAAATTTTGAAGCAAAACTTACATTTGACATTCTATATATTTGATAACGTCAAATTTTATAATAAAACCCGTAATCGGAACAGTAGCCACTTTCTGTCAGTTGTTGTTGCGTGAAATAGATTTCCGACTTATTTCGTATGCTTTAAGTGATGACGCACGGGTAAAGACTCGCGGACTCAACTGTAGGTATTGTCCTTTTCATGATCATTTTTCAGTGCGTAACAAATGATAGGAAAAAGGGTAAGTCCGTGATAATACACATTTATGACATTTATTCTGACATGACATTTTAGTTAAATCTGACAGTTGTCACATTTTATTTTCAATTTGGAATAAAAACAAATCAAATGTGTTTCTTGCATTTATAAAATGGTATTTTCTTTGATTTGTATAGTCTTATAAATTATACAGATTATATTTGTAATATTATGATCTAATTAAAAAAAAATATTTTTTTATTATGGTGCCATCTATCGACAACTAGAATAACTAGAAGAAATGTTATAAAAATATCACCGACGAAATGTAATCACCGACGTGTCTTTTTTTCTGTCACATACAATTTAATGCGTTAGAAAGAAATCGAAAAACTGTGACGCACTGAAAGATGATCATGAGAAATACTGTATATCGTTATTTACTTAGTACACCCATATGCATTCATTTAATTTTTAATAACAATAAAAAAATGAGTGTTTCATAACGTGTGTCCTAAAAGTTCTTGCACAAAATATTTATCGGATTTTTTTAATGAAAATATTTATTTAAATACTGATTAGATATCATAAATTACCACTCAGTACTTAAGGGGAAAGGCGCAAATTGTCGCATGTCAAAATTTTCAATGTGTTTGAAATGTATTATTTTTTTTTTAGAATCCTGGGAAAACTAAGTATTTTTGAAAAATTTAAACGCAGAATGAAAGATTACGTTATGACAGAGGGCCGAAAGTTTCTTAGAAAAAATAAAAAGTTTCTTTTGGATGCAGTGGCGTAACAAAATCCGTCGTGGCTCCCCCGCATAATTGGAAATGGGCTCCCCTTAAAAAATTACTACATACGACATGTGTAACAAAAACTTATATAGTCGGTTCGCTAAATTCAGACACAGCTGGCTAGTGATTTTATTAAGTAGATAATTTTGCCAATTTGGTAAAATTGGCAAAAAATAATTAATAAATAGTTAATAATTACTTAAGTAGTTAGTAATTTTGCCAATTTTGGCAAAATTGGCCAAAAAAACAAAAAAATTACCTACCGTATAACGGGGTTAATCCGGACATGCAGGGTAATTCTGGACAACGCGTTTTCTCAGGTAAACGTGGCAACCGCGCCGAAAGCCTGCACTTGCGGGTGGCGTGATTTTCACAACTTTTCGCGAGAAGTTCAGCCAGTTGGTTGATAACTGTTGGAAGGTCCGCGCTGGGCATTTTCACCTTTTGGCGCGCAAACAAAATTTCGTGGAAAAACCGTTAAAAAAATATAGCGGTCAAGCTTTCTGTGCTGCACTCATTTCCAAGTAAGTAATGGTAATGTTTTTCACCTTAACAAAATGTTACATGGCTTGTTATTATTGACCCTTGAGGTTGTGTTTTTTGTTCTAGCCAAAAAAAAGTTATAAGTATATTTGTCAACCGGGGCCATTCTGGACAGGCATTTTTTGACTGTCCAGAATTGCCCCGTAGTCCAGAATAGCCCCTTACTAAAAGTTTTTTTTTAATTTTTCAGTGGAAAAATGGTTCGAGAGTACAAAAAGACTCTTCATCACAGTCGCAACGGCCAAAACTATACGCCGTATAATAGCTACACCGAAACAAACATGCAGGACGCCCTAAGAGAGATTCAGTGTGGGAATTTAACTTACAGAGAGGCAGCAACAAGATATAAAGTTCCTCGATTTACTCTCTATTTAAGAGCTTCTAACAAGAATACGTTTAGTGTAGCAGGAAGGCCATGCGCTTTGACAATGGAGGAAGAAACCCTGATCATTGATCATTTGAACACATTATCCGCCTGGGGTTTTCCTTTTGATCTGTTAGACTTACGCCTGCTGGTTAAGTCATTCCTGGATAAAATGAGGCGCGTCGAACGCAGATTCACAAACAACACTCCTGGCCCCGATTGGGGTTCAAACTTTTTAAAACGGCACAGAGGCAGAATCTCCAACCGCCTGTCAGCAAATATATCTACAAAACGAGCAAAAGTGAATAAGGAAAACTTGGATGTATTTTTTAATAATGCTAAAGATGTGTTTAAGGGCATAGATCCTTCCCTAATTCTCAACTATGATGAGACCAATTTAACTGATAATCCTGGTGCGAAAAAATTTATTTTTAAAAGAGGCTGCAAGTACCCGGAACGGGTAGTAAATTCGACAAAAACTGCAATTAGTTTAATGTTCGCTGGGACCGCAGATGGACAGCTTCTACCAGAATACACGGTTTATAAGGCAGACCATATGTAGGACAGTTGGACACAGGGAGGTCCGGTTGGAGCACGATACAACCGTTCGAAGAGTGGGTGGTTCGATGCCGCCTGCTTCGAGGACTGGTTCTTTACAATTGTTGTTCCATTTTTTAGAAAAAAGGAAGGAAAAAAGGTCTGTATGCTTGTTGCTTTATTTTTTTAAAACTGCGTCTTATTTCTTACAGATTATAGTTGGGGACAATTTGTCATCGCATTTCTCATCAGAGGTGCTGAAGAAGTGTCAAGAAATGGATATTGCTTTTGTATGTCTGCCCAGCAACTCCACCCACCTGATGCAGCCTCTGGATGTGGCATTTTACGCCCCTCTTAAAAAATATTGGAGGCAAATACTTACGCACTGGAAAAAAACAGAGGGGCGAAAAATGGCATCTTTGTCTAAAGATGTATTTCCTAAGCTACTAAAACAACTTAGGAATAAACTAGACGAAAATCAATCGGCCTCGCAAAATCTAATTTCTGGTTTTCGCAAGACTGGCCTCTTTCCTTTTAATCCATCCGAACCAAAGGAAAGATTACCTCCTGAGCAAAACGAGACTGGTTCGCCAGCTCGTATAATTTCGGAAGCTGTCGTAGATATGCTCAAAGAAATGCGCTACGATTCCGCTTCACAGGACCAGCAAAAACAGAGGAGAAAAAAAATCGCCGTAGAACCTGGCAAAAGCGTATCAGCTGAAGACATTACGCCGGTATCTTCAAAAGTTCAAAAACGAAAAAAATTCGCTAAACCAAAAAACCCAGCCAAAAAAGCAAAAGTTATGATGCCACCATCCACTGATGAAGAATCGGACAGTTCATTCAAACCCGATGAAGGTGGCGAAAGTCCGGAGAGTTTTGGCAGTGATCTACCAACTTTTTCACAATATCAAAATAGACCAGAGCAGCATGTATCAGACAGCAGCGACGACGAAATTCCATTAATAAATTTTAAAGAAAACATAGAGCCGAAAATTTTTCCGTAAATGACTGGGTGGTTGTTGAATACACAAGAAAGAGTATTCCGTGTCACTTTATTGGAAAAATTGTTGGCTTTTGGGACACCTATGATACCCCTTATGAGGTGGAGTTCCTAAAAAAATCCACTAAATCTGACTATTTTATTAAATCCTCAGAAGAAGATAAAGATAATGTTGGAGATGATGTGATTAAAAAAAAACTGAGAAAACCGAAAACAACTGGAACAGGAAAAAGACTGTTTTATAATTTTCCTGACGACGATTTATCAGCCTTTAATTGGCAATAATTTCTTTTTTAGTTTTTTAGCAAGTTTTGTATTAGGTATTAAAGTATTATTTTTTACACGTTAGGTAACCCAAGTTCCTATTAGTTTTAAACATTCATATACGTCAAAATAATTGTCAAAGTTAATTTAAATTTGGAAATCTCTCCGAAAAATATTAATTTTTGGCGGATTATTTGATTTATACCGTTCTAATTTAGTTTGTTTAGTTTTGTTAAACTTTTCCTTATTTAGTTTACATTTTGAAAGTGTTCATAAGTTAAACGTTACTTGAAAACTCCTCTATGGAGTCATCTAGTGGAGGCGAACCGCCTGATATTGAGAATTCGATGGATAGTAGCTGTGATTTACAAGATTTAAATGGATTTCTACCCAACCAGCCTCAAAATAAGATAAGTAGTGGTATTAATCTTAACAATATTAATGAAAAACAAAATACTTTAGTAAACTCAGATCAACCAGAAAAAACCAGGCCTGTTTATTTATACGAAAAAATTGATTTAGGACCTTTTTACATTTTCATTGAAAACTCCAGTTTAAATTTTACAGGAAAATTAAACGCTGTTAAAATAGGCGAGATCCTATTTACGTTACATCCAGAAATTGACAATTATATAAAAAAAATTGACTCAATCGGACGCAACCGAGTTAGGGTCTCATTTAAAAATTATAGTAGCGCAAATGCTTTAGTTACTTCCAAATTCCTTATTCAAAAAAATCTGACCGCATACATTCCAAAATTTCAATTGTTTAAACTAGGTGTAGTAAGGGATATAGATTCAGATATATCGGAAGAATATCTTAAAAATAGAATAAAGGAATTTGATCACCATTGCAAATTCTCGGTTGAGTATGTGAAACGAATAACAAGAAAAATAGTAGCAGATGACAAAGTAATATTTAATCCAACAAAATCAGTTATTGTGTCTTTTAAATGCCAGAATATACCAAAGTATGTAGTAATTAATCATGTCTTACACACTGTTGAAAAATACCAGCAAAAGGTAATTATATGTTACCACTGCTATAGGTATGGGCACATGAGTAAGCAGTGTAAAAGTAATCCTCGCTGTTTTAAGTGTCATGAATCTCACCTTTCCGATTCTTGTCCTTTATCATCGTTTAACAAAAAATGTCTATCCTGTGAAGGTGAACACTTCACTAATGAATGGGAGATATGCCCAGAATTTGATCGCCAAAAGAAAATAAAACATTATATGTCTGAAAACAGCTTATCTTTTAAGGAAACAATTAAACTCTTTCCTAAGATAACTTATGCATCTATAGCAGCCAATAATTCCTCAATAAATTCTCATCAAACTCCAAATATGAATGCACCATCCTCTTCATATTCCTTTACTCAATTGTCCACGTCTCAAACATCTTCCAATCAGTTCGCTCTACCTTCAGTTTCAAATAG
Organism: Diabrotica virgifera virgifera; assembly: GCF_917563875.1. Taxonomy (NCBI): domain Eukaryota; kingdom Metazoa; phylum Arthropoda; class Insecta; order Coleoptera; family Chrysomelidae; genus Diabrotica; species Diabrotica virgifera. Next base: position 204,312,544 of record NC_065443.1, on the reverse strand, counting down.
ATATACAATAATAAAACCACCAAAATACAAACGACCTATCTCTTCCTCACCAGACCAAGTAACAATGGAACATCAAAAAATAATAAAGTTAAACCCCATGTCCAACAGACCTGGTGGTATTATCACCTCTTCTTCGTATCAATCTACATTTAATCCAGAACAAGGATCTAAAATACATGAACCATCAAAAGAATTAACAGAATTAATATCAAATATAGTTACAAGTATTATCTCTAATATAAATCACAAAAATTTTGAAATTCCAGAAAAATCAGTTCTAGTAAATTCAATTCAATCAGTTTTAAGTTCTCTCTTATATAATAATGAATAGATTGGTAATTTGTCAATGGAATTGTAGATCGGCTAACTCTAATAGAGAAAACCTTATCCACCTATTAGAAGACCAGAAAGTTGATATCGCATTATTATCAGAAACTAGATTTAAACCAGAAAAGTATTATAACTTTCACGGGTACAATATTGTCAGAGACGACCGCTTTTCAGTAACTGTTGGCGGTGGCTCAGCAATTTTAATAAATTCAAACCTATATTACGAGGAAGTCACCATGAAAGTAGATTTAATAAACGTCAATAAAGTAGCAATAAAAATAAAGTTTAAGTCATATACTGTCACATTTATATCTATGTATGTTCCCCCAGGAACCAAGTTATTGTTACAACAATGGAACAATTTCATAACATCTATAGAAAGACCATTTATAATAGGAGGTGACCTTAATGCTCACCACATTGCCTGGGGCCTAGACAACCAAACAGATATGAAAGGTAAAATCTTGATGGACTGTATAGACGATAATAATTTAATATTCAAAAATGATGGCTCTCCTACTTTCTTTAGGAACTTCTCGAAATCGGCAATAGACCTGACCATTTGTACTCCTGACTTAAACCACCTGATCACTTGGAAAACACTTCAAGACCTATTTGGTTCAGACCATACACCTATAAGAGTAGAGTTAGAGGATCAACCAACTCATACATATAATCCATATTCACAAAAGTGGAATTTAAAGAATGCCGACTGGAAATTATATGAACAGTATTCGGAAGATGTATTCTCTCAATTTAAAGATATAAATTCTTATGAACAAATTTTGCACAATATAAATACAACTGCATCCTACTGCATCCCCAAATTTAAAATAAAAAAACCGACTTCCAGAGGAAAATACTGGTGGGATTTAGAATGTGAAGAAGCAGTCAGAAGAAGACAGGAAAGTTTTTGTATATTCAAAGAAAATCCAAACCATGAAAACCTACTTAAGTATAAAAAAGATGATGCACATGTCAAGAAGATCACTAAACAAACTAAAAGAAATAGCTGGAGAGATTATGTCGGATCCCTAAATAGGTCAGTCCCTATTAAAGATGTATGGTCAAAAGTTAACCGAATAAAAAATAGAAAAACAAAGAACAAAGTCCCTGTTATTCTGTCGGAAGCTTCGTGGATAGAAGAGTTCCATCAAAATATCACACCGCCGTCTGCAGAATTAGTAATTCCTGATTTACAACTAAATGCTCTGTACGACTATCCAGAACCAATCCGTTTCCTAGTCAAACCATTTTCTGCCACTGAACTAAACTTTGCGTTGAAGAAAAACTCAAATTCAGCACCAGGTGCCGATAATATCCATTACTCGATGCTATCAAATCTTTCAAGAATTGGTAAGGCTGCACTACTAAATATATATAATGAAATTTGGATGCGCCGCATAAAGATTCCTGACGATTGGCACGTTTACACTATTATCCCGGTTTTAAAACCAGGAAAATCATCAAAGAATTGGGATTCTTACCGTCCAATCGGTCTGGCTTCCTGTATACTAAAAACATATGAGAGACTTATTAAAAACCGTCTGGAATTTTGGCTAGAAAAGAACGACCTATTACCAAGAAGTCAGTTTGGTTTTAGAAAAGGTAAATCCACACAAGATAGCCTCTGCCACTTTTTAATAGACATTTATAGTTCCTTTACTTATAAGAAAGCAGTTAGTGCTTTGTTCTTAGATATAAAAGGGGCTTACGACAACGTTGATCTTCACATACTATACGCGAAAATGTTGGAAATAGGAATACCCGAGATAGTAACATGGAACATCATTAACTTATACATTAATCGAGCAGTTCACGTTAGATTAAATGGAGATCAATCTAACTCCCGATACACATCTTTGGGACTACCTCAGGGTAGCATCCTAAGTCCTATATTATATATACTGTATACTGCTGACTTAGAAACTAAACTTCCTCAACACATAAAAATCCTACAGTACGCTGATGATGTTGCGATATATGCAGAAAATAAGTCAATAGATAGATGTAATAACTACCTTAAATCGACATTGAATATTATAAAAAAATGGGCTACCGATAATAACTTAACAATATCAGAGGGTAAATCAACCATTGTTACCTTTACTAAAAAACGATATGTTCCTCAAAGCCATCTACAATTTGATAATACTAGTATTCCTTATAAAACTTCAATAAAATTTCTTGGCGTATTTTTAGACTCCAAATTAAATTGGAAAGAACACACAAATTACATATTACGAAGAATGGAAAATGCAATGAATATCATGAAGACTGTAAGTGTCAGTAACTGGGGAGCTGATCCAAACATATCAATATTACTATACAGAAATTTGATAAGATCAATCTTAGACTATGGATCTATTTTTTATGGCTCAGCATCAAACTCTGTACTCCAAAAAATCGAGAGGATCAAAAATAAGGCACTTAGGCTATGCACTGGTTATCTTCGTAGCACACCTATATTGGTCATGGAATGTGAGCTTAATGAACCTCCACTTTCATTACGCAGGGAATACCTAAGTGAGAAATTTATAGTTAAAACAGCGGTTAACGATAAACTGCTATTAAATAAAATTGTTCATTTAACCACCTCATACCTAACTCATTATTACTGGGAAAAAAAGAAACTGCTTTTAGTTGTGGAAAGCTTCCTCAACGTTTCTAATTCCATTGGCGACATACACCAAATTGAACAAAGCTCGTCTCGAAAGCTAAATTATGAAGATTATTTATCTCCAGTTAACTGTCATTTAAGTAATATTCGTGCGACAGACTTCCTTACTAAAATAGACCACCTTCAGTGTGTACAAAAAAACTGGGGGAGTTATCAGAAATTATATACGGATGGTTCAAAAATGGAAGGAAAAGTTGGATATGCTATATATTACCCACAAAAAAGTATAAAAATAAACAACAGATTACCTGATAAAATGACAATTTTCACAGCTGAACTCATTGCAATCAAAGAAGCGTACAAAATATGTATTAATCAAAAAGAACTAAATTATGTTATATTTACAGACTGCCAAAGCATTGTAAAGACATTGAAATATAATGTACATAATTTTGCAGAAAATTATATCATCAGTGACATCATAGCAATGAACAGTGAAGCTTTGAAATCGGGCAAAAATATAATATTGTGTTGGATAAAAGCACACATTGGTATAAAAAACAACGAAATAGTAGATGATCTGGCTAAAAAAGCAACAACGAAGGAATCCACTCTGCATACTTATCAACTTCCTATGGGAGACATAATTTCTATTATGAGATCTATCAATCGGACGAAATGGCAGGAACAATACAATAATTCAGACAAAGGAAATTATTACAAAAAAATCCAGCCTACACTTCCCATCAAGACATGGTTTAATCAAGTTTCCAACAAAGGCTTTATCAAAACTATTTGTCGAATAAGAAGTAATCACTGTCTGACTCCAGTCTACAAAAGAGAAATAGGACTTGTAGATAATGATGAATGTTTATGTGGAGAGCTAGCTGATCTACAACATATGCTATTAGAATGTCCTTTACATTTTATTGAAATATCAAACTTTTTTGCCAATCTAGTTCAAGTTAATGTACAATTTCCTTTTAATCTTATATACCTTTTACAATCAAACAATCTAGATGTTTATAAAATTTTGTACAACCATGTTAATTGTTTAAAATTAAAGCTCTGAGAAAAAAAGAAAAAAAAAATAAAAAAAAAAAAAATAATTAAATAAAATAAAAAGTTACTAGGATCTAAACCTCCGCGAGGTTGAATCGGGTTTAGGTCTTAGCGCGATAAAAAAATATACAAAAAAAAAAAAAAAAAAAAAAAACTAAAAAAAAAAATAAAAAATGTAATAAAAAAAATGTTAAAAAATATAATAAAAAAAAATAATAAAAAAAACAGAGTAAAAAAAACAGTAGTACTAATAGTTTTAAATTTAGATACTAAGCATATATTTTGTAAAAGAGAGAATTCAAAACACATTGACTGGCCAGTTGGTTGCTTAAACCAGTGCCAATAAAACATAAACACACACACACACAGTTTTAAACATTGTTTAAATAATGTTTTTGACTTAGTAGTTACCAATGTTTGTATTATTATTATTAGGATACTTATGTATTTTTTCTGAAATAAACACTGTTTTTTATTTGAAAAAATATGTTTCGTTTATAAAAATATATATATAAAAAAAAATTATTTGTCCAGAGAAGCCCTGTAAGAGAATTAACTTTAATAGTAGCGTTATTTCCATAGTGTCTAGAATATCCCCGCTTTATGGGGTTATTCTGGACAGCCCTTTAAAATTAAAAAACCCCTCCCCCAAGAGAGGAGGGTAAACTTTCTTTTATAAAATTTAAAGCTTGTATAGAGACCTATCAAAATTATATTATTGGTAAAAGCTAGTTTCAACAGTTGTCAAAATATAGCTAAAAAACTGAAAAAATCGTCCGGAATAACCCCGGTATACGGTACTAAAATATCTAACCAATTATTGTGTCTGAGTTTAGCGAACCGACTATATGTGTAATAGCCAACTAAATGAATGAGAAATACGGCGATACCGTGTAATTTTCAGTGTCACCACCGAAGTGGTCAAGTCAGTACTTTTTAAGTTATTTACGAGTGAAAATGTTTATTGTTTAACAAAAAAAAACACGTTTTCAGATGGTTGCAAATAACTCAAAAAGTAAGTATTTGATCGAAAAAAATATTCTTTAGAGGATGGGTACGTATTTTCGGCTGCAATGCTATTCAAATGGGGATTCATTTTTTTCGAATCCTGAGAAAACTAATAAATATTTACGTATTTTTTATGGGAAATAAGCCACAATTTTACTAAAAAATGAATTTATTAACGTTTCGAAGCCCAAATCGGGTTTCGTTGTCAAAATACAAAATACTATTAAAATAAAACAAACATGTTGTTGCTAAGTAAAAAAATTCTTCTAATAATTTATTTAATCTGACTCATTTATATTGGCAATTCAGACGTATATTATACATTTTAAAGTAGAAGACTTTAAAATGATATCGCCAATATTTATGAGTTGCGTTCCTGGGACGACTTTACTAAAAGATAGTTCATTCGATTACATGAAATCAATCCCGTTGCCAATTATTAATGCCAGCATCTTATATGTGAAATAGTTGCGCTTGAGAGTATTTTAAGCGCTTATACCTCTTTCAATATTTTCAGACCATTCCTCCTCAATTCCAACGATACTGTAATCTTAGAAGATCTGTATTAGCGAGCCAATCTCCTAGTTGACATTCCAACCTGGTTCTTGCTCTTCTCACCAATCTCTCTGACCTCTGTGCAGTAAATGGTGGTCTTCTACTTTTTGGTAGATTCAGACATGGTATTCCCTGCTCGCACTCCGTTGTTGTTATATAAATCAGGGGTCACCAATTAGCAAACCGCGGTCCGCATCCGGACCGTGAGCTACTTTTGTGCGGACCGTCATTAAATTCAGAATATAGCGTTTGGCAATTTTGAAAATATTTGGCCATGAAATTGTATATTATATTTGACTCAACTTATGTGTGCGAAGCCGCTTTATCAAGAATGCACTTTATTAAAAATCGGTACAGATCTCAGCTAACAGATGAATATCTCAACTCGCCAATGAGAATCAGTTGCACCAAACTCAGTCTAAACTTCAGACAGGTTGTACATTATAAAAAATGTCATTTTTCTCACTGATAAATTTGTAAAGAATGACAATATTCAGATTCGTTTTTTTTTATGGATTCCTGTTCAAAAATCCCCTTAAACAAATCAGAAGGGGCCCGGGATGCCGGACAAAACAATATTTTTATACAAATTCAAAATTACCTTTTAGCCCCGAAAATTGTATTTTAAAAAATTGTTTCTTGTCATTTTTTTCAAGAATTGATGGTTTTCGAGTTATAAGCGATTTAAAATCTGAAAAATGTGAAAAAACTTACGCATTTTCGAGGTTTGAAAACTCATATGTAAATTATTAGTTTTCAGGTTGCTAAGTGCCTAAATTGAAATTTATAAATTAAATTTTTAAGATTCTAACGAGTAATCGGGACTTACTTCAATATAGACCGTTGTTTTTTAATTGATAATTATGCGAATCAGCGAATCCACTCGACTTTAAAGTCGCCGCACATCGAAATTGATGGTGCGTTTCTGTCGCACTTATTATACATATTGTACGTACTTATGCAAAAAATGACCAACAAATACTTCACATTTATTAAAATTTTATAATTTATTCTTAACATATTTTTTCTTAATGATTTATTTATTTATTCAATTAATTATTGCCAATGTGCTAATTAAATACGCCAATAAAAACATACGGTCGAAATTGAAATAACCCCCGATAACTCATCAGAATCTTGAAATTGAATGTTTAAACTGAAATTTAGGCACTTGGCAAAAATAATAATGTACACATGAATTTTCAAGCTTCGAAAATACTTATTGTCGCATTTTTCAGTTTATAAATCGCTTAAAACTTGAAATCTATCAAGTTTTGAGAAAAATGACAGAAACTCTTTTTCGTTTAAGATGACCCAAAAATGCTAACATATTTTCGGGAGCAAAAAAGGTGATGTTTTGGATTTATTAAAAAACCGGTAATAGTATATTACTTTATGAGGCGGAGAAGCATGACTTTTCTTGACGCGCCCGATATTACGCGCCGAACGAAGTGAGGCGCGTAATAGAGGGCAAGTCAAGAAAAGTCGCTTCTTTGCCGAATAAAGTATACTATTTTTTCTTCAAACGTAACAAAATCTAGAATGCCTCAAACGACATGGGGGCTGGAAATCAAGCACGGTTGCCGAAGGATATATAGAGGATTCAATAAGAAATAAGAACGATAATGCTCAAAAAAATTTTAAACCCTCATGATTCGCCAACATCGGGAATGATTGCTAAAAGTTGTGCTCGACTATCAGTATCATCAACAATTACCAATGCGTATCAAGAGTCGGGAACATTTTTGCACGGTTTTAATTTTGAAAATGCCTCATTAACTAATTGTACTTTTAATATTACTATAAATAAAAATGATGTTTAATTGTTGTTAATGACATTTGTATTGTTGCTTTGTGACATGTTTCATATTGTTGCCATGACAACATTTTTCCCTCCGCCGTAAAGAAATGGGAAAAAAAACTGTTGCCGGCGGAGACATCAAACTTTGACAGGATCAAGTTAGATAAGTAATGTCATCATTATTTGACGTTTGAAGAAAAAAACAATTTCCGCCTAAAAATTTCGCACTGCACCCTTCTGATTTGTTTACCGAATTGTAACATCCAGACAGGTAGTGTTAACTCAGGACCCCCGAAGTGTCATAGGTTGTCGAAACGGACCCTCAGGAAATATAATTGGTGACCCCTGAATAAATGATTCTGCGTGAAATAGTCCTTGGGCCCACATATAAAATTATTATTTATGACCACACCGTCGAGACTTTTGTACTTGTTATTTGGGTGGAGTCGGACAAATTTGGAACTTGGCGCATTATGGTAGTGGGGCGTTTGTCTGTCAAGCTGTCACAAAGTTGTCAATTTTATGCAAGAAAAAAATTCATAACCACATTGGTCATTTTATTTTAACCCTTGGTTTTTATCATATAAACAGCGAAAACAATTTTGTCGGACAAAAATATTGGGTCATATGACGCGTCGGACATGATAAATACGTAAAATTAATGAAAATAATAAATTTATTACCACATGGCTAATTTTCACAGAATCTACCATAAAACCTTTTTACAATAATGTGGTAACATTGCCGGACAATTTTCATGGGGCTTATGCGTAGTTGGATGCGCCGAAAATGTCAATTTGTTGGGATTTTTTTATTTACAGCCATTTTTCCGACAAAAATAGGAGGTTATAAGTAATTATATTCTTAATAAAAAAATCTAAGTGTCCGACAAAAATATTGGGGTAGATCGAAAGTCGGACAAAAAATTTAATTTTTATTAGTAAACTACACTTTTAAACTATGCTGGGTTCGTGCATTCCTTATCTTCACAACCATTTTTCCGACAAAACTAAGTAGTAGGTTACAAGTAATTATATTCTTAAACAAAAAATGTAATTGTCTGACAAAAATGTTGGGGCAAACGAACAGAAACCTTAATTCTTTTAGGTTATCGACGTCCTTAAGAGGAGGCATTGTCAAAAAAACATTAAAACAGTTTTTCTCGGTTACTTTTGAATCGATTTAGCTGAAAATTGGTACACACACTAAGTACAACATTTAAAAGGGCGTGACGTAGAGTGGTACCCAAAATTTTCCAAAATATTTTCTAAGTGGGAAAATTTTGGAAAAATTTTGATCTGAAAATTTGTGTACATACTCCTTGAACAATAGCAAACACCGTTCTGTAGTTTTTTCTCGAATTTTCAAAAAAAAAAATCCGACAAGAGGGAAATTTTCGGAAATTTTTTTGAAAATTTTGGACCCATTATTTTTGTCCGACAAGTAATCCAATATGCATTACACATGTAAAAAAACAGTATAAAATAAAAATTATATCTGTGGTAATAAATATAAAAACTCCAGGAAATTGACATCTTCGGCGCATCCGACTGCGCATATGCCCCGTGAAAATTGTCTGACAAGGTTACCACCTTATTTTAAAAAGGTTTTATGGTAGATACCGTTAAAATTAGCCATGTGGTAATAAATTTATTATTTTCATAAATTTGACATATTTAGCGTGTCCGACGCGTCATATAGCTCATTACTTTTGTCCGACAAAATTGTTTTTGCTTTTAATATGATAAAAACCATTGATTAAAATAAAATGACCAATGTGGTTATAAATTTTTTTCTTGCATAAAATTGACAACTTCGTGACAGATTGACAGACAAACGCCCCACTACCATAATGCACCAAGCTTCAAATTTGTCCGACTCCACCCAAATAACAAGTACAAAAAGTTTCGACGGTGTGGTCATAAATAATAATTTTATATGTGGGCCCAAGGGCTAAAATGTTTTCATTCTGGAATATTCGACAGATTTCAGCTTTGGTTACCCGCCCAACCAACTTGTAGCTGCTTTCTTCTTCTTCTTCTTCTTCTTTTAGCATGATCGATCATACTAGTAGGGTACTGCCTGTTTATTGCCATCAAGTCTTCCCCGGACATAGAAGTCCAGAATTCTCGCCTTCGTTTTGGTGGTCTACCCTGTGGTCTTTTACCTACTGGGTTATTCGTTTTTGCCCTTTTAACGAGTCTGCTCTCCTCCATTCTGTTTATATGTTACTAAAAGCTACTTTTTCGTATTTCTTATTTATACGATATTTTAAAGCGAAAATTTCAAAATAAATAAATTTCAACTGACAGTAGATGAAGTAAAAACTTTTTTCCAAAGGCAACTTGGAATTGTTTTGTTTTTTTTTAATTAAAGCCAATAAAATTTGTGCCACAACTTTTAGGACATACGTTATATCGTTTTCTTTTAGTCAACCCACACTGATACACTACGGCTGATTTCATGTAGACAAGGCGAAAACGGCGGGTTCGAAGGGAATAATATTCCCATGATCTTTTTTTGCATAATCACATTCGTGAGACATCCCAGAATAAGGTTCAAGAAGTCGCCCACGTGAAAAGTGGGCCAATTTTTTTACCAATTTTTTTTAATCAAATTGCAAGAATCAATATTTTTGGCCCGAACAATTTTTTCTTTAATTTTTTGGACCATTCTGGACAAAAAAAGTCTCTTATAATTTTTCTCTAAAGTTGATCGTTTTCGACTTATAAGCAATTTAAAATTGAAAAAAACGAAAAATGGCGATTTTCAAGGCTTAATAACTCGGTTAAAAGTTATTATTACGAAAGTCAATATATGACTAAATTAAAGTTTAAAGCCCCCCCTACAAGATCCTGAAGAAATTTTTGTCATTATTTTATTAATAAGCTGTTATTTTTAAGTAATAATAATAAGCGCCATGCACGTGTGCGGGGCTGTAAATGCTGAGTGCGAGAGAGAAGCCATTCCAGCAGTCCAATTGTGCATCTTATTCGCACTCACATTTACAGCAGCGTCAATACGATGTAACCACTCATTGTTATTAATTAAAAATAACAGTTTAGTAGTAAATTAATGACACTGATTTCTTCAGGATCATGTAACGGAGACTTTAAACTTTGATTTAGTCACTTTCTGACTTTCAAAATAATAATTTTTGACCGAGTTATTAAGTCTTAAAAATTGCCATTTTCGCGTTTTTCAAATTTTAACTTCCTTATAACTCGAAAAAGATCAACTTTAGAGAAAAATTATAAGAGACCTTTTTTGTCCAGAATGGTCCAGAAAACCTAAAAAAGTCCGGCCCAAAAATATTGATTTTTGCAATTTGATTAAAAAAAATTGGCCCACTTTTCTCGTGGGCGACTTCTTGAATCTTATTCTGGGATGTGTCACGAATGTGATTATGCAAAAATATCTCATGGGAATATTTTGCCCAACGAACCCGCCGTTTCCGCCTTGTCTAATGGCGAAGATTAAATATAAAGTCTAAGATAGGATATAAGGTCTTCGGCATCGATCTGTTTAACGGATAAAAATTGTTAGATATGTAATTTAGTATGTTAACAATTATAAAAAAAAACAAGAAATGCCCGATGTAATTTTGTTATGATTATAATTGATTAATAATTCAAAAACTACTTAAAAAAGTTTTTTCGGCCAGGGCAGTTATTATTTTTAATTTTTTGGATCATTCTAAACAAAAAACATCTTATGTAATTTTTCTTTTAAGTTGATCGTTTTCAAGTTATAAACAATTTAAAACTGAAAAAAGAACTGAAAAATAATTTTACGGGGACTTTCCCATTGATTTTGTTAAAAATAATTCTTTATGATACAGTTCGTGAAGTATGCTTTTTGCAAACGCACGCGATGTTTAGAGCACGAGCAATAGGAGAGCGAGTGCTATACATCGCGTAAGTTCGCAAAAAGTACTTCACGCACAGTTTCATACAATATTTTATCTACGATAAACAAATAAAAAACTGTAACTCTTCGTCACTGGAATTCATTTCTATTCTACAATTTTTAGAACTTTGACATTTAAAAATTCTAACTTCTTTCAAACCACAAAACTGTCAAAACTTTTGTTGTAATTTATTGCTCTCATGTCATCACCATGACAACTCGAAAATTGAGGATATTTGATTATATGAAAGTATGCCAAAAACAGTGCGAAAAAGTAAATCTCATTTAAAATACATTGTTACTTCACACACACTTTAAATCCTTCACGCACTACTGTCTATAATGACAGTTTTCACAAACTAAAAACTTATACATAATATGAGATAGAGTAGATAAATATCATTTTTAAAACTACGAATTCAAGTTCAAACCTTATTCTATGTCATACTTATCAGTTTTTGATAAGTATTTTGTTATTGTTGGCTTTTACCTTTCTCTTTGTGAAGACAGAGAAATCAACTCAACCACCCACATGCTTGTGGTATAGTCATATGGTGCCTTGAGGTATACCCTTTAAATTTCACCCATCGCTAGGGTTTAATAAATAATATGCCAATGTAAGACATTTGGTCGGCATTTTAAGGGTTTTAACCCATGTATTTTTGGTGGCTTAGCATGTAGATGTAGAGCTTGCTTAGAACACTGATGATGCTCTCTTTAGAGCGAAAACGTTCTGTATTTTAATGTAGCCCTTTATTGGGCTTTTCAAACTAGTATACCTTTTACACAGAAGATCTTTTTCTTCAATTTTTGTAATTAATGGATTAATTTTACAGGACAATTTTTCCTTATGGATTTTAAGTATTTTGGACTAATTTAATTTTAAAACATTGTTTTTTAGTTGTCAATTCAGCCCTATCGCCCGCCTTCCTATAAGAAATCTTCCTAATTAACAATTAAAACATGTATTTTAGAATAAAACATGTCCAAAATTCTTATCGGGCCCTGATAGCAGAATGTTTGAACTTGAATTAAGGTACTTCGTAATTTTAAAAATGATATTGTTTACTTATGTTTCTGAGCCTTCCAAATCGTCATCTTTTGTTCTTTTACCAGTTTTAAATTGTTTATTTATAACTCAAAAACGATCAACTTAAGAGAAAAATTACATAAGCCTTTTTTTGTTTAGGATGATCCCCAAAATCCAAAATAACATCTGCTCTGACAGACAAAACTTTTTTAAATTCATAAAAAATCATGTTTTAATTATTAATTAATTCTTGTTATTTTATAATTGTTAACATACTAAATTACATGTCCACTAATATCGGTGCCGATCGACCCTATAGCGGATCCTCTATTAATATTATTGATCTAAATCCTTGAATCCTTATGAATCCCAAATCCTGGAATTTTGGATATTTGGTTTATTGACGTATCCGACTATCAATAATTATTTTCCCGCATATTTGAATGGTATGGCCATAACTTGATGGCCATTTACGTTATACATACGATGTTAAACATTTATTCCTTTTAGGGCCGGTCTTTTCACCTTCGGATAAGTGATTATCGGGAAGTTTATGACAGATTATATACTAATCTGTCAGATAAACTTCCCAATAACTAGTTATCCGAAACTGAAAAGACGGGACTTACACAGGTATAGGGGAGAATGAGGGAATGGGAGCCATCGGGTAATGAGAGCCACCCAGTTTTATTTAAATTACGAGCTTTTAAATACTTGCTGACACTGGCGACACGTTACCGACAATGCAGAGAAGCAGCGACATCGTTGCAGATGTTTATTCAGTGTTGTTTGATTCTTGTGTGAGTGTGAGCATAGTAGACTTTTTGCAGTAATCGTAATAATACACGTGGTTTACAAAATTCACGGTAAGTTGGTCCCAATATGTTTTTCTTAAAAACATTTTATGCAAACTAAACTTTACTACCTAAAGAATAACTGCATATGATTTGTTTTTTTAATCACCTGGTTTTGGTAATTTTTTCATAGGTTAAAATTTTCTAAACAAAACGGGTAATGGGAACCATTAGGCGTTTAGTGGCTCCCATTACCCCATTAGTGACTCCGATTGCCCGATAACCTTCAAAATATATTTTTTTTTGCAGATTCCGAGAAGTCGAAAGGCAGACTGTAAAGGGTTCGTGGAGTTTAGAAAATTTACCAAGATATTCTTAACAAATCTTCACCGTTACCAGAAACACATACTGCAAAGAAAAGGGCGAGAGCGAAACAACATTCTGCAATTCTTACAGTAACACCAATGAAAAGAGTATTGGAAGAAAAAAAACAAAAGAAGCAGGATAAAAAAGAAAAACAATTAAAGACTGAAAAAAACAAAAGTAAAAACACAAACGATAAAAACAAAAGTAAAAACACAAACAAGAAAGCCAAAAAACCCACAAATAAAACTGATAAACGATCAAGGGTAAAACGTCAAGTTTTTGAAGACTCATCGGATGAAGAAAATGTCAGTGATAAAGACCTTTGTGATGATAACTCGGATAATGAAGATGAAACAGATTTATGTTTTATCTATTATGATTCTGGGAAAAGTGGCAGAACTGTGGTATCGCTGTACAGCTTGTGGTCGGGGAATGACACAGCTAAAGATTATCGCTGTGACTTTTGTTTAAACAAAATGTGTTGAAAACAATTTATTACTATTTTTGTTATGAAAATTAAAAATTACAGATAAACCTTAAAATAAATTGTGGTTCCTATTACGAACACTATTTTTAGTAATTTCATAATAACTTTAACATAACTAAATAAATTGACGCAATAATAATAGCGAAGGATAATTAACATTTTAAACTAGCTCTTAACCTGGACCGATTTTTTATATAACCTAAAATTTGTTTTTTATAACAAGTGGTTCCCATTCCCCCATTCTCCCCTACTGTTCTTCCTTTCCACCAATATTTATTTTAAAAATTGGTGGTACATACTAGATTGGACATTGGTTAGATTTTGTGCATATTTTATGTTAGTAATCGCGTTTGTTTTTTGTTCTAAATACTGTTTCTGCTTTTTTTATTTTTATTTATTGTACTTATTCAAGGTATTTTTGGGTATTTAGACATTACTTTTTAAATTTGCTACTTACTTTTTTAACTGCAAGTTTTTTTATAGGTAGAAAGAAATCAGAGAAAAGCGACCTTCTCACAAAAATCCTGCCTACACTAGCGATGCCTTTCATCGTGCAAACGCTGTTTCTCCCAGTAATGCTGTTTTTCCTGAAACTAACCATGATAAATAGCATGTTCCTGGGAAAACTTGGCATCTTCCTCTGGTTCATGAACTACTTGTTTAACAGACAGAATCCAGAAGGTGCTCTCCATAGTCATGCCATCAACATCAATCACGGGAGACATCCTGACAATGAAGGAATGTACTCAAATGATCCGATTATGAAAACGTCAAACCAGAATAGTTATCAGAATGTTAAACGAAAAAAGAGAAAGAAATAAGGAGGATGCATTAATTAATGGGATATTAAATTTATTCTAGTCATAGTCATAACATATTTGTTATTAATGTATTTTTTAAAACTTTCACAGTATTATTTTGCTGTTGATATCGATAGTTCTTTAATAAATTTGTTTTTTGTTGTTTATTATTGAATTATGCATTTACTGTTTACTTTTACATCATGTTAATATCATATCAAACAAAAAAAAAAGAATGTGTGTGTACTTTGTACGCACGTAAGAAGTTATACTTCTATTATATTATTTCAACCGAATTGATATATTCTACTTTAAACCGTTTATTTATATTTTATTTAAATATTAAACTAACTTTAATACTTACTACTTTCCAAAAATGTTTATTAAAACAACACCAAAAATTAAAAAAAAAATAAAAAAATGCCACAAGGAAATGATTTCTGAATAATAATAATTGTTGGCAAAAATTTTAACAAAATACGCATTCTCTGAAAATAAATATATAAGAAATATATTTACCATCATAAAATGTATAAAAAAAATAAAAACTTGCATTGGGATTCGAACCCGCGCATTTTAGGGCCCCTTAGATTTGTAATCGAAGCCTCTACTCATTTACCCAATTACACATATCTGTCATGTGGGAAGATGGGGCAACTGAACGTTTTACTGCTTGCCAGTTCTGAATTTAATAAAATTAGTTAGAATTTTGTGGAATTAAAATACAACAAAACATAGAGTAAGAAAACAAAATATTAGATGAGATTGGTAGAAATTTTGTTGGTAAGCAAATTATGTAAATCAAAGCATTATCTACTAGGTAGGTACATTTTCCAAATAGGTAAGTACCTATGAAAATTTTTACTTCACAATACTGAAACATTTACATGTTGCTTTTAAAAACTATATAAAAAGTCACTACAATTATAAACTCGTTTTTGCCTGTGTCCTCACAACAATAAAAACTAATATACAGAACATTTGTTTACCCATTGACGTAATAATAAAATAACCGACATATTGAACAATTGTTGACAGGTCATTGTAATTACCCAATCAGAGCACATATTATAACGTTTCAGCTGCGCCCAGGACTATGACTTTTGATGAATTATACATTTACTCACAACGCGCATAAAGAAGTATAACTTCAAAAAGGAGGCGGTACCTACTTATGATAGGAAATTACATAAAATATAATGACATAATGATGAGAGGTTTGGCAAAGGATGACGGGAATACGGCAAGATGCTGTTAACAATTGAATAATTGTTGTAACACAATTGTACCCGAAAATAGATAGATAGATATTTACTGAAGTCTCCAAAGTAAAAAAGAGCCGATAGGAGAGTCTCAATATTAATAAACATCAATGGGAATATCTTAAGAGTAAATGTGAAGATGTATGGACACAAAATTGTATACAACGAAGTGCCTACCTGACCATCAAAACAACACCTGACAATAAAAATAATATCGCAGTAGACAACTATTATATACCATTGAACATGTGGATGCCTTCACGTATCTTATATGGAAATCAATAATTAGAAGAATTCCGTAAGTAGCGAAATGAATGCACGTATTTCCAGTGGGAATCGTACATACTATGCTAATAAAAGATTGATGACATCTACATAAATTATTATGCAAAAGAGATAAAATGACTATCTACAGAACATTAATTAGACCCGTAATAAGCTATGGTTATGAGACCTAGGTAATGACAAAATAGAGAAAGAAAAAGTATACGGCCCGGTGCAAGAGGAAGATAGCACATAAAATGTCTGGAGAAACGACGAAATTAATGAATTAGGAAGGGTACGATATTGTAAGATTTCTGGAAAGGCAAAGACTGTCATGACTGGATATGACTGGGACATGACTGGGATATGGCTTGTCCAGAGACAGGAAGATATAAAAACAGCAAAGAAAATGTGACAATGGAGACAAAAAACCGATAGGAAGGCGATAAAAGAAAGGTCCGGAAAAACCATAGTACTTAACAGCTCTACTAACGGCTAACGGCGAGTAGATGAAAAACTACAAGAAATAGTGTCTATTGTCAAATATGTTTACTAAACATGTTTTCTAGAAATCTGCTTGTAGCAAAATTTTCATAAGTAAGTACAATTAAAATACTTCTTTGATTACACCCTACTACAAATTTCACATTCATATGGTTTCTCTCCTGTGTATGTTCTTAAATGTTACCATTATCCATTGCCATTTACATTGACGTTAAAAATACTTGAAAAATACATCCCGCAATAATATACAAAATACAATTTAATTACTCTAAGAAACATAAGACAGAACAGATTGAACTTCGGACAGCTTCGAAAGTTTAAACAAGTACCTATGTGAAAAAAGAAATCGGAACGATCATATAGAGTATACTAACAATCAGGCCCGGCCTAGGGATTTTGCCGCCCTGGGCAAGATCGGCGACCGCCCGCCCCCCTCGCTTGGTAGACCAAAAAACTCAAAAATTTCACCATGGCTCTTAATTTGCTGAAATCTATTACTTAATGCATTAACGGTTGTGTCTATAATTTTTAAATAGAAGTCAACTTAATATCTTGTCTCTGGATCTAGCTACATACTTTCACCTTCAGGCTCATGACCAAATTATCTTTTCACTTTCCTCTTTTTTGCTATTACAGTGCCTCCGACTTTCGGGTTCTCAATTTCTAACTTTGATGATAGTTCCAACAAATATATACTCTGAGCTATATATTCTTTGATAGCTCCTTTGCGTCTGTGAAATAGCCCTGGAATTTTAAATCACTTCTGAGATACTTAAAATGGATTTCCGTTTTTTTAATAAACTGACAGCTTGATACACTCCCAAATCAATACTCTGCAGTGATTTGCTGACTACGTTGATGTGAAGTAAAATATCATGTCATATTACCACAGAGTAAAGAAAAGTAAAATCACGGATTTGATTTGCCAAACAGCTTTCAGGCCGCCGCCAAGGTGTTAGACGCCCGTGTGCAACTTAATTTTTGCCGCACCCCTTCCAACACTTTAGAAATATATACGTACTAGTACCTATTTAAAGAAATGTGCAGAAGATGCATACGTAACAATAATCATCTGTAAATAGGTAAATACTTGAACATATTTTATTATAATATCCATGATCCAAGGTCCATTATAGGTGTCTCAATATCCTAATTTAAACGTTCATTTAATTAAAATAAACCGTAAATATACAACATAAATACATCAAGTGAAGATTTTATGTCAAATTTGTGGACTTTGAAGGATTTTGATAACCACGTTTATTTTACTTACTTAAAATATCTTGCCACACCACAACAGAACATATGAATTTGAATTTCCAAATTTTATTTTTAACGGATTTTGCTGAAGTTCTTGTATTCATATCCGTTTTGTTATTATTTTGCAATGTTTCTAAGGCATCATAATATATTTCACTTATAGTCGGTTCGTTAAACTCAGACACAACTGGCTAGTGATTTTAGTAAGTAATTTTGCCAATTTGGTAAAATTGGCAAAACAGTAATTACTAAATAATTAATAATTACTAAATAGTTAGTAATTTTGCCAATTTTGGCAAGATTGGCAAAAAAACAAAAAAATTACGTACTAAAATCACTAGCCAGTTGTGTCTGAGTTTAGCGGACCGACTATATCTGGGTTTTTAACGGTGCGGTTGCATCTATCCCATTCTCCCATCACGTGTTCGACAATGCTTCAATGTCAACTTTAGAAGGTGCTTTAATAAAATGTTCCATCGAATATTCGAAGAAAAAAAAAATACATATAATTCCTGTAAAGTAGGTACTAAAAAATTCCACCGACTCAAAACTTATTTTTATTACGGCATCATTCGCCGCCAGATTTAAACTATGCGTAGAACAGAAAAAAAAAACTATAAATGATAAATGAAACGAATTTTAGTATTATCAGGTAATAATAATAATTATTGTTTGGATTATTAGAGTTTAGAATTAGAATCATTTGTATCATTACTATTTAATTATTTGAATTTGTTTTCGTTTAAAAAAAAGTATTATCATCAGTGGCCTGCTTTTGGCCGCCCCTATTGTTGGCCGCCCGTGTGCGATGCACAATTTGCACACATGGTAGCAGCGGCCCTGACAGCTTGCCTCATGAGCAACCATTTTATCGTTGTTTGTATTGACAGTAATTTTTACAATAGCATCGTCGTAGATGTCTTCAATTTGGTATCTGATGGGAGTAATTGCATCAATTCTACTTTCCCATCTAGTTTCGGACAAAGGTTTCAATGTTAGGCTAGAAATATAATTTTTCAGTATATAACCCAACGATAAATTAATGCTGAGAAAAAGTTGTAAATTTTGTCACTAAGGAAAAGAAATAAACTGCAAACTGTGAGGCTTTAGCAGCATCGTTCACGACTAAGAGTGTGACAAAAAATGGATTCATTTTTAAACTTCTGTTTTCAACTATCTATTTCTTCCCTCTCGTGTTTGCCCCATTATCATACTCTTGTCCTCTCATATCCTCCGAAGGTATTCCCAGTTCAATTTTAACACTTTGTGAACAGGAACCTATATCGACAAAACGTACGACAATATATAGTCATCTGTTCCACCCCAGAAATATTATAATATGTACAATCTAAAATTATCCTATAATACTTTGCTGATTTCAAAAAGTTAAAAAATTTATTTTTGATTTGGTCATGGAGGAGCTGAATAATTTAGTTTTGAATAGGTTTTTCCAAGTAGTGATGCTGATTGTTTCTACATTCGTTCTTCTCCTAATGTGCTCTTGTAAAACAGAATCAAATTTTCCAAAAAACCTCAACAAGCTTTAAAAAATTACCATTGTTGTGATGAAAAAGTTTATCAGAATCGCTCCTCACTGGAAGACACTGTTGTGCTACGAACTGTATTATTGATATAAGTCGTTCTATTACATTTTTCCAATGACGAGTTTCTGAATTTAAAACTTTTTGTGTTTCTGAGTTTATAGTCGAGGAAATGAAGCATTTTGGCTAGCAATTTTTTCGTCCAGCATGGATTTACTTGAAATTTTCACAGAAGGTAGGGAATAGTCCAAGGATCATTTTCTATATCATGCCGCTGTACGCTAAAACCTTGGGGTGGTTGCCACCCCATCTCGCGGGTGGGAATTTTTTATTACATTTTAAACATGTAAAACTAATATTTTTCGAGTTATTCGCGCTTGAAAATAACAGCTTTTCGTCGAAAAAATCGACATTTATACAGGGTTTTTTGAGAATACCTCGAAAAATATGCATTTAATCAAAAAAACTGCAGATATCAAAATTGTATCCTTTAGTAACACAAACTAAATTATTTTTTTATAATATCCTTAAAACCAAGACATTGTATATTTGCATTGTTAATACACCCAAGAAGTTTGACCTGGTTAAAAGACCTAATTTTAGAAAAATTGGAGTTTAAAGAAAAATTTATTTTTTGCAATTTCGTATTTTTCACCTTTTACTTCCAAATATCTCCGAAAATACTGGAGTTGCGAAAAAAATGGTGGATTACTAAATTGTACCTTTTTTAATAACTAAAATTGTATTGTGCATAGATTTTCTTAACAGTGAACAGTTAGCGAGATATAGCTGTTTAAAACCTCTATTTACGAGCAAACACCCCCTTATTCAAGCCCTTTAAACCCACCTTAATTAAAAAGTAAGGGATCTAACGGAATTTGATTAAACAGTCTTATAGTACTTCAAATATCCTACAAAATCATTTTTGGAAAAACTTTTTATAGCCAAAAATGAAGGAGCTATGTTTATAAAACGAATTTTTTTTACGAAATAATACCACAGAACTGGTTCGTATACTGAAAGATGACTTAAAAACTATTTGTATTTGTACCTCTACATATTTGTAAATTCGTATTTTTGTGCAAATAAATGCTCTTGTAATTCTTTAATTCTACTTTTTTTTCTGTATAGATCTATTAAATTATCTACTTATAAAAATTATAATGTTCTTAAGGGTGGTTTTGAAGGGTTGAAATATTATGATATTATATCCTAAAGCATGAACCAATCATTTTTAGCCAATCAAAACAAAATTTTACCCATGTTAAAGTTTACTACAATGTTTTTATATAATTTTTGACAATAAGGTGTAGTTTACACCCCTAAAAATAATCGACGCCCTTGAGCATGTTATAGAATATGAAGTACAGGGTGAGATGATCCTAATCCCAAATTTTTATGTAAATCTATGCAAGACGAAATTATTCTTTTAGGATAAGTAATTTTTTATATATAGCTCCAACAAGGGAGGTTTTAAGGGTTGAAATACTATGATAGTATATCTTAAAGCATAAAACAATCATTATGTAACTAATAAGAACCAAATGTTAACAACATTAAAGTTTAAAATGTTGTTTTATAAATTTTTACAAGTAGTTTTTTAGGGGTAGTTTTCACCCTTAAAAAACCAAAAGCGTACAACGGCTCACTATAGAAAATTATCTAGAGGGTTAAATGAGCTTAATCCCAAATTTTTGTACAAATCGATGCTGGACTGAAAAATTGCGAGGTTTTGCCATTTTTTCAGTTTCATTTCACTATTATGGTTTTCGACTGGCCTCAACTATTATGGTTTTCTGCAATTCTTGTTCAATTGCTAGTTCTACTCACTGTCGCTGTGACTGTAGATGAGCTGAATACTTAGCGTTGAGAGACAAAGCTTCAGCAATGTGTTTCCAATTATTAGAGAGTTATCAAGTAACCCTAGGAGAATACGGTAACGCTATTTTACTGTATACTTTACATGTTATTTATAACGTTACCGTATTCTCATAGAGTTACTTGATAACTCTCTATTGTATCCACTTTCAGCTTTCAGTAAATTTAATTTTGACATTGGAACATATTTTACAGAAAAACCAATACACAGAATTATTTGTCTTAGAACAAATTAACCACTTTCTCTCAACAGTTTCATCATTGCACATTTTGTAACTGTATTAGTTAGTTGTAAATCTACGTTCTGAATTATTCTTCAGGCACAGCTGAGCCTATGCACCGGATAATTTTGGCGGGGGCCTCTTGTTACCAAAGTTGTTTTAACAAAATCATTAATTTTATTGGGTCTCTTTTCTGGATCATAATAAATAATAACATTGTTGCCTGTGACAGTAGTAGTGTCATCAGTAGCTGACGTAGATGCTGATGATTGTCTTAGATGACTGTCGTTGTACTGACAGGGGGCGGCATCAGACGTAGCTGCTGTTGATACTAGGGATGGGAAAAACCTACCGGTTTAAACCCAAAACCGTTTTTTTTTATTTCGCAATAACCGGTTTTACCGGTTGTTTTTTTGTCCCGGTTATAACCGGTTGTTTCTTTTTAAAGTAAAAACCGGTTATTAGGTTTTTACGGTGATTAGGATTAGCTTAGGTATTATTTTGGATCCCAATCATAATTATTATTCTCAAGTAATTATTCCAAACAAAACCATAATTCAAATTTTATTTTATTTTATAAAACACAGAAGCAAACTGAAAGTGCAATCTCACATCAGCCAGAAACAATTATTAAGTTTTATTATAATATTTCCTTGAAAAGGTATTTGTAATCATAATATTTACATAAGAAGCGATCTGGTTGAATTAGACGCAAACATCATCTATTTTTTACACTTAACTCTTGACATTGAAAGTGGGTGAATGACTTTTTCTGATTACCAAAAATAATGCTCTGACTATGAATATCGAATTACTGATTACGAATACGAATCTCCAAGAATTTCGCTACGTTTTCAAAACGATACACTCATACTTACAGGAAGTATTAAATGAGTTAAAATGTACCTATTCTACAAATATACAAACGTGTTAAAAGTTATACATGTTCTTTCGATAGTATTACTAATTTTGATCATATTGATATCGAGTCGAATGGAGTACCGCAAACTAAAGTGTATTGTACATGTAACTTTGTAACCTATTGGATTAAAAAAAAATCGAAAACCGGTTTTTCCACAAACCGGTTTTTTTGGCCGGTTTTAACCGCCAGGTTAAACCGTAAGCAAAAAAACCGGTATAACCGAAAACCGATGTTTTGTCAAAAACCGCCATCCCTAGTTGATACTCCTAGGTGACTGTCGTTGGACTGGGAGGGGGCGGCAGCAGACGTGGATGCAGATGATAGACCTAGATCTGGGTGAATGTTGTCAGTCTCAAAGGGGGCGGCAGCAGCTGTATGTTCTCTAGGGCATTCAATTTAAATAACTAGTTAAATACTGTTAAGTTGACAAATAACAACCTAAGTAAAACTATGGTTACTACAATTACGTTACGACTATTGCTGGTAAATGTACTTAATTGAAAACTAATTAATTCAAAATTCATTTATGCAATATGAAAGCACAAGTGAAAAGCAAAAGAGAACGAGAAAAACATCACCAAACGAGACAGAAAGGAAATAAGTAACGCCATAGAAAGATTGTACTTACACTAAATTGTACTTACTCGGTAAATACGTAACTGCAACAACATCGTAGTTTTTTTGTACTAAACGAACTATATTCAACACCGGCTCGAAAGAAATACCGGAAATAACCGACTCTGAAATAAGAATGGACTAAATCAACTAAAAAATAATAAATATCTGAGAGAGGATAAAATAATTACGGATGAAATATAGAATTACCTACCTTTAGTCTAGAGCAGAGGTCGGCAACGTTTTTAATGTGAAGAGTGAAATACTAAATTAAAAATTCATGGCGGGCGCCAACTATTTTTTTGACCTAACAAATATATAAATATAAACGTATAAAAATATACGTTTTGAATTTCTTGTCTAAATTAACAATAGTTTAAGGGCGCATTAAAATTTATTGAAGATCGCAGTGGCGCCCGCGGGCCCCGCGTTGCCGACTTCTGGTCTAGAGAAATAAGATTTTTCTCGTGACACATCCCCCTCCAGGCTGAAACCAAATTTTTTGATTAGTATGGACATCTATAATAATAACCTATATGTTTCCTGCAGCCGATTTTGATGATATATCTACATAGTTATAAACAAATGAAGATCAAAAAACGGTAAATTTTCGCTTTTTTCGTCTATTACCAAAAAGTTAAGCATTTTAAACAAATTTGGGAGTAAGAAACTTATAAATCGTATAAAAAACTTCAATATGGCGTTCGCTGAATATGTCTATTCTTATTGGTTGCTTAGAAAATTACGAAATAAATCATAAATTTTGAGTTTTTATAAATACTCATAACTTATGTAAAAATTAACTTAGAACCTTCTTATTACACGGATTGCTGAGACTTCTGGTGCTTAAATAATTATACCCTTAATTTCAAAGCAATTGGTGAAATAGTTTAAAAGTTATTTAATTTGTTTATCCCAAACTCATGTTTTTGCAACACTATTAGTCAAAAAATTATGAGGTTACAGTAATACTTCCGACAGTTTATGAAAGAAGAACATTTATACTATTAAATTAATTTAAAAAAAAATGACAAAAAGTAATTTTAAACAGTGTAAAATTATTTTGCAAAACTATGTCGATTTTTTGCTTACTTAGAAACAACTAGAATAACTTTTTAACCGTTACCCGTAGGAAAATAATTTTTTCATATTTAGAAAGAGTGTATTTTTATACACATTTAGAAAGAAAAACAATTGTCCTAGGACAATTAGGGACGAAGTTAGCCCCTCTTTTTTTAATTCACATGTTCTTGCAAAATATTTTTGCAATATTTAGAATTATTTTTTGCCATTTATTTTTAATTAAATTAATAGTGTACATTTTCTTCTTTCATAAACTATCCAAAGTATTACTGTAACTTTATCATTTTCTGATTTATAGTGTTGCAAAAAAAATGAATTTGGGATAAACAAACTAAATAACTTTTAAACTATTTTACCAATTATTGCTTTGAAATTTAGGATATAATTTAAGCACCAAAAGTCTCAGCAATCCGTGTAATAAGAAGGTTCTAAGTTAATTTTTACATAAGTTATAAATATTTATATAAACTCAAAATTTATGATTTTTTTGCGATTTTATAAGCAACCAATAAGGATAGAGATATTCAGCGAACGCCATATTGAAGTTTTTTATACGATTTATGAGTTTCTTACTCTCAAATTTGTTTAAAATGCTTAACATTTTGGTAATAGACGAAAAAAGCGAAAATTTACCGTTTTTTGATCTTCATTTGTTTATAACTATGTATATCATCAAAATCGGCTGCAGGAAACATAAATATAGGTTATTATTATAGATGTCCATACTACTCAAAAAATTTGGTTTCGGCCTGGAGATGGTTGTGTCACCAATAGGATATTTTTTTTCCTTATTTCTCTGAACTATTTATTATCCAAATATGTATAAATTACTAACCAAAACTACAACCAACTGTCTAACAAATAAGCTTCACTTCTACCAACAAATTGAGCAGACTATATTTATACCATAGACATAGACTATAGACCACTTGCACGCCCTCAGAACACTAAATGCACCGAGTGTAACGTTCCAATTCATATGGTGTTTTGGATTTTCAAAAAGCATTTGACTCCATCGAATTATAGTACTGCTGTACTAGGAGACTCTAAAAAACGTACGTATAAATTCAAGATACACAAACGTAATTCAGAACATATTTGAAAATGCCACTATGAAAACAAAGCTGGGCGAAATCACAAAAAAAATCACATAGAAGTACAACTAGGAGTGAGACAAAATATTCTCTTTTCGCTCTACTAGAAGAATACTCCCAAAAATATTCATTCTTTCTCTAGAAGACATTTTTAAGAAATTTGAATATAACAACAAAGGTATAAACGTCGATAGATAATAATATAAAATGAACTACAGCGAAACAAAAATAATGAGCCAGGATAAGACAAATATAGCAATACAAAACCATGCCATAGAAAATGTTAACATGTATACTTGGGCCAGATCAAACTGGGAAAACTAAATAAAGATAAACTAGTACATCTTGAAAAACACCTACATTCCTATAAACTTATGTAATAAAGAGGTGAACAACACACGCATAGTACCTTCTAATAAAAAGGTGTAGGTACTCGTATAACTACACTCAACGAAAAAGGTTCGTAATATTAATAAAAATGTTAATACAGACAACAAATGCAGTACTTAAAATTTGTCCAATTCTTGGTTTTATTGAAACAACAAAGCGATGTTCATTAATTCATTATTTTCGTTAGTTGATCCAATGTATTACGTTTATCGAAATTATGTATACCATAATATCACTTTATTGATGTTACGAATACTGTTCACTGAGTCAACGAACACTATTCATTAAAACAACAACGTCGTTAATTGACCAACGAAGACTCTTCGTTGTGCCAATAACAGTGGTATTTCTCCTAACGTATACTGCTTCATGCATCCAATAAATTTCGTTTATTTCTACAATTATTTCCGTTTATTCTTACAATTAATTCCGTTCATTCCCACATTAAATACGGTTATTCTTACAAGCATTTCTTTTCATTCCTACAATCAGTTTGGTTCATTCCCACTATGAACGTATTTTATATTAATAATTACTGAATGCATTAGATCAATGTATGATATTAATTGATTAATAATAATTTTGCAAATCCCCCTTTTTTGTCCTAAACCTAATGGACTTTACACTGTGTGATTTCTCATATGGTTTCACTTATACAGTGCGCTGGAATAAGTATTACCCCCCCCTTATTACCTTATTTCTTTTTAGTACATAAGCAAAACGCTCGGACAGGTCGATTTTTAAAATAATCAAAGTATATTATAACATCAATGTTTCGAACTTTACGCGATCCCTCTTCAGGTGACAGGCACAACTTTGATTTATTAAATGGAAAAGTACATCATGTGACAGGTCATTTAAAAGCGTTTGAAATAGTGATTCCAAAGATGTATAACACTTTAATCCTTTTTGAGAGCGCAGTTGCAAAATTTCGATCGAATTCTTTTTAAACGCATTCATTTCTTTTTTGGAATCCTGAAAGAACTAATAAGTATTTTTGAAAAATTTAAACGCAGGATAAAAGATTACATTATTACCGAGGGCTGAAAGTCCCTTAGAATAAACAAAAAGTTTCTTTTGAATCGTATATTTGAAATTAAAATCATACTAAATTGTCTCTTTTCACCCCTGTGACTTATTAAAATAATCATTATAGAAGTTCTCAGGGACTTCAGACCCTCGATAATACTGTAATATTTTATTCTGCGTTTAAATTTTTCAAAAATACTAATTAGTTTTCTTAGGATTCGAAAAAAATGAATGCGATAATAAACACACGAAAATTTCCTTCCAGTACGGACTACACTTAGAAACGAAATGAAATTATTCGGCACTTCGGCAGAGGTAACAGCATTGTTTAACAAATATTTCTTTTTTAAACAATGGTAACACAGAGAATCTCGGGGTATCACGATAAGGAAAAGCCGTCATATTTCAAATGGTCAAGCAAAACATTTATTGTTTCAACAACTGTTTGTGTTTGTGTTGCATTGATTGTGGTTATTAAACGCAGTAGTAGATTGATTAATGCATTCGTTGTCACAACAATCAGTTTACATCTATGGAATAATCAAATATTACTCTATATTAACAATATTTGTACATTGTTTTAATGAAATCTGTACGTTTTCACGATAAACCAAGGTAATTGCTTATCATCTACGAAATCAAGAAAGTGTTTTACTGCCAGAATTATCATTATTTATTAAATATACGAAACTAACTTATTCGCTAAATAAATTGAGTGTTATTGATTAATGTACTCTAGTTATTTTCACAATTATTATTTAATCATTGTGACAATAACCAAATACATTCATCAATGTCTAAAATTTCGTTGAAACAAAAAATTAAATTGTTGTTACAACGGTATACTATTCAATAATAACTGTATTCAATCAATCAAATCAATATTACGAACTAAATTTTTTTGAGTGTACCAGTTTGTACCTACGGGTTAGCTTACCAAGAAATCAGCTAAAGAATCTAGAAAAAGCGCAAAGGGCAGTGGAACGAAACATGCTTGGAATATAACTCAGAAATAAGACTAGAAACACAGAGATAAGACGCAGAATGAAGATCAGGCATATCGTGGAAGAATACTTCCATATAATACGATAATAAGAGTTGGATACGGAGAATCCTAGAATGGAGACCAAGGGGGATGACAAGAATCATGGGAAGAGCTTAAAAGAGATGGCTGGATGACACAAGAGCAGTGGCAGACAAACAGTGCATTAGGTTGGTGATACAGAGAAAGATAGAGGCGGTTAGGAGATACCTACAGAGTGGATGAAAAATGGTTGACAAAGAGGAAGTAAGCCTGCATGTCCAAAACTACGCAAAAATGAAGAAAAATTACATATGAAATGAGTAGGTGACGTAAAAAACACCGATTTGTTAAACCCTAAGATTTGAGGTGCATATGTATAGCTTGTGGCAGAAAAAAAATGGAAGAGCGAAGTGTCCAACTATATTCAACGTTACATGTCTCAAGACATAAATAGTCCAGAAAGCCACTGCGCATTCGCTAGGAAAAATATTCTGATTCGGATTTTTTGCACAATCTTACTCAAAAAGGACCCCTTTTAACAAATTTGCATGTTGACAGGACCAAAAGGTGGTCAAAAATTTTTTAAACGTTTTTTGTTTTGTCCCTAAAATTATTTTTTTTTGCATGGAAAAAAGTTTTTTTAGGGTTTTTGGATCATTCCAAACAGAAAAGGTCTTTAGTGAGTTTTTTTTTTAAAAATGATAGTTTTTGACATATTATAAGCGATTAAAAATAGAAAAATTGCGAAATCGGCCATTTTTAACCCTCAAAAACTATGTGAAAAACTGAAAATTTGAATGTTGCCAAGGTAGGTAGATATTCTTTAAACATCGATTGATGAAATCCCGAAGAGTTTTTTGCAATACAATATTCAAAACTCCTTTGTCTTTTAATTGCTAATCAAGCGTGCTCGACACTATTTTCCACCGACATGCGACAGTATGGTGCAAATGAAAGGAATAAATTCGTTATTTCGTAAACCGGCGACTTTAAAAAAAAATCCCGAAACAGGTCGATTTTTATTTTTAAGTTGTGATATTGTGGCATGTATGGTATACTAGTGACGTCATCCATCTGGACGTGATGACGTAATCGATGATTTTTTTAAATGAGAATAGGGGTCGTGTGCTAGCTCATTTGAAAGGTTCTTTAATTCTCTAATCAGTAATATAAACATTTACATAATTACTTATACAGGGTGTCCAAAAAATTTTTATTAAATTAAATTATTTGACAAAAAAAGAAGTAGAAGGACACCCTGTATAAATAATTATGTAAATGTTTACATTACTGAATAGAGAATTGAAGAACCTTTCAAATGAGCTACCACACGACCCCTATTCTCATTAAAAAAAAATCATCTATTACGTCATCACGCCCAGACGGATGACGTCACTAGTATACCATATATGCCACAATATCATAACTCAAAAATAAAAATCGACCTGTTTCGGGATTTTTTCTTAAAGTCGGCGGTTTACGAAATAACGAATTTATTCCTTTCATTTGCACCATACTGTCTGGAAAATAGTGTCGCGCACGCTTGATTAGCAATTAAAAAACAAAGGAGTTTTGAATAATGTATTGCAAAAAACTCTTCGGGATTTCATCAATCAATGTTTAAAGAATATCTACCTACCTTGGCAACAGTCAAATTTTCAGTTTTTCACATAGTTTTTGAGGGTTAAAAATGGCCGATTTCGCAATTTTTCAATTTTTAATCGCTTATATGTCAAAAACTATCATTTTTAGAGAAAAGTCACTAAAGACCTTTTCTATTTGGAATGATCCAAAAAACCTAAAAAAAAACTTTTTTCCACGCAAAAAAAAAATAATTTTAGGAAAAAACAAAAAAAAAACGTTTAAAAATTTTTTGACCACCTTTTGGTCCTGGCAACATGCAAATTTGTTAAAAGGAGTCCTTTTTGAGTAAGATTGTGCAAAAAATCCGAATCAGAATATTTTTCTTAGCGGATGAGCAGTGGCTTTCTGGACTAAAAGAGTATGTTACAGTTCAAGTTGACTATCCAGTTGGAGTTGACTTTTCCTCGTTCGAGTCGACTCAAACGGCTGGTTTTAGTAAAAGTTAATTATAAATATAAAATGAAGATTTTTATTCAACATTTACTAGTAAAAGTAGACTCCAACTAGTTAAAGTATACTCTTCCCAATGCCATTTAGTAAAAGTTGATTCACACAAACAACCGATTCTAGAAATTAAATGTTACTGTATATTATGTTCAAATCGTGATATTTTTATAGTCCAGGCTGTATCGTCGCCCCTGTTAGGTAAATTATTCCAGTTCGATTTTTTTGCACAAACTTACTCAAAAAGAGGTCCTTATAACGAATCCACAGGGTGTCAGGTGGTACCGTAATCGAAAAATTGTTTAAACAATTTTTTTTTAAACAAATTCACAAAAAAATTCCCTTCGGACATTTTTTTACATCATTAATTTGGGTCACTCGGAGCAAAAGAGGTCTTTTGTGATTTTTCTGTAAAATTTATTGTTCTCGAGTTATAAGCGATTTAAAATTTGAAAAATGCGAAAATTACCATTTTCAAGGCTTAATAACTCGATTAAAAACTTATTATGAAAGTCAGAAAGTCACCAAATCAAATTTTAACGACCCCCCTACAAGGTACTGAAGAAATATTTGTCATTATTGTATTACTAAGCTGTTATTTTTAATTATTAACAATGAGTGCTAGGAGCGTATTGGGGCGGCTGTCAATGTGAGTGCGACTGAGATACACCATTGGACGGTCGGAATGGAGGATCTTACTCGCACTCACATTGACGGCCGCCTCAATAAGCTTTTAGCGCTCATTGTTAATAATTAAAAATAACAGCTTAGTAATAAAATAATGACAAAAATTTCTTCAGGATCTTTAAACTTTGATTAGGTGACTTTCTGACTTTCATAATAAGTTTTTAATCGAGTTATTAAGCCTTAAAAATGGTCATTTCGCATTTTTCAAATTTTAAATCGCGTATAACTCGAAAACTATCAATTTTAGAGAAAAATCACAAGAGACCTTTTTTACTCCGAATGACCAAAATAATCTAAAAAAATTTGTCCGGAGTGAAATACTTAGTTATTTATAAAACAGTTCGTGAAGTATGCTTTTTGCGCACGCACGCGATGTTTAGAGCACGAGCGGCCCGAGTCTATATATCGCCCAAGTGCGCAAAAAGTACTTCACGCACACTTTCATACAATATTTTATCTACCAAAAAACAAATAAAAAAAAGCTGCAACTCTTCGTCATTGGAATACATTCCTATTTTTCAATTTTTTATAACTTTGACATTTAAAAATTCAAACTTCTGTCAAACCACAAAACTGTCAAAACTTCTTTTGTAATTTATTGCTCACATGTCATCACCATGACAAGGCGAAAGTTAAGGATATTTGATTATATGAAAGTGTGCTAAAAAACAGTGCGAAAAAGTAAATCCCATTTGAAATACATTATTACTTCAGGCACACTTCAAACCCTTCAGGTACTGCTATCTATATTTACAATTTTTACACAATAACTTATACCTAATATGAGGTAGAGTAGAAAATAATTATTTTTGTGAATTTGGTTAACAAAAATTGGTTAAACAATTTTTCGACCGCGGTACCGCCTGACACTGTGTATTTGTTATAAGGATGTATTTGTTTGAGTAATTTTGTGCAAAAAAATCGAATCAGAATAATTTACCTAACGGGGGCGACGTTACAGTCTGGACTAATAAGTAGTCGAAACGGTCAAAACAAAGAGACGCACACTCATCAGAAATGCACGTGAGATTATACTCGTATAAATTGTATAATCTACTTTTACTAACAAGAGTTAGGAAGAGTCAACTTCAACTAGTAAAAGTTGATATACATTTTCCAAATCAATTTTTACTTCTCGTTTCAGTTGGAGTTGACTCGAACTAGGAAAAGTCAACTCTAACTGAGAATCAAGTAGAACTGTAACATATACATATACATATTATTGTGTTTCAATTTATCAATCAAAGATAGAATAAAAATTTTAATTTTTTTAATATAACGCGGGCACATAAATTTGATACACCCTGTATATTGATTTGTAAATATTTAATAGAAGTTAGCTTTCAACGCAAAATGGTTTCTTCTTAATGAATTTTTCCATGAAGAATATTAAAAACATTTTTGTAAATAAAAGTGAAGTGAAAGTTATTTAGGATTAGTATTTTAAACCGATTGTTTATTACGGGAAATATAGAAGCCATAGGTAATTAGTTCTTAGAAACTTAAGGTAAAGAAAGTTTGGAATTTTAAATATGTTTGTTTAATGACAGAAATATTTAGATAATTTTCGAAAAGTCATTAGTTTTGAGTAGAAGTATTGTTTGAAAGAATGAAAAAAAGAATGGGGAGAGAGAAATGTTTCTGATTGGCTTGAAAATTTGGAATGGGAAAGTTTTGTTTGAATGTTGAGATAGTTTGGGAAAGAGGAATTCATTGTGTTACGGGCATTCGAGAGGAGCAGTCAAAAGTTTTCGTGAGTAGTTCAGAAGCAAGTACTAGTGTTTTGTTTTGATAGTGAGAGTAGCTGAAAGTGGAACGAGAGACAAATCAAATCGAGAAGAAATACCTCTTTGATTCTGTAAAGTCCAAAAGAGTAAGTTACAAGAATTATCATTATTAAAATTATTTGTGACACCAAGTAAAAAAGATACTTGGGTCTCAGGAGATTATTGTTGAGAGAAAGAGAGGAGAGAGTTTTGGAGTTTATTGAACGAGTACTGGCAAAAAAGAGGCCTGGCTTGTGTTTTTGGAGAAATAGTTGCTGGTATGCTGCTGGATTTTTGCTGAGAACGGAGAGGGCTTTGATTGGTAGCCTAACATAATCAACCAGGAGGAGCTGTTTGGGTCAGGAGGAGACATCATTGTGTGTGAATCAAAAAGGTCAGTCAATAACCTATGCGATAGATTTTCTTTATAATCAGAAGTTATTTTTTTTTACGTAAAAGCATATGCATTTAAGATTCCAACATTTCAAAAATTTAATAGGAAGTATAAGTAATTTGCGAATACCAAATTTGTTTGTTTAGCTTGTTTTATTAATGGTAACAAGAACAAAGCGATAACTATTTGTTTGAATTAGATTAATTTATATGGTAAAAGTTTCTTTTGGACAGTTATGCCCACAGGATTTGATTGATACATTTACACAGCATTGCTTTTGATAATAAAGGTATTTGTATGTGTTTATTCATGATTTTTCTATTTATTTCCTTTTCCTATTGTATCCCGATAAGGATCAACTAAGAGATACTGAATCCACGAGAAATGATAAGTATAACCTAAGAGAATTTAATTAAATTTTTTTGATAAAAGGCACCCTGAGATTTTTTCTTAATATTTTTTATGTATGATTTGCGTTAATTAAATAATTGATCAAATAAGTAATAATATATCAAAATAATAAGAAGCAGATCATAACAATATATATAAAGAATGGAATGTTCTACTTCCTTCGTTTTTTGAAGACGTCGCGGCGTTGTATGGATTGATATCTTCAGGATATTTTATGATAAGTAAATTTCAAATATATGTAAATTTGGCCAATTGTTCAGATCAATAAAAAGTCAAAAATATTTTTAAAATCTATTTTAATATGTGCAGAAATTTTATATACATATTTACAATAATTTTTACAACCCTACTTTTAAATTCTAAACGCAAAAATATTCGTTGACTGTCTCGATGCATGTATCACATTTCACTTCGCAGCACCACGTAAAAGTACAGTTACATCGTCGGGTCACTTTTTTCTGCAACCTTTTCACGCGGTGTCCGCATTTCTTGCATAAATTCTTGCAGCTGTTCTTCTCTAGTCTGGTAACATTGGTTTTGTTCCTCGAACACATACGGCCTTTGGTTCCCATGTATCCTGGAAATAATAAATAATTGTAAATTTTTATATTCAAGTAGATATGTGCTTTATTGTCATTGAAAATAATTGTACAATTTTCAATGACAAAGCTTACAAAGAGGCAGAAAAAAACAATAACAAACAAATACATTTTTTTGCAGATTTAAGTTGTAAAGGGATATGATTGTATATTCTTTTTGCAGAATATAATACAGATTTCTTTACTAATTCAGTGGGCGGGATCGGTAAATAAACATCAAGGGTAGATATGGTAGAGTAGTCATTTAGATCTTCTTGGAAAGACATGTAGGTGTTTATGAATTAAGCAAACAGTTTCTAAAGTATATGTAGTAAAAATAAGGGTTAAAATCCCGTGACCTTTGAAGTAGCTTCTGCAATGTGTTGTTCTTCTGAGCCCAAACATACCCTATTGCTCTTTTTTGTAATTTCAAAATAACATCTGATTGAGCAGTTATTGTACCATAAACCGAAAGAGGAAGACCATATCGAAGATGAGACTCGAACAAAGAAGAATATGTTATTTTGGAAGATGTTAAATTGATTACACTCGAAACAGATCTTATTGCATAGCAAGCTGAGGCTAGTTGCTGACTTAACAAATCGATATCAAGTGACCATTAAGGTTGCTGTCTGAAAAAATAGCAAGAAATTTTACAGAATTAATGGTAATGATCTGTCTATTATTAACAGACAAGGGTTTATCCTTTATTGGATAATGCTATGTACTCTTTTATTTAAGTTAAAAGAGAGTAAATTCTGAGTTAGGTCAGGATTTTATTGTAATTGTAAGTAGTCAGCAGTTATAGTTGCATGAAGCCTTATTAGATTTATGAAGACTTATATTTGAATTGCTCCAAATGGTACTGGTATCATCAGTAAAAAGAAAAAGTTTTCTATCGATTTTTAAATTATTAATGTAATTAATAAATATTAATAAAGATGGCTTTACAACAAAGTGTTTAACAAGTATAGACATCTAGAATTTAGAATCGGTTCTGTTTATACTATAGTCTGTTTTTAAACCAAGATGAGTAATTCAAATTTCCCGCGCCGTAAGGCTTGTTTTTGTAATTGGTCCAACCTCAGGCAAGTTTACTCCACTGTATCAAATTTTGACACTAATGACATTTATACAATTTTGACACTATTGGCATTTCATAGGTCAATTAAGTTATATCAGCGATTTTTTGCATTTTCCGCGTTATTCGTTTAATTTTTAGATTGTTAGTCTGTTTTTATATAAAAACAGTTGTTTTAGTACCCTTTAGCGACGTATTAGTATAATATAATATATGGATTACCGTCGAAGGCAGATATGATCAACCAAAAAAGAAGATGTATTTGGTGATATTTCTAGCGACTTTCTTGGGTGTAAATCAAATCTGTCTTTTTAGTTTACTCGTCTTGGTTTAAAAACAAAGCTTGTGATATACAATTATTTATTTGATTTTGAATTTGTTTAACTAACCTAAACAAATTCTATACAGGTACAGTAGGAAAAATGAAAGAATACCCATGAACGAACATATAAAACACGCTGTATTTTCCTGTTACCGTGTCATACAAAAAATTGGCCAGCGCAAGTACATGTAATAATGATTATTACATGTACTTATTACATGTACTTACGCTGGGCAATTTTCTTTGTGACACGGTGACAGGAAAATAGAGCGTGTTTTATGTGTTCGTTCATGGGTATTCTTTCATTTTTCCGACTGTAGTGATCATCGAAAGGTAAGCGCTAAAATTAAAATATAGAAATAAGAAAAGCCATCGATTAAGGAGAAACAATGAAATACACACATGGACACAACCCAAGAGAAACTCAGCAGTGAAATCAAAATCCTAAATAAACAAAGAAAACGTATCAGAGAATATAAACACAAGTAAATAAGAAATAAGGACGGTGACTCAAGAAGTACACAAAGCAATAATTAGAAAATACATATTAGTGAAAATAAAATAAAGGAAAATCCAACAAACAATACACGAAAATAAAAAGTTAAAGGTAATTCAAAGAAAATTAAAAATTGGAAAGTGTCAAATAATCAAACTAAATAATAAACAGTGTGAAATAATAACCAACAGGACTGAGTTGTCAAAAACTGTGCAAGATTTCTATCAAGAACTATACAGCAGTAAACGTGACACCAAAATAAAGATAAAATGTAACTGAAAAAAACATATTAAATCACGGTCCTGAACTAATGCCACGCATAAGCCATAGTGAGAAAAAAGCAAGCAATGGATAAGGTGAAAGACAATAAATCACCAGATGATGGACTAGTTATCTAATCCCCCCAAGAACGGGTGCGAGACTTTGATCTTCAAAATACAAGACTTTTTAATTTATGCTTACTAGAAAAGTTGATATCGTCGAAATGGGATAAGGCTGTAACGATTCTGCTATAGAAAATTAGCCATTAGCCTGTCAAGCCCTATGTACAAACTCTCCACAAGAATCATAAAATCGAAATTGGATAAAAATTGGACCTGTACCAAATCAGAGAGCAAGCAAGATTTAGATCGAAGTTTGGCACCAACGACCACCTGCAAGCGATGAAACAAACTCATTGAAAAATCCATAGAATACAACAGACTTTTCGTTATTGCGGTTTATAGAGTTCCACAAAGCATTTGACTCGGCGACTAAAGCGTAAAACTTGTTGATAAATAAAACTTGGACACGAAATTATAATATGCAAGAACAACCAAGCAGGTGAGGTATCAAGAAGAATAGCACATGGTTGAGCAGCATATGCGGCTCCTGAAAACATATTCAAAGACGGTCATATACCGATTAATCTAAAACGGAAGTTCTTCGATCACTTTGTTCTGTCATTAATGACTTACGGTGCTGAAACGCTGTCACTACCAAAAAATAATTCTTCAAAACTAAGAATAGCAAAGAAGGATTGGGTGTTCAATGACAGGAGTAACAATAAAAGATAATATCATAAAAAAGACCTACGAATAGTGATGAGCGAGACTGGTCTTGGTCTTGCGGTCTTGGTCTTGGTCTTGCAGCAAGACCAAGACCAAGACCGCCTTTTGGTTTGCAAGACACGGTATTCAAGACCAAGACCGAGCCTTGCAAGACTACGCAAGACCAAGACCAACCTGCAAGACTCTTGCACTTTTTTGCGAAATTGTTTTTTTATTATTTAACTTTATTTTTTTAGTTCAATAATATATACTGACATTGTAATAAACCTTAATCAATATCGAATTTTTAAAATACATAATATTTTAAGCTAAAATGCAACAATTTTGATATGCTTTGATCGGTAGTAAAAGAGATTAACCCATTAACCGCCAAGCAAAGAAATACTGCAATAATATGTAATATATTTGATTAACTAGAGTAAAATAAACTTAAACATTCGTAAAAAAATTGTTTCACACTTTGATAATGGCAGGTGTCACAACAACAAAATGGTTCGTTTTCGAACCTTTGGCGGAAATGAGATATAAAAAATTGAAATACACAATTTTATTTTTTGTGAAAAGTCTCAAAACATTTAGAGTGTAAATGGACCTGGAAGTTTTGATAAACAAAAATAGTATGGTTAGAACATTGCCTACACCTTCTTTCTCAAAAACGAAGTCGAACGGCCCTCTATCTTTTTTAGAAATTATTTTAGATATTTCCAATTTACACTTTCCAATCCTGTATCTTGCACTGTGCCAGTTGCATAAATTCGACAAATCGACATATTGTCTACAACACTACACAACCTCCCTTATGTAGCTCCCTCCCCCTCCCCTACCCTAGATTATAACAATACTGAATACCAGAATACCCGTCTTTATAAAGGTACGTATCCACTACGTTCGTAATATTCGACCACTGAGGCACTGCCGCACGATTGTTGGCGCACTGTTACACGGTCCGGGAGTGCCTACCATTCACTATGTTCACAAACCTCTTGCGCTCCGCGCTCCATGCAACTGCTACCATCTACATGCATGCGCTCCTCTACATATAAACCGCCACCTATTGGACCGTTGAGGCGGAGCGCACACTGTTGCATGGTCCGAGAGCGCCAACCATCCACTATGCTCACGGACTTCTTGCGCTCCGCGCTCTCTGCAATTGCTCCAATCGATACGGGATGCGCTACCTTACATAAAAACCACCACAGATTGGAGCGTCGCGGCAGAGTGCGCACCATTGCACAGTCCGGGAGCGCCAAACGTGTCCACTATGTGGAGCAGTTGTAGGAGCTCGGAGCGCAAGCATAGTGGATACGTGTTTTTACACATAATAAAGAAATATCCCAACAAATTACTGCCTGTGCATCACCTTGAACTTATTCCTGATCAGACAGGATTATATGTCGACTTCCGCCAATTGCAATGGTTCGTTATCGAACCATTATTTTCAAACACGAGATTTGATGACTCAGATTTTTTTTTTGTATTTTTATAACAATTGGTGTACAAATAGGTTAAAACAATAATGTTTTATTTTATTTGACTACAAAAGTGTTATGCCAATAAAATTACTACAGTAAAAATAAAGTTGTGTCGAAGGATTGAAAATATCGGACATTTAGAACATATTTTTGTGATGAAAGCATGAGTTTGGAAATTAAACAAAATTAAATTTAGTTACACCTATATCTTCTAGTTGCTTAAAAAATACAAAGATTTAAAAAAAATTAACGAATTGTCAAAAAAAAATTGTACAAAATAATGGTGCGTTTTCGCACCTTTGGCGCTAAATGGGTTAAGGGGAACTGGTTTTAACATCCCTCTTCTAACTTTTCCAGCGTTATCTTATAATTTTACAACAGTAAGTACAGGGTATTTAACGTAAGCAGGTCACTCAAATATCAAAAAAAGCAATCGAATGTCAAAAAAAAGGGGAGCACAATCGAATTTAAAAAAAATGCCCCGTATTAGACTGTCGTATAAGAACACATTTTATGAAAAGAATACTGATGACGTCGTTTCTGTAGTACCCAAAAATGACATTTAAAAAGCCGTATATGTAGAAACAGAAATAAAATTATTCCTATGACAGTTCAACAGTTTCCAGTATGATTTTCCAATTTCCAGTATGATGGCAAGATTTTCCGCCATATTTGATATATATATATATATATACGGTTTAGAACGTCTTGCGGCGTTGTCCGATTCCCAAATTCCATTCCTTCCTATTTTGCCACAGGTCATCCCTGAGGTCTCGCGCGCTCATCGCTTTCCGGATGCCGGTGGTCCAATTAACTTTCGGTCTCCTTCGCTTCCGATGTTCAGGAGGTTGCCATTCCAGACATTGTTTTGAAAGTCTCTCGTCATTCATTCTGTTTACGTGTCCATACCAGATCAGTTGTCTTCTCTCTATATCTTTCATTATTGTTCCTTCTATTCCCATTCAATTTTTAATGTCTTCATTTCTGATATGTTCTCTTCTGGATATACGTAATGACCTTCTGATTGCATCCATTTCCACTACTTCAATTTTGTTTTTGTTTTTTTCTGTAAGCCTCCAAGTTTCAGCATCATATAATAAACTACTCTTAATCATAGTCTCGTAGATATTAAATTTTCTCTTATTCGATATTTGAGTACTCCAAAGAATATTTGATATCCATATTTGATTCTAATTGGAACTTATAAGCGAAAAATAATGAAATTTTTTTGAGTGATACTGGATTCTTCGAAAAATGATTTTCTTTAATTTTTCTATTTTCGAGTATCGAGTATAAAGTATCGAGCTTTGCCACACTATACACATACAGCCACCCTGTATATGCAGAATGTTTACTAAGTATGTGTAGCCAATTATTGCAACCACTAGATATATCAGTAGGGTAGCAGCACCATTTTTGGCCACTTCACCGTTAGTGGTCACCTAAACCAATAATCTAATATAATAAGGTCCGAGTTTACCGCCTTTACGGAAATCGGAAGAATTTCGACTATATTCGTTCTAACACGATGGCTCTACAATTTGCGACTTATTCTGATTTACAGGTTAGTTTCTACTTATTCTTGAAGTAGGTGACACTGTGTATTAGACCTTCTGTTAACGATATACGTAAGAAAATAGGTAAGTTTATTTAAGCTGTATTTAAGCCAAATATTAAAATTTTGTGATCAACGTATGATTTTAAGTTTTGGGTATGATTTCTTTACGATTTCATCTGTTTTTAAACTCCTTATTTTATCTCGATACATTATTAAATTGGGTGGCCACAAATGGAACACTTATTTTTGTATTCACACCATTAATGGCCATTTGCTGGCTACTATTAGAACACTTCTGACCTATTTGTGGCCACAGCAACTGTTTAATAGTGGCTACTAATGGAACAGTTAAATCCAATTTTGGTCATATGACATAATTTACTGACTATTTTAAAAACACGCGTGTTCCCATAGTAGCCAGTTATACTCTACAGGGTGTTTTACTCGCAACGGACCGTTCGTTAACAAAATGATTTAAAAATATTTTGTAATAATCAAGGTATCCCAAAATGGGGTTGTAAAACAAAAATATAATTTTTTTATGGAGAACCCTGGAGTATGCATTTACTATACATTGACATTTATTTAAAACAAATAAGAAACCATACCGTTACCGGTAAAACATCATGTACATAAAAATATAACTAATAATTTATTTATAAATGTTTGTTATTATTACAGATAATGGCACGGAGTAAAAAGAAAATTGAAATCAAGAAAAAAAATAATAATGTACGACAACGACCAAAACGAACATTTTTTCAATACGAACCTCAGCAAGTAAAGAATGCATTGGAAGCTATTCGAGGTGGAATGAAAGTAAGTACAGCATGTAATTTGTATGAAGTACCCCGTTCCACAATACGCAATAAGTTAAGTGGAAGAGCTCCAGAAACATCAGGCAAAGTCGGAAGAAGTCCAGTTTTAGGGAAGATCATAGAAGATCGGCTGGTACACTGGATCAAAACTACAGCTAAAATGGGTTTTCCTATTTGTCGAGAAGGCCTTTATTTTTCAATAAAAAAATTGGTAGAAGACAGTCAACTAAAAACCCCTTTTAAAGCAAATACTCCTGGGAGGAAGTGGTTTCATCTATTTATGCGTAGATTTCCAGAACTCTCATTAAAGCAGTCTGAATACATAAATAGAGCCAGATCATTAATTACTGAAGAAAAAATCCGAAACTGGTTCAAAGAAACTTTGGATTTACTTGGAGATGATAAGCATGTTTTGGATGATCCGGCAAGAATCTGGAATATGGATGAGACGTCTTTCTATTTATGTCCAAAAGGCGGTTTAATTTTAGCGAAGAAAGGTCTTCCAGTTTACAATACTTCATCCTCCTCGGACAAAGAAAATATAACCACTTTAATAACAGCAAATGCTTTAGGGAAAATGGCACCACCCCTTACACTTTTTAAATATGATCGGCTTCCTGAGAAGATCTGCAAAAATATTCCAAGAGACTGGGGAGTTGGAAAATCACCCAAAGGATGGATGACATCAAAGTGTTTTTACGAATACTTTTCAAATGTGTTTATTCCTTTTATTCACGAAAGTAATATTGCGTTGCCGATTATAGTTTTTTTGGACGGACATTCCTCGCATTTAAGTTTGCCTTTAAGTCGATTGTGCATTGAGAATAAAATTATAGTTGTGTGTTTACATCCAAATACGACACACATCCTTCAGCCGTTGGATGTCAGTTTCTTTTTTCCGTTAAAAAGTAAGTGTAAAACTGAAGTAAAAATGTACAGATTTCACAACGGCAGAGATGTCAAAAAACATGACATTCCACAACTCCTTCAAAAAATTATGGATGAAACTGATTTTACTAAATCTCTACAAAATGGGTTTAAAACATGTGGACTTTTTCCGTTTTCTGCTAATAACGTAGATTATTCTAAAATCACATTAAAGAAAGAACCCATAGTAGTCTCTAGCAAAACGAAAACTTGTCTGACACATTTAAAATATTTGGAGTCTAAAATTCATCCCGACGTTTTAAAACAATTCAAACAGTCCAAATACGATGCTTTTGATGAATCATTGTACAATATATGGGTACAGTTTAAAAACGAAGAAGATTTATTACATGACCCTATTGAGAGTGTCAGCAAATTGTCGGCTGAGGAAATTCCTAACCATTATATGGTAGACAATTCCATTGTAATTGAAGTGGAAGATAATAATGTACTAACATCAACTCCAACAGTGTCTAATATTGTAGAATTTGACTTTCCAGAGTATAATAATCCTTCCTTTAAAGAAAGCAGTTTCATAGACAATGCTACAGAAATGTTAATAGATAAAGAGTTAGCAAAAAATTCTGATGTGGTTATGGACAATGAATCGATGGATCTATTGGAAAATAGCAGTGTTATTAATAAATTGACGGACTCGCCTATACCTTCAAATGTTGACTTAATGACCTCATCTGTTGGTACTACCATTGTCTATACTCCGAAAAGAAGGCCTGTAGACCTATTAAGTAACATTCTAATTTATCCCAGTGACGAAAACATTTCCAAGAAAACCAGAAAGCGTGAAATCTTACCTTCTGTGCTAACATGTAATACATGGTTGGAACTTGCGGTGGCTAAAGAAAAAGAAAAAGAACTTGAAATGGAAAAAAAAAGAAAAAAAGAAGCAAGACAAAGAGGCGAAAAGAGCCTGTAAAGAAGAGAATCTAAAAAAAACTTCTAGGAAAAATGGAATTAAGATAAAATCTAAAGAGACTAAAAAAAAACCGAACTAATAAACAAAACAGTTTCCGTGAGTAATGTAAAGGCCCCTGAAGATGTAAAACAAGTAATTGCAAACGGGTTAGAAAAGACCAATCTCACACAAGAATCAGGGGAGGAACCTGTCTGTGAGGAGGCCAAAAATATACAGAATGTAGTTGAAGAGAACCCTCTTGACATATGTACTGCGGACAAAGTATCTACATACGTAATTGTACAGTACGAAAGTAAGTTTTTCCCAGGAATAATTACTGACGAAAAAAATGGCAAGGTTTTAATCAGCACAATGGAAAACTATGGGAATGATTGGAAGTGGCCACAAGAAAAGGATGAAATTTAGTATGAAAAGGATGAGGTAATGGAAGAAATTCAACCACCTTTAAAAAAAAATTCAAGGGGTTACTTTTTTGTTGAAGAGATCAATAAATATTATAAATTTTAGTAATTCGTGTTGATTAAAACTGTTGTAATAACAATTTTTTTTATTAAAACTACTATCCTTTTCATGTAATTTTATTAACATTTCTAGTAATTAAATATAATTTTTCTACCTTTAGTAAAAAAATGTGTTAGGTAACTAAAAATACTAGAAACTATCATCCTTATCTATGTAGAATTAAACAAATGGCCACAAATGGTTTCTGAATAAACCACATTAGGAGCAAAGTGGTCACAAATGGTACAAAGTTAGTTTTTATATGCTTTCTGAATTAAAAATACCTAACAAAATGTCCTTATAATTTAACTTCAAACGTAAGTGGCTATTAAATCAAACAAAGTTAACGTCATACGTTTGCTCAATTACAAGTCCGCAGATCTAATTTTTGATTTTTAATGATTTATTAAGGCCAAGAAATTCCTTAAGATGGCCAAAAATGGTGCTGCTACCCTATTTAAGTCTCTTAAAAGTCGCTGGGATGCTAAATTAGTCCAGTGGCAGAGGAAAAATGTTGGGGTGAAACTCCCAAGATGTATGTTTTCAGAATTAATTGCAGAGATCTGGAGAGAAACTGATCCAGGCATATTGATAAGTGGTTTTACTTAAGCTGGAAGTTTTCCTTTAAATCATAATGTTATACCACTGGACTGTTTCGATCCCTTAGCTTTAAAACGATGGGATGAAGACACACAAAAAAAGAAAACTGAGGCTATCAACCGAGGTACGGAGTCTCTAGAAACTATTTTGACCGATTCACCCATTCCATCTACTTCAAAAGACCCAGCTCACTTAACAAGTGAATAC
This sequence comes from Diabrotica virgifera virgifera, assembly GCF_917563875.1. Taxonomy (NCBI): domain Eukaryota; kingdom Metazoa; phylum Arthropoda; class Insecta; order Coleoptera; family Chrysomelidae; genus Diabrotica; species Diabrotica virgifera. The sequence continues at coordinate 204,268,806 of NC_065443.1, read as the reverse complement.
GAACTTTCCTTACCAAGCTCATCACAGTCAAAACATCTTACATTTGAAGAACTTCTACTAAAAGATGTGAAACGTGATGCGACTCAAACAAAAAATCCCAGGAAAAGAATCTCTGCTGGAGCTGAAATAATCACACAAGAAGACGTACTGCAACCACTGATAGATAACACTAACAAAAACTCTGTCAAAACTAAAATATGCAAGCCGGCGAATACGCTTAAATCAAAACCAAGAAAACAAACCAAGCAAATTAAAGTAAATAAACGTAAGGACATTAGTTCGGAAGAAAGTGATTAATCTTGGGAAAGTGATAGTAGTGAAGACAGAATTACAGAGTTTGATGACATGAGTGAAAATGATTTGGAAGGCGTTGATCATAATGAAGCGGTTTCGGAAGAGAAAACTGAAAGAATGGCATGAGTGAAGATGATTTGGAAGACGTTCACCGTGATGAATCGGTTTCGGGAGAAAAAACTGAAGAGAGCAACACGAAAAATAACAATAATTGTGTTACACTAAATGTAGGCGATTTTGTATTGGCTAACTTCTATGGAAAAAAGAAACTATATAAATATGTTTGTCTCATTAATGAAGTTAATTATAAAGAGGTTATAGTAACTTGCATGCGTCAAATAAATAAAAATAATAACACAGAATTTAGACTGGACCGTAAAGACATTTGTTCAGTTAGCTTAACAGATATTGTCAACAAATTAAACAATCCTAGAGTTATTGAATCTCAGGGTATTCCTGATAAATTTATATTTGACAGTAACGTTGATGTCCAAGAAGCCATCTAAAATGTTTACACCAAGGTTATTTTTAAATTTCTAGAGCTAACTTTATGTTTTGTAATGAATAAATTAGTTTTACATGTTCAGTATGTCATTTATTTATACTTAATTAAAGTTTATTTTTACTAACACCATAGAACTCTTTTATTTAATGTTTTGTATGTGTGAGTGAATAAAAGTTCGTAACTTTTAAACTATAATAAGTAACTGATTTCTGTAAAGGGCATTGAAAAGTACAAATATTCAAGTGTATTGCAGTAGCCTCGTTATTTAATGTATCAATTATTCGAGAAATGAAGGTCCTGATATGCACTAGCCCCGTAATCAGGGGCAAGTGCAGCGTACAATCGTTGCAGAACAAAATGGCCATTATAACAGAAACTAATATAACTAATGTTATATTGGTTCTCTGTGTAGATTCTATATGCGATAATTAAGCCAGTAACAAAACACTAAAAGTTATAATTAAAAAATAAAATTTTTACAAAACTTCAAAATTTATCTATTGATTTTTTAGGCTGCACTTACTCCACCTTACCTTATTTGGCAAATAAATATTGTTTTTTGCGTATTTAATATTAAAGCAGCCACCCACCAGCCTCGTGACAATTTGAACATTTAGTTTAAGCGAAAGGCAATGATTATTTAAAAAAAAAATATATTTTTTGTTTTCTGAGAGCAGTAAAATGGGTTTTGAATTAAATAAATTACATACATTTTTCTTTTTATGTCAATAAATTTAATCAAAAAAAAATTTTTTTGGACACCCTGTATAAATAATTATGTTAATGTTTATATTACTGAATAGAGAATTGAATTACACTTCAAATGAGCTATCACACGACCCCTATTCTCATTTAAAAAAAATCATCGATGACGTCATCACGCCCAGATGGGTGACGTCACTAGTATGATATATATGCCAAAAAGTCGTAATTTAAAAATAAAAATTGACCTATTTAGGGAATGAATAAATGAATAAATGTTGGAATAGGTAAATGAATTTATTCCAACTTTTACGTGCTCACTGTATAAGTATATGTATAATTAAATAAAGCGCGTATTTCCTCCAAATAAAATAAAATGTAACTAATAACTTTTTTTTCTTCTTTTTTTCACTTTTTTTTCTTATCATGTGCTATTGAATGTATAAAAAACAGGTTGTGTCTCAATTCAACTTAAAATTGAAATTTGAAAATAAACCTTTATATTTGAAACATACTTTTTAATTAAATAGTTAGGTGAATGTATAATGTTAAAATTGGTATCCGTTTGAAACTACATTCTACATTCATTTAAAATTTTAAAGCAAAAAATATAGATTCATTCTTCACATCTTTATTTATTTCAATGTACATTTTATTCGACATTGTTTGGTTCAAATTATTATTACCAAAAAGAGCAAGACCAGCAAGACTCTTGCAGCAAGACCCAGACTAAGAACAAGGCCGGCTAGTGCAAGACCAAGACCAAGACCAAGACTGCCTTTTAGCTGCAAGACCAAGACCAAGACCAAGCTTGCAAGAACAAGACCAAGACCAAGACTAGCCTGGTCTTGGTCTTGTTCTTGTTTTGCTCATCACTACCTACGAAACATAACCATAGTTACAGATCTTCTCGAGAGAGCTTGCAGATTGAAATGAAGACGGTCTGGCCATGTGGCAAGGATGAAGGATGGAAAGTGGAATTAAGTTAATCGAATGGAGACCAAGAATCGATAAACGAAAAGAGTAAGAGCACCTACATGATGGCAAGTTGATCTGCGAAAGATGACAAAAAATTGGATTTTTACTGCACAAGGCCATGCACTCTTAATACAAACAGGGGAGGCCTATGTTCTGCAGAAGACCTAAAAGGGACCTAGAAGTAACAATAAAATCAGAAAAAAAATAAAACTCACCTTCGCTTGGATTCGGTAAACAATAATCAGGTGACGGCTCCATATAAATTAAACTATTCTTAGTTCCAGGTATCTCCTTTTCTTCAACTGATGCTTCTCTAGCAGAATTTCCCATGACTATAGAGTTTTGTACGTCTCCGTGAGTAACTCGAATGGACTTCTTGTGAAGTTCTTTTAACTTTTTTGAGATTTCTCCGAAAGGTGCTACTTGCATCCAACAAGTTTGCAGGGTGCAACTTCCTGAGATACCGTGACATCTGCACTTTTTTACCATTGTGTGTTTGATTACCTAAAAAATAGTCAATATTTAACTGAAGGAAATAGTGTGGTGTAGTCGGTTCGCTAAACTCAGACACAACTGGCTAGTGATTTTAGTAGGTATTTTTTTTTGTTTTTTGCCAAAATTGGCAAAATTACTAACTATTTAGTAATTATTAACTATTTAGTAATTATTTTTTTGCCAATTTTACCAAATTGACAAAATTACTTATAGGGGAGTGCAATTAGAACGAAAACATGCATTGTTTCGGAAAAATTCAAACAAACTTATATTTTTCTAAAACTTTTTTTATTTGTTTATATACATGTTAAAGTAAAAAGTTCTAGTCGCAGATTTGGCCGCTAATTGTTTATTAATTGTTTAAACAATAACAATTGTTTTGTATAAATAATTTTAAAAATATCATTAAATTCATTATTTTACTTCTCTACATATTTTACTTCTCTATCAAATATGTTTCTACATATTTTGTTTTTGATTATGCTGAATTCGAATATGGCATTGCAATTAGAACATTCTTATACAGAAGCTCTTATACAGTATGTTTGCGTAGCTAGGAACCACATGGAAAACTTTTTTATTATCAATTTTACGAAAAAAAGTTATTCATCATAAAATGCTCTGGATAGTCAAAAATCTAAAACTCAATCATCAGATATCAAATTTTATCAATTTTATATGAGTTATGCCAAAAATATGAATTTCGCTAAAGAGCAAAGTATGGCCGAAGCGAAAATCGGTGGGATATGTGCATTTTATCAATGAAATTCGATATTTTTAAGATATTCCAGAATTACTTGACGGATATTAGTATAGTTAAAATAATTAAGACGATAACTGGACAATAATGATTTAATGAGTGAAATTTGAAGTTTTTTTTACTTTAATGACAAAAAGAGCAAACCCATTAGCAGAACCCAATTAAAAATTATTTTGCACATCATATTTGAAACATTATTTGGTTGAAAAATCTCATTTTTGTTGGCAAAAAAATATATTAATTTGTTTAGACTAAATTACAGTTGTGTTTATCTTAAAAAGGATATGTTACTATCAACATTTACACAGTGTTGCCAAACTGAATTTTGTTATTTTGGGTGTAAATTTTTTCCACGGATCTCCGAGGGTATTATACCTTTATATTCCAGAATATTAAAAAATGCTATTATGAAAAGTTGTTTGAAATTAAAAACTATGTTTAAATATACAATTACATCATTCCAATCGAAAATTTTTTTTTAAATTTTTTCTCAAATTACGGATACTCATCATCATTTTATTACAATTATGATAACTATTTTATTATCACTTTTACGAAAAAAAGTTATTCTTCATAAAATGCTCTCCCTGATCTAAAATCTAAGATACAACCATCAGATATCAAACTTTTTTAATTTTATACGAGGTATGTAAAAAATATGAATTTTTCTTAAGAGTTAAGTGCCTTTATTATTCACAATATTTTAATTAGAAGGATGTAGTTAAACACTAAAACATTTTTTTTTAATTCCAAACAACTTTTCTTAATAACAATTTTCGATATTGTGAAATGTAAAGGTACTTTACCTTGAGTGAAATTCATATTTTTTGACATACCTCGTATAAAATTAATTAAACTTGATATTTGATGATTTCATCTTAGAGTATATACGATGCAGAGTATTTTATACAGAATAACTTTTTTTCGTAAAACTGATAATAAAAAAGTTATCAATAGGTTCCAAGTTACGCACACATACTGTATAAGAGCTACAAAAAAAATTTTTTGCTGAATATTTATTATTGTTGAAGCTTATTATTAAATGTACCTATTTTAGGTAAGTTTTACAGAAAAAAGTTTTGATCACTTTGTATAAACATTTTTTTAGCTGGTAATTTTCGGTTTTTGTATTACATTTTTGTTATCTTTCTTAATTTTCTCAAAAAGAAATAGTTTATTTCATTTCTAAAGTAAAATAATTAATTTAATTTTAAAGATTACATCCTAAGCTTTAATAAAGCACTTATAAATCTCTAATAGATCTGTTCAAACTTGAGTAATACCGTCTTAAAGTGGTGGTAATTCTATAAAACTACGAAGATTTCAAAAATTACATTTTTTGAGACGTCATATCATTTGAATTAAATTTTTGAGATTTTTTTAATGAAATATCATTTAGTAAGATGCTTGAAAGGTAAGTTATGCAAAATTGAGAGTTTTATAATAAAAATTGTATTAGTTACACATTTTTAAAACTTTTTTAAACAAAATTCATGTAAGGCTCACTTTCCGCCCACACCATTATAACCATAAGATAACTTAATTACTCTTCTTTCATGATCAATTTGTAAAATCTTATTTGATCCATTAGTTAACGAATTACATTAAAATAACTTAACCGTGCACTCCGCCGTACGCTAGTTTACAGTGCGCCAATGTTTGTGAGAAGGGTGACTTTAGCGTTATAAATAAAAAATTATAGAAGATACAGATTTAATTTTAGAAAATTCTTTATATAAGGTTTCTTTTGTAAAATTTTCTGAATTTTTCAATGGTCAAGTCAGTTTTTTTTTAATTTATATTTTCTGAGTTATTTAAAAAAACATCTAATTTCGTAGTTCATTTGTTTAATAAACACTGAAGCACCCACTTCTCGAGTAGATCAAATGTTGTTTATTAAACATTTCTTAATGAAATTACAAAAAGTTCTATCTTGTTTGATTTTTTCCGAAGTGAAAATCTATATGCACTCCCCTAGGGGAGTGGAGTGCAATTAGAACGAAAATATGCATTATTTCGGAATAATTCAAACAAGCTTATATTTTTCTAAAACTTTCTTTGTTAGTTTATATACATGTTAAAGTAAAAAGTTCTACTCACAGATTTTGCCGCTAATTGTTTATTAATTGTTTAAACAATAACAATTGTTTTATATAAGTAATTTTAAAAATATCGTTGAATTCATCATTTTACTTTGATCATATATGTTTTTATTTTGTTTTTGAGTAGGTATGCTGAATCCGAATATGGCATTACAATTCGAAAATTCTTATACAATAGCTCTTATACAGTATGTCTGCGTATTTAGGAACCATATGGGAAACATTTTTATTATCAATTCTACGAAAAAAAGTTATTCTCCATAAAATGCTCAGGATAGCCTAAAATCTAAAACCATCAGATATCAAATGTTTTCAATTTTATACAGGATGTGTCAAAAATATGAATTTCGTTAAGGAGTAAAGTACCTTCATATTCCAGAATAATAAAAATTGTTATTATGAAAAGTTATTTGGAATTAAAAACTATGTTTTAATATACAATTATATCCTTTTAATTAAGAAAATAAATTTTAATTTTTTCTCAAATTACGCGATACCTATCATCATTTTATTACATTTATGATAACTATTTTATTATCAATTTTACGAAACAAAATTATTCCGCATAAAATGCTCTACCTGGTCTAAAATCTAAGATACAACCATCATCAAACTTTTTCAACTTTATACGAGGTATGTAAAAAATATGAATTTCGCTTAACAGTTAAGTGCCCTTATAGCGCATAATATTTCAATTAGAAGGACGTAATTGAATATTGGAATTTAGTTTTTAATTCCAAACAAATTTTCTTAACAAAATTTTCAATATTGTGAAATTTAAAGGTCTTTAGTGAAATTCATATTTTTTGACATACCTCGTATAAAATTAATAAAATTTCATATCTCATGGTTGCATCTCAGATTATATATCATGTAGAGTATTTTATTAAGAATAATTTTTTTTCGTAAAACTGATAATAAAAAAGTTATCAATAGGTTCCAATTTACGCCGACATACTGTATAAGAGCACAAAAAAAATTTTGTTAAACTTATATTATTGTTGAAGCTTATTATTAACTGAATTTTAAGTAAGTTTTACAGAAAAAAGTTTTGATCACTTTTTATAAACATTTTTTTAGCAGGAAATTTTCGGTTTTTTTATTACATTATTTTATCTTTCTTAATTTTCTCAAAAGAAATTGTTTACTTATTTCATTTTTAAAGTCAAATAATTTAGTGAATTTTAAATATTGCATCCTATGCTTTAAAAAAACACCTACAGAATTGTAATAAATTTGTTCAAACTTGAGTAATATCGTCTTAAAATGGTAGTAATTCTGTAAAACTACAATCAAAAATTATATTTTTTGAGATGTCGTATCATTTGAGTTAAATTTTTGAGATTTTTTCTGAATAAAACATCGTTTAGTAAGATGTTTGAGAGGTAAGTTGTGCAAATTGGAGAGTTTCATAAGTAAAGTTACACATTTTTAAATAATTTTTAAACAAAATTCATGTAAGTCTGACTTTCCGGCCACACTGTACTTATGCCCATATATTTTATTTCTTGATATTATAACCATAAGATAGCTTAATTGTTCTTCTTTCATGTCCAATTTGTAAAATTTTATTTGATCCATTAGTTAAAAAATTACATTGACATAACTCTACCATGCACTTCGCCGAACGCTAGTTTACAGTGCGCCAATGTTTGAGAAGGGTGACTTTAGCGTTATAAATAAAAAATTATAGAAGCTATAGATTTAATTTTAGAAAAATCTCTATATAAGGTTTATTTTGTAAAATTTTCTGAATTTTTCAATGGACAAGTCAGTTTTTTTTCTAAAATTTATATTTTAGGAGTTATTTAAAAAAACACCTAATTTCGCAGTTCATTTGTTTAATAAAAAATGAAGCACCCACTTCTCGAGTAGAACTTTTTGATGTTGTTTATTAAACATTTATTAATGAAATTACAAAAAGTTCTATCTGGTTTGATTTTTTCCGAAGTGAAAATCTATATGCACTCCCCTATAACACCTTTTCGAACGGTTTTTTGCGAATACCTTAAAAGCTATGCATCTAACTAAAAAAACTACATAAAATATTTTTGTAGCTTATAAAAAAAAACAAACAGATTCATTCATTCATAAATCTTCTAGTTTTAATATAAAAAGAGATATGGTAGGGAAAAGAGTTTGTTTTTTTGGTGCATGCTTAAATCAGTGTATTCAACTTAAAATAACAGAAACGGTCGATTTTACGTGTATAATGCTACCAATACTGTTTGTAGTGCTTGAGAAGACCTTTAAAATGATATTGAATGTCGATTACATTCAAACTAAGCGAGATGTGCTACAATAAATAGTTGATGATTAATGTAATTTAAGAAAAAATGAGAAGTGTATTTAACTCCTCATCCACCAGATTTAAATGCATCGTTTTGCTTCTACAACACCTTTTATTATAGTGTTATTTCTATGTTCAAAAAGTTGGACGGGTTTAAAATGAATAGTTCTTGAAAAAAAATAAGGTCAAATTATAGAGCGCATTTTTAAATTTTCTTAAAAATCTTCCTTTTTCTCCATGTAACTTGAAAATAATAAGAGATACAGTAATGAAAAATAAAAACAAAATTTTTATCTAAAAATCCAAACCTTTTTGTATGGTATTTTTAAGAAAATTTAAAAATGCGCTTTATAATTTGATCTTATTTCTTTCGAAAACCATTCATTTTAAACCGATGCAGCTTTTTGAACATAGAAATAACACTATAATAAATGGTATTGTAGAAGCAAAACGATGCATTTAGATTCTGGTGGATGAGGGGTTATAATATACTTCTCATTTTTTCTTAAAATACATTAGTCATCAATTTTTTTGCAGCATTCCTCGCTTAGGTTAAATGTGATAGATATATTATATTACTCATTTTAAAGGTCTTTTCAAGCACTACAAAAAGTGTTGGTAGCATTACACACCTAAAATCAACCGTTTCTCTGTTATTTCAAGTTGAATACACCGATTTGAGCTTGTACAAAAAAAAAACAAACTCTTTTCACCTACCATATCTTTTTTTGTATTATAACTAGAAGACTTATTAATTATTTTTTGTTAGATGTCTCATTTTTAAGGTATTCCCAAAAAACCGCCCAAAAAGGTGTCATTTTCCAATGAAAATGGTCAATTTTCAACCAAGAATAGCTCAAAAATTATTGAGTTTTCAAAAAATATTATAGAACAGCTTTTGCTTATAATTAGGTTCTCTAGACAATTCCGTGGTTATTTTGACCAAAAAATTTTCCATCTTTTGAAGGGGTGCGAATCGCCCTCAATATAAAAGCGCCATAGTATATAGGGTAAACTTTGTTTCTTGAGCTATTCCCTACTTACTGTGAAAATATCAAGTAAATCAATATAGTATAATGGAATACCCTCATTGACTGCCCTATAAAAAATATATAGTTACCTCAATGCCAACTTTGAAATTATGTCGAGCTACATAAGCATGGGCATCCAACCCCTTATCCAAACTCTCCAAAACCTTCTCAGTAATACGGGAACTGAAGGTAGTATCATCGGAACAACCTCCCCACACTTGCTTGGTGGCCTTTTTGTGAGGATAACTGTTGCGTTGGAACTTTCTGATGTGTACATTTTTGAACTCTTCTGATCCCAAATGTATTTGATTCTTGTCCGTTTTATCACAACCACATCCTTCTATTTGACCTTTGGAGCAGTTTCTTGTTAATGAGTAGGTTATGCCGGCTGCTACGATGGCTTTCGTGTAGGCTATTTCTGGTGTTGGCGGAAATCTTTGTTGCCTATAAAGAGAACATAAAGTTTATATGAAAAATATAACAATTTAAAATCAAACCCGTGGTATACAGACAAAGACTGGGTAAAGAAAATTTTGAATGATTCGAAAACATAACGTACCTATGTCAGTTTTGGCAGAAAATTCATTGGCTTTAATATTAACGAAAACAAAATAATATTAAGTTACCTTTGGAAACAAAAGTTTGTTGACTTTCTCTTCCCTAATCTAGTCAGTTAATATTTATCTATTTTGAAGTTTTCGTTTTAAGATGTCGTATACGCTCTGAGCTTCGCTGGTGTCGCTCCTGGCGGATTACTAATTCAACTTTCACCGGTAATTTTTAAATTTATTATTTAATTGTTATCGCTTAATATTTACAACGCTAAAAAGTAATTAAATTGTAACAGATTTTTTTAAGATTTTGCTAATCATTTTGACGTTCTATTGATGAAATATTAATTTCTTACTTCGGATACTTTCACAATTATCGTGTAGATGGCGCTAAGATTAATAGATTCATTTATAATTACATATTACGGAACATTAAAAAAACGTAAATTCAGTATTTAAAACGTAAGTATATTTAAGGTAAAAATATATACCACAGCTTTGACCAACTAATATTTTTTATAATTAATGTTTTTAATTTTAATTTTAAATTAATCACTTTGACATTTATGTCAAATTTCCGGTAAACGTTTACAGACTTGCCACTACTGGCGCTAGCGAATTTATAAATATCCCCTCTACGTACGAGCTCACAGCGTATACGCTCTGAGCTTCGCTGGTGCCGCTCTTAGCGGATTACGAATGCAACTTTCACCGGTAATTTTTAAATTTATAATTTAATTGTTATCGCTTAATATTTACAACGCAAAAAAGTAATTAAAGTGTAATCGATTTTTTAAAGATTTTGCTAATCATTTTAACGTTCTATTAATGAAATATTCATTTCTTACTTCGGATACTTTCACAATTATCGTGTAGATGGCGCTTAGATTAACGTATAATTACATATTATGAAATATTAAAAAAAGAATGTGTGTGTACTTTGTACGCACGTAAGAAGTTATACTTCTACTACATATTATGTGATTTTTAAGACAATACCAAAAATTAAAAAACAATAAAAGAATAAAACGCACACAAACACATTGAAAAATGCCACAAAGAAAAAATGATTTCTGAACGATAATAATTGTTGGCAAAAAATTTAAATACGCATTTTCTGAAAAAAAATTATATAACAAATATACTTACAATCACAAAATGCATAAAAAAATAAAAAAATAAAAACTTGCATCGGGAATCGAACCCGTGAATTTCGGGGCGCTTTGATTCGTAATCGAAGCCTAGACTCACTCGTCCAATTCCACATTATTTGTCATGTGCAAAAATAGGGTAACTGAACGTTTTACTGTTTGACAGTTGTTTTGAATATAATTAAATTATGTATTTTTAATTTTGTGGAAGAAAATATTAAAATATAACAAAACAGTAAGAAAACAATATACACACACCGGCAAAATTAGCCGAACACCATAAAAATGGGATATGTTTGATGTCTCGAATTTCCTAAACCTGCTGTCCGATTTGAGTGATTCTTTTAGTATGTTATAGCCTTATTATTTAAGAATATCGGTGTAATAATATTTTTGCTAGACAGGTAAATGTTATTTTATACCGGGTGTAACAATCATACTGTGTTTTTTTCTTAAAGTTTGGAACACCCTGTGGAATATTCCAGCATATATAAAATATTAAAATTAAAACTCTATTGTAGACTTATGCTTTCTTAACATTTTCTTTTTTGATTCATTTGCTTATGTTGGAAAATAAAAAAGTTATGTGCTTTAACAACTAGCCATGTTTTTTATCAATAAATCCTCATAGTAGGGGAGGAAAGTATGCTAAATTTGCAATTACTCGAGCGTTATTGGGACCTATTGGATTGTGAAGAGTGGGTGCTAAAACCAAAAAAAGTTAAGTTAAGTTTTCCATAAAGTGTGGGACTCTCCATTTTTTAATTTAATTTTCCATTTCCACCAATCGTATTTTCCGAATATAGCGCCATCTATCCATAATAGGAAAAAATGTTGCGAATAAAAGTAGCTTATTTTTACGTCAAGGATCCAGATCTGCAATAAAAATTGGGGGCTCCTATTTAATATTTTAATGTAACCCCCCACCCCACCTCCGTGGGGGGTCGTGTTTGGTGTCATTCGGTAGATTTTTGAAAAATATTGAATAGGTGTATTTTGCAGTTTTACGATCTGATGTTCATTTCGCAAAATATCGCAGGGTTCGTATTTATAATTTTTAATTTACCCCCCACCCCTCTCCGTGGGGTGTCACGAGACCCCACGGAGGTGGGGTGGGGGATTTAATTAAAAATCTGAAATAGGAGCCCCCAATTTTTATTGCAGATTTGGATTCTTTACGTAAAAATAAGCAACTTTTATTCGACACATTTTTTCGAATTATGGATAGATAGCGCTATAATCGGAGAAAAATGATTGTTTCAAATGGAAAATTAAATTAAAAAATGAAAAGTCCCCCACTTTATGGAAAACTTAACTTGACCTTTTTCTGATTTTAGCACATGCTCTTCTCAATCCAATAGGTCCCCATAACGCTCGAGTAACTGCAAATTTAGTATAGTTTCCTCCCCTACTATGAGGATTTATTAATGAAAAACATGGATAGTTGTTAACGCACATAACTTTTTTATTATCTCACGTAAGTAAATGAATCAAAAAGGAAAATGTTAAGCAAGCCTAAGTGTACAATTGAGTATTAATTTTAATATTTTACATATGCTAGAATATTCCACAGGGTGTTCCAAACTTTAAGAAAACATCACAGTATGATTGGTACACCCGGTATAAAATGGTATTTACCTGTCTAGCAACAATATTATTACAACGATATTCTTAAATAATAAGGCTATAACATGCTAAAAGAATCACTCAAATCGGACCACTGGTTTATGAAATTCGAGACATCAAACATGTCCCATTTTTAAGGTGTTCGGCTAATTTTGCCGGTGTGTGTATTAGATGAAGATTGGTAGAACTTTTGTTGGTAATCAAATTAAGTATGTAAATCAAAGCATTACATACCTACTAGATAAATAAATCTACGCCAAAAAATCATAATTTAAAAATAAAAATCGAACCTAATTTGGGATTTCTCTCTAAAATCCCCATTCTTGAGAAAATAAATGTACAGTAGAGCGTCGATTATCCGAACGTCCATCAACCGAACGACCGCTTATTCGAACTATCGACTCCCGCGTCCCGCACTCGAATACCGAGCAAGCGTTAGTAATTGACGCTTAAAATATCTTCAATTTTCTTCAATATTGTATCCAAAAATAATTATGTTGTTGCAAAGACTGCACTTTTTTGTTTAGTTGCTAGTTGTCATTATCAAGATATAAATAAATATGTAGGTATATAAATATGGCTTTTATTCACTTGTGGATAAATATGTATGACTATAAATATTTATCAATACATTGTAGTTCGATTATCCGAACAAGTCGGTTTTCCGAACACCTATGTCCCCCAATTAGTTCGGATAATCGACGCTCTACTGTATTTCAACCTAATCCAAATGTATAATTACAATATGATTAAAATAAAAACTACTTACCAAATTAGAATGAGTTTTCCTTGTCCAAAATAGTCCGAAAGTCCAAAAATATAGGTATATGAAAACTATTTAAAAAGGCAGTATAACTATTAACTAACTTTTGTTTGTTTGTTTCTTTTCACACAAATTTTAAAACGCAACAACCATAAATAAACAAACTACAGCTCTGTGCCACAGCCGCCATATTGAATAATTTTTGACATGTCATTTGAACATCCAATCAGAACAAAGTTATAATGCGCATGCGCCGGGATTATAGGTTTTAACATATAAAAATTCACCCTCATATCGCCGGTAAAGAAGTATAACTTCAAAAACTTAAATTCAGTGCATACTTAAAACGTAAGTATATTTAAGGTAAAAATATACACCACAGCTTTGACCAACTAATATTATTTCCTATTAATGTTTTTAATTTCAATGTGTTAAATTAATCACTTTGACATTTATGTCAAATTTCCGGTAAAAGCTTACAGACTTGTCACTACTGGCGCTCGCGAATTCTTTATTATCCCCTCTACCTACGAGCTCATAGCGTATAAATTAGAAATATCGAAAATTATTCAAACATAGGAAGAGTGGGGCCTTTCTGTAAATAGAAACAAAACGCAATACTTATGCATCGGGACTGAAGTAGAAGATCTAATAGTTAACGAACAAGAAATAATCCAGAACTGTGAGGAATATGTATATTTGGGAACAACAATCAACAAGAGTGGGCGCATCGAAAAAGAGATAGAGCAAAAGATCGTGAAAGAAAAAAGGGTGATTGGATACCTAAACCCGATACTATGTACATCTCATCTGTAACTCCATCTTTAAAAGTATAATGCTATGGATGCGAAATATGGCAACTTACTAAATCCCTGGAACGACGCCTACTTGCATTGGAAATGGACTTCTGGAGAAGATCGGCCAGAAAATTAAGGCTTGAAATAATACGAAATGACCAAATCAGAAATATAATGTCAAGTCAACCATTATAGACGAAATTCAAAGGAAACAACTGATCTGGTATGATCATGTAGAAAGAATGTACGACGACAGACTGCCAAAACAAATTCTAAAATGGACGCCAAGGGAAAAAAGGAAGAGAGGAAGGCCGAAGCAATCCTGGCTAGGCGGCATTCAGAAGGCAATGTCGGAAAGGAATCTTCTGACGAACGGAACGGCCGACGCCGACGAAGCTGGAAACTGGGAACCGGAAGGCGAAGAACGCTATAAATAACTGGGATGATAATAAAAATAATCTACCCGTTGGTTGGGCGGGTACCCCAAGCTGAAATATGTCGAATATTGCAGAATGAAAACATTTCACGCAGAAGGAACAAAATAAGGAAGTGCGAGCAGCGAAAGCCTTGTCTGAATCTACCAAAAAGTGGAAGACCACGTAAATTTATTCCACGAAGGTCAAAGAGCTTGGAGGGTAGAGCAAGACCAGGTTGGAATATCAACAAGTACATTTTGCCAATGAAAAAATCATGATTTTAGATAACGAACAGTATTTCACTAATTGTAAAATAAAGCGAAACAATGAATGGACAACGTAGAAGACTGTCCTGGCAATGTTAGATACAAACATAAAGCGAAATGTGCAAGAAAAAGCCTTGTCTGACTCGCAATTTCTAACACAGTTGTATCGCGACCTTTTATGGGAAGAGTAAGGGGTGAATAGTCAGAGTTATATTGCCTGCCTTTCCAAATTGCTTCAGTGTCCACAATAATGCTAATGACGATATTATGTTTTGGCTCCACCTAGCATCATGCCATTACTCATGAGATATCCACAACTGGCTTCGACAACACCATTTACTCTTTTTTCTCAAAAACGATAATCCTCCCAACTTGCCACAGGCGTAGGCTCGCCCAATAGAGGATTTTTGGGCTTTACTATCTAGGAAAGTTTATCATGAAGGCTGAGAAGCCCAAGATGAAGAAGAACCAAGACGGCGAATTTATGAGAAACTGACAGAAAATTATCTGAATTCCATCCAGAACCTCGTGTGAGACATTAAAAAAAAATTGCGTCTATTAGTAGAGCAGAATGGGTCACTCCACATAATTCGATAGTATAGTTCAGTTAATAGTGCACTCACTGAGCTATTACCTCAGATTTCGTTGAACCTCAATCGATTTACATGAAAATTGGTGAGTGGTTAGGATATTTTAAGGAACAAAGGTGACATGGTGCCAACTTGCGCTTTTACCCTGGGGGTGGATGCCACCACTTCTCGGGGGTGAAAATTATTTTATTAAAAATAACCCCACAATTCGATAGAGGGACAAATTATAAGCAAAATTTGTTATATAAATTTATTAACATAAATCAAAACTTTTTGAGTTATTAAAGATCAAAGATTTTAATTTTTCCCGAGAAAAATGTATGTTTTTAACCGATTTTTCATAAATAATTCAAAAACTATAAGTTTTTGCAAAAAAGTTATTATTATCAAAATTGAGGCTAATAAAAAATTAAATAAACTTCTTACTAGAAAAACCTTTCAATGTGAACTAAAAGTGAGTTATAAGTAAATGAATGTATATTTCTTTTGTCGAGTACCCAAATCTAAGTATTTAAGCTTAAATACCGGGAAAATGGTGCATTTGATATTATAAACGTATTTAACATTTGTCAAAGCTCATAAATATCTATCAAATAAGCCCTCGAACAAGTTGATAGCATTAAAATTTATACACCAAAAATGTTTCAAAATGTACCTTTTAAAAATTTTTAAGATAATGATAATTTTTAAGATATAAGGTTCACCTAAAAACTAATTATATGTTAATTCCAACAGCTATTAAAAAACGTCAAAATTAGTCTTCTAAACCTCTTACTTTTTAAAAATAAAAGGTTAAATACCCCCGGTTACATGGTTCTCGCAGCAAAATTGAAATATTATACGTTTCTATCTCGGTTATTTTTTACTCTACGGAAATAGTAAAATGGATAAAGTATTTGGAATCGAAAAAACTAAAATTTAGTTATATATGATTTTTTACGTATATTGAGTATTTTTGGAGTTATTATCAAAAGAAAATGAAAAGTACGATAATTTTAAAAATTCTGATTTTTTTAAATCATATCTTTCAAAAATATGCATTCTAAACCGGTCAAAATTGTTGAAATCATTAACTATATTAACCTAAAGAAATTCTTGTGAGGATGACTACAAATTTTAATTTTTGTGGAAATGGCGTATGTTTTATTTATCACTTTTTCCTAAAAAAATCGAAAGAGTTCTCTTATTTTCATCATAACTTGCTTAATTTTGATGCTATTAACTTCTACTGGAACTCATTTGACAGGTATTCCGAAGTACTTTGCCAAGTTCTTAACAAGTATATTATATAAAATTCATCGTTTTCCCGTTAAGTAAGCTTGAATACTTAGATTTGAGTACTCGTCGAAAAAAATATACATTCAATTACCCATAACTCACTTTGAAATACCATTAGTTTAGTTCTTTAAGTGGGGAGTGTATTAAATTTTTTTATTATCTTTAATTTTGGTAATAATAGCTTTTTTACAAAAGGTTATAAGTAATGCGTGAAAAACAGCTTTAAAACATGCATTTTTTTTAAGAAAAAATAAAATCTTTGATATTTAATAACTCAAAAAGTATTGATTTATGTTAATAACTTTATATAACAAATTTTGCTTAGAAATTGCCCCTCTATCGATATCTGGTAATATTTTAATAAAAAAATTTCACCCCTGAGAAGGGGTGGCTTCCACCCCTTCTCAGGGTAAAAGCGCAAGTTGGCATCATGTCACCTTTGTTCCTTGAAGTATCTTCTAACTATTTACCAATTTTCATGAAAATCGATGAAGGTTCAACGAAATCGGAGGAGAAAACCTTCAGTGACTCCACTATAAGTATTGAGCTGTCGTTTATTGTAACTAGTTAGTATTTAAATAAATTTTTTCATTCATAAAAAAATTCGATAAATATTTTGTGCCAAAACTTTTTAGGACATACGTTATAATTTACTATTAGACTTGCAAAAGATGGGACAAACTGAAATATAAAAATTATTACTTAGTTCAGCTTAAGCCCAAGGGCCAACGAGATTATATTAGAAATAAAAACATACAAAATAACTGCCTTGTCAGAAAAACAAAAGCCAAAGTAAAATATTTGGATTTGTAGTAAAGTTTATATTATTATAATGTTCATAAACGGAGAATGATTGAGTAGAAAACGAGGATGTTAGACACGATGGCATTATGGCATATAATGGGGAAGTAGCTAGAACCGTTGATTGCTAGAACTAACTGTAACGGGAATGGAGGAAATAAAATAGTCAAAATTTCAAAAATGGAAGATCAATACGAAGGAGACCACAAAGAAAGAAACACAGAAGAGATGACGAACCAGCTGGGCATCAGAAGGATAAGAAGAAGAGGAAGAAAGGAAACGTGGAAGAAAGGAAGATCAATACGAAGGAGACCACAAAGAAAGAAACACAGAAGAGATGACGAACCAGCTGGGCATCAGAAGGATAAGAAGAAGAGGAAGAAAGGAAACGTGATATGGAGATCCAGATAAAATTATGAATTTTTACGGAAACTTCTGAGAGAGGCTAATAATGTAGTCAGGATAGATTACAAGAAGAGTTCTGGACAATAAAATACATGGTAAAAAAGGGAGACAATGAAAAAGAAGAAAACGCAAGCTGACTGACCAGCGAGGGTGTTTTAATGTAGAACCTAACGGCGAGTGTCCTGCAATCTGGGAGGTAGAAATTACGATGTAGCCCGATCAAAGAACAATCTGACCCCAAAAAAAAATAAAGGAAGGATGAAAATTTGGGAATAGGTAGTTGAAATTGTCTATTATTATATAAGAAAAAGTGTACAATTCTACATCCTCTCCATTTTTCAAAAATAGAGGGAATACCCCCTCTCGAAGGTGAAAAATATACATTCAAAATAAGTTCGGAATTGGATAAAATGACTAATTCTAAGCAACTTTTGTTCTATAGAGATTTTTCCCAAGTCAATACTATTCGAGTTATTTGCAAGTGATTATATTCATTTTTAACAGAAAAAAACATGTTTTTGGACGGTTTTTCGGAGATAATCCAAAAAGTAAGTATTTCAGAGAAAAAAATATTCTTATCAAAAATATAGCTTATAAAAAACTGAAAAAAAATAGTGTATGCTTGAGGTCTGTAGACCCAGTAGAAGCAGAGTTGTAGCTAATGAAAAGTAGGTAGGTTCTTCTTCATAAAATTCCAAATCGAATATTTCAATGTGAATTAACCCAAAAGCGGAGCACCTTTCGGGAAAATTCATTCAAATTCGGGTAATGAATTTTTTAAAGTGTTTAAAAAAAGGATTATTTTTGTTTTTTTTTTAACTTGTAACATTAAAAGTAAGTGAGTTACGCTCAAAATATTGTTGGTCCCTTTTATTTTTTGTTAAAAAAATCGCGAAAATCACCCCCTAATTAGCATCACAAATAAATTTTTTCATTACCACTTCACAAGTTACTTTGCTTATGTATTATTTATATGATCTGTAGGTTTCATCGGTTCAAAGTGCTTATTTTTGAAAAAGCTGTAGTTAAAATGGCTTGAACGAGTAACTAATCACGAGTTTAGGCAAATTTTGAACAGCCCTAGCATAATCAATTTTAGTATAACAAAAAAAAAGAAAAATATTCAGAAGAGCAAAACGTACATTTTATTACTCTTTAAGATTTTTGGTATTACTAATAATTTGTAAGTTAATTCCATGAACAATTCCATTTTTTTTTTTTCAAAATAAAAAAAAATGTTTTATTTTAAACCCAATTTTTTTCAAAACTGAGCACTTTGAACCAATTAAACTTATAGATAATATAAACAATGCATAAGTAAAGTAACTTGTGAAGCAGTTATGATTAATTTTATTTGGGAAGCTAATTAGTGGGTAATTTTCGCGATTTTTGTACCAAAAAAATAAAAACAATATTTTGAGCGTAACTCACTTATTTTTAATGTTAGAAGTTAAAAAAAAAACAAAAATAAACCTTTTTTAAAACTTTAAATAAACCTAAAAAACACTAAAAAAAGTTGTAATGAATTTTCCCCGAAAAGTGCTCTGTTTTTTGGATATTTCACATTGAAATATTCGATTTGGAATTTGACGAAGAAGAACCTACTTTTTCATTAGCTACAACTCTGCTTATACTGGGTCTGCAGACCTCACGCGTACACCATTTTTTTCAATTTTTTATAAGCTATATTTTTACTAAGACTATTTTTTTTGCTAGAGTACTTACTTTTTGAGTTATCTGCGAAAAACAGTCCATAATAATGTTTTTTTTTGTTAAAAATGAACATGTTCATTCGCAAATAACTCGAAAAGTATTGACTTAGTGAAAAAACTCTATAGAACAAAAGTTGCTTGGAATTAGTCATTTTGAACCTATATTATTTCACTGACGAGAAAATATTTTTCACCCCGTATTTCCCAATTTTTGTAAAATACAGGGGTTGTAGAATTGTAAACTTTTTCTTATACAGGGTGTTTCATTAATAATTGTCCATATAGTAACATACGAAGCACAAAGCACAAAATACGAAGATTTAACCTAAAACACTTAAATAAAATGTGGTTCCTTACTGCGTTACAGGGTGTTTTGTCTAAAAATTTAAAAACTATTTTTGCTCAGCATTTTAAAACTATTCGTTGTATCTTTTTTCATACTTGGCAGGAAGTATAGATACTGTACAAACTACTAAATTATGTTAAACAAACGTTTCTTTCTATTACCAGAGGCGTACGACGGGGAAACTGAAAGGTTGACCCTTTCCAAATTCTACGCCACTGACAAAATTGCTATTTTAGTTCCATTTTTAGATTCTGCAATACTTTCTATGAAAATAATATACTCTTCATTCGTAACGATAAAGTCATTAGTTTTCTTTGAAGTTAAAGATGAAACGACACGGTTATTTTGATTAATGTATTGTGTCGCTTCATGTTTAATTTCAAATATCTCGAAAACTAATCATTTTATCGTTACGAATGAAGAGTACATTATTTACATAAAAAGTATTGCAAAATCAAAAAATTACACTAAAATAGCAATTTAGTCAGTGTCGTAGAATTTGGGAAGGGTCAACCAGCCACTATCCCCTGTCGTACGCCTCTGGTAGTAGCTAGAAACGTTTATTTACCTTAATTTAGTAGGGTGTACAGTACCTACACTTTTTGCCAAGTATGATAAGGATATGACAAATAGTCTTAAAATACTGGGACTGGGTACAAATAATTTTTAAATTTTAATCCTATGAATCATATCATAAATTAATCAAAATAACTGTGCCGTTTCACATTTAACTGCAAATATCTCGAAAACTAATGACGTTATCGTTACCAATAAACAGTATATTATTAACGTTTAAAGTATTGTAGAATATAAAAATGGCACTAAAATAGTAATGCCTCCAGTGGCATAGAATTTGAGAAGGGTCAGCCATTCACCATCCCCTGTCGTATGCCTCTGGTAGCAGCTAGAAACGTTTATCATAATTTAGTAGGGTGTCTAGTAGTCGCACTTTCTGCCAAGTATGAAAGGGATAGTTAAAATAGTTTTAAAATGCTGAGAAAAAATAGTTTTTAAATTTTTAGATAAAACACCCTGTAACTTAGTAAGTAACCACATTTTATTTAGGTGTTTTAGGTTAAATCTTCGTAATTTGTGGTAAGCTTTCTCCAGTTACTATATGGACAATTATTATTGGAACATCCTGTATAATAATAGACAATTTCAACTACCTATTTCCAAAGTTTCATCCTTCATTTATTTTTTTGGAGGTTTTCGTAAAATTTTGCGTTCCCTGATCGGGCTAATGCTAAGGTTGAAGAAAGTCAGTTTGGCGTTATAATGCCGCTGAAAGGAGAAGAAAAAAACAAGAATTAGATAAGGACACAATAAAACGATAGTGATGCAAAGGTGATTCAAGGAATTTCAAAGATAAAAAAATTAGTAAAAATATCATAGGAAATCAGTAACAAGAAGATGGGTGAAATAGGACCAATTCTCTGGACGTATTTGTAATATTTTGACCAAAAAACCCAACGAGCGTGATATAATAAAGTAATACACTAAAATAAGTTTAAATATGTAATTGATGATTATTTGTTCTTACTTGCTAAAGACTAGTTTTGGACAACTCCATTTTTCCCACTGGAACAACTGCTGACAATGGTGAATAGCCATTTCGGTACCACTGGCAATGCTATCTACAACGTTTGGACTTCCAATCTGAAACATAAAAAATAAATAATTAAAATAGGAAGTATTAAAACTATCTAACTTCTTAAATTTTACTTTATACATACATATCCCTTTTTTAAGCATGAGACGTGATTGAAGAATACAAATATATCTCCAGACTATGTTTTTGAGAATATGTTACAAATTGCAAAATACACTACTCAACAATTGAAGTGGATAATTTTAAAATTCCTAAAATTAACATATAAAACTATTTTTAAAATAATTGCCTGTACTATACTCTATATGCTATCTTTATTGCCAATATTTTTTGCATGTGGTTTTTTTCTCCCTATTCTTATCGGCCCTTATCTCGTACAAAGAGAGAAATGTTGTTCCAAACATGAATATATCATTCGTATAAAAGTGCTTGTATTGGCTTTACCAGTTGTCAGTAAGTCAAGAAATCTATTTATCACAAAAACATTATGCCGCAAAGACGTTTAGAACTAGTGCAGCTCGAGCAATTAGTTCGTTGGATCCAACAAGGCATAACTCAAGAAAAGGTTGCTATGAGGCTAAATGTGTCGCAAAGTGTGATAAGTCGTGCATAGAATCGGTATGTAGCAACTGAATCTGCAACATACAGGCATGGAGGAGGAAGAGAACGATCTACAACTCGTCGGCAAGACCGTTTTGTAGTTCTGACGGTAAGAAGAAACCCAACATTCACGGCTTCCAGAATTAACAGTATCTTCAGGCATGCTACTGGACTAGCGATTTCCAGTCAAACTGTCAGAAGACGGTTACGTGCATCCAATTTAAGGGCTAGACGGCGCGCTACCCATCCACGACTAACTAGGGAGCAGCGTGCATGCAGATATCGCTGGGCGATGGAACACTATCAGTGGAATTTCGAAAATTGGAGGAATTGTCTCTTTACTGACGAGTCCAGATTTCGTTTGTATACGAATGATGGCCGAATATTGGTGTGGAGGGAAAGAGGACAGCGTTAACATGAAAATCTGAGAGTCCCAACCACTCTTTTTGGAGGTGGATCCGTTTGCGTGTGGGGAGGCATATGTTTTGGCGGTCGCACGGACTTAGTCGTCTTAATTAATGATACAATGACTGCTACACGATATCGAGACAGAGTCATAGTACCAATAGTTGTTCCATTTTTTGGTGCAATAGGCGAACAATTTGTTCTGATTGATGATAATGCTCGCCCTCACCGTGCGAGAATTGTCAACGAGTGTATAGAAGCTCATGGCATTACAAGAATGAAGTGGCCACCGTGTTCACCTGATATTTATTGCATTGAAGATGTTTGGGCCGAAATGTCTAGGCAACAAAACAGGCTCCTTCAACCGCCCCAAACCTTAGATCAATTGGCCAATACATTACGCGCGATTTGGGAACGTATACCGCAGAAGTTCATCAATAATTTAATAAGAGGTCTTCCAAATAGACTTAGAGCGCTAAGGCCACACAGAGGTGGACCCACACACTATTAATTTATATTAGAAATTGAGCAGGAATAGAAATTTTAGGTTGTTAATTTTACAATTTTTGTTTATTTTCTATTTTTTTTTTCTTAAAGAATTTCTTTCTTTCGGTTCATCTGTATGAAAATACGAAGTAAAAATAAATCTTTATTTATATCGCTCCATTTTTCTATTTGACCTTATGAACAAAAAATAAAATACACATTTTCATAATATCCACTTCAATTGTTGAGAAGTGTATATAATATCTGGAAGGGAAAATTCTATAAAACAGCCATAGGCCATAGACTATTATGTACGGAACTGAATGTTGGGTAGCTTTGCTGCGTTACGAGACAAATAGACCTCGTATTATATTAACGTTTGGATGTGTCGACTTTGTCGTAACGCATGTTAACAAACGGGATGTAGTATATGCCTATAAAAGGTGTTTTAAAAAGAAATGAGCAACGGATGCATTTGGCGAAAATGAGAATGTTTGATGAATGGGTAGAGTGACAAAATAGGACAAAATTAAAAATGAGTATATTAGAAGAAGTGTAGGGGTGGCGCCACTTGATGCCAAAATGAGAGGGCATAGGTTAAGATGGTTTGCTCAAGTGTAACGTTGAGACGTTGGTTGAGATCATCCAATACGAAGAACTGCTAAACTGCGGGTTCTGGAAGGAGAAGGAGAGGAAGACCAAAGAAGAAAGAAGACGCTTAGGAATTACATGTTGGTAAAGGAGATTGATACTGATAGAGCCAAGATAGAAACTTATGGAGAAATGCAATCAGGGAAGCCGATCACATATGGATAAAGGCAAAAAGAATGATGATATCTAGTAGGAAATATAAAAACTTATACAGCTTACATACTAACAAAACTAATGCACGGCTATATCAATAACGCAACAAAATAACTTACAAGGTGTAACATGAAACTATAGAAACGATGAGAAAATTCTGCTACTTAGGGTCACTGATGAATTGCAAATACAGCATATCGATAGAAATAAGCACAAAAATAGGCTAAGAGTGAGAAGTAGGTATGAGAAGTATGCCAACAGCAACAAAGTGCAAACTAAAACAATAAAAACTCTAGCGTTTACTTAGAGATCGGAAACATGGGCTATGACGACGTGAGATGAAAAGTTGCTACGAATCTTTGAAAGAAAAGTATTATGGACGATATATGGCGGAGTTAACGAATAAGGTCTGTAGAGAATGCGAAATAATTTCGAACCATATATTATACTATACTATTATTTGGTGATACAGATATCGTGAAAAACATTAAAATAAACCGTCTAAAGGCTAAATACACACACATCGAATTTGGACGGTCGATTTTTAACGCCCGATATTTTACTGGTATAGAAGGTGCTTGCAGACACATTGATATTTACCGATATCAACTGAAACAATCAGTTGCTTTGTTGTCGTGATACGAGGTTACTGAATAAATGAATCCTTAATCCGAGTTGTTACTGTGTGTCTATTTCGCCGTATTAAAACGCAAGATTAGGTGCGTAGGATTAAACGCAAATGGTTGATTCATCCTATCAATCAAAACAGAG
The DNA here is from genome assembly GCF_917563875.1 of Diabrotica virgifera virgifera. Taxonomy (NCBI): domain Eukaryota; kingdom Metazoa; phylum Arthropoda; class Insecta; order Coleoptera; family Chrysomelidae; genus Diabrotica; species Diabrotica virgifera. The sequence goes on along the minus strand of NC_065443.1, from coordinate 204,244,269 downwards.
AAAAATGGGGACATTCTACACTCATTTTGAAGAACTAAGGCCTCTACATACATCCATAGTTAGATTCATGTCTTTAAAAATATCCAACGTTTTGTCCCACAAAACACGTCTTGCCTCCACGTCCACGATATTTATCTGAACGATATTTATCGTCACCGATAAGCGGTCGGCGTGTGTGAAATGTCCCGTTCTCGCATGTGGTTAACTATTGGAATTTGGGCGATAAAAATCGCCCGGTAAAAATCGATGTGTGTGTATTTAGCGTTATGGGTGAGACACGTTATGCGGATAGATGGAACCAATGGATATAGACTCATACGTATCTATATTCGTTGATAAAACTATTCCTGCTAAAATAACTATGATACATAGGCCAGATCAAGAAGTGAGAACGTTCCCGGAAAGATTAGATCAGGAATGGTATCATACGTGAAATAATATGGTGTAATACGGAATGGTGAAAATAGTTTTTAACAATTTTGACGAGGCTGATAGTATTTTTGGAGTAACTGGTCAGATTGCACAAAAAAACTGTTAACTATAAAACGGGCGTTAGCATTTGTACTGCCTGAATGTAGTCGTATGTAGTTGTAATCACGCGTTATCAAAACGCGTGTTAAGCGCTCGTTATGTGGACTGACCCTTAGAATGAAGGTTTTCAGAATATAAAAAAAATTAAGAATACTGATATTGATAAGAAATACTGATACGGACTCACAAAAATTACCCCGGATATGATTGCAAAATTTAAATATTTGCCCATAATCAATGTTGATATAGAAAAGAGTTTCTCATCATATAAAAGCATTTTAAGTAATCAGACAAAATTTTACAATGGAACCAACGAATGTAGACACATCTGCGTTGAATGAAACATTTGCGAAACATTAATGAAACATTTAAATTAACATTTGTTTAATATTTATTTTTCATAAATTAAATTTCTTATTTGTATAACATAATTATATTTTGAACAGTTAGACCAGGACTAATCTGTAAAAAACATGTATTTTTGGATGTGAGCGGTGGCATTCGGATTTTTGCAGATAAAGTTAGGTGACACCTTTCGTAAAATAATAATTGACTTATGCTCCTCAAATATGCCCGGAACATTAATAAAAGAATTAAAATATTTAAAAATTTCGAAAAACATCGATTTTTTTCTCCTTTCTTTGCTTATAACTTTAAAACGGTTCGTTTTGGAACAAAGTCGTAGAGAAATCAAATAAAGATAATTGAATTTTGTATGATATACGACTGGTCAAAAATGTCTTAATGTATTACCTTTTCTGTAGTCCAGAAAGCCACTGCGCATCCGCTAGGAAAAATATTCTGATTCGGATTTTTTGCACTATCTTACTCAAAGAGGACTCCTTTTAACAAATTTGCATGTTGCCAGAACCAAAAGGTGGTCAAAAATATTTTAAACGTTTTTTTTTTGTTTTTTTCCTAAAATTATTTTTTTTTGCATGGAAAAAAGTTTTTTTAGGTTTTTTGGATCATTACAAACAGAAAAGGTCTTTAGTGACTTTTCTCTAAAAATGACACGGATCGCAGTGACTTGTATAAACACGATTTTATTGTTTCGTGAACGCGACTGCTGGAAAACAGACAAGCAACAGATATTGTGAGGTGAGATCTTCTATCCAAGGCGAAATATTTTCAACTATCATTTACACAGAGATATGTAATAACGTTTTCCTCTCTTATTCGGCCCGGTACGCACACTGCCACAACCCGGTTGTATGTAAATATTGCACTAAAAATACCCGGACTCGGCACTGACCCGGAACGGACACGGCCCGGGTATGTATAAATGGGCGTTAAATTCGTTATTTCGTAAACCGGCGACTTTAAGGGAAAAATTCCGAAACAGGTCGATTTTTATTTTTAAGTTATGATATTGTGGCATATATGGTATACTAGTGACGTCATCCATCTGGACGTGATGACGTAATCGATGATTTTTTTAAATGAGAATAGGGGTCATGTGCTAGCTCATTTGAAAGGTTCTTCAATTCTCTATTCAGTAATATAAACATTTACATAATTATTTATACAGGGTGTCCAAAAAATTTTTATTAAATTAAAATATTTGACAAAAAAAGAAGTAGAAGGACACCCTGTATAAATAATTATGTAAATGTTTACATTACTGAATAAGGAATTGAAGAACCTTTCAAATGAGCTACCGCACGACCCCTATTCTCATTTAAAAAAATCATCGATTACGTCATCACGCCCAGACGGATGACGTCACTAGTATACCATATATGTCACAATATCATAACTTATAAATAAAAAGCGACCTGTTTCGGGATTTAAATAATTAATAAATAATTAAGCCGGTTTACGAAATAACGAATTTATTCCTTTCATTTGCACCATACTGTCGCGTCGGTCGGTAGAAAATAGTGTCGCGCACGCTTGATTATCAATTAAAAGACAAAGGAGTTTTGAATATTGTATTGCAAAAAACTCTTCGGGATTTCATCAACCGGTGTTTAAAGAATATCTATCTACCTTGGCAACATTCAAATTTTCAGTTTTTCACATAGTTTTTGAGGGTTAAAAATGGCCGATTTCGCAATTTTTCAATTTTTATTCGCTTATATGTCAAAAACTATCATTTTTAGAGAAAAGTCACTAAAGACCTTTTCTGTTTGGAATGATTCAAAAAACATAAAAAACTTTTTTCCATGCAAAAAAATAATTTTAGGAAAAAAACAAAAAAAAAAACGTTTAAAAAATTTTTGACCACCTTTTGGACCTGGCAACATGCAAATTTGTTAAAAGGAGTTCTTTTTAAGTAAGATTGTGCAAAAAATCCGAATCAGAATATTTTTCCTAGCGGATGCGCAGTGGCTTTCTGGACTGCAATATAGCAATAAATACAAAAAAAGGGGCAAAATACGCCTGTTGTTATTCAATGTTTATTAACCACTTTGGTGGCACTTAAAACCTTAGTAATTCGCTTAGAAAATTCTTATAACTTACTTAAATGGTCTACCAAATTTCATTAAAATCGACCTAATAGATTTTGCATAATAAATTTGCAATGTAAATGTTTTTAAAAAAGTTCAAATTTTTTAAAATCTTTCTGAACAAAAACTAGACCATTTAGAAGTTAGCTTATTTTTTTACATATTATAAAGAGGGGCTCTACCTATCTAAACACTTTACATAATTAAAATCGGATTATTTAAGGGGCCTCAGCAATGTTTTAAAATTATAAACAATTTTTTGGCTTATAAAAAATAGCTTTGTTTAAGAATAAAAAAATTAATTTTTAGTAATGTAAATAATTAAAACCGGTATAATTTTATTTAAACTTTCAAATGCTGTCAGCAGAATTGCTATTTTATTTTTTAATCAAGTTATTCTCGTTCAAAAATTGCAATTTTTCGATTTTTTGAATGTTCCACCGCGTTTATCTCGAAAACTATGCATCCTACGAAATAACTTGTAAGAACATTTTTTGCTTAGAATTACCCAAGTGTGGTATTATAATATCACCCTGTACAAAAGATGTTTTATTGAAAGTAATGATGAGAGAAAAAAAAAAGAACCCTAAAAGAAATTTTCTTTAAACTTGATATGATGAGAGACATTTATTAATATTTATTCTAGCAAGAGACATTAATTTTTTTTATTATTAAGAAGGGACGAATAGTAATTAATCAAAAGACTGAAATAGGAATTAATAAAGTAACTTTAAATTTTTACTAAGAAGGTTAGGTAATATTAAGTTTAGTTAAATTTGGAAATATTATTAGGTAGATTTAAAATATTATATAATTATTCACTTATGACGTAAATTAGTGTAGTACACTAAAAAGACTAAAGACTAGATTAAAAATTAGGATAAGTTTTATTCATTGTTTTACGAAAGTGAATTAGTAAACGAAAAAAAATACTAAAAGACAAGAAGGAATAGTACGTGATTTAGTGACAATTACTTATAAACAATTATTTGTAGTTTTTATAAAATACCAGTTTAGTATAGGGACAATATGAACTTCTGTTTATAATAGGATTTTTGTTAAGTGTCTTATAGCGGCCGATATAGGACCTTAACTATTAAGTAATATAAGGTCTATCTCCTAAAAGGCGATGATTAACAATCAATCTCATTTTAAAAATATGTAATTTTAACAAAACGGGGAGGTGTGGTATTATAATATCACCCTGTTCAAAAGATGTTTTATTGAAAGTACATAAATTGTCCGCCCTTGACCAAGGCCGACGCGTGAGGTTGCAAAGTTCATTCTAATATATAAGTAAACGCCCGATGATATGATACCATTATTATTGTTATGATTATTGTAATAGTTAGCAGTAACCACGTTTAAGATAGGTCGTGATTATAAACAAGTTATTATGATTTAGTCATCGATATGGTAAACCAAAAATATATGTATTTGAATAGAAATAAGAGTTTTAATTAATTGGGACCAAAAGGCAGTAACAACACACTATTTGCGACACAAGAAATACAAAAAAAATGTTTTATTTTGCGAAAAATCGATGTTATGTAATTCCTCAAGTTCTTTGTTTTAACAATCTTATCGACATCCGGATCAACTGTTACCCAAAAATTCGTATTCTACGGGTCAAAATACATAAAAATACTTAGTCCGTCAAAATACATAATAAGGAGCCCCTAGCACCCCCTCCTGGACACAGCACTAATTTGTTTATAAGCCAAAAAATTGTTTATAACTTTAAAACATTGCTGAGGCTGCTTAAATAATCTGATTTCAGAGACGAAGTAGTTTTCAATCCTAATAGTAAATTATTAATATTGAAAATATTAAAAATATTACTAAAAGATTTTTAAATTAAAAACTTATTGGTACACTTTCCTGGTGACACCTCCAAGACTTCTACAATTTGCAAGTCAAATGGATGCTGCAGTGAAGACGAGAGGGAAGGAATTCTACACTATGCAATTCACATCCCCCGTCTGCAGCTGGTAAAATTCCAACGGAAAAATGCACCTAGTTACTCTACGGAGTAATACGACTATAAAATAAAAATGTATACCATTTTTATTCAGTTGCAATGCGAAGGCAAAACAATCTTACTTTTCAATTAGAATACGGAGTGCAGTCCAGTCCCTTGAACCGCGATTTTCGGCTCTTATTGGAGCCTTCATCGGAAGGAACGTAGGCACTGTTCTCCATATTTTAACTGATTCGTATCGAGAGGTTTTCCCACCCATTGCAACTGAAGTGATGATAGTAGGTGGCTAGCGCCATCTGGCATTGAAAGACGAAGTAGTTTTCAATCCTAATAGTAAATTATTAATATTGAAAATATTAAAAATATTACTAAAAGATTTTTAAATTGAAAACTTATTGGTACACTTTCCTGGTGACACCTCCAAGACTTCTACAATTTGCAAGTCAAATGGATGCTGCAGTGAAGACGAGAGGGAAGGAATTCTACACTATGCAATTCACATCCCCCGTCTGCAGCTGGTAAAATTCCAACGGAAAAATGCACCTAGTTACTCTACGGAGTAATACGACTATAAAATAAAAATGTATACCATTTTTATTCAGTTGCAATGCGAAGGCAAAACAATCTTACTTTTCAATTAGAATACGGAGTGCAGTCCAGTCCCTTGAACCGCGATTTTCGGCTTTTATTGGAGCCTTCATCGGAAGGAACGTAGGCACTGTTGTCAGAGGTATCAGATAGGTCTCGATATGAATCAGTTAAAATATGGAGAATAGTGCCTACGTTCCTTCCGATGAAGGCTCCAATAAGAGCCGAAAATCGCGGATCAAGGGACTGGACTGCACTCCGTATTCTAATTGAAAAGTAAGATTGTTTTGCCTTCGCATTGCAACTGAATAAAAATGCTATGCATTTTTATTTTATAGTCGTATTACTCCGTAGAGTAACTAGGTGCATTTTTCCGTTTGAATTTTACCAGCTGCAGACGGGGGATGTGAATTGCATAGTGTAGAATTCCTTCCCTCTCGTCTTCACTGCAGCATCCATTTGACTTGCAAATTGTAGAAGTCTTGGAGGTGTCACCAGGAAAGTGTACCAATAAGTTTTCAATTTAAAAATCTTTTAGTAATATTTTTAACATTTTCAATATCAATAATTTACTATTACGATTTAAAACTACTTCGTCTTTCAATGCCAGATGGCGCTAGCCACCTACTATCATCACTTCAGTTGCAATGGGTGGGAAAACCTCTCGATACGAATCAGTTAAAATATGGAGAACAGTGCCTACGTTCCTTCCGATGAGGCTCCAATAAGGGCCGAAAATCGCGGTTCAAGGGACTGGACTGCACTCCGTATTCTAATTGAAAAGTAAGATTGTTTTGCCTTCGCATTGCAACTGAATAAAAATGGTATACATTTTTATTTTTTAATCTGATTTCAATTCTGTAAAGTGCATTAGATAGGTGGAGTACTTCTTTAATATGTAAAAAAATTGACAAATCTTTGTATGTTCTAGTTTTTGTTGTGCAAGATTTTAAAAATTTCAATTTTTAAAAAAAATTTAGATTGCAAAATTATTATGCAAAATCTAGTAAGTCCTGTTTAATGAAATTTGGTGGACGGTTTTAGCACATTATAAAAATATTCTAAGCGAATTAGGAAGATTCTAAGTGATGGAAAAATATTGAATAAGGACAGGCTTGTTTTGCCCCCTTATTTTATATTTATTGCTATTTTGCAGCAAGGTTAATAAATTGAGACAGTTTTAACCAATCGTATCTGATATAAAATTTAATTACATATCTTTGTTTTATTCCTATGCGACTTTGTTCCAAAATGAATCGTTTTAAAGGTATAAACAAAGAAAGTAGAAATAAAACGAAATTTTTTGAAATTTTTAAATATTTTATTTTTTTTATTAATGTTCCGGGCATATTTGAGAAGGAGCATAAGTCAATTATTATTAACGAAGTTATCACCTAACTTCCGCAAAAATCAGAATGCCACCTCTCACATCCACCTAAAAACAGATCCTTCCTGATCTAAGTATGGACAGATCATAAAGGAAAAATTAGAAATAATATAGGATAAAATCAGAGAAGACCAAGCAGGTTTTATAGCTGGGAAAGCATGCTTAGATCACATCTGGTATTTGTAGATCTTAAAAAGGCATCATATGACTCGATACCTAGAACCAAACTATAGGAAACAATGGAAGACATCGAAGTTCCACGAATATTAATAAAAGCAGTGAAAGCACTCTACAAGAATAACAAAGAAGCTATCAAAACGGGCAGTAGAATATGCAGTTCATTTAAGAGGACAAAGGGATTCAAATATTTTTGGAAAAAACGTTGAAATCATGAAAAAGAAAAGACTTCAGTTTTATGATGAAAAAACTGGACCAGGAATATTCAAAGAACTAGACCTGGATCCCGCGTACCAAAAAAAGTTGATTAATAGCAAGCTAAAAACTTGTTAATAGCTTAACGGTGTCTAGTAGGACAAACTTTGATGTATGGGAACACTGGAACAGGGGAAGTTTTAATTGTGGAACAGGTTAAAAATTTTGAACGTCAGACTACGAAAATGTTCCATGTATTTTGTCGGACAGAACTTCCAATTTATTTGTTACCACTTCATTAAACTCTCATGCAAAAATCAGACTGGTGTTTATCACCAACTGGGGATTTTAACAAGTGAAACACGAAGAACATGTCAAACGACAGTAATCATGTTCTGTGGAAGTGTAACTTCCTTTGTTCCAGTGTTCCCGTACATCAAAGTTTGTCCAACTAGACACCGTTAAGCTATTAACAAATTTTCAGCTTGCTATTAATCAACTTTTTTTTTGGTACACGGGATCCAGGCCTAAATGGGATGGAAATAAACCTAAAGAAAACTGAATATCTAACGACAAATGGAATAAAACATATGGAAATAGACGAAGGTAACCAAATCAGAGGAACAGACAAGTACAAATATTTGGGTTTCATAATATCAAACAAAGGAACAACGGAAGAAGATATAAAAAATAGACTAGGTCAAACAAGAGACTGCATAATAAAATTGAACCCGGTACGGTGGGATAAGAACATCAGCATAAAAACAAAAAGGAGAATATATAATACCATGACAAGAAGTATCCTCACTTATGGGTGTGAAAATTGGACAATACATAAGAAAACCAAAAACAAAATAAGAGCAACAGTTAAATGGAATTCCTAAGTAGAAGATGCAGAGTAACAAGACGAGATAAAATAAATAACATAGAGATTAAAAAAAATGGGAGTGAACTCAGATATAATAGACTACATCAAACAGAAGAGATTATCCTGGTACGGACATGTCGGAAGAGCAGACCAAAATCGCTAAATAAATAGAATAATATAGTGGAGACCGATAGGAAAAAGGAAGAGAGGCAAGCTCCGAAAATACTTCAGAGATGAGGTGGGCAAGCAATGGAGAGCAGAAATCTACAGGAAGGGGACTGGCAAAACAGAAAGAGTTGGAAAGAACAGTTGAGTGAAGGAATATGTTCAATGTGGTATTAAAATAAATGGAGTCATTATTAATAATTTGAGATAAGCGGATGGCACGGTGTTAATTGCAAGCAATTACGAAGAACTTGATGGACTGAAGCTAAACACCGCAAAGACCAAGGTGATTGTTGTCAGTAAGACGCCAAAACAACCGGAAGTAGTAACATCTTATGGTGAACTTGTTGTAATTAATCGAAATGAGAACTGGAACCTGACCAAAGAAATTAGGATACGTATAGAAAAGGCCAGAGCTGCATTCTTTACGATAAAGAAACTCTTATGTGGAAACAGCATTACTTTGAATCTGAAAATTAGATTAGTGAGAAGTTATATGTGTTCTCTACTCTTTTGTACGGTGTCGAAGGTTGGACTTTAATGTATACACTTCTTAAGAAACTGGAAGTCTTTGAAATCTGGGCGTGTCTGAGAGTCCTACGAATAAGTTGGGTGGATAGAGTTCGTAACCGTTCGTAACGAAGTTGTTTCGCATCGGATGGGAAAAATCACGGAAGTCGTCAGAACAGTTAAAAATCGAAAATTTGAATATTTTGACCATGTTATGCGACACCCAGAGAGATATAATAGGCCTATTCGCGCTGCATGCCCTGAAGGTATCCTGAACTTACCCAGAGCGAGATCGCCTGCGCATTAGGTTTTCGGAGGGAAATATTCGATCTTATTGAACGTACAATTTTGTAATGTGCAGGCGTTCTCCTTCTGGGTACGTTCGGGGTATACAGCTCGAATAGGCCTAATATATTCCATTTAATAATACAAGGCAAGGGCCAGATCGAAGAAGAGGGCCAGGTCGAAGAAAAGTGAGAAAGTGGTTTAACAGATCCTCTGCATCCCTTTTCCAAGCTGCCGTCATCAAAATTACTATAGCCAATTTGATAGCCAGCACTCGATAATCGAGCACGGCACATGAAGAAGAAGGAATACAGTGAAAACTGTGGAAATCTTTAATATATAAAATATATATATTTTATGCTTTTAGTTATTCCACGATCTTGTTTCTGTTAAGAAAAAAATTGTTTTTGTTTCAAGTTTTTTATTTGATTGATGTATCAATAATTGCACATGAGGTATCAATAAACATAAACAAAGAACAAAATTAAATGAGTAGATCTACATAATTTTTATAAATATTGCTCTTGTCAATATGTTTGAAGTATATTTCTGACACAAAAGCATTTTTGTCTAGGTACCTATTACTGCGATGAAAAGAAAGAAAAATATATTAACTTGAAATTTTTTGCATTTTCTGTTCTTTTGTATAGTGTGGAGACATGGACTCTTAGTAAATAATGTCGTAATAGATTGTAAGCATTTGAAATGTGGACATATCTAAGAATGCTGAGAATCTCTGGACAGACAGAATAACCAATGAAGAAGTACTAAAGAATAGAGAACTGCAAGGAGATACTGGATTCTATCAAAATAAGAAAACTACAATATTTGGGTCATATAATACGTGGTGGCAGATATGAATCCCTAAAATTAATAATGCATGGAAAGATTCAAGAAAGGCGCAGCATAGGTAGAAGAAAAATGTTCTGGCTGAGAAACCTGAGAATGGTTTGGATGCAGTTCAATTGAAGTCTTTAGGGCTGTAATGTCAAAAGTTGGATGACTGCCAACCTTTGTCGCGTAGATGGCACGTAAATAAAAAGAAGAATAAACTTTTTAAATACGCTTTAACAGTTTTAAATTTTTACAAAATTTAAGAGGGAGTAAGGAAATAACAATCAAAATAAAGAGTATTCTGAAAGCTTTAGATCTAAAGATCTTTAGATCTAGAGTAAGAAACTATTTAAGAAATAATACAATAGGTAATGCAGTTGATATGAAACATTTAAAAGTAGATAAGTAATTGTGACAATATTCCAAATAAACAATACACTTACAGACACAGATAACTTAAGAAACAAAGCAGTGTTTATAAAAATCTTGAAAATTCGTAAACTTTTATTTAAATCAAACCTCAAGAACATTAAATGTTAAGCGGGCCACTCACGATACTGCGGATAATTGACAAAAATTTTGATCGTGTACCGTGTGTGACCGTGCATTCAACATAATTGTTGCAATTTGACCACAGAGGTATGGCTGCTGCAATACTGCAGAATTGATATCATCGACGATTTTGTCGAACTACACCTCAGTACCGTGAGTGGCTGGCTTGAGCGTACTTACACATACCAATTACCAGAGAACGGTAGTTCTCGTCAGTGGCGCACAACCCCAACAACAATAGACCTACAAGCGACACCAATTGGACCAAAATTGGAAAATTGGACCAAATCCCATCTTAAAGTTTAGGAAAAAAACTCACCCGTCCATATGTCAACTCTCCATTTTGGTCCACGGGTGTGGATTTTACGGCCCTTCCCATTTAGGGTCTGTTTTTCGTTCTCGTCCCCAAAACTCCCAAAAATCTCAAAAATTTAAGTCCGACCTTTACGGCTTCTGATAGTACTGATCATTACCTTTCCAACGCATGTTTAATTTTAAAAATCGGTTATACCATTCAAAAGTTACCGAGCTCAGAAGTATGACTCAATTTTTATTTAAAAAGGGGAAAATGTTTGTGGATATGTTTGTATGTTTGTATGTGTGTGAAAAAGTTACACCGATCTGAATTTTTTTCTGTGTTTCAAGAGGGTGTGAGGGCCGATTCACAACCGGTGTAATTTTTGACTTCTGACTACCCGTAAGCCCGCTAGAGGGCTAGGTAGATACAAAATAGCATATTTTTTGGGCGTATATATAGTATCGTTCGCGGTAACGATTCCGTACTTGTCCAGGACAACTTCGCATGCGCACTTTAAAAATCGCATGCGCACTTTAAAAAAGAGAACGCTCTTTTTTAAAGTGCGCATGCGAAGTTGTCCTGGACAAGTACGGAATCGTTACCGCGAACGATACTTATATCTTAGGTTTAAGGAGAGACAGGAAAACCGTAAATACACCAAATCAATAGGGTTGAGTTAGACTTTCGAACTGTGCCTAAGATACCAAGCTGAGACATATACACTGCTCACCATAGCCGAAAAACTAAAAAATTAAACTTTGAAAATTTTGGTTTTTCGACAATTACGAAAAATTTCAACCTACGAATTGGGCCAATAACTGAGCATTTGTAGAAGGTCTCTAGACGCATCTAACGGTGTATACCTCATATCTGGGAAAATTCGAATTTTTAAGTTATAGGCTTCATAAGTATGATTTAATCTATTTCTTATGGGAAAAACGGTTTTTCAAGCTCAATAATTCCTGTAATACGTTCAGTTATCATACTTAATCTTGGATGCATCAGATACTACTTGTCAATACGTTTCAAACTCATGTTTATTGATCAAAATCAGTTAAGCCGTTCAAAAGTTATAGAGCTCCAAAAGTATAATAATTAGTCCAGGAACTGAAACTTTTCACTTCGCAATTTTTACAAAATGGATCGATTTGCTTGAAAATTTGACACTAAGTAGTGGAAAGTCTAAGGATCAAAATCTATATGATACCGAAAGACGCTTTTACGATGGGGTGGTTACCACCCCATCTTGGGGATGGGAATTTATTATATTTTGACCGCAAATGTTGGTAAAAACATTAATTGTAAGCAAAAAATGTATTATTCATTTTTTTGATAAAATTAATAGTTTTCGATTTATTGGTTATCGAAAGTGTTAGTTTCATATCGAAAAAATCAATGTTATTAATCAGTTTTCTGCTAATAACTCAAAAAGTTTTTGCTTTATCAAAACAACTTTACTTAACGAATATATACCTTTTAAAAAAGAAACAAAGTGTTTTTTTTTAATTTTCTTTAAGACCAATAGTAATCGAGCTGTACTTTATTATATGTTAACTTTTCTTCGTCAAATACTAAATATTATATGTAGTTTCAAAGTCAAAAGACGGAAAAACTATGCATTTTTCGAGGATAACCTACAAGAATAAAAAACCGCTAAACGCCGTAAAAATGAGTGGCGCATATAATATTCCAGCTACAAAAGATCTGATATGAATATTACGTGGCGCGAAAATGTATTTTCATTTTGATGCAAAACAAAATTCTAGTTTTAATTTAAAAGATTTTTCCATAATATTTGCTAAATTTGAAGTAAACGCGCCACAAAAGAGTAACTTTGATACAGTTTGAATTTTGAAACTCTTTTGTGGAGCGTTTACTTCAAATTTAGCAAATATTATGGAAAAATCTTTTAAATTAAAACTAGAATTTTGTTTTGCATCAAAATGAAAATACATTTTCGCGCCACGTAATATTCATATCAGATCTTTTTTAGCTGGAATATTGTATGCGCCACTCATTTTTACGGTGTTTAGCGGTTTTTTATTCTTGTTACAACACATTTTGATATGATTTCATATGGGCAAAAATAATAAAGGTCAATGAACATGAGATCAATTAGTATACTTGCAAGAATGTTGGTGGCAAAAAAAAAAGAAATAAAAAATCTTTGAAACTTATTTTTAAAAACATTTTTAAAATTAAAACATCTATTTCAAGTGAAACCAATATTGTTGTAAATTCCTTATGGTTTAGGCGCAAAACCTTGGTCCAATGCTATTTAAATTCATTCATTTTTTTCGAATCCTGAACAAACTAATGAAAGATTTTTGAAAAATTTCAACGTAGAATGAACGATTGCATTATTACAGAGGGCCGACATTTTCTTAGAATAAACAAAAAGTTTCTTATGAATGAAACATTTGAAATTAAAAATCACACTCAATTTTCTTTTTATTTTTCACCCCTGTAACTTATTAAAATAAAAATTATAGAACTTTTCAGGGACTTTCGGCCCTCGGTAGTAATGTAAATTTTTTTCAAAAATACTTATTAGTTTTCTCAGGATTCGAAAATGAATGCATTTAAATAGCATTGGACCAAGATTTTGCGCCTACCCCCTTAATAGAAAATATTCTATGATTTGGTTACCATTCAAATAAAAAGCTGCTAAAAATACATGTCATGTTTATAACTTATTTCTTATGTTTATTACCTGAAACGGTGAGATACTTCTTGACCCCAAAACTGATCGCGAAGATGACACTACTACAACCATACCTAACATAAATATCACATAAAACACAAGAAAATTCATCTTGCAAATATAAAAAAAATACAAATGAATACTAATATTACACCCTTGTAAACTGTTCTTTCCTGCAAGAACAAGTCTCAGTAACTGAACCAACCATCAATAAAAAAATCCTTTTATGGATAGTAGTCAACAACATAATTTGCGAAATTACTCACCACCGCTTCCCCAAAAAGATACCACCCTGCTATTACACCCCCCGTGGATTCTAAGAAAGGAAAAATTGTTTCATTCATAAAAGGTGAGATTACAGTTCAGTACCTCAACGGTACCCACTTAGTCCAAGCTGTATCGTTGCCCCCGTTAGGTAAATTACATATTCCGATTCGATTTTTTTGTAATAAATTACTCAAAAAGAGGTCCTTATAACAAATCCACAGGGTGTCAGAAGGTACCGAGGTCGAAAAATTGTGTAAACAATTTTTTTTAATAAATTCACAAAAATAATTTTTTTACTTCGAATAATTTTTTTTGTCTCTTGTGATTTTTCTCTAAAATTGGTTGTTATCGAGTTATGCGCGATTTAAAATTTGGAAAATGCGAAAATTACTATTTTCAAGGCTTAATAACTCGGTTAAAAATTATTATTATGATAATCAGAAAGTCACCAAATCGAAGTTTAAAACCTCCTCTACAAGATTCTGAAGAAATGTTTGTGATTATTTTATAACTAAGCTGTTATTTTTAATTATTAACAATGAGCGCTAAGAGCGTATTCAGGCGCCCATCAATGTGAGTGTGAGTGAGCAAAAAAGGTATCTTGTGATTTTTCTCTAAAATTAATTATTGTCGAGTTATCCGCGATTTAAAATTTGAAAATCGCGGAAATAGCAATTTTTAAGGCTTAATAATAACTCTGTTAAAAATTATTATGAAAGTCAGGAAGTGACCAGCTCAAAGTTTAAAGTTCCCACTACAAGATCCTGAAGAAATTTGTGTCATTGATGTATTTCTAAGCGGTTATTTTTAATTCCTAACAATGAGCGCTAAGCTCGTATTAGGTGGCCGTCAATGGTGAGTGCGAAAGAGAAGCACCATTCCGGCCGTCCAATGCTACATCTCACTCGCACTCACATTGATGGCCGCCTCAATACGTTCCTAGCGCTCATTTTTAATAATTAAGAATAACAGATTAGTAATAAAATAATGACAAAAATTTCTTAAGCATCTTGTAGAGGGGGCTTTAAACTTTGATTTGGTCACTTTCTGACTTTCATAATAATTACTTTTAACCGAGTTATTAAGCCTTGAATGGCCATTTTCGCATTTTTGAAATTGTAAATCGCGTATAACTCGACAATAATCAATTTTAGAGAAAAATCACAAGAAACCTTTTTTACTCAGAATGACCCAGAATTTGTTTAAAAAAAATAGTTTAAACAATTTTTGACCACGGTACTGCCTGGCATCCTGTGGATTTATTATAAGGGTCTCTTTTTGAGTAAGTTTGTGCAAAAAAATCGAATCAGGATAATTTACCTAACGGGGGCGACGATACAAGCTGGACTAAGTTCAGTACCTCAATGGTATGCACCCATTGCCCGTTGCATTGGTATTTAGTAAGGATTATGTAAAATAGATGTACTTTTATTGGGGGATGCTATTAAGTGGTTTACCTGAAGCCAAAAGATGGGATTTCGACGCATTTACTTGATTCATTTTTCGGTTATGAGTTTATGACGGGAAATTAGACAATGCAGCTTTATTTTTCCTTTGAAATATGAAAGTGATATACAACAGGTGGAAAAGATTAAGAAGATAATTGTTTAACGAAACGTAATCTACACCTTTTTTTTCTCTGATTCTGGCTTTGGTTTAGAACTAGAACCTTTAGCAGGGGAGTAATGTGTAGTGTGTGTGTTGAGTAAGTGTCTTGTTACTTTGCAAAGTCGACGTCATTGTCTTTGCAAAGAGACGCTAATTGTTTCCGAACGTCTGCGGTCCCTCCGATCTACACCTTTCTGATCTCGAGAGCGTATTTAAGATACAAGCAAAAACAGGTGAGATTTGTTCGAATTCATCGATAACTTAAAAAATACACACATAAAAAATGTCAAAGAAATACGTTTTTTTATCACCATTTATATTCATCAATTTTGATTGGATTTCAAAAAGTAACATACCATGAATGCCACCTGATAAGTCAGCAATAAATTCATCCTAATATCAGTGTGATACGGTTTCTCCATAATAAAATAATTAAACAACTAATTTATTTGAAATTTTTAACATAAAATCAATAATATAAAACAAAAAATCGAACAACAAATTAATGTGTTTAAAATCCGCATTTTCTCCAGCAGCATTATTAATTATGAACTGATTGACACCGCCTTGATATGCTTAAAATTAAATTATTTATTAATTTTGTTTTAAGACTATCTCTACTCCAGGAAGTAGAGGAAGTAGAGATAGCCATAAATTCACTGAAAAATGGAAAATCACCAGAACCAGACGGAATAACCAACGAGCTTCTAAAATACGGAGGAGAAGGTATCCTAGAGATGACAAAACTTATACAAAAACTAATATTGCACTGCAAGATACCAGACGCATGGAGAAACAGCATAATGATACCAATGTTCAAGAAAGGAGACAAAGAAGACCCCAACAATTATAGAGGTATAAATCTACTGAACACCGCACTTAAGCTAACCACAAAAGTCCTAGCCAACAAAATCAATAAACTAACAACTTCATCAGATGAACAACACGGATTCAGATCCGGAAGGTCTTGCGTAGACGCCGTATTTGTACTGAGACAAATCACAGAAAAGGCCATTGAGTACAATAAACCAGCATATCTATGTTTTATAGACCTGACAAAGGCTTTTGATCGCATAAAAGTCAAAGACGTCTTACATTTACTGTATAGAAGTACCCAGTTATTAATGTTAAAAAAACATTAATAACTGGGTGAAAAGTAGAAGAGTAGAATGGAACGACCACATAAGCCGAATGACAACAACTAGAGTAGTAAGGACGGCGAGAAACGGTTTTCCAATAGGAAGACGATCAGTGGGAAGACCACGAAAAAGATGGAATGACAGCTTACTGGAGGCACATTGAAAAACAGACAGAGTAATGTCTATATAAAAAGAAGAAGAAGAAGAAGAAGAAGAAGAAGAAGAAGAAGAAAAAGGAACATACCAATCAATATTATACAAACCATCGGAAACATCTACTTTCATAATCGAATACAGGCAAAGATAAATGGAAAACTAACGCAGTTTATACAAGTACAAAGCGGAGTCAGACAAGGTGACTCATTAAGCCCACTACTCTTTAATATAATAATGGACAAAATAATAGAAGCAGTACGTAAAGGTCATGGTTACACAATGGGGAACAAAGAAATCCAAAATATTATGTTATGCAGACGACGCGACGCCGCATTAATCGCCGAGACAGAAGACGATCTCCAAAGATTAAAACACATCTTCAATACAACAGCCAAGAAATACAGTATGATAATATCAGCAGAAAAAACCAAATGTATGACAACATCTAAATACCCACTACGATGTAAGATCGAAAGTGATGGGAAAATAATAAAGCAGGAAGCAAGGTTTAGATATCTGGGAATAGATATAACCAGTTACGAAGATGTTGAAGAGGAAGTACGACAACAAAGCTTAAAAGCAAGTAAAGCGAATAGCAGGTATATTTTATAAAATGCATCATTTTCCCGTTATTTAAGCTTGAATACTTAGATTTGAGTACTCATCGAAAAAAATATACATTCAATTATATATTTGCGCATGTTACATATATACTAGTCCTGTCGCCAGGGGGGTACAACGGCCTCGTTAATTCAGATGGACTTACTCAAGTTTTTTTTATGTATTTTGACCCGTAGAACACGAATTTTTTGGGTAACAGTTGATCCGAATGTCGATAAGATTGTTATAGACCAAGAACTTGAGGAATCAAATAACAGCGATTTTTGGCAAAACAAAACAATATTTTGTATTTTTTGGGCCATTTTAAGTAAAAAATATTTCTACAAGTTTTTTCGTAGGATGCACAGTTTTCGAGATAAACGCGGTTGAACTTTAAAAAAATCGAAAAATTGCAATTTTTGAACCCGAATAACTTTTGATTAAAAAATAAAATAGCAAGTCTGCTTACCGCATTTGAAAGTTTAAGTCAAATTATATCGGTTTTGATTATTTGCATTGGTAAAAATTTATTTTTTTATTGTTTAACAAAGCTATAAACACGTAGGGTTTCCCGTGCTTTTACATGCGTTTTAACGCATGTAACGTAGAAATAGTCTTGATTGCACTAGTACCTATTCTACCTACTCGTTCGATTTTAAATGAGAAATCATAGAAACATCACTCACGCACTAGTTGTTTGTAGCTTTGTTTAACAATAACACAATAAATTTTTAGCAATGCAAATAATCAAAACCGACATAATTTGACTTGAACTTTCAAAGGCGCTAAGCAGAATTGCTATTTTATTTTTTAATCAAAAGTTATTCGGGTTTAAAAATTGCAGTTTTTCGATTTTTTCAAAGTTCAACCGCGTTTATCTCGAAAACTGTGCATCCTACTAAAAAACTTGTAGAAATATTTTTTGCTTAAAATGACCCAAAAAATACAAAATATTGTTTTGTTTTGCCAAAAATCGCTGTTATTTGATTCCTCAAGTTCTTGGTCTATAACAATCTTATCGACATCCGGATCAACTGTTACCCAAAAAATTCGTGTTCTACGGGTCAAAATACATAAAAAAAACTTGGGTAAGTCCATCTGAATTAACGAGGCCGTTGTACCCCCCCTGGCGACAGGACTATACATGCAACGGTTGCCAAGCGCCCGCTTGGCAAATCATTTCCATTTTCACAATTTTTTCGTGTCATCGATATTTTTCGAGTTATAGCCGAAAATAGTGACAGTTATATATAAATAGATCATAATTATTGAATTATCTCGTTTATTGTTAGTTTTACGACAAAAATGTTTCTATACAAAAATAGAGAGAATTGAATTATACACATTTTTAGTTTCTTTCATTTTTCTGCTAAAGTTAATATTTAAGGTAGTATGTATGCGATAATGGAGAGAGCGTAAGATCTGATTGATTTTGTAGCAATTGTTTTTGTTCAATATCTACGCCATTTTTAACTTAAATTGTTGCAAATATGATTTCCTACAATTTCTTTTTAACAATTTTTTTCATGCGGTTAATATTTTCCGAGTTAAGTGGGAAAATAGTAAAACGTGGTGGGGGGAGCATAATTATTGAATTGAATCTTTTTTCCGAGCTGCCCCAAATTTTATAATTATATCCTTTAGGGGAGTACAATAGTAGTGTAAATTTAAAATCTCGACTGAATTCCGCGGTTGCATTAGCCGCCATATTGATTTTAAAGGAAACCGTTGTTGCTTAATATCTCCGCTATTTTCAACTCTTAGACAAAAACGTTAGGAACCAAAATTATTAGAAACGCAATTTCCTACAATTTTTTTTCCACAATTTTTTATGCCATCAATGTTCTCCGAGTTAAGGAGGAAAATAGTGGAAGCGGAGGGGAAGCATAATTATTGAATTGTCTCATTTATTATTAACTTTACGACATAATTGTACATAAACAAAAATAAAGAGAATATTTTATACAATTTTTGAAACTTCCAATGAAACACCAACCAAACTAAATACATAAAAGACATAAATAATAACTTATGTGCATTAAGTTCACTTAATTTTATTAACTAGCGGGTTTTATTCGTTAAATTTGTCTGTCGATAATTGAGTTTCATGTCAGCTAACATATTTTAATATTTCAACAATTTTTTTTAAATTTTGCACCCCGTTGGGGGGAATTTTTCCATTCCCCCCCTCTTAGACCCGCCACTGGTTTTCTCGAAAAATTGTAGTAAATCGTAATTGCAACAATTTCAGTCCTTACACTTTTTGTCGAAAAGTTGAAAATGGGGAAGATATTGAACAAAAACAATTGCTTTAAAATCAGTCGGGTCTTACGCTCGCGCCTTTTCCGCATACGTACTACCTTAAATATTGATTTTATCAAAAAAATGAAAGAGACCAAAATTGTACAAAATTTAATTCTATTCATTTTTGTATAGGTTAAAATTTGTTGTAAAAGTAATAATACACGAGATAATTCAATAAATTAATAATTATGCTTTAACTGTCACTGTTTTTCCCCATAACTCGGAAAATATGGACCGCACGAAAAAATTATAAAAAAGGAAATTATAGAAAATCGCATTTTTAACAATTTCAGTTTTTATACTTTTTGTCGAAAACTTGAAAATGGCGGAGATATTGAGCAAAAACGGTTCTCGTTTAAAATCAAGATGGAGGCTAACGCAACGGTCAAATTCAGTCGAGGAGTCGGGCAGCTCTTAATGCAAGGTCAAATGGTATCCTGACTGGGCTAATACGCGAAGTTTTCGATTCTGTCAACCTGACTGAATTGAAAAATGTACCAAATCCCATCTAGTCTGGACTGATTATCGGAGAATAGGCTATTTTTATGCCAAAGTTATGGCCAAAGTTATGAAACAGCAAACATGCGATTACTACGGTGTCTATAATTTTTTTAAATTCTTTCAAAGCGTAGAAGTGAGTTTAAAGTACAAGCTAATTATTTACAAAAAAATATCGATTATCAGTTTAATGGTTATATTTTAATTAAAGATTATAAATATATTTTTTTTGTAATTTACACGCGTGAAAGTAGACTAATACAGTACTGTAGCTAAAATTTTCACTCGGAGCGACGACCGACCGCGCAACGTACACTTTTAATAAATAATGTATGCTGCGTGTCAGTCGCATCGAGTGAACATTTTAGCTCCGACTCTGTATCAGGCCTACTTTTGCGCTAAAAATTACAAAAAAAAGCATTTTTAATATTTGATTAAAATATAACCATTGCACTAATTTTTGACATTCTTTGTGAGTAATTAGTTTGTACCATATACTCACATTTAAACTTTGAAACAATTAAAACAAATTATAAACAACGGATAAATCGTATATTTACTTTGCTGTTTCATAACTTTTTGCAAATGGTTGTAAAATTTTTTTAAAGCATTCATTTTCAAGACCTATGAAATACGCATTTTAAGTATTTTTTAAAATTAGAATATAATAAACAATTTCTGAGAAATGTTAATTTGTTTATAACAATTTTTTTTAAACATTTAAAGATTATGCAAAAAAATGAAAAAATTTATATTTTGTCGACAAAATATTAAATAGGCATCACACCTTTATAATCTTTCTAAGTTTGATCAATGTCTCATGATTATTTTGGTTGTTATTGCGACTGTAAATTGTTAATTAACAATTGAATTGTTGCTAAAATATTCGTTTCATTTTCACCGGCTTCTGAATTTATAATCTATACCAAGAAAGCTTTTATTTCACCGAGCTATATAATTATTCATAAATAATTACTGGCCCAAAAAATTTATTTGAAAATTCGAGATTTTGTTGGGAAAACCCACATTTTCCGAGAACAATTTTCGTCGGAGCAAATCGGGAAAAACTTGCCTCTATGTAGAATTAAATTGGGGTGAATTTTTATTTGAGTGTTTTTGGTGTAAAGCTAAAATCTTGGAAGTTATAGAGCAATAATTGACAAAAAAACCATTTGTCGGCGCCATTTTGTTTATAAAAAAAATAGCACACTATCTGCGGACTTTGCATACCTATATTAATAATATATAGGATCTTATAATTCGATTCCAGCAATAAAATTGCTGGTAAATAACCTTTCTTTGTACATTACTAATTAGACCAGCGTATTATAACTATTTTTTTTTTCAAAATTTAAAGATTATGCAAAAAAAAAGAAAAATTTATATTTTGTCGATAAAATATTAAATAAGCATCTCATCTTTATAATCTTTATAAGTTTGATCAATGTATCATTATTATTTTGGTTATTATTGGGATCGTAAATTGTTAATTAACAATTGAATTGTTGCTAAAATATTCGTTTAATTTTCACCGGCTTCTGGAATTACAATCTATACCAAGAAAGCTTTGATGTCACTAAGTTATTTAATTATTGATTAATAATTACTTACCTAAAACTTTATTTGAAAATTAGAGTTTTTGTTAGGAAAACCCGCATTTTCCGTAGAAAATTTTCGTCGGAGAAAATCCTGAAAAACAGATCTCTATGCAAAATTTAATTGCGGTGAATTTTTATTTGGGTGTTTTTGTTGTAAAGTTAAAATCTTCGGAGTTATAGAGCAATAATTGAAAAAAATACGGTTTTTCGGCGCCATTTTGTTTATAAAAAAAGTAGCACACTATCTGCAGACTTTGCATACCTATATTATTAATCTATAGGATCTTATAATTCGATTTCAGCAATAAAATTGCTGGTAAATAACTTTTCCATGAATTTTGCTAATTAGCCCACAGTAAACTTAAAGTTTAGCAATAGACCAACCAATCGATATATCAAACAGGGAGGGTTTTACAGGCCCCTCCTCATTTGGGCTCCCAAAAATTTGGAAAATTTTAGTACAACTTCTGCGGCTTCTGGTAGAATTGACCATAATGATCATTACCTTTCCAACGCAAGTCTAATTTTGAAAATCGGTTATACTATTCAAATGTTACCGAACTGACTCAATTTCTATTTAAAAAGGGGAAAATGTTTGTGGGTAGGTATGTATGTATGTTTGTATGTGTGTGGACAAGTTACACATATCTGAATTTTTTTATGTTTCAAGAGGGGTCAGCTTAGGGCCAATTCAGATCTGGTATATTTTGTGACTTTTGACTACCCATAAGCCATCTATAGGACTTATCGGTAGGTACAACACGGCATATTCTTTGTAGCAGAATGGCCGAAAAACTGAAAAATTTAACTTTGAAAATATTGGTTTGTCGACAATTACTTAAAAATTCCACCTACGAATTGCACCAATAACAGACCGTTTATAGGTAATAGACCCTGCCTGATATAGTTCGTTTAAATCACTGTCCAATACCAAATATTTAGAATTAATATCCGATATTGAACAGTATAATAATATCACCCAGTAGATCGCACTAATTTATTTGTTGTTATATTCACACATGTGGATTATTAGTTTAGATACAAATTGGTCAATAATCAACAATATAATTTGGAAATGATACAAAGTGCTGACGAAAGTAAAACTATTTACCTTAATTAGATACACAAATCACGCATGTCTCGTGTCAACGATGACCCAATTTAAGCTTCTATAAAACTACGATATCTCAGCTAAACAAAGAGTCTTCAACTAAATCGCGTACGTCAACAGTCAGTACTCAAAGTTCTCCCGGAGTAACTACCCTTAGGGCCAATTTCTCATATCGAGTTCAACTCCAGTTTAACCTGAACTTCTAGTAAACGTCAGTTTAAAGTCAAAATCGTCTTTCTCAATTCGCACGTTCAACCGATGGCAGTTTAAACTTGAACGATGCTTGAACGGTGGAATTCGGCCGTTCAAAGATTTCAGAACTCAGTTCAGATGATTCCATGGACTAGGAGAGAATGAGAAATCGACCCTAAGGGTCGATTTCTCATACCTGCGTTAATCTATGGTTCAGTTGAACCGGGTTCACGGGTGATCTCCGGTTCTGTTTGGAATGCATTTCTCATTGCGCGTTCATGTCAGTGCTCGTTCTACAGCTTTCGAGAAATACCAATAGATGGCAAAAGGTAAAAAACTGTCGCCATTTTGAACTACCTTTTTTATGCTGTTTTTGAATAAAGTTAAATTTAAGTATTTATAGTCAAATAGTCATTTTAATAATTATAAATAAATATTATAAAAACACAAATAATGTTATCGTTTATCGTTAGGCTTAATATAATAAAATAGTATATATTTATATTATGACAGCGTTTCGTGTTAATACAACGCATGCGTAGTCCATGAAATCATCTGAACTGAGTTCTGAAATCTTTGAACGGCCGACTTCCACCGTTCAAGCATCGTTCAAGTTTAAACTGCCATCGGTTGAACGGGAATTGAGAAAGACGATTTTGACTTTAAACTGACGTTTACTAGAAGTTCAGGTTAAACTGAAGTTGAACTCGATATGAGAAATTCGCCCTTAGTGTCGGTCTTATAAATAAAATCTCGAATTACTAGTTGGTGTTTTCATTATCTGAAGAGCAGCCTTCACTGAACCTAGAATTATACAATCACAATGTTATGCAGCTTTCAAAATATAAATATAAATATAAATATACCTACAGGATATTCCATTGAGCTTATCGCTCCATTTATAGAAGAACGGCTTAACTCAAAAAATTATATTTTATAGATAACGTATAAAAATAGTTGATGATGTAAAATGTAACCTATTTTTATGTGCAAGATCATCACAACATTTACATAACAACATTACTTACCAACAGAAAAAGTTTGAGCAAAATAATTAAAAAATGCTATATCTTTAAGAGGATGGGTAAGTATTTTCGACTGCAAGCTATTCAAATGGGGATTCATTTTTTTCGAATCCTGAGAAAACTAATAAGTATTTTTGAAAAATTTAAACGCAGAATGAAAGATTACGTTATTAGCGAGGGCCGAAAGTCCCTGAGAACTTCTATAATATTTATTTTAATATGTTACAGAAGTGAAAAACTAAGAGAAAATTTAGTGTGATTTTTAATTTCAAATATCTCATTCAAAATAAACTTTTTATTTATTCTAAGGGACTTTCGGCTCTCGGTAATAATTTAGTCTTTCATTCTGCGTTTAAATTTTTTAAAAGTATTTATTAGTTTTTTCAGGATTCGAAAAAAATGGACATCATGTCCGGGGTAATATTTTTTAAATCTATCTTTGTCTAACAACACACTCAGTCGAATAGAATATTCTCAGCATATTGTCAGTCAGACACTGACAATCAGTGACAATTTTAAATATTTGACATGGCATCGGGAATATTTTGAGTTGTTGATTAAATAATATTGATGTGTATTTGATAAACAATTGATTTAAGACGTGAACTTAATAAAAAGTTATTTATTGTGTATTATTTATGGAAGATCCAAGCAGAGAATACATCAGGATAATATATTCTATGATCCAAATATTTTGTTGTTAAAGATGTTCAAAATTGTAAGCGTTCCTTAGTAACAATATATTATTAAAAAATCACTTAAACACTTTTCCTCTTTTCTCGATTGAGTATTAGTTTTTGTTGTACATATAAATTATTACAATCACTGAATACATACTAGTTAGTGAAAAAATTATCACATTTATTAACTGAGTTAATAATTTGCAATTATACAAATAACGGTTATTCAAGAACATTCAAAAGCTATCTCTTTAAGTTAAATTTTCAAGTAGAACGACATTTCTAGTAATGTTTACATATCCATACCAGTGAGAATTTTACCACATGTAATTTGCCGTGTAAAGACAGAAAAAGTAGGGATAGCCGTAAAATATTTGCGAATTATGTACTCATAGCCTTAGAAGAAATACAAAAGTAGTTATCATTCAAAAGTTTGTCAATCCAGGAGAAAGTCTCTACTACTAGTTAACTATCGTACTTTTTGTCATCAAACCATAATAAAAGCATTTAATTTGTTTGTAAAGGTAAATCAATATAATTAACTAAAAAAAACCAATAATCGTTCAAGCACGGTATTGACACAATGTTGATTTTTGAGTTATGACGTTCTTCTATAAATGGAGCGCTATGGACTATGCTAGGCTTGAGTGAATTATTCTGTATATTCAAATTTATGTTTAAAGTACGCACATTGCACATTTCGTCGCCTCAAAGCAACAGTAGGATATGTAAAATAATGTAGTTTCGAGAAAAACGCAATTGAAAATTTTACGAAACTTTAGTAATTAATAACTTTTTTATATTTGAATGGATTTACATGGAATTTGGCTTAAGTACCTAACTACAGTGCTACATAACAGACGAGGCTCTGGCGACCGAGTATGAGCGTGATAACCATACAACAGTTACAGGGAGTCAAGGAAATGTGATCCCTACAACTCACCAACCCGCCTGGCCAGCGTGGTGTTTTATGGCTATTTTCCCCAAACTAGCAATGTCGAACTTACAACAAAGCGGAAATGGACCCCAGGTGGGTAGGAGAAATCCGGAGTCCCACACAGGGCCTATTTTACCACTAGGCCCGTGAGGCACCTGCCTCGGGCCCGTATTTTAATGGGGCCCGGAAAGATAACCAAAAAAATATGTTTATTACAACAACAAAATAAATTTTCAAAATTCTTTAATTTTACGAACAGGAAATGATAAATGATAACAATAAGAGTTATAACTAAACAATGTTTAATTGATTAAAGGCATATGCGCAAAATCTCGCCTGTCAAAATGCTCAATGTGTTTTAAATGTATTCATTTTTTTCGAATCATGAGAAAACTAACAAATATTTTTGAAAAATTTATTCGCAGAATGAAAGACTACATTATGACTGACGGTAGAAGTCTATTAGAATAATAAGCAAAAAGTTTTTGACACTAAATTTTCTCTTTTTTTCACCCCAGTAACTTATTAAAATAAACATAGAAATTTTCAGGGACTTTCTACCCTCCATAATATTTCATTCTGCGTTTAAATTTTTCAAAAATACTTATTAGTTTTCTCAGAATTCGAGAAAAATGAATACATTTAAAAAACACTGAACATTTTGATAGGCAACATTTTGCGCCTATGCCCTTAAGGGGTTATCCTAGTGTAAAAGTACGAAATTCATATACTTTTTTGGGAACTTCTAAAATAAAACGTACTGTACCAATTGTTTTAAAAATTTGCATGAAAATTCCACACCTGTAATTTTGAACCAATCAAAATACGTTATTTTGACAGATCACCATGGCAACGGAGGTATTTTATCGGAAATTTTTTGCTCGTGGGGTACCCAACAGCGAATTATAGTGGACATTTTTTGACGTTTACATCTAACAGAACATTTTTGACAGACATAATTTAGTTAAACGCCAAAAAATAATTTTCTATCACTTGTAGTTACTCAAAACTTATGTAAAATTGAAGAATATACTATTTTCTATCTTGAAATGGTATTCCCATGCAATCAGTGGTGTCATGGTGTGGGAACGCGTGGGAACGCCGTTCCCACACTGGTTAAGAAAAGAAAAAAAAATAAATAGAGAATTTAGGTTTTGTAAACAAAAATTAGCAGTGCGTTCCGGCACTGCTAATTTTGCCATGACACCACTGACTACAATGAGTAGAAATTACGAATTTGAAAGCCTAAATAATTGCTGACAAAGCTATGGCGCGCTATTAATCTGTTCATGCAGCTTTGGATTTTCAAATGCAAATTTGGTGTGGAATTTTCTTACCGAATACCACGCGAAGTCAAATTAATATCCGGAAATTTTTTTTTGATCATGAATATTTTTAGAAAATTTCCCTCGTCTGCGACTCGGGAAATTTTCAAAATATTCATGATTTCAAAAAAATTTCCGGAAATAATTTGACCTCTAGTGGTATTACTAGTGAGAATTTATAATTAAAATAAGTATATGTAAAACAATTTTCATAAAAAAATATTGAAAATTAAACGATTGATGCGCCATCTACTGGCACCGTGAAAATAAAAACATAGCTTCACTGCTGCACTGATTGGGACTAATAGAGATCCTAAAACATCAAATTTCAAAGTTATAAACATAGGTTATTATCTGTACCACCAACTAGGGGTTTTTTGATCGGATAAAAAATGTCAATTTGGCGATTTTTGAAACTGAAAATGTTTTAGCTAATTTTAAAAAAATTTTCAACACTTCGTCATTTTTCCAAATTTTAATATTCTTTAAAAGTCCTAGTTGATGGTATAGGAAATAACTTATATTTCAATAATCACTTTGAAATTTTATGTTTCAGGATCTCTGTTATTCTCAATCACTGCAGCAGTGAAGCTATGTTTTTATTTTCACGGTGTCAGTAGATGGCGCACAAATTGTTTAGTTTTCGGTATTTTTTTTTATAGATTTTTTACGTATACTTAATTTTATAGTAATTGCTTATGCAAATTTTCAAAACAATTGGTACAGTACTTTTTATTTTGGAAATTCCCAAAAAAGTATATAAATTTCGTACTTTTACACTAGGATAGCCCCTTAAAAATAAATTTTATTTATCGTTAACAAAAATTAAAATTTCTGGTGCAACTAACTATATTTCTAGTAATTAATTAAATTTATTTAAAAAAGTTATTGTTATTAAATTATATTTAGGGGCCCGAAAATTGTGTAGTGCCTAGCGCCTGATTTGAAATAAAATAGGCTCTGGTCCCACATCGGGAAACCGATCAGCCTCATGGATTCTGGGGGAGGCAAAAGCTCGACAAGAACGAATCAGAGAAAACGGAAAAAGAAGGAATGCAACAGAATACATATAGCGACATATAATATCAGATCCATGGCTCAAGATGAAAAGTTGTAGGAACTCGAAGAGGAATTAACTAAAATCAAATGGGCCATTGTAGGATTGTCAGAGGTCAAAAGAAGAGGAGAAATGTGTATAGACCTAGAATCAGGAAATCGCCTCTATTACAAAGGAAAGGAGGACGAAACGTATGGAGGAATAGGATTTCTGATCAAAGAGAAAATTAAACAAAACGTAATCGAGTATAAGAGCATATCAGATAGAGTAGGATATATCATACTAGAAATTAAGAAGGAAGACAAGAATGAAACTAATACAAGTATATGCTCCAACAACAACACATGATGAAGAAATTGATAACTTTTATGATGACATCACCACAGCAATGGAAGACAAAAATATAAAAACAACAATCGTTATGGGAGATTTGAACGCAAAAATCGGAAAGAAAATGGAAGACTCAGAAAACAAGATAGGAAACTACGGACTTGGATCAAGGAATATTAGGGGCGAAAGACTACTAGAATATTTGGAACAACAAAACCTTCATGCAAGAAATACATACTTTAATAAGAAGCCAAACCGAAAATGGACATGGGTCTCCCCAAATGGGGTGACAAAAAATGAAATAGACTACTTCCTCTGCCAAAATAAACAAATCTTCGAAGACGTAACTGCACTTAATAAATTCTCAACTGGCAGCGACCACCGCATACTACGAGCCAAAATAGAAATAAGCAAACTAGCGACGCAGAAATCTAGAAGAAAACCAACGGCTATTGACCATAGCAGAATAAGACAAAACGCAGAAGAATATAGACAGACTTTAAGGGAAAACTATAATCAACAAGTAGCAAAGGAAGAGTCAAAAATTAATAAGATCAATGAAGAAATGAAAGAAAAACTCTTGGAAGCGGGAATGAAAACTGACAAAAAACTAACAACAAAAGAAAATAGATTAAGTAGCGGGACAGTTAAATTAATGGAAAGTAGACGAAAACTAATAAGCGAAAACAAAAGAAACACAGTAGAATACGTATAACTAAACAAACTTATTAGAAGAAAAACCAGAGAGGATCTAAAAAAACACACTGAAAATGAAATCGAGAAAGTAATTGAGAGAAATAAGGGCCTAAAATGATTACGACCAAATTTAGGGAAACCACTACTCATTTCAATAAAGGATGAAACAGGACGGGAAGAGAGGAGAAAAGATAAGATATCAGAAGAAGTAGAAAGGTTTTATAAAGAACTATACACCTCAAAGAAAGACGCAAACTTCAACACTCAGGAATATATCAAGAAAACAATCACGAATGTAAACTCAGAAACACTACCAAAAATAGAAAATTATGAAACAGAAGCAGCACTATCACAATTAAAGAACAACAAAGCACCAGGACCAGATGGAATCCTTGCTGAAATGTTGAAAGAAGGGAAAGAAGAAATCTTACAAACATTAAGAAATCTGTTTAATCAGTGTCTACATAAAGGAGAAATACCCGACGAATGGAACGAAAGTCTTACAATCCTGCTATTTAAGAAAGGCGCCAGAAAGGACATAAAAAATTACAGACCCATCTCACTGCTGTCGCAAACGTATAAACTATTCATGAGGATTATCAACAACAGACTAACACACAAATTGGACTCGTATCAACCAGTAGAGCAGGCAGGATTCCGAAAGGGATATAGCACCACTGACCATCTTCTAACAATTAGGACACTAATAGAAAAAGCTAACGAATACCATATAGATCTGCACTTAGCGTTCGTTGACTACGAAAAAGCATTTGACAGCGTGGAAATGTGAGCAATAGAAAAAGCTATAAACAACTGTCGAATAGATTCCAGATAAAGAATGCTAATACATAATATATATATATATATATATATATATATATATATATATATATATATATATATATATATATTTTTTAATTTGGGTTTCTTGGGCTTAGGTTCACAAAGAAAAAGAGATGGCTATGATGTTATGTCATATCATTTAATCGACGTTTCGACAGGAATATCCTTGCCTTTTTCAAGATCATTACGTGACTAAAAAACATTTCGTCAAAGATACAATACCAAAATTTAAGAAAACATTTTGACTTACCCTGCATGTAAAGTTGGCAGTGAACAATAACAATAATAGACGTCACAAAATAAAACAATGTTAAAAACATAGGGACAGACCCACTAGTAGATACATTTAAAATTTAGGTACTGTGTCGAATTATTGTGATGTTATATCGATGTTTCAAATATCAATCAATTAAATACCTAGTTGCTTCCGCATCATAGGCGTGCTGAAATTTCTTTTGTATTATATTTTAAATTAGATTATAATATAATTTGTTCAGATGTTTGATGTCCCTTTTGTCATTAATAGCATGGTTGTTCTTTTTTATTTCTATAGACTCTAGGAGCTCCCTCTTTTTCTTGTTGTGTTCAGTTTTTAAGATTTTGGTGTTGTCAAAATCGAATTTATGTTTTTTCTCGTTTTCATGTTTTGTGAGGGCCGTTGAGTTTTTTTTATCATATTTGTGAGAACGTATTCTTGAGTTGAGTAGCTGGCTGGTTTGTCCAATGTATACCCCATCGCAATCTGAGCAAGGGATTTCATATACTACATGCGATTTTTTTGATTGAGGAGTTTTTGTTTTTAGTTGTGTGAAATTCCTTTTCAATAGATTGTACCCTTTATGAGCAACTGTGATGTTGTGTTTAGATAGGAGATTTGCAAGCTGTTCTGATAACCCTTTTATATACGGAAGAGACATATAATTCTTCTTTACCTTGTTAGTTTTATTGTTATTCTGGTTGTTGTAGAAAGTATGTAGTCGCGACTTAAAAGTGTTTTCAATGAGATGATGGGGGTAAGAATTAAGCGTCAATGCTGTTTTTGCCTTTTTTATGCATTGACGCTTAATTCTTACCCCCATCATCTCATTGAAAACACTTTTAAGTCGCGACTACATACTTTCTACAACAACCAGAATAACAATAAAACTAACAAGGTAAAGAAGAATTATATGTCTCTTCCGTATATAAAAGGGTTATCAGAACAGCTTGCAAATCTCCTATCTAAACACAACATCACAGTTGCTCATAAAGGGTACAATCTATTGAAAAGGAATTTCACACAACTAAAAACAAAAACTCCTCAATCAAAAAAATCGCATGTAGTATATGAAATCCCTTGCTCAGATTGCGATGGGGTATACATTGGACAAACCAGCCAGCTACTCAACTCAAGAATACGTTCTCACAAATATGATAAAAAAAACTCAACGGCCCTCACAAAACATGAAAACGAGAAAAAACATAAATTCGATTTTGACAACACCAAAATCTTAAAAACTGAACACAACAAGAAAAAGAGGGAGCTCCTAGAGTCTATAGAAATAAAAAAGAACAACCATGCTATTAATGACAAAAGGGACATCAAACATCTGAACAAATTATATTATAATCTAATTTAAAATATAATACAAAAGAAATTTCAGCACGCCTATGATGCGGAAGCAACTAGGTATTTAATTGATTGATATTTGAAACATCGATATAACATCACAATAATTCGACACAGTACCTAAATTTTAAATGTATCTACTAGTGGGTCTGTCCCTATGTTTTTAACATTGTTTTATTTTGTGACGTCTATTATTGTTATTGTTCACTGCCAACTTTACATGCAGGGTAAGTCAAAATGTTTTCTTAAATTTTGGTATTGTATCTTTGACGAAATGTTTTTTAGTCACGTAATGATCTTGAAAAAGGCAAGGATATTCCTGTCGAAACGTCGATTAAATGATATGACATAACATCATAGCCATCTCTTTTTCTTTGTGAACCTAAGCCCAAGAAACCCAAATTAAAAAATATATTAAGGTTCAAGAATCATATTCAAACTATATATATATATATATATATATATATATATATATATATATATATATATATATATATATATGGATTCCGACTTTAGGAAGCCAAAAACGCTATATCGCACCGGTCATACCAAGCCCGACACCTCCTTACGAAGCCCGGATGCGGGCTTCGTAATTCTTTAATGTTATTTCCCCAAAAAACGTACTTTACACCATCTCTCGATATTTTAACCAAGCTCAGAACATGTAAATACGCTTGGGCTTCATATATATTCGGACAAATTTTAGAAATGTACCATAGGTAGCTCTGAAATCATGATTAACAATACGAAGCCCGGGCTGCTTATGCCTGGAATTATTATCAAAACATACACTCGTAGTTCATGGTATCTACCACCAGTTTTCGCTGCGAAAAAAGTATATACTCTGTAGAAGTTCAGCAGCGTTAGGAATCCCACATTGAGCTACCGATTATAAGAAGCCCTGAAGTTTGGCAACGTTTTTGCGTATTCCTCAAAGTACTATTAGTTTGTAAACATTTTTATTATTACCTGGCCATGCACATTTTTCGTATTTTTGGGTCGTTCATCGTCATTAATCTTGTGTACTAAGACTCCCGAGAACAGATTATGGTAATTCTTAGCATTACCTGTACACAGTAGTATACCGACAGAAAAAAGATTTAAAAATTGAATCGCAAAAGAATTATTTATTTTAATTGATACAATTAATACAAATTAATACTTTGTATTACTAATTTACTATTTTAGTTTGTAATAAGCCACAAAATTTGCTACCAAATAGGAAATTAATATGACAAATTAAATTATTGTTTTTTTTTTTATTTAAAAAAGGTTAATGCCTCGACAACTAATGGCCATTGGCATGGTAGGTACGGTAATTTTTAACAGTTAGGTACCTAGTGTAATGTGTAGTGTGTGTGTGTGTTGAGTAAGTGTCTTGTTACTTTGCAAAGTTGACGTTATTGTCTTTGCAAAGAGACGCTAACTGTATCCGAACATCTGCGGTCCCTCCGGTGAGTACCGATCCCACAAGGACAGAAACTATTTTCATTTATTAATTTATAATAAATGAAACATTTCTGACCCTGGTGAGATTCGAACTCACAACCATTCGGATTTTTCGATCCAAAGGTAGGCGCTCTTACCACTCATTCAAGGACGGGGTTATAGTAGATTATACCACGAGTCAATAATGATGGCTATTATTCCCGAGGAACATTTACGAACCGAGCCGCGTTAGCGGCGAGGGAGTAACATTCCGAGGGAATGAGAGCCATTATTGCGAGTAGTATATTGTACTTTTTCTACGACAAATTAATTAATTTAAGATTTTTAATGAACAATTTTATTTGTTAAAAACATTAAAATTAGTAATAGTACAATTAATAAACTGAATTGGTTGAGAATCATCATTAACTTTAGTAGAGTTTTTAATACAAATATTTACATAAGGTATTAAGGTAGATGCTGTTGCTGTAGCTAGTTCTACAATTTCTGGTGGTGTACAATTAAAAGATTCTTCATTTTCGTCCATCTCAACACAAACTGTCAAATATACTATTCGTTTGACAGTGACACTTTTTGAGGTTGATTATTTTGTTTCCGTGGTGAATTTTGTGATTGTTGTGCCAGAGGGATTAATAGCTATTAATCCCTCATTATTAATCCCTAAGGGATTATTATATGGCATTATATTGCAAACACCACAAGTATAATACATATATTATGTATCAGTCGTAGATAAAAGTTATTATTATTAAATATTAAAATAATAAAAATGTATACCATTTTTATTCGGCTGCAATACGAAGGAAAAACAATCTTACTTTTTAATTAGAATAAGGAGTGCAGCCAGTCCCTTTAACTGCAGTTTTATGCTCTTATTGGAGCGTCATCAGAAGGAACGTAGGCACTGTTCTCCTTAATCCAATCAAATCGCATCGAAAAGGTTTTCCCAAATATTGCAGCCAAAGTGATGGTAATGGGTGGCTAGCGCCATCTGGCCGTAAAAATACGAAGCAAGTTTTCAATCCTAATAGCAAATAATTAATATTGAAAAATATCAAAAATCACTAAAAGATTTTTAAATTGAAAACTTACTGGTACATCCCCATGTATACGCCTCCAAGACTTCTACAATTTGCAAGTCATATGGATGCTGCAGTAAAGACGATAGGGAAGGAATTCTAAACCTTGCAATTCAAATCCCCCGTCTGCAGCCGGCTAGGAACTGAAAGATGCACCATAGTTACTCTACTGAGTAATACGAAAATAAAATAATAAAAATGTATACCATTTTTATTCGGCTGCAATACGAAGGAAAAACAATCTTACTTTTTAATTAGAATAAGGAGTGCAGCCAGTCCCTTTAACTGCAGTTTTCTGCTCTTATTGGAGCGTCATCAGAAGGAACGTAGGCACTGTTCTCCTTAAACCAATCAAATCGCATCGAAAAGGTTTTCCCAAATATTGCAGCCAAAGTGATGGTAATGGGTGGCTAGCGCCATCTGGCCGTAAAAATACGAAGAAAGTTTTCAATCCTAATAGCAAATAATTAATATTGAAAAATATCAAAAATCACTAAAAGATTTTTAAATTGAAAAATTTACTGGTACATCCCCATGTATACGCCTCCAAGACTTCTACAATTTGCAAGTCATATGGATGCTGCAGTAAAGACGATAGGGAAGGAATTCTAAACCTTGCAATTCAAATCCCCCGTCTGCAGCCGGCTAGGAACTGAAAGATGCACCATAGTTACTCTACTGAGTAATACGAAAATAAAATAATAAAAATGTATACCATTTTTATTCGGCTGCAATACGAAGGAAAAACAATCTTACTTTTTAATTAGAATAAGGAGTGCAGCCAGTCCCTTTAACTGCAGTTTTCTGCTCTTATTGGAGCGTCATCAGAAGGAACGTAGGCACTGTTCTCCTTAATCCAATCAAATCGCATCGAAAAGGTTTTCCCAAATATTGCAGCCAAAGTGATGGTAATGGGTGGCTAGCGCCATCTGGCCGTAAAAATACGAAGCAAGTTTTCAATCCTAATAGCAAATAATTAATATTGAAAAATATCAAAAATCACTAAAAGATTTTTAAATTGAAAACTTACTGGTACATCCCCATGTATACGCCTCCAAGACTTCTACAATTTGCAAGTCATATGGATGCTGCAGTAAAGACGATAGGGAAGGAATTCTAAACCTTGCAATTCAAATCCCCAGTCTGCAGCCGGCTAGGAACTGAAAGATGCACCATAGTTACTCTACTGAGTAATACGAAAATAAAATAATAAAAATGTATACCATTTTTATTCGGCTGCAATACGAAGAAAAAACAATCTTACTTTTTAATTAGAATAAGGAGTGCAGCCAGTCCCTTTAACTGCTGATGACGCTCCAATAAGAGCAGAAAACTGCAGTTAAAGGGACTGGCTGCACTCCTTATTCTAATTAAAAAGTAAGATTGTTTTTCCTTCGTATTGCAGCCGAATAAAAATGGTATACATTTTTATTATTTTATTTTCGTATTACTCAGTAGAGTAACTATGGTGCATCTTTCAGTTCCTAGCCGGCTGCAGACGGGGGATTTGAATTGCAAGGTTTAGAATTCCTTCCCTATCGTCTTTACTGCAGCATCCATATGACTTGCAAATTGTAGAAGTCTTGGAGGCGTATACATGGGGATGTACCAGTAAGTTTTCAATTTAAAAATCTTTTAGTGATTTTTGATATTTTTCAATATTAATTATTTGCTATTAGGATTGAAAACTTGCTTCGTATTTTTACGGCCAGATGGCGCTAGCCACCCATTACCATCACTTTGACTGCAATATTTGGGAAAACCTTTTCGATGCGATTTGATTGGATTAAGGAGAACAGTGCCTACGTTCCTTCTGATGACGCTCCAATAAGAGCATAAAACTGCAGTTAAAGGGACTGGCTGCACTCCTTATTCTAATTAAAAAGTAAGATTGTTTTTCCTTCGTATTGCAGCCGAATAAAAATGGTATACATTTTTATTATTTTATTTTCGTATTACTCAGTAGAGTAACTATGGTGCATCTTTCAGTTCCTAGCCGGCTGCAGACGGGGGATTTGAATTGCAAGGTTTAGAATTCCTTCCCTATCGTCTTTACTGCAGCATCCATATGACTTGCAAATTGTAGAAGTCTTGGAGGCGTATACATGGGGATGTACCAGTAAGTTTTCAATTTAAAAATCTTTTAGTGATTTTTGATATTTTTCAATATTAATTATTTGCTATTAGGATTGAAAACTTGCTTCGTATTAATATTATTAAATATTACTTTATAAAATTAAAAATAGTCATTCTTATGAATTATGCGTATTATTCTGATTCTGATACGACGAACACTTGTTTGATGGGTCTGAGCCACACAATTGAGGGTTAGGCCACTGTTTCATTCGTATTTTTAGTATGTGTCAAGGCAACAATACATTATGTAGTGCCATCTTGCCAAATATAGTGCTAGATTGTGTAGACCACTGTTGAACCATATATCCAATTTTTCTGCTTTTATTGATGTATTAATCTAAAAATGCTCAATTTGTGGACTGTGCCACTGTTGCTCTGAGCGCCTCATTTAATACAAATACAAAATATTTAATACAAATGCATATAGATTTTCCCTTCGGAAAAAATCAAACAATATAGATGTTTTTTAATTTCATTAAGGGGATGGGTACGTAGTTTCTGCTGAAATGCTACTCAAATGGAATTCTTTTTTTTTCGAATTCTGAGAAAACTAATAAGTTATTTTAATAATTTTTTACTCAGAATAAGAGATTACGTTATTAGCGAGGGCCGAAAGTCGCTGAGAACTTCTAAAATGTTTATTTTAATAAGTTACAGGGCTAAAAAACTAAAATAAAATTTAGTGTGACTTTTAATTTCAAAATATCTCATTCAAAATAAACTTTTTATTTATTGTAAGAGACTTTCGGCCCTCGGTAATAATTTAGTCTTTCATTTTGCTTTTAAATTTTTCAAAAATATTTATTGTTTTTTTTTTCAGGATTTGAAAAAAAAATGAACACAATGTCCGTGGTAATATTTTCCAAATCTTTGTCAGTAGTAAATAGAATATTGCCAGCATATTGTCAGTCAGACAGTGACAATTTTAAAAATTTGACCTGGCATTGGGAATATTTTCAGTTGTTGATTAAATAATATTGATAATGTGTTTGATCAATAATTGATTTAAGACGTGAACTTAATAAAAAGTTATTTATTGTTTATTATTTATGGAAGATCCAAAGCAGAGAATACACCAGGATATATTCAGTGATCCAAGTATTGTGTTGTTACAGATGTTCAAAATTGTAAGCGTTTCATAGTAACAATATATTATTAAAAAATCACTTTATCACTTTTCCTCTTTTCTCGATTGATTATTAGCCTTTGTTGTACAGTAGATAAATTATTACTGAATACATAGGTAGTGAAAAAATTATCAGTAGTAATTTCACAAGAGCTCTGAAATTATCGAATTTTTCCCGAGTGACACTTTGACAGTATTAATTTCACGACCCGAAGGGGAGTGAAATTACGTCAAGTGGCACGAGGGAAACAATTCGATAATAATTTCAGAGATCGAGCTGCAATTTGCTGCGATTATTTCATGAATAAAACTCTTTAAAACCAAAATTTTATTGTAATTTATTTATGTAAGTACAAATTAGTACAATTAAACACACAGTTGTTATAAATATTTGACGATTGAAAGTCATCACTTTTATAAGTTTTAAAACAGTAATTGTCATTAATGTCACTGAATGTATTTTTTCACAGCAACGAAGGGCCTCTGACCTAATATACTTGGCGA
The DNA here is from genome assembly GCF_917563875.1 of Diabrotica virgifera virgifera. Taxonomy (NCBI): domain Eukaryota; kingdom Metazoa; phylum Arthropoda; class Insecta; order Coleoptera; family Chrysomelidae; genus Diabrotica; species Diabrotica virgifera. Next base: position 204,206,472 of record NC_065443.1, on the reverse strand, counting down.
TGAGATATTATCAAAAATGATCAATTTAATTTGTATTTCTGTAGCTTTCTATTGGTCGGAAATATGAAATAATCATATTAATTAACTGAATTAACAATTAAGGCAATTAATTATACTAGTAAAAGTTATCCAAGAACATTCAAAAGCCATCTTTACAGTTAATGATGAAATTGTCAAGTAAAGTTTACATATTCATACCAGTGACAATTTTACTACACGTAATTTGCCGTGTAAAGACAGAAAAAGTAGGGATAGCCTTAAAATATTTGCGAATTATGTACCGATGGCCCTAAGAAATGTTTAATAAACAACATATTAAAAAGTTCTACTCTAAAGTGGGCACTTAATTTTTTATTAAACAAATGAACTGCGAAATTAGATGTTTCTTTAAATAACCCCGAAAATATAAATTTTAGAAAAAAACTGACTTGACTATTGAAAAATTCAGACTATTGAAAAAAACCTAAATATAAGATTAAAATTTTTATAAAATTAAATCTGTAGCTTCTATAATTTTTTATTTATAACGCTTCACGCTATAACGCTATAAGTCACCCTTCTCACAAACATTGGCGCACTGTAAACTAGCGAAGTGCACGGCTGAGTTATTTCAGTGTATTTCTCTAATTAATGGATCAAATAAAATTTTACAAATTGGACAAGAAAGAGGAAATTAAGAGAAGGAACAAGAAAGGATAGCTTAATTGGAAAGAAGGACAATTAAGCTATCTTATGGTTATAATAAAAAGAAATAAAATGTATGGGAATAAGTACGGTGTGGGCTGAATTTTGTTTAAACATTATTTAAAAACGTGTAACTAATAAAATTTTTCTTATAAAGCTCTCAAATTTGCACAACTTACCTTTCAAACATCTTACTAAACAATGTTTCATTCAAAAAAATGCCAAAAATTTAATTCAAATGATATGACGCAAAAATGCAATTTTTGAAAACTTTTACGTAAGTTTTAAGTAAAAACGTAGTTTACAGAATTACCAGCACTTTAAAACGGTATTACTCAAGTTTGAAAAGATTTTTTACAATTTTATAGGTGTTATTTAAAGCATTTGATGTATTTTTTTAAAATTTACTCAATAATTTTATTTTAGAAATGAAACTATGAAACTATGAATGAAACTATTCCTTTTTGACAAAAATTAAGAAAGATAACAAAAATGTACCTAATACAAAAACCGAAAATTACCAACTAAAAAATTGTTTATAAAAAGTGATCAAAAATGTTTTCTCTAAAACTTACCTAAAATAAATTTAATAATAAGCTTGAACAATAATACATTTTCAACAAAAAAATATTTTTAGCTCTTAAACATTATGTCTGCGTAACTTCGAACCTATTAATAACTTTTTTATTACCAGTTTTACGAAAAAAGTTATTCTTTATAAAATACTCTGCATCGTATATGATCTAAGATGCAACCATCCAATATCAAATTTTATTAATTTTACATACGAGGTTTTACATACGATTTTACATTTTGACATACGAGGTATGTAAAAAAATATGAATTTCACTCAAGAGTAAAGTACCTTTAGATTTCACAATATCGAAAATTGTTATTAAAAAAAGTTGTTTGGAATTACAAAATATGTTTCACTGTTCAATTACATTTTTCTAAATGAGATATTGTGAACTATAAAGGTACGGTATGTTTAACAGTAAATGGTCGAGTTCAATTAGTTACCACTATAAACATCCTGGAATAACCGACAATAGTATAAAAGGTTCGGTTTCAGGTAAAATTTAAATATGTTTTCTGGTACAATTTCTTTGCTTTATTATGGGATTACCGTCTAGTCAGTGTTAATTGTCAAAAGACCAACTCTGTCTACCTCGGTTGCTTATCGCTCCGGGTGGGTCTTAACAATGGGCCAGGTCAGATAAATTTAATAATATTTACGACCGCACTAATTGAACTCAACCATTTACTGTTGAACAAACCATACTGAACTGTTAAGCAAAAGTCATATTTTTTACATACCTCGTATAAAATTGAAAAAGTTTGATATCTGATGGTTGTTTTTTGGACTTTAGACCAGAATAGAGTATTTTATGAAGAATAACTTTTTTTCGTAAAATTAATAATAAAATAGTTGAAATAATTGAAATAAAATAATGATGATGGGTATCCGTAATTTGAGAAAACATTGAATTTTTTTTCAATTATAATGATGTAATTATAATAAAACATAGTTTTTAATTCCCAACAACTTTTTATAATACCCATATTTTGATATTCTGGAATATAAAGGTACTTTACTCTTTAACAAAATTCGTATTTTTGACATACCTCGTATAAATTTGATAAAACTTGATATCTGATGATTGGGTTTTAGATTTTAGACTATGCAGAGCAATTTATGAAGAATAAACTTTTTTTCGTAAAATTTGTAATAAAAATGTTTCAAATATGGTTCCTTGCTACGCAGACATAGTGTAGAAGAGCTTCTTTATAAGCATTTTCAAATTGTAATGCCATATTCGGATTCAGCATAATCAAAAACAAAATAGAAACAAAATTCAACGATATTTTTAAAATTATTTTAAATTATATAATTTAACATGATTGTTTGGAATTAAGAACTATATTCTGATATGCAATTTCATGCTTCTAATGGAAAAAAAAATTTGAAAATTTTTCTAATTAACATTATTTTTAGTTGTTTATTTCAATTATGATACATATAGCTATTTGTATAACAAGGGAGGAAAGTGCTACTTTTCCTCCCGAGAATGAAGTTTACTGCCCGACGCGTAGCGGAGGGCAGTAATCATTCAAGGGAGGAAAAGGCACTTTACTCCCATGTTATACATATGGTTTTTCCACCTTCCTCAAATAACAAGTCATTTTTTCATTTTTACTTTATTTATGTAACTAACCAACAAAATTTATTAGAACTAAAACTAATAAGTACGTACAATATAACTGTCAACTGTCAAATATAAGTCAAAATAAAAATGTAAACATTGTTAAATCAAAATAACAATTTACAGTTTTTTACCATTCTGTGAAATACAGAGTGTTTTATAAATAAACGTTAAAATGTATACAAACTTACGTAATAGAAAATAGATATTGTACAGGGCGTCAATAAGTTATATTTTTATGAATGAAATACCATGATGTCACTTTTACTTTTCCTCCCTAGGGAGGAAAAGTACAATTTTGCTCCCTACAATCAGGTCCGGAAAAGTATACTTTCGGTAGAGGTAGGTGGAAAACTCTTTTATTATTCATTTTACGAAAAACAGTTATTCTTTATAAAATGTTCTACAGCGTCTAAAACCTAAAATACAACCGTCTAATATCAAATTTTTTCAATTTTTTACGAGGTATATAAAAAAAATATGAATTTGCTCAAGAGTACTTAAATAATATACCCTTATTTTTCACAATATTGAAAATTGTGCTTATGTAAAGTTGTTTAGAACTAAAAATCATAATTAACCCGCCAGTGGTCGCTATATGAGATTTTCTCTCACGGTTTCAGAAAATTGCACAGAATTTTTTTTCTGGGAAATTATAAGATCTGTAGTTCCTTCTAGTCTCCTAACTATCCTCCCTCGACAATCTAATAGAATCGTCCGCTTAGATAGTGACTCAGTTGACCTAATATCACCCAATTGTTGAGTCAGCGCGCTTCAAGTGAGACATTCTCTCATCAAGCGACCACCCGCGTTACGAACTGTACATAAAAATTAATTTTATTTTGGCACTTAAAACCTAAAATAATGTAAAAAAATTGTAATTGTCATCAATCAATTTTTCCAGAGCATTCTTGTTATATTTGTGTGCTGTGCCGTAAATTATCAAGATACGGAGATTGATTAATATTGGTTTAATTCCGATTATTTCTTTTTATTTTATTATATTATTATCTATATTATGTTACATTCGTTTTTTCTTATTATTAGTTAATAAAAAAAGTTTAAAAACTGTTTTAAAAACTTTATTTTGTAAAAAAAGGTAAAGTTTAGATATGTGAGAGAAAATCTCACGCGCGACCTCTCGCGTAACAATCTACCTAGCGACCAATGCCGGGTCGCTAGGTTGGGAATCTATCTTTGGTTGGGAAATAAGCCACAATTAAATTGAAAAAACAATTTTATTCGCGTTTCTACGCCCAAATCGGATGTCGTTGTCAAAATATAAAATATTACTAATATTTACTCGGTAATATTTTGTATTTTGACAAGGACATCCGATTTGGGCGTCGAAACGTTAATAAAATTATTTTTTCAATTTAATTGTGGCTTATTTCCCAATCAAAATAATTATAAAAATGTCACAAGAAAATAGCTTCAGAACAACACTAAAAACCATCTTCCAATATTCCATCCCTCTCATTGAAATATTCTGAACTATAAAGGTACTTTATTCTTGATCGAAATTTATCTTTTTTGACATACCTCGTATAAAATTAATCAAAATTGATATAAGATGGTTGTATTTAAGGTCTTTGGCCATGCAGAACTTTTTACAAAGGATAACTTTTTTTCGTATAATTAATAATAGACCAGTAAGGATCTGTTTTTAGATGGATGTGAGAGGTGGCATTCAGATTTTTGCGGATAAAGTTAGGTGATAACTTCGTTAATAATAATTGATTAATGCTCCGTCTCAAATATGCCCGGAACATTAATAAAAAAAAATAAAATATTTAAAAATTTCAAAAAATTTCGTTTTTTCTACTTTTTTTGCTTATAACTGTAAAACGATTCCTTTTGGAACAAAGTCGTATAGGAATAAAACAAAGGTAATTAAATTTTCTATCAGATGCGATTGGCTAAAAATCTCTTAGTTAATCAGCCTTGCTGCAAAATAGCAATAAATATAAAATAAGGGGGCAAAACAAGCCTGTTTTTATTCAATGATTTTCCATCACTTAGGTTACACTTGGAACCTTCCTAATTCGCTTAGAAAATTTTTGTAATGTGCTAAAACCGTACACCAAATTTCATTAAAATTGACTTACTAGATTTTGAATAATAATTTTGCAATCTAAACTTTTTTTTAAAAATTAAAATTTTTTAAAATCTTGCACAACAAAAACTAGTAAATACAAAGATTTGTCAATTTTTTTGCATATAAAGAAGCACTCCTCCTATCTAATGCACTTTACAGAATTAAAATCGGATTGTTTAAGCAGCCTCAGCAATGTTTTAAATTATAAACAATTTTTTGGCTTATAAACAAATTAGTCCTGTGGCCAGGAGGGGGAGCTGCGGGCTCCTTTATTTAGATGGACTTACCCAAGATTTTTATGTATTTTTTGACCCGTGGAACACGATTTTTTTGGGTAACAGTTGATCCGGATGTCAATAAAATTGTTATAAACAAATAACTTGAGGAATTACATAACATCGATTTTTCGCAAAATAAAACATTTTTTTATATTTCTTGGGTAAGTCTAAGCAAAAAATGTTCTTACAAGTTTTTTCGTAGGATGCATAGTTTTTGAGATAAACGCAGTGGAACTTTCAAAAAATCGAAAAAGTGCAATTTTTGAACGCGAATAAATTTTGATTAAAAAATAAAATAGCAATTCTGCTGACAGCATTTGAAAGTATAAATCAAATTATACCGGTTTTAATTATTTGCATTGCTAAAAATTAATTTTTTATTATTAAACAAAGCTATTTGTTTATAAGCCAAAAAATTGTTTATAAGTTTAAAACATTGCTGAGGCCCCTTAAATAATCCGATTTTAATTCTGTAAAGTGTATTAGATAGGCAAAGCACCTCTTTATATGTAAAAAAATTAGACAACTTCTAAATGGTCTACTTTTTGTTCAGAAAGATTTTAAAAAATTTGAACTTTTTTAAAAACATTTAAATTGCAAATTTATTATGCAAAATCTATTAAGTCGATTTTAATGAAATTTGGTACACGGTTTAAGTATGTTACAAAGAATTTCCTAAGCGAATTACTAAGGTTCTAAGTACCACCGAAGTGGTTAAAAACATTGAATAACAACAGGCATATTTTGCCCCCTTATTTTGTATTTATTGCTATATTGCAGAAAAGGTAATAAGTTAAGACATTTTTGACCAGTCGGATATCATACAAAATTCAATTATCTTTATTTTATTTCACTACGACTTTGTTCCAAAACGAATCGTTTTAAAGTTATAAACAAAGAAAGCACAAAAAAATCGACGTTTTTCGAAATTTATAAATATTTTATTTTTTTTATTAATGTTCCGGGCATATTTGAGAAGGAGCATAAGTAAATTATTATTAACGAAGCACCTTACTTTATCTGCAAAAATTCGAATGCCACCTTTCACATCCAAAAATAGACGTTTTTTCACAGATCCTTACTGGGCTATAATAAAAGAGTTATCATAATTGAAATAACTGAAAATAATGTTGTATATCCATAATTAAAAAAAATTCAACTTTTTTTTAATTAGAAAGATGAAATGGCATATTAGAATATAGTTGTTATTTCCAAACAACTTTTCATTATAACAATTTTCAATATTTTGAATAATAAAGCTACTTTACTCTTGAGTAAAATTCATATTTTTTGCCATAATATCTCGTATACGGCTTAAAAAAATGAACTGGTGGTTCCATTTTTAATTTAGACCATGCACAACTTTTCACGTTGACGAACAGAACGTCTATAGTCGTCTAATTTCCATTGATGTAATGTGACACAACGTCTATATACGTTGAATTTTTCCCTATTCTACTTTGCAAAATACATATAGTGTCACAACACTTGCTTATACATTTGACGCAGTGTCCGTCAACGTGTTAATTGGACACACTGTACAAAACAATTATTGTTATTGTTTAAACAAATAATAAACATTTAGCGGCAAAATCTGTGAGTAGAACTTTTTACTTTAACATGTATATAAACTAACAAAAAAAGTTTTAGAGAAAGATAATCTTGTTTGAATTGCTCCGAAACAATGCATCTTTTCGTTCTATCTTGACTCTTCTAAAATGCTTCGTATAGATTGCTGAATAGAATTGGGCTTCTTATAACAGGCAATATGACGACTTATATACATATATAAGGATCTCGTAGAACAGTCGTATTATTTAAACGTAAATTAAAACATGGCAACATCGTCGGGCTTCGTATAATGCGTAATCCATATACACTGTGAACGCGTTTATACGAGTGGGCTTCGTAAGACTGTAGGAATAAGACAGTGCTACAATGCCCTTACCCCGTAAACCGCGGGCTTCCATTCATCTGCAGGTTGTAGCGGGCTTCCTATCATTTGTGAGCCATATATATATATACATATATATATATATATATATATATATATATATATATATATATATATATATATATATATATATATATATATATATATATATATATATATGGATTCCGACCTTAGGAAGCCAAAAACGCTATATCGCACCGGTCATACGAAGCCCGACACCTCCTTACGAAGCCCGGAGTCGGGCTTCGTAATTCTTTAATGTTATTTCCCCAAAAAACGTACTTTACACCATCTCTCGATATTTTAACCAAGCTCAGAACATGTAAATACGCTTGGGCTTCATATATATTCGGACAAATTTTAGAAATGTACCATAGGTAGCTCTGAAATCACGATTAACAATACGAAGCCCGGGCTGCTTATGCCTGGAATTATTATCAAAACATACACTCGTAGTTCATGGTATCTACCACCAGTTTGCGCTGCGAAAAAAAGTATATACTCTGTAGAAGTTCAGCAGCGTTAGGAAGCCCACATTGAGCTACCGATTATAAGAAGCCCTGAAGTTTGGCAACGTTTTTGAATATTCCTCAAAGTACTATTAGGTTGTAAACATTTTTATTATTACCTGGCAATGCACATTTTTCGTATTTTTGGGTCGTTCATCGTCACTAATCTTGTGTACTAAGACTCCCGAGAACAGATTATGGTAATTCTTAGCATTACCTGTACACAGTAAGATACCGACAGAAAAAAGATTTAAAAATTGGACCGCAAAAGAATTATTTATTTTAATTGATACAATTAATACAAATTAATACTTTGTATTACTAATTTACTATTTTAGTTAGTAATAAGCCACAAAATTTGCTACCAAATAGGAAATTAATATGACAAATTAAATTATTGTTTTTTTTTATTTAAAAAAGGTTAATGCCTCGACACCTAATGGCCATTGGCATGGTAGGTACGGTAATTTTTAACAGTTAGGTACCTAGTGTAATGTGTAGTGTGTGTGTGTTGAGTAAGTGTCTTGTTACTTTGCAAAGTTGACGTTATTGTCTTTGCAAAGAGACGCTAACTGTATCCGAACGTCTGCGGTCCCTCCGGTGAGTACCGATCCCGCAAGGACAGAAACTATTTTCATTTATTAATTTATAATAAATGAAACATTTCTGACCCTGGTGAGATTCGAACTCACAACCATTCGGATTTTTCGATCCAAAGGTAGGCGCTCTTACCACTCATTCAAGGACGGGGTTAAAGTTATTATTATTAAATATTACTTTATAAAATTAAAAATAGTCATTCTTATGAATTATGCGTATTATTCTGATTCTGATACGATGAACACTTGTTTGATGGGTCTGAGCCACACAATTGAGGGTTAGGCCACTGTTTCATTCGTATTTTTAGTATTTGTCAAGGCAACAATACATTATGTCGTGCCATCTTACCAAATATAGAGCTAGATTGTGTAGACCACTGTTGAACCATATATCCAATTTTTCTGCTTTTATTGATGTATTAATCTAAAAATGCTCAATTTGTGGACTGTGCCACTGTTGCTCTGAGCGCCTCATTTAATACAAATACAAAATATTTAATACAAATGCATATAGATTTTCCCTTCGGAAAAAATCAAACAATATAGATGTTTTTTAATTTCATTAAGGGGATGGGTACGTAGTTTCTGCTGAAATGCTACTCAAATGGAATTCATTTTTTTTTCGAATTCTGAGAAAACTAATAAGTATTTTTGAAAATTTTAAAATTCAGAATAAGAGATTACGTTATTAGCGAGGGCCGAAAGTCCCTGGGAACTTCTATAATGTTTATTTTAATAAGTTACAGGGCTAAAAAACTAAAAGAAAATTTAGTGTGACTTTTAATTTCAAAATATCTCATTCAAAATAAACTTTTTATTTATTGTAAGAGACTTTCGGCCCTCGGTAATAATTTAGTCTTTCATTTTGCGTTTAAATTTTTCAAAAATATTTATTGTTTTTTTTTCAGGATTTGAAAAAAAAAATGAACACAATGTCCGTGGTAATATTTTCCAAATCTTTGTCAATAGTAAATAGAATATTGCCAGCATATTGTCAGTCAGACAGTGACAATTTTAAAAATTTGACCTGGCATTGGGAATATTTTCAGTTGTTGATTAAATAATATTGATAATGTGTTTGATAAATAATTGATTTAAGACGTGAACTTAATAAAAAGTTATTTATTGTTTATTATTTAAGGAAGATCCAAAGCAGAGAATACACCAGGATATATTCAGTGATCCAAGTATTGTGTTGTTACAGATGTTCAAAATTGTAAGCGTTTCATAGTAACAATATATTATTAAAAAATCACTTTATCACTTTTCCTCTTGTCTCGATTGATTATTAGCTTTTGTTGTACAATTGATAAATTATTACTGAATACATAGGTAGTGAAAAAATGATCAGTAGTAATTGCACAATAGCTCTGAAATTATCGAATTTTTCCCGAGTGACACTTTGACAGTATTAATTTCACGATCCGAAGGGGAGTGAAATTACGTCAAGTGGCACGAGGGAAACAATTCGATAATAATTTCAGAGATCGAGCTGCAATTTGCTGCGATTATTTCATGAATAAAACTGTTTAAAACCAAAATTTTATTGTAATTTATTTATGTAAGTACAAATTAGTACAATTAAACACACAGTTGTTATAAATATTTGACGATTTAAAGTCATCACTTTTATAAGTTTTAAAACAGTAATTGTCATTAATATCACTAAATGTATTTTTTCACAGCACCGAAGGGCATCTGACGTAATATACTTGACGATGAGATATTATCAAAAATGATCAATTTAATTTGTATTTCTGTGGTTTTCTATTGGTCGGAAATATGAAATAATCATATTAATTAACTGAATTAACAATTAAGGCAATTAATTATACTAGTAAAAGTTATCCAAGAACATTCAAAAGCCATCTTTACAGTTAATGATGAAATTGTCAAGTAAAGTTTACATATCCATACCAGTGACAATTTTACTACACGTAATTTGCCGTGTAAAGACAGAAAAAGTAGGGATAGCCTTAAAATATTAGCGAATTATGTACCGATGGCCCTAAGAAATGTTTAATAAACAACATATTAAAAAGTTCTACTCTAGAAGTGGGCACTTAATTTTTTATTAAACAAATGAACTGCGAAATTAGATGTTTCTTTAAATAACCCCGAAAATATAAATTTTAGAAAAAAACTGACTATTGAAAAATTCAGACTATTGAAAAAAACTTAAATATAAGATTAAAATTTTTATAAAATTAAATTTGTAGCTTCTATAATTTTTTATTTATAACGCTTCACGCTATAACGCTATAAGTCACCCTTCTCACAAACATTGGCGCACTGTAAACTAGCGAGGTGCACGGCTGAGTTATTTCAGTGTATTTCTCTAATTAATGGATCAAATAAAATTTTACAAATTGGACAAGAAACAAGGAAATTAAGAGAAGGAACAAGAAAGGATAGCTTAATTGGAAAGAAGAACAATTAAGCTATCTTATGGTTATAATAAAAAGAAATAAAATGTATGGGCATAAGTACGGTGTGGGAAGAATTTTGTTTAAACATTATTTAAAAATGTGTAACTAATAAAATTTTTCTTATAAAGCTCTCAAATTTGCACAACTTACCTTTCAAACATCAATTGCCAATTATCAATACTAAACAATGTTTCATTCAAAAAATGCCAAAAATTTAATTCAAATGATATGACGCAAAAATGCAATTTTTGAAAACTTTTACGTAAGTTTTAAGTAAAAACGTAGTTTACAGAATTACCAGCACTTTAAAACGGTATTACTCAAGTTTGAAAAGATTTATTACAATTTTATAGGTGTTTTTTAAAGCATTTGATGTATTTTTTAAAATTTACTCAATAATTTTATTTTAGAAATGAAACTATGAAACTATGAATGAAACTATTCCTTTTTGACAAAAATTAAGAAAGATAACAAAAATGTACCTAATACAAAAACCGAAAATTACCAACTAAAAAATTGTTTATAAAAAGTGATCAAAAATGTTTTCTCTAAAACTTACCTAAAATAAATTTAATAATAAGCTTGAACAATAATACATTTTCAACAAAAAAATATTTTTAGCTCTTAAACATTATGTCTGCGTAACTTCGAACCTATTAATAACTTTTTTATTACCAGTTTTACGAAGAAAGTTATTCTTTATAAAATACTCTGCATCGTATATGATCTCAGATGCAACCATCCAATATCAAATTTTATTAATTTTACATACGAGGTTTTACATACGATTTTACATTTTGACATACGAGGTATGTAAAAAAATATGAATTTCACTCAAGAGTAAAGTACCTTTAGATTTCACAATATCGAAAATTGTTATTAAAAAAAGTTGTTTGGAATTACAAAATATGTTTCACTGTTCAATTACATTCTTCTAAATGAGATATTGTGAACTATAAAGGTACGGTATGTTTAACAGTAAATGGTCGAGTTCAATTAGTTACCACTATAAACATCCTGGAATAACCGATAATAGTATAAAAGGTCCGGTTTCAGGTAAAATTTAAATATGTTTTCTGGTACAATTTCTTTGCTTTATTATGGGATTACCGTCTAGTCAGTGTTAATTGTCAAAAGACCAACTCTGTCTACCTCGGTTGCTTATCGCTCCAGGTGGGTCTTAACAATGGGCCAGGTCAGATAAATTTAATAATATTTACGACCGCACTAATTGAACTCAACCATTTACTGTTGAACAAACCATACTGAACTGTTAAGCAAAAGTCATATTTTTTACATACCTCGTATAAAATTGAAAAAGTTTGATATCTGATGGTTGTTTTTTGGACTTTAGACCAGAATAGAATATTTTATGAAGAATAACTTTTTTTCGTAAAATTAATAATAAAATAGTTGAAATAATTGAAATAAAATAATGATGATGGGTATCCGTAAGTTGAGAAAACATTGAATTTTTTTTTTCAATTATAATGATGTAATTATAATAAAACATAGTTTTTAATTCCCAACAACTTTTTATAATACCCATATTTTGATATTCTTGAATATAAAGGTACTTTACTCTTTAACAAAATTCGTATTTTTGACATACCTCGTATAAATTTGATAAAACTTGATATCTGATGATTGGGTTTTAGATTTTAGACTATGCAGAGCAATTTGTGAAGAATAAACTTTTTTTCGTAAAATTTGTAATAAAAATGTTTCAAATATGGTTCCTTGCTACGCAGACATAGTGTAGAAGAGCTTCTTTATAAGCATTTTCAAATTGTAATGCCATATTCGGATTCAGCATAATCAAAAACAAAATAGAAACAAAATTCAACGATATTTTTAAAATTATTTTAAATTATATAATTTAACATGATTGTTTGGAATTAAGAACTATATTCTGATATGCAATTTCATCCTTCTAATGGAAAAAAAATTGAAAATTTTTCTATTCAACATTATTTTTAGTTGTTTATTTCAATTATGATACATATAGCTATTTGTATAACAAGGGAGGAAAGTGCTACTTTTCCTCCCGAGAATGAAGTTTACTGCCCGACGCGTAGCGGAGGGCAGTAATCATTCAAGGGAGGAAAAGGCACTTTACTCCCATGTTATACATATGGTTTTTCCACCTTCCTCAAATAACAAGTCATTTTTTTCATTTTTACTTAATTTATTTATGTAACTAACCAACAAAATTTATTAGAACTAAAACTAATAAGTACGTACAATATAACTGTCAACTGTCAAATATAAGTCAAAATAAAAATGTAAACATTGTTAAATCAAAATAACAATTTACAGTTTTTTACCATTCTGTGAAATACAGAGTGTTTTATAAATAAACGTTAAAATGTATACAAACTTACGTAATAGAAAATAGATATTGTACAGGGCGTCAATAAGTTATATTTTTATGAATGAAATACCATGATGTCACTTTTACTAACTTTGCTCCCTACAATCAGGTCCGGAAACGTATACTTTCGGTAGAGGTAGGTGGAAAACTCTTTTATTATTCATTTTACGAAAAACAGTTATTCTTTATAAAATGTTCTACAGGGTCTAAAACCTAAAATACAACCGTCTAATATCAAATTTTGTCAATTTTATACGAGGTATATAAAAAAATATGAATTTGCTCAAGAGTACTTAAATAATATACCCTTATTTTTCACAATATTGAAAATTGTGCTTATGTAAAGTTGTTTAGAACTAAAAACCATAATTAACCCGCCAGTGGTCGCTATATGAGATTTTCTCTCACGGTTTCAGAAAATTGCACAGAATTTTTTTTCTGGGAAATTACAAGATCTGTAGTTCCTTCTAGTCTCCTAACTATCCTCCCTCGACAATCTAATAGGATCGTCCGCTTAGATAGTGACTCAGTTGACCCAATATCACCCAATTGTTGAGTCAGCGCGCTTCAAGTGAGACATTCTCTCATCAAGCGACCACCCGCGTTACGAACTGTACATAAAAATTAATTTTATTTTGGCACTTAAAACCTGAAATAATGTAAAAAAAATTGTAATTGTCATCAATCAATTTTTCCAGAGCATTCTTGTTATATTTGTGTGCTGTGCCGTAAATTATCAAGATACGGAGATTGATTAATATTGGTTTAATTCCGATTATTTCTTTTTATTTTATTATATTATTATCTATATTATGTTACATTCGTTTTTTCTTATTATTAGTTAATAAAAAAAGTTTAAAAACTGTTTTAAAAACTTTATTTTGTAAAAAAGGTAAAATTTAGATATGTGAGAGAAAATTTCACGCGCGACCACTCGCGAAACAATCTACCTAGCGACCAATGCCGGGTCGCTAGGTTGGGAATCTATCTTTGGTTGGGAAATAAGCCACAATTAAATTGAAAAAATAATTGTATTCGCGTTTCGACGCCCAAATCGGATGTCGTTGTCAAAATATAAAATATTACTAATATTTACTCGGTAATATTTTGTATTTTGACAAGGACATCCGATTTGGGCGTCGAAACGTTAATAAAATTATTTTTTCAATTTAATTGTTGCTTATTTCCCAATCAAAATAATTATAAAAATGTCACAAGAAAATAGCTTCAGAACAACACTAAAAACCATCTTCCAATATTCCATCCTTCTCATTGAAATATTCTGAACTATAAAGGTACTTTATTCTTGATCGAAATTTATCTTTTTTGACATACCTCGTATAAAATTAATCAAAATTGATATAAGATGGTTGTATTTAAGGTCTTTGGCCATGCAGAACTTTTTACAAAGGATAACTTTTTTTCGTATAATTAATAATAGACCAGTAAGGATCTGTTTTTAGATGGATGTGAGAGGTGGCATTCAGATTTTTGCGGATAAAGTTAGGTGATAACTTCGTTAATAATAATTGATTAATGCTCCGTCTCAAATATGCCCGGAACATTAATAAAAAAAATAAAATATTTAAAAATTTCAAAAAATTTCGTTTTTTTTCTACTTTTTTTGCTTATAACTTTAAAACGATTCATTTTGGAACAAAGTCGTATAGGAATAAAACAAAGGTAATTAAATTTTCTATTAGATGCGATTGGTTAAAAATCTCTTAATTAATCACCCTTGCTGCAAAATAGCAATAAATATAAAATAAGGGGGCAAAACAAGCCTGTTCTTATTCAATGATTTTCCATCATTTAGGTTACACTTGGAACCTTCCTAATTCGCTTAGAAAATTTTTGTAATGTGCTAAAACCGTACACCAAATTTCATTAAAATTGACTTACTAGATTTTGAATAATAATTTTGCAATCTAAACTTTTTTTAAAAAATTAAAATTTTTTAAAATGTTGCACAACAAAAACTAGTAAATACAAAGATTTGTCAATTTTTTTAAATATAAAGAATCACTCCACCTATCTAATTCACTTTACAGAATTAAAATCGGATTGTTTAAGCAGCCTCAGCAATGTTTTAAAGTTATAAACAATTTTTTGGCTTATAAACAAATTAGTCCTGTGGCCAGGAGGGGGTGCTGCGGGCTCCTTTATTTAGATGGACTTACCCAAGCTTTCTATGTATTTTTTGACCCGTGGAACACGATTTTTTTGGGTAACAGTTGATCCGGATGTTAATAAAATTGTTATAAACAAAGAACTTGAGGAATTACATAACATCGATTTTTCGCAAAATAAAACATTTTTTTATATTTCTTGGGTAAGTCTAAGCAAAAAATGTTCTTACAAGTTTTTTCGTAGGATGCATAGTTTTCGAGATAAACGCAGTGGAACTTTCAAAAAATCGAAAAAGTGAAATTTTTGAACGCGAATAACGTTTGATTAAAAAATAAAATAGCAATTCTGCTGACAGCATTTGAAAGTTTAAATCAAATTATACCGGTTTTAATTATTTGCATTGCTAAAAATTAATTTTTTATTATTAAACAAAGCTATTTGTTTATAAGCCAAAAAATTGTTTATAAGTTTAAGACATCGCTGAGGCCCCTTAAATAATCCGATTTTAATTCTGTAAAGTGTATTAGATAGGCAAAGCACCTCTTTATATGTAAAAAAATTAGACAACTTCTAAATGGTCTACTTTTTGTTCAGAAAGATTTTAAAAAATTTGAACTTTTTTAAAAACATTTAAATTGCAAATTTATTATGCAAAATCTATTAGGTCGATTTTAATGAAATTTGGTACACGGTTTAAGTATGTTACAAAGAATTTCCTAAGCGAATTACTAAGGTTCTATATACCACCGAAGTGGTTAAAAACATTGAATAACAACAGGCATATTTTGCCCCCTTATTTTGTATTTATTGCTATATTGCAGAAAAAGTAATAAGTTAAGACATTTTTGACCAGCCGGATATCATACAAAATTCAATTATCTTTATTTTATTTCACTACGACTTTGTTCCAAAACGAATCGTTTTAAAGTTATAAGCAAAGAAAGCAGAAAGAAATCGACGTTTTTCGAAATTTTTAAATATTTTATTTTTTTTATTAATGTTCCGGGCATATTTGAGAAGAAGCATAAGTAAATTATTATTAACGAAGCACCTTACTTTATCTGCAAAAATTCGAATGCCACCTTTCACATCCAAAAATAGACGTTTTTTCACAGATCCTTACTGGTCTATAATAAAAGAGTTATCATAATTGAAATAACTGAAAATAATGTTGTATATCCATAATTAAAAAAAATTCAACTTTTTTTTAATTAGAAAGATGAAATGGCATATTAGAATATAGTTCTTAATTCCAAACAACTTTTCATTATAACAATTTTCAATATTTTGAATAATAAAGCTACTTTACTCTTGAGTAAAATTCATATTTTTTGCCATAATATCTCGTATACGGCTTAAAAAAAATGAACTGATGGTTCTATTTTTAATTTAGACCATGCACAACTTTTCACGTTGACGAACAGAACGTCTATAGTCGTCTAATTTCCATTGATGTAATGTGACACAACGTCTATATACGTTGAATTTTTCCCTATTCTACTTTGCAAAATACATATAGTGTCACAACACTTGCTTATACATTTGACGCAGTGTCCGTCAACGTGTTAATTGGACACACTGTACAAAACAATTATTGTTATTGTTTAAACAAATAATAAACAATTAGCGGCGAAATCTGTGAGTAGAACTTTTTACTTTAACATGTATATAAACTAACGAAAAAAGTTTTAGAAAAAGATAATCTTGTTTGAATTGCTCCGAAACAATGCATCTTTTCGTTCTATCTTGACTCTTCTAAAATGCTTCGTATAGATTGCTGAATAGAATTGGGCTTCTTATAACAGGCAATATGACGACTTATATACACATATAAGGATCTCGTAGAACAGTCGTATTATTTAAACGTAAATTAAAACATGGCAACATCGTCGGGCTTCGTATAATGCGTAATCCATATACACTGTGAACGCGTTTATACGAGTGGGCTTCGTAAGACTGTAGGAATAAGACAGTGCTACAATGCCCTTACCCCGTAAACCGCGGGCTTCCATTCATCTGCAGGTTGTAGCGGGCTTCCTATCATTTGTGAGCCATATATAAATATATATATATATATATATATATATATATATATATATATATATACGTCTTCATATCAAGGCGAGATCCGACTAAATCGAGGACAACCCGAGATCCACCAATAGGAAATTAATTATTGGAGTATATTGTTCATAAGTATCTTTATAATTAACAGATTAATCATGGCACACTTAGAGGGGAAAAGATTTTTGTACTTAAATTTTTCTGATAAATTTACAGCGAAACGAGGTCCGTCGCTGAAAAGTAAAGGGGAGGACTTATATACGAAATTTTAGATATTTACCGTTCAACGCGAGATCACACACTGATGCCAGCTCTAAAGAGTATTAGTCGAGCGGTTGGAGCTCGTGTTGTATTGTATATTTCCCACGATATAAAGATATATAATGGGCGTAACTTTTAAGTATCGCTTCTTTTGTGTCTTTAAAGTCTACGATTGACCTTTCAGAAAGTCCCTTAGTTTTATTACATACATAAGGGTGTGAAAAAAGAAAAAGAATACTTGACAAATAATAACCATTTAGGTAATAATGATAATTATTTGCAATACAATATTTTAAAATTATACATTAATATTCTTAAAAAACACTTACTACGAAACCAAAATGTAATTATTATATTCTTAAGTAATACAAATTGTTACAAAATAATTATTTAAATGACTGCTTGTTTTAAAAATACATTACAAGAAAGTAAAATTTTTTATAAATATTATTAAAGTTTTAAAAATAAAATAACTCAATATGTAATTATTATTTGATAGTTAAAAAATGATTTTAAGTAAAATGATTTAAAAGATAAAAAGAAACACACATAATTTTCAGGGTCAACTCCTAATTGCATGAAAATTTGGATTTAGATTCTACCCATCCCCCACTTCAAAGTTGAATTTGTGCCGTTAATTGCTTTTACTTGGAGGGTGAAAAAATATACGTTTAAAATAAGTCCGGAAACAGATCTGACTAAGTTTAAGCAACTTTTGTTCTATAGAGTTTTTTTAACTTAGGTACTAGGTTAATTTAGTAGTAGGTACTAGAGTCACTTGCGACTAAAAATATTTACTTTTCAACAAAAAACTTTTCGGCGGTTTTTCGCAAATACTCAAAAAGTAAGTATTATATCGAAAAAATATTCTTGGAAAAAATGTAGCATATAAAAAAACGAAAAAATGGTATATTCTTAGTCTATAGAACCAGTAAAAGTAAATTTGTAGCTCATAAAAAAGACGATCTTATCCTTCAAATTCCAAATCAAATATTTTAACGTGATACATAGTACCAAAAAATGAAGCTCTTTTCGGGGAAAACCCATTAAAATTTTTTTAAAGTGTTAACAAAAAGCTTTATTTTATTTTATAAAAGTTATATACGGGTAGGAGAGACAACGGAACGAATTTTCGAACGTTTAAACAGACGACATCCCAGATTTACCAATTTCTGGACAATTGATCCAAAGGCTGGATTCTAACAACGAAACAGTTGTGGATTTTCAAGTTTTCAATGAGAGTTAGAATGAAAAAATATTAGTGACCTCGAGTATGATGGTTTGGAGAATTTGGCTGGTTATATCTGCCATAAATTGAAGGACTCCAGTATTCAATCCGAAGATGTTTCAACGTACACGTGGGTTGATCATTTGAGTAAGTGTGGTTTATGTAAACCATCAGACACTCTCTTGTCATATATTAAGTAACTGGAGACAATTTTTCCTTCCACATGAATGGTGATTCCATTTTGGTAACTAAAAATTATTTAGAAAACCTTATGTCCAAAAGTGTAACTGTAGACTGTTCTAACAAAGCGAACAAGTTATTTTTTAGGTCTCGGATGTACTTTCGAATTAAAGAATTAAACAAGTCTCTTAACAACCTGACATTTCGTAAAAGAAAAATTATGAAAACTGCTACATAGTTGCTGTATGTACGTCTATTTCACATGCACAAAATTTAAATAAAGTGCATGGCATGAAAACTGTAAAACTTATTTTTGTCTTTTCTAAGCCTCTTACTTAAATCTGATGAAATACATTATTTAAAAAGTAAAAAATTTTGTTTTTTTATCAATCCATTAAATTTATGGTTTTATTTTGGGGCTTTTCTTCCCCTTGGTAAAAATTATATTTACTAATGTGTAGGCCACCAACCAATTTTTGCCAACTAACGAAATATAATAATTTTAGTAGATATCGATTATATGAATATTTTTATTTTCCGGATACCAATATAATCAAGAAACTGGGAACTTTACAAATAACTGAAAATCAATTTAAATAAAAGTAAATAGTTTAATAATTTTCCTCTAAACTATAAAAATCACTTAGTTTCTTTTAGTCATAATTCATTCATTTGTACTATTCTTAAATTTCATTCGCGTTCGTATTACGAACGCATAGACGGGACTATGCTTTACTCTGTTGTTAACGTCATGCGCCAATCGGACGAGCTTACGTAACTAGAATATCAGGGTGTGCATATTTCCGGGTCCCGGTGAATTCGTATCTATTTTAATCCCCATCCTAATTACAGACCAACTGGCAACTCTGGTGCGCAGGTAATTTTTAAATAACGCATTAACTACCGGTGAATTGGTAACTTTCATTTTTTAAGTATTGTTGATAATCTAATATCGGTATTCCAGGTATTTAGCGCTGCACTCCTAGAAAATGTAAAAAATGTCACAGGAAGTGAAACCGATGATGAAACGAAACGCAAAAGAGAAAACTTGGATGATTGTTTTAATAGAAGTAAAACTAAAAAACGGTCACCAAGCAAAGCAGGCAACGAAAACAAGGAAGACATGGAAAATGTTATGATTACAATAATGAAAGAGCTAATGAATAAAAACGATGAAATGCTTCAGGAAATAAAACAAATAAGGAAAGAATAACAACAAACCAATAAAGAGTTAATGGGTGTAAAAGCAGAGAAGCAAAAACTAAAAAAAGAAGTAAAACAGCTACATGAATGAATGGAGCAACTAGAGAAATTTAGCAAAAAGAAAAGCTTGATCGTAACTGGGTTGAAAGTAGAAACAAATGATTATAAGAAATTAAAAGAAGAAATGGAAAATTTCAGAGCCCAAGCGTTGCAAATACAAATAAAACTAAGAAGTGCAAAAAAAATAGGAGAAACAGTATGCGCAATAGAAACAGAAGCCCTCACGGATAAAATGGAAATCCTAAACAAGAAACGTAAACTAAAACAGCATAAAGATCGTATCTATATAAACAACGATTGGACATCGAAAGAAAAAGAAATACAAAAGGAAATAACTAAAATAGCAAAGGACGAAAGAAGCAAAGGTAAGCAAACGAAAATCGGCTACAAGAAATTAATAGTGAATGGCAAAATCTAGATATGGGACGAAGAGAGAGAACAGCTGATAGAAAATTCAAAAAACTAATAAACGAAGAACAGCGGCTGAAATATGATATTGACATGGCAAAAAAGACTCGGAAATGCAAACGGTTAACGAAAACAAAATAACGCACACAAAATAAAGAAAGAATCTCAATAAGAAGAAAAGAACAAAACCCATTAGAATGGGCTCTTGGAATATTAGAACCATGCTGGCAGCAGGTAAGATGCAAGAAATGGCTCTTGAAATGAAAAAATACCAACTAGAAATCCTAGCCGTACAGGAAATACGATGGAAGAAAGAAGGAAAAATTGAGAAGAAAAACTTTAACATGTATTATTCGGGAGAAAACAAACAGGGAACGAATGGTACGGCATTTATGGTGAACAAAAAAATGAGGGAAAAACTGATACAATTCAAAGCAGTTAATGAAAGGATATCTTACATAAGAAAATAAACAAGCCCACATCTCGATAGTCAATTGCTATGCACCCACCGAAGAAGCAAACCAAGAAGATAAAACAGAATTCTAAGACATCCTGGAAGAAACCTGTGAAAATATTCCGAGGAATGACATATTAATAATATTGGGTGATTTCAATGCAAAGATCGGAAAGGAGGACTATAATCGTAATGTAGCTGGCAAAGAAACCATTCATGAAACTACGAATGATAATGGAGGAGAAATCTGCAACCTAGCAGCAGCAACAAATATATATATATATATAGTTAGTACTGGGCATAAACATAAAAAAGAAAACAAAATAACATGGATGATACCAGGAAGAATGGATGGAAACCAAATAAATCATACTCTAATTTCGAAAAAGTGGACACAAATAGTACAAGACGTAAGGTCATATAGAGGGGCAAATGGAGGCACTGACCACATATTGTTGATAGCAAAACTTAAGATGAAAATAATCAAAGCAAATAATCATAAGAAAGGAAAAAGGAGGAAATGGAATATAGCCAATCTGAAAACGCAAGAAACAAAGCAACAATATACAGAACAACTGGAACAGAAATTGGGTCAGTACGAGCACATAGAAATAGAAGGAGAATGGAAAAACATAAAGAACAGCATAATAGAGACAGCAGAACAAATAATAGGATTCCAAAAAAACAAAGAATCGAAAGAATGGTTTGATGAGGAATGTCACCAAAAAAGTCAACTGAAGCACCTCGCAAGAAACAAATGGCTACAAAGTGCCGAACAGGAACAACTGGACCAATATAGAAAAGAAAAACAAGAAGCATTGAAACTCTATAGAAGAAAGAAGAACACATGGATCTCTGAACAAATGCAAGAATTAGAAACAAATAATAAAGACAAAAAGAAATTGTTCTAATAGATAAAACAATAACACAGTACCAAAAAATCTGTCACAAAAATAAACAAAAAAGATTAGGAAAAACATTTCACGGACCTATACAAAAACGACAATAAGGCATATTCAGAGGATGAGGATATAAGAGATAACAGAGATGAAGAGGAAGTCGCACCTACTTATTAGGAATTCATGGAGGTATTAAAACAACTAAAAGTAAACAAAACGCCAGGGCCAGATGAAATCAACAACGAACTGATCATCAACGGCGGAGAGGAGCTCACGAAGCGAATGCACAAGTTAATGGTTACAATTTGGAAGGACGAAAGCATGCCCATAGAATGGAAAAACGGACACATCGCACCAATCTTTAAGAAAGGAGATCCAACTAAGTGCTGCAACTACAGACCAATTATGCTACTAAATACAACGTATAAGATATTGACCACAATTATAAGAAACCGACTAAATCAATACACAGAAAAAATTATAGGACCATATCAACAGGGTTTTAGAACAATAGATCAAAGGAAGATCAACAATAGATGCAATACACGTACTGACACAAACAATTGAAAAAAGCTATGAACATGACATAGAATTACACATACTATTCATCGACTTCCAACAGGCCTTCAACAGCATATACAGACAACAATTATTAAAAGAAATGAAAAAAATGGAGATACCGGCAAAATTAATAAGACTAACTAGAATGACAATAAAAGACTCAACAGCAAAAGTTAAAACAAATGAGGGCGATACAAATGACATCAAAATAGAACTTGAAGTAAGACAAGGAGACAGTCTGTCAACGACAAACGACACTATTTAATATCGCTCTAGAAGGAGTAATTAGGGACACAGGGCTGAAAAAGACAATTATTCAAAGCTCAACACAGATCATAGGATATGCAGATGAACTGGGACTGGTATCACGAGATAAAAAAAGACTAGAAGAGGCACTTTTAACCCTGGTAAGAGAAGCAAAGACGAGAGGACTAATAATCAATCAGAATAAAACAAAATATCTTATAAGCACACGAGACAATGTAAACAGAATAGCAGAAATAAAGATAGGTGAAAATACATTCCAGAGAGTAGATTGCTTCAAATACCTGGGGGTGATGGTGGACGGCAAAAACGGAAGGAGTATAGAGATAAACGACAGAATTAAAGCAGGTAATAGAGTATATTGGAAATATCACCAACTACTCAAGGACAAAAACCTGAGCAAAAAAAAACAAAATCAAAAATATACACAGCAGCAATCAGATCAGTGATAGCCTATGGAGCAGAAGTAATGTGCCTTACGAAAAAAGACGAAGAAAAGTTAAAAATAATTGAGAGAAAAATTATAAGGATACATGGCCCAGTAAAGACAGAAACAGGGGAATATTGAAAGCTGATGAACCATGAAATAATAAATATAAATAAAGGAGAAGATATAGTAAAATTCATTAAAGCACAAAGCCTCAGATGGTTTGGCACACACAAAGAAGAGGGGTAGAAGAACTGATCAGGAAGATAATGAACTGGAAACCAGTAAAAAATAGACCAAGAGGAAGACCAAAAATTAGATGGGAAGATCAACTGCTAGACGATATATCAAAGATGGAAATTGCAAACTGGAGAGAAAAGATTCAGGACCGGAGAGAGTGGAAGAAGATAGTAGAGAGGGCAAAAAAGCATCACAACCTATGAACTAAGACCTAAAGGAAAAGCGGACTAATTTACCGCGTGAAATGGATTAAAAGAGCTCATATTTGAGCGAACTATACTCTAACAAGAGTGAACGGTCCATATAATAATTCCAGGTATGTACCTGTATAAATTACCCTCCTTGAAGTTGGTGTAAAATTTATTCACCATTTATGTATTGTCTTTTGGAAAGATTACTAGAGAAAATCCAAATAAATTTTGAAAAAATGGCTGAAATCGCTGAAATTCTTGTAACAGATTCCGTAATGAGTGTACATGGGTGGTAAATGATTTTAAATTTCACTTAAAGAAAGTGCTAAAAAGTCTAAAACATTTATGGTACTGTTCTGCATCTGGTTTCCAGGCAACCTGTTATACCGACGGTTAGTTTTTTTAATATTTTGAGTAGTAACTATGTTGGTTATCAACAATTTGATGTCAAAAATGTACATTTTGCCATTTTTTGTCTACCAGTAAGAAGAAAAACATTCAAAACAAAATTTAAGATAACCGCATTATAGAGCATGTAAAAACAATTTAAACAAGGTTTTATAAATTTCGCTATACTTAATTGTTGCTTATAAAACTATAAATTAAGTCAGTTTAACGTTAATATAACTTATGTAAAAAATACAACTTATATCTCGATATTACGTGAAATAGCTCAAAGAAATGAGTAAAAATACACGGTTTTTATGACACTCAGTGTAACTACGTAACAATTGTTTTAGTTTCTATATGGACGGAATAACAAAATTTATGTAAATCTGACCAATTTTTTCTCAATTTAATTATTTATTGACAATTTAAATGAAAAATAGCCGATTTTAAGAATTTTCGTCTATAAGTTACAATGTTTTACCAAAAAACTGAAAAAAGAACCGATTAGTTTATTGAAATAGCCTTAAAATGAGTTGAAGTAAAATAGAATTGGAGCTTTGTTTATCAATAAACATTAACTATTCAAATTTATTTCTTACGTTTTAAGCTAACTACCTGAGGTACCCCTAAACCCTAAAAATGTCATCAAAACGACGATTTTGAAGCTCTTCCGACTGGATTAAAGAAGCTATTATCGATTCAAACAAAAGTTGTGTATTTTTAATTCTAAATTTCAACTATTTAATTAAAAATAAAGTGTTTCAGTTGAAAATTCAAAGTTGCTACACCCACCGCTTTCGCAGGCAGAATAAGAACCCTGCTATTGCATAAGTATATAGATTTTGAAAAACCATTCAAAAAGCATTCCAACGTTTTTTCGATATGCCGTCTAGTTCTCGAGATATTTGACAATCGCCTTTCTGGACAGAGCCCTTAAATAATGTAAACATTCTTATTCAAGCTAGACATAAGCCGAGTGAGAGAGCTGACCGTGAAATTCATTTGCGATGTTTCCAAATTTACCGGATCTCGGGTTGTCTGCAAAATATATATTTACCATATACACAACGGATCGCGCGCGCTGCCCTCTACAGCGGATTTAGTGGAACCACTGCAATATAAAATTCACCAAAAGGGGTGCAAAATGAGGTCCAGACAAAAATCGATTTACTTGTACCCTAACCATTGTTACATCGAGATGTCACTATATACACGTGAATACAAGGTGAGATCCAAAATCGGATCTCGCCTTGCAAAACGGATCTCATCTTGCATAGCTTATGATACAAACGGATCTCGCCTTGATATGGAGACATATATATATATATATATATATATATATATATATATATATATATATATATATATATATATAAGAAAGCAACAATGACAGTACAATTGGAAGAAACCACAAAACCCATACCAATTAACAGAGGAGTGCGACAGGGAGATGTTATTTCTCCTAAACTTTTTACATTAGCACTGGAAGATGTTTTCAAAACAATGGAATGGACAAACATGGGAATAAACATAAATGGAAAGAAACTAAACCACCTAAGATATGCAGACGATGTAGTAGTCATAGCATCAAGTTTTGAAGAACTACAAACCATGCTAACCGAACTAGCAAATGAATCCGAACAAATAGGTCTAAAAATGAATTTTGCCAAAACAAAAACAATGACAAACACACAAGACAATAGAAACGTAATACTAAACAACACCACAATAGAAGCGGTTAATGATTATATGGTAAGACCCCATTTTAACAGTCCCCGTTTCAGCGGTTCTCGATTCCACCGACCCTTTTCAGCAGTCCCCGGTTCAGCGGTACCCATTTCAGCAGTCCCCGTTTCGGCGGTTCTCAATTCCACCGACCCGTTTCAGCGGCGTTTGGTTCTGCAGCATTCCGTTTGAGAGGCATCGTTCAGGAAAATGAGTAAAAACAGGACCCTCTTGGGGAGAGTACTTTTAACAATAAAAAATGAATTTTATAAAATAAACAATAAATTGTCCCAAAATCACCCTATATATAGCTTTGTAATTGCATAAAAAGTAGGGTAATATAGTAAATAATTTGCAAAAAAATTTTTAGATTAATTCATGCAATAGTTTTTGTAAAATTGTAAAAGTTTATCCTAGAGGCTAAATATTTATAACATTATTCTACATAAACCAATTTACTTAGGATGATTCTGCGGGTACCTATCGAAAGAGGGAGACTTTATCAAATCAATTTGTTAGAAGTAAAAAAAAATATTTTTTCTACTAGCATGCGGAAAATCACATTTTCCGCACCAAAAAAACAGTGAGTAAAATCCATTTTTTTACAACCACTACTCAAAAAGAGCTTTTTCTACGCCCCATTGTTAAAGTTCCTAATATTACACCGGTTTGTTGCACTTAAAACGGCTGTTTATAGTTAGAGTGACCGTTTATAGTTAGAGTTAGTTTATGGGGACCGCTGAATCGGGCACCGCTGAATCGGGGTACCGCTGAAACGGGGACCGCTGTATTGAGACCGCTCAATCGGGGACCGCGCTTATGAGGACCGCTGAATAGGGGTGAAATATTTGGGACAGATTATAAAAATAAATAAGGAAAACCAAACAGCGGAGATAAAAAGAAGGGTCAGATTAGCCTGGGCAGGATTTGGAAAATTAAAATGGGTCCTAAAGAATAAAATAATACAACAATACTTAAAAACAAGAGTGTTTGACCAGTGCATACTCCCAATTCTCACATACGCATGCCAAACATGGACCTTGACCAAGGCAAACATGGATAAAATAATAAAGACACAAAGTGCCATGGAGAGAGCAATGTTAGGAGTAAAATTGACAGACAAAAAGCAAAACAACTGGGTCAGAAATAGAACAAAAGTCAAAGACGCAGGCCAACATATAACCAGGCTAAAATGGAGCTTCGCAGGTCATAACGCTAGACAAACGGACAATAGGTGGAATGGCACGATACAACAATGGAGACCATGGACAGGAAAGAGAGCAAGAGGACGACCCCAGATGAGATGGGGAGACGGCATTAAAAAGATAGGAGGAACGCACTGGAAACAGAAGCGAATGGAGGAAACTGGGGGAAGCCTATGTTCAGAATTGGACGAATTAAAGGGCAAAAGAAGAAGACCTAACTTTACGTGGTTCACATAAAAATTTATATTAATTCATAAAAAAAGTGAAAAATAATTGGAAAAAAAGTTAGTTGTCCTACTGTTGCCCTCAAAGATAACCTGTTTTTTAACGATATCCGTTAATTTCTGCTATATAAAACTTATATTGCACTAAAGTCTTGTTTAAAATTTTACACATTTCAATACAAAAAACAAAACAATTTTGTTGTTCAAACATGTTAGTACATAAATTATAACATGAACATACTTGTTTTCCAAAAACTTAAAAATTTGACAAGATAATAAACAAAATAAAATGAAAAAGCTCATCAGAATCAGTTTTGGTAATAGCGGATGCTGAAAGTTGTGAAAGTAAAAACTTATTGCATCTTCTTAAATCAGTCCGAAATTTCTAAAGGGGAATTTATCATGAATTTAGCTTAGGTACCTTTTTCCTGTGCTTGATAAGTTCTAGAATCATTATTATTTTTGTTCGATAAATACATTAAATACTGACTTCTTCTAGATACACATAATTTTTACAATTTAAATTGGCTGCATTATTCATTTTTACTCTTAACATACACCTTTTAACATCAATGTAATAGAACTATTGTTTAAATTACTGAAGATAAAATTGTGACCTCAAGCTGGATGATATAAACACAGAAATAATCGCAACTCAGCACTAATTACATGGCAACAGTAGGATATGTGCGTAAGATAACTTAGTGTTGCATTAATATTGATGACCAAAATGAGTAAACGACAAAATATAATGGTATGTTATATAAGTTGTCTTAGTGTTGCATTATAAAATGTGGGCTAAAAGGAATTAAGCTACACAAGGATAATATGTAATATTATGAAAAAAGTATGTGACTTTTTCTTTATCTTAGTGTTACACTCAACAGAAGGGTTTAATTCTAATCATTTGACATGGATATCACAAAAGTCATTTTTTTTACATATCCTACTGTTGCTTTGAGGCGACGATTTATATTATACCGGGTGTCCGCTTATATTTTCCCCCATTTTAACTGCCTATAACTTCTAAACGGCTCAAGATAAAAATATGCGGTTTTCACTGAAATGTTTTATTTTAGTAAAAGTTTTGTCTGAATGGATTGAATTTTTTATATCGCTTTCAAATACGAAATAAAATATGGCGGATTTTTGAAAGAAAAACGTTGTTGACTTTGTTTTAATGGAACACCCAGTATATTCTTTTGTAAATTGAAATTGTCATTCACCTATCTAGAGATATAAAGTTTTTTTAAATCGGTTGTCAAATCACTGAGTAAT
Source organism: Diabrotica virgifera virgifera (assembly GCF_917563875.1). Taxonomy (NCBI): domain Eukaryota; kingdom Metazoa; phylum Arthropoda; class Insecta; order Coleoptera; family Chrysomelidae; genus Diabrotica; species Diabrotica virgifera. The sequence continues at coordinate 204,177,951 of NC_065443.1, read as the reverse complement.
TAATTTTTAAAATGAGAGGTGCAACGTGGATATCACATACCTAAATAACATAACTAACCAAGTTATGTGATTTCCACATTGCATCTCTCATTTTAAAAATTAATTGCTCAGTCATTTGACAACCGACTTTAAAAAAATTTATATCGCTGGATAGATAAATGACCGTTTTTTCGAGTTTTTAGGTAAGTGACAATTTTTTATATCGCTTTTAAATAAAAAATGGCGGATTTTTGAAAAAAAAAAAAACGTTGCTGACTTTTTTATTGAAACACCCATTATATTTTTTTGTATCTTGAAAAAACGGCCATTTACCTATCCAGCGATATAAATTTTTTTAAAATCGGTTGCCAAATGACTGAGCAATTAATTTTTAAAATGAAAGATGCAATGTGGAAATCACATAACTTGGTTAGTTATGTTATTTAGGTATGTGATATCCACGTTGCACCCCTCATTTTAAAAATTAATTACTCAGTGATTTGACAACCGATTTTGAAAAACTTTATATCGCTGGATAGGTGAATGGCCTTTCTTTCAATTTACAAAAAAATATACTGGATGTTCCATTAAAAAAAAAGTCAACAACGTTTTTTTTCAAAACTCCGCCATTTTTTTTTCGTATTTGAAAGCGATATAAAAAATTCAATCCATTCAGACAAACCTTTACTAAAATAAAACATTTCAGCGAAAACCGCATATTTCTATCTTGAGCCGTTTAGAAGTTATAAGCAGTTAAAATGGGGAAAATATAAGTGGACACCCGGTATTATAAAAATCGACGGGTCTCAAACGTTTTATATTTTGCTTCTCTGCTTCCGATCCTCCTAATATTAGCAAACAAAAAAAAATAAACAATTACTTGTTTAGTTTAAATAATTGTAATTGTTGAATTTATTCCAACAAACAGGACAATTTTAAAACGAAACAGAAGAACAGAACAAATTCTAACAAAAAGCATTTTCTTATAATCAAAAAATTAAAGCAAACAATTCTTTAATATTTTACTCTTCAATAAATGGGAAAATCCTAAAAACGTTGTAAATATCTATCTAATATCAGTATCTTAATCTCTTAATAATATCTTGGGATTATCCAGGAGCTTTTAATCAACGCAGGTAACACAAAGCCTTGAAAGAAAAGTCGCAAAAAACAAACATTGTCACGTTCTGTCAACTACCTGTTAACAGTCATCTTTTGTCGGAGGATCGCTTGTGCCTGGTTTCCTGTGTACTCAATAGGGTGTTACTTATTTACTTACTGCTGACAATACGACCTGATCCATCATAAAAAGATAGTAGATTTATTACATTTTCAACGGCATTGTCGGTTTACAAGTGTATTGATGTAAATGAGTGTTTCCCACATTTCTGTACCTCTTCTTCGTAGCCGCAAGCATAGGCGCCCATACACACGGGCAGGGGGGGGGCGTGCCCCCCTAGCTTTTCGGGAAAGAACAAAAACTAAATTTATATTACATAAACGTATTTTTGTCAAAAAATTATTGGATAATTTTGAGAGATAAAGTGGAAACAACATATTTATTAATAAAATAATTCACATATTGGGTAATTAATAGTTTAACAGAAAATCTGTGTGTCTGCGACAGCGGTCTATATGGAATGTGCATAATACACATTTCGCACAGTCAGGGTATGCTATTAACGAAAACATTGAAAGAGATTAGAAACGTGGGAACATAATATATACTGTAACCGACACCCAAAATTACAAATTAAATGAATCATTTATAATACTGCAAAGAAAATCATATCAGCAAGAAATCCGATCTCTGACCGATAATCACTAATCCATTCGTCTTTGAGAACTGGCACTATAAAGATAAAGTGTAAAATCTGTGATTATATTAATTTGTTTTCTATAATATTAAGTTGTGTGTACACCGAATAGAACCATCTTCATAAGCAGAAATAAATTCATATTGAAAAATAATTTTTTAAATTTATTGAACATAGTCAAATTTTAGTTTGCAAAAGTATTTTTTAGTAAGTAGATTATTTTTAAAGTGTACATTATGATGAACACAACAATTTTATTTAAATGAAAAACAGGTGATCTTTCATGACGAATGAGTGTTATATACAGGGTGTCCCAAAAGTAGCGGAAAGGTCGAATAATTCGCGAAATGAACATCGGATCGAAAAACTGAAAAATATGTATTAAATATTTCTCAAAAATCTATGCGATGACACTAAACAAGTCCACCACTTCAATCCCTGGGTGTGGAGCGGGGGGTAACTTTAAAATCTTAAATGGAACCCCTAATTTTTGTTGCAGATTTGGATTTTCCTTGTAAAAATAAGCCAATTTTATTCGAGCCATTTTGCGAATTGTGGATAGATAGCGCTATAATCGGAAAAAAACGATATATCGTGATACCATAGCAAAATTATAGAAACGGTCTAATATCTCGAAAAATATACTTCCAAATGAAAAACTAAAAAACATGTGTTTAATATTTTTCAAAAATCTATAGAATGACACCAAACAGGATTTTTCATTCCACACTATGGAGGTGGGGTGAGAGTTAACTTTAAAATCTTAAATAGGAACCCCCGTTTTTTATTGCAGATTGAGTTTCCTCCTCAAAAAATAAGTAACATTTATTCGAAACTTTTTTTAGAATTGTTGACGGATGGCGCTATAATCGAAAAATGCGATTTATTTGCGCCATCTATCAACGATTCTAAAAATGTTTGAAATATATGTGACTTATTTTTCATAAGGATTCTAAATCTGCAAAAAGAAAGGGGGCTCCTTTTTAAGATTTTAAAGTAAAAACTTGGTTCGACACATACTCATGGTTAGTCTACTCGCCAAAGTTGAAGGCAGGGCTTTGCAAGCATTGTATTCTTTTCAAATGGGTTTTAAAGAGAGGCGCAACTTTTGTGGTACCCATGACATTTCCATTTAAAAACTTGGTCTAGTATTTAAATGTATGAATAATTTCTCACAACAGGGTTCAAACTAGGTTTTTTAGGTGGTTTAAACCACAGTAGACTCCCTCTATAACGAGAACTGAAATGGTGGACTAATTATCTCGTTATAAGCGGATTTCGTTATATCAAACAACAATAATAATGAAATGTTTTGATGCCTCTTACGTAGTTTATTAGATGTCGATGGTCAACCTGATCAGTGAACAATGAGACTTCGCCGTCATAAATTGTAAATTTCCTGTAATGTTCAATATCGGTCGATAAACAGACAGAAGTTTATTACAGGTGGCCGAGTTTATTACAGCACTGGCCTCGATAATAAGACAGATGTTGGGCATTTCTATGTACAGGCAGTTGGGGCATTTATTTATTTATGACCATTACAACGCTAAAAACAGGTAAAGACACGTATTCTTCGATTTCAATTTTCCTCGTTGTAACCAAATATGCCTCGTTATAGAGCGTTATAGTTCAATAGGAATTTCATGGGACACCTAATGTACCTCGTTATAAGCGAAACCTCGTTATACCCGTGTTCGTTATAGAGAGAGTCTACTGTATATATTGTTATCCGAAATATACAAAATGTAATGTGCAACATCTTCACGTTTGGCCCCCCCTAAAAATTTTTATATGGGCGCCCTTGGCCGCAAGCAATAAAAAAGTAAGTTTGAGAGCCAGACTTGACGCCACCTCGATGCCTTTTGAATGAGCCAGAGGTATTGTTAGTAATGCCACTACAGAGTGTTATAAAGTAATAAAATAAGCGACATAATGTAAAGTTAAATACTCCGTTTCCGTAATATACCTACCGGATACTTTAATACGAGGGTAAGATGAAACGTTCTTTGTCTATCCTGCTCGGTTGTTTAAAAGACAGAGTCAAATCACGGGCTTCAAATTTTTCATTATTAAACATCCTAGATATTTCATCGTTTCTAGCAGGGCCATATAAGGGCGAAGAGGGGCGGTGTCCCCCGGCGCGGTATTGAAAAGGAGGAGAGGAAAAAATTATTTTTTTGACAATACCGAAATTACCAGAAATTTGTTTTATTACCAGAAACAATAAACAAAATAATGACATTGACTAAGGAAAAGAAGGATTTTACCCACTGGTGAAATCAAACCAGAAATATTGAAGTGGTTCAAGCACTTCAAGAATAAAGAAAGGAAAAGCAGTTGGAAAAGATGATATTTCTGGGAAAGTGTGGAGAGCATTACGAGAGACAGGAACAAGGTGGGTAACGGGTTTATTTTAAGGGACGTATCCATCAAGGGTGATCGGCGCTCGGTGCAGCAGCTTCACATTGTGGATACGTTGGTGATCGCCGTTCGGCGCTCACTCTCTTCGATTCAACCGGTTTGCGGTTTATATGTAGGGGAGCGCATGTCGTATCCATTTGAGCAGCTACACCGAGCGCGGATCACCCTTGTATGGATATGTACCCTACTAGAATTAGAGAAGTTGGACAAATGCCAGACGAATGGAGAAGTATTATAGAATAAAAAAAAACCATTCTCGTTGGAACTTATAATAATATAATATATAAATTGTAAAATTCCCTCATCTTCCTTAGTCTCAGCATCCGTTATGGCTTGCAAATTGTAGAAGCCTCGGAGGTGTTACCAGAGAAGGTTCCAATTGTTTTCAATCTGTTAGTATGTAGAGTAACATTTTTTGATGTTGTTTTATGTGCTATTAGATTGAAAACTTAGTTTTTTGCTAGCAGTTGCCGCTAGGACATCCCTGCCATTTCGTTCGTTGCAATCCGTGACTGCACGCCGGGGTATGTCCTAGTTGGGTCAGAGAGAGCAGCATATGTGCCTCCTGATGAGAGACTAATAAGTTTCGAAACCGGTAGAGGTGATTGCTGCACTCTCTGATTGAACTAGAATAATGATGCGGCTGTAGTTTCGTGTTGCAACGAAATTGAAAATGGTTATTCATTTTTTATTATAGAATAATATAATATTATAGAATTATAGAATATTAGTACCTGTTTAAAAAAACATGGGCGATACAACAATGTACAAACTATAGGGCCATAAAACTACCTAGTCACACCGTGAAAATATGGGAGAAAGTAATTGATAAACGGATACGTGCAGAAACCGAAATATGCGATAATCAATTTGGGTTTATGCAGGGCAGATGCAATTTTCATTATAAGACAGCAGATGGTAAAATACAGGAATAAAGAAACAAACGCTTATATGGTAAATCTTGAGAAAGTATATGATGATAGAATTCCTCGAAAGATTCTGTGGTGGGCACTCAATAAGAAAGGAGTCCCTGGTGAATGTATAAAAATTGTGAGTGATATGTATGAGGGAGTAACGTCTAGTGTTTAGGACAGGTGTGGGAGAGACTGATAAATTTCATGTGAAAGTAGGATTGCACGTGTACCAAGAACCAAGACTCAGTACTTATTCTTTATTTATTCTTATTAGTTTTGGATCAGATAAAAGCGAAGCTACAGGGTAACATTTTCTTGTTCTTAATGTATGCTGTTGGTGTAGTGTTAGTATGAAATAGTAAAAGCGCCTTAGAACAAAAACTGGAACAGTGGAGACAAGCTCTTGAGGAAAAGGGTTTAAAACTTTTTAAAAAGTAATAGTTTTAACTACCTACGATCGGTATTACAGAGTAATGGGGAAATAGATATAGTCCAGAAAGCCACTGCGCATCCGCTAAGAAAAATATTCCGATTTGGATTTTTTGCACAATCTTACTCAAAAAGAACCCCTTTTAACAAATTTGCATGTTGCCAGGACCAAAAGTGGGTCAAACATTTTTCAACGTTTTTTTTTGTTTTTTTCCTAAAATTATTTTTTTTTTGCATGGAACAAAGTTTTTTTAGGTTTTTTGGATCATTCCAAACAAAAACGGTCTTTAGTGACTTTTCTCTAAAGTTGATAGTTTTTGACACATAAGCGATTAAAAATTGAAAAATTGCGAAATCGGCCATTTTTAACCTTCAAAAACTATGTGAAAAACTTAAAATTTGAATGTTGCCAAGGTAGGTAGATATTCTTTAAACATCTATTGATGAAATCGCGAAGAGCTTTTTGCAATACAGTATTAAAAACTCCTTTGTTTTTTAATTTCTAATCACGCGTGCGCGACACTATTTTCCACCGTTGCATGTGTATACAGTATGGTGCAAATGAAAGGAATAAATTCGTTATTTCGTAAACCGGCGACTTTAAGGAAAAACCCGAAACAGGTCGATTTTTATTTTTAAGTTATGATATTGTGGCATATATGGTATACTAGTGACGTCATCCGTCTGGGCGTGATGACGTTATCGATGATTTTTTTAAATGAGAATAGGGGTCGTGTGGTAGCTCGTTTGAAAGGGTCTTCAATTCTTTATTCAGTAGTGTAAACATTTACATAATTTATACAGGGTGTCCAAAAAAAATTTTTATTAAATTAAATTATTTGACAAAAACAGAAGTAGAAGGACACCCTGTATAAATAATTATATAAATGTTTATATTACTGAATAGAGAATTGAAGAACCTTTTAAATGAGCTAGCACACGACCCCTATTCTCATTTAAAAAAATCATCGATTACGTCATCAAGCCCAGATGGATGACGTCACTAGTATACCATATTATATGCCACAATATCATAACTTAAAAATAAAAATCTACCTGTTTCGGGATTTTTTCGTAAGTCGCCGGTTTACGAAATAACGAATTTATTCCTTTCATTTGCACCATACTGTCGGTGGAAAATAGTGTCGCGCACGCTTGATTAGCAATTAAAAAACAAACGAGTTTTGAATATTGTATTACAAAAAGCTCTTCGGGATTTCATCAATCGATGTGTAACGAATATCTACATACCTTGGCAACATTCAAATTTTCAGTTTTTCACATAGTTTTTGAGGATTAAAAATGGCCGATTTCGCAATTTTTCAATTTTTAATCGCTTATTTGTCAAAAACTATCAACTTTAAAGAAATGTTACTAAAGACCGTTTCTGTTTGGAATGATCCAAAAAAACTAAAAAAACTTTGTTCCATGCAAAAAAAATAATTTTAGGAAAAAAAAACAAAAAAAAAACATTTTTGACCCACTTTTGGTCCTGACAACATGCAAATTTGTTAAAAGGTGTCCTTTTTGAGTAAGATTGTGCAAAAAATCCGAATCGGAATATTTTTTCTCGCGGATGCGCTGTGGCTTTCTGGGCTAATAGAGATGCATGTAGTAGAATTAGAGTTGTATGGACCATGAAGTGGAATAAAACGAGTGGTTTGTTGCGTGACAGAAAAATTCCAATGAAGCTGAAGGGAAAATTCTATTAAACAGCTATAAGGCCAGCTATGATGTACGGAACTGGATGTTGGATAGTTCAAAAGAAAGAAGAACAACGAATGCATGTGGCGGAAAATGCTTAGATGGATGACTGGAGTGACAAAGAAGGATAAAATTGGGAATGACTATATTAGGGGAAGTCTAGGGGTGACACCAATAGATGCCAAAATGAGGAAGCATAGGTTAAGATGGTTTGGTTATGTTCAACGTCGAGACGTCAGTCATCCAATACGAAAAATTCTTGAACTGCAGGTTACTGGAAAGAGTACAAGAGGAACACCAAGGAAGACCTGGGGTGAGACGCTTAGGTATATAAGACATGTCGGTAAAGGGGATTAATTTCGATATGATACAAGACAGAAACTTATGGAGAAATACAATTGGGGAAGTTGACCCAGCATAGAGATAAAGGCAAAGAGAATGATGATGAAACAAATAGTTTGTAGGTTTTCGCTTTGTGCATGACAGGCGCTTAGCTCCTTCATCTGACATTTTTGGATCTCACAATTTGACGTTATAGTCCATTCTTTCACGGTTTTTGCTCTAAATATTAAAGAACCGCTTGGATTGACATGAAATTTGGCATACGTATAGCTTAAATGTCAAAGAAAAAAAGTGATATTGTGCCGATGTGTGCTTTTGCCTTGGGGGTGACTTTCACCCCCTCTTGGGGTTAAAAAAATATATTTCCAAAATAAGTACGGAAATGGGTAAACTGACTAATTTTAAGTAACTTTTGTTCTATAGAGCATTTTCGCCAAGTCAACACTTTTCGAGTTATTTGCGAGTGAATATGTTCATTTTTCAACAAAATAACCACATTTTTAGACGGTTTTTTGCAAATAACTCAAAAAGTAAGTATTTTGTCGAAAAAGACCTTCTTAGCAAAAATATAGTCTATAAAAAAGTAAAAAAAATGGTGTACGCGTTAGGTCTCTGGATCTCGTAGAACCAGAGTTATAGCCAATGAAATCTAGATTCATATTCACCAAATTTCAAATAGAATATTTCGACGTGAAATATCCAAAGAATTAAGCACTTTTTGGGGAAAACCCATTATAACTTTTTTAAAGTGTTTAAAAAAGCTTTATTTCTGTTTTTACAAAAAGTTTCTAGCATTAAATTTAAGCAAGTTACGTTCAAAATAAAGTTGGTCCCTTTTGTTTTTGCAAAAAAAAATCGGGAAGACCACCCCCTAATTAGCAACTTAAATGAAATTAATCGTTACCGCTCCACAAATTATTTTACTTATGTTGTGTTTATATGATCTGTAAGTTTCATCGATTCAAAGTGCTTATTTTTGAAAAAATTGGGTTTCAAAATAAAATTTTTAAAAATTTAAATTTTGAAAAATATGCTTTTTTTCAAAATAACTTAAAAGTTGTTAGAGATACCAAAACTCTCGAAAAACAAAAAAAGTCATATTTGCTTTTCTGAATATCATGTTTTTTTTTGTTTTTCTGTTAGACAAAAATTGATTAAGATTTGGTGTTTCAAAATTTGCATATATTCGTGATCAGTGACTCGTTCAACCCCTTTTAACTACAACCCTTTCAATAATAAGGACTTTGAACCGGTGAAACTTACAGATCATATAAACAATATATACACGAGTCAAGAAACTTGTGAAGTTGTAACGATTAAGTTCATTTAAGATACTAATTAGGGGGTAATTTCTCGATTTTTTTACCAAAACCAAAAGGGACTAACTTTATTTTGAGCGGAACTTGTTTAATTTTGATGCTAGAATTTTTTTTTATAAAACAAACATGAAGCTTTTTTTTAAACACTTTAAATAAGTTGTAATGAGTTTTCCCCAAAATGTGCTTCATTTTTGGTTACTTCACGTTAAAATATTCCATTTGGAATTTGACGAATATGAACCTATTTTTCATTAGCTATAACTCTGCTTCTACTAGGTGTAGAGACGTGATATATATACCATTTTTTTAAATTTTTTACATGCTATATTTTTGCTAAGAATGTTTTTTCGACAAAATTCTTACTATTTGAGTTATTTGCGAAAAACCCTCTAAACGCGTGGTTATTTTGTTGAAAAAATGAATATATTTACTGCCAAATAACTCGAAAAGTATTGACTTAGTGAAAAAACTCTATAGAACAAAAGCTACTTAAAATTAGCCAGTTTATCCATTTCCTGACTTTATTTGGACGAATATTTTTTCACCCCCAAAAGGGGGTGAAAACCACCTCCAGGGCAAAAGCACATATCAGCACAATATCACTTTTTTTCTTTGACTTGTTAGCTATGTGTATGCCAAATTTCATGTCAATCCAAGCGGTTCTTTAAAATTTAGAGGTTTTGCAATATTTTACCGTTAAAGAACGGACTATTAAGCGTATGTAACAGTTATATACCATTTTTGGCAAAAAAATTTATACAAACAATGGCAATGACATTACAAAGATGCTCCAATATTGTCATATTTCGCCACTTTTCACGTTGGCATCGTTTCAAGGTACCACCCCACCACCATAGCCACGCATGGAATGCATACGATATACCGATTCACTAAATTGCAAAAAACTACTTACAAATGGAGGACGAAATGGGCGCCTAAAATTTCTTGCCCCGGGGCGCTTGAAAGTCTTGGCGCGGCCTTGGTTTCTAGGATTATTGTTAAACCAGGAGGAGTAAACTAAAAAGACAGATTCACACCCAAGAAAGTCACTAGAAAAATCCCCAAATACATCTTCTTTTTTGGTTGATCATGTCGGCCTTCTACAGTAATCCATACATATTATATTATACTAATTAAATACGTCGCTAAAGAGTTCTAAAAACAACTATTTTTATATAAAAGTAGAAAAAATCTAAAAATTAAAGGAATAACGCAAAAAACACAAAAAATCGCCTATATAACTTAATTAACCTATGAAATGACAGTAGTGTCAAAATTTCATAACAGTGGAGTAAACTTGCCTACTCCTCTTGGTTTAAAAACAGACCATAGTAGGTAGCTGTGTTTATTTGTTTTAAATTTTGATGTTAATATTCACTTTTCTTCTCGAACTTTAGTTAAGAAAAGCTTACCTAAAATTATACATGTCAACTAAGATACAAGAGGCATACGATACGATAATAATATAAGACGATAAGACGATAATGATAAATGAAACAAACTCACTCGTAAGAAGAATAAAACATGATCACTGGGAACGTTTCTCGAAACAAATGGAACAAGATTTTTATGGCCTGCAAAAGGAAATATGGCGCATTATAAGAGACCAAACAACGGAGGTAATGAAACTAATAGAAGTAAAACACATATATACATGGATTGATTATCTAAAAAAGCTCTATCCAGAGGAAGAACAAATGACGGTAGAACCGGAAACACCAGAAATAACCATTAATGAAGATGTTAATATAAGTACACAGGAAGTTCGAAAAACACTTGAAAAGCTGAAGAACAGAAAAGTTGCAGGTAAGGATGACATACCAAACGAATTACAATTAACAACATTAATTAACAAAATTATAAAACACAATAAAATACCGGAAGAATGGAGATCGAGCGAACTAATTCTACTATTCAAAAAAGGGGATAAAAGCAGCGAGAAAACTACAGAGGTATCAACTTGTTAAATACTACCCTAACACTTACAATTAAAATTCTACAGGAACTAATAAATCAGAGAATAAGCTTAGCAGATGAACAACAGGGTTTTCGTACAAGAAGATGGTGTACAGGTGCAATATTCGTCTTAAAGCAAATTACTGAAAAATCACTAGAGTATAATAATAGACCAGCATTTCTACGTCTGATTGACTTGAAGAAAGCATTTGACAGAGTAGGACTCCAAGATGTAATCTCTCTTCTATATAATAGAGAAGTCTCCTTAGATATCGTAAAAACCATTGAAAACATCTACCAAAACAACAAAATGGAACTCAGAATAGATGGACAACTTACAGAACCTTTATACATAGCAGTGGCGGCTCGTGACCTCAGTATGCGGATAGGCGACACTTATACCTTTATATATATACTCTATACTCTACTATACTCTACATATTATATACTCGTATACCTATATACACAGTGTGTCGCATTTAAGATGAAGACACCCGTATATTGCGGCTATCAAAATAAATACAGATTTAAAATTTTGCAGTCAAGCAAGTGTGGTTTACATTTTTTAAGATAGTCATAGTTAACTCAAATTTAAATTTTAAACGCTATCTACTGCGAATCTACAAACAGGGCGAATTTTCGATATTTTGCTTCGCGTTAGAGATATCGGAAAAACTTATTTGGAAAAGTTGTTCCAAATATTATTCTAACCCCACGTACCAAATTTCATGACAAAATTCGCACTTTTAGTTTTTTTCAGTATTTGTAGTCAGGATCCTAAAACATACAATTGGCTATCCCGAGATGCAGCTCGGGACAACCATTGCCGAAGGCGCAAAACAATCTAGCCTAACCTAGCCCCAAAAAGTTCCCGGAAATTCTCGTCCACTAGGGCTAGACAATCCACAGTTACAGTGCTGTGCTTACGTAAAAATGAGAGACGCATATCATTCTGTTCTGTTCTTTAGGTTAGGCGGATTTTAAAGTGCCTGACCATAGGGTAGTGCCATAAAAGAAGTGAGTAGTACTACTACGAGGAGCGTACAATAATTACAACTTCGAAGAGAAATTAAAAAGTGGCTTTTTTATTTTAGATAGGTACTTACGTATTGTGTCAAAATTTATAAATTACAATTTTGAAATAAGTAATTTATATTAATAAATAATTTATTATTGTATTGTACATTTGAAGAGGTTAGGCAGCGCCTACCTTGCCTACCCCGACGGACCGCCCCTGATACATAGGCAGCGTAATAAGACAGGGAGACTCATTGAATCCTATGCTTTTCAATTTAATAATGGGTGAAATAATCAAAAGCGTCAACAAAGAAAGAGGAAACAGAATGCGTAACAAAGAAGTAAAAATACTCTGTTACGACGCAATATTGATAGCCCAAGATGGGGATAGTCTGCAAAGATCAGTCCACAGATTTAACATAAAGGCAAAAAAATTCAATATGAAAATTTCATCTCAGAAAACTAAAACCAGTGGCGGCCGGTCAGGGTCGGCAGTGCCGACCCACACCTTAATAGATATTATATATTTTTTTAATATTCAATTTAATCAGAGTTTATGTCATTTTTTGTATCTCTGAAATAAAAAAATTCTCTCAGATAATACAGACTAAATTTTATTAATGGTTTTTAAAAGGATCCGACCAATCCGAGCGTTAAGTGATCCCTGCGCATAAAAGACTTTTCAAAAAATGAATGATCCGAGCCATTCATCTGACTCTTTCCGGCTAGCCGACCCCAGTTCATCCCTAGCTTGACGATTTACACACAAAACTCGAGTCGATGAGCAACCAAACATACATTTCTCTCCTTAGGCAGATACTTCAGGTACAGCACATTTAAATCTGCCGATGTGTCATGTGGAAGCATCGGCAGAAATTGTAAAAAATAATCACGCCGTTTTACGTCGTTTAATTGATATTGTAATTTGTTTAAGTTGTCAGGAATTATCTTTTATTTATAGATATATAATATCATATAATCGTTATATCATATATAATTATAGATAACTAATAAAATTGTTTAAGAAATACGATTTGGAATTTTCTAATTTACTTTCTGATTCTAAGATATTTAGCGGCATGTCTAAAACAGTACAGAATGAACTAATATAATTAATTAGTTACATTTTGAATAACGTTATTGAATCTGAGATTCAGAAAACCATTTGCTTTTAGCTAGAAGTAGATGAAACTTCTCATTATCATGTCATTCACAATAATTATCAATTGTTGTCTGATACGCGTTACGTGGTAATATTTTATGAGAGGTTTTTGGGTTTTAGAGACGTGAGTAAAAGCAATAAGACAGAATATGTTTTTGGTGTTTTAAACAATAGATTAAAATTTTTTGATATCAAAAATAAATTGGTAGGGCAAACTTATGACGACGCTGCCGTGATGTTTGGTGAATTGAACGGTCTCCAGGCAAAAGGTAAAACTACTGCACCACAAGCTTTATTTACTCACTGTCATGGGAATAGAATGAATTTAGTTTGGCAGGATACGTGTAAAAAAATTAAAGAATATCGTCTTTTCTTGCAAGTTTAGCTCGCCCAAACGGACTACTGTTTTAGAACAATTTATTGCGAAAAAATGCAAATAGTTTGTCAGACGCGATGAAATTTTAAACCTCGGTTAATTTTCACTACAGCAGATTTTCGTGAACAGCTTTTGGAAGTTTTTTTAATTTATCATCGAAGGCGACGATTTTGAAAGTTGTGATGTGATATCTCGATCCGTGAAGCAATCGGTTTGAAAAGTTTCTTAAATGATTACTCTTAATATTCTTTTAAATATTTTTAAGAAAGTGTTTGCCCAAAACGATTTGATATTCATTGTTGTTTAAAATCAGTCAACTGACATTATTTATTTCAAAGAACTGGTGCAAAATCTCAGAGATTTTCGTAATTATAGTAGTTTCCAATATATACGCAGTGACGTTTTGGGTTCGCTTGATATTTCCGAACCAGCCCAAAAAAGACACAGGCATTATACGTATCTCGAAAAACGAGTATATTTTGAAATTTTGGATACCTACTATGTATTATGCAAATAGATACTCGTTTTCCGAATTTTGAAGATTTGCAAATTTTTGACCTCTTTGACGATTCAAAATTTAAAAGTTACCTTCGCCAAAGAATTTTCAAAATATTTATTATTACAAATTACTTAAAAATTACGCTGATCCAAATATTTTCAGAAAGTTGGATAAGTTACAAAATATGTGTAATTTTATATAGTAAGTACTGCAATTCATTACAACAAACTGATCATCAATTCTCTTAGTACCACCAACGTCTGCTTTAAATGAACGGGATTTCTCTTGTCTTAAAAGAATCAAAACATATTAGACGGAGAGCTAGAGCCGAAAAATCATCGTCATAAGTAATATGGAGTTTTTCCTGTGAAATGTGTCCATTGTATATTGACAATTATGACCCCTTTCAGGTTAACACCTCAGTGGATACAGGAATTAGCAATAAGGGATGAAAGGGGAAAATTAGTGCAGTCATTAAAGATTTTCACCTACTATTTTGTTAAACCTCCATCGATTTGCATGAAAATTGGTGACTAGTTAGAGTCAGGAGTGGGCAAAATGCGGCCCTTTAGACATTTTTTTGCGGCCCGCGGAAAAAAGTGAGTTATTTTCATTTAAAGATTTTTTTTAATTATTGCTAATGTTATTAATTAAATATAGATAATGCAGCTATTAATAATTAACACTTTCGGAGCGGGTGATGTTTCCACTAATTTCTTTTTCGCCCGGGTAATACGGGTTTTTTACCTAGTAAGTGTAACAACTGACGGAGCACCAAATTTAAGAGGAGCAATTGTAATGTTGAGAAAACTTAAAGATTACGTTCATGAACAATTTAAAGAGCATGATTTATTATTTTTTTACTGCATAATCCAGCAGCAGGTATTGTTCAAAAATGTTTTGCAAGTAGACAACGTCATTTCAATTACAACTAATATTGTTAATTTTATTCTTTCAAGAGGATTAAATTATCGTGCGTTCATATCAAAGTTGGAAGAGTTAAAGACAAAACTGACTGATGTCTTATAGACAAAGACCCGATACAGCCAAAACACAAAGACTACTAGAAACGGCAGAGATGAGAGTACTGTGATGAATTACAGGAAATACGCTGAGATATCGAAAGCGGAGTGAAGACGTTAGAAGACAGTGTAGCATTAAGTGTATAAACGAATGGAAACTAAATAGAAAAAAAAAGGAAATAACCACATAACCAGAATGGAGGAAACACGTGTGGTCAAAATAGCATGAGATAAATCACCAATCGGAAGAAGAAGTACCTATAGGCCGACCGCACAAAAGATGGAGTGACAATCTTCCATAGAGGAATCAATCCGCCAATGAACAAGCAGAATTGCTTATACAGAGGAAAAAGAAGAAGAACTTCGTAACTTAGTATTCGTAAAGCAAGTTTAAATGCAATATGACTAACCCGGTCAAAAGCCCTTTCGTAGTCAATGAAACGTAAGTGTAGATCTTAAGATTGATCCCTTCACCGATTGAATCGCTACCGATTGGAGCGCTGAGACGAAGAGCGCTCCGGTAGCGCGGTGCACTATGTAGAGCAGTTGCAGGAGCGCAGAGCGCAAGAGGTTCGTGAACATTGTGGATACATGCCTTTAGGTACATGCTTTATCCCTGATAAGAAGAATTTCCATCAGACATCTGATTTCCATCAGACTAGCCGATCTGTTATCATCCTGATCCGTTATTACTTATGTTGTGTCCGTTCTGTTGTCGTCCAATAAGTTTGTATATATTTTGCCTTCTTCTTCTTAAAGTTCTGCTCCTATCGGAGATTGGAAATCATTCTGGCAATTATAATTTTGTTGGTTACGCAACGGAATAGTTCAATTGAGCTGCATCCAAACCATTCACGGAGATTGCGTAGCCACGAGATTTTACGTCTCCCTACGTTTCTTCTGCCTTTGATTTTGCCCTGCATTATATTCCTTAATAGTTCGTATTTTTCACCTCTCATGATGTACCCCAAGTATTCCAACTTCCTGATTTTTATGGAATTTAAAACTTCGCATTGTTTTCCTAGTTGTTCGAGCACTTGTGCGTTTGTTTTAGGATCTGTCCATGATATTTTTAGAATACGTCTATAACACCACATTTCGAATGCTTCCAGGTTTTTAATGTTGGATTGTTTTAGTGTCCATGCCTCAACCCCATACAAAAGTGTGGAGAAAATATATCAACGAAGCATTCTTATCCGGAGCGTTATATTGATATTGCGATTACAGAAAAGTTTCCTTATTCTGTTAAAAATGGATCATGCAATTTTAATGCGGCATGTGATCCATGCTCCAAGGTATTTGTACGAAGATATTTGCTCAATTTCTGTATTATCCAGTACTAGTCTAACTCTGATGTTTTGTGCTTTTGTAAATACCATGAACTTGGTTTTCTTCAAATTTATTTTTAGTCCATAATCGTTGCAATGTATATTTAGTTGTTGAGCAAGGTGTTGCAGTTCTTCCAGTGTTCCCGCTAGAAGTACGGTATCGTCAGCATATCTTATATTATTAAGTGACTCACCGTTTATTATTAGGCCCTCATTGACTTCGGCCAACGCTAATTCTGAGATGGCTTCACTATATAAATTAAATAACAATGGTGATAAAATACACCCTTGCGCACCCCACGGCGAATCTGGATATCCTCAGTCAGTTCATTTTCAACTTTCACTTTTGCTGTTTGATTCCAATAGAGGTTAGGTTACATATAATTATAATGTCTCTACTGTCTATGTTTTTATTTAACAAAATTTCTTTGAGACGAATATGCTGCACTTTGTCAAATGCCTTCTCAAAATCAATGAAACAGGCATATACTTCCTAATTCATATCTAGGCATCTCTGCGAAAGAACACTTACTGCAAACAGTGCGTCCCGTGTTCCCAGACCTTTCCTAAATCCCATTTGTGTATCACTTATGCCTTCGTCTAATTTCTTATGTATTCTACTGTGAATCACTTTTAAAAACAATTTCAAGACATGACTCATTAAGGCTATGGTGCGATGTTCATTGCACTCCTTTGCATTGGCTTTTTTGGGTATCAGTATAAATGTCGATTGGATCCATTCTTTAGGTATTATACCTGTTGTTAAATAAATGGTGGTGTTAAATAAATCCAAAAGAAGGTCAATATATTCAGTATCCACAATTTTGAGTAATTCGATAGGAACTTCATCAGGCCCGGGAGATTTACCACTTTTAGCTTGTTTCATCGCATATTCGACTTCTTCTCGTATAATGTCAGGTCCAGTATCATCTTTAAATTATTTTGGGGCTTCTGTTCTTTCCTTGTCTTCAAAAAGCTGTGCATTATATTGTGTCCATCTCTGCATTTTCTGGTTAATATCTGTCATAAGTGCACCACTTTCATCTCTTAGTTGTCTAGTTTGAAGTGTTTTTTTTTTCATTCCTGTTATTAGTTCTCTAATTCTTTTATGCATGTTAAAAAAGTCATATTTTTTCTCAAATTCTTCCAGTTCTTGGCACTGCTCATGTAACATTCTATCTTTAGCTTCTTTTATTTTCTTTTTAATTAATCTATCGGTTACATTATATTTAATTGGATTTTTTGTTTTGAATGATTTTCTTTCATTCATTAATAATATTATCTCTTCAGTCATCCAGTCTTTATGTTTTCTTTTCTTTGGTTTTAAGTTTTCACTCGCTGTTTTAATTACTGCTTGTTTTATATTTTCCCAGTTCTGATCAATGATATATTTTACCTATACTTCTTTTATTTGATCGGCGTCGCTTGTTGGTTTATTATCATCTGTAATTAAGAGATCCAAATGATGTATTTTTTTAAACTCCTGTTATTTCTTTCACTTGTGTATGTTGTTCAGTTCTTCACGCTGTTTTCCCACTCACCTCTCCTTTGCTTCTTTTATTAATCTTGTGATCTTTTTGTGGATTTCCTTTTATCTTACATTGTCACTGTTCTTATATATTCTTCTTTTGTCCATCAGTAACAAGATTTCTTTAGTCGTTAATTTCTGTTCTCCAGTTCAGAGTTCACTTTCCTGCACTTCACATATTGAGTTTAAATTTAAGCTTAGTTTTTCCAACTGAGTTTCCTTAATTTTGGTATTTAGCACCGGTATTGTGTTCTCTCTTGTTACCTATTTTTTAGTTTCTCAAAATCATTGTTAAAATAATTATCAATCACAAAAAATTGGTATTTTTTAAGTGTCATGTTCTACCTCATATCAGAATACGTTCTACCTCTCTGATTCCATTCCTATTTCGGATGTCAACCAATACTTAATATACCTAATCAATTTGGTTTCTCAAATTTTTTAAAATTTCTTTCAAATTCAAAAAACGAAAAATTTTCAATTTAATTTTTTTAGAAAACGATGCATCTTAACGACTTACAGCACGACATTTTAATAATAATATAATAATAATAATAATAACGTTTATTCACTTGAAAAATATACACATATAAAAAAATATATAATTATTATGATGCAATATAATATCTATGTGTTTTAGATATGTTGTTATGTATTCAACGCAAACAAACCATAGAACCCATTAAAACAATTAAGTTGTGCATGGGCCATTTTAGTATAGTTGTGTTAGATATACAACATAACAATTATTTTATTGTGTTGGATATAATAATTATTTTTTTTAAGAAGTAAAATTTTTACATGCAAGAACAATACAAATTAATATAAACAAAAAGAACATGGTATGAAGTGAAGTTCATCAATTTTTGAGCGTTTATTTTTTATTTATTTTTTTTTGTGTTTAATTATAGGTTTACAGGTTTATATTATTTATTTATTCAAAAAGATGGTTAAACATTTTTCTATTATTTATTTTTAGATACGTCTGAAATATGCACTTTATTAATTTAAAGGAATTTATAGTAATTAAGTAGGTTTTGTATGTTTGAGGAAGCAAATTATATATTTTTATTTGAAGGTATTCAAAGTTTCTTTGTCCAACTACTTTCTTTGTTAAGTTTGTTCTAATAAAGGACTGAGATCTACTTCTGGTATCGTATGTGTGTTCTAGTGGTACAAGTAACTGTTTATTTTTATATAGATTAGTGAACATTGCAAGTACAAACAATTGCCTTATATCTAACACTTGAGCTTCAATAAACAGATCGTCAGTACTGTGCCCTAGTTTTTTATTGTAAATAATTTTTAATATTTTTCTTTGTATAATGTTCATTTGCTTTAGGTGCGTATTTGCAATGCCACCCCAACTAAGAATTCCATACCTTAGACGTGACTCTACTAAGGAGAAATAAATAATTTTTAAATGATGAATATCTAGTATACTTTGTAGATATCTAAATTTATATAAAAGACATCTTAAAGTTTTGCAAGTTTGATTTATGTGCTTATCCCAGCGAAGATATGAATCAATCTGTATTCCTAAATACTTTGTACTACTTGCACTGTTAATCATCAGATTTCCTATAATTAACGAGTTATAATCGGGTAAGCCACTTTTATAACTGGTAAATGGGACACACAGTGTTTTTTCAATATTTACCGTGAGTAGTTTATGACTGAATATATCTATAATATTTCCTAGGTCCCTTTCCATTTTAAGCTTTAAATTGGTCCAAGTGTCAGCAGAGTATAGGATCGCGGTGTCATCTGCAAAGCTTAAAATGTCGCCTTTAGTTTGGAAAGTCAGTATGTTATTTATATATATAATAAATAAAATTGGTCCTAATACCGTTCCCTGTGGTATACCAAAGTTAATGTTCCTTGTACTACTTTGTGTCCCTTCTATTCTCACTACTTGTTGCCTGTCCTTTAAATAACTGTCCATCAAATTATATGCTTTCCCTCTTATACCTGTGTCTATCAGAGTATCTAGTAATTGTGTGTGACTTACTGTATCAAAAGCCTTTGCCAAGTCTAGGAATACACAAGCCGTTGGTATGTTGTTATCAACTAAGTTATATATTTTATTTGATAGATATGATATGGCATTTTCCGTGGAGAACCCTTCTCTGAAACCATACTGTCTATTTGATATTAATTTGAATTTTTCTAGGTATTTTACTAGCTGGTTCTTTAAAGCTTTTTCTAAAATCTTACAAAGTGAACTAATTATGGAAATTGGTCTATAGTTTTTTGTTAATTTAGGATCACCTTTCTTGTGTATGGGGACAACTACGGTTTGCTTTAACTGTTCGGGCCATTTTCCTACAGCAAAAATGCTATTTACTAAATGTGTAATGGGGCGAGTTAAAATATGCCCCAGTTCTTTTAGTACTTCTGATTTTATGTTATCCATTCCTGGCGCTTTGTTGGATTTCAGTGAGTTTATTATAATTTTAATGTCATTTTCATTAACATCTGCTAAAAAGAAGGAATTCAATGTAGTACATCTTTTTGGAGGTTGAGATAAAGGTTTTATTATTTTTTGCGCGTATTTTTCTCCGACTGTGGAAAAATAATCATTAAATTCTTCAGCTATCTCATCAGTGTTCGTAAGAGATTGGTTATTTTCAGTAACTATTTCTTTGAACTTTTTGGTATTATTTTGTTCGGTATTACAGTTATTAACTATTTTCCACAGATTTTTGGAACATTTATTATTTTTAATAATTTCTTGTCTGAAATAATCTTTCTTTGCAGCTTTAATAACTATATTCAAGTGTTTACGGTATCTGATATAAGTTTCCTTTATCTCTTTGTTACCTGGCATATTTATATGTTGTTTGTATAGTTTATTTTTTTTATTGATGCAGTTTACTAATCCTGCTGTAATCCATTTTTTTCTTTTAAAATTATAACGTTTTATTTTAATGGTGTCAGTATGTTTATTTATGTAAGACGTTAATATCTTTATTAAGTATTCCGTTAAATCATTAATATCTTTTAAGTTATAATATTCAGTCCAATCAAAATCTTTAATGTCCAATTTTAAGTTGTTGTAATTTAATATTTCTTTCTTTCTGTTGGGTAGATTATTTATAATATTTAGTGGCACAGTGACTACAGTTGCCTTATGATCTGTAATATTTGTATCTAGAACAGCTGCCTTGCAATCGTTTATTGGATCTTTGGATTTAAATTTTACAAATACGTGATCCAGACAATTATTTAGTCTTGTTGGTTTATTTATTAAAGAATTAAAGTTGTATTCAGAGAGAGTATTTAAGTAGTCATTAGCATTATCATTATTTTCTAATATGTTTATATTAATATCTCCAACCAGAATATGACAGTCCGCATGACATGATTTTGTTTGTTCTAGATATTCCTTTAGTTGTGACACGAAATGTTCTACATTCGTTGAAGGTGGTCGGTAAAGAGCAGTGATTAGTATTTTTTTGTTATTATTACATGTTACCAGCATTTGTATTACTTTATGTTCCCCTACTTCTATAATTTTTGTACAGTGATCAAGATAGTTTTTGAAGTATAGTACTGTTCCATCATTTTTATTAATATTTCCTTGGTTGTAAATTATCTCGTACCCTTCAAGCTTATGACAACCAACGTCGCCAATACGAAATGCTTCCGTTAACACGATACAGTCAAAGTTGCAATCTAATTGTTTAATCAAAATTTCAAATTCATTAAAATTCCTGTAAATGCTCCTTATATTTTGGTGTAAAATTTTAAAATGTTGATCATCATTTTGTAAGTAAATTTTTAAATTTGATAAGTTATTAATTTCTTTTGTTTCAAAAGGTATGTGATTAATGTCCCTAATGTATGTATCCATAATATATACAACAAAATATTCCTTATATGAAATATGATATAATACGATACAAATATAAAATAATTCAAAAGAGTGAGGAAAAAATATTAGAAAGAAATAATTAATTAATAAACTTCACTTTTTCTCCTGTTTCTCAATGACAGAAATTGCAATTTATAAGTAAATCTAAATTATAGTAATCTAAAATAATAATCTGTAAATCTAAAATAAAATATGGTATATAAATAAATCTAGAATATATTAAAATACAGTCTCACTGGATATGTGAATTAAGCAAACTAGTTTACTTTTTAATTATGCTATGAGAAGTGGAAGTGGAGTTATTTCTCTTTTTATTGCCTTGAAAGCGAGTATTGGGCTTGCTGGTATTTTTTGAAGATGATGGTGTTGTATTTAGGTCACTCTTCTCTTCTGGTTTAAATTTCGGCTTTTCGGTATTTCCTGGTAGTGGGTTGTTTTCTACACGGGTGTCTGTCTCTAGTTTTGGTGTTGATGGAGCACTATTTGAAAGTCTATCAGTGCTTACTTCTTCAGCTTCAATTAAGTCTTCAATGGTATAGGGCTGATTATTTACGTAGAGTTTGCCGTTTTTTATGTAGCTGTTTTCTTTATTCTGCTGTTTTGCTAGGAATAAATTTTGTCGCAGCATTTTGGATTCTTGTTGTTGTTTCTTTGTTAACACCGGTGCAATGGAAATACCCTTTTTTTCTTTTAATTTAAAACAGTTCTTTAGGATATCTCTTCTCATCCAATGGTTTACAAGATCTATTTTTAATGGGCTGTTGTATTTATTTCCCAAAGTATAATAATTATTGATATCAGATGGTTTAATTTCAACTTCTACTAGGGAAAATATGCGCAAACAAATATCTTGAATGGTTAGTTTGTTTACAGATGTGTGTAGTCCAAAGACTACAATACTATTTTCGTTGCTGTTTATTTTTATTTGTTCAATTTCTTTCTTTAATGTTTGATTTTCTTGTTCTAACGTATTATTTTTCTTTTTCAAGTCTGCAATCTGTATTAATAATCTACTTTCCAGAGCCTCTATTGCATTTTTTATCTCTGTTCTATTTTTTCTAATTTCTGATATTACTTCATGAATTGTTATGTTGTTTTCGTTTTCTCCCATTATATTTAATATTTACAGTTTACAGTGTGTGGTCACCTTTATTACAATGAACTTTAATAATTACCTTCGGTATAAAAACGTTTGGTAAATAAAAACTTAATTCAGTAAACAAATTCTGTATAATTTTATAGATATTTATATGAGATTTTCTTTATTTCTTCGTTGTTAACTTGTTATTCAATTTTAATTTTATTTCAGGCTCTTACTTGTAATTGGTATTGGTATATTGTTTATTGCTTTAATTTTAATTTAATGTGTACATACCAGAATTTTATGTTTTGGGAGAGAGAACACTTCTAAACGTCTTGTTAACAACACGTGGCCTGCTATAATACATCATAATTTAATAATCCAATGTCAGAAATGTTTTAAAGTTAAATACAAAAAAGTTATGAGATAAAATAACCGTTGCCCTACCCTAAAGGGACACCTAGGACCGGTACTAGAAATTCACAACTGATGGAGTCGATTTATCTCTGAAAGATAAATAAACGTACCAGTTTTCGTTTTCCTAAATAGAAGCATTCTGGACGTATTTAAAGACATGTCAATTACAAGACGCCATCTTTAAAGAGTTCTATTAGCTCTCTTAGGAAGCATTTTCGGACTAGGTGAATTGGATTAAATTGTCTTAAAATTTTCTGAGGAATCTCCGTTCTTCATTTCTGTGGCTTGGTTCTAAAAGGGCCAATGTCAAATTTTTGTTTTTTTGTACAGCTTTCTTTTGAATTTAATATTGACCAAACAAAATGCAAAGAATTGACACTGGCCCTTTTAGCATTAAGCCACATTATGTGACTTGGTGTTAAAATGGCCAATTTCAATTTTTTGCATTTTGTTTGGTCAATATTAAATTCAAAAAAAGATGTACAAAAAAACAAAAATTTGACATTGGCCCTTTTAGAACCAAGCCACAGATTTATCGGGAGAGTTTCTGGATCTGGACATCCTGTATAATGCTTAAAAGTCGTTTTTTGTTTAAAATGCGTGATCATGCTTTATTAAACCATCTTGTACGACGTACTTATGAGTGAATGGTTCGTGATATAAATTATTACCTAGCTGAGATTTGCCCGACTTTTAGAATAATTTCATTATTTCTTTTCATTTTTCATGTCACACATTTTTTTTAAAAATTACATAATTATTTGACTTTTTCGGATTTAATAAAATATAATTTCAGTCCCAACTTCCTCTACTTATCTGCACGATTATTTTTCTTACAACAATTTAATTATGTCTTCAAAATTGTCGTGTTATATTTTTACCTATTAGTATGGAACTCATTTTTGTTTACTAATTAATTTAGCATGCTCCAAATTTTAAATCACTTGTATATAATTAATGTAATCGAAATTAGATCTGAAATATGACCGGACTTTCACATATTAACATTTGAGAGTTGAAAAAAATAGATACATGAAAAAATATAGTACGTATGAGGAGGAGGTATTATATGTTTAATTCTGCGAGAAAGTATGCAGGTGGTATTTAGCCTAGGGTGATAGACAAAAGATACTATTGGTCTAAGATACGAGATAAGGTCGACAACAAGGTCCAATATAATTTTAACCTGACTATAATTAATAATTAAAAAATAACTTTCTTTGTAATTTAAAAAAAATTGTTCGGTCGCGGAAGATATCATTTTAGATTTATTGGATTATTCGAAACAAAAAAAGGTATTCTGTAATTTTTCTCATAAGTTGGTCGTTCTCGAGTTATAAACAATTTAAAGCTGAAAAAAGAACGAAAGATGAAACGATTTTCAAGGATTAAAAACATAAGTGCATAAACAAAATGGTATGCACTTTTGGATGCATTTTATGCCCACCCATGCATTTGAACCCATTTTTATTGTAGATTTTTTTCCTGGCGCCATCTCCAACACCATGCAAAAAGTTGCAAGTCGATAGGTGTTGTATTTAAAATTCGATTTATTTGTTCCTAAATGCGTTGATTTAGTATTGTTGGCCAAATGCTCAACATTCACTTTCACTAAATTCATTTCTCTATTCTGCTTTCTTCTTTAAATGCCATCATTTATGAGTCTCAAGTCAAGATGTTATATCTTCCGTCTCTCATTACATGTACGAGATATTGCAATTTCCTTCCTTTAATTGTTTTTTCAATTTTTCTCCTCTGCCTATTTTTGTTAACAGTTCTATTTGCATTCGTGACTCTATCTACCCATGAGATCCTTAAAGGCGAGTTGACATTACTAGTGAATAACGAACGTGGCTCACGCTTACGTATTTTACCCGTGCTATTGTTAGATATTTGATTATCTATTTTCAAAATCGAGCAGTACATTTGTATTTATGCAACGAATAAATACAAATGTACTGCTCAAGTTTGAAAATAGATAATAAAATATCTAATAATAGCACGGGCAAAATACGTAAGCGTGAGCCACGTTCGTTATTCACTAGTAATGTCAACCCGCCTTAACACTCTTCTAAATGTCCACATTTCAAACATGTTAAGTCGATTTATTGCATTTCGGTTTAACGTCCCATGATTCAGCTCCATAGTAAAGCACACTGTGTATGTACATAACATTTAATTGGCCTTATTGGCTATTAGGGCCAATCTTTGCAGCCAGAGCCGCGTTTAGGTCAATTGACGCCCTAGGAAATTCTCTAGTAGCCGCCCTTCAAGCATGTACCATTTTTGCGAAAAAAAATTGCAAGCAGATTTTTTTATTTAAATAAGAATACATAAAAATTGTCATTCCAGTTCGATCACATCAGATTTTGTTTCTTGATTTTTCTTTTGAAAAATCATTTATAATGTCGTCATAATTTATCGCCTGTGTTATGTCACTTTCTATGGACAAAATCGAAAAATTGTTAAGACGTTCTTGCGTCATACTTGATCAGAAATTATTTTCATGACTATTTTCAATTCTTGACATTTTCGAAAATGACCAAGCAAGCAAGCAATTTGATTTAACCCGACCTGTGGGAATGTCCACCCTCTCGAAAGAGTACATTCGGGTGTAACAATTCATTGGGGCGAGGTGTTTTGACCCGAGTGTAAACAGGGATCACCCCACCTCGCTCCAATGCCCCAGGCCATCCCTTTCCCTCCCATAGCACGCTGATGCGCGATGAGGGCACAACTATCGTAGCCAAATGCTCTTCACAATGGAATTCTGGGTAATAAGATTCCATGTGGTACCCTAATCGAATGCAAAATCTTAGGCTCAGCGTGATGCGCTCTATGCCTTTATCGTCTTACTTACTTAACCGCGGTACTAAAAATTGCTTGCTTGGGCCCCAAGTCATCGTGCTGAGCCCTATTGGGCTCCGCCCAATGACTTGTTGCTCGAGTTTTTATTTGTTTTTTATGGTTTTTTATATTTTTTTGGGGGCTTACGCCTTTTTATTTTATATATATATATATATATATATATATATATATATATATATATATATATATATATATATATATATATTTGGGGGCCTGCGCCCTTCTATAATTTTCTATAATTGTCTTACCTTGAAGGTGATCGTGGTGTTGGATCTCCGTATGTAACGCTATCTTCGGCACTTGTTTTTGAGCTACGAACTGACTACTATCACTTTTCACTTTTGTTCACTTTATTCCACTATTTGCTGTTTCGGTCTTCTGTGCTTCCATCGGTGGAACTCGTCATACCTTAGCATCTCTCGCAGTATATGACTTGGGTGGTGCTCCAGTTCCGCGAATTTGACCCTTGCCTTGTCTGTCATGATTTCGGTGACTCTCACCTGTTGGAGTTCTCTAAACAGGAATCTTTCTGCTACGTATCTTGGGACTCTGGCGGCTTCTCTCAAGCTGCTGTTGTGTACCGCTTGAATCTTCTTTTTGTGGGTGTTACATGCTTGTCCCCATGCGAGAGATGCGTATGTTAATACCGGTAGTATAATGCTGTTTATCAATCTTAACCTTGTTTTTAGTCTTAGTTTGCTTTTTCTGCCTGTAAGTCCTCTTAGTGTTGCTTTCGCTATGTTGGCCTTATGGACTGTGGCTTCTACATGTTTTTGGAAGGTTAATCCTTTGTCCATGATGACTCCTAGGTATTTAGCTTCATTTTTCCACTCGATGGGGGTGTTCTGTACCGTCAGCTGTTCCTCTGGTTGTTGTCTTCCTTTCTTGTATAGAACCGCTTGTGTCTTTTCCGAGTTGATGGCTATCTTCCATTTTATACTCCATTCCTCTATTTCTTGTAGTGCTGTTTGCAGGTTGGTCACTGCTATATCTACATTTCTGTGTTTGGCCGCTATCGCTGTGTCATCGGCGTATAGGCTCATAAGGGTACCTGGTGTTCTAGGTACGTCAGCGGTGTATATCGTGTACAGCAGGGGTGACAGGACCGCTCCCTGGGGTACTCCAGCCTCCGGGTTCCCGAGTTCGGACAGGACTTGTCCTATCCGAACCCTGAAACTCCGGCCGCCCAAGTACGACGAGATTAGCCTCGTCATAGCCCCGCTGTACCCGTAGCCCCTCATTTTGTATAGAAGCCCCTTATGCCATACTCTGTCGAAAATGACCTTTCAGCGGACACGTTGCTTGGTAACTGGGAGGCAGAAATAAATGCGCAAAGCAATATTAAAATTAGGGAAAATATCTTTCAATCCACTCTTCTTTAAATATTTAGATATGTCATTTATTGGTGATTGGTGATTTTATTGTGGTATCCAAATGACCCTTTAAGTGAATGCATTCATGTATGAATGATGTAGGTATCTATTAGTGCAGTCAGTGAGGGTATTTGGCTCCGAATTCCATCCTACTGCATCAATTTACTTGATATTTTCACTGTAAGTAGGGAATAGCTCAAGAAACAAAGTCTACCCTATATCCTATGGCTCTTTTTAACTTAGGGGTGGTTCCCACCCGTTCTCGGGACTGGAATTTTTTTAACAAACTAACACCGGAAGTGGCCAGAGAACCCAATTCTAAGCAATAACTGTTTTATAAATTTTTTTAAAAACTCAATACTTTTTGAGTTATTCGTGGTTAAAAATTTGCCATTTTCATTGAAAAATGACACTTTTCGGAGACTGTTTTTTGGGAATACCATAAAAATTGTGTATCTAACGAAAAAAAATATATAGAACATTTTTGTAGTTTATGAAAAATCAGAGAGATTTATTTTTTCATAAATGTTCTAGTTTTAATAAAAAAAGAGATGATAGGTGAAAAAGATTTTTTCTGGTGCATTCTCAAATCGTTGTATTCAACTTAAAATAACAGAGAAATGGTCGATTTTAGACCTTTAAAACGACACCTTAAAAAAAACGAGAAAAAAAAGACCTTTAAAACGAGAACTGTTAAATGTCGGTTACATTCAAACTAAAGACTTATGACTAATGTATTTTAACGAAAAATGAGTATAAAATAAGAAATAGTATATATAAATATAGAAAAAAAAAGTATATTTAACCCCTCATCCACCAGAATTTAAATGCATCGTTTTCCTTCTACAATACCTTCTACTATAGTATTATTTCTATATTCAAGAAGTTGGACGGGTTTAAAATGAATGGTTTTTGAAAAGAAAAAGATCAAATTATAGAGCACATTTTTAAATTTCCTTAAAAATCTTCCTTTTTCTCCATGTAATTCGTAAGTGATAAAACAGATACGTAAAAAATACCTTACAAAAATGTCGGTTTTCTTTTAGATAACAATTGTATTTTTCTTTCATTACTGTATCTCATTATCATTTTCGAGTTACATGGAGAAAAAAATAATATTTTTAAAAAAATTTAAAAATGCTCTCTATAATTTGATCTTATTTTTTTCAAAAACCCTACATTTTAAACCCGTCCAACTTGTTGAACATAGAAATAACACTATAGTAAAAGGTATTGTAGAAGCAAAATGATGCATTTAAATCTGGTGGATGAGGGGTTAAAATATACATACTTCGCATTTTATCTTAAAATAAATAATTAGTCATCCTTTTTTGTTGCACCATATCTCGCTTAGTTTAAATGTAATCGAAATTTCACATTCCGGTCGTTTTAAACGTCTTTTCAGGCAGTACTTATAAAAGGTAATAGCATTATACCCTTAAAATCGACTATTTTTCTGTTACTAAGTTGAACACACCGATTTGAGCATGCACAAAAAATGTCTTTTCACCTTCCATATCTCTTTTTATGTTATCACTAGAAGACTTATGAAGGAACGAATCTCTTTGATTTTTCATAAGCTAAAAAAATGTTTTATATAGCTTTTTCGTTAGATGCATAATTTTTAAGGTATTCGCAGAAAACCGTCCGAAAAGGCGACATTTTTCAATGAAAATGGCAAATTTTCAACCACGAATAACCCAAAAGGATTGAGTTTAAAAAAATTGTAGAACAGTGCGCCCGGCGACCGCCGCGCCGCCTTTGCGGTGCTGCCGACGGCCCAATAATCCCTAAATTTACAACTTCTGTCCTTTTTGAATGAATACCCACTTATATTTCAATGATGGATGTACTGTACTTAAATGTTATTCGATTTAAATTTTTATATACACATATTTTTTGTACAGTATTTTTGCCGCCCTCTCATAATTTGCCGCCCTAGGCAACTGCCTATATTGCCTAATGGATAAAGCCACCCTGTTTGCAGCATAACATCTTTTTTCAGTTTCACGAAGTTAGCACGTGCATTTTCAATTCTCACTCTTATTTCTGCAGTATAATCGTAATTTTCCTTATTTTTCTCTTAGTCCGTGGTAAAATTCTTATGTTTTTCTGCAACCAAACTTAATCTAAGTAACCTCTCGTTGCACTGGTTAAAAACATTTACTTAGTAAGCTTGAAATATGTGTCCAAAAGTTACGGTCTTAAGTATAAGCCTTACTTGCCTGTTATGCAATATCAATGGGCAAAACAGTAAATAGTCCTGTCGCCAGGGGGGGTACAACGGCCTCCTTAATTCAGATGGACTTACCCAAGTTTTTTTTATATATTTTGACCCGCAGAATACGAATTTTTTGGGTAACAGTTGATCCGGATGTCGATACATTGTTATAGACAAAGAACTTGAGGAATTACATAACAGTGATTTCTCGCAAAACAAAACATCTTTTTGTATTTTTTGGGTCATTCTAGGCAAAAAAATGCTCTGACAAGTTTTTTCGTAGGATGCATAGTTTTCGAGATAACCGCGGTTGAACTTTCAAAAAATCGAAAAATTGCAATTTTTGAACCCGAATAACTTTTGATTAAAAAATAAAGTAGCAATTCTGCTTACCGCATTTGAAAGTTTAAGTCAAATTATATCGGTTTTGATTACTTGCATTGCTAAAAATTTATTATTTTATTGTTAAACAAAGCTATAAAAACCTAGTGCGCGAGTGATGTTTTCAATTATTTCTCATTTAAAATCGAACGAGTAGGTAGCGTAGCTAAAGTGCAAGCGAGGCAATTTCTACGTAGCATGCGATAAAACGCATGTATTAGGCACGGGAAACACTATGTGTTGATAGCTTTGTTAACCAATAAAAAAATTAATTTTTAGCAATGCAAATAATCAAAACCGATATAATTTGACTTAAACTTTCAAACGCGCTAAGCAGAATTGCTACTTTATTTTTTAATCAAAAGTTATTCGGGTTAAAAAATTGAAATTTTTAGATTTTTTAAAAGTTCAAACGCGGTTATCTCGAAAACTATGCATTCTACGAAAAAACTTGTAGAAATATTTTTTGCTTAAAATGACCCAAAAAATACAAAAAGGTGTCTTGTTTTGCGAGAAATCGCTGTTATGTAATTCCTCAAGTTCTTTGTCTATAACAATCTTATCGACATCCGGATCAACTGTTACCCAAAAAATTCGTATTCTACGGGTCAAAATATATAAAAAAAACTTGGGTAAGTCCATATCTGAATTAAGGAGGCCGTTGTACCCCCCTTGGCGACAGGACTAAAATGTCGACAGCCATGTACTATTAGAGTCAAGAATATAGACCAGGGCTTTTAGCAGAAAATAAATCGATTTTTAAATACAGCACCTAGAAACTTGCAACTTTTTGCATTATGTTCAGGATGATGTCAAATAAAAAAAATAGAAAAAAAATATTTTTAAGAAACGCTTTTCTTTAGTTACGAGTGACTAAAATTAAAAATATAAAAAATCAACTAAAAAACAAAAAAAAAATTCAAACTCGAAGGATTATTCGAAAAAACTGTTAGACAGATTAAATATACAAAAATCTCACACATTCGTTAAAAAATTGAAAAATCTAACACAGTCGTTAAAGATTGTGTGGGCGCAGCCCACACAGCAATAAAGAAAAGCGTGGGGGCGCAATCGCCTTCATGTTGTGTGCGCTGACAGCACACTTGGTGCATACTATGAAGGTTTTTAAAGAAAAGTTATATGCATGCGTTGTGCACAGACACAAAAGATTAAAATAAATAAAAGGCAATTGAAGGTCTTCATGCCCAGGCTAATGCTATGAAATAATTAAGTGAAAAAAATTCCTCCAATTTCGATCGGTAAAACTGTAACAATACCTATTCCCAGCTTTGAAAGAGCCAAAGGAGATGCTCAAAATATTTTGTGTATCATACTAGATAATAAACCATTTGACGGTTTGTATAGAGTTGGTACGATATACGGAACAATAAACAGACTTCTTTCAAGAAATAAAATAAGAAAATGCAAAGATAAATTTCTTAATTTCGAAGATGTTCGAGGCGTTAAGCTGTCTTTAAGAGAAATTAGTACAAAAATTCTAAATTTGGATGACAAGGCTTTATAAAATGCTACTGCAATAAGAAATGCTCTTCAAAATTATGTAGGTGTACAAGGTCTAACGTATTGTGCAACTCTAAATGCCATAATGCCTCAAATGTAAGAAAAAACACTAATATTTTTATCTTAATTACGATAATATAAAAATAATAAACACTAAATTAAAAAATGACGTTTAATTAAACCTAATCTAACAAATTACGACATTTGAATAGCTGATCGAGGTTTGACTGGTCAAACCCCGATTTCATAAAACTAAATGTCGACCTTTGCCAAGCCAACTTAGTCTCTCCTAGGTTTGACTAGTCCGAAGGCCGAAACTGTAATTTATTTCGGGATTTGACACTAAGAGCGTCAGTCAGACCTGTGGATTGCCTAGTCAAACCTAGGAGTGCCTGAAATTCGGGCTTTGACTATAACATATGTATCAAATGTTGAAATAAATGCAAAAAATGTGTCTACAATATACCTTTTCCTTTTTGATTTTACCTTTCATTCGTTAAAAAATTGAAAAAATCTAACACATTCGTTAAAGAAAAGCGAGGGGCGCGAAAAGTAAAAAATTATCTATCCTCAAACCGTTTATTCGATGAAGACGCGCACAAGGAAAGGCGATTGGTCTTCGTGCCCAGGCTAATGCTATGAAACAATAATTAAGTAAAACAAAATTTCCTCCAATTTCAATCGAAAAACTGTAACAATACCTATCCCCAGCTTTGATGGAGCCAACGAAGATGCTCGAAGTATTTTGGGTATTATACAAGATAAAACAATATTGACGGTTTATATAGAGTTGGTACGATATACGGAACAATAAACACACTATTTTCAAGAGATTCTAAATTTGGAGGACAAGGCTATAAAATGCTACTGCAATAAAAAATGCTCTTCAAAATTTTGTAACTGTAAAAGGTCTAACGTATTGTGCAACTATAATGCCATAATGTGAGAATAAATACTATTTTTTTATATTAATCATGACAATATTAAGTATGGAGAACGGTAAGAGTTTTATACCGATCGAAGTATAATCTAATAATTTTAAGTACAATTTTGATTATTATATATTAAAATATGAGCGAAAGTGAATTTGAAGAAATTGAACGGGCTTGGGAAGAAGGGTGTTCCGCAATTATTCCCGAAAAATCCAAAATCCAAAGTTTTAAAAAATGGTGCGAAGGCAAGAATTTAAGAATCGAAGAAAAGACTCTATTGGCATATTTCGTTCAAAGACATATGCAGTT
Organism: Diabrotica virgifera virgifera; assembly: GCF_917563875.1. Taxonomy (NCBI): domain Eukaryota; kingdom Metazoa; phylum Arthropoda; class Insecta; order Coleoptera; family Chrysomelidae; genus Diabrotica; species Diabrotica virgifera. The sequence goes on along the minus strand of NC_065443.1, from coordinate 204,145,155 downwards.
GACAGCTCCTGGAAGCCTCTGGGCAGAAGCACCGGATGAAGAATTTCTAGTTCACAAGGTAATATAAGCTAGTTTAGGTAAAAGAAATACTCTAATGAATATTTTTTTATAATTTGTAGGTCGCAATTATATTGGGAATATCTGGTGCCTGTAGAAGAGAAGAATTATATAATATTACTATTAATGACATCCAACAAACCGATGGTTTAATGATTGTAAAAGTACCCAATACAAAAACGAACACCAGCGTACTTTTACAGTCGTTAATAAACCAGACGATAAAATTCCATATTTAGAAATTCTGCAAAATAATTTAACAAATTGTACCATAAGTTTCAATATTAATAAATAATTCGTTAGTTTTCTTTATTCTTTCAAAAAATAAATTAAAATTAAGAGATTTTTTAACTCGACCGTCGAGTTGGAGTACTTACCGTCGAGTTGGATTACTTACCGTCGAGTTGCTAGTAAATGTCACCTACTGACGTAAAATCTGTCACGGTAAACAGTTAAAATGATCAATCGTGCAAAAAAATAATAAACATTAAAATTAAAAAAAGACGTTTTATTAAACCTTTTTTACTAAAATGACTTTTTTTACTAAACGACATTTTAATAGCTGATCGGGGTTTGACTAGTCAAACCCCGATTTCATAAAATTCAATTTCGACCTTTGCCTGGCGAACTTAGTCTCTCCTAGGTTTGACTAGTCAAAGGCCGAAACTGTAATTTATTTCTGGCTTTGACTAAGACTGTCAGTCAGACCTGAGGAATGCCTAGTCAAACCTAGGAGTGCCTGAAATTCGGGCTTTGACTATAACAAATACATTGTACATTTTCTGTAATTTCTTCATACATTTCTTAAATTCAAATCATTATTTACACCTATTACAGTTTTCACAGTCTTTCCATCTCTTCTAATGCTTTACTATTGCACGGTGTAGACCCTGTTAATTTCTCGCAATGCAGTTCTTCGATGCGCAAGCCGTCTAATGATCGTACTCGACTCAATGTAACGTAAGCCTGTCCTTCCGCAAACACTTTCGGGTCCAAGTTAATTTTTTCGGGACTAAACAATTAACGTAAAATAATAAAAGTGAAATTATGTATGGTTCATATAATTAGCTACAATCTGTAAAATTTTCAAGTTTCTACATTGTAAAAAACAAGGGAATTTGGAGCATTTTCCATTAAAATCGTTTATTTTTATTTAAACAATTAATACATATAAAAAAAATATTGACTATTCGTGTATTGTTCCCGCGAATGCATATGTCTACAAATTTTCATTCATTTGTATTGAAGAAAAGGCAATCAAATTAACGCCTAAAGATTTTACCTACTAACGATTGAACTAAAGAAATGCGTTTAAAAAATAGCCTGGTATAGAAAAATGAGTGGAAATATAAGGGATAGGCATGTCAAAATAAGTGTATTAAGAGCCATATTTTGTTTTTTTTGGATTTTTTGGGGTCTTCAAAGACGAATACGCCATCAGAACCGACCATCGGAGCACACAGTATCCGGTGTTTTTGGTGTTTCTGAATAAGAATACGCCATCATAACCGATCCCCCAGTGCACCTGGTTCCCAAAAACACTCCAAACGCCATGCAAACTCCATAACATGTCCTAGCAGTGATCTTACACAACATGTGGTCCGGGGTTCAGTTCTGGTGGCGTATTCGTATTCTTCAACCCCAAAAAACCGCCTACTAATCTATTCTAATCTATTTTCGATACTCCAGAAGATGACGTTTCTTAGCAGTGATCGTGGGCACCAGGCTGAGGTGCTCCGGGAATTCGTTCTATTAGCTAATTCGTGTTCAGCATCTCAAAGAAACACCCCGTGTAATCTGTTTGCATTATTTTAGTGCCGGAATTACTCGAAAGTCCAGAAGATGACGTGACCCTAGACACCATGTATTGTGGGTGTCGTTCTGACGGCATATTCGTTTTCAGCAACCCCAAAAACCACCCCAAGTAATCTGTTTGCATCAATTTAATGCCGAAAACCCCCGAAACTTCAGAAGATGATGTGCCGTAGCAGGGACACTGGCACCAGGTACTCCGGCAATCGGTTATGATTGCGTATTCGTGTTCAGCGACTCAAAAAACCTCCAAGTAATCTGTTTGCATCAATTTAGTGCCGATAACCCTCGAACTTCCAGGTGACGTGCTTTACCAGTGACCCTGGGACCATGTGCTCGGGAGGTCGGTCCTGATGGCGTATTCGTCGTCATAGACCCCAAAAACCCCCGGGTAACAAAATCTGGCTCTTAATACACTTATTTTGACATGTTTATACAGTTTTGGATGTATTTTATGTACTTTAAAATGCATCTACGCATTTACTCCCATTTTTCTATAGAATTCTTTTTTCTTGAGATCATCTTGAACTCAATTAAAGTTGTAAGTCTCTAGATTCTGTACTTAAAAATCGATATATTACGATGTATTTAGTCCTAAATGTGCTCGTTTAATATTCAAAAACTCGAAGTACATAAACAGTATAAGTTGACATAAACTGTTTTTACCAAATGAAGATTTCATTTCCAAGGTAATATAGGTAGTCATTTATAGTCTTTTTCGGCAAAAATAATAATTTTGGCCACTTTAGACTTACTCTTTTTGCCGAGCACCCTAGAATGATTATTAATTGTTTCAAAATAAAACATATTTTAATTGCAATGCAACGTAGTTATCGATCATAGACCTGCATCCCGCGTAACAAAAAATGTTAATTTATAGCAAGCTGAAAATTTGTTAATAGCTTAACAGTGTCTAGTCAGATAAACTTTGGTGTATGGTAATACTGGAACATAACAGGGGAACGTGATTTTAATTCTGGAAACGCGAATTATGAATGTTCTTGGGAAATACACTTTTTTAAAAACTGAACTCACAAATTTAAATTTTTATTTTCGACTTACAAAGATTTGAGTAACAACACAATAATTTAAAATCAGACTTTAATTAGATATTTTAATCAGACTTTTATTTAGAGATTTTAATCAGACTTTAATTTAACATATTTAATCAGACTGAAAAATATTGATTTTTACTTGGTCTTTTATAATTTTTATTATTGCTGAATTGCTATTTCATTACGTCGCCATTGAGTCCAGAATATTCAACGCTGCGACGCGGCGGTAGCCTCGTGTTGAATCCAGGTGGTAGAATATACTGGATGGTAGCGGTCGTTTTACTATAACTCGCGTCATCCTCCAATTTATGTGAAGATTGTCAAAAAGAAGCAGATTTAAACCATATTTTCTTTGAATGTACAAAATATACAGGGTGAGGCAAATAAAGGGCCTATTAGAAATATCTTGAGAACTAAAGGCAACAGAATCATGAAAATTGGAATAAAGGGGTTTTGAAGGATGATCTATTAAATGAAAATATTTTCATCTCTTTGCAACTTCCGGTTATACCGGAAGTTGCTTATAACTTCGTTTTTTTAAATAGGACACCCTGTATATTTTTACATTTTTGGATTCTCTTTGATGTCTTCTTTCTTAAAATATCAAGTTTTGTAATATTATACAGGGAATTTTAAAAGATAATTACGATTTTTTATTAATTTCGTAGCAAAATTAACACCCTGTAGAATTGTAGTAGTTTGACATCTAAAACTCTACTTACGTTCAAATGATTTTTAATATACTTTACTATTGTTAAGAATCATTAGTATAGCTAAATTTTTAATTTTAGTATACAGGGTTGGTCGAAACTCGGAATGAGTATTTTCTGAGTTTTCTTAAATGGAACACCCTGTATTTTAGTATTGTAATGAAATTATATTTTATGGTACTTTTTTATTTCTTAAGCATTCCCTATACCTAACTGCTTTAATTTGTGCTTAATTGTTAATCGAACCAAAAATCTTAACTACGTAGGTATTTTGATAGCTAAACCATTATTGGTAATTTTAAGGACCAGTCTGGATTAATATAAATTTATTTCTGAAAAATTATTTGGGATTGAGTATTCTCACGGCCAACCTAATAAAATTTTACGCATTTTTTGTTGCAATTAATGTTGAGCTTGAATCACCAATAACTCACAAATTAAAGCAGTTAGGTATAGGGAATGCTTAAGAAATAAAAAAGTACTATAAAATATCATTTCACTACAATACAAAAATACAGGGTGTTCTATTTAAGAAAACTCAGAAAATACTCATTTCGAGTTTCGACCAACCCTGTATACTAAAATTAAAAATTTAGCTATACTAATGATCTTAACAATAGTAGAGTATATTGAAAATCATTTGAACGTAAGTATAGTTTTAGATGTCAAACTACTACAATTCTACAGGGTGTGAATGTTGCTACGAAATTGATAAAAAAACGTAATTAGATTTTAAACTACCCTGTATAACATTACAAAACCGCATATTTTAAGAAAGAAGACATCGAGTAGAATCTAAAAATGTAAAAATATACAGGGTGTCCCATTTAAAAAATGAAGTTTTAAGCAACTTCCGGTATAACCGGAAGTGGCAAATTGATGAAAATATTTACATTAAATAGATCACCCTTCAAAACCCCTTCATTCCAATTTTCATGATTCTGTTGCCTTTAGTTCTCTAAATATTTCTAATAGGCCAGTTATCTGCCTCACCCTATATACAACAAACTGATGACTTCATAAAAAATTTAATCAAACATAAAATCCTTCCTCCCTATGATATTTGCTACCTTTTATCATTAAATAATAAAACCGTATATGACTATTTAACAGAATTTATTTCAAAAAGTAACCTTAACTACTTGTAAGCACAGTTAAACTAGTAATCTTTGTTTTACCCCATTTATTTAAAACCTTCTTTCCGTGACCCAGTCTAGTTTGTGTATTAATTTAATGTCTTGATAAGTCCCTAGACGAGAAGGTAGTAACCATGTTTATTCCTTATGGCCGGGATACACGAGGCTAGTTTTTCAGGCTAGGATAGCAACCTAGCGCTTTTAAACTAGCAAGCTAGTATTACTAGCTTCATGTATACAGAACTAGCTTAGCTTTTAGGCTAGTAAGCTAGTGAGAAAGACAGTAAGCCAGTGTCTTAAGCTAGGTTAGTTTAATAGCATGGAGTTCTATTTTGTTAAGCTACTTGCTTCCCCCTCTACTGGTTTTACTATCCTGGCTTGTGTACCACCCTCGTCTGGCCGGCAAAGCTAGTGTTTTTTAACTGCAAGTGCGTATTGTCAACCTCTTTTAGTTTTTCAAACAGATAACTCCGTGTCTCTAAAACTAATATGCCAAAATTAAGAGCCGAGATTAATTTAAATTTTGTACAAATGTATTGCAAGGATAAGTGTATTCGTGATTCAGCGTTGTCAAAACGCATTTTTTCCAAATTTGACACAGTTTCCAAAGTATCTGTTCACTCGAACATTGTTTTTTTAGAAATATTTACCATTTTTAGTGGATTTGTTGCTCTATTGACCTCGCAATAGTACTAGCTACTGGCTGAAAATTTCCTAGCCACCAGGGGCGGCTCGTGATAGTAGAAGGTGGTGAGGCACACTACACCTGAGGAATTTTATTATGATGGTTAGCTTCTCTTTAATGGCCGGAAGGTCGATTTTGTGACGTCATAACGCTAGAACGAAGCTAGTACAAATAATCCCGGACAAAAAATCCCCACAAATTATCCCTGGACAAAAAATCCCCAGACAAATAATTCCCGGACAAAAAAACCCCACAAAAAATCCCCGGACAAAAAATTCCCACAAAAAATCCCGGGCAAATAATCTCCACAAATTATTTAGACAAAATATCCCCACAAAAAATTCCGGACAGAAAATCCTTAAGAAATATTTGCTGCCGATTAGTTCTCTAAAAGTTTTCCCGTGAATGCGATCGACTCAAATGCTTTCAGCCTCAGTGTATAGAGTTATTTTGAATTACAATTCCATATCGAAAATTTCAAATTTTGCGTAACAAAAGAGTGTGAGTTTTTTCAAAAATCGTGGATGATATGGGGAACGTGGTAAGGTTGTGAGAATCATAATATTATGTTCCAATAATATTTGCTTAAATCTTTTGCTCACTCTGATTTGAATAACTATGTTCAAAACATTGCCATTGTCCAAAAAAATTTGCGAGGATTATTTGTCCGGGATTTTTTGTGGGGATTTTTTGTCCGGGATTATTTGTCCGGGGATTATTTGCCGAACCCTCGCTAGGGCGTCTACAGAACGGCGCCGTATTTATTTTAATGCTTATTAAAATATTAAATAACACTTTATTCGCAAAAGAATAGCAACGAAAGCTCTAAGCCTCGGACAGGTTCACAACAGGTTCACACTCATAGGAGCTGTTTTTAGCTAAAAATAATTACTATAATACCACATATCAAACCAATATGAATCAGATGTTTCGTCCTTCCTTGGTCTCATCAGCGTTGTACAGCCATATTAAGCAAACTTTACATTACATACCTACTACATGACAACAACGGACAACTGATTCTGTTAATATTAATCAGTTGCCAAAATGAAATTATTGTACGCAAATACCCATAAACACGTGATAACTTCATTTCAGAACCAATCTTATATTGGAAATGTATTGAATATATGGAAATACAAACAAGCAAGTAAGCAAATTGGTGTTATATTATAAGATTGATTTTTATGTTAAGTAAATTAAGGGTTAAACTTCGTTTTTTTGGTATTTTATAAAAAGTAATGTTTTTATATAAAAAGCGTGCTTATAAGAAAATAAATCAGTTTAAAAGAAAGCATGATTTCTAAATTTTTTATTTATTTATTTAATTTGCATTGATAAATGCCACACAGCCAGTATGACATTGATAAAATCTTCTAAACATAATCTAAACTATTTAATATAAAACTATATCTAAAACTACTTTAAAAAACTACCATATAAGCGTCCATAGCAAATAAGGGAAGCAAGGTCAAGTACTTAACTTCAGAATTAAAAAAAAACACATGTTTGAAGCATGCCTCAAGGATGGATGAATTTTGTTCCCAGAATTGCTGGCATATTTTTCAAATTTTGCCGCTTTTACTGTCTCATTTTAGGAAATGCTAGACAGTAGTATGCTGGATAGTAGGAGGTTTGAAGCAAGCCTCATCTGTAATGATTTGAGAAAGTTGGAATGAGATGCATGATGCATATAATACTGGCACCTGGAAGACGGACACAAAGATAAAGAGTCAGGGCCGTACCGATTTTAATTTTTTTCATAAAAATAAAGTTATTTAAGAAATTTCAAAAAACTAAATTATAACGTAAATACGAGAAAATACGAAATAGATAGATAGATAGATAGATAGAATTTTATTGTTTATAAAAACTTTACAGTTTCATAACAAGAAATTTAGTTCGCTACATGTACATAAATAACTTAGATATAAATAGCATTAAAAAAGTATAAAAATGCAAGTAAGTTCTAGAATACAACCTTATAAATATATAGACATACCTATATTACATATTATATAAACATACACACCTATACCCACCTACCCGCATACACATACATATACATAATTACATATCTAAAGAACAAGATAAATATATAATGAGATTAAGGGAACACGTAACTGCAATATTACTTACATTATAAATTTTAAAATAAATAAATAAATAAAAAAGAAACAAACTTGTGAACTTATTCGGATACTTTTTTTGTAAGTGCTACTAATAATTTTTTAAGGTACGCTAATAATACATTGAGAAATTAGAGTTTGCGTTATTAATTTTTTTTTATTCGTTAATTACGAAAGCTCGTAGCTTCAGAATATTCCATATATGATTTGAAATTGTTTTCGTGGTAGAGGGTGTAATATTATTCAGGGTGTTTGCTAAATGTTCTGGATTTAACAGATTGGTAATATTCTGTGGTCTCATTGCTGTGTAAATAGGACATTCGAACAGAAGGTGACGCAGAGTTTCCAGCTCACGTTTATTGCATATTGTACATAACTGCCTTGGATCAATCTTATATGTTAGTCCTTGAAAAGTGAACCGAATACAAAACTCATTCGACAGTCTAAGTTGTGCTATTGTTCTGGTGAATTGTAGAGGCATTCGAATATGAAGATACTGTTGTGGTTGATCGCTCAGGTCTAAAGCCCTATAAAAAGTGAGAAATGATGAATCATTCAGTTGTCGCATATCATTTTGGTTTACCTTTTGTTTAAATGTGTCTATTAAGTCATTTTTGTTTGCTTTTAGGAACGCTACATTGATATCTCTCCATGATCTTTGACAGTTTGCAAATTCTAACAGATTTTTAACTTGCGATGCCCAATTATATTTATTCTCTATCCTTGTGATTTCCAGTTGACGTAGGAAGCACATTTTAGGTAGTCGATTTTCTTCCATCTCATAAAGTTTAATGAGCCAGTTTAGCATGTGTTTAAATATCACAAGCGAAAATTTAGCTGTACTTGTTTCAAGTCGAACAGCAAAATCTGGCGTATTGATAGGATCCAAAAGAATACGTTTTAAAAATGTTAATTGCACCCGTTCTAGTATGTCGGCGTATCGTAACCCCCAAATGGCAATGCAGTTAGTTACTATGCTAAGAATTAAGGAATTTAGCAGATGTATTCGGGATGTCCAACTATCCATCTTGGTTTTTGTCATGAGCGGTATTGTTGCTCCGATGGCATGTTTGGCCTTTTGAACGGTATCATATGCAATTTCTCTAAAAAGCGAAGAAGACGAAAAAGTAATGCCCAAATATGTAAATTTAGAGACAATATCGATAGGTTTGTTCTTATAACTGAAAGTACAGGCTTTTGGGATACTGCCTCCTCTAGAAAAAACAACTATTTTGGTTTTGCTAGTGTTAACTTCAAGATCATTTTGGTCACTATATCTTTCCAATGCTCTTAGACTCTTACCTAATTCCACTTCAGACTCTGCTACGATGACTAAATCGTCAGCATAAAGTAATAATACGATGTCTCGTTTATTTCCGATGTTTATGCCAGTAACCCCGCTATCGAGAAAAAATGTTTCTATGTCTGCGAGAAATAATGAGAATAGAATCGGGCTTAATGATTCACCCTGTAGAACTCCGGCACTTATATCAAGTTGAGAGGTGAATCCATCTGAGGCAGCTACTTGCATTGATGCTTCATTGTATATATTTCTTAAAAGTAAAATTATGCGACCACTAACCCCTATATTGTACAGTTTTTGCCATAACAAGTTGTGGCTAACAGAATCGAAAGCCCTCTTGTAGTCCACAAATGCAACGAATACTTTGCGTTTTTTTAACCTTAATCGTGACTGTATGATCGAGTTAAGAACAAATACATTGTCAATGCAGCTTCGATGTTTTCGAAATCCAGATTGAATTTCAGGAATAATGTTGTTGTTATCTGTCCACTCATTAAGTCTGTTGAGTAATACTTGTGTGAATATTTTTTCTAAGCAAGACATTAGAGCAATTCCTCTGTAGTTAGAAGGATTGTCGATAGGCCCCTTTTTGTGTATCATTTTTAATATTACTTCAGTCCAAGTTCTAGGTATTGTAGCTGTATTAAATATGTTATTGAACAAACAAGTCATGTACAATATCCAATTATTTGGTAAATATTTATAAAACTCATAGGATATGTTATCATTTCCTGGACTTTTGTTGTTTTTGCAATTGTTTAAAACTAAATAAATTTCATCAGAAAAATACGAAATAACGTAAATAGTCGATTAATATACTGGTGAGGCACTGCCTCACCTGCCTCATAGAACAAGCCGCCACTGCTAGCCACATGTAAACCGTTCTAGCATGCGCCAAGCCAGGACAGTAACTAAGGCTAGGATACCGGGATATCTAGCTTGCTATCCTAGCTTGAAAAACTAGCCTCGTGTATCCCGGCCATTTTACTGCTAATCAAATAGGTATTATTGTGATAATTACTTTCTTTTCTTTGCTTTAGGAGGAACTTATAAACTAGTGACTGGCTGAATGGCAAAGGCGTGTGCCAAAAAAGTGTCATCCTGACAAGTTTAAGATTGTGAAAACTAGCAGGTTGTTTTTAAGTTTAGTCAATAGCAAACTTTATATATCGACAAGGCGAAAACGGCGGGTTTGTTGGGAAAAATATTCTCATGAGATTTTTTTGCATAATCACATTCGTGAGACACCCCAGAATAAGGTTCAAGAAATCGCCCACGCGAAAAGTGGTCCAAATTTTTTTTAACAATTTTTTTTTGATCAAATTGCAAAAATCAAATTTTTGGCCCGGACAAATTTTTTTTAGTTTTTTTGGACCATTCTGGACAAAAAAGGTCTGTTATATTTTTTCTCTGAGGTTGATCGTTTTCGCGTTATAAGCAATTTAAAATTTGAAAAACGCGAAAATGGCCATTTTCAAGCTTAATAACTCGGTTAAAAGTTATTATTATGAAAGTCAGAAAGTGACTAAATCAAAGTTTAAAGCGCCAGCTACATGATTCTGAAGAAATCTGTGTCATTAATTTATTACTTAGCTGTTATTTTTAATTAATCACAATGAGCGGTTAGATCGTATTGACGCGGCTGTAAATGTGAGTGAGAGTTAAGATACACATAGTCCGTTCTTTAACGGTAAAATATTGCAAAACCTCTAAATTTTAAAGAACCGCTTGGATTGACATGAAGTTTGGCATACACATAGCTAACAAGTCAAAGAAAAAAAGTGATATTGTGCCGATATGTGCTTTTGCCCTGGGGGTGGTTTTCACCCCCTCTTGGGGGTGAAAAAATAGTCGTCCAAAGAAAGTCAGAAAATGGATAAACTGGCCAATTTTAAGTAACTTTTGTTCTATAAAGTTTTTTGACTAAGTCAATACTTTTCGAGTTATTTGGCAGTGAATATGTTCATTTTTTCAACAAAATAACCACGCTTTTAGACAGTTTTTCGCAAATAAGTCAAATAGTAAGTATTTTGTCGAAAAAATATTCTTAGCAAAAATATAGCCTGTAAAAAATTTTAAAAAATGGTGTATATATCACGTCTCTACACCTAGTAGAAGCAGCGTTATAGCTAATGAAAAATAGGTTCATATTCGTCTAATTCCAAATGGAATACTTTAACGTGAAATAACCAAAAATGAAGCACATTTCGGGGAAACTCATTAAAACTAAAGTGTTTAAAAAAAGCTTCATTTTTGTTTTATAAAAAAAATTTGTAGCATCAAAATTAAACAAGTTATGCTCAAAATAAAGTTAGTCCCTTTTGGTTTTTTTAAAAAAATCGAGAAAATCACCCCCTAATTAGTATCTTAAATGAACTTAATCGTTACGACTTCACAAGTTTTTTGACTCGTGTATATATTGTTTATATGATCTGTAAGTTTCATCGGTTCAAAGTCCTTATTATTGAAAGGGCTGTAGTTAAAAGGGGTTGAACGAGTCACTGATCACGAATGTATACAAATTTAGAAACACTAAATCTTAATCAATTTTCGTCTAACAGAAAAACAAAAAAATACATGATATTCAGAAAAGCAAATCTGACTTTTTTTGTTTTTCAAGATTTTTGGTATCTAACAATTTTTAAGTTATTTTGAAAAAAAAAGCATATTTTTCAAAATTAAATTTTTAAAAATTTTATTTTCAAACCAAATTTTTTCAAAAATAAGCACTTTGAATCGATGAAACTTACAGATCATATAAACACAACATAAGTAAAATAATTTGTGGAGCGGTAACGATTAATTTCATTTAAGTTGCTAATTAGGGGGTGGTCTTCCCGATTTTTTTTTTGCAAAAACAAAAGGGACCAACTTTATTTTGACCGTATCTTGCTTAAATTTAATGCTAGAAGCTTTTTGTAAAAACAAAAATAAAGCTTTTTTTAAACACTAAAAAAGTTATAATGAGTTTTCCCCAAAAAGTGCTTAATTTTTTGGATATTTTACGTCGAAATATTCTATTTGAAATTTGGTGAATATGAATCTATTGTTCATTGGCTCTAACTCTGGTTCTACGAGATCCAGAGACCTAATGCGTACACCATTTTTTTTACTTTTTTATAGGCTATATTTTTGCTAAGAACGTTTTTTTCGACAATATACTTACTTTTTGAGTTATTTGCGAAAAAGCGTCTAAAAATGTGGTTATTTTGTTGAAAAATGAACATATTCACTCGCAAATAACTCGAAAAGTGTTGACTTGGCGAAAAGCCCTATAGAACAAAAGTTACTTAAAATTAGTCAGCAGTTTACCCATTTCCGGACTTATTTTGGACATATATTTTTTCACCCCCAAGAGGGGGTGAAAGTCACCCCCAGGGCAAAAGCACACATCGGCACAATATCACTTTTTTTCTTTGACATATAAGCTACACGTATGCCAAATTGCATGTCAATCCAAGCGGTTCTTTAAAATTTAGAGCAAAAACCGTGAAATAATGGACTAACAAGTGGACTGCCGGAATGGCATCTCTCTCGCACTCAGCAATTACGGCCGCCGAACACGTGCATGGCGCTCATTATTATTAGTTAAAAATAACAGCTTAGTAATAAAATAATGACAAAAATTTCTTCAGGATCTTGTGGGGGGGGGGGGGCTTTAAACTTTGATTTAGTCACTTTCTGACTTTCATTATAACTTTTAACCGAGTTATTAAGCCTTGAAAATATCCATTTTCGCGTTTTTCAAATTTTAAATTGCTTATAACTAGAAAACGATCATTTTTAGAGAAAAAAATATAACAGATCTTTTTTGTCCAGAACGGTCCAAGAAACCTAAAAAAAATTGTCCGGGCCAAAAATATTGATTTTTGCAATTTGATTAAAAAAAATTGTTAAAAAAAAATTGGACCACTTTTCGCGTGGGAGATTTCTTGAACCTTATTCTGGGATGTCTCACGAATTTGATTATGCAAAAAAATCTCATAAGAATATTTTTCCCAACGAACCCGCCGTTTTTGCCTTGTCTAATAGTATTTGAACAAATGTTTGCCCGACAAATATGTTGGGCATTTAATTAAATCCGACAAGTGTAACATATCAAATGGCATAAATTATATTGGTGGTAAATAGCAGTTTGATTTTTGCATGAGAGATTAATGAAAGGGTAACAAATCAATTGGAAGTTCTGTCCGACAAAATACATGGGACGTTTTCGTAGTTTGACGTTCGAAACCTTTAACCTGTTCCACAATTAAAACTTAACCTTTAACCTGTTCCCCTGTTCCAGTGTTCCCGTACATCAAAGTTTGTCCGACTAAACACCCCTAAGCTATTAACAAATTTTCAGTTTGCTATTACCTAATCAACTATTTTTTGGTACGCGGGATCCAGCCGTATCCACCTTTGTAGCTGGGTAAAATATAGAATAAAATATGTAAATATTTTTATTAAATATATGTCGCAGCATTTATTAAGTTCTTATTACTAGTATTTTCATTAGGTAAAATATTGACTTCTCGTGTATTTTGCTTGAATTGTATGAAGAATCTCATTTCTTTCTTAAATTCTGCCTTAAATGATATGTTATCCCGTTTAGATTTTCTGTAAATGTACAAGGTGAGCTCGATCATTGATCCTATTGTGGCCATGATGGACCCAACAAATAAAACCAAAAAGACTCCACCAACATTCTGAAGATCCAATGGAGTGGCCTCACTATTTTCTTCTTTAGACTACAAGGAAAAATGCGTTAATTTAAAAAATGCGACAAACTGTTTGTCAGTTTGCTGCACGTTTATTGCAATGGCAAGAGTAAGTAAGTATACCTGGTGTTACTATAGTAGGCGATCTACCTCGAGGGTCCTATCTATCTGAAGGATTTGCACAAAATACTGACATGCAAGAAAACTCTTGTAGAAAATATTTATTCACAAATAATAAACATTTGGAGCAAAATAAATGTAAAATGAAAGAGGGCTCTAATAATTAACAAATTAAATGCACCATAAATATTTACAAAAAATTTATATTAAAACTAATAATTATTTATAGAACGATACAGCCTAGTTATTTTAAGTATTACATTTACAACGGATTTAGCCACAATTTTGGTGTGATGAAAATTACATTTTTAATTAACTAATGTTTTGACTAATAGCGTTGATATTTGCGCATACCCTGGAAAAAGATTACGATGTTATTTGCATAATAGTAAAGAAATTAAGTTTGCATAAAATTTATTGTATATTCCTAAATTGTAGTACATAGTAGGTATAAATGTTTATAGAACTTAGCAATAAACATTTGTCTACAAAAGTGTCTGTCATTATTGTGCGCAAACTTTGAGATGCTGCTGAAGAAAACATGTATGTATAAGCTAATCATTTGAAATGTAGTGTTACAGAAGGATGCTTAGAATAGCATGGACACAGAAGAAAACGAACACGGAAGTATTACGAGAAATGGGCAAAGAATATGAAATAATAAACGCAATAAAATAAGAAAGTTACAATATCTTTAGGAAGAAGTATAGAAAGAAGGAGAGTATCATGGTTGAGGAATTAAAGGAACTGGTTTAAATGCAGTAACATAAAGATTTTCAGAGCAGCGGTAGATAGAGTAAAGATAGTGATGATGATATCCAACCTCCGATTGGGAGATGGCACGTAAAAATAATTAATTTGTAAAATTAAAATAATAATAATTCTTATTACTCATGCGTTTTATTCACTTTGTAAAGATTTTTTTGTCGGCATTGTAATATAACACAGCTTATACACCGCGTCACTCGGTACACCGCATACTATAGCAGCACCGTTTACTCACCGTACATTTACCTCCACCTCTCTTTTCTTTCCACCACTTAATTTTTAAGCCTGTTAAAACACCTCTTTCCTTAAGCTGAAGGATGGCTGTGCTGATATCATTTCTATAAGGAGACTCTGAAAATATAACAATCAAATATTGTAATCAAAAATACAAACAGATGGAAACAAAAGCAAAATTAATGTCATAAAGATATGAATTGAGTCCGGTCCTGAACATGGTAACACAAACAGTGTTTACATTTCAGTCCCAAAAAATAATCTTTTTCATAGTACTGTTTATCCAAATAAACTTGAAAATAAGCAAAAAGTAATAGTACTTATATAGTGCAGTTACCTAGGAATAAAACAGTGAGTTATTATTATTTTATTTATTCAAAACATTACAAAGCATACCGTTTGTAAGGCTAAGTGACGGCCGAAATGCCAGTAATCAGAACCAGTTTTGGTTCTACAACTGGTTCATGATTACTAATGAGTTTAACAAATGATACCAGATTCAACCTAACAAATTCGTCAACAATCGTGACTGACGATCAAGAACCTCAAAACAAAACATCGTATTCCGCTGTGCTTAACAACCTTTCAATTCAGTTCCCTTCAAAGCACCAATCAATTTTATCTAATGCGCTGCCTGATACTAAAATAGAAAAGGACTTAATAGCACTTGGTAAAGTTGTTCATCCATGGAATATTTTATTTTCAAAATCCACAAGGAAAAGAAAAAGTTTTCCTGTAGTTGGCTGTATACCATCAATCACAAAATTGGAAAGAAATCCTTTGTAAAAGGTATAAAATTTTTTTATTAAAAATCCCTTAAAAGGGCTACATCACAACAAAACGTTTTCGATTTTTATAAAAAATCATCATCAGTGTTCGATCTAAAAATAAGTATAACCGATTTAATGAATATAAAGTTAGTATTTAAATTTTGACAAAGGTTAGAGCAAGTTAGTTATACTTACAAACTGGATGCTAGCTGAGCCACAAAAGAAAAATATCTGGGTAAAAACCCTTTACATAAAATATAGATGCCTTAAAAGTGCATACTTCAATAAAAAGGCCTGTGATGGTCACATGGCAAACAGAATAATGCCCTAAGGTAAAGTATACAGGTTTCCCAACACGTGGGATCCAAATTGAGTTGATCACATTTCAATGACTTAATGGCAACTGAATGCAAAATGAGTGATGTTTCTGAAAGGTGTCAAAAGACAGATGGACAACATGACGTGGAATTTACCCTGTATTACGACAGCCAACTAATGTTAGTAAAATATTTAATGAAAATTTACATAGTAATAACAAACATCAACAAGGTTGTGGCTATAATTACATTTAAGTAAGTACCTTGAATATGTAAGATGAACGTGGAGTATGAAATGATTTTTATAATGAGAATTAGCCAGAATCTATGCAGCCACCTATACATAATTCAAAGGTTGATGAATGCGGTTCCTATTCAAATTGAAGTAAGTCCAACTGTGCTGTTGAAAATTTAATTTACTATGAATTAAAAGGAGTGTTTGGTTTAATTGTACTAATGGCAGAGTAAATTAGAGAGTCTGTAGTAAATGGAAGTCTGATATTAAAGTAGTGTTGAAACTAAGATAAGTTGTATGAGTCACAGGAGGAAACTGATATGATATAATGATATGTGAATTAATTCGTTAAGGTACCTGAGTGTTGATATTGGAAGTGAAGAAGAATATCAATTGAACTAATAACCTGGCAAAAGTATGAGGTCCTTTTATGTAACATAGGCATCTAGGACTAAACATGTTTATGAAATAGAGATTTTTTTTCTATTTTTTATTTTTATACCAAGTTATCGAGTTGAATTGAAATGGTTTAAAACTGGATGGATGTATGAAGGTGTACTGGAAAACAAGCAATATGTGTAAAATTAGAAGGTAGTGAATAATTTGTGATTTGATATCAGAATTGTTTACTGTAATGAGGTGTGATGAAAAAGGCTGGGCGCCCCAGAAACCAGACCCCACATCCTATGGATAAGAGAGTGGAAGAATTAGTATAAAAACCTTTTATAAATATTTTTCTGAAGTTTAGTTGGACTTATATCGAAAACCTGATCAAATGGCAATAAGTTATGAAATTGGGTGGAAGAGATCAAATAGTGTTAGAGTTGTGACTAGTCGATTTAATAATCGACCAGTCACGAATTTAATATTAAATCGACCAGTCACAACTCTAACACTATTTGATCTCTTCCACCCAATTTCATAACTTATTGCCATTTGATCAGGTTTTCGTTATAGGTCCAACTAAACTTCAGAAAAATATTTATAAAAGGTTTTTATACTAATTCTTCCACTCTCTTATCCATAGGATGTGGGGTCTGGTTTCTGGGGCGCCCAGCCTTTTTCATCACACCTCATTACAGTAAACAATTCTGATATCAAATCACAAATTATTTACTACCTTCTAATTTTACACATATTGCTTGTTTTCCAGTACACCTTCATACATCCATCCAGTTTTAAACCTTTTCAATTCAACTCGATAACTTGGTATAAAAATAAAAAATAGAAAAAAATCCCTATTTCATAAACATGTTTAGTCCTAGATGCCTATGTTACATAAAAGGACCTCATACTTTTGCCAGGTTAGTAGTTCAATTGATATTCTTCTTCACTTCCAATATCAACACTCAGGTACCTTAACCAATTAATTCACATATCATTATATCATATCAGTTTCCTCCTGTGACTCATACAACTTATCTTAGTTTCAACACTACTTTAATATCAGATTTCCATTTACTACAGACTCTCTAATTTACTCTGCCATTAGTACAATTAAACCAAACACTCCTTTTAATTCATAGTAAATTAAATTTTCAACAGCACAGTTGGACTTACTTCAATTTGAATAGGAACCGCATTCATCAACCTTTGAATTATGTATAGGTGGCTGCATAGATTTTGGCTAATTCTCATTATAAAAATCATTTCATACTCCACGTTCATCTTACATATTCAAGGTACTTACTTAAATGTAATTATAGCCACAACCTTGTTGATGTTTGTTATTACTATGTAAATTTTCATTAAATATTTTACTACCAATTAGTTGGCTGTCGTAATACAGGGTAAATTCCACGTCATGTTGTCCATCTGTCTTTTGACACCTTTCAGAAACATCACTCATTTTGCATTCAGTTGCCATTAAGTCATTGAAATGTGATCAACTCAATTTGGATCCCACGTGCTGGGAAACCTGTATACTTTACCTTAGGGCATTATCCTGTTTGCCATGTGACCATCACAGGCCTTTTTATTGAAGTATGCACTTTTAAGGCATCTATATTTTATGTAAAGATCACAGGCCTTTTTATTGAAGTATGCACTTTTAAGGCATCTATATTTTATGTAAAGGATTTTTACCCAGATATTTTTCTTTTGTGGCTCAGCTAGCATCCAGTTTGTAAGTATAACTAACTTGCTCTAACCTTTGTCAAAATTTAAATACTAACTTTATATTCATTAAATCGGTTATACTTATTTTTAGATCGAACACTGATGATGATTTTTTATAAAAATCGAAAACGTTTTGTTGTGATGTAGCCCTTTTAAGGGATTTTTAATAAAAAATTTTTATACCTTTTACAAAGGATTTCTTTCCAATTTTATTTTCATCAAGACTATCAAATAACAGAATATGTATTTATCTCTCCAGCGAATCCTTGGTGGAAAAATGTATGTCCGGTCCAGCAGAAATAACAATTAAAGGCGAAAATCTAAAAGCACGAAAATTATTAACTCCGAACGAAAGACTGTTACTATCAAATGTTTGCTCTTCTATTTCATATATTCTATTAGAGAATGAGTTAACCAGATTAGGTCTTAAATTAATGTCACCTTTAACATTCCTAAGTATCGGTAGTCAACTTCCAGAATTTCAACACGTCCTCAGTTTTAGAAGACAAACTTATATTCAACCACTTGTAGATATAGACCTTCCTTCTTCTTTCTTAATTACATATGAACAAACTTCGTATCGCATATTTTTAAGTTTAGATAAACCTTCGTATTTTATCTGTAAGAAAACAGATCACATTGCAGCAAATTGTCCAAATCATAATCAACAAAATGATTCCTCTCATATCGAACACCAACCACAACAACCAATACAACAACAACTGCAAGAATCCCCCCAATTTAATCCATCACCCTTAGAAATGGAACCAGATCATCCAGTCAATAATTCTAGTGCCGAACCTTCACTTAACCAACAAAAAGAGACTAATTTAATACCTCCCGTATAATTTATGGAAACTAATTTTATATCTAAGGATCAGTCAACGACCAATAAGAGAACAATTTCGGAAATTAATACTACCCCATCTCGCACTGAAGAATTGAATAAAGAATTTAAAATACCTACACAAACCAAACAGAAACAAAAAAAGCAAACTGAAGCTACCTCATCAATTCAAGAAATGATGATGCCAACAAAAACAATATTTCACGATATGTCAAATAATTTTAACTTAACATATGAACAAACCGTTGACTTTTTTGAAAATTGTACTAGCTCGGCTGATCCCTTGAGTTTTCTACAAACATACACAACGGATATACCTAACTTTATTAGCATGATAACAACAATTAAGCCGTATCTTACAGAAAAAAGCATGAAAACCAAATGCACTAAATTATTAAACAAAATCAACAAAATGCTAGACGATGCCGATAATCAAGAAAGTGATGGTACAACAAATTCAACTCAAGAAATAAACTAAAATCTTCGATCAGATTCTTCAATGGAATGTTAACGGTTTCTAACCTCCTAGCATCCATTTTGGATGCAGTTTGGATGCAGCTCGAAACAACTATTTAGAGCTACTGTCTCAAAAATTAAAATAGCTATGATGATTGCCAACCTCTGTAGCGGAGATGGCACCTGAAGAAGAAGAAGAACCTCCTTGAGAAAGATATCTCTGTCTCCTTAATATTTAATTCCCAAAATTTTTTGATCAGACAAACACAGTCACTTCTCCTCCCTGGACCTTTTGTTCTACAATATGTGATCTAACTCTTTCTGAATACAATAAGCTTGATACCACCCATGCAATAATTATTCAATTGTTTTTCAACATACTTGCTTCTTTCCCAGATCATTGTCATATTTATACAGATTCATCCAAAATTATTGATGGTGTGGGATAAGCAGTTATACAGTGAGCACGTAAAGGTTGGAATAAATTCATTTTCTCGAAAATAGATGACTTTGGAAAAAAATCCCGAAACAGGTCAATTTTTTATTTTTAAATTAAGATTTTTTGGCATATATATCATACTAGTGACGTCACCCATCTGGGCGTGATGACGTAATCGATGATTTTTTTCAATGAGAATAGGGGTCGTGTGATAGCTCATTTGAAAGGTAATTCAATTCTCTATTTAGTAATATAAACATTAGTACAATTATTTATACAGGGTGTCCAAAAAAAATTTTTAAGAATTAAATTTATTGACATATAAAGAAGATTGTATGTAATTTATTTAGTTCAAAATACATTTTACTGCTCTCAGAAAACTGAAAAAAATGTTTATTTGAAAAATAATCATTGCTTTTCGCTTAAATTAAATGTTGAAACTGTCACGAGGCTGGTGGGTGGCGGCTTTAATATTGAATTTAAGCAAAAAACAATATTTATTTGCCAAATAAACATTTTTTCCTGTTTTCTGATAGCAGTAAAATGTATTTTGAATTAAATAAATTACACACATTCTTCTTTTTATGTAAATACATTTAATTCAAAAAAAATTTTTTGGACACCCTGTATAAATAATTATGTTAATGTTTATATTACTGAATAGAGAATTGAATTACCTTTCAAATGAGCTATCACTAGACCCCTATTCTTATTTAAAAAAATCATTGATGACGCCATCACTCCCAGATGGGTGACGTCACTAGTATGATATATATGTCAGTAAGTCGTAATTTTAAAATAAAAATTGGCCTGTTTTGGGATTTTTTTCCAAAATCGTCCATTCTCGAGAAAATGAATTTATTCCAACCTTTACGTGCTCACTGTATATTCGAACATTATATTACAATTTAAATTATCTTCCACTTGCAGTATTTACTCTGGAGAACTATATTCAATTATGCAAGCCCTCATTCATATTCGTACTCAAAAATTTCCAAAATCTGTCATAATTACCGACTCTCTCAGGGCATTACATACGATAGATCAGTTATATACAAGTAATCCTATAGGCATTTTAATAAAAAAACAATTACATTTCCTAAAGAACACGAGGCAGCAAGTAGGCTTTATATGGGTTCCATCACACATTAGACTTCAAGGAAACGAAAAAAACAGTTTTTCATACCAGAGAAGCAATACACAGTGCGTTTTCAGTGATAGTGAACTTAGTGTCTGTTTCCGAATACAAACCGTCCTTAAAGAAAGAAAGTGATAAACAAACGGGAAAACACTCAATACCTAACAGTCTAAAATCAGTCTTAAAACCACACTGTAAGCTTACAATTTATTTGAAACACATTAATGATTTAATCAAACTGTAACCACTGTTAACATTTTGTAAATCACATTTCTAATTTGTAAATTATGATATTGTTACTTAACTGTGAACATATGTAATAACCAAAAATACTATGTATTAGTTTTAAGTAACCATGTATTAATTATTGTACAGCTAATAACCCAAAGTGGTTGATGCTGTTATAAATAAAAAAAAAGATATGAATTCGGCTGCCCCAAGTAGAAACACTGTATATCCATTTTTTCAAAATCACTTTTATTGCATTTTTGGATTTAGGATATTTATATCTACCAATTACCAAAGAAAGAAAAAAATAAAAAAATTGTAGAACCACAATTTAACATTGCTATGAAACACATTATATCACATTCCATCTTCACTTCACCCCAAGTATAAACACTGTAAATACGGGATATACAGTGTTTTTATTTGGTTTTTGGGATTTACAGTGATTTACCGTGGGAATCGCATGATTTACATTTTACATTCGCCAAAACCATTGATATTTCCAAGGCAATAATTTCTAGTTTTTTGTTAGTTATTGATGGTTATTGCGATAAGTGCAGTAGAAATTTGTCGTGTATAAAATATTTAAGTTTATTGTATTAATTATTTAAAATATATTTTTACAATTAAACTGGGTGTTACCTATTAATTATCAAATATGAATAAAAATCGAATATTTTGACCTGCTGAAAACGAACTTATAACTTTCTTTTGCACCGGAAGTGACGAGAATTTATTATAAACAATTTAATAATTAAAAATGAATAACCATTTTCAATTTCGTTGCAAAACGAAAATACAGCCGAACCATATTCCAGTCCAATCAGAGAGTGCTGCAAGCACCTCTACCGGTTTCGAAACTTATTAGTCTCTCATCAGGAGGCACATATGCTGCTCTCCCTGATCCAACCAAAACAAACCCCAGCGTGCAGTCCCGAATTGCAACGAACGAAATGGCATAGATGCCCTAGCGGCAACTGCTAGCAAAAGACTAAATTTTCACTCTAATGGCATATAACATATCCCACCAGAATGAAAACAATGGGAACCTTCTCTGGTTACACCTCCGAGGCTTCTACAATTTGCAAGCCATACGGATGCTGAGACTAAGGAAGATGAGGGAATTCTACAATTTACAATTCACGTCACATCTGCTCAGCGCGGTAAAGTTCCAACTAGACTGGTTCCCTTCATACTCCACACAGAGTAAATGTAAATCAAAAATGAATAACCATTTTCAATTTCGTTGCAAAACGAAAATACAGCCGAACCATATTCCAGTCCAATCAGAGAGTGCTGCAAGCACCTCTACCGGTTTCGAAACTTATTAGTCTCTCATCAGGAGGCACATATGCTGCTCTCCCTGATCCAACCAAAACAAACCCCAGCGTGCAGTCCCGAATTGCAACGAACGAAATGGCATAGATGCCCTAGCGGCAACTGCTAGCAAAAGACTAAATTTTCACTCTAATGGCATATAACATATCCCACCAGAATGAAAACAATGGGAACCTTCTCTGGTTACACCTCCGAGGCTTCTACAATTTGCAAGCCATACGGATGCTGAGACTAAGGAAGATGAGGGAATTCTACAATTTACAATTCACGTCACATCTGCTCAGCGCGGTAAAGTTCCAACTAGACTGGTTCCCTTCATACTCCACACAGAGTAAATGTAAATCAAAAATGAATAACCATTTTCAATTTCGTTGCAAAACGAAAATACAGCCGAACCATATTCCAGTCCAATCAGAGAGTGCTGCAAGCACCTCTACCGGTTTCGAAACTTATTAGTCTCTCATCAGGAGGCACATATGCTGCTCTCCCTGATCCAACCAAAACAAACCCCAGCGTGCAGTCCCGAATTGCAACGAACGAAATGGCATAGATGCCCTAGCGGCAACTGCTAGCAAAAGACTAAATTTTCACTCTAATGGCATATAACATATCCCACCAGAATGAAAACAATGGGAACCTTCTCTGGTTACACCTCCGAGGCTTCTACAATTTGCAAGCCATACGGATGCTGAGACTAAGGAAGATGAGGGAATTCTACAATTTACAATTCACGTCACATCTGCTCAGCGCGGTAAAGTTCCAACTAGACTGGTTCCCTTCATACTCCACACAGAGTAAATGTAAATCAAAAATGAATAACCATTTTCAATTTCGTTGCAAAACGAAAATACAGCCGAACCATATTCCAGTCCAATCAGAGAGTGCTGCAAGCACCTCTACCGGTTTCGAAACTTATTAGTCTCTCATCAGGAGGCACATATGCTGCTCTCCCTGATCCAACCAAAACAAACCCCAGCGTGCAGTCCCGAATTGCAACGAACGAAATGGCATAGATGCCCTAGCGGCAACTGCTAGCAAAAGACTAAATTTTCACTCTAATGGCATATAACATATCCCACCAGAATGAAAACAATGGGAACCTTCTCTGGTTACACCTCCGAGGCTTCTACAATTTGCAAGCCATACGGATGCTGAGACTAAGGAAGATGAGGGAATTCTACAATTTACAATTCACGTCACATCTGCTCAGCGCGGTAAAGTTCCAACTAGACTGGTTCCCTTCATACTCCACACAGAGTAAATGTAAATCAAAAATGAATAACCATTTTCAATTTCGTTGCAAAACGAAAATACAGCCGAACCATATTCCAGTCCAATCAGAGAGTGCTGCAAGCACCTCTACCGGTTTCGAAACTTATTAGTCTCTCATCAGGAGGCACATATTCTGCTCTCCCTGATCCAACCAAAACAAACCCCAGCGTGCAGTCCCGAATTGCAACGAACGAAATGGCATAGATGCCCTAGCGGCAACTGCTAGCAAAAGACTAAATTTTCACTCTAATGGCATATAACATATCCCACCAGAATGAAAACAATGGGAACCTTCTCTGGTTACACCTCCGAGGCTTCTACAATTTGCAAGCCATACGGATGCTGAGACTAAGGAAGATGAGGGAATTCTACAATTTACAATTCACGTCACATCTGCTCAGCGCGGTAAAGTTCCAACTAGACTGGTTCCCTTCATACTCCACACAGAGTAAATGTAAATCAAAAATGAATAACCATTTTCAATTTCGTTGCAAAACGAAAATACAGCCGAACCATATTCCAGTCCAATCAGAGAGTGCTGCAAGCACCTCTACCGGTTTCGAAACTTATTAGTCTCTCATCAGGAGGCACATATGCTGCTCTCCCTGATCCAACCAAAACAAACCCCAGCGTGCAGTCCCGAATTGCAACGAACGAAATGGCATAGATGCCCTAGCGGCAACTGCTAGCAAAAGACTAAATTTTCACTCTAATGGCATATAACATATCCCACCAGAATGAAAACAATGGGAACCTTCTCTGGTTACACCTCCGAGGCTTCTACAATTTGCAAGCCATACGGATGCTGAGACTAAGGAAGATGAGGGAATTCTACAATTTACAATTCACGTCACATCTGCTCAGCGCGGTAAAGTTCCAACTAGACTGGTTCCCTTCATACTCCACACAGAGTAAATGTAAATCAAAAATGAATAACCATTTTCAATTTCGTTGCAAAACTAAAATACAGCCGAACCATATTCCAGTCCAAACAGAGAGTGCTGCAAGCACCTCTACCGGTTTCGAAACTTATTAGTCTCTCATCAGGAGGCACATATGCTGCTCTCCCTGATCCAACCAAAACAAACCCCAGCGTGCAGTCCCGAATTGCAACGAACGAAATGGCATAGATGCCCTAGCGGCAACTGCTAGCAAAAGACTAAATTTTCACTCTAATGGCATATAACATATCCCACCAGAATGAAAACAATGGGAACCTTCTCTGGTTACACCTCCGAGGCTTCTACAATTTGCAAGCCATACGGATGCTGAGACTAAGGAAGATGAGGGAATTCTACAATTTACAATTCACGTCACATCTGCTCAGCGCGGTAAAGTTCCAACTAGACTGGTTCCCTTCATACTCCACACAGAGTAAATGTAAATCAAAAATGAATAACCATTTTCAATTTCGTTGCAAAACGAAAATACAGCCGAACCATATTCCAGTCCAATCAGAGAGTGCTGCAAGCACCTCTACCGGTTTCGAAACTTATTAGTCTCTCATCAGGAGGCACATATGCTGCTCTCCCTGATCCAACCAAAACAAACCCCAGCGTGCAGTCCCGAATTGCAACGAACGAAATGGCATAGATGCCCTAGCGGCAACTGCTAGCAAAAGACTAAATTTTCACTCTAATGGCATATAACATATCCCACCAGAATGAAAACAATGGGAACCTTCTCTGGTTACACCTCCGAGGCTTCTACAATTTGCAAGCCATACGGATGCTGAGACTAAGGAAGATGAGGGAATTCTACAATTTACAATTCACGTCACATCTGCTCAGCGCGGTAAAGTTCCAACTAGACTGGTTCCCTTCATACTCCACACAGAGTAAATGTAAATCAAAAATGAATAACCATTTTCAATTTCGTTGCAAAACGAAAATACAGCCGAACCATATTCTAGTCCAATCAGAGAGTGCTGCAAGCACCTCTACCGGTTTCGAAACTTATTAGTCTCTAATCAGGAGGCACATATGCTGCTCTCCCTGATCCAACCAAAACAAACCCCAGCGTGCAGTCCCGAATTGCAACGAACGAAATGGCATAGATGCCCTAGCGGCAACTGCTAGCAAAAGACTAAATTTTCACTCTAATGGCATATAACATATCCCACCAGAATGAAAACAATGGGAACCTTCTCTGGTTACACCTCCGAGGCTTCTACAATTTGCAAGCCATACGGATGCTGAGACTAAGGAAGATGAGGGAATTCTACAATTTACAATTCACGTCACATCTGCTCAGCGCGGTAAAGTTCCAACTAGACTGGTTCCCTTCATACTCCACACAGAGTAAATGTAAATCAAAAATGAATAACCATTTTCAATTTCGTTGCAAAACGAAAATACAGCCGAACCATATTCCAGTCCAATCAGAGAGTGCTGCAAGCACCTCTACCGGTTTCGAAACTTATTAGTCTCTCATCAGGAGGCACATATGCTGCTCTCCCTGATCCAACCAAAACAAACCCCAGCGTGCAGTCCCGAATTGCAACGAACGAAATGGCATAGATGCCCTAGCGGCAACTGCTAGCAAAAGACTAAATTTTCACTCTAATGGCATATAACATATCCCACCAGAATGAAAACAATGGGAACCTTCTCTGGTTACACCTCCGAGGCTTCTACAATTTGCAAGCCATACGGATGCTGAGACTAAGGAAGATGAGGGAATTCTACAATTTACAATTCACGTCACATCTGCTCAGCGCGGTAAAGTTCCAACTAGACTGGTTCCCTTCATACTCCACACAGAGTAAATGTAAATCAAAAATGAATAACCATTTTCAATTTCGTTGCAAAACGAAAATACAGCCGAACCATATTCCAGTCCAATCAGAGAGTGCTGCAAGCACCTCTACCGGTTTCGAAACTTATTAGTCTCTCATCAGGAGGCACATATGCTGCTCTCCCTGATCCAACCAAAACAAACCCCAGCGTGCAGTCCCGAATTGCAACGAACGAAATGGCATAGATGCCCTAGCGGCAACTGCTAGCAAAAGACTAAATTTTCACTCTAATGGCATATAACATATCCCACCAGAATGAAAACAATGGGAACCTTCTCTGGTTACACCTCCGAGGCTTCTACAATTTGCAAGCCATACGGATGCTGAGACTAAGGAAGATGAGGGAATTCTACAATTTACAATTCACGTCACATCTGCTCAGCGCGGTAAAGTTCCAATTAGACTGGTTCCCTTCATACTCCACACAGAGTAAATGTAAATCAAAAATGAATAACCATTTTCAATTTCGTTGCAAAACGAAAATACAGCCGAACCATATTCCAGTCCAATCAGAGAGTGCTGCAAGCACCTCTACCGGTTTCGAAACTTATTAGTCTCTCATCAGGAGGCACATATGCTGCTCTCCCTGATCCAACCAAAACAAACCCCAGCGTGCAGTCCCGAATTGCAACGAACGAAATGGCATAGATGCCCTAGCGGCAACTGCTAGCAAAAGACTAAATTTTCACTCTAATGGCATATAACATATCCCACCAGAATGAAAACAATGGGAACCTTCTCTGGTTACACCTCCGAGGCTTCTACAATTTGCAAGCCATACGGATGCTGAGACTAAGGAAGATGAGGGAATTCTACAATTTACAATTCACGTCACATCTGCTCAGCGCGGTAAAGTTCCAACTAGACTGGTTCCCTTCATACTCCACACAGAGTAAATGTAAATCAAAAATGAATAACCATTTTCAATTTCGTTGCAAAACGAAAATACAGCCGAACCATATTCCAGTCCAATCAGAGAGTGCTGCAAGCACCTCTACCGGTTTCGAAACTTATTAGTCTCTCATCAGGAGGCACATATGCTGCTCTCCCTGATACAACCAAAACAAACCCCAGCGTGCAGTCCCGAATTGCAACGAACGAAATGGCATAGATGCCCTAGCGGCAACTGCTAGCAAAAGACTAAATTTTCACTCTAATGGCATATAACATATCCCACCAGAATGAAAACAATGGGAACCTTCTCTGGTTACACCTCCGAGGCTTCTACAATTTGCAAGCCATACGGATGCTGAGACTAAGGAAGATGAGGGAATTCTACAATTTACAATTGGAACTTTACCGCGCTGAGCAGATGTGACGTGAATTGTAAATTGTAGAATTCCCTCATCTTCCTTAGTCTCAGCATCCGTATGGCTTGCAAATTGTAGAAGCCTCGGAGGTGTAACCAGAGAAGGTTCCCATTGTTTTCATTCTGGTGGGATATGTTATATGCCATTAGAGTGAAAATTTAGTCTTTTGCTAGCAGTTGCCGCTAGGGCATCTATGCCATTTCGTTCGTTGCAATTCGGGACTGCACGCTGGGGTTTGTTTTGGTTGGATCAGGGAGAGCAGCATATGTGCCTCCTGATGAGAGACTAATAAGTTTCGAAACCGGTAGAGGTGCTTGCAGCACTCTCTGATTGGACTGGAATATGGTTCGGCTGTATTTTCGTTTTGCAACGAAATTGAAAATGGTTATTCATTTTTGATTTACATTTACTCTGTGTGGAGTATGAAGGGAACCAGTCTAGTTGGAACTTTACCGCGCTGAGCAGATGTGACGTGAATTGTAAATTGTAGAATTCCCTCATCTTCCTTAGTCTCAGCATCCGTATGGCTTGCAAATTGTAGAAGCCTCGGAGGTGTAACCAGAGAAGGTTCCCATTGTTTTCATTCTGGTGGGATATGTTATATGCCATTAGAGTGAAAATTTAGTCTTTTGCTAGCAGTTGCCGCTAGGGCATCTATGCCATTTCGTTCGTTGCAATTCGGGACTGCACGCTGGGGTTTGTTTTGGTTGGATCAGGGAGAGCAGCATATGTGCCTCCTGATGAGAGACTAATAAGTTTCGAAACCGGTAGAGGTGCTTGCAGCACTCTCTGATTGGACTGGAATATGGTTCGGCTGTATTTTCGTTTTGCAACGAAATTGAAAATGGTTATTCATTTTTGATTTACATTTACTCTGTGTGGAGTATGAAGGGAACCAGTCTAGTTGGAACTTTACCGCGCTGAGCAGATGTGACGTGAATTGTAAATTGTAGAATTCCCTCCTCTTCCTTAGTCTCAGCATCCGTATGGCTTGCAAATTGTAGAAGCCTCGGAGGTGTAACCAGAGAAGGTTCCCATTGTTTTCATTCTGGTGGGATATGTTATATGCCATTAGAGTGAAAATTTAGTCTTTTGCTAGCAGTTGCCGCTAGGGCATCTATGCCATTTCGTTCGTTGCAATTCGGGACTGCACGCTGGGGTTTGTTTTGGTTGGATCAGGGAGAGCAGCATATGTGCCTCCTGATGAGAGACTAATAAGTTTCGAAACCGGTAGAGGTGCTTGCAGCACTCTCTGATTGGACTGGAATATGGTTCGGCTGTATTTTCGTTTTGCAACGAAATTGAAAATGGTTATTCATTTTTGATTTACATTTACTCTGTGTGGAGTATGAAGGGAACCAGTCTAGTTGGAACTTTACCGCGCTGAGCAGATGTGACGTGAATTGTAAATTGTAGAATTCCCTCATCTTCCTTAGTCTCAGCATCCGTATGGCTTGCAAATTGTAGAAGCCTCGGAGGTGTAACCAGAGAAGGTTCCCATTGTTTTCATTCTGGTGGGATATGTTATATGCCATTAGAGTGAAAATTTAGTCTTTTGCTAGCAGTTGCCGCTAGGGCATCTATGCCATTTCGTTCGTTGCAATTCGGGACTGCACGCTGGGGTTTGTTTTGGTTGGATCAGGGAGAGCAGCATATGTGCCTCCTGATGAGAGACTAATAAGTTTCGAAACCGGTAGAGGTGCTTGCAGCACTCTCTGATTGGACTGGAATATGGTTCGGCTGTATTTTCGTTTTGCAACGAAATTGAAAATGGTTATTCATTTTTGATTTACATTTACTCTGTGTGGAGTATGAAGGGAACCAGTCTAGTTGGAACTTTACCGCGCTGAGCAGATGTGACGTGAATTGTAAATTGTAGAATTCCCTCATCTTCCTTAGTCTCAGCATCCGTATGGCTTGCAAATTGTAGAAGCCTCGGAGGTGTAACCAGAGAAGGTTCCCATTGTTTTCATTCTGGTGGGATATGTTATATGCCATTAGAGTGAAAATTTAGTCTTTTGCTAGCAGTTGCCGCTAGGGCATCTATGCCATTTCGTTCGTTGCAATTCGGGACTGCACGCTGGGGTTTGTTTTGGTTGGATCAGGGAGAGCAGCATATGTGCCTCCTGATGAGAGACTAATAAGTTTCGAAACCGGTAGAGGTGCTTGCAGCACTCTCTGATTGGACTGGAATATGGTTCGGCTGTATTTTCGTTTTGCAACGAAATTGAAAATGGTTATTCATTTTTGATTTACATTTACTCTGTGTGGAGTATGAAGGGAACCAGTCTAGTTGGAACTTTACCGCGCTGAGCAGATGTGACGTGAATTGTAAATTGTAGAATTCCCTCATCTTCCTTAGTCTCAGCATCCGTATGGCTTGCAAATTGTAGAAGCCTCGGAGGTGTAACCAGAGAAGGTTCCCATTGTTTTCATTCTGGTGGGATATGTTATATGCCATTAGAGTGAAAATTTAGTCTTTTGCTAGCAGTTGCCGCTAGGGCATCTATGCCATTTCGTTCGTTGCAATTCGGGACTGCACGCTGGGGTTTGTTTTGGTTGGATCAGGGAGAGCAGCATATGTGCCTCCTGATGAGAGACTAATAAGTTTCGAAACCGGTAGAGGTGCTTGCAGCACTCTCTGATTGGACTGGAATATGGTTCGGCTGCATTTTCGTTTTGCAACGAAATTGAAAATGGTTATTCATTTTTGATTTACATTTACTCTGTGTGGAGTATGAAGGGAACCAGTCTAGTTGGAACTTTACCGCGCTGAGCAGATGTGACGTGAATTGTAAATTGTAGAATTCCCTCATCTTCGTTAGTCTCAGCATCCGCATGGCTTGCAAATTGTAGAAGCCTCGGAGGTGTAACCAGAGAAGGTTCCCATTGTTTTCATTCTGGTGGGATATGTTATATGCCATTAGAGTGAAAATTTAGTCTTTTGCTAGCAGTTGCCGCTAGGGCATCTATGCCATTTCGTTCGTTGCAATTCGGGACTGCACGCTGGGGTTTGTTTTGGTTGGATCAGGGAGAGCAGCATATGTGCCTCCTGATGAGAGACTAATAAGTTTCGAAACCGGTAGAGGTGCTTGCAGCACTCTCTGATTGGACTGGAATATGGTTCGGCTGTATTTTCGTTTTGCAACGAAATTGAAAATGGTTATTCATTTTTGATTTACATTTACTCTGTGTGGAGTATGAAGGGAACCAGTCTAGTTGGAACTTTACCGCGCTGAGCAGATGTGACGTGAATTGTAAATTGTAGAATTCCCTCATCTTCCTTAGTCTCAGCATCCGTATGGCTTGCAAATTGTAGAAGCCTCGGAGGTGTAACTAGAGAAGGTTCCCATTGTTTTCATTCTGGTGGGATATGTTATATGCCATTAGAGTGAAAATTTAGTCTTTCAATTTAATAATTGTTTAAGTTATTATAATTCGTAAACTAACAAATATAAATAATCTTTACAAAATGAATTTTGTTCTTAAAAAAATTACAAAATAATGTTTGGTAAACCTTGACCAACATAATTAGAAACACAGATGCTGCAAAAACATTGCAAAATTACAGAATTTAGTCGATTTTTCACTTGTAAGTCGGCTGAATTTTGAGTAAGATAACTTTATAATAGCCCAAATTAATAAAAAAAACTACAAGCTGTAAAACTAAACCTTAATATAAATATTATACAGGGTGTCCCGAAAAGATTGGTCATAAATTATACCACACATTCTACGGTCAAAAATAGTTCGATTGAACCTAACTTACCTTAGTACAAATGTGCTCATAAAAAAAGTTACAGCCCTTTGAAGTTACAAAATGAAAATCGATTTTTTTCAATATATCGAAAACTATTAGAGATTTTTTATTGAAAATGGACATATATCATTATTATGGCAGTAACATCTTAAAACAAAATTATAGTGAAGTTTGTCCACCCCATGAAAATTTTATGGGGGTTTTGCTCCCTTAAACCCCCCCGTACTTTTGTATACGTTCCAGTTAATTCATTTTTGTGGTATCATTAGTTAAACACAACGTTTTTAAAACTTTTTTGCCACTTAGTATTTTTTCAATAAGCAAGTTTTTATCGAGATGCGGCTTCTTTTTTAATATATTTACATAAAAATTTTATGGGGGTTTTGTTCCTTTAAACCCCCCAAATGTTTGTGTACGTTCCAATTACACTATTATTGTGATACCATTAGTTAAACACAGTGTTTTTAAAACTTTTTTGCCTCTTAGTCTTTTTTTGACAAATCACCTTTTATCGAGATATGGCTTCTTTTTCAAAATATACCTGTGTGTGTGTGTTCACAAAGAGGGGATGGCATTAGATAAGAAAATATACCTAAAAATGTAAATTATAAATACATTTTCAGATTATTAACAGGTCTCTATAATCGTACTTAACCATGTACAAATATATGGTGGATTCGACAAATATTCAAAATAGCTCGATAAACAGTGGATTATCAAAAAAGTATTAAGAGGCAAAGAGGTTTTAAAAATATTTTGTTTAACTAATGGTGTCACAATAATAATTTAATTGGAACGTACACAAAAGTTTGGGGGGGTTTAAAGGAACAAAACCCCCTTAAAAATTTTAAGAGGTGCACAAATTTCACTTTAATTTTTTTTTAAGATGTTGCTGCCATAAGAATGCCACATGTCCATTTTCAATGAAAAATCTCGAAGGGTTTTCGATATATGAAAAAAAAATCGATTTTCATTTTGTAACTTCAAAGGGCTGTAACTTTTTTTGTGTGCACTATTGTATATAGGTAAGTGAGGTTCAATCAACATATTTTTGACCCCAGAATCTGTGGTATAATTTATGACCATTCTTTTCGGGACACCCTGTATAATATACAAAGTTATAACAATAAACGAAAATTTTTTATTAAAAACTGCATAATAGGTATAATTTGTTTATATAGAGAATTTAATATAATTTGTATAAATATATACCTATACAGAAATAATAGAGAAACTTATTTCTTTGATGCCTGAAAACGGATGATCGTTTTGCGTAATTGGTCAGTCTCAGAGACACTAATGGACAAGCTTTTCCATAACCCTGGATGACAGCAATTACATGACCCATACACTGACCATTAAATTGTTGCAATTTGTTATATATTTGTTAAAGGAACTTATAAAGTATCATTTATCATTTGTGGTACTTAATGTCTTTAAAAAGTGGGAAATTTTATACTATATTTTCAGGTTTCCCAAATAAAAACACTGTATGTGTTCAAAACCTAGCCAGGAAATAAAATTCAGACATAAAAATATTTACCGAAAAACAGGAGTATTTTTTACTAAATTAATGTGTGTTCACTTTTATTTCAAACAAAATAGAAATTTGAAAAGTTGAGTCCTTTACGTTTTCTACTCTGGTGAACATTTTTAGAATTGGCGCTTACAGTGTTTCTACTTGGGACAGCCGAATTGTTTTCACCCATTTTGAAACAATGTGAAAACCTTGAATTACTTAAGTCTGTCCCAAAGACTTTGTAAATACAACTCCTCCGTCATTAGACCAGAAAGAACTACAAATGATTTGTCGAATGAAAGCTTATAACCCAAGGTTGGTATTAAAGGTGAGAAATTTGACCTCGTAGTTCCGGTTTTAGAGTTGCAACCGAAAGTAATGTTTTAAAATCGCCGAAATAGTATAAGCCATATATTATTTGACGCACCGTAACAAGACGAGAACAAATATATACTTCCCGATTCATTCCAGTCTGTCCGTCTGTCTGCGAATACAACTCATCCGTTATTGAAACAGATAGAATGTCAAATGAGGTGTCGAATGAAACCTCGGATTTTCGGTTCTAGAGTTGCAATCGGAAATACTATTTTAAAGTCGCCGAAATAGTACAAGCGATATATTATTCGAAGCGTCTTAGGAAGATGGGAAAAAATGTACACTTTGGATTTTTATATCAGTTCCGGTTAAAAAGTTCTATCTGGAAGTGCAATATTATATTCGAAGAAAAAATAGTACAATATGATATATCAATAGACGCGCATTGAAAAGTCTAGCTTGCATCTTTAGTTCCGATTTTGATGTCATTTTTGATTAAAAAGTTATCACCGAAAATTTTTCAACTATGACTGACTTAATATTAGTGAAATCGTATATGAATCGACAAAAAGTTAGACGAGGAGTTCAAATATCGACTTCCGGTTCTACTTCTGGTCACGTTTGGTGAAAACCTAAGACTTACGAAGTCCAATTACTTGTTATTTTTTATTTACAAGTATTCCAGCCCATTTAGCATTTAGCATACGTTCATAATAATTAGAGTTCGGATTTAATAGCATAAAGAACCGCATAAAAAGCGCTTAAAAAGGATAACGATTTTATGAAAAAAAGCATTGTATTATACAAAAAAAAGCATGAAAATAGGCATATAAATTTTGACAAACCATTTTTTTAAAGAAAATATAATATATAATTATCTCTAGGCTTAGCTTAACTTTAACCTAATTTCTATCGACACGTTTTAGATGAAGAAAAATATATCATTTTTGTTTAAAGCATGAAATAACTAAATACTCATTTATATGTTCCATTGTAAAGTTTCGGCGCCTGTCACTCAAAACATTTTTGTATATTGAAACGCTTCTTTCAAAGGCTTCTGGTTATCGGTGCATACTTATACTTTGCCACTACTGCCGGATCCAGATTTATATCTTCAAAATGTTCTCCATTTAAAACTGAAAATATTTTCTTCATCTTTTGAAATCTTTCGTTTTTTGTTAATACATTTTTGACTCTTGTTAATACTATCTGACCAATTTTTCCAGGGATACTTTCCATCTTTTTTCCAAACCTGTTTATTTTTTGGATCGACTTATGACATTTGCTGTTTCTCCAAATATTTTATTATTTCACTCACAAAATAAAAGTTGCTTTTGATAAAAGCAAGATTGTTTTGCAATTCTGTTTCACCTAAAACAACTGTTTCCTGACAATCTTTTATCGATTTGCTAGCACTGCTAGCAGTATCTTAAAGTTTTAATACGAAGCTTTTAAAATTTTCGAAATATTTGGTGTAGTATAAAGCTGCAGCTAACCATATAAACCACCGAGTTAACACTGGTTTCGGTGGTAATAGAGTGTTAGGGAATCTGTTCTAAAAAGTTGCACCCTTAAAGGAGCTTTAATGAAAATGTTTTCCCATTTTTTATCAACTCATTAACAAGTGGAGAACATTGAAGCCGCATAGTTTCAGCAACGTGATTCAGGCCGTGTGCTAGGCACGTACAGTAAATTAGATTTGGATAAAACAAAGCATTAATACTATTTTGTTGGTGGGCACAACCTCGTGAAGATAAAAAATTGTTAAAGCTTCATTTACGAATCTTGGAACTGTATTGTTATTTGTTGCTTCTAGTTCTTTTGAGTATACTAAATAACCCTTCGTCAAGATTTCTTCGTGAAGTAAGCCTATGATTAAATTAGCGAAGTGCCTTTTAAATGTAAACATATTTTTTCGCAGAGTACTTTCATCCGGCACATGTCTTTGACAGTACTTTTCCAAAAATGATTGAAAACTTTCATTTTGCAATTTATTTAATGTGAGATCAGAGTCCACAATTATTGCACAGCATAGATCAAAATTAAATTTCTGCTGTTCGCAAATGCAAAAATGATAATATGTAGTATAATTATAAAAAAGCACCAAATAAGCACAACAAAAAAGGCATGAAAATTAAAAAAAAAAGCAAAAAGAGCATAAAAAAGTGGTGTCAAAATGACTTATTTTCGCATATTTCGTTCATATTTAAAAAGAAAATAGTCCTGCTAGTATTATTTACCATAAGCATTATGCTTATAAATCCGGACTCTATTCATAATATTAAATTTTTAAATTTATAAAAAAAAGTGTTGGTGTGTAACGTGAATTTTATAATTTTTTGATAAAAAATACTGGATCCTTTGTAAAAGGTATATTTAATAGACCCTATTAAGGGTTACATCACATTAACAAAACGTTTTCGGATTAACAAAAAATAATCCATCATCAGTGTTAAAAGCCAATAGCATGCATGCGTGAGCCACCAAAATGTTATGGGCAAAAACCCTTTAAGTGTTACAAAATGTTAACTATTGGCTTTTAACACTTCTTCTTCTTCTTCTTCGTCTAGCCATTCACGTCCAAATCTGAACATAAGCCTCTTCAAGTCTTCCTTTCCATTGTTTTTTGTTGCACGCTACTTGTAGCCAATTTTTCCCGGCAGTTCGTTTCAGATCATCTGTCCATCTCATAGGAGGTCTGCCTCTGGGTATTTTGTGTTCGTATGGTCTCCAGGTTAGAATTGTTCTATGCCATTTGTTAAGATCGCTCCTAGCTACATATCCAGCGTATTCCCATTTCAATTTTAGTGATTTTTGTACCACATCGGTGACTTTGGTTTTCTGTCTTATCCATGTGTTTGTTTTCCTGTCCTTAAGTGATATGCCAAGCATTGCTCTTTCCATCGCGTGTTGAGTGACTCTGAGTATGTTCATATTCTTTTTTGTGATTGTCCATGTTTGTGCCCCATATGTTAATATCGGAATAATGCATGCATCAAAAACTTTAGATCTAAGATGTAGTTGAATTTGCTGATTTCTGAGTATATAGTTTAGTTTGCCGAAAGCTGCCCATGCTAACTTTCTTTTAGTTTCTAAAACTTTTTTCAGTTTTAACACTAATAATGGATTATTTGTTAATCCAAAAACCTTTTGTTAATGTGATGTATTCCTTATTAGAGTCTTTTAAATATACCTTTTACAAAGGATCCAGTATTTTTTGTGATATGGTATAGAGCCAGCTACAGGTATTTTATTTTCCTCGTGGATTTTGGTTGATAAAACATTACCTATAGTCTAAGAGCTAGGAGCGGATTTTGTGCGTGATAAGTAATATGGAAAAACTATACGGGGATATGTTGAATTAGTTGTGTACATGACTTTCACCAACGGCCGGAAACCAGAGTTGGGGCCGAGGGTAGTTATAAGGGGTCAAAGTCACGGATTTTATTATTTTTTTTATGAAGCTCATGATCGAGATAGTGCACCAAAATTTGAGAATAAGTAGGCCATGACGTACCTAAGTAAAATCTCTAGGGGCTCAACGCTGCGTGGCTGACAAAGGGATGGGGGTAGGGGTGAATATAAAAAATGGGTTTTTTGGGACGTTTGTGATTGAGATAGTGCACCAAAATTTGGGTATAAGTAGACCATGACATAAGTAATTAAAATCCCCAGAGCCGGAAACCAGAGTGGAGAAGGAAGGTAAGTTATAAGGGGTCAAAGTTCCGTTTTTTATTATTTTTTTTTGTGACGCTCATGATCGAGATAGCGCGCCAAAATTTGGGAATAAGTAGGTCATAACGTAACTAAGTAAAATCTCCAGCAGTGGAAAGCTGCGTGGCCGACAAAGGGGTGGGGCAGGGGTGAATATAAAAAAATGTAAGGTGTTTTTTGCGACGTTCGTGATTGAGATAGTGCACCAAAATTTGGGAATAAGTAGACCATGACCTAACTGAGTAATATCCCCAGATACGGAAACCAGAGTGGCGGACGAGGGTAGTTATAAGGGGTAAAAGTCGCGGTTTTTATTATTTTTTTTTGTGGCTCTCATGGTGGAGATAGTGCACCAAAATTTGGGAGTAAGTAGGTTATGACGTAACTAAGTAAAATCTTCAGGGGCGGAACGCTGCTTGGTGTACAAAGGGGTGGTAGGTAGGAGAGAGTATAAAAATATATGGGGTTTTTTTGCCGTTCGTGATTGAGAGAGTGCACCAAAATTTGGGAATAAGTAGATCATGACATTACTAAGTAAAATCTCCAGGGGCGGAACGCTGCAGGGGGGACAAATGTTGATCCGGGTCACAAAAAAAATAATACACACTGCGACTTTGACCCCTTAAAACTACCCTCATCCCCAACTCTGGTTTCCGGCTCTGGGGATTTTACTTAGCTGAGTCATGGTCTACTTATTCCCCAATTTTGGTGCACTATCTCAATCTAGCACGTCGCAAAAAACATCTTATATTTTTTATATTCACACCTACCCCCACCCCTTTATCGGATACGCAGCATTCCAACCCTCGAGATTGTACTTAGTTACCTCATGACCTACTTATTCCCAAATTTTGGTGCACTCTCTCGATCATATCATGAGCGTCACAAAAAATAATAAAAACGGCGACTTTGACCCCTTTTAACTACCCTCATCCCCAACTCTGGTTTCCGGCTCTGGGGATTTTACTTAGTAATGTCATGATCTACTTATTCCCAAATTTTGGTCCACTATCTCTATCACGAACGGCGCAAAAAACCCTTTATATTTTTTATATTCACCCCTACCCCCACCCCTTTGTCGGCCACGCAGCGTTCCGCCCCTAGAGATTTTACTTAGTTACGTCATGACCTACTTATTCCCAAATTTTGGTGCACTATGTCGATCATGAACGTCATAAAAAAAAATAATAAAATCCGCGACTTTGACTCCTTATAACTACCGTCGGCCCCAACTCTGGTTTCCGGCCGTTGGTGAAAGTCATGTACACAACTAATTCAACGTATTCCCGTATAGTTTTTCCATATTACTTATCACGCACAAAATCCGCTTCTATCTCTCCGACTACTATGTAGTGTCGTAGCTTCCATACAACATTAATTTGATAAAAGTCATGGGTTCAGGACCTGAGGAGATGGTTTGACCGCTCACCCGCAGAAATCTTTTCAAATATCTAGAGTATATTTTATGTATGCCATGATAGTTTGTTAGAAGACCAGTATAAGTTCTGTGGGATACAAATCTTAGAAATATGTGTGGGATGTGTTTAATTGACACTAGATTATTAATTTGAGAGTTATTAAATTTTGAGGGAAGGATATCACCAAGAAAAAAGAAAAGAACTAATATATAAGATATAGAAAAAATTAATTGGCTAGTTGGAATAAACTCCACCCTGTCAAAATCATAATAAGATACTACTTTACAAACAAATATTGAGACCTATCTGAA
Organism: Diabrotica virgifera virgifera; assembly: GCF_917563875.1. Classification (NCBI taxonomy): domain Eukaryota; kingdom Metazoa; phylum Arthropoda; class Insecta; order Coleoptera; family Chrysomelidae; genus Diabrotica; species Diabrotica virgifera. The sequence continues at coordinate 204,106,141 of NC_065443.1, read as the reverse complement.
CTTATCGGATTTCATAGTTCTCTTATTTTGACGGAACATTATGATTTAGGTAAAAAAATCTAAAACAAATATTCTTAAGGCTGTTGTTCAATCACAAATTAGTCACTTAATGTGTAATCTCACATTAATCTTAACTTATTAATTTTTTATAGTTTCACTGTGTATAATTGTGAGAGGCATCGATTAAGAGCTTAATTATGATAGGGGAACCCAAGCGGCGATTTTTGCAGTTACTTGATCGCCTCAAATTTATCATATGGGGAGAAATCTGATGTCCTGCAGGTTGGTGTACCTCCACCATATATTAGCTCTTAACACAGGAGAGTTCGTTAAGGGTGGCCCAAAAAAATCTATCCTTAAAAATACTCGAAATTGTCAGATTAAGATAAGGTAAGTTAAGGACATGCAAAACAGTGTATATTTCAAAAATCTGACGATTTGAGCGGGGCATAGGAAATGGGTGAGTTAAAAAGTTTCACAAAAAAAAAAGCGAATAATTCGCGAAATGAACGTTAGATCGAAAAACTAAAAAATACGTATTTAATATTTTTCAAAAATTTATCGAATGATACCAAACATGACCCCCACGGAGAGGGGTGGGGGGTAAATTTAAAATTTTAAATTCAAATCCCGCGATATTTCGCAAAATAAACATTAGATCGAAAAATTGCAAAATACACTTAATCAATATTTTTGAAAAATCTATCGAATGGTACCAAACACGACCCCCACGGAGGTGGGGTGGAGGGTTACTTTGAAATGTTAAATAGGAATCCCAAATTTTTATTCCAGATTTGGATTCTTTACGTAAAAATAAGCAACTTTTATTCGAAACATTTTTTTAAATTATGGATAGATGGCGCTATACTCGGAAAAACTGATTGTTGGAAATGGAAAATTAAATTAAAAATGGAAAGTCCCCACTAAAATGGAAAACTTTACTTAACTTTTTTTGATTTTAGGACCTATTTTTAGGACAACCCAATAGGTCCCAAAAGCGCTCAAGTGACTGCACATTTAGCATACTTTGCTCCCCTACTATTACGCGTTTATTCAACTTCCTGCAAATTGAATAAATTGCCAACTAGTGTTGCCACAATATGATTGTTTAAATTATATTTGTGCAAGTATGCAAGATGCAAGTATTCAAAACAATGAAAAACTATGCAAAAAACAATAACCTTTTTGATAAGTAGTAGATTATTGGTGAGCTCATAAATTAGGGGTGCTTACTCTTTGAGTGCAGTCTATATTGTAATTTTATCTTACCAACAACTGTACTGTAATAATTATCAGTAGCTATCAATAAAACCAACCATTTTTTACTCCACGATTTAGAATTATTATTCCCAAGCGCCGATCGAGAAAAAACGGACACAGCAAAATAGTGAGAAAGTGAAGAAAGACTAACAAAGGTAAAAAAAGGAAGAATATAAAAGAAATAAATCACAAAAAGATACTGAAAATAATTTTTTTTGAGAAGACATATTAAAGTTCATAAAATAATAGAATAGGAAGAATACTTCTAGCACAATAAAAAAATATTCTTACGTCTTTTCATAGCTATTCCATAACCTTTATCGTCTAGTGGAGGTCCAACTCTGGCCAATGTACAGTGTCGTTCAATGACGTACTCAATTGTTGTGGACTCCATTAAAAAGGCATAATTTTCTGATTCAACTTTTTTCACCGCATCATCGTTGTCGGTCATCATCAGCTCTGAGTTGCGTGCCATATAACTCCAAATCTTTTTGTATTTCGTCAAATTTGAATCCTAAAACCAACAATTAAAAAAGAAATAACAACAAAGTGTAAGAACAACAGGATAATTTTTGTTTCGCCATTTTTTGTCCAAAAGTTTGTTCTCCGGACAACCATGGACTATAGTTTCCCATCAGTTTGAAGTAGACCCAAAGGCTAACTTAAAGGGAAGGGCCTTTGTTATCCACTTATGAAAAATAGTATAGACTTAGAGTACCGATACACAGTTTTGGATAAAAACGTAAATAAGCATCATGTCATTTCATAAATAAGCATCATGCACAAAATCAAGACATTTTATACAAATCTAAATATACTGCAAGGCATAAATTAGGGATATAGAAAATTATGCTTATTTTCAGTTAATTTTATCGTGAACAGATTAACGGATTCAGCTATTTTTTTTAATATTTTATATTTTTCTTTAGTATTCAAACAGTTGTACAAAGGTTTATTCAAACTTCTTTTTTGTGCTTATACCGGGTGGAAGAATGGAAGATGTATTTCTTATGTTCAGTTTCAGTTTGAGACACACTGTAGGGAGGACGAGGTACAAATGTGTGTATACATCGGAATAGTATTGTAGTCTTATGTTTTGTGAACATTCTGTTTTTTAAATGTCCCTAATATCTTTAGAAACAAAGAAAAGAGGTGGTTTTACTCTTTAACATGGTGTTTTAACCGAAGCAAATGTTTGAGACACCCTGTAGTGAAGGAAAGTGTAAATTTGGTACACATCGATATTATGTTGTAGTCAAACAAAAAAAGGCGTAAGCCACCAAAAAAAAACATAAAAAACGCAAAAAACAAAAATTCTTGAGTTCCAAGCCATTGGGCCGAGCTCAGTGGGGCTTGGTACAATGACTTGGGGCCCAAGCAAGCAATTTTAGTACCGCGGATAAGTAATTAGAAGATAAAGGCATAGAGCGCTTCACGCTGGCCTAGTTTTGAACTCGATTAGGACACCACATGGAATCTTATTACCCAGGATTCCATTGTGAAAAGCATTTGGCTGATAGTTGTGCCCCCATCGCGCATCAGCGTGCTATGGGGGGGGGGAAGGGATGGCCTGGGGCATTGGAGCGAGGTGGGGTGATCCTTGTTTTTACTCGGGTCAAAACACCGCGCCCCAATGAATTGTTACACCTGAATGTACTTTTTCGATAGGGTGGACATCTCCCACAGGTCGGGTTGAATCAAATTGCTTGCTTGCTTATGTTGCAGTTTCATATTTTGTGAACATTTTGTTTTCTTTTAATTTCTTTGATATCTTTAATAACAAAGAAACTAGACGGTTTTACTCTTTAATATGCGTTTTAATTGACGACATGCGATACGTGAGGAGGCCATGTCTTATCATACCACTAAGATGAAATTATTTTCTATATATAGTACGAAAGGAAAAAAAATCTGTGTAATGTACCTCTCCACGTAGAAACCAAATCCGTACTTACTCTCAAGGAAATACAACCCCTAAACATCACAAAGCTTCCATTAAACAATCTCGTCTCTCTTATGTTGCGTTGTGCATACCGCTTACCTGGTTGACAAATAAATCTCATAGGTGTCGATAATAACTGTTTACGTTATGTGCCTTTCTGTTTTTAAAGTTGTGTTAACTGTTACTTTTTTACTGTTAATTTAGTTTTGTTTCAATTAAAACACATGTTAAAGAGTAAAACCACTTATTTTCTTTATTTCTAAAGATATCAGGGACATTCAAAAAACAAAATATTCACAAAACATAAAAGACTACAATAAGAATCCGATGTATACTCACATTTGTACCTCTTCCTCCCTACAGGGTGTGTCAAACTTAACATAGGAAAAACATTTTTTTCCACCCGGTATATGCACAAAAAAAAGTTTGAGTAAACCTTTGCACAACTATGTAAATACTAAAGAAAAATCTAAAATAATAAAAAAATAGCGGAATCCGTTAATCTGTTCACGAAAAAATGAACTATGAAAATGAGCATACTTTTCTGTATCGCTAACTTATGCCTCGCAGTTTATAATAATACTCTTCAAATCAATTTATTACAAAACAATATAAATTTAAAAAATTTTGGACGCGTTTCGGCCCAACACCACCAGCAACAACAGGTAACAACAAATCTGCAATACATTTCTTAAAATTGAATGAAAAATTAGAAGAGACAACGCCTAAAGGCCGGGACACACATATCCGCACCGAGTACAGATAGCAGGACGCGGTGAGGGCTCGGTGCGGATATGTGTGTCCTGGCCGTAACTCAGTCTAACAATTCCCAACGAAACAGGAAGGAGAAATAATCAGTAGTGATGATTCTTTCTCCCTGATTGAAGTAAAGAAATGCTACTATGTACCCTCTCTTGATATTGGTGTTTGTTACAAAGTTTGGTAAAAAGAGCTAGAGTTAATGTACAAAAACTGAGTTTCTTGTTTCTTCAAAATAAAAAGAATGTGTGTGTGCTTTGTAGGAATTTATAAGTACTTCTATTATACAGGGTGTAACAAAAATACAGGTCATAAATTTAATCACATATTCTGGGATCAGGAATCACATATTTAATCACAAAAATAGTTCGATTGAATCTAACTTACCTTAGTACAAATGTGCACATAAAAAAAGTTACAGCCCTTTGAACTTACAAAATGAAAATCGATTTTTTCCAATATATCGAAAACGATTAGAGATTTTTTATTGAAAATGGACATGTGGTATTCTTATGGCAGTAGTATTTTAAGAAAAAATTTTAGTGAAATTTGGACACCCCATAAAAATTTTATGGGGGTTTTGTTCCTTGAAACCCCCCCCCCCCCCCAACTTTTGTGTACGTTCCAATTTAATTATTATTGTAGTACCTTTTGTTAAACACAATGTTTTAAAAACTTTTTTGCCTCTGTACTTTTTCGAAAAATCAGTTTATATCGAGATATTTTGAATATTTGTCAAATCCACCACATATGGTTAAGTACGGTTATGGAGACTTGGTAATTATGAACATTTATTTAAGATTTACATTTTTAGGTATATTTTGAACCATATTAAAAAAGAAGCCACATATCGATAAAATATGCCTTATCGAAAAAATACAAAAAGGCAAAAAAGTTTTAAAAACACTGTGTTGAACTGATGGTATCGCAGTAATTGTTTAATTGGAACGTACACAAACATTTGGGGGGTTTAAAGGAACAAAACCCCCATAAAATTTTTATATAAACATATTAAAAAAGAAGCTGCAACTCGATAAAAACTGCCTTATCGAAAAAATACTAGGAGGCAAAAAGTTTTAAAAATATTTAGTTCAACTAATGGTACCACAAAAATAATTTAATTGGAAAGTACACAAAAGTTTGGGAAGGTTTAAGGGAACAAAACACCCATAAAATTTTTATGCGGTGCACAAATTTCACTATAATTTTTCTTTAAGATCTTCCTGCCATAAGAATGCCACATGTCCAGTTTCAATAAAACATCTCTAATAGTTTTCGATATATTCGAAAAAATCGCTTTTTATTTTGTAAGTTCACAGGGCTGTAACTTTTTTTATGTGCATATTTGTACTAAGGTAAGTTAGGTTCATTCGAACTATTTTTGGTCCCAGAATATATAATTTAATTTATGACCTGTATTTTTGTTACACCCTGTATAATTTCAACGAAATCAATATAGTTTAACCAGTTTATATATTTTTTATTTAAAAATTAAACTAATTTTAATACTTACTACTTTCCAAAAATTTTTATTCAAACAACACCAAAAATTAAAAAAATAAAAGAATAAAACACACACAAACACATTGAAAAATGCCACAAAGAAATGATTTCTAAACAATAATTGTTGGCAAAAATTTTAACTAAACACGTAATTTCTGAGAAAAAAATTAATATATTATATACTACTTATAATCATAAATGTTTGCTTATTGTGTGAATTAATCAAATTAGTTTGATTTTTGCGGAATTAAAATATTAAAATACCACAAAATATAGAGTAAGAAAACAATATATTAGCTGAAGATTGCTAGAAATTTTGTTGAAAATCAAATTGTGTAAATCTAAGTACTACCTACTACATTTTACATTTTCCAAATTCTTAGGCATATAACTTTTTATTACAATACTAAAACATGTACAGTTTACCTGTTGCTTTTAAAAACTATTTAAAGTCACTAACATATTATAAACTTACTTTTGTTTCTGTTCTCACAACAATAAAAAATACATTTATTTTGTTTACACACATCCGCCATATTGAATAATTTTTGATAGGTCATTGGAATACCCAATCAGAGCAAACGTATAAAGGCGGATACACATCAATAAAAATTTGTGTACGTGTTGTATTTTAAAATACATAAAAATAAGTGGGTTGTGGCGCAGTAGCGCATTTAAATCTTGTTAGGTATTTTTACCACGTAAATATTAAGTTCGTGTGTTGTACCGCCGAATCCACTTGACGACAAGTGGATAATCAAGTCCACACTAACATTGCTCAAATAGGCAAAATCAAACATCTGTTTAAAACAGGAAATAAAAAAGACGTGATTAATTACAGACCAGCCTCTTTGTTGTCTGTTTTTTCCAAAATATTTGAAACAATTTAAAAAAAAAATAGATTACTAATGCCCGGTTGCACCAACAGATCTTAAGCTTAAGTCGAGAATATCATAAGAATTAATATAGTATAATTATAATATATTACAATAAGAATACCATAATATAATAATAGATATAATTGATAGTAAGGTAAGAATCTAAAATTATGGTGCAACGTAAGTGATACTCACGGAGGCCCTATCTATAAGTAGAGCTTAGCTAAGCTGGAGCTTAAGATCTGTTGGTGCAACCAGGCATAAGTTTTTTGGACAGGTTTAGTACAGTATCGGATTGCCAATACGGTTTTAGAGAAAGAAAATCGACACAAAATGCTATTTGTAAACTAACATCACAAATATCAGAAGCTTTTGAGTCTAATAAACGTAGTTTATGCATATTCGTCGATCTCTCTAAGGCGTTTCACACGATATCTCACGAGATGTTGTTGAAAAAACTTGAGAAGTATGGTCTGAGAGGACGGGTTTTGACATTACTAAAAAGTTACTTAACTGACAGAAAACAATTTGTAGAAATTGATGGTGTCAAAAGTGATCCTGAAGTAATTAATTATGGCGTTCCGCAAGGGACCGTATTAGGCCCTCTACTTTTTACACTCTATGTTAATGACATGCTCAAACTAAAAACTGTTGGAAACATAATTAGTTTTGCTGGTGACACTGCAATTTTTTATAAGGCCGATAATTGGGAAGATCTTAAAATTATAGCAGAACAAGACTTCAAAATTATAAAAACATGGTTGCAAAAAACAAACTCACATTAAATTATGAAAAAACTAAATATATACCTTTTGCAATATATAAAAATTCTCTGCCAACTTTTAATTCATTAAAAATAAATCAAAAACAACTAATATTTAAATCAGAGTACATAAAATATTTAGGAGTCATACTTGACAGGCACCTTAAATGGGACTTACAAAATAAAAAATATTATAAGAAAAATACGAGGACTGCTACCAAAATTCCGCTATTTAAAAGAGTTTTTGGATGTTGGACAGCTTAAAATGCTTGACCTGTCTCTAGTACAATCTCATCTTGTATATGGGAGTTTAGGATGGGGTGGAGTAGCTGATTGTCATCTGGTGACCCTTCAAAATACTCAGAAATGGTTTCTTAAACTAATATATGGAAAACGAAAAACATATCCCTCAGATCAACTTTTTCATGAAACTCAGGTTCTTGATGTTCGGCAATTGTACTGCTTAGAGCTACTTAAAAATATTCATAAAGGTAAAATTCCTCTTACAGTAAAAGTGTCAAATTATGAAACAAGAAGAAAATTGAATGTCGAATGTCTTCACACTTTAAAAACAATGACGCAACGGTCAATTAAATATTTTGCTCCAAGCATATACAACCAATTGCCCATGAATTTTAAAAATGTCAAAAAATTTTATTTGTATAAGAAATTAGTTACTGCTTGGGTAAAAGAAAAAAGGGAGTTATGTAACAATTTAAGAAATTTAAATTATACTATATTAGATAAAAAAAAACAGAAATTAGATTAGAAACTGTAAAAATACAATAATGATTTGTAAAAAAAAAACAATAAACACAAACCTGTCAATATTAGACAAATGAAGTCAACAAGCATGTTTATGCTTTTAAGACTTTTCTTTACGTTTATTTTAGTGTAAGTAAACTGAAATTGTAAATTATTGAAATAACTATTGATTTGAATAAACGTATATTACATATTATTATTATTATTGCTGTGTGGCGCAAATCTCTTTGAAAGCGACTGAAAAACAGACAGCACGACGGATAGCGTGCGTTGTTCGTCATGGAAATATTTTGCGTATTTCTATGCGGCGCACAGTCCACATCAACAAAAAGTTCAGCACACACGAGCAAACTTGCGTCAAATACAACGTACAACATAAATATTTATTGATGTGAATCCGCCTTATCGTTTAGTCTGCGCGTAGCGCTAAACATTTTTGGTGAATTCGCGCACATTTACATTTACTCCCAATCGCGCCTAAATAAGTATAAATTCAATAACAAAATACTAACCCTAAAGTAGTTTGCGGTGGCTCCACCTTTTTTGGCCCCAAACTGAATTTCCGTTTGTTGCGCCAATTCGTCTATATTATTAAACGGAGTTACCAAGGTGGTAACAGTCAAAAAAGCAGCTAAGTTAGCGGTGTATGAGGAAACCATAGTCAATACAAAGAAAAACCAAAATCCAGAAGCTGCTCGAGTAGAACTTGATCTATAAAAAAAATTTAAAAATAATGTTAGGTGGATAATGCAGATTTTAAATTGTTGATAAATCAAAGTTCAAAATCGGTATACGTTAAAAAAATGCATTTTCTCGGCTTCCCATGGAGTAATTTTCTTCATTCTTTTTTTGTTCCCAAGTAACTCGAGTAGAGCCATCTAAATGACGCATTATTAAATGTCAAAGTTGCTTTTGTTTTGTTATAATAAATTAATTTATTTATTATAACAAAAATTTTTAATTTGTTTAAATAAAGATTATTTAAATAATTATACAGCTTTCAAACAAAAATATTTGTGTTTTTAACGTTAAATCGTACACTTGTAGTAAGTTTATCTAAAAAAAGTCTACCACTGGAAAAAATATGTAGTTTTCATTTCTTATAAATAAATTAATCTATTATAACAAAATAAAAGCAAGTTTGACATTTGAAAATAAGATAGATGGCTCTACTCGAGTTACTTGGGAACAAAAAAAAATGAAGAAACTTTGTCCATGGGAAGCCGAGAAAATGCATTTTTTTAAAGTCTACCGATTTTGAACTTTGAGATAACGTTTTCTCCAACCTAATTTTTGATTGGAATTTTGCTTTTTTTTGGCAATTTTCACTCGTAATATCGATAGTTTCTATTACAATAATATGTTTTATGAGTATTTTAAAGATATGAAAATTGGTGTAGAGAAAGAGGATAAACATAAAAAGGTGATGGTTAGAACATTATGATCCTATTGTTTATATCTTTGCCGTAAATGCTGGTCAACTTTGGCCGGTTGTATCTCAGGAACCACTCATCAGAATTAAACGTTTTTTCTTTTAAAAGAAGCGTCCTACTTTTAAAATATTCCTGAGGCCACTTAACTAGTCCAATTTCAATTCTGTAAAGTACATGACATTGAAGAACTTGAAAACAGATACGACACGTTTAACATGTATAAAAAAGTGAAAGAAGCGGCTGGTATCTTCAATAAGAAACAAACTGCATTGCTACAGAATGAACATGGTAAAGTAATATTTGAAGTAGAGGACGCTATTCGAAGACGCCTCCCGATATTACTAACTGCGACGGACCCCTAATAACACGCTCTGAGGTTATAAAAGCCATACAATCATCAAAAGATGGCAGAGCGACTGGTCCTGATGAAATTCCAACTGAAATATACAAGCTTATAAATGATAGCAATGTTTTAGAGGCTATAACTTCATTTTTCAATACCATTTATACCAGCGGACAACTACCTAATGGTTGGTCTAATTCACTGTTTATAGCTCTACCTAAGAAGACAACAGCAAAAACCTGTGCTGATTAGAACCATCAGTTTGTTAAACCACTTATTGAAAATTTTTCTAAAGGTAATACATGGTCGTATCTACAATAAATGCGAGGAATACCTGGATGACACACAGTTTGGTTTTCGTAACGGGTCTGGAACGAGAGAGGCACTGTTTGGAATGAAAGTACTTGCTCAAAAATGTCGAGATATATCTGTAGACATATACTGTTGTTTTATTGACTTCCAAAAGGCATTTGATCGTGTTAAGCACTCTATATTGATCGAAGCTCTAAAAGTCATTGGCTTGGACGGCAGAGATGTTCGAATAATTGCAAATTTATATTGAAATCAAACAACATCAGTTTTAGTAGATGGTGTGGAATCACAGGCTCTTAATATTAAAAGAGGAGTAAGGCAGGGATGCCTCTTGTCACCCCTGCTTTTCAACGTTTACTCCGAAAGAATTTTTAGAAAAGCACATTCTGAAAAACAAGAAGGAATACTTGTGAACGGTAAAGGCATCAATAATTTGCGATATGCGGACGATACAATACTCCTAGCTTCTAGTCAAGAAGATCTGCAAACACTATTTGATAGTGTCGTTGAGAGTTGTAGGGAGGCAGGCCTGGATCTGAACATACGGAAAACCAAAATACTCATAATAAGTAAACAACAGCATATAAAACCGTCTATATATGTAAATAATACCAAACTTGAGCAAGTTGATAAAATCGTTTACCTTGGACAGCAATTAAATTGTAACGCAGAAAGTCACGACGAAATTAGATCTAGGAGAGAGCAGGCTAGAGCCGCTTTTAAAAGGATGTCCAAGGTGTTATGTAACAGAGACCTAAAATTGTCATTGAGGATCCGCCTACTTCGCTGCTACGTGTTCTCGGTCTTACTTTATGGTGTCGAGTCCTGGACTGTGAATAAAATCGATCTAAATCGCCTTGAGGCTTTCGAAATGTGGTGGTATAGAAGAATTTTAAAAGTTTCCTGGGTGGAGAAGATTCGAAACTCCACAATACTAGAACATCTCAGCAAGACTACTGAGATCATAAAAAGCATCAAGCAGAGAAAGCTGGAGTATTTCGGACATGTAATGAGAGGTCCCAAATATAGGTTGCTACAAAATATCATGCAAGGATAAATAGCAGGCAAACGCAGTCCAGGACGAAGAAGAACCTCATGGTTGAAGACCTTTCGAGATTGGTATGGTGTTGATACAAGCATGCTATTTAGTGTGGTAGTGAATAAAATTAAGATAGCTATGATGGTAGCCAACGTCCTGAAAGGACATGGTACATGAAGAAGAAAGTACATTAGATAGGTAGAGTAGCTATTTATACAAAAATCATAGTTATTCTTATGTATCATAATTATTATGGTTATTATAGTGACCGTAAATTTTTAATTAACAATTTAATTGTTGCTAAACTGTTTATTCAATTTCCATCGGCTTTTGGAATTATAATCTATACGAAAAGAGCTTTTATATTACTAAGTTATTTAATTACTGATAAACAATTACTTATCTAAAATTTTAGTTGAAAATTAAAGATTTTTTTGGAAAAACCCGCATTTTCCGTGGAAAATTTTCTTTGAAGTAAATCGGGAAAAACACGTCTCTATGCAGAATTTAATTACGGTGAATTTTTATTTGAGTGTTTTTGGTGAAGAGTTAAAAGCTTTGGAGTTATAGACCAAAAATTGAAAAAACACGATTTTCGGGCGCCATTTTGTTTATAAAAAAAGTAGCACACCATCTGCGGACTTTGCATACCTATATTATTACTATATAGGTACAATCATAAGATTCGATTCCAGCAATAAAATTGCTGGTAAATAACTTTTCCTTGTATTTTGCTAATTAGTCCAGAGTAATTATTTTAGTCAAAAACAGACAATTAATCACCAGAAAGACTAATTTCTGAATTTTACTTACATTGCAGCCAACTCCGATCCTTGCTGCATCAATGCTCCAATCGTAAACCAGAACGAATTCCTTATGGAAAATTGATTGATCAGAAATTCGGGTTCTTCTACACAAGGATAAGGGTTCTGCCATTCCGACGGTGACAATCTTCCCATTATAAATATAGATATGGAAACAATGAGGTAAGATACTCCCAACATTGTCCATACTCTGAAGGAAAATGGGGATATGAACATGAAAAGGCTAGGTGGAACTGGTTCTGGCTTTTTGTAAAGAATGGTTATACCTAAAAATAAAAATAAATATTTTGTCTAGTTTGACTGCTTCATTCAAATAATATCATATGGATAGCAATCAAAATTATAAAATCAACCCTTTGCCTGTAATCTTATCCATCCCAGCATTGAGTTTCATTATTCAGTTTGTAGTAAACAGGAATACCTATTTATGGTAGACGGGTGTTTGGTAAAGAATATGCCATAGCTTATCCTTAGATTACTGAGGTTAAAATAGGTCGACTTAAGCTAGCTTACCTTAGTACAAAAGTTGATAATAACCGTAATACAGGGTGTCAAAATTATACTCTTATTTTATTTATTCTTGAATATTTCCTAACAGGCACAGGATAATAACACAAAATTTGGTAAGCGGAGTTTTTTTGGGACGAGAAATCTAAATTCGCCACCAAAAATAATGTATTACCCAGAGGGCGCCACATACGCCTTTCAGCGCTCATTTAATAATTTTTAAACGTTTTTATTTAGTTCAATAGTTTGCGTCAAATCTTTAGACGGTAATTTGACTGCCTTTTCTTCAATGCAAATGAATGAAAATTTGCAGACCTATGCATTCGCGGGAACAATACACGAATTTTTCAATAAAATTTTTTTATGTTCATTCATTGTTTAAATAAAAAAAAACGATTTTAATGGAAAATGCTTAAATTCTCTTTTTTTACAATGTAAAAACTTGAAACTTTTACGGATTGTAGCTAATGATATGAACTATACAGAATTTCACTTTTTATGTTAATTGTTTACGTTATGCTTCATAAATAAACAATAAAGTTTCAAATTTTTTGCCGATTCCGATTACTTTTCATGTTAGTACATCATATGTTTTATAAATATTTTAATAAACATGACTATATATTTTAATGTGTGAAAAGTGTAAGACTAAAAAGTAAAAGAATAAAAAAAATATGAAAAAAACATTTTTAAGAAACGCTTTTCTTTAGTTACGAGTGACAAAATTAAAAATATAAAAAAATCAACTAAAAAGCAAAAAATAAAAAAAAAATTAAAAAAATCGAACATATTCGTTAAAGAAAAGCGTGGGGCGAAAACGGTTTATTCGATGAAGACGCGCCACGCTTTTCTTTAACGAATATGTTAGATTTTTTCATTTTTTTTTTAATTTTTTGCTTTTTAGTTGATTTTTTTATAACATTTTTAATTTTGCCACTCGTAACTAAAGAAAAGCGTTTCTTAAAAATGTTTTTTTCATATTTTTTTATTTGTAATACCCACTTTACATACTTTTTGAATCAAAACTTTTATTCTGTTAATATTTCTACTTAAAAAATGTATACCACATTTATCTCGCTAAACTCAACCGTTTTCGAGATAAACGCATTTTACTTAAATCTGCAAGGCAACGTAATTTTTTGCATAATATCATTGTTGTAACACCCGAAAAATAACTTCAATTCAAACGATAAAAATTTACAAAAATGTATCGCAAATTTCTTAAAATTAAATTTTCCATACAATGACATAAATATGAGAACTGGCTAAATTATTGTGGTTTCAAGTTTATTTTTTGGGTCTAGCTACAATGATATTATTCAAAAAATTATGTTGTATCGCAGATTCAAAATGCGTTTATCTCAAAAACAGTTCAGTTTAGCGAGATGAATATAGTATACCTTTTTTAAGTAAAAATATTAAGAGAATAAAAGTTTTGGTTCAAAAAGTATGTAGAGTGGGGGATAAAAAAATTGAACGTATTAAATGAGCGCTGAACGACGTATGTGGCGCCCTCTGGGTAATACATCATTTTTGGTAGCGAATTTAGATTTCTCATCTCAAGAAACCCCCGCTTACCAAATTTCGTGTTGTTATCCCATGCCTGTCAGGAAATATTCAAGAATAAATAAAATAAAAGTTTATCTTTAACACCCTGTATTTCGGTTATTACATATTAACTTTCGTACTAAGGAAATTAGCTTAAATCGACCTATTTTAAGCTCAGGAATCTAAGGTTAAGCTATGGCCCATTCTTTACCAAACACCCTGTATATATATATATATATATATATATATATATATATATATATATATATATATATATATTATATATATATTATATTATTATATATATATATATATATATATATATATATATATATATATATATATATATATATATATATATATATATATAGGATTGATAAATAGGTATACCAGTAAAAGTAAATATATAGGGTTGGGACATAATATGAAACAGGTTAATATCTTTGAAAAGAAAAAGACGATATTCATACAATTTTGCATACAGTACAATTGCATATAACGCAACTGTACAATATTTTTTGTCACTACCCTGCTTTATACCCACAAATTATTTAATTTAAATGAGACACTGGGTAAACCGTCGTATCGTTGCAAAGTACCAAAGATTATAAGAACACAAAAACAGAAAGCAACTCTCTTGCTTAACACATTTACTCTCTAAGAGCTCAAAAATGGCAAGGGCCTTATGAAAAATTCAAAATGATCTGAGGGTGGGACGAAATCCTAACAGAGCAGATAAAGCACTTCGAGCCAAAAGCGACAATGGGTGCTTGATATATTTAACATCTGTCGGTTTACCTACCAGATTCCAAAACTGTGGCGTAAATCATAAGTGGTAGCCCTTCTGAAACCTGGGAAAGACCCTGAACTACCGGGTAGCTACCGTCCGATATCTCTGCTATGCCCTGTATAAATTGTATGAACGCCTCATTTTGAACCGTATCCAGGAAAAATTAGATGGAAAACTAATCCCACAACAAGCAGGCTTCAGGCCAGGTAAACCGTGTATAGGCCAAGTATTAAACTTAACAAAGTACATAGAGGAGGCATTTGAACAGAATGCCTCAGGCATTCAGGAATGTAACAGGGAGTAGCCTTGACAGACCTCACAGCAGCATATGACACAGTAAACCACAGAACCTTGCTAACTAAGATCTATAACACTGTGCTTGACTATGAACTGGTAAAGATCAATAGATCACTCTTTTGTAATAGACGCTTCTACGTTATGCTAAATGGAAAAAAGAGTAGACCGAGAACTCAAAAAAGTGGTCTCCCTCAAGGAAGCGTTCTGTCGCCATCCCTGTTTACCATTTATACATTTTACACTAACAGCCAGCCAATGCACCCCAATGTCGTAAGACGAAACCCTACTAAAACCCAAGTAGGTATGTGCATTCAATCTCAACAAACATTTGGAGCATGTAAAACTGAATGCATCTTGGGAGGAACAATACTTGCAACATACAGATATGTCCAAATATTTTTGAGTCATACTAGACCATAATAACTAACATATAAATTCTGTTATTGTTCGTTCGCTATAACTTTTCCCATGAATCGTGACGCATGGGAAAAGTTATAGCAGACGAACAATACTGTTAGAGTACAATACAAAAGGTTACTACGAGAAACAAACCCACAGATCTTAAAGTCAACAGCTGAGGCCTTATGTTTCTCAGCAGGGGCATATGCTTGTCCCGTCTGTGGTAGATCCAACAAGTCACCACGGCATTAAACGAAAAATGTAGAATAACGATCGGCTGTATGAAATCCATACTGTACTGGGCAAATGGATTTGCATTACCAGAAGACCCTGGATGTGCCTCGCAATATGTGGAGAAGTTCACGTAAACTTTCGATTAAAGGCACCAATTATACGGGTTTGACGAATCGCCAGTATCCGGCCGGCTTAAATCAAGGAAAAGGTTTATGAGAAACGTCAGTGTCGAACCACCCTAACTGTTCCCTCTACACCCAGAACCACCTAATGGAATTAACCTGGACTGGAGAATCTCGCAGAGACTCAACCACATACGCTCAAGCGTTGCCCCTGTAAAACAGAACCTCATTAAATGGAGTATACAGACAGATAACGACGCACTTTGTGAATGTGGGGAAATACAGAATGTGGAGCACCTGAGAGTATGAAGACTTTGCCCATCACAGTGCACCCTCGATAAATTATGGCTCACAATTACAAAGGGTATAGAGTATAGACGTAGCTCGATACTGGGCAGAAAAACTGTAGTCGGATCCAGATTCGAAAAAGTAAAGTAAAGTAGTGTTTTAATACAAAAGAACATTGACACGAATTGTCGATTGTATTCTTATTAGACTAGTAAAGTCAGGATCTGAACTGTGAGAATCTTGAACATTTTGAATTAGTACTCTGATTGGTATTAGTTAATAAAGTAGCATATTTCTCGTTTTAATAAATAATTATCTCTACTTAACTTAGTAGGTAGGTATGTATAAATTAGCAATACAATAATAAGTTCTTTTAAAATCAGTAAGAATATGCTACAATGTGTCTCATTTAAATTAAATAAGTTAAGGGTATTTCCGGTGAAACCAGAAGTAGAATAGTAACAAAAATATGGCATCAGGTGCGTAAGGGTTTGCTCACTACGGAGAGCAATGGATTGTATCCTCGCTCCGACCCTTGCTCCCTGGTATTTATATTCGTGAATTCTCGAATTTAAAATAATGTATTTATTTACGAATATAACGAATATAAATACCAGGGAGCAAGGGTCGGAGCGAGGATACAATCCATTGCTCTCCGTAGTTAGCACAACTTTATATGTCATTGTCACGTATCTTTGCAATAAACATTTTAATAAACTGTATGGTATTAAAACATATCCTATATGTCCATAGATTTTAAGATATCAAATTATTTTTGTCTACTTACCCAAGTTCATAAATGGTTCCGAAAAATCCACAGCGCTCTCTCTTTCTGACGTTATTGTTAGATCCGTTATTGCCAAATCAGCTCTCTTAACAATAAAATAAGTAAATATTTGCCTAACATTTTTATGTTTATATAAATCACTATTACATTTTAATGTTTCTATACTAATTCTGAAGGTGAAGCGAACATTACTTACCCCATCAATGATTTCTCCCATCATCCCATCCCATTTTCCTGTGACCTTATTCAGGATGCCATATTTCCCATCTGCTTGTAACTCAAACGTGTAGTTAAAGCCCAATATTTTTGATAATTCCTCTATCAAATCTATACCGTATCCTTCGTATCTTTCATTTCCTAAAAGCTGGGTAGTGGAGTCTTTTAGCATTTGATAGGGAGGGTTCTGTAAAAGAGCTAAATATGTATTAGAAAGTTCAGTGTAGAGAAGAGAAAGAAATTTGGAAGCTGCCTGGGTAGTAGCTTATTATGAGAATGGCTACATGCATAATAGATGGGAGATATTCTGAGATAACTTGTCCCCGTAAGATACCAACTATTACTTATATTACCTACTTATATTATGGTCTGACTACAGGCTAAACTAAGTGTAGCCAGAAATGACGAAAATCGCCGAGTACTTAAAATCGCCCATCAATAATTACCAAATAATTAATGTATCAGAGATAAGAAGACTGGGCGACTGGGAGAATCTGATACAAGAGAAAGCCTCCAACAGAAAATATTTAAACACCTCGATAAATCATATTTTACATCAACCAATAGGCGACAATATTTAAATAAAATGGAATAGCTTACACAAGTCAAAAACAACGATACCCGCAGATATAGAGTTATTAAAAATGACCCGTGTTGAGCTACCCCCCTCCCCACTTGCAAAAATGAAAAAACAAATAGCCCTGATTTATGAGCTTTCATATTCCGCAAATTAAAAATTTTGAGCTCGTACCACTGAGCAGGAATTTAATAGTTTGCAGGAATATTTTGTGGGGGGGGGGGCTGACTCAGCCCCCCCTAAAATATTAAATTCCTGCTCAGTGGAACGAACTCAAAATTTTTAATTTACGGAATATGACAGCTCATAAATAGCTTATAAATCAGGGCTATTTGTTTTTTAATTTTTGCAAGTGGGGGGGGGGGGGCACTCAACACGGGTTTAAAAATGATATTATAAAGGAGAAAAGGGATACAAAACATTCATACCTTGGACATAAAACAAATATAACCCGTTCAACTTACATAAACATAATATTAAACAAATAGCGGTATTACAAAGAAGCAACAATATTTTTAGTTAAAAATGAGTATACTGGATTAAATACAGAGGACACATAAACGTTGGAGTGAATAATATTAAATAGTTATTTGAAGCAAATAGAGAAAATTGCAATGACCACATAAAATGGAAAAAGTCCTCGACCAGATGAACAACCTACCAGGAATGTAGACGAAAAGAAATGGTTGAGTTCAATTTTTATACTATGTGCTCCCAAAAAGACAAGCGCTAGAAAATTCACTAATAAATTGTACCATCAGTCTGATATTTCATACACTAAAAATATTCCTAATGATCATTCACAAACGTATGTACTAAAAACTTTATATTTATATAGGTATATGAAAAAAACACAATTTGGATTTATACGAAAAGCTTTTTGAATTTTTTAATATAATAATTCAGAGATGCTTCGACGTTATACCTCAGGCTTGCACGAGAAAGTAATGGAGGTACTTATATAGGGTGAGGCAGATAAAGGGCCTATTAGAAATATCTCGAGAACTAAAGTAAAGAAAATTATGAAAATTGGAATATAGGGGTTTTGAGGTGTGAACTATTTAATGAAAATATTTTGGTCTCTTTGCTACTTCCGGTTATACCGGAAGTTGATTGAAACTTCGTTTTTTTAAATGGGACACCCTATATATTTTTACGTTTTTGGATTCTCCTCGATTTCTTATTTCTTAAATTATAAGGTTTTGTAATAATATTCAAGGTAGATTAAAAGATAATTACGTGTTTTTATTAATTTCGTAGCAAAATTCACACCCTGTAGAATTGTAGTAGTTTTACATCAAAATCCCTTTATATGTTCAAATGATTTTTAATATGGTCTACTATTGTTACCAATTATTAGTATAGCTAAATTTTGAATTTTAGTATACAGGGTGGGTCGAAACTCGGAATGTGTATTTTCTGAGTTTTCTTAAATGGAACACACTATATTTTAGTATTGTAATGAAATGGTATTTTATGGTACTTTTTAATTTCTTAAGCATTCCCTATATCCAACTGCTTTAATTTGTGCTTAATTGTTAATCGCACCAACAATCTTAACTACGTAGATATTTTGATAGCTCAACCATTATTGGCAATTTTAAGTATGAGTCTCGATTAGTATGTATTTATTTCCGAAAAATTATTTGTGATTGAATATTTTTACGGCCAACCCAATAAAATTTCAGGTATTTTGTGTTGCAATTAATGTTTAGCTTGAATCACCAATAACTCACAAATTGAAGCAGTTAGGTATAGGGATTGCTTAAGAAATTAAAAAGTATCCTAAAATAACATTTCATTACAATACTAAAATACAGGGTGTTCCATTTAAGAAAACTCAGAAAATACTCATTCTGAGTTTCGACCAACCCTGTATACAAAAAAGGAAAAATTTAACTATAACACTGATTCTTAACATAGTAGACTATATTAAAAATCATTTGAACATAAACAGAGTTTATTATGTCAAACTACTACAATTCTACAGGGTGTGAATTTTGCTACGAAAAAACGTAATTCTGCCGTGCTAAGCCCAAAGGCGGTAACTGATTTTTTATCGAAAATGACATTTTTGTATTTCTAGGTAGGTTTCATTATATTATAATGCTTCTACAACTCCAAAGACTTTGTAAATATATTCTAGATACCCATTATAATAGTTCTACAACTCCAAGGACTTGGTAAAATATTCTAAATACCTATAATCTACGTAGAAATACAACAATCTCATTTTCGATAAAAAGTCAGTTACCGCCTTTGGGCTTAGCACGGCAGAATTATCTTTTAACCTACCCTATATAATATTACAAAAACTTATATTTTAAGAAAGAAGAAATTAAGGAGAATCCAAAAATGTAAAAATATACAGGGTGTCCCATTTAAAAAACGAAGTTACAACCAACTTCCGGTATAACCGGAAGTAGCAAAGAGACCAAAATATTTTCATTAAATAGTTCACACCTCAAAACCCCTGTATTATGATTTTCATAATTTTCTTACCTTGAGTTCTCGAGATATTTCTAATAAGCCCTTTATCTGCCTCACCCTGTATATAAATTAAAGCAACACAAATACATAGACTAGGTATAATAATATTAAAATTACACCAACTATAAAATACTAGTAAAATACTCATTAATAAACAAACAGATATAATATAAATTATAAGAGGGGTAAGACAGAGTTACATATTCGATGGATACTCTAAAAAGAAATTTTGAGAAAAACTCAAGAAGAACAAAATACAGTCAACTCCCGTTTATCCGAGAGCGGGTTATCCGCAGAGAGGATTATTCGCGACATATAAAAATATATGATTTTAAAGAAAATTGTAATTTATTCCCAATAAATACATAAACATATACTCCATATAATTTACTTACCGTTGCACGTCATCCGCGTCATAGCCCGTGACGTCACATTATACCAACACGAAATATTTAGGCGGTAGGTGTGTTCTTTTTTAGAATCACTTTGCTAAGTTCACTGGCATTACAGCCACTAGACATATTTTAATATATGCGTCGAAATAATATTTAAAGATTTCTATTAATGTTATATATAAATTCGGGTTCAAAACGTCCTCCGACGTTGTCCGATGCCTTGTTGCCAATATCTTCTATCATTGCAGTTTTCATCTTCTAATCCTCGTACACTCATTGATCGTCTTACTCCTTGTATCCATGTCGTTCTTGGCCTTCCTCTTTTTCTGTTTTCTGTGGGTATCCATTTCATAATTTTCTTTGGCAGTCTTTCCTCCCCCATTCTCTGAACATGTCCGTACCACGTTAATTGTTTCTTCTCAATGCATTCTACAACCGTTTCTTGTAAATTCATTCTTCGCTTTACTTCCTCATTTCTAACCCGGTCCAATCTCGATGTTCTACTTGCTCTTCTTAGGGCGTCCATCTCAGTAGCTTCTAATTTTCGTTTTAGGTGTTCCTTTATTCTCCATGTTTCGGATCCGTATGCCAATGTGCTCTTAATCATGGTGTTCTATTAATGTTAACTTAAAGAAATACACAATAATATGTTTCATATAATTTGTATAAATGGATTATAAAGCGTTTTTATGAAGCACATTTGTTCGGAATACACTGTAGTTATAATTGAACGAAGGTGATATTTTGGCATAAATTGGTAACATTTATTTGACATTTGCGGTGATGACACTTCATATTTGTTTATATTCTTTACTATAAGTATTTGTTTCATTATATTTACTGTTTTTATTATGTACTTTAACGTAAGATTATAACTTAATTATTTTTTTCTATTTCTAAAGTTT
Organism: Diabrotica virgifera virgifera; assembly: GCF_917563875.1. Taxonomy (NCBI): domain Eukaryota; kingdom Metazoa; phylum Arthropoda; class Insecta; order Coleoptera; family Chrysomelidae; genus Diabrotica; species Diabrotica virgifera. The sequence goes on along the minus strand of NC_065443.1, from coordinate 204,084,765 downwards.
TTATTTATTTACATTGAATATTAATTTGTTTTGCTGTATAATCCACTTCGGCAAAAATTGTGTGATGTATTTGATTTAAAATAAATTCAAGAATTTTTTGTAATTGGGCAACAATGTCAACTTAGATCTCTAACGTAGATAATGACGTGCAACGGTAAGTAAATTAGACGGACTGTAGTTTTATAGCTTATAATAATAAACCACTATATGAATTGATTATTATAAGCAGAAATATAAATTAACAACTTTTTCAGTTGCCCAAAATGGTAAAAATGACAAAGCGATAAATCTGGTCTATAAGGTGGATGTTCTAATATCTTCCATCACTTTCACATGGGTCATTCCATTTCAAATCACTCATTTTTGGAGCAAAAAAATTTTGGACCTCCGATTTGTCTGAAAATTGGTATATAGCTTCTGCGGGACGTAAAAATAAGATATGTAAGGTCAATAAATCTTCTTCTTCTTTTTTCTCAAAATGTTATTTTATGCGATTTTACAGTGATTTGATGTTTATTTATACAAATTTGCATTTTCTATCGTAAAGTATCAATGAAAAACATAATATTTTAATAGAAGGGACTCAAAAATGTCATAATATGGCATTATAACAAGTTACTTTGATTCAAAACAAGCTTTTGATCAAATTTTATAGTGTAGAAAACGTTAATATACCGTTTTTTACATTTTTCTCCATTCCCAAAATACATCATAATCAATTTGGCTGAAAATTTGCCCACAGATAGACAAAACATAGGACTTTAAGTGGTGAGAAGGATTTGAATTATATTACAATACCAAAAAAGTTACATGCAATATTATAGTCAAAATATAGGCGTCTGCTGTAAGTACAATTAACTTGATTATTTCATTCATAGTAGATTCTGGCCAATAGAAAGCTACAGAAATCTAAATTAAATCTATAATTTTTGATAATTTCCCGTCGTCAAGTATATTACGTCAGATGCCCTTCGTTGCTACGAAAAAATACATTCAGTGACATTAATGACAATAATGTTTTAAAAATTATAAAAATTATTGACTTTCAACCGTCAAATATGTATACCAACTGTGTGTTTAATTGTACTAATTTGTATTTACATAAATAAATTACAATACAATTTTGGTTTGGAACAGTTTTATTCATGAAATAATCGCAACAAATTGCACTCGATCTCTAAAATTAATATAGAATTTTAGAGCTCTTGTGCAATTACTACTGAAAATATCGACCTCACGACAAAAATTGTTAAAAAGAAATTGTAATAATTGTAAATACGATTTATTTGGACCAATTTCAGTTCCTACCATTTTTGTCGAAAAGTTAAAAATGGCGGAGATATTGAGCAAAACAGGTTCTCCTTTAAAATCAAGATGGCGGCTAACGTAACGGAGGAATTCATTCGTGATTTTAAATTTAGGCTACTATTGACTCCCATAAAGATCAGAAAAATAAAATTTTGAGCAGCTCGGCATTCAAGGTCAAATGCTGTCCCGACTGGACTAATATATACTTTTGAGTCTGATATTACTGCATGTAACTTTTTTGGTATTGCAATATAATTCAAATCCTTCTAACCACATTAAGTCCTATCTTTTGGCTATCTGTGGGAAAATTTTCAGCCAAATCGATGATGATGTATTTTGGTAATGGAGGAAAATGTAAAAAACGGTATTTTAACGTTTTTTACACTATAAAATTTGATCAAAAACTTGTTTTGATTCAAAATAACTTGTTATAATGCCATATAATGACATTTTTGAGTCCTTTCTATAAAAATATTATGTTTTTCATTGATACTTTACGACAGAAAATGCAAATTTGTTTAAATAAACACCAAATCACTGTAAAATTGCATAAAATAACATTTTGAGAAAAAAAGAAGAAGAAGATTTTTTGACCTTAAATACCTATCTTATTTTTACGTCCCGCAGAAGCTATATACCAATTTTCAGACAAATCGGAAATCCAAATTTTTTTGCCTCAGTGATTTGACATGGAATGTACCGTATACATTTTTTTCACTACTTTGGTAACCTGAGACCAAGTATTGTCGTGCAGGAGAGTAACACCACGCTAAAACGTCCCTTAAGGTTTTCGTCATATTGATTGATGGAGCTTGTTGAAAGTTTCATTATACAGGATTAGGACGATGTGCACTCTAGGTACTGTAAACTATATGAGCAAGGGTCCTTTATGGTGGAAAAAAATGTTAACAAAATTGAATGACCGCATACTTAAAATTGCACTCAAATAATGATAGCAACTGATCCGTGTGACGTTCGTTTACGAACATAACTAACATTGAAAAAGGTCAGATGAGTGATTACAATTGTTTCCAAGGCTAACCTGAGCTTCAATTAATGTTTCACCCAAGGCTAACCTGACCTGATGTTTCAAAATCAAACAAAGAGACATACAAAAATATCACAAGGAAAAATTCCTGTAACTGACTGTATACCATAAATCACAAAAAATAAAAACCTTATCTTGTAAAAGGTATATTTAAAATCCCTAAAAAGGGCTATATCACAACAAAACGTTTTCGGAATCAATATTCCATCATCAGTGTTATCACAGGTTTACATGCTTTAAGCCACCAAAATATACGGGTAAGTACCATTGAGTTGTTATTAAACAGTTGAGGTTACATTATATTATCCGATTTTAAAGGATGTTAAAAATCCTACAAATTTCCAGCCAATATGGTTGATGTCATGTGATGCCAGGGGTTAATCTGGAAATATTTTTAACATCAAATGTTGAATGGGTTGCATATGTGAGTTCATTTTAAATGAAGTAAAGAAACACAGACGTACTTACAATCATTTAATTTACTTCGACGACCGGTTTAGATCTCTACAATATACAGATCATCTTCAGGTCGGCGTTACAAGTGATTAAATGCTACAATTAAAGAAAGCCAGATTTAGAACATTGTCTGGTTGTATCGAAATGCTGATAGAAAGCCAAAACTTTGAAAGGTATGTAAATGTTGACATATCAGAACAACAAACAAATACATACGTATGCTAACACATGAGCAAACAGGTACTCATAAGCACGCACACGCACACAGATGCCTGCGGTTTATGAATATTTGTTAAATTACATTAAACTTTAAAAAATTAAAAAAAATTTTTTTTTAATTTTATAATTGCATTTTGATCTACTTACATGCCGTTACAAGGGATGAGTTGTAAGTTCATTAATAGCATATTTAAACGTCCAGATTATGCTAGTTGGGTAGCTAGGTGAAGGACTGGGTAGGCGGGCATGTTTCGTAGGCCAAAACACAGTGAATTAGAATGGATCGTGAAGGCAGATGTGTTATGTGAAACAGAGATGGATGTATTAGCTATGAGAAAGACAACGTTTGGATGGAAAGTTCGTAAATGCAGCTAAAGTGCTGATTGACTCTGTGTATGCACTTGTACGATTGTAACGGTCTTTGTTCTTAGATGTTTTTGAGCTATGGGCAAAGGTCGAAGTAAGGAAAAAGACAAATACTTTTCCTTACTTACAACTGATTCCTATTTGTCTTTTTCCTTACTTCGACCTTTGCCCATAGATCAAAAACATCTAAGAGCAAAGACCGTTACAATCGTACAAGTGCATACACAGAGTCAATCAGCACTTTAGCTGCATTTACGAACTTTCCATCCAAACGTTGTCATTCTCATAGCTAATACATCCATCTCTGTTTCACATAACACATCTGCCTTCAGGATCCATTCCAATTCACTGTGTTTTGACCTACGAAGCATGCCCGCCCACCCAGTCATTCACCTAGCTACCCTACTAGCATAAGCTGGACGTTTAAATATGTTATTGATGAACTTACAACTCATCCCTTGTAACGGCATGTAAGTAGATCAAAATTCAATTAATCAATTTCAATTTTTTTTTTAATTTTTTAAAGTTTAATGTAATTTAACAAATATATGTAGTTATAAACCGCAGGCATCTGTGTGCGTGTGCGTGCTTATGAGTACCTGTTTGCTCATGTGTATGCATACGTATGTATTTGTTTGTTGTTCTGATATGTCAACATTTACATACCTTTCAAAGTTTTGGCTTTCTATCAGCATTTCGATACAACCAGATAATGTTCTAACTCTGGCTTTCTTTAATTGTAGCATTTAATCACTTGTAACGCCGACCTGAAGATGATCTGTATATTGTAGAGATCGAAACCGGTCGTCGAAGTAAATTAAATGATTGTGAGTACGTCTGTGTTTCTTTACTTAATTTTTAACATCCTTTAAAATTGGATAATATAATGTAACCTCAACTGTTTAATAACAAGTAGTTGAAAGACTGATACATTTTGTACACACTTGAATGAATGAAGAAAGTGAAAAAAGTATATTAAAGTGTATAAATGTATTTAATTTCCTTAGCTAAGCGCTTTCGACATATATGTCATCTTCAGAGCTAATGGTCAAAGTATAAAAAAAGTACCACTACTTCGAGTTGTATGTGTTTGCATATTAAGAAAGTTGGTCTGTTGTGCAACTCCGGATGATGAAAGATTAATTAAAATTGAAATAATCGTTCATCATCCGGAGTTGCACAACAGACCAACTTTCTTAATATGCAAACACCTACAACTCGAAGTAGTGGTACTTTTTTTAAGTATATTTTGACCATTAGCTCTGAAGATGACATATGTTGAAAGCGCTTAGCTAAGGAAATTAAATATATTTACACACTTTAATATACTTTTTTCACTTTCTTCATGTTTAATAACAACTCAAGGGTACTTACCCGTATATTTTGGTGGCTTAAAGCATGTAAACCTGTGATAACACTGATGATGGAATATTGATTCCGAAAACGTTTTGTTGTGATATATCCTTTTTTAGGGATTTTAAATATACCTTTTACAAGATAAGGTTATTATTTAAAGAGACATAGATTGCAAGAGAAGCCTAGGAAGAAGAATAATATAATGGTTGAAGAAATTAAAGAGAATGGTAGGAATGCACATCAAATAAACTTTTTAAAACAACGACATCTAAGATGAGGGTAACCATGATGATTGTCAATTTCCGCTGCGTAAATGACATGTAAAAAGAGGAGTCTATATAGTGATGCTAAAATGAACAACAATATAATACTTACTATACTAATCAGCACCTTAAAAGTTCTGTTAAAGGGATTTTCTTCTTCGTTTGGGTTCTTTCTATCAGGTCTGTGAAAACTCAAACTTCTTCTGCTGGAATTCCATTCTCCTACCTTTATTAGACCGCCTAGCGTCAATTCCAGTAGATCTATTTTAAAATCCGTTCTAAAACCTTCACCGTCAAACTTTACCGTGCCAGATAAGCCTTCGAATGTCCTCTATATAAATAAGAAACAGATAAATGATAAACATTAATTTACCCTAATAGTAAAATAAAAAGAGTAAAACAATTTTGTTTTTTAGCGTGTTATTTGTGTGGAATGGAAGCTTGGACCTTGAATGCGGCATCAATGAAAAAACTGGAATCGTTCGAGCTGTGGGTGTACAATAGAATTCTGAAAATATCGTGGACAGTATACGTCACAAACAAAGAGGTTCTGAGAAAGATGAATAAAGAAATGGAAATCTTAAATACCATCAAAACAAGAAAACTGGAATATATCGAACATATTAAACGTGGAGAGAGATACAACTTACTCTAATTGATTATGCAGGGAAAAATTCAAGGAAAAAGAAGCATAGGAAGACGTAGAATATCGTGGTTGCGCAACATATGAAGTTTTGTAATATTATACAGGGTAGTTTAAAAGATAATTGTTTTTTTTATTAATTTCGTAGCAACATCCACACAATGTAGAATTGTGCTGATTTGACATCAAGAACTCTATTTACGTATGTTCAAATGATTTTAAATATAGTCTACTATTGTTAAAAAATATTAATGTCCGACGGTATATTATTTGAAAAATAATGACATGATTTCGAAATCAGTTAAGTAAGATATAATGCCCAAGGGCATTAAATTTATAAAACTAGTTAAGTACTGTCAAGTTGACAAATAACAACCTAAGTAAACGTATGGTTACCACAATTACGTTAAGACTGTTGCTGGTAAATGTACTTATTTAAAAACTAATTAATTCAAAATTCATTAAATTTTTTTGCATATAAAGAATAATTTAGTCGGACATTAAACGTTGAAGGCACCACGGGTATTATAGATAATAACGCTTTCGGTCAACGTATATCTCTCGGGCCAAAGGCCCTCGGTATATACATTATTGACCTCAAGCGTTATTATCCTTATAATACCCTTGGTATAGTCGGTTCGCTAAACTCAGATACAACTGGCTAGTGATTTTAGTAAGTAATTTTGCCAATTTGGTAAAATTGGCAAAAAAGTAATAGCTAAATAGTTAATAATTACTAAATAGTCAGTAATTTTGGCAAATTGTAAAATTTTGTAAAATTGGCAAAAAACAAAAAAATTGCCTACTAAAATCACTAGCCAGTTGTGTCTGAGTTTAGCGAACCGACTATACTTTAACAACTATAATATAGCGAAATGATTAATTTTAGTATACAGGTCCAGGTATTACATTCAGTCCAGAATTAATATTATTTATTTTCGAAAAATTATTGAATATTTTTACGACCAACCTAATAAAATCTCACATACCTAATTTTTGTTGCAATTACTGTTTGGCTTGAAGAATTACGAAAAACTCACAAATTAAAGCAGTTAGGTATACGGAATGCTTAAGAAATAAAAAAAGTACCATACATATCATTTCAATACAATACTAAAATACTTAGAAAACTCAGAAAATACTCATTCAGAGTTTCAACCAATATACTAAAATGAAACATTTCGCTATATTAATAATTTTTAGCAACAGAAGACCACCTTAAAAATAATTTGAACACAAATAGAGTTTATCTTACTCTATCTCATATCATTATGTATAAGTTTTTAGTTTGTGAAAACTGTCATTATAGATAGCAGAGCTTGAAGGATTTAAAGTGTGCGTGAAGTAACAATGTATTTTAAATGCGATTTACTTTTTCGCACTGTTTTTGGCACACTTTCATATAATCAAATATTCTTAACTTTCGCGTTGTCATGGTGATGAGATGTGAGCAATAAATTACAATAAAACTTTTGACAGTTTTGTAGCTTGAAAGAAGTTAGAATTTTTAAATGTCAAAGTTCTAAACATTGTAGAATAGAAATGAATTCCAGTGACGAAGAGTTACAGTTTTTTTATTTGTTTATCGTAGATAAAATATTGTATGAAACTGTGCGTGAAGTACTTTTTCGAACTTACGCGATGTATAGCACTCGCTCCGCTGTCGCTCGTGCTCTAAACATCGCGTGCGTTCGCAAAAGCATACTTCACGAACTGTTTCATAAATAACTATTTTGATGTCAGGGTGTGAATGTTGCTTTGAAATTAATAAAAAAAACGTAATTACTGTACTATATTAATATAAAACCTCATATTTTAAGAAAGAAGACATCGAGGAGAATCTAAAATTGTAAAAATGTACAGGGTGTCACATTTAAAAAACGAAGTTATAAGCATCTTCCGGTATAACCAGAAGTAGCAAACTTAATAGAAGAAAATAATTTCATTAAACAGTTCACTCTTCAAAACCCATTAACGGCGTAGGCGCAAAATGTGCCAATGTGTTTTAAACACATTCATTTTTTTTCGGATCCTGAGTAATAAGTATTTTTTGTTAATTTAAACGAAGAATAAAAGATTAGGTACATTATTACCGAGGGCCGAAAGTCCCTTAGAATTTCCAAAAAGTTTCTTTTGAATAAGATATTTGAAATTAAAAATCACACTAAATTTTCTTTTTTTATCGCTGTAACTTATTAAAATAGACATTATAGAGGTTTTCAGGGTCTTTCTGCCATGGGAATAATGCAATCCTTCATTCTGCTTTTAAATTTTTCAAAAATACTTATTAGTTTTCCCAGGATTGAAAAAAAAATGAATACATTTAAAACACATTGACGCGAAATTTTGCGGTTGCGCCCTTAATTCAAATTTTCAGAACTCAGTTACCTTTAGTTTTCGAATTATTTCTAATATGCCCTATCTGCCTCACCCTGTATGAGATATGTTATTAATTTGGTGTAGAGGCCTGGACTCTCAAACAGAACAACATAAAAAATATTGAAAGTTTCGAGATGTGGTGCTACCGTCGAATGCTGAAGATAAGTTGGGTTGAAAGAATCACAAATCTTGAAGTAATACGAAGGATAGGAAGAGACCCAAAAATTTTATTAACGATAAAACGAAGAAAACTCGAGTATTTGGGTCACCTGATGAGAGGTCATAAATACGCATTACTTCAAAATATAATGCAAGGAAAAATAGAAGGAAAACGGAATCCAGGCCGTAGAAGAATGTCGTGGATGCGGAATTTGAGAGAGTGGTTTGGCTGCACTACTAATGAACTTTTTAGGTCAGCTGTAAACAAAGTCAGGGTAGCCTTAATGATTTCCAATCTCCGATAGGAGTGGCACAAGAAGAAGAAGATTAATTTGAAAACCTGAAGATAAAGATACGAGGAGATAAAATTTGATAGGTATTTTAAAGTTTAAGTTTAAAGCGATTTTACTTCTTTATTACTACTACCTTAAAGTGAAGGAATAATAATTAACGGAAAATCTATTAACAACATAAGAAATGCAGATAACACAGTGATTATGGCAAACTCTGCTGAAAAACTCTAATTAGTACTAAAAAAAAGTTTCATGAAGAACATGGACTAAAAAGTAATATAAAAAAGACCAAATACATGATAATAACTAAGAAAACAACAAGCTAGCATACACTTGGGACATGTACTGATGGAAATGGTTGATAAATACAAATACCTAGGAACCTTGATTTCAGACAATAAGGATCAAACAACAGAAATAAGGGTCAGGATAGAAATAGCAAGAAATGCGTTTGTAAAAATGAAAACAGTTCTCTGCACTAAAAACCTTAGATTAGAACTGAGAGTAAGCGCTTTGAGATGCTATGTGTTTTCGATACTTCAATATGGACTTGAAAGCTGGACATTCAAGCAAAAACACATACATAAGGTACAGTCATTTGAAATGTGGTGTTACATATGGATGCTTAAAATAGAAGACACAGAAGAAAACGAACACGGAAGTATTGCGAGAAGTGGGCAAAGAATTCGAAATAATAAACATAATAAAAATAATAAAGTTACAATATTTGGGACACGTAATGAAGAGACAGCGATATGAAATGCTAAGACATAATACAGGGAAAGATAAAAGGAGGAAGGTGTATGAGAAGAAGGAAAGTGTCATGGTTGAAGAATTTAAGGGACTGATTAAAATGCGGTTCTATAGAACTCTTCAGAGCAGCGGTAGACAGAGTGAAGATAGTGAGGATGATATCCATCTCCGATCGAGAGACGGCACTTAAAGAAGAAGAAATCTATCTTTCCTTCAATATTAACAAATGCAGGATAGGTAGATTTAAAGAACACAAATGCAGGAGAAACGACGACGAGAGCATCAGAAACCATTTTTAGCTCCTTACACTGAGCAGGAATTTAATATTTTAGTGGTGGGGGTGCTGCCCACCACTACTTAAAAATAGGGATATTGAATCTATCTTTGCAGAAGAATTACGAGCTATTTATGAGCTCTTTAATTGATTTAACTTAAGAGAAACATGCTGAACAAAATTAAAATTTATCGTATCGCGGATATAATTCATATAGCTTTTATATTGTAAGAATGTACTATCCGTTGCAAGATAATTCGGATTTATATTTATATTTATTTAATATTCTATTATCACATTTTAGTATAAATAATATAATTATTCATTTAAAGCGTACCTGCTAAGTATGCAGAAGTACGCTTTAAATGAATAATTATATTATTTATAGTAAAATGTGATAATAGAATATTAAATAGATATACATATAAATCCGAATTATCTTGCAACGGATAGTACTCTTAAATCACGCGCATTTCGATTATTGAGCTACAACCCCTTCGCAAGAAAACGACCCCATCTTCCGGGCTTAAGAGAGAGTTGTACTTAAAATGAATTAAATTAATGATTTGGTGACTACATATCGTGTAATAATTTATGAGCTCCCAAAATACGCGCATTTAGATCATTAAATTGCAATTTCTTTTGCATAGTGCAGTCACTGGAAGTAGAAATCAACTATTACCTTCAATTTCGGTGAACCTTCATCGATTTTCACGAAAATTGGTGAGTGGTTAGAGGATACCCCAAGAAAAAAAGGTGACATGGTGCCACCTTGCGTCTTTACCCTGACTGAGGGAGGATACTGCCCCTTCTCGGAGGGTGAAAATTATTTTATTAAAAATAACTCCACAAATCGATAAAAGGGCAAATTATAGGCAGAATTTGTTATATAAAGTTATTAAAATAAGTCAATACTTTTTGAGTTATTGAAGATCAAAGATTTTAATTTTTCGTGAAAAAAATGCATGTTTGAAAGCGGTTTTTTCTTAAATCATTTAAAAATTGTAAGTTTTCACAAAAAAGTTATCAAAACCAAAATTAAAGCTTTAAGAATCCTTTTATTATTAATTCAAAGTGAGTTATAGGTAATTAAATGTATTTTTTTTTTCGGTGAGTACTCAAATCTAATTATTCAAGCCTAATTAACAGGAAAACGATGCATTTTACAAAATATACTTATCTAATATACATGGGGTGTAATAATTTGTCAAAGTACTCAGAAATACCTATTAAATGAGCAACGAAAGAAGATGATATCATCAAAATTAAGCAAGTGAACATGAAAATAATAGGACCCTTTCGAATTTTTTAGTAAAAAATGAAAAATAAAACGAACGCCATTTCCACAAAAATTAAAATCTTTAGTAGTCCCTACAACACTTTCTTTACTTTAGCGTAAGTAATGACCTTAAACATTTTGACCGATTTATAAGGCATATTTTTAAAAAATAATATGATTAAAAAAATTAAAATTTTTCAAATTTTCGTAAATTATTTGCTTTTGATAATAACTACAACAATACTCGATACACGTAAAAAATGATAGATAACGAAGTTTGGGTTTTTTTATTAGCAAAGATTTTACTTGTCTTTTGATTTCTGTATGAATCAAAATAACCAAGATAGAAACGTTTAAGCCTAAATTTTACTGCGAGAACAATGTAACTGGAGCCCTTTAACCTATTATCCTACAAAAATATAAAGTATTTGAAAGATTAAATGTAATACAGTTTTATAGCTCTTGAAATTACCTTTCCAATAGTTGGATGTGCCTGATATCATAAAAATTATTATAACCAAGAAAAAATAATATCATTTTTTTGGAAAAATTTTTGGAGTATAAATTTTGATGCTATCAACTTCTTCTGGAGCTCATTTGATAGGTATTTCTAAGTACTTTGACAAGTATGTAGTAAGTGTTATAAAATGCACCGTTTCCCGTTATTTAAGCTTGGATCCTTAGATTTTAATACTCACATAAAAAAAATATAAATTCAATTACTTATAACTTACTTTAAATTAACATTAAAAGGGTTTTCAAGTAAGGAATTTATTCTATTTTGTATTAGCTTCAATTTTAGTGATGCAAAGTTTTTGTAAGAACTTACAGTTTTTTAGTTATTTATGAAAAATTGCTTTAAAGCATGATTTTTTTTTTCAAAAAAATGAAATATTTGATCTTTAATAACTCAAAAAGTATTGATTTATTTTAATAATATTATCTAACAAATTTTTCTTAGAATTTGCCCTCTATCGATTTGTGGGGTTATTTTTACTAAAGTAATTTTCACCCCCGAGAAGGAGCGGTATCCGCCCTCAGGGTAAAGGCGCAAGGTGGCAGAATGTACCCTTTGTTTTTTTATGTATCCTCTAACCACTCACCAATTTTCGTGAAAATCGATGAAGGTTCACCGAAATTGAAGGTAATAGTTGATTTTTACCTTCAGTGACTGCACTATGCAAAAGAAATTGCAATTTAATGATCTAAATGCACCTATTTTGGGAGCTCATAAATTATTAAATGATATGCAGTCGCCAAATAATTAATTTAATGCATTTTAAGAACAACTCTCTCTTTAGGCTGGAAGATGGGGTGGTTTCCTTGGGAAGGGGTTGTAGCTTAATAATCGAAATGCGCGTGGTTTAAGAGTTTTTTCTTAGAATATAATATAAGCTATGTTACCGGCCAAACCCGATTTCAGGACAAACTATTTTGGCCTAGGCCAAACTAGTTTGTCCTAAGCGCGTTAGGATAAACTAGTATGGCCTAGGCCAAACTAGTTTGTCCTATCTCGCTTAGGCCAAACTGGTTTGTCCTAGGCCAAACTAGTTTATCCTGATATAAATACACACACTTCAGACCAAACTAGTCTATCATGATATAAAGACGCACACTTCAGGCCAAACTAGTTTATCCTGAAGTGTATGTTTTAACTTCAGGATAAACTAGTTTAGCCTAGTCTAAACCAATTTAATCTAGTCGAAAGTAATTGATTACAGATTGGTTGCTGATTTAAACGTAAGTTTAGAAGACACTATTAAAACTTGTAAGACTTTTAAGTATTTTGGGTAAATGATAAACCGAGATGGCACTTGTGTGAAAGATATAGAAATGAAAATAGTACGGGGAAAACAAGCCACGAAAGCACTCCATGGAGTGATATGGAAGAACACTCTAACTAAAGAAAACAAAATAGGATTTTTCAGGGCATAGTGCTCAATATTACCCTACAAGAGTGGAAGAATGGCCAGTGACAACAATACTACGAAATAAAATAAGGACAGTTGAATTGGAGTTTATGAGAAGGTGTTCACAAATTACCAGGTAGGATAGAATAAGAACAGAGGAAATATGAAACACAATAGAAGTAGAATGCTCAATTACAAAAAAGTTGTGGTAGTAAAAGTAGAGCCCTGAAATGGTACGGGGATGTACAAAGAATGCCGGAGCACAGGTGGCCGAAAAGATTACTGGACTGGGACCCGCGGGGAGGAAGACGGAGAGGAAGACCTGCTGTGAGATGGAAAATTGACATAGGAAATGCTATGATAGATAGAGACCTCAGAGATGGCGACTGAGAGAATAGAGTGCTATAGAAGACGAAAACGGCAAACTCATAATGAGAAAAAGCCAAGAAGAAGAAAGTAATTCAGCGAACTAGTACAGCTTAATATAAATAATAAATTGAATAAAATACTTTGTTCTTGGAAAAAGAATCATTTTTATTAAAATTATAATTATTCGTAACAAACAAACAATAATATTGAGTTAAATTCGCGGTCGGACGGACACACAGCCTAGGTCAAATTTCTCACCTTTAGTACCATCCTTGGATTATAAGCTTTCATTCGACACCTCATATGTCAATCTACTTGGTATAATGACGGAGGAATTAGGCAATCCAAACCACGTGATTTTTAATGACAGGACGACTGGCAGGCAATTCAGCGTTGCCAGAGTTGTTACAATTGTACCAATTTGATACAATTAACAACCAAACTTTCGATACTAAAGTCTCCTAAAGTAAAAACCTAAAATTTTGTGACATAAGAAATTTGCTTCAAATAATATTAAAAGACGTTTTTTTAAGTTTTTGTACAAATTGTGTTGGCTTAGTACTTTGTGTCACTATTCCAGTCATTCCGGTGCATTTACAAAAATTTCTCTGGCAACACTGCACACAAGCGATTTTATTGGATACTTTGTTTAAATTAAAATTTCAAATTTAAGATACAATGTGGTATTACTAGGTACCTTAAATAATAAAATATATATTACCCCGATGATTTTACCTAAAATCTAATTTTAGGGATGCTCAATATTATTTTTTATTAAACTTATAAAACATAAAATTTATTAACCTAGCTTTCTTCAATCTTCCAAATTATTAATTAAAACTTTTTAACTACTTATTAAAGTTTATTGACGTAAGCAATATTTTTTACCATGTCACAGAAATATTTAGCAATATTTACAGGGACATAAAATACGAAAATTACTTTAAAATACTAAAATAATACTATACTATCATATGCCTTCAATGTATTCATGCCAGCCGCCAGACATATTTGAATAGTTTGACAGATCGTTGGATTCCTTAATTGAGTTCACGGACAGACAGACAGACGGACGGACAGAGAAAACCTCATCCTTTTATTTATTATTTTTTATATTATTTAATTATACAAGACTATATAGATTTATAGCATGTATCAATATCTTTATTCAATGTATCATATGATACAATATATCGATGTATAATTTTTTTTGTCATTCCTGTTGGGACATGATTTGGGAATTCCCCGCATGTAAAAGTCCTTACATGTTCGCTAAATTACTTTCAACTCGGCTAAATTGATTTAGACTAGGCCATACTAGTTTATCCTGAAGTGTGTGTCTTTATTATATCTGCCTAAGTGTGTGTATTTATATCAGGATAAACTAGTTTGGCCTAGGACAAACTGGTTTGGCCTAGACGCCATAGGACAAACTAGTTTGGCCTAGGCCAAACTAGCAGCCCCCCCCACTGAAATATTAAATTCCTGCTCAGTGTAACGAGCTCAAAATTTTTAATTTGCGGAATATGAAAGCTCATAAATAGCTCATAAATCAGCGCTATTTGTTTTTTAAATTTTGCAAGTGGTGGGGGGGGGGGCAGCTCAAAACACGGGTCATAAAAAAGTGATTCAAAGAAAATCGTTAGGATGACATGACCACATAATATGCAAGATGGAGGTAAGATTAGTCAAAAGAGTTTATGAGGCAAGAATAATGTAAACACGGAAAACGAGAAGACCAAAGAAAACTTGAATAGTGGATAGATACGGCAAATATATGAAATAGGAGAAAAAAAGGAAAATTGAAAAATCTAAAATTGAAAGAACGGATAAAGTAGTATTAGTTAAAATTAGTAACAAAGCATTTAATGCTAGGAGAAGCTGAATTTAAAAAAACAAAAATGCCACGTAAATGCTCTAATGAAAATTAATAAAAAAAAGTAGATAATTATGACACTTTAAAAGAACAATTCTTGAATTATAAATTTATTTTATTTGATTTTTTTTATTATAAATCTTAACGTTTACATTATTAGTATCTAAGGAAAATCTTTGGCCAAAATTGTAATTGTTTTTCTAGTTAAGGAGATAAACTCAAAAAACTAATCACTTCTTATAGATGATATTATGTGGAGAAGAATAAAAAATGTGTTATCTGTGTGTTTATAGTAAAAAGCAGATAATACCAACTGATTTCATTAGATTTGTAATCGTATATCCCTCATTCCAGTTACTTTGGTTACTACAGGATAAGGAAACGCCTCTAATGATCTTCTTTTTATCCTTGGTGAGTTCATAGATTGTTTCGTAGAATAGTTGCACTGCGTCAATGATAAGTGCTGTATCCAGTTTAGTTTTCCATGCTTGAAGAAGAATTGGAAAACCGGAAAATGGCAAAGCGCTCATTTTTTGTATGTTTTCTGTAATTTGCGTGACTTCTTTACTGTCAGGATTTAACATTCTTATCTAAAACAAAAACTGCTATTATATTTTTTAGCAAAAACAATATGCAACAGTTACTATGATAACTACAAACACACAACCAAACTTATATGGAATCATCTGATATTTCTTATTATTTCATGCGAATTGAAAAAACGAACGCACGAAGTCAAACAATATTTATTTTAAAGCAATTTATTAACAAATACATAACAATTAAATAAAAAATAAAGTATTTAAAAAACAAATTGAAATTAGTTGTTTTAAAGTGAATATCACAAAAAATTTCAATGTAAAACGAATAATGTTTAATCCTTCTACTCCATTAAAATGTTACATTTTTTAAGCCCTACCTTGCATTTGTTAGAGGAATCAATTTTATTTCTTTAATGTGTAGGGGGGATCATTAGAAGCTCAAGTTCAAGTTTATGCCCTTCGCCACCCTTGTCCCCCGGCCGCCATCTTGGAAAGGGGGTGCAAAGGGGTTTCGCGCTATATCACGTAAACTACCAACCCTACGAAAAATCTAATTAAACATAAATGTAGCAAATTAAATTTTATACACTTTTATTTCTATTACTTTTTATCGTCAAGTGACCAACAAAAAAGATATAAACAAAAATATGTAAAAAATTTTTAACAAGTTTACTTTTGAAGGGTATAACTTTTTTTCAGTTTATTTTAAAATAAAATAACACTATAGCAATTTTGTAGAAGGTTTTTCAGCGAACAATTTTCACTATAAAGTTGTTTAATTCTATTTATTTATATAGGGTTTACAGCGCTCCAAACTTGACCAGATTCTCGAATGCTCATAGGGTTACAATAAAAACAAAAGTTAGGCTTACTTTTCTATCTATATATATTTTTTATTCATGCAATTTATTATGATTTTAACATTCCTATGCTATTATTAATCTGTTTTTGATCTTTTTCCCCACTATAAAACCTAAGCATATAGAAAAGGCCCAAGAAGTTGTTTGAGGACAAATTCGCGGGTTCAGAAAAAGAATGACGCAACCGCAAAATGCAAAATTGTTAAGAAGAACCACAAAAACGATTTTTGATATCAAAATCATAAATTATGATCAAAATTAGCCATTTAACACACAGTGGTCAGGATCTCGAGATTTAAGCGTTTTTTTTTTGGTGTGCCGCTTGTCTATGAAGTAACATAACTTTTTTCCTATTGTATATTTTGACTTAAAATTTTCCAAAAAACTTCTTCATGAATTATATTTTATTTTTGTGTTGGTTAAAATTATAAACTAAAAAGTTTGTCGCTCAACTTTTTTAAGTAAACATGAAACTAACGAAATATGATGAGAAAATGTTTAAAAATTAACAACTCCTTTTTTAATGTGTCTAAACATTTTGAACTTTCATTGTTACCTACATACTTCAGAGATGACACAGTAAAATTTTCAAAAGGAAATATTTTCAGCGACCAAAGACACAGCGAGGTAATTTTGAAAAATCATCAAAATTTATTTTTGGATTTTTTGTATAAAATTTGATTTTTGAACATGTTCCACCACCTCTAGATAAAAATAAACTTCATATTCGGATTCAGAGACCTCGAAAACATAAAAATAGACCAAAATTGGTCATTCACCTTAAATTTGATTTTCGTGGTCGGCATAACGGTTGATCCCGCTCGCCTAATAATATGGATAGGATAGAAAAATATTATTTTTATTGTATTCCGATGAGAATTCGAGAATCTGGTCAAGTTTGGAGCGCTGTAAGACCTAGGTAATAAATAAAGTAAACAACTTTATAGTGAGAATTGTTCATTGAAAAATTCTCTAAAAAATCTCTATGATGTTATTTTATTGTTAAATGAACGGAAAAAAAGTTATAACCTCCAAAAGGAAACTTCTTACAAAATTTTCTCTTATTTTTGTTTATAACTTTTTTTGTTGGTCACTTGACGATAAAAAATAATAGATATAAAATTGTAGAAAATTGAATTTTCTACATTTTATGTGTAATTAAAATTTTCTGTAGGATTGCTAGTTTAGGAGATACAGCGCGAAAGCCCTTTGCAACCGTTTTTCCAATATGGCGGCCGGGGGACAAGGGTGGCGACCCCAAAAACTTGAACTTAAGCTTCTACTAAACCCCCTACACATTAAAAAAAATAAAATTAACTCCTCTAAGAAATGCAACCCTAAATGTAACATTTCAATGGACTATTCCAATTTTCCAGAAATTGTGTATAAACTTCATGGTTTGTGTCAAATTAATATCTGACGGTAAACGTGGCCATTCAAAAAATGTAGCTTCATCATTAAAGCAAAATATGCTTCAAATAATCAGGATTTTGTTGAAAAGTTGTGGTCATAACTGGAAGTGGAAAGTTCATCATATTCATAATATTCCGTTCGTTTGTCTGGATCATCTTTCTTTGGTTCGTGAAATGTCACTTATTTTTTAAGTATTTTCAAAACTGCTTTTTAACTAACATTCACGAGCAATCACGAGCTACAAATCTGCATGATACAGATATTTCTACAAAAAATTGCAACAAATCATTTATATGTGTGTATTCTGTAAAACATTTTCTACCAGAGCGCTTCTTGTTTTGTAGTGTGTCTAATTTAAAAAAATTAGAAATAATGGATTTAATGTCATGTCAATAAAAATGATGAAAATTAACATTGAAAATTCGCCTGATCATTATAGGTCTGGATCCCGCGTATGAAAAAAAAGTTGATTAATAGCAAGCTGAAAATTTGTTAATAGCTTAAGGGTGTCTAGTCGGATAAACTTTGATATATGGGAACACTGGAACAGGGGCAGTTTTAATTGTGGAACAGGCTAAAAATTTGGAACGGTCACACCACGAAAACGGCACATTTATTTTGTCCGACAGAACAGACTTAAACTCTCCGAACACAGATTAAACTCTCATGCAAAAATTAGACTGCTATTTTTCACCTGTCATAATTCCTGTCATTTGACATATTCTATATGTTCCACTCATTAAAACGCCCATTTGGTGATAAATAGCAGTTTGATTTTTGCATGAGAGTTTAATCTCTGTTCAGAGAGTTTAAGTCTGTTCTGTCGGACAAAATAAATGTGCCGTTTTCGTGGTGTGACCGTTCCAAATTTTTAACCTGTTCCACAATTAAAACTGCCCCTGTTCCAGTGTTCCCATATATCAAAGTTTATTCGACTAGACACCCTTAAGCTATTAACAAATTTTCAGCTTGCTATTAATCAACTTTTTTTTCATACGCGGGATCCAGACCTATTGGCTCTGAAGCTCTGACAAGGCCATTTTTCTAACCTAAAAAAGTCTAGAAATCCTATAGATTTTTGAAAATGTGATAAAATATACTCATATAGTACTATTTTCTTACCGCTGTTATATTGGTGCCTGCATACTGAAATGGCGACAGATCTACTGTTTGCGTATCCAAATTTGTGATGAGATAGTTATAGTGATCCGTCATCATTCCTACCTGCTGCAATTGCTTTAAAACTTCCTCTAAAATATTAAGAGAACAGACTAATACGTAATTGGTTTCACCTAGGGCTTTGACTTCCAATAAAGATGTCCTATAGTTTCCACTGTCAGTGGTTTCCAGCTGTTTTAGAAGGACTTGTTTGCCTAAATGCAGATAATATAAAAATTAGAGCGCAGAAATATATATCCAATTGTACACTCACCGGCACAAAATTCCCCCACCCAAAATGTTTGATTAAGTTTGACAATTTATAACTTTATTATTTGTGGCACATGTACCTACAGTTTGTAGGTACATGTATTGAAATCGTTTGGTATTATTCTGGTAATACAAAAATTTTGCTTGCAGGGCATTATACAGGGGTGAATGGAAACGTTTTATTTTCTCCTAAATTTAAAAAATTCTGTGGAAAAATGGAAGAGCTGATTTTGTTTCATATAGTCCTGTCGTATTATCCCGGAGACATCGCTAAAATTTTGTTTTTTGAATTATCCGAATATCTCTTTTCTTGTAAGCGCTGTACAGCATTTTTTGTAAATAAAAACACAGATAGGCACATAAAATAGAGGTTGGATTGATAAGATTAGAATGGTCCACATGTAGCCAGATCTCAATCCTATTGAGCATTTACGCGATGAATTAAAAAAGCTATTTGCGTCATCCTAGACGTCCAGAAAATTTGGTAATACAGTTATGACGCTGGTAGAGGAATATCGGGCTATTCCCCAGGCTAGGATAACACATCTTTATTCGATGCCAAACAGATTGCGAGCAGTCGTTGCTGCAAGAGGTGGACTTAACCGCTATTGAATTGTATTGTTTTGTTGTTAATTTTGTTTTGTTTTGTTAATTTTGGTGCGTTTGATACTTTTAATTAAAAAACCTTAAAAGCATTGTTTTCATTTACAGCTCTTACAAGAAAAGAGATATTCGGATAATTCAAAAAACAAAACCTTAGTGATACCTCCAGAAGAATACAAAAGGAGTATGAAACATAAAACAAAATACAACGCTTCTATTCATCCCCGTTTACTTGTGACTCTGTATAAATATTATCTTCACTACATTTTTTATGTCTCGCAAGGTAGGAGCAAGTTTTTCTGTGACGTAAGAATTTATTATTATACGACTAAGCAGACCTAGTGCGGCAGATTCGTGCAAGTATTAGAAGAATTGTGCATTTAATGATCGAAGCATATAATTTGGACCACATATACCTACTACACATATAAAATTCAAATACACAAAATAAGTTCAAAATTAGATATGACGCCATCTCAGATTTTACCTTCTACAAAAATGGTGGGCATTTAAAATGGCGACGATACATATGTGACTAATAGCATGATAACTTTTGAACGAAAATTCTGACTTCAACCAAATTTGGTATATGGGTTATGTTTATGGTGTATCAGATCAAGCTCTTGAACCGGAAGAATCGGTTTACCAGAAGTTGTGTTTTTCCTGATTTTTTATGTAAAAATTTTTGTTTTTTTTAATTCTTTCACCCTGTATATAATAATTTTTCAAAAAGGTTATACCGGCTTTGGAAGGAGCGCCAAAATATTTTTTACGAAATATTTTGAACTTTTTAGTTATGTTAATTACCATTTAATAAATGTATCTTCACATGTACCTATGTGCGGCAGATTCGTGCAAATATTATAAGAATTATTATGCATTTAACGGTAGAATCATATAATTTGGACCACATATACTACACATACAAAGGTTCTAATTTAGATGAGGCTATCTCAGATTTTGCCTTTTACAAAAATGGCGGGCATTCAAAATGGCGACTATACATATATGACTAATAGCACGATAACTTTTGAACACCGATTTCAACCAAATATATGGTCTATAGCAGTGAGCCGGATGCGGCCCTTTTGATTACTTTATCCGGCCCATTGAGAAATCCCGCAAGCAATTTTTTAAAGATCGTAGGCGCAATGCTTTTCAAATGCATTCATTTTTTTTAATCCTGAGAAAACTAATAAGTACTTTTGAAAAATTTAAACGCAGAATGAAATATTACATTATTACTGACGGCCGAAAACTCCCTGAAAACTTCTATAATGTTTATCACAGAGGTGAAAAAAAAGAGAAAATTTTGTATGATTTTTAATTTCAAATACATCATTCAAAGAAACTTTTTGTTTATTCTAAGGAAGAGAAAAAACCACTCAATGATAGACCAGGTGCATAGAATAACAGATATAGTAGAAAAAGCTTTAGAAGAAGGAAAAGTCTGTTCTGCAATCTGCAATTTTCCTCGATATAGCGCAGGCTTTTGACAAAGTGTGGCATGACGGATAATATCATAAAATGAGATGCTACTTACCAAAACAATATTCTGAACTACTAGAATCATATATATCCGACAGATACTTTCGAGTTAAAAATGAGGAAGCATATTCAGAATTAAGAGAAATTAAAGCTGGAGTTCCACAAGGAAGTGTCCTGGGGCCAGTGCTATACCTGCTCTATACCAGTGATATTCCATCATTAGAACCTAACACAATTGCGACATTTGCAGACGACACATGCATTCTAGCAGTCGGACAAAACCACGAGGAAGCAGCAACCATGCTACAGAATTCTGTTAAACAAATTAACATCTGGACCAGGCGATGGCGTATCAAATTAAATGAAACAAAATCTGTTCATGTCAATTTTACTAACAAAAGAGAACAACATATCCCAGTTAGTATAAATAGAAACCAAATACCTTATGCAAATACGGCAAAATATTAGGGTATGACATTAGATTCCAAGCTACATTAGAAAGCGCATATTAAGAAAAAAAAGGAAGAATTAGAAATTAAGTTCAGAAAGATGTACTGGTTGATGGGAAAAAAATCCACTCTGTCTACTTATAACAAATTGTTATTGTATAAGCAAGTCCTTAAACCGATATGGACATATGGGATACAGCTATGGGGCTGTACAAAAGAAAGTAACTTCCAAATTATACAACGATATCAGAATAAAGTATTAAGGAACATCGTCAAAGCTCCATGGTACTTCAGAAACTGTGATCTTCATCGAGACCTCCAGATGGATACGGTTATCCAGACAATAAGTAAGTTTGCTGAGAGTCATGAACAAAGGCTCTCCAACCATGTGAATATCGAGGCCATCAATCTTCTAGACAACACCAACCAGATAAGAAAACTTAAGAGAACGAAGCCGTTCGAGTTAGTGCAATAAGTTCAAGTGCGTGAAAGTGAACAAGCAGAGCAAAGTGCGGCTAAAGTGTACACTAGTGTTAGCTAGTAGTACTGTAATGTATTAGAGCCTAAGGAATATTGTTGGATATGACCTTGGATAAGTTTTTTATAATATTTTGTATATAGAACTAACTTGCTTATTGATCATAGTAATGATCAGATAGCAATAATCAATAAGATTCCTGTTGGAGTTTTATTAAATAAAAAAAAAATTTTTTTGAATCCTGAGAAAACTAATAAGTACTTTTGAAAAATTTAAACGCAGAATGAAATATTACATTATTACTGAGGGCCGAAAACTCCCTGAAAACTTCTATAATGTTTATCACAGAGGTGAAAAAAAAAAAGAGAAAATTTTGTATGATTTTTAATTTCAAATATATCATTCAAAGAAACTTTTTGTTTATTCTAAGGGACTTTCGGCCCTCGGTAATAATGTAATTTTTCAAAAATAGTTACATATTAGTTTTCTCAGGATTCGTAAAAAATGAATGCATTTAAAAAGCATTGGTCCGAAAAGCCACATCTCAAAAGCTTGCAGCTTTTTCATTAAGTCAGCATTAACAATCCAATAAAGAAGAATAGAGTGGACATAACATTTTTATTATTATCCCGGATTTTTAGTGTTCTCCGTCTTCCGGTTGCCAGTTTCCAGCTTCGTCCGTCGTTGCATTCGTCAGGGTGAAGGTTCCTTTCCGACATTGCCTTCTGAATGCCGCCTAGCCAGGATTGTCTCGGCGTTCCTTTCTTCCTTCTTTTCCTTGGCGTCCATTTTAAAATTTGTTTTGGCAGCCTGTCGTCGTCTATTGACGTCGTACATGACAATATCAGATCAGTTGCCTCCTTTGAATTTAGTCTATGAAGGTTGACTTGACATAACATTTTACCATCCGATATCAGATTTGCAGATTGAATCTTTGTTTACTCAAAAATTTCCTCATCTTCAAAAAGGCTGCTCTTGATTATAAATTCTTGATCGCATTTCTGAAGTTAATTTTTTATCTGGATCCTTGTTATGGCTTAATATAATGCACCATATTAAAAATTTCGTAATTTTACTGGGAACAAATTGTTCGCATGTACACACCAGAAAGACAATTTATTATTATTAACAGTCAACTGTTAATGCCTTTCAATTGCCAGATGACGCCTAGTCACCTAATCCATATACGTCAGTTGCAGTGTGGGGATAAACTTTCATGGTTTGATCACTTCGAGCAGAGAGCAGCAGGCCTACGCCTCTCCGATGATGACTCCAATAAGAGTCGAAAATCGTCGATTCAGAGTGCTGGACTGCCCTCCGTATTCTAAGTGAAAAATAAGATTGTTTTGCCTTCGCATTGCAACTGAATAAAAATGGTACACATTTTTATTTGTTTTATATTAGTATTACTCCTATCTAATGAAACAGAATATAGACACCTGCAGAGAAGAATAAAAAAGAAGATAAAATTAGCCAAAGAAAAATGGATGAGGGAAAGGTGAGACGAAATGGAGGATGTGATATCTAGACACGACTTGTTTAATGTGCACAAAAAACTAAAAGAAATAAGTAACATATTTAAAAAACGAGTTCCCTCTTTGCTCGTTGACAATAATAACAAAATTATTATAAATGAGCACGAAATAAGAAAAGAATGGCAACTGTATATATCAGAGTTGTTTGAAGATGATAGGAATAATATTACCGAATTCTACCAAAACTGTACTAACGGCCCAGAAATTATGAAATGCGAAGTAGAACACGCTATAAATAGTGCTAAAATTAGAAAAGCTTGTGGTTCAGATGATACACCAACTGAGTTGCTGAAACTAATAGAGGATGATAACATAAAAGTAGTAGTAAGACTTTTTAATTCAATATATAACACCGGAGTGATTCCCACAGATTGGCTCAAATCCATCTTTGTCGCAATACCTAAAAAACACAATGCGAGAAAATGCTCAGAATATCGATTAATTAGCCTAATGAGCCACACTCTTAATATTTTCCTAAGAATACTTCACAACAGAATTAGACGCAAATGCGAAGAAGATCTCGAAGATACCCAATTTGGTTTTAGAAATGCTATGGGTACCAGGGAGGCACTTTTTGCGCTTAACATCCTATTAAAAAAATGCCGTGATCAAAGAAAATATGTATTTGCATGTTTCGTGGACTTCGAAAAGGCATTCGATAAAGTACAGCATGTAAAATTAATGCAAATACTGAAAAATATCGGAATAGATGACAAAGATATTCGTGTCATTAAAAATTTGTACTGGAATCAAACTGCTACGGTCAAAATTGGAGATAACTACACCGATGAAATCTCCATACAACGAGACGTCAGACAAGGTTGCATTTTGTCACCAACATTGTTTAATGTTTACTCGGACCAGTTATTTAAAAAGGCACTTTAGAGATAGCCATATGGAATAAAAATCAACGGAGAACTACTTAATGAATGTGATAAGATATGCAGACGATACAGTAATTCTGTCAGATAATATTGAAGGTCTCCAAATTCTGCTTGATCGTATTCACGAGGTAGGAGAGGAAATGGGCATTAAAATAAACTCAAACAAAACCAAATTTTTAGTGTTTAGTCGTGACCCACATCCCGATGCAAAGCTTCAATTAAACGGAGTCCAAGTTGAGAAAGTTCACAAAATGACATATCTGGGAACTGTGATAACGGACCAACTAGATCCAGACATAGAAATAAAACGTAGAATAGCAATGACTAAAACCACTTTTACGAAAATGAAGTCATTTCTTTGCAATAATCATCTCAGTTTAGAACTAATACAAAGAATGGTCAAGTGCTATGTTTGGTCCGTACTTTTGTATAGTGCAGAAGTGTGGACGCTAAAAGTATCGATTATGAATAGAATTGAAGCATTGGAAATGTGGATTCATAGACGGATGCTGAAGATACCCTGGACAGCAAGAAAAACTAATGAAGAAGTACTAAGGAAGGTCAACAAAGATAGAGAACTGCTAAAGACTGTTAAACATTGAAAAATGTCTTATCTGGGACATATAGTGAGGGGAAGTCGATATAAAATATTACAACTGATCCTTAAAGGCAAGATAGAGGGCCGTAGAGGTGTAGGAAGAAAACAAGTTTCTTGGTTAAAAAACATTCGTGAATGGACTCAGATATCAAATGCAGGACAACTATTCCATATTGCAGAAGATCGAGAAGCCTTCGCAATGGTGATCGCCAACGTCGGATAATTGTGATATGGAATGTCCACGTGAAGAAGAAGATTACTCCTATAGAGTAACTAGGTCCATTTTCCGTTGGAACTTTACCAAGCTGCAGACGGGGGTTGTGAATTGCAACTTTTTAGAATTCCTTCCCTTTGTCTTCACTGCAGCATCCATTTGGCTTGCAAATTTTAGAAGCCTTGGAGGTGTTACCAGGGAAATGGAGCAATAAGTTTTCAATTTAAAAATCTTTAAGTAATATTTTTAATGTTTTTCAATATTATTAATGTTGCTATTAGGATTGAAAACTTTACCTTTGATACTTATAGTATTTTTGTCAAAAAAATTTCTTGGGCAGAAAAAAACCTCCGCCAAAAGCATTAGAGTACATATTGGATATAGTCCTCCGGCCCGGGAGACATTTTGAAAATTTCATTTTGGCCCGCGCTTAATATTATTTGCCCACCCCTGGTCTACAGGTTCTTTATTTGATGTATAAGATCGAGGTCTTCAATCGGAAGAATCGGTTTACCATAAGTTGTGTTCTTCCTGATTTGTTACGTAAAATATGTTGTTTATTTTTTTAATTCTTTCACCCTGTAAATATTAATTTTTCAACAAAAAGGTAATACCGGCGTTGAAAAGAGTGTAAAAACATTTTTTAGGAAATATTTTGAACTCTAGTTATGTTAATTACCAATTAATAAATGCATAACGTATCTTCAGATGTACCTATGAACCTATGTGCGGCAGATTCGTGCAAATAATATAAGAATTATTGTTTATTTAATGGTAGAAGCATATAATTTGGACAACACACACTACACATACAAAGATTCAAATTTAGATATGAGGCCATCTCAAATTTTGCCTTTTACAAAAATGGCGGGCATTCAAAATGAATCTGCCGCATATAGGTACATGTGAAGATACGTTATGCATTTATTAAATGGTAATTAACATAACTAAAAGGTTCAAAATATTTCCTAAAAAATATTTTTACACCCTTTTCAATGGCTGTATTACCTTTTTGAAAAATTAATATATACAGGGTGAAAGAATTGTACATGTGAAGATACGGTATGCATTTATTAAATGGTAATTAACATAACTGAAAAGTTCAAAATATTTCCTAACAAACATTTCTACGCTCTTTTCAATGGCGGCAACTATTTGAAAAATTAATATATACAGGGTGAAAGAATTGAAAAAATAACAACATATTTTTACATAAAATCCAGGAAAACACAACTTTTGGTAAACTGATTCTTCCGGTTCAAGACCTCGATCTTATACATAAAAAAAGAGCCTATATACCAAATTTGGTTGAAATCGGACGTCTCCTTAAACAGTTATCGTGCTATTAGTTACATATGTATAGTCGCCATTTTGAATGCCCGCCATTTCTGTAAGAGGCAAAATCTGAGATGGCCTCATATCTAAATTTAAACCTTTATATGTGTAGTATATGTGGTCCAAATTATATGCTTCTATCATTAAATGCACAATTGTTTCACATATCGGCTGCACTAACCTGTCAAAATCCAAGTTGAATTTTGGGGCAGATTTCATTATTTTGTTATTAGGCGTAGATGTAGAGTAGATTGAAAAAATAATTACGTTTTTTACTACTACTTCCGTCGTTTGTCCAGACAAGACTTTGTCTTCTAATTCTGACTGAAAGTCCAAGTTAATAATTTAAAAATTCAAATCAATCACAATAACAGCTCTTTCAACACAGACAAAATAAAAATCAATATTTTTTGTTGTAATTTGTACAAGCACCTCGCTTTCAGTAGTCACGAAATAATAATGATAAATTTTATTGCTGCCCACTGCGCTCGTAGGTGGAGCTACATATTAAACAGACCAAGTCACAAGCTATATTCATTTGACCTTTCAAATGAACTAGCACACGACCCCTATTCTCAGTTAAAAAAAATTATCGATTACATCATCACGCCCAGACGGATGTCACTAGTATGATATATATGCCAAACAAATCGACCAAAAAATAATTTAAAAATAAAAATCGACCTGTTTTTGGATTTATTTCCAAAATCCCTCATTCACGAAATAATGAATTTATTCCATTTGACTTTTACACACTTTATATCAAATACTTAGTATTTTTTAGATAATTAAGATTACAATCAATAAGTGGTCAAAATATCAAAAAAAATCTTGTCTCATACCTTTATTTTCATTTATGTTTTTAATTTCATTCAACTGCATCAAAAACTCGACGGTCAACAAACTTTCTTCGTCTTCATACAATACAACAACCCTCCGCCATCCATAAGCTTCAACCAAATCTCTAAATAACATCGACAAAGCTCTCGGTTGTGGATGTAAATTAACTAAACTTTCATTCCTCCGCATATGATAGTCCATATGGGTCTCTATATGAGGAATCTCCTTGGCATCACAGACACTCTGGACAAATGTCGACGAAAAGTAGGAACTGGGGCCGAAAAGTCCAACTATTTTTTGTCCCAAAAGGTCGCAAGTGCTCTTGTAAGCTTCCAAGGAGTTAAAAGGAGATATCTGGTACGTGACGGTTTCTAGTTCTATGCCTGAGTGTGGATAAATGTCGTTCATCCTGTAGGTAGCTATCCTGAACCCTAAAGCTTGACTTTCATCTGTGAATATTCCACCTAAAAATAAATTACTGTATAATAATTAATTGTGCATATATAATAATTTATTTTTAGTAAGATTAATTTGTTTAATTGATTTTTATTAACATAATTAGTTATTTTTTTAAGAAATATTTAAATGCATTCAACATTTCGAACAACTAAAATGTTTAGTGATACTTAAAACTTAGCTGAAAATAATGTTGAATAGATATTGTAGGGCCGGAGTAGCTCAGGCAGTAGGATGTCTGACTTCCACGCAAGTAGGCCGGGGTTCGAATCCCAGCGCCGCGCGCTGCCGAGAACAGCTAGACATTTTTAAAAATATATAGGCCTATATTAGTCCTGTCGCCAGTGGGGGTACAACGGCCTCCTTAATTCAGATGGAATTACCCAAGTTTTTTTATATATTTTGACCCGCAGAATACGAATTTTTTGGGTAACAGTTAATCCGGATGTCGATAAGATTGTTATAGACAAAGAATTTGAGGAATTACATAACAGTGATTTCGCGCAAAACAAAACATCTTTTTGTATTTTTTGGGTCATTCTAGGCAAAAAAATGCTCTGACAAGTTTTTTCGTAGGATGCATAGTTTTCGAGATAACCGCGGTCGAACTTTCAAAAAATCGAAAAATTGCAATTTTTGAACCCGAATAACTTTTGATTAAAAAATAAAGTAGCAATTCTGCTTACCACATTTGAAAGTTTAAGTCAAATGATATCGGTTTTGATTATTTGCATTGCTAAAAATTAATTATTTTATTGTTAAACAAAGCTATGAACACCTAGTGTGTGAGTGATGTTTTCAATGATTTCTCATTTAAAATCGAACGAGTAGGTAGAGTAGCTACAAGTGCAAGCGAGGCAATTTCTACGTAGCATGCGTTAAAACGCATGTATTAGGCACGGGAAACACTATGTGTTTATAGCTTTGTTTAACAATAAAAAAATTAATTTTTAGCAATGCAAATAATCAATAATTTGACTTAAACTTTCAAATGCGTTAAGCAGAATTGTAGGAATATTTTTTGCTTAAAATGACCCAAAAAATACAAAGATGTTTTGTTTTGCGAGAAATCGCTGTTATGTAATTCCTCAAGTTCTTTGTCCATAACAATCTTACCGACATCCGGATCAACTGTTACCCAAAAAATTCGTATTCTACGGGTCAAAATATATATAAAAAAAAACTTAGGTAAGTCCATCTAAATTAAGGAGGCCGTTGTACTCCCTGGCGACAGGACTATATAGAATAGCTAGATATTTTTAAAAATGTCGACTCAGCCTGAATAAAATAGTGAATGGGTAAAACCAGGGGTAATAATAGGCGGTTGAAGAGTAGCACTGGCCTTGCTTGTATGCCGTAGGCCCTAGATATAGCAGACTACACTGATATAATCCCAAATCCGAAGCACCTGAGTACCTGAGAGATGAAAAGCTTAAACCGTCTACACACTACACACGCTCTGACAAAAGCACCTGACTATCGGGGCTGACAACGTTGGATCTGATTGTTGGAGCGTATGTAGACCTGTCGCACGACAAAAATGAGTAATCCTAACAGTCAAGTTAACAAAGCCTTGCTATTCCAACATCCTGACAAATTTCTCGTGTCAGGACGTTTGTACCGTTGTGGGCCTGAGTTCTGACTCCAACACGGATTAATAATTGTTAACAATCTATACGGATTGCTTTTGTAAAACAGTGAACACAAATTACGTGTTAATCATGCTAAGGTGTATAGAGTACATAATTTACTACCTGGTGCTGTATAATTTAACATGCTGCATTTTTTGACTCCAATTATGACGTTAGAAATTTAAAAATACAGCTTATACCTACACATTAGATCAGGGGTTCCCAACCGGTGGTACGCGTACCACTGGTGGTACGAGGGAAGATTTCAGGTGGTACTCGTCAAGTGGGTGAAAAAGCGATTACGCTGTGCATCTGTCTGCAAAAGTGCCAGTGCACTTATTATGCTTCCATCCATATTAAGCTATGAAGCAATTTTTGGTGAACCCTGGGACTTTAAAAGATTAGGTTAAAGAACCTAAACCGCAGGCCAATCGGAAATACCACGAATGCTACTAGTCTAGGGCGCATCTGTTTTGAGATGGACGTTGAGAGGTGACTCAAATTTTTTTGCAGAAATTGCTTAAAAATAAATCAAATAATACTATTTGAGTTATCCTCCCTCCCAAAAAGGTCCGGAACATTGTTTAAATAATCAAAATGTCAAAAATTGAAGGAAAAATTCGATATTTTTTTTCGTTTTTTGATTATAACTTTAAAAGTATTCATTTCCGAGAAAAGTTGTACTGACATAAAAGTTGCATAATTAAATTTTCTACAATATAAAATTGGTTAAAAATTTAAAAAATAGTCACCCTAGTTGCAAAATAGCAATTATTGCGAAAAAACCATACAAAAACAAGTATTCGCATTTTACGTTTTTCAACCATTTATGCTACACTTAGGACCTTCATATTTCACCCAGTAAAACTTTATGATACAGCAAAACAATACTGCAAATTTCATAAGATAGGTTCAATAGATTTTGCAAAATAAATTTTGCAATCCAGCTTTCGCAAAAAAATTTATTTTTTCAAAATGTTACAGGACTGAAAATAAAGCAGATAGCAAGTTGAATTTTTTTTGCTGATAGAAGTGTTCTGTACCTTTCATTTGCAATTTTCAAAATTAAAATCGATTAATCACCACGGCGTCAGAAAATGTTTGAAATAAACAATAATTTTTGGTGCTACGCGCAGGACAGCGGTGTTCGATTCACACAAGTTGATTTCCATCAAAATTTCTTCCAATCTTTATCTAATATATTATTTGCTTACTCTATATTTTGTTGTATTTTAATATTTTAATTCCACAAAAACCAAACTAATTTTATTATTGTTTGTGAAATATTGTTTAAACAATTGCATATGTTTAAAAATAATAAACTTTTATTATTTAAGTTAAAATATATGAACAAAGAAAGTTTTTGCTAATAAAAGTGTTATTTCAAAGGATAGAGTATGTGTTTTTATTTTGCAATAAACAAATTTATTTATTTATATCGAAATGTAACAAAAATTAAAATGTATCAATCATTTTCAAAGGTCATTGGAATGCCCAATCAGAGCAAATTATCCGCTGTCCTGCGCGTAGCACCAATAACTAATGTTTATTTAAAAAAATTCCTGACGCCGTGGTGTTAATCGATTTTATTTTTACAAAATTGCAAATGAAAGGTACGGTACACTTCTATAAGCAAAAATATTTTCAACTTGCTATCTGCTTTATTTTCAGTCCTGTAACATTTTGAAAAAATGAATTTTTTTTACGAAAGCTGGATTGCAAAATTTATTTTGCAAAATCTATTGAACCGATCTTAATGAAATTTATAGTATTGTTTTAATGTATCATAAAGTTTTTCAGCGTGAAATATGAAGGTCCTAAGTGTAGCATAAATTCCTAAAAAACGTAAAATGTGAATACTTGTTTTTGTATGTTTTTTTCACAATTATTGCTATTTTGCAACAAGGGTGACCATTTTTTAAATTTTTAACTAATTGTATATTATAGGAACTTTAATTGCGCAACTTTTATGTTTGTACAACTTTTCTCGGAAATGAATACTTTTAAAGTTATAATCAAAAAACCAAGAAAAAAATCGAATTTTTCCTTAATTTTTTGACATTTTGATTATTTAAACAATGTTCCGGACCTTTTTGAGAGGGAGGATAACTCAAATATTATTATTTGATTTATTTTCAAGCAATTTCTGCAAAAAAATTTGAGTGACCTCTCAACTTCCAAATGTACTAATATTTTTACAGATGCGCCCTGGTTTATACTTACAGTGTGGTTTTATAGTGAAGTCTCGCACAGAAAATACTGACAATCCTATTCCTCAATGTGTTGCTTGTTTCGGAACTCTTTCGAACTAAAGCATGAAGTCTTCTATACTGATACGTCACCAACATACAAAGCTCTCTGATGTGGTTGTTAAGCTGATTTTTTTTAGAAGAGAACCTACTTTTTTAGGAAATAAAATAAATGCATGACTAGCTTTGTAAATATGATACTAACTTAATAAAGGCGTTGTAGCTATACCCTATTCCACGAACATACGCCTGTTTTGGTTTACTTCGACAACGAATAGTTTACTGTGCAAAATAAGAAGAACGAATGTAAATTGCAAATTACATTATTGTTTATTGGAATAATTATTAGCGCCATTTACTTTCGTACTTCTTATGTTGCACAGTAAAATATTCGTTGTCGAAGTAATTCAAAACAGGCGTATGTTCGTGGAATGGCCCATAGACAAGGTCCCTATACCATAGGTTGTATGGTAACTTTGACATTGACAAATGAAATATTGTCATCGTGACGTCACCCAGACGATCAATTTTACGAATTGTTTGTAAATATAATAGGATACGTGGTCTGGAGGCTATATTTTGTTATTAAATATCGTTAGTGTTTTAATTTGTGTTTATATCTTGAGATATAATGTATCTGTAGATATCATTAAGTGTTTTTAATATAATAACTTAAACCCAAAACTCTTTTATAAGTGTTAAGATACATTTTAATGTGGTTGTATTAAGTACCTACTTACTTACTGGATTTTCTTTCTGCTGTATTGTATAGTAAAGGACATTCTTGTATAGAGACATTACAGTTCTGTAATGTCTCTTGCGGTTCTTCACATCAAGTTTACATCATCTGTGTAGGTTACAATCTGCTTAGACTTATTGAACAATATATCTAATTAAGTCTATAGATAATAGATCTATTATATGTAATTCTTTCATATAAAATTATAATCAATATTGCAGCTGTCTGAAGATAGTTTGAATAAACAATTATAAATTAAATGAATATATAAAATGGGGAAAATTCCCTTTATTGCACTGAAATTGTATTTTTTTATAATTTACTGTTAATGTAAAACTTCACAGGTACCTATATTGAATGGAATCATAATTTTTTAATAGTTTTAGATATTATAATCCAGTACCTAACGTAATCAGATGCTCTTATGTTAAACTTAAGGGAAAAACTACTAATTTTGATACATAAATCTTTAGTTAAATCTCTTTTTCACCATGGTTTACATGTTAGGAGGAATTTATAATAATGTACTACATGCATTATCCCCAATTCAAAATTATTATATACCTACTCAAAATCATTTAAAAAAAGTAAATTGTATTCAACCCATTATTAATATACCTAGGATATTTGAATGATTTAGGGCCGGTACTTTATGTCTCCGTTAACAGCCGGTTAGTTAACCGGGGTTTAATCGGGACAGAAATATATGCATAACATAGACATAAACGCAATTATACTTATTATTATATTCATAAATAATTATAATGATAATTATAATTGCTTTTATTACAACGCAAGAGGCTCTATGAAGTACTTTTCTGTCCCGATTAAACCCCGGTTAGCTAACCGAGGTTTAACCGGGACATAAAGTACCGGCCCTTAGTCCCATATATACACAAGAAAGAATCTCCTTCTGCTTTAATTAACTAGTAATGCTATTCTACTGCATATATTTAATTGCAATTATATTCTATGATTTTTGTAACTCTACAGGTATCTACTACATTTTTTAAAGAATATATGAAATAAATAGTCATTAAAAATCCAAACGT
Organism: Diabrotica virgifera virgifera; assembly: GCF_917563875.1. NCBI lineage: Eukaryota > Metazoa > Arthropoda > Insecta > Coleoptera > Chrysomelidae > Diabrotica > Diabrotica virgifera. The sequence goes on along the minus strand of NC_065443.1, from coordinate 204,051,020 downwards.
ATTTTTTTTAAATATACACATTTTCAATACATTCCTACTACTTTCCGAGTTCATTTCAATGAGTGAAGTGAATGAATTTGAATGCAGCATTCTGGGTGACGTCACTCCCGCCATTAGATTCTCGACGCTCATTGGTGGAAAGTTACCATGCAACCTGTCTATTTATGAACCTTGGCCCATAGAGATAATTTGCTAGATATAGAATTGCAAAGGATGGATAGCCTCACACAACAGGTGAGACCCTTTTACTACCGGCAGCTGTGGAAATGGCCCAAAGCGTGTTACGAGAAAAGCAGTCAAAATTTTTTTAAAAATACTATTGTCAAACAACACAGTGATAAAGGGGAATTACTGACATGTCTTCCAATATTGAAGAACAACTTTTTTAAAACTTAGTATAACAATGATATAACAAACATAGCATAGCTACTCGTATTTGTACGATCTGATTTTTATGAAGAAGTTATAGAAGAGTTTTTGTTCTGCAAACCACTTGAATTAAACACTACAGAGGAACTCATATGTCAAGTAAAAATGCTCTTGAATGCCGAAGTACACATTGTGTCGTACACGGGAATAATTAGAATTAGAAATAATTAGTAGATATATTTCTAAAAAATAGGATCAGGGGGAAGCTTCCTTCTATTTCATGCCCCTCCCGGTGTTTGTTGGTACACATAAATCTTGGTGGTAAACCAAAACCTTCAAAATATATTAGGTGGTACGCAGTTTCCTAAAGGTTTGGAAACCCTGCATTAGATTTACAGAAAATGTAAGTAAAATTATTATTTCATTCGTAGAGATTCTGACCAATAGAAACCCAGAAGAATAAAAATCACAGCGATAATTTTTGATAATTTTGCGTCGTCCAGTATTTTACGTCAGATGCCTTTCGTTGCTATACAAAAATACATTCAGTGACATTAATGATAATTAATGTTTTACAACCTGGCACAGAGAACAACAAGCAACAGGTTTAGCAAATATTCAGTTGAAGATATCAATAAAATATTAGTTAAAATGATTTAAAAAGACAGTTTTATTGTGTGAGACACTTTGACATGATTTCACTTCCCTTCGAGTCGAGAAATTAAAACTGTCAAAGTGTCACTCGGGATACAAATCGATAATTTTAGAGCTCTCGTGTAATTACTACTGATTATTCCATTCATAGGAGATTCTGACCAATAGAAAGCTACAGAAATAAAAATTAAACTGATTATTTTTTGATGATTTTAACTTCCAATCGTATAGTAAGATATTTGATCACGTGTTTAATTTTGTCCAATCAGATTAAAATTATACTGAGAATTATCTACTGTAGAAAATTACCGATAAAATTTTTTTAAGTAGATTGTTTCTGTTTAATGGCAACCAGTTTCCTAGTTTTGACAACTGTCACATTTAAGAAAATATCCATAATATACGTATTAAAAAATAATCTTACGAATATCACACGACAGTAAGAATAAATAAGAAAATAATGCTTCATTTTTACTCAAATTTGTTGTCTTTGGGCAATAGCCACTCGAGCCCTGCGGGCTCTCGTGTCTATTGCCAGACAACAAATTTTCGAAAAACTGTCGCATTATTTTCAATTTATTCTCACTCTCTTGTATAATTGTGTATATCTGTGTTTAATTGTACTAATTTGAACTTACATAAATAAATTACAATAAAATTTTGGTTTTGAACAGTTTTATTCATGAAATAATCGCAACAAATTGCACTCGATCTCTAAAATTAATATAGAATTTTTGCCCCCGTGACACTTTGACAGTTTTAATTTCACGAGCCGAAGGCGAGTGTAATTATGTCAGCTCGGAATATAAATCGATAATTTTAGAGCTCTTGTGTAATTACTACTGATAATTTTACAAAATATACTATTTATTACAAATTCATAATAGGTTGTTTATTTTGTTCTGTCTATGAGAATTTACTACCTAAAGCGGTATATTTTAAAAGGTTGCACCTTTTGTACTCCCAATTATGACGTTAGAAATTAAAAAACACGGCTTATACATATTATGCTTAGACAAAATGTTAGTAAAATAATAATTTTACGTTCTGTCAGATCCTTTGTCAGGACGTGTGTGGAGCCGTAGAGCCGACTCCGACATAAATGGTCAGGGAATTGTAGTCCAGGGTAATAAGGATTTTCTCAGGACACTCAAAGATCCAGGTAGCTGACTACTTTTTTAGTTATTGTAGACCTATAGGAAGAAAACATACCTGTTTCCTGCCTAAAGTTCGCGTCCGTTTTTTAATTATTAACAATTTATTGCAAAAATCGCGATTTTTTCGATTTTTTGCACCCTATTCAAAAGATAAACAATTGACATAAAACTACAAAATTTAATTTTTTAGAACATTGAAAAACCTTTAAAATACCGATTTTTTAAAGTTAAAAGGTTAATTTGTTGCTTCACAAATTGCAAAATAAATGAAAATCGATATTTGTTCATAACTTTTACTAAATTTAACTTAGAATTTTAGGGTTTCACTCAAAGTTGGTTATTTTGGTACTTAACAAACCCTCAAAATTTGAGACCGATCCATTAATTAGTTCAAAAGTTATTCTATTTGTTTATCCCAGAGGCAATAATTTTGCCATAACATAAGACAGAAAATAATAAACATTAGGCAATTCTGAGTATGCCAAACGAAAGTAGACGTATCAACATGTATTAAAAAAAGATGAAAAACTTAATCAATATAATCAAAAATCCTAGTGCCAAATTTTTGAAATTTTGTAGTTTATAAACATTTAGAATATCTTGACAAATATTGTCCGTAGGAACAATCTTTTTATATATGCGGAAAGCTATTAATTAAACACAACTTTTAATATAAAAAATTTAGCCTGGGTTCATTAGGGACAAAGTTAGCCATTTGTTTTTTTTAATTCACAGCTAATTTGTTTAAAATAATTAAGGAATTTCATTGATGCCATTTTAAATAATGGAATTTGTATTTTTTGTTAAAAAATTTGCATAAACATTGTATCTTCATAGCACCCTCTACGATTTTTCAAAATTGTAGTTCAAACGGTTACTATGGGGAACCTACGAATCCACCGAGTTAAAATACCGAAAAAGCAATTTCAAACTAATACAATTTTCTGTATCTCCGGATAAACTAAATGGATTTTCATCTTTCTTTTTTTAATTTGTATGTAATTTCTACGTACATTACAAATATGTATGCAATTTGTTTATAAATTTATTAATTAATAATCAGTCTAATTTGTTTAAACAATTCTTGAAAATATATTTTTTTACAAAAATCTATCTTTTTAATCATAGTATCATTAATGATCATACAAAACGTTAAAGTTCACTTTAATAAATAACATATTTTTATTAGATAATTATTTATTGAAAATAATTTATTTATTAAAGTATAACTTAACCTTTTCTATGATTAGTAATGATAGTCTGATTAAAAAACATGAATTTTTGGGAAAAATTATTTATTCAAAAATTGTTTAAACAAATTAGATTGTTTATGTGGGATCGGTACTCACCGGAGGGACCGCAGACGTTCGGATACAATTAGCGTCTCTTTGCAAAGACAATGACGTCGACTTTGCAAAGTAACAAGACACTTACTCAACACACACACTACACATTACTCCACTGACTTAGTGATAAGTTATACAATTACGTGGCTAAAGGTTCTAGTTCTAAACCAAAGCCAGAATCAGAGAAAAAAAAAAGATTGTTTATTAATTAATAAATGTCAAATTGCAAATAGACAAATTACATATTTGTAATATACAGAAAAATTACATACAAATTAAAAAAAGAAAGATCAAAATATATTCAGTAGATCCCGAGATATAGAAAATGATAGTAGTTTTAAGTTGCCTTTTTTAGTTTTTGAACTCGTGCATTTGTCGGCTCCCAGCTCCCCCTTCACTTACCACTAGTCACGAACTGAACAACATTTTTAAAAATTCGTGTAGAATACCAACTTTCCGAATATGTAAAATGATTTTTTCTACGGACAATATTTTAAAAAGTTGTTCTAAATGTTTATAAACTACAAAATTTCAAAAATTTGGCATTACTATTTTTGACTATATTAATTTTTTTACCTTTTTTAGTACATTTTGATAGTATCACTTTTCTACTTTCATTTAACATACGCAGAATTGCCTTATCTTCATTATTTGCTGTCTTATGTCATTGCAAAATAAAGGTCTCTGGAATAAACAAATAGAATAACTTTTAAACTAATTAATGGATCGGTCTCAAATTTTAAGGGTTTGTTAAGTACCCCAATACACATCTTTGGGTGAAATCCTAAAGTTTTAAAGTAGTTTTAGTAAAAGTTATTAACAAATAACGATTTTCACTTATTTTGCAGTTTGCGTAGCAACAAATTAACTTTTTAACTTTCAAAAATCGGCATTTTGAAGTTTTTTCAATGTTCTAAAAAATTAAATTTTGTAGTTTTATGTCAACTGTTTAGCTTTTGAATGGGGTGCAAAAAATCGAACAAATCGCGATTTTTGCACTAAATTGTTAATCATTAAAAAACGGACGCGAACTTTAGGCAGGAAACAGGTAGGTTTTGTTCCTATAGGTTTACAATAACTAAAAAGTAGTCAGCTACCTGGATCTTTGAGTGTCCCGAACATGGTCTATTTGCAGCTTATTACCCTGGTTTATTTTGTTGTGTCAGAAGGTCAGGTTGTCAGGTTGTCAGTTTATCAGGGCGTGTGTAGACGGTTTTATACAGCATTGCTAAAGCAAGGGACAAGTAGTCATCAAAGGACTTGACTAATGTACTTAATTGTAATAATTGTATAAAGATAAAGGGACATTCAGGACTGTAAGAACTATAGAAGTTTAAAGTTAGTGTCACTTACAATGTTTGGAAGAGAACTGTAGAGCGAAGGTTAGGGACAGAGACATCGATAGGAGAATACCAGGTTGGGTTTATGCCAGGAATGAGGACGTAGATGCCTTGTTTGCTTAAGACGTATGCTTAAGGTGCTATGGAGATGTATGAGATAGAAATGGTTTCTAGGGAAGTACGTAAGGGTCTTAGATAGATAGATTTAGAGAGGTCGCTTTCTGGCCTATTCCACTGCGACCTTTTTAGATCTATTGTGATCCTCTAGTCCTAGATAACATTCTCTAGCCTGACATTTTTTAAAAAGTCTAATAGCTTCGAGACTGAACCTTCCATGTAGCTATTTGCCGTTAGATTTTGTTCTCCTAATGCAAAGAACCGCACATTTGCCAGACTGTCACAATGACATAAAATGTGCTCTGCTGTTTTTTCTTCCAGGTGACAGAATCTATACAGGTCATCATCTGCCAATCCCATCAGCTTTAAGTGCCTATTCAGCTTACAGTGCCCTGTTAGCAGACCTACTATGGCTTTGACTGTTTTCCTGCCTTTGCTTATTAGGTCTGCCGTAAATTTTGGCGAATGTTCTGTAATGAACTGTTTCGCCTGTCTTTGACCTGGTGAATTCCTCCACCATTCCAAAGATTTGTGAGCTACCCACTTTCTTGTAGCCGTTTTTGTAACTGCCTTTGCAACGCCGCAGAAGGTTCCGGTTCAACGAATGGCATTGATGAGCCTTGTTTGGCCATTTCATCTGCTTTTTCATTGCCCTTATGACCCTCGTGCCCCGGTACCCAGGCTACCGTCACCTTGCTACGATCTCCTAGTTTATTTAGGGCACTCACACAATCCCATACTAGCTTAAAATTGACCTCTACAGAATTGAGTGCCTTAAGCGCTGCCTGACTATCCGTGAAAATGGCAACTGAACGGAACGTTCTTTTCTGCCGTTCTATTTCTTCCACACAGTGATGGATTACCGTTATTTCCGCCTGGAAAACTGTGACATCCTTTGATAGACTAACCGGGAACTGAATTCCTTGATTTGTCCCTATTCTGCCGGCTCCCACACCTTCCGATGTTTTTGCTTTGAGCCATCAGTGTATCAGGTAGCAACAGCCTGTATGGGTACACCATCCTTCCAGTCTTCCCCGCCTGGTATATTAATTTTGAACTTATTGTCAAAGCTATATCTCGTTGCTGTTGCATCGATAGGTGCCCCATCACAATATCGGCTTTTAGCTCCTCGATTAGCTTTCTATTGTCAGCACCATGCATGTAAAGGTCTCATTTGATGTATGAGAAAGCATACACCAAAGCAACGACTTGTGTCGGAATGAACGAAAATTTTCCAGTGACGGTTGGTTTGCATTAAGGTTCTTCACTGAGTCCCTACCTGATTATCTTGTTATGGATGTACAGTGGAACCTCGATAACTCGGATTAATCGGGACCGCGGCCTATCCGGGTTATCGAAAATCCGGGTTAGCCGGACAGCATGGTAAAAATTAATAAAATACGGTATAATTATGGATAAAGTCCGTTATAATTAAAATAACATAAAATATATATGCACAGTACACATCTAACTTACCTATAGTTGTATAGAGTATAGTATAGACAGTATAGAGTATAGAGTTTTTTCATTTCTAGGTAAAAAAACTAAGTCAGATTCGGTTGTGTCAATTGCGTCTGACATCGGAACAATGTTATGTTATTTAAGAATAGTGGCTCTTTCATTGTTTAAAAGACCATTGTTTAAAAAATATTTTTTTAAAAGACGGTTGGAAATAAATAAAGGAATAACAGGTGCCTGTTGTTTGTGATAGCCCCAGATAATTAACATCGCTTTGCCGCCGCCGTCCGCCGTGTGCCATGAGTCATTTTTACTATCGTATAGTTCAAATTACACAAATACCCATTATCTCTCAAATATTATATTATGGTCGAAGCGAAGTTTTATCAATGAAGCTCGATATTTAAGACATTCCAGAAGAGGCTACAGATAAAATATTTTAACATAATACATACATTTTTATTGTTGAAATGTTTGTCTGATGAAAATCGGTCCGGGTTAGCCGGACTTCCGGGTTATCGGGGGCCGACTTATCGAGGTTCCACTGTACTGACAAAAGAATTCTATTGTGTGTGCAAATTAAAAATGATAAATTCAAAAGGATAATGGATAATCATTATTTCATTTATACAGATTATGACCAATAGAAAGCTATAGTAATAAAAATTACATCGATTATTTTTTAATGATTTTAACTTTCAATCGTGGAGTAAGATTTTTCATCACGTATTAAATTCTGCCCAATCAGCTTATTACTACAGCGGTAATTTTCTACTGTACCGGGTGTCCCAATAAGAATGGCTCTCGGCCATATCTCAGGAATCGTTTATAGTACAGCTTTGGGGAAAAATATTTTATAACAAAAGTTGCCTCGAGAAAAGCCTGGAAATTATTTTCATATTTGTAAGTCCACCGCTAGAGGGCGTAATTGAATATCAAAAATTTAAAAATCAAAATTTTACAAAATTTACATAATGAAAGGGCACTGAAAATCCGATCATCATATTCTTCGCAAAATTCTGCGAATATTTGATTTCACAAGTGTAACTCTACCTTTGCAAATAAGAGGTGGGGCTGAGTGGGAACCTTGTTATGAAAAATGGCTGTAAGTCCGGTTCTGCTTAATCGATTTTTGCAAATATGGTCTCGTTGAAAACAGATCTTTTTCGTTAATGTAAGAGTTATAATTACGAAACAGCCTAGTAAGTAATATGCCAGCTAGGGGGCGCTATTTTTTTGTTTTTCAGAAATCTAGTTTTCTTTGGAAAATATTAAATACAAGTATGCACTTTTAACCCTGTATTACAAAATTAGACCAAATTATCAACAGAATATCGAAAACCGCATGTCGATACCTTTTTTCTATCTCGAGATATCTTAAGAAACGTATAAATTGTAAACAAACTGATAATGTCACCGGTAAACGAAGTTAAGGAAATCAAAGTGAAAACAGGTAGTGTGCTATGGAAACAAATTAGAGCGGGACACTTGCGGAGTGCCGACAGAAGTGAATATTTCTCATAGCTTTAATTATATTCGGTTCTATTCAATTCGATTCCATATAATTGGATTTTATTTTATTTATTATAATTATGCTTATAATTTAATATATATAAAATATACCCAATTGAATACATAATATATATGGTTTGTCAAACGTAGGAAAGAGTTTGAAAATCTTACAATCGCCGAAATTTTTAAACTTTTTGCTACGTTTGACAAACTGTACTAGTGATTTTACCCATTAATTTTAGAATTAACAAACTTTCACAAGAAGTTTTACTTCAAATTTGATAGTGAATTTAATTATTATTATACAAAATGAATATGATGTTTAAAAATACAATTTGAGGATAAGTAGGTTGAAAGGAATAATGTAATCAACAAATTTAAAAAAGTCACTTTTGTATAACGGCCTCCCCTTTAATGAGAGTATCTAAAAATAAATGAACTCTTCCATGCATTATTTACGATTAAAATTTACACGAAGTATTTACTATACTTCATCAGTAATTAAATTTTTAAATTAAAAAATATCGGTTACATTATTAAGAAAAATAATAATTTAGAGCTTTATGTATCTTTATATCTTATTAATCCTAATTTTAACGGGTAAAATCACTAGTATATAATATTATGTATTAAATTTATATTAAATTATAGATATAATATATATTAAATAAAATTAAATCTAATCGAATGGAATCTAATTGAATATAATCGAATATATAATAAGTGTTCACTTCTATCGGCATTCCGCAAGTGTCACGCTTTAATTTTTTTCCACAGCACACTACTTGTTTCCACTTTGATTTCTGTAACTTCGTTTACAGGAGACATCATCAGTTATGTTTAAAAATTAACACGTTTCTTAAGATATCTCAAGATAGAAAAAAAGGTATCGACATGCGGTTTTCGATATTCTGTTGATAATTTGGTCTAATTTTGTAATACAGGGTTAAAACTGCATACTTTTATTTAATATTTTCCAAAGAAAACTAGATTTCTGAAAAACATAAAATAGCGCCCCCTAGCTGGCATATTACTTATTAGGCTGTTTCGTAATTATAGCTCTTACATTAACGAAAAAGATCTGTTTTTAACGAGACCAAGTTTGCAAAAATCGATTAAGCAGAACCGGACTTACAGCCATTTTTCATAACAAGGTTCCCACTCACACCCACCTCTTATTTGCAAAGGTAGAGTTATACTTGTGAAATCAAATATTAGCAGAATTTTGCGAAGAATACGATGATTGGATTTTCAGTGCCCTTTCATTATGTAAATTTTATAAAATTTAGATTTTTAAATTTTTGACATTCAATTACGCCCTCTAGCGGTGGACTTACAAATATGAAAATAATTTCCAGGCTTTTCTCGAGGTAACTTTTGTATAAATTTTTTTCCCAAAGCTGTACTATAAACGGTTTCTGAGATATGGCCGAGAGCCATTCTTATTGGGACTTCCGGTACATTATTACAGTGGAAATAATTTTAAGTAGATTGTTTCTGTTTAATTGCAACCAGTTTCTTAGTTTTAACTTTCACAAAGTCCACACTTTAAGAAAATGTCCACAATAAACTTTTAGTTCTGCATCTAATGTTAAATCGTCACGAGGAGAACACAAATCGGCAGTTTTAAGCGCTCGAGTTTACTTCGGTAAGATTATTTCATGAATAAAACTATATTTAAAAATATTTTTAACTAATATTTTATTAATATCTTCGTCTAAATACTTGCTACACTGTGCTGTTCACTTTGAGAAGTTGAAAAATGTATGTCACATTAATTGGGATCAATGTCACTGAATGTTTTAATACAAAGACTTGAATTTTATATGTAAGTATTAAAAAATAATCTGTCGAATATCACACGATAGTAAGAATAAACAAGAAAATAATGCTCCAATTTTCTTTCTTAAACTTGTTTCCAATCGGCAATAGTTACTCGAGTCCTCAAGTTTTCGAAAAGTTGTCGCATAATTGTCAATTTATTCTCACTCTCTTGTGACATTAATGTTGATTATTTCATTCATATGAGATTCTGACCAATAGATAGCTACAGAAATAAAAATTAAACTGATAATTTTTGATAATATCCCGTCGTCAAGTATATTACGTCAGATGCCCTTCGTTACTACAAAAAATACATTCAGTGACATTAATGACAATTACTGTTTTAAAAGTTATAAAAGTGATGACTTTCAACCGTCAAATATTTATAACAACTGTGTGTTCAATTGTAGTAATTTTTACCTACATAATTAAATTACAATAAAATTTTGGTTTTGAACAGTTTTATTCATGAAATAATCGCAACAAATTGCACTCGATCTCTAAAATTATTATCGAATTGTTTCCGTCGTGCCACTTTGATTCACTCCCCTTCGGGTCGTGAAATTAAAACTGTCAAAGTGTTACTCGGAAAAAATTCGATAAGTTTAGAGCTCTTGTGCAATTACTACTGATTATTTCATTCATTGGAGATTCTGACCAATAGAAAGCTACAGAAATCAAAATTAAAATGATAATTTTTTATAATTTCCCGTCGTCAAGTATATTACGTCAGATGCCCTTCGTTGCTACGAAATAATACATTCAGTGACATTAATGACAATTAATATTTTAAAAATTTTAAAAGTGATGACTTTCAACCGTCAAATATTTATTACAACTGTGTGTTTAATTGTACTAATTTGTACTTACATAAATAAATTACAATAAAATTTTGGTTTTGGAACAGTTTTATTCATGAAATAATCGCAACAAATTGCACTCGACCTCTAAAATTAATATAGAATTTTTACCCTCGTGACACTTAACATAATTTCACTCCCCTTCGGGTCGTGAAATTAGAACTGTTAAAGTGTCACTCGGGAAAAATTCAATAATTTTAGATAGTCCAGAAAGCGACTGCGCATCCGCTAGGAAAAATATTCTAATTCGGATTTTTGGCACAATCTTACTCAAAAAGGACTCCTTTTAACAATTTTGCATGTTGCCAGGACCAAAAGGTGGTCAAAAATTTTTTAAACGTTTTTTTTTTTGTCTTTTTCCTAAAATTACTTTTTTGCATGGGAAAAAGTTTTTTTAGGTTTTTTGGATCATTCCAAACAGAAAAGGTCTTTAGTGACTCTTCTCTAAAAATGATAGTTTTTGACATATAAGCGATTAAAAATTGAAAAATTGCGAAATCGGCCATTTTTAACCCTCAAAAACTATGTAAAGAACTGAAAATTTGAATATTACCAAGGCAGGCAGATATTCTTTAAATATCTATTGATGAAACCCCGAAGAGTTTTTTGCAATACAATATTCAAAACTCCTTTGTTTTTTAATTGCTAATCAAGCGTGCGCGACACTATTTTCCACCGACAGTATGGTACAAATATGAAAGGAATAAATTCGTTATTTCGTAAACCGGCGACTTTAAGGAAAAATCCCGAAACAGGTCGATTCTTATTTTTAAGTTATGATATTGTGGCATATATGGTGTACTAGTGACGTGATCCATCTGGGCGTGATGACGTAATCGATGATTTTTTTAAATGATAATAGGGGTCGTTTGCTAGCTCATTTGAAAGGTACTTCAATTCTCTATTCAGTAATATAAACATTTACATATACAGGGTGTCCAAAATTTTTTTATTAAATTAAATTATTTGACAAAAAGAGAAGTAGAAGGACACCCTGTATAAATAATTATGTAAATGTTTACATTATTGAATAGATAATTGAAGAACATTTCAAATGAGCTACCACACGACCCCTTTTCTGATTTAAAAAAATCATCGATTACGTCATCACGCCCAGACGGATGACGTCACTAGTGTACCATATATGCCACAATATCACAACTTAAAAATAAAAATCGACCTATTTCGGGATTTTTCCTTAAAGTCGCTGGTTTACGAAATAACGAATTTATTCCTTTCATTTGCACCATACTGTCGGTGGAAAATAGTGTCGCGCACGCTTGATTAGCAATTAAAAAACAAAGGAGTTTTGAAAATTGTATTGTAAAAAACTCTTCGGGATTTCATCAATAGAAGTTTAAAGAATATCTACCTACCTTGATAACATTCAAATTTTCAGTTTTTCACATAGTTTTTGAGGGTTAAAAATGGCCGATTTTGCAATTTTTCAATTTTTAATCGCTGATATGTCGAAAACTATCATTTTTAGAGAAAAGTCACTAAAGACCTTTTCTATTTGGAATGATCCAAAAAACCTAAAAAAACTTTTTTCCATGCAAAAAAAATTATTTTAGGAAAAAAATAAAAAAAAAACGTTTAAAAAATTTTTGACCACCTTTTGGTCCTGGCAACATGCAAATTTGTTAAAAGGTGCAATAATAGGTAATTTTTGAGTAAGATTGTGCAAAAAATCCGAATTAGAATATTTTTCCTAGCGGATGCGCAGTGGCTTTCTGGACTAAGAGCGCTTGTGCAATTACTACTGATAATTTTTTTCGATAATTTCCCTTCGTCAAGTATTACGTCAGATGTCCTTCGTTGCTACGCAAAAATACATTCATTGACATTAACGACAATTAATGTTTTACAACTTATCACAGAGAACACCAAAAGACAGGTTTAGCAAATATTCAGGTGACGATATCAATAAAATATTATCTAGTTAAAATGATTTAAAAAGACAGTTTTATTCATGAAATAATCTTACCGAATTACACTCGAGCTCTTAAAAATTATCGATTTGTTTTGCCCCCGTGACACTTTCACTTCCCTTCTAGTCGTGAAATGAAAACTGTCAGAGTCAATCGGGATACAAATCGATAATTTTAGAACTCTCGTGTAATTATGTAGGTACTACTGATAATATATTTTTACGGATATTAATTCATAGAAGTCCGAACATGTTTGTTTTATTTAATAGGTACAGATTTTAATCCTTTGACTTAAAGATTTTTAGTAAATGAAGCTGCAATATCGTTAGTTACAAACTTACCAATTACAAAACGCAAATAGAAGTAACGTATTAATTTTTTAATTACAAGATCACGAATTTGAACACGAAGGTATTTTGGATCAATTTAGTTTTAACAAATTATATCATTTATGTCCTATAGGTATACCTATTCTAACAGTGTTTAACGTAATCATATTATTAGGGATTATATTATTACGGTTTTGATAATTGATAATTGTCTACAAAAATGAGGTACGAGCAAAAATAATCAACAACCTAAATTTAAAAACTTGTGTATTTGAAACACCGTACGCTGTAGTTTAAAAATAAACATTTTCATTCAAATTTTCATAGACACATTAGACATGATGTAATCAAAATATTTATTTACATAGGTAGGTACATTTGCCAATTAATTTTCTGCATTACTCCATCCAAAACTCATACACATAAATCAAAATGAAATATTTCAACTTGAATCCACTTACCTATATTATACACTTTCTTTTTGTAAGATCGAGTAGTTGTTAAAGAAGAAAACATCAGAATTAAACAAACCAGTCGACTTACAAACGTCATATTGTAGATTTTAGCTAAAAAAAGTCAATTTTTTGCTACAATTTCTTGTGTAATTATTGATCGTTTAGTTAAACACATGGGTGTGACAGTTTTATTCCATTGAACCCGTTTTGATCTCCGAACCCGAATCTATATTTAGCTCGTCGGTCAGACATCGTTACATTTCCTGGAGAGCGACATTGTTTGGACTAATAGTTTGTGTTAGGTATTGGAACAGAAAAAAAATAAGAACTGTCAGTAATACTCTCCCGTTAGTAACCCGTTCTAAATCATGGGTCAAATTAGATTTCAAGATAAATATATGCTAGTTAGTATCATGAATAATGAAGTTTAGCATACACTACACCGACCGACACGGCATATGGGAGAAACCGATGATCAGCGTTGGATTTGGTATTTGGCTCCGAATTCCATCCTACTACATTGATTTACTTGATATTTTCACAGTAAGTAGGGAATAGCTGAAGAAACAAAGTCTACCCTATGCCGATGTGCGCTTTTATCTTGGGGGTGGTTACCACCCTTTCTCGGGGGTGAAAAATGTTTTGGTTAAAATAGCCACGGAAAAGGCTAGAGAACCTAATTTTAAGCAAAAACTGTTCTATGATTATTTTTTGAAAACTCAATACTGTTTGAGTTATTCGTGGTTGAAAATTGGCCATTTTCATTGAAAAATTACACCTTTTCGGACGGATTTTTGCGAATACCTTAAAAACTATGCATCTAACAGAAAACTATATCAAATATTTCCGTAGGTTATAAAAAAAAACAAAGAGATTCGTTCCTTCATAAATCTTCTAGTTAAAATACAAAGAGGGATATGGTAGGTAAGAAGAAAAACAGACACTTCTACATACGCACTTCACCTTCTAGATCATAATCATTCTTTCCATGAAGAGTTTCAAATTCTGCATATCCAAAATAAAGGCCTTAAGCTATCTTTTTTAGAATCTATGGGAATTAATAAACTGAAAAATACAGATATAATTCTGAATGACCAACTCGAGACAAACAGCTCCCCACTCCTCAACCTCTTCAGTTAGAGACTTAAAAAGGCAAACACATTGTAAATTATATCACTTGAGAAAGGCACTCTGCCGAAACAGCTGTAGTCACATAGTTATAAATAATAAATTTTGTGGAAGTATAGAAAACAAAAGTTTTCACTGTTTTATTGTGAGATAGGTAAGAAGAGTTTGTTTTTTATAATTGATGGATTCGACCGTTACTTGATGGAAGTTCATTTTATCTAACAATAAAATAAAACACTGATATAGTATTTTTACTACAAAAACGTTATTACGTAGGTCAAAATTTTTGACGTAAGAGAACTGTCAAAACATTAGAATGTGACTTTTCATTATTACCATATATATAATAAACATGGCAATAATGAAAAGTCACATTCTAATGTTTTGACAGTTCTCTTACGTCAAAAATTTTGACCTACGTAATAACGTTTTTGTAGTAAAAATACTATAACGTTTGTTTTCTATACTTCCACAAAATTTATTACAACTATGTGACTACAGCTGTTTCGGCAGAGTGCCTTTCTCAAGTGATTTAGTTTACTATGTGTTTGCCTTTTTAAAGTCTTTAACTGAAGAGGTTGAGGAGTTATATCAGAATTATATCTTTATTTTCCAATTTATTAATTTCCATAGATTCTAATAAAGATAGCTTAAGGCCTTTATTTTGAATATGCAGAATTTGAAACTGTTCATTAAAAGAATGATTCTGATCTATAAGGTGAAGCGCGTATGTAGAAGTGTCTGTTTTTCTATTGTTGAAAGCCCTTTTGTGTTCTGCTATCCGTTTGTCAAAGGTTCTGCCAGTTTGACCGATGTAAGTTTTCGGACAGTCACTACAAGTTAGTTTGTAAACACCACTCTGTAGTTGTTTTCTCTTTCGGCTCTTATTGTTCTTAATATATTTGCTTAAGTTGTTGTTAGTTCTGAAAGCTGGTGTTATTCCTTTCTTTTTTATGTATCTGGCTATTTTTGTTGCTATCTTGCCAGTATATGTGATAGAGCAGAAGGTACTGGGTTCTTTCTGTGGTGGTGGATAAACTAATTTCAGGGCTTTCTTATGGAGTTTTTGGTTTAAAATATTGTTAATTGTTTGTTCGTTGTAGCCATTGTTTACTGCTATTTGTTTAATGATGTTCAGTTTTATCTCGAAGTTATTTTTTGACATGGGAATTTCTGTCAGTCTATGTATCATGCTATGGTAGGCTGCTAGTTTGTGTTGTGTAGGATGGGATGATGAATTGTGTATAGTTGTATCAGTATGGGTAGGTTTATGATATACGGAGAACTCATGTTTGTTGTATAGTCTGGTAATTGCTACATCTAGAAAGTTTATGGACTTATTCTGTTCTGTTTCTATTGTAAAAGCAATATTACTATGAAGTGAATTAATGTATGATAGAAATTGGTCAAGTTGTCTGTTAGTTCCTGTAAAGCATACTAGTATATATCACCTACATATCTCCACCAATATAAGAACTGTTAAAATACGGGATGTTTAGAAATTGTTGTTTCAAGCTGGTTCATGAATATATCTGACAGCAATGGGCTTAGAGGATTACTCATAATAAGTCCTGCACTGTTGTTTGTGTATATTTGATTATTGAATTCAAAATAGTCTTGATTTATGCAAATTTCAAGAAGGTGAAGTTTGTTTTTTGCTGCATGCTCAAATCGGTGTATTCAACTTGAAATAACAGAGGAACTGTCGATTTTAGGTGTATAATGATACTAATAACTTTTGTAGTGCTTGAAAAGACCTTTAAAATGAGCAATACTAGTTGTCAATTACATGCAAACTAAGCGAGATATTCTGCAGAAAATTAATGACTAATGTATTTTAAGAAGAAATGAGAAGTTTATTTAATCCCTCATCCATCAGAATTTAAATTCATCGTTTTCCTTCGACAATACTCTTTATTATAGTGTTATTTCTATGTTCAAAAACATGGGCTGGATTAAAATGAATGGTTTTTGAAAAAAATAAGATCAAATTATAGAGCGCATTTTTAAATTTTCTTAAAAATCTTCCTTTTCCTCCATGTAACTCGAAAAAGATAAGAGATACGAAAAAAAATACCACACAAAAATGTAGGGATTTTTCAGATAAAAATTTCCTTTTTATTTTTCATTACTGTATCTCTTATCATTTTCAAGTTACATGGAGAAAAAGGAAGATTTTTAAGAACATTTAAAGATGCGCTCTATAATTTGATCTTTTTTTCAAGAACCATTCATTTTAAACCCGTTTAACTTTTTGAACATAGAAATAACACTATAATAAAAGGTATTGTAGAAGTAAAACCATGCATTTACATTTTGGTGGATGGGGGTTAAAATTACTTCTCATTTTTTCTTAAAATACATTAGTTATCAACTTTGTTTACAGCATATCTCGCTTAGTTTTAATGCAGTAGACCTTTAATATAGATCATTTTAAAGGCCTTTTCAAGCACTACAAATGGTATTAGTGGCATTATACACCTAAAATCGACCGTTTCTCTGTTATTTCAAGTTGAATATACCAATTTAAGAATGTACCAAAAAACTATTTTCACCTACCATATCTCGTTTTGTATTTAAACTAGAAGATTTATGAAGGCAAGTATCTCTTTGTTTTTTTATAACCTACAAAAATGTTTAATATAGTTTTTTTAGTTAGATGCATAGTTTTTAAGGTATTAGCAAAAAACCGTTCGAAAAGGTATTATGTTTCAATGAAAATGGCCAACTTTCAACCATGAATATATCAAAAAGTATTGAGTTTTCAAAAAAAAATTATAGAACAGGTTTTGCAGAATTAGGTTTTCTAGCAAATTCTCTGGTAATTTTAACCAAAAAATTTTCCACCCCTAAGCAGGGGAAAATCCATGAAGTAGGATAGAATTCGGAGGTAATATCCTATTCTTGCTCCCATTAACTGGCGTATAGGGCCCGCGCGTTTGATGGGACCCACGCAAATACATTAATTAATATTGAATTATTTATATTTATAAAAAAATATAAAATGTTAAATAAATCAAATAATTGATCACAAATTTTAAGTGCAATTTCACACACTAAGAATTTAAACGTGCGATGGTGGCTCAAGCAATCCCATGGTAACTTTCACATTACACGGCGACTTCACCGATCATTCCAACCGCCGTGTAATGTGAAAGTTACCATGGGATTGCTCGAGCCACCATTGGAATGTCATTGTGCGTTCTGGCGACCGCACGTTCAAATTCTTAGAGTGTGAAACTGGGGTAACAATACCCAATATGAATGTCGCAACCAGCACCAACTCAACCAGTGCCACCTAACTTGTATCCTCCTTTAGCACAGCCACAAATTCCACTATACTAGTGCCGAACACATATCATAGGTCTGCTTCAAACCATCAATTACAACGATTACCATCCACCAGGGAAGATAGATTCCACTATACTAGTGTCGAACACATATCATAGTTCTGCTCCAAACCATCAATTACAACGATTACCATCCACCAGAGAAGAACAGAAAGAAAACAACCAACCAGCTAGCAGCAACGATTGGCAAGAAATTAGAAGCATAAAAAGAAGAAAAGTCAGGAAAACGACATACAATACAAATAGTACAAATAATATTGTAACAGAAAATAGATTTGAAGAGCCAAAAAATGAAGTAATCGCTTCCAAGGAAAACAACACAGCAAACCCTCCACCAATTTGCATACACGGGGTACAAGACTATCAAAAAATGGTACAAAAAGTTAAGGATTTAGCAGAAAGGGAAGAATATCATACAATCAAAAAGTCTAATTAACAATGTCGTAAAATTAAGTTGTGGCTCACCAGATACATATCCCGGCATTGGTCGCTATATGAGATTTTCTCTCACGGTTTCAAAATAGTGCACACAACTTTTTCCCTGGTAAATTACACAAGCTGTAGTTTCTACCAGTCACCTAATAATTATCCTTTCTCTGCAATCGAATAGACTCGTCTGCTCAGATGGTGATATTCACGTGAGATATTCTCTCATCGCGCGACCACCGTGTACCAGTGGCGGCTCGTGACCTAAGTATGCGGGTAGGTGACATGTATCCACAAATTCTATTTTTTCTAACTTCATCATTATATAACTTATTAGATAAAAAAACATGTCCAGCTAAAGCACTGTAGTAGTTTGATTATTTTTTTTTCTAGCCGTTTTAAACCTAAGCAATTGTTTAAATGTTCTTTCGGAGATTCATGTTTTTTGACACTAGCTGAAAAATTTTTCAAATCTGAATATATCTGACTCATCCAAACATCATTTTGCTTCAAATTTGAGAGCAACAAACAAGGCCAACAAAAAAGTGAAATTTTAAAATAACCTCCGCTTAACCATTTATGGTTTTCATACCATATTGTTTTAAACGATCTCGAAAATGGTCGATTGTCTTTCTTCTTATCTGTTGTTGTTCTGAAGTTATTTCCTTGTGGCATTTTTATCATTAACTATGTATTTAGATGGGAAAGAAGCCACAATTATATTGAAAAAATAATTTTATTCAACAAAATTGTTCTTAAGTAGACAGTGACAGTAGACACTTATCTGTTGATAAAATTTTTAAATTTGGTAAAGGCAAAGGCCGCCCCTTGAAATAATTTCTAATCTTTCTTGATTTTGGCGCCTTGAAAAAGGCGTCTCGATCAAACTGCAGATTATATCTTGTAAAACAGTTCCAAACCCAGATGTAAACAATCTTGTTTAAAAGAACCTCGCTAATATAAGTTTTTGTTTATTTCATCTGGAAAAATGTTAGTAACAGAATCGAAGAAAGAGGGTTCTGTCATTAATCCATTTAAAAAGCGTTACTCAATGAAAATTAAAGAAAATGATGACATTTGATCTTATATTTCTTTGGCATGTTTTAATTCGTTTCATTGCTGAAAAACTTCTTTCAACGGATGCACTTGCAGCCGAAATTATTAAAAATAGGTTTGCCAATTTAAAGGGTTCGTGAAATGCATTATCAAGTTCTGAAGACGTTAAATATTGATACAATTCTTGTACATTTTTTTTAATATAATCTGGATCATTATAAAGAACTGTCAATTCTGTTTTTAACTTCCCTGTGTCAAATTTTTGTCCATATAGCTGTACAAATTGATGAAAGGCCCTATCTGAAAATGTTTTGCTTTAAATTAGAAAACCTATTTTTAAGTTGGATAATCATAGTGTCAGAAATTTCAAAAAAAGTCGTCAACGACACTCATTTATGTTTAATTGCACGCACACTGTAATAGGTAAGTAACCATTGTAACCATTTTAAAAAGTGGTGACAAGTCTACTAATATCCACAGCGCGCTTACGCCTTCGCCTTTCAAAATTTTCAGACACGAACCGTCTTCGACCGTCCGACCGATAGCCGATGGACCTTCATTTGTATCCAGATTTAAAAGTGGTAACATTAACCTGCAACCGAGTCACATAAATTCTCCAATATGTTCGTGCGTCTAGTTCGCTTTTTAGTGAATTACTATTAACACTCATATTTCTATTGAAAAAAAAAATAAAATGGAATTATTTCACAGTAGTCATAAAATATTTATTTGCAAGATTTTGAACTGTTACCAATGGTAACAGTGACATGGACGCTTCGCCAGTGTTGTAAAATATTCATTTTATTTTACTATGGGCGGTTTCACCAACGACAAATAGTAGTTTATTCGATGAAAAAAATATTCGGCCAATAAAACTAACAAACCTGCGTTTCACCAACGTCAAATACGACTTATTTTATTTGTCTCAAATAAAGATTTAGGTACTCTTCGAATGAATGGACAAGTTAACCTCGCTTTAAATTTTAAATATCTATAATATGTATAATCAAATGTAACAAAGAAAATTCGTCATTTTAACTATCGTTATTTAAATTATCAAAATTGTATTGAAACACAATCAAAATAAAATATAATAATCGACTGATTAAATTTTATTCTACCAATAACCATTCACAGATTTATTTGTTGTTGGTGAATTATTACTAAAATAAAATACCCTTCAATAGACCAATCTTAGATGTGTCTGTTTAATATTCACTTTCCATAAACAAATTTAAATTGTCCTACCTATTTTTATTGAATACTTAACCTACCAACAGTCCAAATAAAAAAACAATTTAAAATAGTTTCACAACACACAAGAGAATCAACTGAGATGTGAGCGATTTTGTTATGCGAAGGCCTGTAGGCTCCAAAATCTGGTGCCTAACTTCCTAAAAGATTCGTGGAAATTATGGCCCAGTAGGGAAGACCGGGGCAAAACGAGGCTCGGGGCAGAACGGGAAATGCATCGGTGTGCATAACTTACAGTCGTCATAATATCGGCAATAGCGTCATTCGAACGAACGTGGGTTGACTCACTTCAGTCATTAGAAAGAAACTTCTAGTCACGTAGTGTGCTTCTTTACAGACATAAAATCCGTTTTCTTTTGCTTTGTTAAAAATTTTGGTGATATTTATAGAAGTGCTATAAGGTGAGTAAGCAAGTTTTCTCACGTTTTTCATTCAAATATGATAGATATTACTGAATTTTAATATTGTGTGCTGTGAACCGTTTTATATTTTTTACGTTAGCAATTACTAATTTTATTTGAAATTATGTCTGTAATTTGAAATTTACATACATATATAGAAATATTAAAATTAATATTATTTCTACATTTTTAGATTAAAATGTACAAGCTCATTAACAATCACATTGTGTAAAGCTAATAATAACATTTTTCTACAAACGTGTTAAAAATGCAATTTTTAGCACTCTATAGGAGCCTTAAAAATGTTACTTTATAGCACTGGGTGCTTTAAAATTTTTAAGGTACTGCAGTTAAAAGTAAAATGTCAAATTTTATAGGTATTTCATTTATTAACATTAATATTAATAGTACAACTTGCGCAATTTGAAACAGGTTTTTTTAAAATTTAATTTAAACTGTATTATTGCATTTTTAAGAAGTTTGTAGAAAAAACAAGTTTATGTAACGGTATAGGTATTTTCGCTAAGAATTTTTAGACATTCCCCTCGAGTGTAGACAACCAGTTCTACCTTTTACGGGTCATAGGTTTCATGGTTTCAGCAATTAACAAAAATATTGTATTTTATAAATTTATAACGTTGGTAGGTTTGTAGAAAAAATATTGTATGATATACGTGTTAAAAGTACATTTTTAAGACACTCATGTGAATGCAGGATGAGCAGAAAATATTGTATTTTATAAATTTATAACGTTTGTAGGTTTGTAGAGAAAATGTTGTATGATATACGTGTTAAAAGTACATTTTTAAAACACTCATGTGAATTGCAGAATTCGCTTCGCTCATTACCTTCACATGCGTGCCTTAAAATTGTACTTTTAACACTTATATCATAAATAACTATGTTATGTTTAAAATCTATTTTGAAAATTTTATTTCGTAAAAAAGGCAAAAGCAAAAAGACATAACTTATCGCCATAGATACATATCAGCTAAAACAAGATCGAGCTCATAGAGTTATAATAAAATCCCTTGACCCCTCTACTAACACTAAGGACATAAAAATCGAACTCCTAAATCTAGGTCACAAAGTTCGAAATATACAGGGTGTTTCATTAATAATTGTCCATATAGTAACTGGAGAAACCTTAGCACAAAATACGAAAATTTAACATAAAACACTTAAATAAAATGTGGTTCCTTACTGAGTTACAGAGTGTGTTATCTGCAAATTTAACAACTATTTTTGCTCAGCATTTTAGAACTATTCGACATATCCTTTTCATACTTGGCAGAAAGTGCAACTACTATACACCCTACTAAATTATGATAAGCAAACGTTTCTAGCTAGTACCAGAGGCATACGAAAGGGGATAGTGAATGGTTGACCCTTCTCAAATTCTACGCCACTAGAGGAATTACTATTTTAGTGCCATTTTTAGATTCTCCAATACTTTCTACGTAAATAATATACTCTTCATTGTTAACGATAAAGTCATTCGTTTTCGAGATATTTGAAATTAAATATGAAACGGCACAGTTATTTTGATTAATTTATATGATTCATATGATTAAAATTTAAAAATTATTTGTACCTAGTACTTTAAAACTATTTGGGGTATCCTGATCATACGTGGCAGAAAGTGTAGGTACTGTACACCCTACTAAATTAAGATAAATAAATGTTTCTAGCTACTACCAGAGGCGTACGACAGGGGATAGTGGCTGGCTGGTTGAGCTTTCCCAAATTCTACGCCACTGACGAAACTGCTATTTTAGTGTATTTTTTTAATTTTCCAATACTTTTTACGTAAATAATATACTCTTCATTCGTAACGATAAAATGCTTAGTTTTCGAGATACAGTCGAACCCGCTTATTAGAATACCGCTTAAAGGAATATCCCGGTTTAAGGAGTAGAAATTTGAGGTCCCGAAACAATTATAGTAGCAACCAATGATCGGTTATTAGAATATCCCGGTTATAGGAATACTTTTACTTGGCACAAAGTTTGACTGTATTTGAAATTAAAAATGAAGCGACACAATACATTAATCAAAGTAACTGTGTCGTTTCATTTTTAACTTCAAAGATCTCGAAAACTAATGACTTTATCGTTACGAATTAAGAGTATATTATTTTCATTGAAAATATTGGAGAATCCAAAAATTGAACTGAAATAGCAATTTCGCCAGTGGCGCAGAATTTGGAAAGGGTCAACCATTCACTTTCCCCCGTCGCGTCGTACGCCTCTGGTAATAGCCAGAAACGTTTTTTAACATAATCTAGTAGTTTGTACAGTACCTATACTTCCTGCCAAGTATGAATATTTTGTGCTAAGGTTTCTCCAGTTACTATATATGGACAATTATTAATGAAACACCCTGTATAATAAATGCACAACAGAAAATTACCAAAGAGCCACTTAATTTGATTTTTCGTGGATCTGGAACCGGCTGCCGATAACAAAGATATTTATAAGATAACTTAAGGGGGCTACGAAATATAGGCCTGGATCCCGCGTACCAAAAAAGCTTATTAATAGCAAGCTGAAGTGTCTTCAGCTAGTTTAACGGTGTCTACAAAGGCGTAAAAGAGGCCCCTGCAGCATAAAGCTTGCGGGGGGCCCCAATATGTCAGGGGCCCCATCTGGTCGTCTAATAGGTATATATAAAAATGTGTTATTATTATATCATTTTACGCATAGATGAAAAATGTAAGTTGTCATAAACAGTGCATGAATACTCTAGAAGCCCAGTAAATGAGTGTTTTGGAGTATAATTATAAGCGCCGCGACGGATTTGCTTGACAATTTGGATTTAGGTTCTACTTAAACTTCAACTTCAAAGTTGGAGTTGTGTCGTTGGTTGCTTTTACTTATTGGGGAAAGGGGTGACTCTAGGGGGTGAAAAACATACGTTTAAAAAAAGTCCGAAAATGAATAAATTGACTATGTAATTTTAATCAATTTTTGTTGTATAGAGTTTATAATATAAGTCAACACTTTTCAAGTTATTTGAGAGTAAAAATGTTTATTTTTCAACAAATAAAACACGTTTTCAAGCGATTTTTAGCAATAATGTAGCTTATAAAAAAAAACAAAATGAAGTATATCGACACAGTAAAAGCAAAGTTGTAGCTCATGAAAAATTGTTCATGAAATAACCAAAAAGTGGATCACTCTTTGGGGAAAATTTATTAAAACTTTTTTTAAATGTTTAAAAAGAGCTTTATTTTTATTTTTTATAAAAGTTTCTAACATAACAACTAGTGAACTTATAAAGTATTAGTGATACGATAAAACTCAAACAGTAAAGAAATGTAGGTTTTGCTTTTGTAAATATTTTGTGTTTTATTTTGTTTTTCTGTAAGACAAAAATTGGTTAAGATGTGGCTGTTCAATATTTGCATACTCTCGTGATTACTGACTCGTTCACGCTCTTTCAAAAATAATCACTTTGAACCGATGAAACTAGTCATATAAAAAAAGTTAAGTAATTTGTAAAGCGGTAATAATTAGTTTCATTTGGGATGCTAAACAGAGAGATATTTTCACAATTTTTTTCAACCAGAAAAGGTTTTAACTGTAATTTGAGCACAGCTCACTTAGTTTTGATGCTAGAAACTTTTATAGAAAGTAAAGTTTTTTAAACACGTTAAAAAGTTTTCATGAGCTTTCCTCGAAAAATGCTTCATTTTCTGGTTATTTCATGTTAAATATTCTTTGGAATTTGACGAATAAAAACAATTTTTCATTAGCTACAACTTTGCTTTTACTGGGTCGATGGACTTCATTTTTCATTTTTTATAAGCTTCTTTTTTGCTGAGAATATTTTTTCGATCAAATACATACTTACTTTTTGAGTTATTTGCCAAAAACCGCCTCAAAACGTGTTTTTTTAACAACAAACATTTTCACTAATAAATAACTCGAAAAGTATTGCCTTGGCCACTTCGGTGGTGACACTGAAAATTACACGGTATCGCCGTATTTCACGTACACTTTCTGGGCTATATAAGTTTTTGTTACACTAGTCGCATTTAGTAATTTTTTAGAGGGGGCCCCATTTCCAATTTTGCGGGAGGGCCCCAACGAAGTTTGTTACGCCACTGGGTGTCTAGTCGGACAAACTTTTATATACGACGACACTGGAACAGGGAAAGTTTTAATTGTGAAATAGGTTACAGGTTTCGATCGTCAGGCTATGATAACGTCTCATGTACCTATTTTGTCGGACAGAACTTCTAATTGATTTGTTACCCTTTCATTAAACTCTCATGCAAAATTCAGACTGCTATTTACCACCAACAAAATTTCTGTCATTTGGCATGTTCTACGTGTCGGACTTATAAATCCCAACACATTTGTGGAACAAATATTTTTTCATATATTATATAAAGTTGTCAGGTTCACAATCATAAACTTGTCAGGATGACACGTTCCACAATTAAAACTTCCCCTATTCCAGTGTTCCCATAAATCAAAGTTTGTCCGACTAGATACTGTTAAGCTATTAACAAATTTTCAGCTTGCTATTAATAAACTTTTTTGGTACGGGGGATCCAGGCCTAATACAGTTATTGAAATTGAACCTCCCCGAACAACCCAAAATCACATAATACAATACATGAGATACCAACAATACGGTCACTCCAAGTCATAATATTACAATAAGCCTGTACTAAATTTACAATCAAGATGCAGTAGAAATAAACAAATCAAGACACGTTAAATGCTACTAGGAACACTGCCGAATCATAATTTACGATGATAAACTTTGGAAATCGTGATTTAGGATTTAAAATGAATATACATTGCAAATTATGATTTGGGAGTGGTCCTAGTAACATTTAACGTGTCTTGGTTTGTTTATTTCTACTGCATCTTGATTGTAAATTTAGTATAGTTTAGTCATATTGCAATAAGCCTACAATAGCTTGTCGGTCAGACAACGTGATATTTCCTGGAGAGCGACATTGTTTGTATGTAGAGGAAAGTCGCCAATTATGAAATATCATTTTGTTTTGGGGATATAAAATAATACCTCTATGGAAATGAAAACCATTTAATGTTATGACACATCAGTCATACATTTTTATGTAGTAATTAAAAGCCTTCTATTAAATATCTTAATTAACAAAAAAAATCGAACAAAAAAACAAATGAGGAATATAGGCATAAACCAACATATCAATAACAAAAATGGAGATATGTAAACATCTGAGATCAAATAAATTTAAATAAGAAAATTGTCAAAAATGAAAGAAGTAGCTTAATTCACTTGCAGACATCACAGATCCATGTATGAAACTCTTGACCAGCACAATCATAATGAGCCCACTTACACTTAATCCACTATTCCATAATTAGGCACCAACGACTGTCCATATTTGGATTTGTACATTAGTTCAAACTAGTATCAACATTTTTTTTAAGTCGTAATGTTTTAATTACAGAAGGTCATAAAATATCAAAATAAAGGTACTATTGATATACGCAATAGCATAACAAGTCTGTGTTCATGCATAATAACCAATAATACTCGTTGAATATATTATTTACCTTTGAAATTTTCTGCGAGACGATAAAACAAAACGCGCCTGTCGGACACGTATCGTTCGCGCATCTGACACAGAGGTGTGAATACGATAATAAAGAAAGCGACTGAAATAGAGGATGGTCTTGTAGTGCGCTTCCAACTCATATTTTCGGAGAAATCAAGGAATTTCATATTAGAGGACTATTCCTTATTTGGTTACTTTCCTCTACTAATGGTTTGTGTTATTGGAACAGAAAAAAATATAAAAACTACCAGTAACTCTCCCGTTATTCTTCTTCTAAAAGTGATTATTATCTTCTGGAGATGTTGGCTACCACATTGACCCATCTTATTCTATTTACGGCAGCTCGAAATAGATCAGTTGACGTTAGACCAGTCCACTTCCTAAAATTGGCCAGCCAGGATATACGTCTACGTCCAGGGCCTCTCCTGCCCTCAATCTTGCCTTGTAGAATCAACTGTATCAGTCGGTATTTCTCATTACGCATAATGTGGCCGAAGTAAGCCAATTTTCTGTTCTTTACGGTGTTAATTATTTCTTTGTCTTTTCTTAGCCTCTAGAGAATAGTTATATTAGTTGTGTGGTGTATATATGAGACCCTCAACATACGTCGGTAGCACCACATTTCAAACGCCTCTAACCGTTTTATGGCATCTTCTGTCAGGCTCCAGCTTTCAACTCCATATAGGAGGACACTAAAGACGTAACATCTAATAATTCTTATGCGTATATTGATACTTAAAGACAAGTTGCACAGAATCTTCCTAAGACTGTTAAAAGAGCTTCTGGCTTTTTCAACAAGTACGAGTTTTTATTTCGTAGCTATGATTCCAAGTATCCTTAATGTTGCAGCCCAGATAGCATATTTTCTGTACTCTCTCTAGGGGTGTATTATTTACTGTAATTTGGGCGTTTATGTTGGTGTTTTTACTAATGATCATTATTTTTGTCTTCTTACAGTTTAATTTTAGGCCGTATTTTTTACATGCTTCTACAACATTATCCATGATCCTTTGGAGCCCCTGCGCACTATCTGCCAGCAATACTGTATCGTCTGCATATATGGATATAAATATATAAATATTATTTATAAGTTATCCATTTATTGCAATACCATCTTCTGATTCGTCCAAGGCCTCTGTAAAGATGTTTTCAGAATATATGTTAAATAATGCTGGTGACAGTATGCAACCCTGTCTGATTCCTTTTTCGACTGTGAAGATTTCGGACAGTTTATTTTCGAATCGAACTGTTGCTTTTTGTTGGAGATATAAGTTTGAGACGAGTCTTATATCCTTACCATCTAGTTCTGATGTTTTTAGGATATCGATTAGTTTTCATGTGGGACTTTATCAAATGCCTTCTCGAAATTTATGAAACATGCATACACATCGTAGTTGACATCCCTGGCTCTCTGTATTAGAACTTGCAAGCTGAAAAGTGCTTCCCTCGTTCCGAGTCCTGCTCTGAATCCAAATTGAACTTCACTCAGCTGTTCTTCTAATTTGGTGTATATGCGCGAGTGAATGATAGTAAGGAGTACTTTAAGTATATGGCTCATCAAACTAATTAATCTATGTTCTTCACATTTTCTAGCGTTGGCTTTTTTGGTAAGTGGAATGAATATTGATAGTAGCCAATCTTTTGGTAAGTAACCAGTCTCATATATGTTGTTGAATAACTTCGTTAGAGCTGTAATTTGGTGTGCTTCTAATAGCTTTAAAATTTCTCCATGCACCTCATCGGGTCCTGGTGATTTTCCATCTTTGATCCGCTTAATGGACATAGTTACTTCTTCGTTTGTTATTTCTGGGCCGTAGGGATTGTCTATTTCATACGGACTTCGTGCAGCATCTTCGAATAATCCTTGCATATATTCTTTCCATCTTCTTAATTTATCTTCAATTGTAGTCAAAATCTGACCTTCTACGTCTACGACTTATGCCTGTATTGCGTTGTCTTCTGATGTTCTGTACTTCTTTAATCTTTTTGTGCATATGGAGATCGTCATGTTTGCGTTGTAGTGTTTCAATTTATGTACATTTCTCCATCAGCCATGCTTCTTTTGCCCCTTTTATTTCCCTTAATATACTCTTATGCAACTTTTTCATTGCAACGTATTCATTGTCATTTCTACCTTTTAATTTCCTTCGCTCTTCCATCATCTGCAATATTTTATCTGTCATCCATTCTTGCTTCTTTTCTCTTTTTGATTTAAGATATTCACATGAAGAGAAGTATCCATTCTCAAATGTGGTCTCGAGGTAAGGAAGTACAAAACTCAAAGAGGTACCACAAAAAATGTATATTAATAAAAGGTCATAAAAGGACGCGTTTCGGATCTTCACGAGCCATCATCAGCTTTAAAATACAGGAGCAAAGACGAAAATTGTCCAGACTAGGAAGGAGGAAGAATCTACTAGATTCTACTAGATCCTTTAATAATGTAATCTAGTAGATTCTTCCTCCTTCCTGGTCTGGACAGTTTTCGTCTTTGCTCCTGTATTTTAAAGCTGATGATGGCTCGTGAAGAGCCTAAACGCGTCCTTTTATGACCTTTTATTAATATACATTTTTTGTGGTACCTCTTTGAGTTTTGTACTTCCTTTCTTTAAGATATTCATGCAAAAGTGTGTTAATAGATGTCTTCATTTCGTTCCATTGTTCTTATATGCCACTAGGAGCGTCTTCAACTATTTTCGAAAAAATTTTTATTAATCTCTGTTTTTACTTTTTCCTGGATGTTATTTTCTTTCAGTAGTTTTAGGTAGGTATATCTATCTTGGGTCTTATTTTCTTATGAATTATTTTTAGTCGTATATTGATATTTGCAACTAACTCCCGTTATTAACCCGTTCTAAATCATGGGGAAAATGAGACTTCAAGATCTATGCATGTTAAGCGCACGAATATAGTGAAGCCTCGCTGCTCGCCAGGACTTCCGACGCGCTGCTCGCCATTCATCTCGTCGCGATTGAACGATATATTTAACAGTCCATTGAAATATTACATTGGGTTGCATTTCTTAGAGGAGTCAATTTTATTTTTTTAACGTGTAGGGGGTTCAGTAGAAGCTTAAGTTAAAGTTTTTAAGGTCGCCACCTTTGTCCCCTGGCCGCCATCTTGGAAAAAGGGGTGTAAAGGGCTTCAACGATACATAAAATTTGATTACACATAAAATGTATCAAATTAAATTTTCTACAATTTTATCAGCCGGTTTCCGAATCGTTATTCAAATCTCCGATCATCTAATCGGCTGTCAGATTTGATCAACTGTTAACCAGTGATGGGTTTCTCAAACGCCAATTATTGTAAAATTACATGATCATAGATCATGTCTGTAATCGATGATCTGACGTACGATTTGGTATCGATACTTTCACTGGTATCGAGGCTGTTATCCTCCAAAATTTCAATTATATTAACCTCTAAATTCAAACTTGTATCTTTCGATTCTAAAGGTGCATTCTCTCTTACGTACTGTCACTTTTGTTTGGAGCAAGAATTAAACGAGAGCATTTTAAAAATGAGGCTAGATAATTTCAAAAACAATAAAACGCATTAAATTTATGTGATGAGAGTTGGAGATATAAAATAGTTTATTTATGATCTATAATATTTTATACTCGTATTTTTATTTTTGGTCTGTATATTTATTACTTTTTGTATTTATTTTTAATTTATTTACCGGCCGTTTTATTGTCTTCAAAGTTAGCTGCTATAATTTCTCACACGTTTTCCCTCTTATTTACATTGCTATTACCATTATGATCTGCTTTTTAGAGCTCTGGCCTCTCAAAAAATAGCTCTATGAGTCTAGCATCGTTGTTATATTACATTTTTAAAAGAAAAAAATATAAATTATATATAATCAAATATAAAAAAATGTCCGAGATATCCATGTTCTGCAAGTTAAATAAATATTTTAAATTATTTCTTCCATAAACAAATCTTATTTTTATTGAATAATATGATTTATCTCATTTATATATGTGTTATTTGACAATTTTTTCCCGGTATTTGTTAATTACAGTAATTAAAAAACTAAAAAAACTCTTAACAGCCCGTTAATCGACGGATAATCTCAAATTAGGTAACAGTACATTTTTATCGCCGTTTGATAAGCGAAACTGGTTAATCGACCTTTCAGAGACTCAAAACACTTATGATCGGGTTAACAAGCGATTAATCTTTTGTCAGGTGATCTACTGCAGAGCCGTAACTACCATTGGGGCAACCAGGGCAGTGCCCCGGGGCCCCCGGCCAAGAGGGCCCCCGTTTGGTTGGCCTTGCATAAATTGTAACGAGGTCAAATAAACTTTTTAAGTACTTTCAGTCCAGTTTTACTTCGAGTTGTCCGATTGTAATAAATAGGTACACGGTATATTAATTCTAACAACTTCAAAGATCGATTTTAACCTGTTTTACCTGCACCATTATAAAAAATTTTGTCTCAAAATCTCTTCATAAAGTCACCTTATTTTCTTTGCTTTCAAACAACAAAGCAGCTCCGTATTTTAGATGGCTTCTTATAATTTCTTTGCAGTCTTTGAAGTTCAGCATATGTTGGAATTTGTTTTTTAAGATTTTAATGAAAGGTAGGTATCGGATATCGTTTTCTAAATTAAATCTCTGCCAAATTGAATTCTGCTCTCATTAGAGCTGTATACAATTACTTTCTGACAGTCTCCTCCTTTTTGACATTATCCTATCTTCTTCAATTTTTCTTCCACTTTTTCCATATCGAGTTTTAACGCATTTTAGAATTTTCTTCCACTTTTTCAATTTCCTGTATCTTCTCAGCAATCTGGTTTACCTCTTACTGCATTTTCTATAAATAAACCTTCATATCTTTCTTTCTTGTCTTTCTTCAAACCTTTCGTTGGGAGGCACTGAAGTCCTCATACTAATCTGAAAGATGTTCCTCGAAAGTGACTCTAAAACCTCTCAATTCAACAAGCTGGGCTGAAGATTTGATGCAGTGAATACATTGAAATACAGACATTGCGATGTTTTGAAGTGCCTTTCAAGTCTAGTTCTGACAAGTAACAAAAGGAATGAAAGAGACGAAGCAGCACAACTGAAAAATAGAAAATAGAACCATTCAAATTTGTTTTGTTACTATTGTTTGTTTTTTAACCAAGAGGAGTGATTCAAATTTACCGCGCCATAATGCTTGTTTCTAATTGGTCCAACCGCAGGCAAGTTTACTCCACTGTTGTTAAATTTTGACACTAATGACATTTATGAAATTTTGGCACTTCTGTCATTTTATAGGTTAATTAAGCATATCGGCGATTTTTTGTGTTTTCTGCATTATTCCTTTAATTTTTAGATATTTAGTCTGCATTTATATAAAAAGCAGTTGTTTTTAGAACTCTTTAGCGATGTGTTAGTATAATATAATATGTATGGATTATCATCGAACGATGATATGATCAACGAAAAAAGAAGATGAGTTTGGTGACTTTTCTAGTAACTTTCTTGGGTGTGAATCTGTCTTTTTAGTTTACTCCTCTTGGTAAAAAAATCAACTATAGTTGTGCAAAATAAAATCCTTGAAATCCTCAACATAGTCTCGAAAACACTGCAATCAAAATCTTTGGACCTTTTAACAGCTAATAGTTTACTTAAAGAGAACCTCTTAAAACTATCTGAAATGAGAGGACAATTTGAAACCTTCTTTGAAATGGCTTTAAATATGTGTCAACGTTGGGGAATACCATTAGGGTTCGCTCCAAAAAGAATGCAGAAGATGAAAAAATATTTCCATGAACTGTGCGAAGATAAAAGACTTCAAGATCCCAAGTCTATGTTTAGAGTAACCGTGTTTTACTCAATAATCGACACATTATGATGCCATCAGCTAGACACTCGCTTTCAAGGAATGAAAGCAGTGTAAGATACGTACCGAATTGTTCAACCTGATTTTATTTTAAATGCCAACGAACAAGACCTTCAAAGCAAAGCAATCAACTTCGTAAAACGTTTTCCAGATGATTCCAGATGAAAGATTGAGGGTTTACCCTTCCTCTGGGGGGTAAACCCCCGATACACCCAGTAGGGGGCCCCCAGATCACGTTTGCCCCAGGGCCCCCAACATCGTAGTTACGGCCCTGATCTACTGTTGATGAAACTAGTTTGATTGACGTTTCTGACGCATTTAATCCATTGTTAATCGTCGATTACATAATTTTTGAGATGATCATCCTTTCGGAAACCGGGCGTTAATCTATTATGTACTTTTTATCGTCAAGTGACTAACAAAAAGGTTATAAACACAAACAGTGGCGGCTCGTGGCCTTGGAGACAGGGTCGGCAAGGTTTTTGTCTCCTCATATAGGTATACCATCAAACTAAAAGGCTTAAATCATGATAGGAGATTTTGTTGTTTTTTGTTTTTTTTTATTTGATGTACTTGACATTCTCTCTGTTTCATGGTGTTTCGACCATACGTGTTGATTCTTTTGAGACAAGATAAATCCCGTTTATTTGAGGCAGAAATTGGTGGTAGTGGTGATAAGATAATTGATGAACAATTTGTTATAATGAATTGCAGTACTTACTACATAGAATTATACATAATACATACATATTTTGTAACTTATCTCACTGTCTGAAAATATTTGGATCGGCATAATTTTTAAGTACCTAACTTGTTATAATAAATATTTTGGAAATTGTTTGGAAAAGAGGTCAAAAATTTGCAAATCTTCAAAATTCGAAAAACGAGTATCTATTTGCATATATTAGTAGGTATCCAAAATTTCAAGATATACCTATTCGTTTTTCGAGATATGTATCATGTTGTTGTCTTTTTTGGAATGGTTCGGAAATATCAAGCGAGTCCAAAATGTCACTGCGTATATATTGGAAACTACTATCATTACGAAAATCTCTGAGATTTTGCACCAGCTTTCGTAAGTCTATTTTCTGAATAAATAATGTCAGTTGACTGATTTTGAACAATAATGAATATCTTGGGCAAGCTCTGTCTTAAAAATATTTAAAAGAATTTAAATTTAAAAGAAAGTTCTCAAATCGATTGCTTCACGGATCGAGGTATCGCCAATTTCAAAATCAAAATAAAAATCAATAATAAAATCAATAATAAAATCAAAAACTTCCAAAAGCTGTTCACGAAAATCTGCTACAGATACTAAAACTACCAGAGATAATCTGCTTAGATAAAACTAACCGAGATTTAAAATTTCATCGCGTCTGACAAACTGTTCGCTTTTTTTCGAAACAAATTTGTTCTAAAGCAGTAATCCCTTTAGGTGAGCTAAACTGGCAAGAAAAGACGATATTCTTTATTTTTTACACGTATCATGCAAAACTAAATTCATTATATGCGCATAATAGTGAGTAGATAAAGCTTGTGAGGCAATATGTAGTTTTAACT
Organism: Diabrotica virgifera virgifera; assembly: GCF_917563875.1. NCBI lineage: Eukaryota > Metazoa > Arthropoda > Insecta > Coleoptera > Chrysomelidae > Diabrotica > Diabrotica virgifera. Next base: position 204,017,088 of record NC_065443.1, on the reverse strand, counting down.
TTTGCCTGGAGACCATGCAATTCACCATCACAGCAACGCCGTCATAAGATTGCCCCAGTTTGCCCTACCAATTTATTTTTGATATCAAAAAATTTTAAAAAATTCTTTAAAACATCAAAAATATATTCTGCCTTATTGCTTTTACTCACGTTTCTAAAACCTAAAAACCTCTCATAAATATTACCACGTAACGACGTAACGCGTATCGAACAACAATAATTGATAATTGTGAATGACATGATAATCAGAAGTTTCATCTACTTCCAGCGAAAAGCAAATGGTTTTCTAAATCTCAGATTCAATAACGTTATTCAAAATGTAACTATTTGATTATATGTATTAGTTCATTCTGTATTACGAATACACTTCGAATCAGAAAGTAAATATTTCTAAAACAATTTTATTATTTTCTCTATAATTACTTTGATTTTTAACAAATGCTTCGATCCATCATGTCCACTACATGATAATTCCTGACAACTTAAAAAAATTACAATATCAATTAAACGACGTAAAACGGCGTGATTATTTTTGACAATTTCTGCCGATGCGATCTGGCGATGCACTAACGACCGGCAGATTTAAATATGCCGTACCTGCATACGGAGAGAATGTATGTTCGCTTGCTCATGGACTTGTTATTTCGTTGAGTTTTACGTATAAATCATCAGCTGCGGGTGCGTTGGGTACGGCTAGCCGAAAAGTCAGATGAATGGCTCGGATCATTCATTTTTTGAGAAGTCTGTTATGCGCAGGGATCACTTAACGATCGGATTGATCAAATCCTTTTAAAAACCATGAATAAAATTTAGTCTGTATTATCTGACAGATTTTTTTTACTTCACAGATACAAATATTAAAAAAATCTATCTATATAAATGAGTGGGTCGGCACTGCCGACCCTGCTGACCCTGACCGGCCGCCACTGAACACAAATAAGAGAAAATTTTGTAAGAAGTCTCCTTTTGGAGGTTATAACTTTTTTCCCGTTCATTTTACAATAAAATAACATCATAGCGATTTTATAGAGGATTTTTCAACGCACAATTTTCACTATAAAGTTGTTTAATTTTATTTATTTATCTAGGTTTTACAGCGCTCCAAACTTGACCAGATTCTCGAATTCTCATAGGAATACAATAAAAACAAAACCTTGGGCTTACTTTTCTATCTATATATTTTCATTTATTATGATTTCAACATTCCTATGCTATTTTTGACACTTTTCCCGGCCACCTATGGGGTAGAGTCTGGAGGCTCGTTTTTTGTGTGGTATCCACAATAGGCCTAATCCATGGACAATTTCTAGACAAAATAATATTATTTATTATTATATGGTGAAAAAGATCTATCGTAGTTATTATTTTTTCATTTTTTCGATGGTCCAGGCTGCGAGTCAAGATCTGAATCAGTATCCGAAGTGAATTTTTGTGGTATAATGAGAGTTGGCGTCACTGTCGGTAATTCATCTACCAATTCATTTTCTTCAATAATTAATGTTGATATGTCCACGATGTTGCTGCAGCTTTCACCACCACAATAGAGGCACACTGCTGAACATTTGAGGTCTGCTTTTCGGCAACCACATGCACTTCCAGTTTCCATTGCATTCGCTAAGGAAGAATTTCATAAGCTCGGGGGTACTGGAGGCTTGGAAGTTTGGATTGGTATCCAAAATTTTCCATGCTTTTTCTAGCCCCAATTTTCTGGATCACAATGTTTACCGAGTCATGACTGAATCTGGTTATACACTCGGAGTCTGTGGAAACGGGCTGCATCTTGTGTTGGAGGAAGTGAGAAGAGATTAAATGCATTTTTGGCACTGTTTTAGCGAATCGTTGTATCTCAGGGTTTCCAGGGAATCGTCTTTATTTCCGCCATATAAAAAGACGAAAAACGTTCGCCGACAACAGTGAATAAAGATAGCTCGACTTTCCCACTGACAAATAATTTTCGCTAGAGGTTTCTTACAAATAAAATAACCACCAGTCATGTTGCGTTCTTACAAAAAACACAAAATTCTTATGGTAGGGGAGCCCAAGCGGGGATTTTTGCAGTTACTCGAGTGCGTCAGATTATCATATGGGGAGAAACCTGGTACCCTGCATATGTACCTCTACCATATATTGGCTCTTAACACAGGGGAGTTCGTTAAGGGGGGCCCGAAAAAAAAATCTATAAAACTCAAAATTGTCAGATTAAGATAAGGTAAGTTAAGTACATGCAAAAGAGTGTATATTTCAAAAATCTGACGATTTGAGCCGGGCGTAAGGAAATGGACGAGTCCCAAGATTTCACAAGAAAAAAGTGAATATTTCGCGAAATGAATGACAGATCGAAAAACTAAAAAATATATGCTCAATATTTTTTAAAAATCTATCGAATGATACCAAACACGACTTCCCACGGAGAGGGGTGGGGGGTAAATTTAATATTTTAAATACGAATCCCGCGATATTTCGCAAAATGAACATCAGATCGAAAAACTGTAAAATACACTTAATTAATATTTTTTAAAAATCTATCGAATCACACCAAACACGACCCCCCACGGAGGTGGGGTGGGGGGTTACTTTAAAATCTTAAATAGGAACCCCCATTTTCTATTACAGATTTGGATTTCTTACGAAAAAATAAGTAACTTTTATTCGAAACATTTTCTCGAATTATGCATAGATGGCGTTATAATCGGAAAAAACGATTGTTGGAAATGGAAAATTAAATTAAAAAATGGCAAGCGCCCACTAAAATGGAAAATGTTACTTAACTTTTTTTGGTTTTAGGACCTACTCTTCACAACCCAGTAGGTCACCAAAGCGCTCGAGTGACTGCACATTTAGCATACTTTGCTCCCCTACCATTATCTAATCACAAAAATATAAAGTTTACCCACAAGACTCTCAATAGTATTATCTATAAAACTCAAAATACTTTTCACAATTTTTAATACGACTGCAAGTGGCCAAATAGGTAGCACAACTGTAATAATAAGTTTAGTAGAGGGGGACCGACTGCTGTGCCAACTAGGATAAATTATAATAATAAAAGTAATACCAGGCAGATATTCAGTCCGGTGCGGAAGAAAAATGACGTAACTGCAAATTTTGTCAATTCCTATTTATTGCGCAATTAACTTCTAAAATACTATGTAAAGATGATAGACCAGGGCGCATCTGTAAAAATATTAGTACATTTGGACGTTGAGAGGTGACTCAAATTTTTTTGCAGAAATTGCTTAAAAATAAATCAAATAATAATATTTGAGTTCTCCTCCCTCTCAAAAAGGTCCGGAACATTGTTTAAATAATCAAAATGTCAAAACATTAAGGAAAAATTCGATTTTTTTCTTGGTTTTTTGATTATAACTTTAAAAGTATTCATTTCCGAGAAAAGTTGTACTGACATAAAAGTTGCGTAATTAAATTTCCTACAATATAGAATTGGTTAAAAGTTTAAGAAATAGTCACCCTTGTTGCAAAATAGCAATAATTGTGAAAAAAACATACAAAAACAAGTATTTGCATTTTACGTTTTTCAACCATTTATGCTACACTTAGGACCTTCATATTTCACCCTGAAAAATTTTATGATACACTAAAACAATATTGTAAATTTCATTAAGATCGGTTCTATAGATTTTGCAAAATAAATTTTGCAATCCAGCTTTCGTAAAAAAAATTCATTTTTTCAAAATGTTACAGGACTGAAAATAAACCAGATAGCAACATAAAAATTTTTTTGCATATAGAAGTGTACTGTACCTTTCATTTGCAATTTTGCAAAATTAAAATCGCTTAACACCACGGCGTCAGGAATTTTTTTAAATAAACATTAATTATTGGTGCTACGCGCAGGACAGCGGATAGGTTGCTCTGATTGTGCATTCCAATGACCTTTGATAATGATTGATACATTTTAATTTTTATGACATTTCGATATAAATAAATACATTTGTTTATTGCAAAATAAAAACACATACTCTATCCTTTGAAATAACACTTTTATTAGCAAAAACTTTCTTTGTTCATATATTTTAACTTAAATAATAAATTTTATTATTTTTAAACATATGCAATTGTTTAAACAATATTTCACAAACAATAATAAAATTAGTTTGATTTTTGTGGAATTAAAAAATTAAAATACAACAAAATATAGAGTAAGAAAATAATATATTAGATAAAGATTGGAAATAATTTTGGTGGAAATCAACCTGTGTGAATCGAACACCGCTGTCCTGCGCGTAGCACCAAAAATTATTGTTTATTTCAAAAATTTTCTGACGCCGTGGTAATTAATCGATTTTAATTTTGAAAATTGCAAATGAAAGGTACAGTACACTTCTATAAGCAAAAAAAAAATTCAACTTGCTATCTGCTTTATTTTCAGTCCTGTAACATTTTGAAAAAATGAACTTTTTTTGCGAAAGCTGTATTGCAAAATTTATTTTGCAAAATCTATTGAACCGATCTTAATGAAATTTACAGTATTGTTTTACTGTATCATAAAGTTTTTCTGGGTGAAACATGAAGGTCCTAAGTGTAGCATACAAGGTTGAAAAACGTAAAATGCGAATACTTGTTTTGGTATGGTTTTTTCGCAAATATTGCTATTTTGCAACTAGGGTGACTATTTTTTAAATTTTTAACCAATTCTATATTGTAGTATATTGAATTACGCAACTTTTATGTCGGTACAACTTTTCTCGGAAATGAATACTTTTAAAGTTATAATCAAAAAACGAAGAAAAAAATCGAATTTTTCCTTCAATTCTTGACATTTTGATTATTTAAACAATGTTCCGGACCTTTTTGAGAGGGAGGATATCTCAAATATTATTATTTGATTTATTTTCAAGCAATTTCTGCAAAAAAATTTGAGTCACCTCTCAACGTCCATCTCAAAACAGATCCGCCCTGGACTATGATACAAAAAGACCGAACTGTAAAAATGTGCTGAGCCACTATAGGGTAGTTGCGTCGTTACTGAAATACCTGCTATGTTAGACCTTGTTTCAGATTCATAATGACGCAACTTTAGAGAGGTTTAAAAATGAGGCGATTAAATTAAGATAATGAAATTCGAACCAATATCGATGAAAATAAAAGCCATTGTTGTCAAAAAACAAAAGCCATACCGATGCTCGTGGACGATTACTCTGCATTTAATCCCTTATCTTAATATTTAAAAATCGGTTTTTTTGCTCTTCTGAAGAATTTTGCATTTTGCGGTTGCGTCATTCTTCTTCTGGACCGGCGAATTTGTCCTCAAACAACTTCTTGGGGCTTTTCTATAAATATATGCGTAGGGTTCTAAGTTTTATAGTGGGGAAAAAGGTCAAAGATATATGAATAATAGCATAGGAATGTTAAAATCATAATAAATTGTATGACTAAAAAAATATTAAGGTAGAAAAGTAAGCCTAACGTTTTGTTTTTATTGTATCCCTATGAGCATTCGAGAATCTGGTCAAGTTTGGAGCACTGTAAAACCAAGATAAATAACTAGAATTAAATACCTTTATAGTGTAAATTTTTCGCTGAAAAACTCTCCACAAAATTGCTATAATGTTATTTTATTGTAAAATGAACTGAAAAAAAGTATAACCTCCAAAAGGAAACTTTTTAAAAAAATTTTACTTATTTTTATTTATATCTTTTTTGTTGGTCGCTTGACGATCAAAAGTAATAGAAACAAAATTGTAGAAAATTTAATTTGCTACATTTTATGTTGTACAGTCGCACCCGCTTATTGGAATAGCCTTTGTGACAAGTAAAAATATTCCTATAACCGGGATATTCTAATAACCGATCATCGGTTGCTACTATAAATGTTTCGGGACCTCAAATTTATATTCCTTAAACCGGGATATTCCTTTAAGAGGTATTTTAATAAGCGGGTTCGACTGTATTAGATTTTTCGTAGGGTTGATAGTTTACGAGATATAGCGCGAAACCCCTTTGCTCCTCCTTTCCAAGATGGCGGCAGGGGGACAAGGGTGGCGACCCCAAAAACTTGAACTTAAGCTTCTACTGATCGCCCCTACACATTAAAAAAATAAAATTGACTCCTCTAACAAATGCAAGGTATGGCCTAAAAAATGTAACATTTCAATGGTCTATAATAAGGGTCTAAAGTAGATATTCTACCAACTGTTAGAGCTTTACAGATAATACTTTTATAAGCGGTTTTAAATACAAAATGCATTCCTACAATTTAAAAAAAAATACAAGATATTCTTTTTTAAGGTTCTCCCCTACATTACTTTCAATTTCTAACATTTTGCCTTTATAATTTTTAAAACGATTAACATTATCATCATTTTAAAAGCATCAATTAATTACTTTTTCGCTGTCTCTCTTTTCTTCCCTTTTCTAGTGACATTCACCGTTTTACTAGTTTTGGTACATAGTCCAGGGCGCATCTGTTTTGAGATGAACGTTGAGAGGTGACTCAAATTTTTTTTGCAGAAATTACTTGAAAATAACTGAAATAATAATATTTGAGTTATCCTCCCACTCAAAATGGTCCGGAACATTGTTTAAATAATCAAAATGTCAAAATATGAAGGAAAAATTCGATTTTTTTATTGGTTTTTTGATTATAACTTTAAAACTATTCATTTATGAGAAAAGTTGTACTAACATAACTGTTGTGTAATTAAATTTCCTACAATATAAAATTGGTTAAAAATTTAAAATATAGTTACCCTTGTTGCCAAATAGCAATAATTGCGAAAAAAAAAAACCATACAAAAACAAGTATTCGCATTTTACGTTTTTCAACCATTTATGCTACATTTAGGACCTTCATATTTTCCCCAGAAAAACTTTATGATATAGTTAACAACACTGTAAATTTCATTAAGATCGGTTTAATAGATTTTGCAATCCAGCTTTCGCAAAAAAATCATTTTTTTTTAATATTGCAGGACTGAAAATAAAGCAGATAGCAAGTTGAATTTTTTTTGCTTATAGAAGTTTACTGTACCTTTCATTTGCAATATGCAAAATTAAAATCGATTAATTACCACTGCGCCAGGAAATTTTATAAATAAACATTAATTTTTGGTGCTACGCGCAGGACAGCGGTGTTCGATTCACACAAGTTGATTTCCACCAACAACATTTTAATTCCACAAAAATCAAACTAATTTTATTACTGTTTGTGAAATATTGTTTAAACAATTGCATATATTTTAAAATAATAACCTTTAATTCTCTAAGTTAAAATATATGAACAAAGAAAGTTTTTGCTAGAAAAAGTGTTATTTCAAAGGATAGAGTATGTGTTTTTATTTTGCAATAAACAAATTTATTTATTTATATCAAAATATAATAAAAACTAAAATGTATCAATCATTATCAAAGGTCATTGGAATGCCCAATCAGAGCAAACTATCCGCTATCCTGCGCGCACCACCAATAATTAATGTTTATTTAAAAAATATTCCTGACGCCGTGGTAGTTAATCGATTTTAAGTTTGCAAATTGCAAATGAAAAGTACAGTACACTTCTATACGCAAAAAAATTTCAACTTGCTATCTGCTTTATTTTCAGTACTGTAACATTTTGAAAACATGATTTTTTTTTGCGAAAGCTGGATTGCAAAATTTATTTTGCAAAATCTATTGAACCGATCTTAATGAAATTTACAGTATTGTTTTACTGTCTCATAATGTTTTTCTGGGTGAAATATGAAGGTCCCAAATGAAGCATGAATGGTTGAAAAACGTAAAATACGAATACTTGTTTTTGTATGGTTTTTTCGCAATTATTGCTATTTTGCAACAATGGTGCCTTTTTTTTGAATTTTTTAACCGATTCTATATTGTAGGAAATTTAATTACGCAACTTTTATGTTAGTACAGCTTTTCTCGGAAATGAATACTTTTAAAGTTATAATCAAAAAACGAAGAAAAAAATCGAATTTTTCCTTAATTTTTTTGACATTTTGATTATTTAACCAATGTTCCGGACCTTTTTGAGAGGGAGGATAACTCAAATATTATTACATATTTGAGTTTTTTTTTATTAATATTTTAAAATAATATTCAAATATTATTTTCAAACAATTTCTGCAAAAATAATTGAGTCACCTCCCAACGTCCAAATGTAGGTACTATGTATACCCCAGGCTGTGGGTGAAAAATAGGTCGATTTCAGGATATAATTCAGGAATTTTTAAAACCTATCAGGTGTTGTAAAGAACGATGCCAGGAATAACTTCTACTAAAATGTAACCAAAAATATGGTGCGCTTTTTTTATATTGCGATTTTCATTTGTTAAATTTGCAATTTTTAAAGATTTTTAATTTTGCAGCTTAGGATATTGATTTTATAGAAAAACTTTTTAATAGAAAGTTGTAGTAAATTAAAAAACCTACAATTTGAGCTATGATAAGTTTAATTTCGTTTATTGGTTATTACAAAACAGCCTGCGAAAAGTCCAAAATGTCCGATTTTTACAATTGCATTATTTATTGTACAAATCATTTTTTTATATTTTTTAAAGCTTTAAAATGAAGATCTTTCAATTCCAAACATAAAAAAATGTTGTAAAGCCAGATTAACGAATTTGTTGCTTAGATATTATAAATTGTTTATCCCAAGAGGTCAAATGTCGAAGGCTATAACTTTTTGAAAAAAAATCGTAGAGAGTTGGTGAAACATCCAATCTCCTTCTGAAGAGTTATATTTTCATATTCTGGTGTAAATAAATGCGTAAATCATTTTTAAACCTCTAATTTTTGGGTTTGAAAATAAGGGGGCAAATTTCGTTATAAACATTTAGAGCTGAAGCGGCCCTGTACATCCTATGAGTTTTTAACTTACAGATTATTGTTGCTGAAGACGAAACGAAGATTTATAAAAAAAAAAATAAAAATTTTCTACAACCAACTGAAGCCGAGATAATTGTTTATTACATTTAATTATTAAAAATTATTTTTAAAATCGGTGCTTTTGCGAACGGCCCAATTTTGCAAATCGCCCGGCTCGCTTCAAATCCGCGCGCTCGGAAAATGTTTACGTAACTTGTATTAAATTTTGACAGAAGACAATTTAATAATATTACCATTATAATATACAGTCTGTTTACCACTGTATTTGTTTTTCTTGATAAATTTTCATATGTGAAATCTCATTTCTGAAGAAATAATATAACAAAAATGATACATATAATAATATATGAAATATATAACTATATTTTTAATTTTTTCATTGTTATATAAATATAATAATAATAATGTTATTTCTTATTATACAATATAAAACTTTTTCTTCTTGTAGTGACTATCCGTTTTGGATGTTCGCCAACATCCAAAACGGATAGTCACAACAAGAAGAAAAAGTTTTATATTGTATAATAAGAAGTAACAATATTATTATTATATTTATATACCAATGAGAAAATTAAAAATATAGTTATATATTTCATATGTATCATTTTTGTAATATTATTTCTTCAGAAATGAGATTTCACATATAAAAGTTTATCAAGAAAAACAAATACAGTGTGAAACAGACTGTATATTATAATGGTAATATTATTAAACTGTTTTCTGTCAAAAATTTAATACAAGTTACGTAAAAATTTTCCGAGCGCGCGGATTTGAAGCGAGCCGGGCGATTTGCAAAATTCGGCCGCTCGCAAAAGCAACGATTTTAAAAATAATTTTTAATAATTAAATGTAATTATATTTTAAAATAATTTTTATTTTAAGATAACATATGTCCTTCTTTAGTCAATGACTGTAAAATAATTTCTTAATTGTTATAAATAAAGGCACTACGATTTAAGAAAAAAAAAACAATTATCTCGGCTTCAGTTGGTTGTAGAAAATTTTTATTTTTTTATAAATCTTCGTTTCGTCTTCAGCAACTTTAGTCTGTAAGTTAGAAACTCATAGGATGTACAGGGCCGCTTCAGCTCTAAATGTTTATAACGAAATTTGCCCCCTTATTTTCAAACCCAAAAATTATCTCGGCTTCAGTTGGTCGTAGAATTTTTTTATTTTCTTATAAATCTGAGATTTGTCTTCAGCAACAATAATCTGTAAGTTAAAAACTCATAGGATGTACAGGGCCGCTTCAGCTCTAAATGTTTATTACGAAATTTGCCCCCTTATTTTCAAATCCATAAATTAGAGGTTTAAAAATGTTTTACGCATTTATTTACATCAAAATATAAAAATATAACTCTTTAGAAGGAGATTGGATGTTTCACCAACTCTCTACGATTTTTTTTTTCAAAAAATTATAGCCTTCGACATTTGACTTCTTGGGATAAACAATTTATAATATCTAAGCAACAAATTCGTTAATCTGGTTTTACAACTTTTTTTATGTTTGGAATTGAAAGATCTTCATTTTAAAGCTTTAAAAAATATAAAAAAAAATGATTTGTACAATAAATAATGCAATTGTAAAAAACGGCCATTTTGGACCTTTTGTAACGGTCACGTTACAAAATTAGCTCTTTAATTATTATTATAATTATTTTCCCTCGGTCTCCATTTAAATTCTCTAATTTCTCGTATAGGACTACTGGGGTGACGTCATACCTCGGTGATGGAACGTACTCCACCTATCGAGAATGATTTCGTTTTCTGAGAGAATTTGACGTTCACCTTGGCGGAGAAACGTCTCTCGTTCGTCACTTGGTTTGTGGCTGCTAATTAAGTGGGTTGGTTTGGTACTTGGTACTGGTACCATGAAATGGCGAATGAGTTCCATACACCTTATTTTATAACATCAATCCAGTTTTTTTAAGTAAAAAGTTACCAGCAAGGGTTGTCTGGAGTTAGGGAGACATGTGTGTGACAACTCCTGTTGGAGCCTAATAGGAATCATTCGCCATTTGGAAGAAACCCTAACATGAAACCGTAGCCCTTTGACCACCCAGGGAAACCACTGCAGCCACGGCCAAGTCACCATTGGGAGTATGTCGATTTGGGAGCAAGCTATGGGAGCGTTCCAGCTCAATTTTGATCTTGGCACCTGGGCCTACAGGAGTCATGGGGGCGCACCATCCTGGTGCATCATTTTCTAGGATGTAACCGCAACCTCGTTTGGGAACATTTAGTGAGGTGTTTTAGTAACTATTGGTTTTTTTTATATTTCAGACTATCTGTTAAATACACTATGTTTTTTTTCCAGATTTAGGTTACCTCTGGTTTTTTTTTGACATATTTGTATATTAGATTATTTGGTTCCCAAACTTTGTATCTACGGTAACTTCTTGTGCACAGGAATAAGCCTAGAGAAAATTAGGTTTTTAATACTTTATTATTGGTTTATGTAATTCGGGTAAATTTATTTTTTAATATTACTAGCTTGTTTCCCAAATATTTTACTGTTATTCGCTTTATTCCATTTGTTCGGTTAATTTAGGTCATGGTCGGTATTTATCTCAACTTCATTTCTACTTTAGTCAATTGTATATTTAACTTTATTTATTCATTATTGTATTTTCCCTTAGTGAGGCTTGGGCCTATTTATTTGTAGTATTTTCATCTTTGTCAGTTTCCTTTAGTTGTACGTAGCAGGCGTACTATAACCATTTGGTAGAAGACTTATGTAATTTTGTACCCTATATATATGTAAGAGGTATTTAAGTTTATAACAGATAACATTATTGTTGTTATCTTTAAAATATATATAGCTTCTTGTATAACTTATGTCATTTTAGAGTTACATGATATATGCTTGTCTAACTCAGAGATTGTTAAAAATCTAGTAGTTATTTTAATAAATATTTATTTATTTTGTATATCATGAATTTTATTATTCCTTTATGTTTGTTATTACAGGTTTGATATATTTAATATTTGACAGCAGTGTAAGATACCTGGGAAAATGATCGAAGATCATTTTCATGGCGCCCATGATTAGTTAGTTTTATTTATTTTGTTCGTTTTTAGTCATTATTCATCTCCATTCATTTTCAGTACATTATTCTTATTTTATTATTTCATCTTCTAGTCATCATTACTATCTATATAGAGCTACTGTTCTTCGACAGGCATGCAAACGAGCCGTATCCATCCTTGAGTGTCAAGTGGTTTTCTTGCATCTCTTGCTAGCCAACTCTATTCAGTTTGCCTCTGTCTCTTCCCACTTCTACTTCTATCCCTTCTAATTCCCCTTTCTTCAGTACTACTGCATTTTTTATTTTTTTTTCCTACTACGGCTTCACCGCTGAAGCCCCTTCATTTTCATTTTACTACTTTCAACTACCTAGTAGAAAGTAGTTCTTCATTTCTATTTTCAATATAGACACAACTATTGAGTGATAAGTAGTAATTTCTTTTTCCTTACTTCTGTTGGAGTATATCTTTCTTTTTGCTTTCACTCCAACAGAAGTTTTCTTCTTTTTGTTACACTTTCGCAGGCTGTTTTGCAATAACCAATAAACGAAATTAAACTTATCATAGCTCGAATTGTAGGTTTTTTAATTCACTACAACTTTCTATTAAAAAGTTTTTCTCTAAAATGAATATCCTAAGCTGCAAAATTAAAAATCTTTAAAAATTGCAAATTTAACAAATGTAAATCGCAATATAAAAAAAGCGCACAATATTTTTGGTTACATTTTAGTAGAAGTTATTCTTGGCATCGTCGTTTACAACACCTGATAGGTTTCAAAAATTCCTGAATTATATCACGTTTTTTCACCCACAGCCTGGAGTAGTAATATTTTTACAGATGCGCCCTGGTCAAACAGCGGACAGGTCTACCTGTTCACGTGTACCTGTCAGATGTACCTATAGTGAGGGGCAGGCCTTACCTGTTTCATTTTCAAGAATTTCTATATCTTAATCATAACCAATCTACTGTTTGTCCCTTTATAAAGCTTGTTAGATACAGCGAGTTAAATTTGAAAATTCATCCAAATTGATTTTTCGCATTTTTGCATAAAATTTCATTTTTGAACATTCAGATTATTCGATATTATTCTAGATAAAAATAAACTTTATTATCGGATTCAGCAACCTCGAAAACATAGAGAATGACCAAAATTTTACCTATCATGACCATTCACCTATCATGATCACTTTTTCGATTTTTAAGCCTCAAAAATAGGGTTGTGCCGCTCGCCTACGGCTAGCAGCGCTCTCTAAAAAGTCGACCACTAGTCCAGGCTGTATCGTCGCCCCGTTAGGTTAATTATTCCGATTCGATTTTTGCACAAACTTACTCAAAAAAGAGGTCCTTATAACAAATCTACAGGGTGCCGGTAGGTGCCGCTGTCGGGAAATTGTTTAAACATTTTTTTAAACAAAATCAAAAAATCATTTTTTTCACTTTGTACAATTTTTTTTTTAGATTCTTTGGGTCATTATGAGCAAAAAGGTCTCCTGTGATTTTTCTTTAAAATTGTTTGTTATACGCAATTTAAAATTTAAAAAACGCGAAACTTTCTATTTTCAATGCTTAATATCGGTTAAAAATTATTGCTATGAAAGTTAGAAAGTGACCAAATCAATGTTTAAAGACCCCCCTACAAGATCCTGAGGAAACTTTTGTCATTATTTTATTACTAAGCTGTTATTTTTAATTAATAGCAATGAGCGCTAACAGCGTATTAGGCGACCATCCATGGTGAGTGCGAAAGAGATGCGCCTTTCCGGCAGTTCAATGGTACATTTTACTCGTACTCACATTGATAGCCGCCTCAATGCACTGTTAGCGTTCATTGTTAATAATTAAAAATAACAGCTTAGTGATAAATTAATGAGACAAATTTCTTTAGGATCATGTAGGGGGTTGTAGACCAGGGCGCATCTGTAAAAATATTAGTACATTTGGACGTTGAGAGGGACTCAAATTTTTTTGCATAAATTGCTTGAAAATAACTCAAATAATAATATTGGAGTTATCCTCCCTCTCAAAAAGGTCCGGAGCATTGTTTAAATAATCAAAATGTTAAAAAATGAAGGAAATATTCGATTTTTTTCTTGGTTTGTTGATTATAACTTTAAAAGTATTCATTTTCGAGAAAAGTTGTACCGACATAAAAGTTGTATAATTAAATTTCCTACAATATAGAATTGGTTAAAAATTTAAAAAATAGTCGCCCTTGTTGCAAAATAGCAATAATTTCTAAAAAAACATACAAAAGCAAGTATTCGCATTTTACGTTTTTCAACCATTTATGCTAGACTTAGGACCTTCATATTTCACCCAGAGAAACTTTGTGATACATTAAAACAACACTGTAAATGTCATTAAGATCAGTTTAATATATTTTGCAAAATAAATTTTGCAATCCAGCTTTCGCAAAAAAAATTCATTATTTTAAAATGTTGCAGGACTGAAAATAAAGCAGATAGCAAGTTGAAATTTTTTTTGCTTATAGAAGTGTACCGTAGCTTTCATTTGCAATTTTGCAAAATTAAAATTGATTAACTACCACGGCGTCAGGAATTTTTTTAAATAAACATTAATTATTGGTGCTACGCGCAGAACAGCGGATAGTTTGCTCTGAATGGGCATTCCAATGACCTTTAATAATGATTGATACATTTAAATTTTTATTACATTTCGATATAAATAAATAAATTTGTTTATTGCAAAATAAAAACACATACTCTATCCTTTAAAATAACACTTTTATTAGCAAAAACTTTCTTTGTTCATATATTTTAACTTAGAGGATAAAAGTTTATTATTTTTATACATATGCAATTGTTTAAACAATATTTTACAAAGAATATTAAAATTAGTTTGATTTTTGTGAAATTAAAATATTAAAATACAACAAAATATAGAGTAAGAAAATAATATATTAGATAAAGATTGGAAGAAATTTTGGTGGAAATCAACTTGTGTGAATCGAATACCGCTGTCCTGCGTGTAGCACCAAAAATTAATGTATATTTAAAAAATTTCCTGACGCCGTGGTAATTAATCGATTTTAATTTTGCAAAATTGCAAATGAAAGGTACAGTACACTTCTATAAGGAAAAAAAAATCAACTTGCTATCTGCTTTATTTTCAGTCCTGCATAATTTAAAAAAAAAATGATTTTTTTTTGCGAAAGCTCGATTGCAAATGCAAAATCCATTAAACCGATCCTAATGAAATTTATAGTATTGTTTTACTATATCATAAAGTTTTTCTGGGTAAAATATGAAGGTCCGAAGTGTAGCATAAATGGTTGAAAAACGTAAAATGCCAATACTTGTTTTTCTCTGGTTTTTTTCGCAATCATTGCTATTTTGCAACGAGGGTGACTATTTTTTAAATTTTTAACCAATTCTATATTGTAGAAAATTTAATTACGCAACTTTTATGTTAGTCCAACTTTTCTCAGAAATGAATAGTTTTAAAGTTATAATCAAAAAACTAATAAAAAAATCGAATTTTTCCCTAATATTTTGACATTTTGATTATTTAAACAATGTTCCGGACCATTTTGAGTGGGAGGATAACTCAAATATTATTATTTGAGTTATTTTCCAGCAATTTCTGCAAAAAAAATTAAGTCACCTCTCAACGTCCATCTCAAAACAGATGCGCCCTGGACTAGTTGGCAATCTTTGATTTAGTCGTTTTCTGACTTTCATAGTAATAATTTTTAACCGAGTTATTAAGTCTTAAAAATGGCCATTTTCGCGTTTTTCAAATTTTAAATCGCATATAACTCGACAACTATAAATTTTTGAGAAAAACAACAAAAAACCTTTTTTGCTCAGAATGGCCCAAATAATCTAAAACTTATTATCCGAAGTGAATTTATTTTTTTTTAATTATTTAAAAAAATTGTTTAAACAATTTTCCGACCGCGGTTCCTCCCGGTACCCTCTGGATTTGTTATAAGGAGCAATAAGGATGTTTGCGTAAGTTTGTGCAAAAAATACGAATCAGCCTGGGTCGACGATACAGCCTGGAGTACATACGGAATCAAAATAAAGCGCCCGGAAAAAATGGCCTATAAGTACCTATCGGGTTCTACTGTAAAGTTTAATATTTTTTTATCTATGGTACCACATTAAAATTATTATTTTATTATTAACATTTATCTTATTTTCATTGCAAAATTATCCAAAACAAAGCAGCTAATGGGATATATAAACTTTTAAATGTGCAACAAAATATTCATAAAATTCAAGTTTCTACCAAAATCTTCAGATCCGGTATACTGTCAATGTAAATGAGCTGCAACGGTCTAGCGAATGGTAGCGCGCGAATTTATTCTCATTCGGCTACGCCCACTATTTTTTACTTTAGTCGGAACGCAAACTAATCTTTGTTTAAAACACTCCTGTTTAAACAATTTTTAACATTTTTTCTTGTTAAAAACTTTGACTTTTCTTATAAAAGATTGGTTAATTTCAGCTCTTAGTGTTGTTAATTAACGTAACAGTGATTTAAAAAAAAGGCCATCTAAGACCCCGCAAGGGTCGTAGGACCTAAAAAAATTTTTTTAGAAGTTGTGTATTTTAACCAGCTTTCCATATTTTTATTGCCATTTAATTTGATCTAATTTCTACGGAATTATTGTAATTGTTTATGAGCTTAAAAACTGCTATTTATTAACAAATAATTTTGTGTACGTACATGTATTTTTTTTACTTTTTTTTTCATAAGCTATTAGTATACATCTTAACGAAGGAAATGAGTACCGGATTATTGAGATCCATTCAGCCAAATTAACTGGACCAGCCTCAGAAATTAGCTCGTTTTTCAAAAAATTTTATAAACAAATTCAATTTTGCAAACACTATTTAACAGATCTGGACCATTTTTTGCATACCATTCAAATATCATAATGCCCTCAAGTTTAGGTATATTTAAACACATTTTAATAAACAATAAAATTGTTATTAACAATATTCAGAAACAGCGATTTTGTCGTCCGTTTTGCAATAACTTTTTATTTATTAACTCATTTGGCGTATCTCATTCGATGTATTTTTTTTTTCTGAAAAAGTTACCTGTGGACGTCAAATCTCTAAACAAACAAACAAGTTTTTAAGTTATGAGCAAAAAACTAAGTTTGACGTTTTGATTGTTTATTTAAAAATTGTTCCACTAAAAAATTGATGAATCCCAAGATGATAGTATTTTTGTAACATCTCATACTACACAATTCAACTGTCAAACCTCGTCTTTGCAGTTATGTAGAAAAAAGGCTTATTTTTTACTAACTTGATTGATCTATAAGGGCAATTGCCCATATTTTAATTACAGGGTGTTACAATTTAAAAAAACCCCTTTTTATACCATCTGAACCGCTTATGCTAGCGTAAAAAAACTTTCAGCGATTACCCATGTACAAGTGTTATTTACTAATTTGTATAATGCACCCCATATTTTCCCCAAAAAAAAAATTAGAATTAATAAAGAAAATATGCAAAAATTGATTTTGGTGACCACGGTGGCTTTAGAGTGCAAAGAAAGTAAAATAATTCATAGGCCATAATTGTAGCTGATATTGTGTTAATTTATTTGCCATAAGTACTTTATTAATAAAATGAACAGGTGACGAAAAAAAAACAAAAACTGGAGCCCGCCAAAGCATTTCTGAGGTTTACGACGCCACTGTGCCGTGACGGTTGCTTATACGAATAAAATGCCTAGGACCTTATTTATAGAGCAAATAGTGGTCTTAAGTTCTGTATAAGTTTTGTTCCAAAAACATGAATAGGTAATGATAAAATCGTAAAAACATCCTTGCCAAACTTATTTTCAGGGATAGGGGTAGTTTCCGCAGGGATATTGCAATAACCATTTATATTTATGAAAAAGCCTATTGATGGAGCAAATGTCTATATAGGTCAAAAAGCAAAAAAAAATAAAGGCACTCGTGGGAGGGCCGACAGAAGTGAAAACTTCTTATAGTATATAAATTACGAACTCAATGCTTTTACCCCATCCTAAAAGAAGTGCTATACCTATATCATATACGATATACGCGATGCGTATGCCCTATGCTATTTATGTATACATACACATAATTTATATATGTACAAAATTTATTTCAGCGAAGTGATGACGGTCGTAAATTCAATACTTTTTCCCCATCCAAGAAGTGCACAACGTCTCTAAAGATATTTTCAATTCAAAAATGTATTTCGTCGAAGCGATAACGGTCGCTAATTTACTACTTTTTCCCCATCCAAAAAGTGTACAACGTCCCTCAAGAAGTTTCCACTTCAAATATTTATTTCGTCGAAGCGATGATGGTATCTAATTTAATACTTTTTTACATCTAAAAAGTGCACAAAGTCCCTAAATAAGTTTCACTTCAAATATTTATTTCGTCGAAGCGATTAAGGCCCTAATTCAATACTTTTCCTCCATACAAAAGTGCACAACGTCCCTATAAAAGTTTTCACTTAAAAAATTTATTTCGTCGAAGCGATGACGGTCGCTAATTTAATAATTTTTTCTTATCCAAAAAGTGCACAACGTCACTCAAGAAGTTTTCGTCCCTAATTCAATACTTTTTCCCCTTCTAAAAAGTGCACAACGTCCCTAAAGAAGTTTTCACTTCAAAAATTTATTTCGTCGAAGCGATAAAGGTCGCTAATTTATATTATTCCCCATCCAAAAAGTGCACAACGTCCCTCAAAAAGTTTTCACTTAAAAAATTGATTTTATCGAAGCGATGACGGTCGCTAATTTAATGCTTTTTTCCATCGAAAAAGTGCACTAGCGAAAAAAACGCGCTAAGTAGGTACACTACCTCAAAGGTGGTATGGAAACGTGTGCGCATATTATGACGATTACAACTTTTTGAATCGTTGTATCTCAGAAACTGTAGCAATTAGAAAAAAAAAGTAATAAGACATTTTTATAGATAATTATCTAATCTACATTTTTTGTTAGAACTAATTTTATGATAAAACTTACCGTTTCGCTAAAAATCGCTAAAAACTATATTTGGTGACCTTTGATCCCGCGTAAATTTTTTAGCTCGGGTCGGATTTATGAGGACTTTTTAGATATCATTTAAGATAGTGTTTTGAACAATCCTGCAAATTTTCAGCTTGATGGTAATTTTTGTAATCTCGGATGTGTAAGTTGACCGGAGTATATTGGCCGTAACATAAATATATAATATACTGAATTCGCTCTATCGAGATTCACTTTGACACTGACGTTAGTAATTTCTTTTTTGGGAAATTCAGTTGTCTGCAGGAGTGACTGGAAATTATTACACAACCAACGCACCTGCTCATTGCCAATATTATTAATGGTAAACAGACATAAAAATAATATAAACATTACGCCAATCAATAATTATTTAAAAAAATGAATAACCATTTTCAATTTCGTTGCAAAACGAAAACACAGCCGAGCCATATGCTAGTCCAATCAGAGAGTGCTGCAAGCACCCCTACCGGTTTCGAAACTTATTAGTCTCTCATCAAGAGGCACATATGCTGCTCTCCCCGATCCAACCAAAACAAACCCCAGCGTGAAGTCCCGGATTGCAACGAACGAAATGGCATAGATGCCCTAGCGGCAACTGCTACCAAAAAGACTAAGTTTTCACTCTAATGGCATATAGAACAACATAATGCTATTCTACATCTCACCAGAATGAAAACAATGGGAACCTTCTCTGGTTACACCTCCGAGGCTTCTACAATTTGCAAGCCATACGGATGCTGAGACTAAGGAAGATGAGGGAATTCTACAATTTATAATTCACGTCCCATCTGCTCAGCGCGGTAAAGTTCTAACGAGAATGGTTCCCTTCATACTCCACACAGAGTAAATGTAAATCAAAAATGAATAACCATTTTCAATTTCGTTGCAAAACGAAAACACAGCCGAGCCATATTCTAGTCCAATCAGAGAGTGCTGCAAGCACCCCTAGCGGTTTCGAAACTTATTAGTCTCTCATCAAGAGGCACATATGCTGCTCTCCCCAATCCAACCAAAACAAACCCCAGCGTGAAGTCCCGGATTGCAACGAACGAAATGGCATAGATGCCCTAGCGGCAACTGCTACCAAAAAGACTAAGTTTTCACTCTAATGGCATATAGAACAACATAATGCTATTCTACATCCCACCAGAATGAAAACAATGGGAACCGTCTCTGGTTACACCTCCGAGGCTTCTACAATTTGCAAGCCATACGGATGCTGAGACTAAGGAAGATGAGGGAATTCTACAATTTACAATTCACGTCCCATCTGCTCAGCGCGGTAAAGTTCCAACGAGAATGGTTCCCTTCATACTCCACACAGAGTAAATGTAAATCAAAAATGAATAACCATTTTCAATTTCGTTGCAAAACGAAAACACAGCCGAGCCATATTCTAGTATGGCTTGCAAATTGTAGAAGCCTCGGAGGTGTAACCAGAGAAGGTTCCCATTGTTTTCATTCTGGTGGGATGTAGAATAGCATTATGTTGTTCTATATGGCATTAGAGTGAAAACTTAGTCTTTTTGGTAGCAGTTGCCGCTGGGGCATCTATGTCATTTCGTTCGTTGCAATCCGGGACTTCACGCTGGGGTTTGTTTTGGATGGATCGGGGAGAGCAGCATATGTGCCTCCTGATGAGAGACTAATAAGTTTCGAAACCGGTAGGGGTGCTTGCAGCACTCTCTGATTGGACTAGAATATGGCTCGGCTGTGTTTTCGTTTTGCAACGAAATTGAAAACGGTTATTCATTTTTGATTTACATTTACTCTGTGTGGAGTATGAAGGGAACCATTCTCGTTGGAACTTTAGCGCGCTGAGCAGATGGGACGTGAATTGTAAATTGTAGAAATCCCTCATCTTCCTTAGTCTCAGCATCTAAATGGCTTGCAAATTGTAGAAGCCTCGGAGGTGTAACCAGAGAAGGTTCCCATTGTTTTCATTCTGGTGGGATGTAGAATAGCATTATGTTGTTCTATATGCCATTAGAGTGAAAACTTAGTCTTTTTTTCAATAATTATTTATTTACACAATTATAATGTATTGATAACAAATGAGAAAATCATTTATTGTACAAAATAAAAATATTTTGTAGAAATAAACTCCACAAAATTTTATGCGATTAGTATACACTCCCACTATTTCTCATAATTCTTCTTTTTTTAATGAAAGATTAAGTTCATTTCAGCAGCTAATAGCGTGGGGTAGGAACTTTTGTGTTGTATGTTTCCTATTCCGAATGTCACAATAAAAATCTCGCGAGAGCGAATATACCACAGAACCTGACATCGATGAAGATGACTAAAAAACTATTTGTATATTCGTATTTTTGTGTAAATAAATATTTTTGTACGTAATTCAGGGGCGACCCTTCGGGGTAGGCAAGGTAGTTGCCGCCTAACCTCTTCAAATGTAGAATAATAAATTTTATTTGTGTGTATGTGTGTGTAGAGGAAAGGGATGGCCTTAGACGACTCCCAACTTGTGTGTTCGTCTTGTCCTAATCAAAAATATGAACCATGAAAATCTGGATTGAAGGCAAACAAAACAACATTTTAATTAATTATGCTAGTTTATTGTTCAATAAAGATATAATAAAAATATGACTTATCTATTAAATTCAATGACATACAGTGCGTCCATAAAGTAACGCATAAATTCATTATTTCGTAAACCGGCGACTCTAAGGAAAAATCCCGAAACACGTCGATTTTTATTTTTAATTTACGATTTTTTTGGCACATCAGTGACAAAAACTTTTATTTTGTTTTAATTTGTTTTAACATATTTTCCCGATAAAAACTTGTTTGGCACCCTTTCCTGTTAAGGCCCCGTCTCACCATCAAATAATTGACAGTTATTTGATCAAACTTGACAGTTAGTGACACAAAGTGACAGTTAGTATGTATAGTTTGTGTCACTAGTCAAGTTTGACTGTCAAGTTTGATCAAATAACTGTCAATTATTTGATGGTGAGACGGGGCCTTTATAAACAACTCTATTTACATTCTATCATCTGATCTTGTGTTCCATGTTCGTTATTTCAAATTTCGGTTCGTTTCGTTGTCATTTTAAATTTCAATGGCAGTGACAATCTTCCAGCAACACAAAGTATACAGAGAGGTGGTAGAATAATTTTATAAAACTCATAGATTTTAAATAAGATCGTTTTATTTCTACAGAATCTTCTTTTGGGCTAAGAATCTTATAGTATTCAATATAATTTTACATTAACAGTTTTTTATAACCATTTTTTCTATAGCTAACCTTCCATGTAAAAAAGCACATGTTCGTTAAATATTTTACCTATTAATATGCACGTGGTAATTAAATAATTTAAAAAAACCTAAGTTCTCAATCTAATAGCACATAAAACAACATCCAAATATGTTACTCTAGATCCTACCAGATTGAAAACAATGGGAACTTTCTCTGGTAACATCGAGGCCTCCACAATTTGCAAGCCATAACGGATGCTGAGACTAAGGAAGATGAGGGAATTTTACAATTTATAATTCACGTCCCATCTGCTCAGCGCGGTAAAGTTCTAACGAGAATGGTTCCCTTCGTAGGGTAAAAGCACCAGTTATTGGCCTCTTAAGGAGAGCACGTCGATATATCTATGAAATGTTTTGTCACTGTGGCCTATTATAACTATTTTTAATATTATGGAATTCTATTATTATTTCTACATATTGCAAAATGTTATTATGTTAATCTTTCATGTCTGAAAATATTTTATATGTGTTCTTTTGTAAATGTGCAAATGAACCAGTAATTGGCCACCCTGTTCCAGTTATTGACACCATATGTGTTAGTGATTGGTCATCATTTTTTAAAGTGACATTTTACCAAATAATTCGTAAGTTAAAATAGGTAGTTAGCTAGGTGTTTGGGTAAGCAACGATTTTGTGATGAGTGTGGACTGTGGACACAAAAAAAAAAGATTTGTCAAAGTAAACTTTTATTTTTTATTCTGACAAGATTCGCAAACATGTACTTTGATCTGTGTCGCTATCGAATCTTGTTATGCAAGTTACATGATATGTTCTAAGACAGATTTGGCATCTAGTGCCTTTCTTACACTCTGTAATATTTAGTAGACATAGATAACACACACCTTTAGAAACTTTTTGATTTTAAAAATGTGATGGAATATGGAATGTTTGATACCAAATTTGTATTTTTAAAACGCGGAAAAACGTTTGACACCAAGTTTCGATTTTCGATGTGTGAAGGAATATTTGATAATAATTATCAGACAGATTTGTAATTTTTGTTCAGGACTGATTTGTATTATCATCAAATAATTTCCGTTTGAGTACAATTTTTTTCCCGGCTTGGAGATTTAGGTTGGGCGAGAAATTTTTTTGGAGATAATCTCAAATTCGCTTCTGGTTTAGGTGAATGTTTGAAAATGTCAATATTATCTTGGTTATTTACAGAACTTGACGATTTTGTGTGAGAGTCATTTTGAATATTCAAGAGCAGAATAATTCCAAGGAAATATACCGCATGCCCTAAACCCACTTCTGATAACATCTGGATTTAACCTATCTATAGCAGATTTTAAAACAGGGACAAACTGTACTTTCTTTAACACTTTTTGGGGGTTGTCTCTTCTAAACTGAAGCACAGCTTTGTTCCAAAAAGTTTTAGAGGCTTAAATGCAGCCACATCCGCTGGTTGCATTAATCTCGTGGCATTAGGATATAAAGCTACTAAAATAATTTTCAAATCTGTACAATACAAGGTTGACTGTTCTGTATAGTTAAATGGGTTTTAGGCCCATCAACAAAAAGTATCACTGGACGTGTATTATTTCGATCTAAATAAGGGTTAAATATATTTCCAATATATTCATAAAAGTTTTTGTTGTCCATCCAACCATTTTCTGCTAAACCAATACCCCACGAATTCGGCACAGCACTTAATATATCATTTGGCAATCTTCTATGGGGATAAATTATTATAGGAGGTAAAATATTGCCTATTGCAGAAAATGTGAACATAACTGTTACGTTAACCTTTGGGTTATGTTCAATTTCATAGACATTTCTGGAACCCTTCATAGCCAAAACTTTTTAACTTTGGGACATACATAAAACCATGTCTCGTCACCATTGAATATTCTTGGTGGGTCTTGAAGAACGTTTGAAATTCCTTTTTTATCTAGATAAGATTTTATGTTGTCAAACCATTTGGTAATATCTCTTTGGTTAATGTTTGGACTTGCTGATGTCACTCGCTCTGAAGTCCTTACCGAAATGTTGGGATTGCGCTTTAGAAATGCTGATAGCCATGTTCTGCCTGGTCTATTTTCAACAAATGGATTACCTCTATGGTTACTCTCTAAAAATGATTTAATGGAAATGACTTAATGTCCTTAATGGAAAATCTAGCGTTTCAGTTGTTCCTTTTCATCCTTCGAAAGAAATGGATCTGGTCCATGCGTTATGTTGTTATGAAGTTTTTCACTTTTCCGGTAACTTATGGTGGCTCTGGGAATATTCAAAATTCTTAAGGCTTCTCGCTCACTCATACCATTAATTAACTCTAACGCTTTTTAACATCGTCTTCGGAATACTTTTTTTATAATTGTTTTCAGTTTGTGATCGTTTTTGGCATATTTTCTAAAACAATTTATAATAATTAGTTATTGGCCACACGTAAAACACTAGTTATTAACATCACAATCACTAGATTCTTACAAAATCTAATGTTTCAGTTATTGGCCATCTAGGCCAATAACTGATACATTGATAATTTCATGCATTACTAGTTGGCCACCTTAAAATTTACGTTATTTGACTAAATAACGTTATATTCGTTATGCAGTTTGAAGCAGGACATACACTATATTCTCACAAAAACATAAAATATAAAGTAGAAATTGAATTGCAGTATATAGTACTTACAGACCAACACAAGTTTCTCCAGGTAAATAACAAAATTCCGGTTGCAAACTAGCGGCACAGAACAGTGTCTCGTTCAACATCGAATACTGACTAAAATGTAATGGTTACCTTGAAACTAGATGAGTCATACTCTAGGAGACATATTGCCAAACTTAAAAAAGTAGTTAGGATTAACAAAATACCAACATTTTCCTAATTCTGATCAAAACATATTAGTAGGCCAATAACTAGCACATGGCCAACAACTGGTGCATTTACCCTACTCCAATCAGAGTAAACATGTAAATAAAAAACGAATAACCATTTCCAATTTCGTTGCAACACGAACTACAGCCGCATCATTATTCCAGTTCAATCAAAGAGTGCAGCAAGCACCTCTACCGGTTTCGAAACTTATTAGTCTCTCATCAGGAGGCACATATGCTGCTCTCTCTGACCCAACTAGGACAAACCCCGGCGTGCAGTCACGGATAGCAACGAACTAAATGGAAAGGATGCCCTAGCGGCGACTGCTAGAAAAAAAACTTTCAAAAAAATTTTCAAAAGTTTTCAATCTAATAACACATAAAACATACTTTTGATAAAAAAAGTATACATACTTTTGATAACCTAAATAGACATAATGACATATTAGCGACAGTTGTCAATCTATCAAATAGACAGTTAAATGCAACGGAGAATTTGGTATTGTCAAAGGGTTTAAACTATGCTGTTAGTCATCCATCTATTCCAAAATTAGACATAATTAGTTCAGTGGAAAAAATATCCCAGTGTTTACCAACTCATGAAAAAGAACAGTAAAGGGTACTATGTAAACTTGAATTGAAAAAGACAAATAAAATTGAACAGAACATCAGTGATGATGAAATGAAAGCTTTAAAAACTTAAAAAAATGATGACTCCATAACGATCCTACCAGCGGATAAAGGAAATGCTACTGGAATAATGGATAACATACAATATGAAGACAAAATTACAGATATAATTACAAATGGACCTTATACCAAATTAACGAAGGATCCAACGAAAACACTGGAAAACAAAATCTATAGATAGTCCATTCTTTCACGGTTTTTGCTCTAAATTTTAAAGAACCGCTTGGATTGACATGAAATTTGGCATATACACAGCTATAATGTCAAAGAAAAAAGTGATTTTGTGCCGATGTGTGCTTTTGCCCTGGGGGTGACTTTCACCCCCTATTGCGGGTGAAAAAATATATGTCCAAAATAAGTCCGGAAATGGGTAAACTGACTAGTTTTAAGTAACTTTTGTTCTATAGAGCTTTTTCGCCAAGTCAACACTTTTCGAGTTATTTGCGAGTGAATATGTTCATTTTTCAACAAAATAATCACATTTTTGGACGGTTTTTCGCAAATAACTCAAAAAGTAAGTATTTTGTCGAAAAAAACGCTCTTAGCAAAAATATAGCTTATAAAAAAGTAAAAAAAATGGTGTACGCGTTAGGTCTCTGGATCTCGTAGAACCAG
This sequence comes from Diabrotica virgifera virgifera, assembly GCF_917563875.1. Classification (NCBI taxonomy): domain Eukaryota; kingdom Metazoa; phylum Arthropoda; class Insecta; order Coleoptera; family Chrysomelidae; genus Diabrotica; species Diabrotica virgifera. Next base: position 203,990,791 of record NC_065443.1, on the reverse strand, counting down.
AGTTATAGCCAATGAAAAATAGATTCATATTCACCAAATTTCAAATACAATATTTCGACGTGAAATATCTAAAAAATTAAGCACTTTTTGGGGAAAACCCATTATAACTTTTTTAAAGTGTTTAAAAAAGCTTTATTTCTGTTTTTACAAAAAGTTTCTAGCATTAAATTTAAGCAAGTTACGCTCAAAATAAAGTTGGTCCCTTTGGTTTTTGCAAAAAAAAAATCGGGAAGCCCACCCCCTAATTAGCAACTTAAATGAAATTAATCGTTACCGCTCCACAAATTATTTTACTTATGTTGTGTTTATATGATCTGTAAGTTTCATCGATTCAAAGTGTTTATTTTTGAAAAAATTTGGTTTCAAAGTAAAATTTTTAAAAATTTAAATTTTGAAAAATATGCTTTTTTTCAAAATAACTTAAAAGTTGTTAGAGATACCAAAACTCTCGAAAAACAAAAAAAGTCAGATTTGCTTTTCTGAATATCATGTATTTTTTGTTTTTCTGTTAGACAAAAATTGATTAAAATTGGGTGTTTCTAAATTTGCATACATTCATGATCAGTGACTCGTTCAACCCCTTTTAACTACAGCCCTTTCAATAATAAGGATGTTGAACCGATGAAACTTACAGATCATATAAACAACATATACACGAGTCAAGAAACTTGTGAAGTCGTAACGATTAAGTTCATTTAAGATACTAATTAGGGAGTGATTTTCTCGATTTTTTTAACAAAACCAAAAGGGAATAACTTTATTTTGAGCGTAACTTGTTTAATTTTGATGCTAGAAATTTTTTTATAAAACAAAAATGAAGCTTTTTTAAACACTTTAAATAAGTTGTAATGAGTTTTCCCCGAAATGTGCTTCATTTTTGGTTATTTCACGTTAAAGTATTCCATTTGGAATTTGACGAATATGAACCTATTTTTCATTAGCTATAACTCTGCTTCTACTAGGTGCAGAGACGTGATATATACACCATTTTTTAAAAAAATTTACAGGCTATATTTTTGCTAAAAATGTTTTTTCGACTTCTTCTTCTTCTTCTTTCTCATAATCCTTAGTGCCCTTCAGGGCGTCGGATGTCTGGTTAAGCCTTTTATCCACTTCTTCCAATTGCTTCTATTGGTGGCCAGGTTCTTCATATCCCTCATACTGATGTGTCTCCTTTCACCTATATCTTGGATCTGGTCCATCCATGTCTTCCTCGGCCTTCCTTTTTTTCTTTTGTTTCCCATTTTGGCTTCATGTACCTTCTTTGTAAGTCTATTTTGGTCCATTCGTTGTATGTGTCCAAACCAGCTTAATTGTTTGTTTTCGATCTTCCTAATTGTCGGTTCTTGTTCCAGCTCTTTTCTTATATCTTCATTTCTGAATCTGTCAAACTTCGTAACTCCGGCTATTCTTCTCATGTATTTCTGTATTTCATCTCGGTCGCGTTTATCATTGATTCATGTTTCTTTTGGACAATCCATGTTTCCGCCCCATATGTCATTATCGGATTTACTATGCTGTTATATACTCTGAGTTTAGTTTTGTTGCTTATTTCTGACTTTCCAAAAATTGTATTATTTAAAGAATAATACAGTTTTTTCGACAAAATACTTAGTATTTGAGTTATTTGCGAAAAACCGTCTAAAAGCGTGGTTATTTTGTTGAAAAAATGAACATATTCACTGCCATATAACTCGAAAAGTATTGACTTAGTGAAAAAACTCTATAGAACAAAAGTTACTTAAAATTAACCAGTTTATCCATTTCCTGACTTTCTTTGGAAGAATATTTTTTCACCCCCAAGAGGGGGTGAAAACCACCTCCAGGGCAAAAGCACATATCGGCACAATATCACTTTTTTTCTTTGACTTGTTAGCTATGTGTTTGCCAAATTTCATGTGAATCCATGCGGTTCTTTAAAATTTAGAGATTGTGCAATATTTTACCGTTAAAGAACGGACTAAGAACTTTATTCAAATTTAAAAATGATCTAACATACTATCAAAGAAAATTAATGACACCTCATTACAGTAAGTCACCACATTTTTATGGAGTGCCGAAAATTCATAAAGCGAACATACCACTTAGACCCATTTGTAGTACCATCAGTTCTCCTTGTAGTGAACTATCAAAATTTTTATTAAACATTATAAAACCATTTGCTAATAATGATGACACATTTATAAAAAATACAAAACATTTTTTAAACAAATTATCAACTATTGAATTTAATCCAAATAATATTTTAGTAAGTTTTGACATAAACAGTTTATTTACAAATGTGCCATTAGATAAAACTTTAAACATAATCAAAACGAAATTAGAGAATGATGATACATTGACAACTAGGACAAGACTAAATGTATCACCTATAATGGAGTTATTGACATTATGTACTAATAATACCTATTTTCAACTAAATAATGAATTCTATAAACAAAATTTTGGTCTAGCAATGGGCTTCTCTTTATCTCCATTATTGGCTAATATATTTATGGAGGATTTCGAAACTAATATCATTTCTAAACAAAATTTGAAACCCACTGTATGGTGGAGATATGTAGATGATGGGTTTTCAATATGGCCTCATAGATCAGAATTGTTGGATACATTCCTGAATATTATAAACGATCAAGAAGAGACAATAAAATTTAGAATGGAAAAGGAATATAATAACACCCTGCCTTTCCTCGATGTTTTAGTCTCAAAGAAGAGTACTGGATATGAGACTCAAGTGTATAGAAAACCAACACATACCAACATATATCTCAATTACAAATCAAATCACATCAACGTTAAAAAGGGAATTATAAAATCCTTATATGATAGAGCCAAAATTACTTGTTCTAACGAAAATTAATTTTTAGAAGAAAAACAATTCTTAACATCTGTTTTATTAAAAAGTGATTATCCTTTATCGTTTATAAATAAGGAATTGTCAAGATTGGATCGAATGGAACAGAGCAACATAGAACGGGATCCTACAACATTCACAAGAAATAATACGAGGAAAATATCAATACCATACATAAAAGGACTATCCGAGAAACTTAAAACAATAGGAAATAAATTCAACATTTCAACAACATTCAAAACAACCAACACATTGAGATCTATTCTATCTAAAACTAAACCTAACAATGAACAAGAAAGAACAAAGAATTGTATTTATAAAATACCTTGTGAATGCGAACAATTTTATATAGGTGAAACATCAAGACCATTAAACGTTAGAATAAGTGAACATCAGTCTTATATTAAAAATAGAGAATTTGATAGATCTCAAATATGTCAACACGCATGGGATAATGAACATAGAGTTCAGTGGAGAGATTCAAGTATAGTCCTGAAAGAAACAGATAGTAAAAAGAGAAAAATCAAAGAAGCGGCTCTAATTATGCTAAACGAAACCAACTGTGTCGCAAATTCCTCGGTGGAATGCAGTAGGATGTGGATACCCATATTGAAAGAGGAAGTCAATAAAAAGAAAATACCATAATTAGTAAGTCAATAGTCGAGTTAGTACATATTTTATATTTTAGTATTACTTATATATCCATGTATTATTAATATTATTTATAATTTAAACAAAATTATAGTAAAGTCAGAATTTGGTATTAATTTTGACAGTAAATTAAATGTAAGACCAAATACTTACGATGTCGGGATAGTATCACGAGGTTTTTCCTGGTTTTCCCTCGTGATTTACTATGAGATCTCTAACGCTAGAATTTTAATGTCACCGTTGCATGTGGTTGCCTTTTTAAAGACAGATCACATGCTATGATTTTTTTTGTGACGGATATTCTTGAGTTGGGGTTGATTTCATGTAATCGAATGAACTATCTTTCAGTAAAGTCGTCCCAGGAACGCAACTCATAAATATTGGCAATATCATTTTAAAGTCTTCTACTTTAAAACGTATCATATGTATCTGAATTGCCGATATAAATGAGTCAGATTAAATAAATTATTAGAAGAATTTTTTTTACTAAGCAACAACATTTTTGTTTATGTTAGTAGTATTTTGTATTTTGACAACGGCACCCGATTTGGGCGTCGAAACGTTAATAAAATCATTTTTTAATAATATTGTGGCTTATTTCCCATTATAAATAGTTAAAACACATAAAACAACATCCAAAAATGTTACTCGATATCTTACCAGATTGAAAACGATTGGAACCTTCTCTGGTAACACCTCCGAGGCCCGAGGCCTCCACAAGTTGCAAGTCATAACGGATGCTGAGACTAAGGAAGATGAGGGACTTTTACAATTTATAAGTCACGTCCTATAAATTGTAAAATTCCTTCATCATCCTTAGTCTCAACATCCGTTATGGCTTGTAAATTGTGGAGGCCTCGGGTCTCGGAGGTGTTACCAGAGAAGGTTCCCATCGTTTTCAATCTGGTAGGATGTAGAGTAACATTTTTGGATATTTTTTTATGTGCTATTAGATTGAAAACAGTCTTTTGCTAGCAGTTGCCGCTAGGGCATCCCTGCCATTTCGTTCGTTGCAATCCGTGACTGCACCCCGGAGTTTGTCCTAGTTGGGTCAGAGAGCGGCATATGTGCCTCCTGATGAGAGACTAATAAGTTTCGAAACCGGTAGAGGTACTTACTGCACTCTCTGGTTGAACTGGAATAATGATGCGGTTGTAGTTTCGTGTAGCCACGAAATTAAAAATGATTACTCATTTTTAAATAATTTTAGCTAGTAATAATCTATTAATAATTCCATTTAATTTACCCCTTGCCATCTGCTAGTTTTTGAATACTTTTTGGCAAGGTACTTTTTCTTCTTCTTGATGTCAAATTGACAAGAATAAAAAACCGCTAAATGCCGTAAAAATGAGTGGCGCATACAATATTCCAGCTACAAAAGATCTGATATGAAAATTATTAAATAATTTTAGCTAGTAATAATCTATTAATAATTCCATTTAATTTACCCCTTGCCATCTGCTAGTTTTTGAATACTTTTTGGCAAGGTACTTTTTCTTCTTCTTGATGTCAAATTGACAAGAATAAAAAACCGCTAAACGCCGTAAAAATGAGTGGCGCATACAATATTCCAGCTACAAAAGATCTGATATGAAAATTACTTGGCGCGAAAATGTATTTTCATTTTGATGCAAAACAAAATTCTAGTTTTATTTTAAAAGATTTTTCCATAATATTTGCTAAATTTGAAGTAAACGCGCTACAAAAGAGTAAATTTGATACAGTTTGAATTCTGAAACTCTTTTGTGGCGCGTTTACTTTAAATTTAGCAAATATTATGGAAAAATCTTTTAAATAAAACTAGAATTTTGTTTTGCATCAAAATGAAAATACATTTTCGCGCCACGTAATTTTCATATCAGATCTTTTGTAGCTGGAAAATTGTATGCGCCACTCATTTTTACGGCGTTTAGCGGTTTTTTATTCTTGTATCAGGAGTTTTTCAAGTTATACAAATCAAATGTATGAAATTGAATGCAATTTTTCTCGATTACACGTTAAGCTTTATAAATGGCCACCTTTGTCGCATTATCTCCCAAATGATCTAGTGTCCATCGAATGTACACTAGATTTTTTCTAGTCGAAATAGATTGAATAAAAATATTGGGATGGCCGGTAAATGAACTCGGATTGCCCGTTGCAGATCAAATTTAGCGTCGAAACCACTACAACTACATAAGCCATTTCGGGAATAATCGTTAATTGGATTATACTTTTGTAGCTTAATAACTTCTAAATAGCTTAACCGATTTTGATCACTAAACATGAATTTAAAACGTATTGACAAGTAGTATCTGATGCATCTGAGGTCAAGTATGAAAACTAAAGCTGTTACAGAAATTATTGAGCTTGAAAAACCGTTTTCCCCATAGGAAATAGATTTGATCATATTTATGAAGCGTATAACTTAAAATTTCGAATTTTCCCGGATATGAGGTAAACAACGTTAGATTTGCCTAGAGTCCGTCTACAAACGCTCAGTTATTGGCGCAATTCGTAGGTTGAAATTTTGAGTAATTGTCGAAAAAACAAAATTTTCAAAGTTTAGTTTTTCAATTTTTCGGCTATACTGAGTCGTGTGTATGTCTGAGCTTGATCGCTTAGGCACCATTTGAAAGCTAAACTTAACACTATTGATGTGGTGTATTTGCGATTTTCCTGTCTCTCCTTGAACCTAAGATATATACGCCCAAAAAATTTGCCATTTTGTATCTACCTAGCCCTATAGCTGGCTTACGGGTAGTCAGAAGTAAAAGATTACACCGGTTCTGAATCGGCCCTCACACCCTTTTGAAACACAGAAATAAAAATTCAGATCGGTGTAACTTTTCCACATACATACATACATACATACATATCCACAAATATTTTTCGCCTTTTTAAATAAAAATTGAGTTCTAATTCTGAGCTCGGTAACTTTTGAACGGTATAACCGATTTTCAAAATTATACATGCGTTGGAAAGGTAATGATCTGTGCTATCAGAAGCCGCAAAGGTCGAACTTAAGTTTTTGAAATTTTTGGGAGTTTTGGGGACGGGAACGAAAAACAGACCCTAAATGGGAAGGTCCGTAAAATCCACAGCCTTGGACCAAAATGGAGAAGTAATATATGGATGGACGAGTCTTTTCCTAAACTTTAATATGGGATTTGGCTCAATTTTCAATTCAGTCAGGTTTAGAAAATCGAAAATTTCGTGTATATATAGTGTCGCATATAGGGGTGTTGTGCGCCACTGGCGAGAACTGCCATTCTCTGGTAATTTTCAAAATTAGATGTGCGTTGGAAAGGTAATGATCAGTACTATCAGAAGACGCAAAGGTCGAACTTTTGAAATTTTTGGTAGTTTTGAGAACGAGAAAGAAAAACAGACCCTAAATAGGAATAGACGTAAAATCCACAGCCTATGACCAAAATGAAATGTTCATATATGGATGGGCGAGTCTTTTCCTAAACTTTAATTTTTTATTTCAGTCAGATTTAGAAAATCGAAAATTTCGTGTATATATAGTGTCGCATGTAGAGTGGTTGTGCGCCACTAGCGAAAATTGCCGTTTTCTGGGGTCGCCTTGGTCGCATTCTCTACCAAATGATCTAGTACTTACGACACCAGTGATAAGACAATCCGAGTTCATATCCCAGCCATCCTAATAATTATGTAATTATGGACGGCAAATGAACTCAGATTGCGCAATCAAACTTAGCATTGTAACCACTACAAGTACATAAATCATGATTGATTAATAACATTGATTTTTTCGATATAAACTAAGTTTTGATAACCAATAAATCGAAAACTACTAATTTTATCAAAAAAATATAAAACATTTCTTGCTTACAATTAATGTTTTTACCAACATTTGCGGTCAAAATATAATAAAAAATTTCCACCCTCGAGATGGGGTGGCAACCACCCCATGGTAAAAGCGTCTTTCGGCATCATATAGATTTTGATCCTTGGACTATCCACTACTTATTGTCAAATTTTCAAGCAAATCGATCCATTCTGTAAAAATTGCGAAGTGAAAAGTTTCAGTTCCTGGACTAATTATACTTTTGGAGCTCTATAACTTCTGAACGGCTGAACTGATGTTGATCACTAAACATGAGTTTAAAACGTATTGACAAGTAGTATCTGATGCATCCAAGATCAAGTATGATAACTGAACGTATTACAGGAATTATTGAGCTTGAAAAACGGTTTTTCCCATAAGAAATAGATTTGATCATATTTATGAAGCCTATATCTAAAAAATTCGAATTTTTCCAGATATGGAATATACACCTTTAGACGCGTCCTGAGTCCTCCTACAAACGCTCAGTTATTGGCGCAATTCGTAGGTTGAAATTTTGAGTAATTGTCGAAAAACCAAAATTCTCAAAGTTTAATTTTTCAGTTTTTCGGCTATGGTGAGCAGTGTGTATGTCTCAGGTTGATCGCTTAAGCACCATTTGAAAGCTTAACTCATCCCTATTTATTTGGTGTATTTGCGGCTTCTCCTTGAACCTAAGATATATATATATATATATATATATATATATATATATATATATATATATATATATATATATATATATATAGTGACTGTACACCCCGATATGGGGCTAAGTCGCGAAAGCTTTCTAGATCCTATTTCTTAGGAGGATCAGTCCCTTTTGCTTATGTTATCTTCTTAACGATTTCTCTCCATTTTTTCCTATCTCTAGTTTTTCCCCGCCGTTCTCTGACTCCTGCGTTTTTTAAGTCTTCTTCAACTTCTTGCAACCACTTTGATCTTGGTCTTCCTCTTTTCTTTCTTCCTCCTGGATTCCATTCTATCATAGCATATTTCACTGCTTCATCTCCTGCCCGCCAGACGTGACCTAACCATCTAATTCTGCATTGCTTTATTTTGGTCACGATATCTTCTTTTAGTACTTTCTTAAGCTCTGCATTTGTTCGGCTTCGATATTCATTTTGCTCTGTTCTGATTGGTCCCAGTATGGTTCTCATGATCTTTCTCTCCACTATTCTTAAGTTTTCTTCATCTTTTTTAGTCATCGTCATTGTTTCTGCTGCGTATAATAATATTGGTCTAATTATGGTGTTATACATTCTCATCTTGGTTTTAATAGACAGTATTTTGCTTTTAAGTAGTGTTTTATTTGCAAAATTAGCTTTATTCGCTGCCAATATTTTTTCTTTTATTTCTGGTATTCTTTCACCCGTTTTGCTTATTGTCACTCCTATGTATTTGAAATGTTCTACATCTTCAAACTCTGAATTTTCTATTTTGGTTTTTTCTTTTATTGCTGGTTTCCCTAGTCTTAATATTTTCGTCTTTTCTTCATTTAATCTGAGTCCCATTGTCTCCCCTTTCTCTTTTATTTCTTCTAGCATTTCTTTCATTATGTTTCTATTTTTTGCAATAATAACAGTGTCGTCTGCATATGCGATTATTTGTCCACCTCTTGTTCTTAGGTTTCCTTTCTTTATATTTCGTAGTACATATTCTAAAGCTAGATTAAACAGTGTCGTGGATAAGGCATCCCCTTGTTTCACTCCTTTATTTATAATGAATTCATCTGTCTCGCCTCTTTGCGTCTTTATGCTAATTTTGGTAGTTCTCATTGTCACATTTATTAATTTTCTGAGTTTATGTGGGATTTGTAATTTTTCCAGGGCAATCATTAGTTGTTTTCTCTTAATCGAATCAAATTCCTGTTTGAAATCGATTAATAGCATTTCTAATTGCAGTTTATATTCATTTGCCTTTTCCATTATTTGTTTTTTTGTGTGTATATCATCTATTGTTGATCTTCCTTCTGTAAATCCACATTGGTACTGTCCCACTCTCTTCTTCGTGATCTTTGACAATCTTTTTCTTATTATCGAAGTCAATATTTTATATGTTGTGCTTAGTAGTGTTATTCCTCTATAATTTTCACAAATTTGTTGGTCTCCCTTTTTATGCATTGTTATTACCTGCCCTATCTCCCAGTCCTCTGGCATCTTCTCTTCCTTCCATATATTTTTCAATAGTGATAGTATTTTTTCCTTCAGTTCCTTTCCTCCATATTTTATAAGTTCCATGTTAATTTCGTCTTTTCTGTATTACTTCCTCGAGTTCATCTATTGTTGGCTCTTTTGAGATTTCAATGTTTATTTCGTCTGCTTCTTCGTCCACCGTTTCCTCTTCTTCGTGCATTTCTTCTCCAGTGTATTCCTCCGTCAAGAGTTCTCTGTAGTGATCTGCCCATACCTGCCTATATTCATTGTCTTCTACAATGACTATTCCCTCTTTATTTTTTATTCCGTTTGTTTTACCTTTGTACTTTTTGGTTTGTTCTTTAATATTTTTATAGAAATGTTTCGTGTTTCTATTTGTTCTTTCCTGTTCTATTTGTTGCATCTTTTCATCTGCCCATCTTCTTTTATTTTGTCTTATAATTTTCTTAGCGTCCTTTCTTAATTTTTCATAACTTTCTCTGTCTTCCTCTTTATCCGTTCTCAGCCATTTAATTCTTGCTTGCACCTTTTGTGCTGTTAGTTCTTTACATTCGTTGTTATAGCATTCGTTTTTTGTTTTCTTCTGGTGTTTGCCTACCTGCTTTTTTGCAGCTTCTTCTATTAACTTTTTGATCATGTCCCATTCTGATTTGATGTCCTCTGTTTTATATTTCTCTCTTATTTGCACTGTTACTTCTTCTTCATATTTTTTTCTAATATCTGCATTCTGCAATTTATTGACATTCCATTTTTTCTGTTGATTTTTCTGTTTAGTTTGGATTTTAACTTTTTGTCTTATGGTGGCTGCGACCATATAGTGGTCTGAATCCGTACACGCACCTCTGAAAGTTCTCACGTCCTTCATTGAAGATTGTTTTCTTTTGTTTATTAGTATGTGATCAATTTGGCTATACGTTTTCTGATCAGGTGACCTCCATGTTACTTTATGCATTTTAGGTTGTTCAAATTTTGTTGAGCTTATTATCATGTTTGTTCTTGTTGCTAGGTTACATAGTCTTAGAATAGACCATTATCATTAGTGTTTTTGTGTACGGTGTGTTTTCCTGCAATTTGCTGTAAAAAATCTTCTTTTCCAATCTGGGCATTGAGGTCTCCTAGTATAATTATAACATCTTCTTTGGGTATTTTTTCCATCTCTTCTTCTATCTTATCATAAAAATTGTCTTTATCGTCTGTATTGCTTGTTTCTGTAGGTGCGTATAGGTTTAATAGTGATATATTGAATGGTTTATGATTTATTCTTACATACGCAATTCTTTCACATATCGGTTTAAAGTTTATGACTTTTTCTCTTAGCTGTCCTAGAATCATGAATCCCACTCCCTTTTGTCCTTGCTTCTTTCCTCCTGAGTATAATAGTGTAAAGTCTTGTTTATCAATCTGTCCTTGTCCCTCCCACCGTATCTCTTGCAGTGCTGCAATATCTATTTTATACTTTGCTAGTTCTTTGCTTATTTCTAGCATTTTTCCTGGTGCCAACATCGTTCTTATATGCCATGTGCTTATTTTCAGTTCTTTATGTTTTTTATTTTTTTGTTTTCGTCTTGTATTTTTGTTTCCTTTTCTGCTCTTATTTATTTCTTTTTTTTGATACATCAATTTATCTGCACTCATTTTCTTTTTATTTGCCTTGTCCGTCGCCAAATAAGTATTGTCTTGTATTCTCTCATCACTTGCTAGTTTTTTGAAACGTTTTGAAAAACCTCATCCAACTGATTCTTGTTCTTATTCCATTTCCTCTTCCGTCCATCTATTATCAATTTGTTGTGCTTAATTTGGACGCGTTTTCCTTTCTTTATTTCATCATTTGCTATTTTGACTATTTCTTTTTGTATTTGTAATTCCTCTTTCGTTAAATCATTGTTTATATATCGTGGGTATACTGCAAAAACTGACCAAGTCAATTTTTATCGATTTTTAGTTTATGTGACCAAGTCACTCCAAAGAACTAACCGAATACCTGAAAAAATTCCCAACGCAAAATTATAAGGTTTGATGCCGTAACACACATAACATACAAATGTCTATGTCTGGGTATGCGAATCAACAGACTGGAAGAAATGAACATGTTGACTTGGTCACTTTTGCATGAAATATGATTCATATTTTATTCATGTCAACATTGAACTGCGACAATTGGATATAATGACTTGGTCACTTTTTTATGTTTTAGTTTTATCTATACGTTGTATGTTTATTTGTTGAACGATCACGTGTTGGAAAAATATATATTAAGTTTATCTTTCATTTTATCCTATAGAACAGCAATTTAAATATTGTGCAGCATAATGTTATAGAATCTGGGCATTCTTACATTGAAGTAGATTACATGCACAGTCTACAATAATAGACTTAACATATAGACAATATTATTGTAGACTTAACAGAAAAAATTAATAGATGGGCTGAATACATAAGAGAATTGTTTGAGGACAACAGAAATAACATTGACAAGGTAAATGGTGAAACGGGACCTGAAATCCTAAAATGTGAAGTAGAAATGGCACTTAAAAATTCCAAAACTGGAAAGGCAAATGGACCCGATGAGGTTCCTACTGAATTACTAAAGCTCTTGAATGATGAATCAATAGGTATAATATTGCACTTATTTAACACAGTATACAATACTGGTATTATACCTCAAGAGTGGCTGCTGTCTACATTCGTTACACTGCCAAAGAAATCCAATGCAAAAGAATGTTCAGAACATCGAACAATATCTTTAATGAGCCATCTACTAAAGATATTTCTAAAAATCATCCACAACCGAGTTTATCAAAAGTTGGAGTCAGATATTAGTAATACACAGATGGGGTTCAGAAAAGGACTAGGTACTCGAGAAGCTCTCTTCGGTTTGAATGTTCTTACACAAAGATGCCTAGACGTTAATCAAGAAGTACATGCATGTTTTATCGATTTTGAAAAAGCGTTTGACAGAGTACGCCACGATAGGCTAAGAGACATTCTTGAAAGAAAAGACATAGATAATAAAGATCTGCGAATAATTCTCAACTTATATTGGAATCAGAAAGCTAACATCAAAATAGAAAACGAGATATCAAAAGCAATAGAAATACGTAGAGGAGTAAGACAGGGATGCATTTTGTCACCACTGCTGTTTAATGTATATAGTGAAAGCATCTGTCAGGAAGCCCTTTTGCAAGCAAATGAAGGAATCGTAATCAATGGAGAGGTTGTAAATAATATTCGATACGCAGACGACACTGTACTAGTTGCAAGAACAGTAGAAGAATTACAACGATTACTTACAAACATAAATATTGCTTGCAACAATTATGGCATAAACATTAATATCAAAAAAACCAAGTATATGGTCTTCAGTAAAATCATGACACAACCAGCACATATTAGTATAAACGGCATTCAAATTGAAAAAGTATCAAGTTATAAATACTTGGGAACTTTAATAAACGAAACTGGAGACCAAAACAATGAAATAAAAAGACCTATCGAAATTGCCAGGGCCACCTTCATAAAGATGAGAAAATTCTTCTGCAACAGAGATATAAGCATCCCTCTACGATTAAGAATGCTAGGTGGCTACGTATTTAACACGCTATTATACGGTGTAGAGGCCTGGACTCTCAAACAGAACAACATAAAAAATATTGAAAGTTTCGAGATGTGGTGCTACCGTCGAATGCTGAAGATAAGTTGGGTTGAAAGAATCACAAATCTTGAAGTAATACGAAGGATAGGAAGAGACCCAGAAATTTTATTAACGATAAAACGAAGAAAACTCGAGTATTTGGGTCACCTGATGAGAGGTCATAAATACGCATTACTTCAAAATATAATGCAAGGAAAAATAGAAGGAAAACGGAATCCAGGCCGTAGAAGAATGTCGTGGATGCGGAATTTGAGAGAGTGGTTTGGCTGCACCACTAATGAACTTTTTAGGTCAGCTGTAAACAAAATCAGGGTAGCCTTGATGATTTCCAATCTCCGATAGGAGTGGCACAAGAAGAAGAAGAAGAAGACATGCACAGTGCCATAGAAAATGCTAAAAATAATGTTCCAGTATACACTATGCATGATTAGTTACACATTTTTAGACTGGCCGAAACAAAAAAAGTGATGCATATAACGTACAGGAATTAAGGTATAATGCTTTTCTTAGATAGGTACTCTTAAAAATAGAACCATTGACGAAAACTGAAATCGTGTTAATTGGCTAAAAATTATATGTATGTGATATGAAGAAGACAAACCGCAATATATTTTTTAAGTACAATTATAGTGATCCAGAGTTATAAATCTTATAAAAGAAATTCAACTACTATTTTACTTCAAAGAAATTCCTATTTCAAAACTTAAAATGCAGGATCTTCTAAAATTGTGTAGACAGAAACAACTCCCTCTGAATTCCATGCTTGGGTATCAGTCAATACCATCAGAGTGGGAAGATGTTGCTCCAGAGCCATCAGTATTGTCCGATTCGGATTCAGATTAACTCTACTTCTCCTATTCGGATTCAGATTAATTCTAGTAGAGCAACGTTTATATTTTTGTTATCTTTTTCCAATTTAAAAAATAAAGTAAATGTTTTTATTTGAAACTTCAGCCTTACACTGTAAATAAATAAAATTAGAAGTATTTTCTTTGTCTCACAATAAAACACTGAAAAACGTTTGTTTTCTATACTTCCACAAAATTTATTACAACTATGTTATTACTACAGCTGTTTCGGCAAAGTGCCTTTCTCAAGTGATATATTTTACAATGTGTTTGCCTTTTTAAGTCTTTAACTGAAGAGGTTGAGGAGTGGGGAGCTGTTTGTCTCGAGTTGGTCATTCAGAATTATATCTGTATTTTTCAATTTATTAATTTCCATTGATTCTAAAAGTGATAGCTTAAGGCCTTTATTTTGAATATGTAGAATTTGAAACTCTTCATTGAAAGAATGATTATGATCTAGAAGGTGAAGTGCGTATGTAGAAGTGTGTTTTTTATTGTTGAAAGTCCTTTTGTGTTCTGCTATCCGTTTGTCAAAAGTTCTGCCAGTTTGACCGATGTAAGTTTTCGGACAGTCACCACAAGTTAGTTTGTACACACCACTCTGTGGTTGCTTTCTCTTTCGGCTTTTATTGTTTTTAATATGTTTGCTTAAGTTGTTGTTAGTTCTGAAAGCTGGTGTTATTCCTTTCTTTTTTATGTATCTGGCTATTTTTGTTGTTATTTTGCCAGTATATGTGAGAGAGCAGAAGGTACTGGGTTCTTTCTGTGATGGTGGATACACTAATTTCAAGGCTTTCTTATGGAGTTTTTGGTTTAAAATGTTGTTAACTGTTTGTTCGTTATAGCCATTGTTTACTGCTATTTGTCTAATGATATTTAGTTCTGTCTCGAAGTTATTTTTTGTCATAGGAATTTCTGTCAGTCTATGTATCATGCTATGGTAGGCTGCTAATTTGTGTTGTGTAGGATGGGATGATGAATTGTGTATAGTTGTGTCAGTATGGGTAGGTTTATGATATACGGAGAACTCATGTTTGTTGTGTAGTCTGGTAATCGTTACATCTAGAAAGTTTATGGAATTATTCTGTTATGTTTCTATTGTGAACTCAATATTACTATGAAGTGAATTAATGTATGATAGAAATTGGTCAAGTTGTCTGTTAGTTCCTGTAAAACAGACTAGTATGTCATCCACGTATCTCCACCAATATAAGAACTGTTTAAATACGGGGTGTTTAGAAATTGTTGTTTCAAGTTGGTTCATAAATATATCTGATAGTAATGGGCTTAGAGGATTACCCATAATAAGTCCTGCACTGTTGTTTGTGTAAATTTGATTATTGAATTCAAAATAGTCTTGATTTATGCATATTTCAAGGTGTAGAATTTCAGATGCAATGATCGGATTTGTACTATTATGTTCTAAAAGGTTTTTAACTAAAACAAAAGTTTCTGTAGGAGGAACACTAGGAAAAAGATTTTTTACGTCAAATGAAATTAGTCTGGAGTTGTTGGACAATTGAAAATGTTGTATTTTATTAACTAGTTCTAGTGTATTTTTTACGGTGAATTTAGGTGAAAATTTAGTGTATTCTGTAATAATATCTGACAGTTTTTTTGAAAGTTTATATGACGGAGCTGTATAAAAAGAAACTACAGGTCTTATTGGGTGGTCAGGTTTGTGTAGTTTAATAAAAGAGTATAATTAGGGGGTTGTGGGTTCATAATATTAAGGTATTTCTGTTCTGTTGGATTTAGTAGACTAAATTTGACTGTAGGACTTATTATGGGTAATCCTCTAAGCCCATTACTATCAGATATATTTATGAACCAACTTGAAACAACAATTTCTAAACACCCCGTATTTAAACAGTTCTTATATTGGTGGAGATACGTGGATGACATACTAGTCTGCTTTACAGGAACTAACAGACAACTTGACCAATTTCTATCATACATTAATTCACTTCATAGTAATATTGAGTTCACAATAGAAACAGAACAGAATAATTCCATAAACTTTCTAGATGTAACGATTACCAGACTACACAACAAACATGAGTTCTCCGTATATCATAAACCTACCCATACTGACACAACTATACACAATTCATCACCCCATCCTACACAACACAAATTAGCAGCCTACCATAGCATGATACATGGACTGACAGAAATTCCTATGACAAAAAATAACTTCGAGACAGAACTAAATATCATTAGACAAATAGCAGTAAACAATGGCTATAACGAACAAACAGTTAACAACATTTTAAACCAAAAACTCCATAAGAAAGCCTTGAAATTAGTGTATCCACCACCACAGAAAGAACCCAGTACCTTCTGCTCTCTCACATATACTGGCAAAATAACAACAAAAATAGCCAGATACATAAAAAAGAAAGGAATAACACCAGCTTTCAGAACTAACAACAACTTAAACAAACATATTAAAAACAATAAAAGCCGAAAGAGAAAGCAACTACAGAGTGGTGTGTACAAACTAACTTGTGGTGACTGTCCGAAAACTTACATCGGTCAAACTGGCAGAACTTTTGACAAACGGATAGCAGAACACAAAAGGGCTTTCAACAATAAAAAAACAGACACTTCTACATACGCACTTCACCTTCCAGATCATAATCATTCTTTCAATGAAGAGTTTCAAATTCTACATATTCAAAATAAAGGCCTTAAGCTATCACTTTTAGAATCAATGGAAATTAATAAATTGAAAAATACAGATATAATTCTGAATGACCAACTCGAGACAAACAGCTCCCCACTCCTCAACCTCTTCAGTTAAAGACTTAAAAAGACAAACACATTGTAAAATATATCACTTGAGAAAGGCACTTTGCCGAAACAGCTGTAGTAATAACATAGTTGTAATAAATTTTGTGGAAGTATAGAAAAAAAACGTTTTTCAGTGTTTTATTGTGAGATAAAATGAACTTCCATCAAGTAACGGTCGAATCCATCAATTATTTTCTTTGTGATTTATTATTGATAAATAATCATCTTTTTGTGACCATGATTTAAATTTGAGCAAATTTCTACATCAAAAAGTAACCAAGTCAATCTTTCTTTTTCGAAAAACAAAAAGGTTAATGCGATTTTTAGAGCTACTTAGAATCACTATCTTCAACCATTTAATACCTGGAAAGAAAAAATACATATCCTTTTAAAATGATTTAAAAAAAATTCAAATAAAATTACAGAATATTCAAAATCAATTATCTCGAAAGCACAATATTTGACTTGATCAGTTTTTGCAGTATGCCCACGATATATTCTTTCTTCTTTTACTTCTTTAAGTTTTCTTTTATTTTCCATTATTTTTATTTTTTCCTCTTTGTTTGGCAATCTGACTAAACATGTTTTGTTTCCTAATTTCACAGCTTCTTCTATCTTTATATTAATATCTAGTTCTTTTTTCATAAAGTTTTCTATTGTTTCTTTTAGTAATCTTATATCTCCCGTATCTATTGTCATTCCCTGTACTATAACATTATTTTCTTTTCTTGCTCTATAGAGTCTTTCAAGGCGCACTTTTACATCTTCCAGTTCCTTTTTCATATGTTCATTTTCTCTTCGCACTTCACCATTCTCTTGTCTTAATTCTTCTAATTCAATTCGGAGTTCCCTCATTTCTTCTCGATATTGCCGTTGCTCCTCTTTAATTTCTTTTACGTGAATTTTCAGATCTTGTGTCTCTTTCGTTAAGTTTGCCATAATATTTAATATTTGGTCTATTTTGTCTTCCTCTGTGTTCCTTTTATCTGGGGTTCTTGATACTTTTTTGCTTTTCGAAAAAGACTGCTCTTCATTTTCTCTATATCTTTTCCGATTATCGTCGGATGTGTAGGGGAAGGACGGGGAAGATGACGCAGCGTCTAAGATGACGCACCTCTGTATTTTATCAAGTACTTCACTAAATTCAGTTTTTATACCCGTGGCGCCCTCCTTTAGAAACTACTATTACTTTAAAACTTCATCGGTCAGCTTTCGTACTGTTTAGTATCTGTGAGGCAGAGTAACGCGATACACGTTGATTTCTTGTTATTTTTGACACTGCGAATATTAATGGTAAGTTGTTTAAAAATGGTTCCATTGGATTTTCTTCATATTCATGGGAGTAGGTGATATTTATTTTCAGTTAGCGAGGATTTATCTGTTAAATATTTGATGATGGATAATTTTGATAACCATTTTTTGTAGGTTATGCTGAACAGGCTAAGTTGACGCAGACTGCGTCATCTTTGCTGTTATAGTGCGTCATCTTTGCCTTTTCAGTTCATTACCTTAAATAACAATGGAGTATAGAATATTTATTATTTAGTGTCTATTTTGCATTTTGAGGCATCTTTTTCTTTTTTAGAAATGGGAAAATATATACGAAAAACACAGAGAGGATCATTTTCTGCAGCAGCTCTTAATGCAGCATTGAATGCAATTTGTAGAGATGGTCGTAAAATTCGGGAAGTGGCAAGGGCATTTTCAATACCAGAAGCTACATTGAGGAGAAAACTTAAGGTTAAAAATTTATTAAAGGAAGTCAAATCAGAGTCTCTTGGTAGAGCCCCATTGTTTTCGGCACATCATGAAAAGGAGATACTAGATCATGTTCTCAAGCTGGCCAATTTATTTTTTGGTATCACTTGCATAGAGCTGAGAACCATGGCATTTGCTTATGCAGAACGCAATGAAATTAAACACAATTTTAATAAGAATAAACAAATGGCTGGAAAAGACTGGTATCTAGGATTTATAAAACGAAATCCTCAAATTTCCTTGAGAAAGCCAGAAGCTACAAGCATTAATAGAATAACAGCCTTCAATAAAATAGAAGTAGACCGCTTTTTTAAAAATTTGGAAACAGTGCAAGAAAAATATAAATTTCTGCCAGATCGCATTTACAATGTTGATGAAACCGGTATATCTACGGTTCCTAAAGAATCATGTAAAAGACTTGGACCCAAAGGAGTAAAGCAGTTTGGAATCATTTCTTCGTGGGAACGAGGGAAGAATATCACGGTAATAATGGCGTTCAGTGCCTCCGGTAACTACATACCTCCATTATTTATATTTCCCAGGAAGAGGATGAGCCCACAGCTTCAGAAAAATGGACCAAGCGGTGCGATTTACAACTGCACGGATAATGGATGGAGTAATACGTCTATGTTTTTATTATGGCTGAAGCATTTCCAAAAAAAAAGTCCTGTCTAGTCCAGATAATCCCGTGCTGTTAGTATTAGATAATCACTCGAGCCATATTTCACTGGATATTTATAATTACTGCAAAGAGAATGGGATTATAATGGTTAGTATTCCACCCCACACATCCCACAAATTACAACCTCTTGATGTGTCATTTTTTTCTGCATTAAAATATGCGTATGGTCGCCATTGCAATTCCTTTCTAAAATCTAAGATCAGCAACTCAGAGTTTGAAGATAAAATTACTCCATATGATGTCGCCGAGATTTTTAAGTTAGCATATGATCAGGTGGCAAATATTGATAAGGCCGTTTCTGGTTTCGGAACGTGCGGAATTTTTCCGTTAAACTCTGATAAGTTCACAGAAGATGACTTTTTTCCTGCTGATAATTTAAACAATGATAGCTTGGATAGAGATGTTTCTCCTGAACCTGCACCTCAGGGAACACCTCCACTAATAACAACACCATCTATAAGAGAACCAGAATTACCACGTCCATCAACCAGCCGACAGTCTCCTGAAAGTCGTCACACAACCCCCACAAAACAAAATGAAATAACCAAACGTCCACATATTTCTCTTTCACTTATTTCTCCAGTTCCTTTGCCCAATAAAAAAATTAAAAGAAAATATGGACGACAAAAGCAACATTCTGAAATTCTAACAAGCACCCCTTTAAAAGAATTCTTAGAAGAAAAAGAGAATAAAAAAAAAGAAAAACTGGCGAAGTCGGAAGAAGGAAAGAAAAAAGTAACCAGACAAGTATTGGTTAATGATGCAGGATTAAAACTAAATAAAAATAAAGGGAAAGCCAAAGTACAAAAAATAATCAAACAAAAAATAAACAAAAAAATCTTGGAGGATAGCGATACTGAAGAAAGCGATTTTGATGAAGAAGGTCTTTGCAATGACGATGAGTTGGATGACATAATCAACGAGGGAGGTGAAACTGATATCTGCATATTATGTGGAGACTTCGGCAAAAAGACGGAAACATGGTTCAGATGCACAAGTTGTGGACAATGGGTGCATAAAGAATGCAGTGGAGCCAAAAGTCCCGAAAACTACATTTGTGACTTTTGTTAATATGTTAAAAAAGCTTTGTTTACATTTTCTTACTTTCAGTATTAAAAAATAAATTTTATTTTCATATCACTTGCGCTTTTAATATAGATACCGACATGCGCCATCTTCACCATCACTGTGCGTCATCTTTCCCTCGGTGGAAGGTAAGATGGCGCAAAAGCGTTTTTTTTAAAGCCGCATAAAAAATACTTCCTTTTATTGAATTTAAAAATAATCCTAGAAATTGGTTATAGAAATGTCCAAATTACAGGCTCGTAGCATTCAAAGTTAGCTTAAATATTTTTTACCCTTAAATAAAATGTATTTTGCTTAGGTGCGTCATCTTCGACGTCCTTCCCCTAATCGTCGGGGTTCATTTTCTTACCGAAATTGCTCGCAATAAAATCACCCTCCCCACCTATCGCGTCGGAGGAAGATGATTTTCTCAAGCAATATGTTTCTCTTTCGAATGTGTTACCCCTAAATTGAATTAAATTAAATTATTTTACGTTATTTTGGAGCAGTTTGATTCAACAGTTCCCACCTTTAACTTTCAAAATTCCAGTTTCTGGAGCTTGTAATCAACGTTCTAAGGATCTACTTTTTTGGCTTGATGTTGAACTAAATTTTATTTGTTGTTTTAAGTTTATGTATTGTATTTAATATTATTGTACTTACAGTCTGTTTCAAAAGTTTATTTCTATAACTTCACTTAACACTAATCGTCTTTGACACACTTGTAAGGAATGTTGAAGGGTTGGTATACAGTTAACCCTTATAGTCCTTATTTAAATAATTACTGCTTCATCTGCTACAACATACTTTATTTACAAGTCTTTGAAGTGTATTATAAACAATAACATTGTATCAGCCAAATCATGTCGCAACTCTACGTACAGTAATATAATTCTAACGATAACGATGATCCGTATCATCGGGCGTTCACTTATATACATGATGAACTCTCGCAACCTCACGCTCGGCCTTGGTCAAGGGCGAACGATGAATGATATATGTTTTTCTTTGAATAACACATCTTTTGTACAGGGTGATATTATAATACCACACACTGTAACTAAAATCACTTTAAAAACTATTTCTTATTCGCCAAAAAATTGAATTTTTAGAGAGCCTGATTTTTCACGTGTTGCTCTGCCCACACTAGAGATGGGCACCTAAAATATATACGCCCAAAAAATATGCCATTTTGTATCTACCTAGTCCTCTAGCTGGCTTACGGGTAGTCAGAAGTGAAAAATTAGACCGGTTCTAAATCGGCTCACACCCTCTTGAAACACAGAAAAAAATTCAGATCGGTGTAACTTCTCCACACACATACATACATACATACATACAAACATTTTCCCTTTTTTAAATAAAAATTGAGTCATACTTCTGATCTCGATAACTTTTGAATGGTATAACCGGTTTTCAAAATTAAACATGCGTTGGGAAGGTAATTATCTGTGCTATCAGAAGCCGTAAAGGTCGGGCTTAAGTTTTTGAAATTTTTGGGAGTTTTGGGCACGAGAACGAAAAACAGACTAAATGGGAAGGGCCGTAAAATCCACACCTTTGGACCAGAATGGAGATGTAACATATGGATGGACGAGTCTTTTCCTATACTTTAAGATGGGATTTGGCCCAATTTTCAATTCAGTCAGGTTTAGAAAATCGAAAATTTCGTGTATATATATAGTGTCGCTTGTAGGGGTGTTGTGCGCCACTGGTGAGAACTAACGTTCTCTGTGGATACACATTTTGTCTTTAGTTTTTGGGAAATAAATTAAACCTTTCTCCTTTCAGGAGCATGTAGCCCCATCGCCGGCGATGCCACTACAAGGCTTACAACAAGATGCATCTCATCTAGACAGGCAGCAGCACCTAACATCTACAACAGCAACCAACCAATCAACTAGAGCTGCAGTGACCTGAGGCCGAAGGGTCTAGCCAGGTTTAAATGGCACCAGCTGTACCATCCTACATCAATCGTGATAAAGTTCAGTTTTATCGGTTACCATCAGTGCTACATTTTAAGAATAATACCAGCTGAACTAAATAAGTTATGATCTGAGACACATAAACAATGGTTACATATAATAATGAAGCTATAAAATGTATTATAAAATGCTTAGTAACTAACTACTGTACCTACAAACTACATCTGTATTGTCTGCCAACAACTTTCGAAAATATTAACTTATCTTTATTTATTCACTGCTTAAAACTAAATAAAGTCGTTTAAGTACTTCTACACCTAAAAACTACACAAAATCAACAACAAAGTGTTCGTAAATACAACTAAAAAACTATTAAAGGGGTAAAAAATTTAAGAAACATAATGTCGAAAAATATAAATAAATAAAATATATTCGTTCGCGCACTTTTAGTCACGGAATTCTCCACTTGTCGTCGACTAGTCTTTGGCTGTCAGTGCAAACCATAAAGGCATAAACCCGTTATAAATTTAAAATATACCGTTGATAAATTATTTTTTCTACGACCGTTTAATAACATGCTCATTATTCGCTATTTTTTCATAGATAATAGCACCCATTACTGTACCCGTGAGTAATAATTCATTACATGGTTGAGCATGGAAAAGAGAAGAGTTCTACATGCTGCTTGTCTGTTGAACAAAATTATCAAAAACTCACTACCAACATATCTTTTTAAAAAAGTTATACAGTGATGAGCGCCCTAATAACCGGCAAAATAACGCAAACATGGAAAACATTAAGTTGTGAGATAAACAGAAATGAAACTAGTGGAGGTGGGAGATTTAGCGATAAAAACTTACATATATTATTACATTATAAGTTTACATTTTACTTATTGTTTCCCACCTTTAGACGTATCAGATGAGTATTTCAACTAAAACTGTCACAATGGCACTTGCCAAACTCGTCCGATACATCTAAAGGTGGAAAACAATAAATATA
This sequence comes from Diabrotica virgifera virgifera, assembly GCF_917563875.1. Taxonomy (NCBI): domain Eukaryota; kingdom Metazoa; phylum Arthropoda; class Insecta; order Coleoptera; family Chrysomelidae; genus Diabrotica; species Diabrotica virgifera. Next base: position 203,967,570 of record NC_065443.1, on the reverse strand, counting down.
ATATAAATGTATAGGTTTGTATTGCTAAATTTCCCACCTACACTAGTTTTATTTCTTTTTATCTCACAACTTAATTTATTAGCGCACTCATCACTGTTTATAGAACTGACATAAGGGGCGCAGAGCAACAGTGGCCTAACTCCAAAAAACGAATTTTTGAGATAAATGCAATCTTTGCATTCATATTTACATTGTGCTTATGGGGTGATGCTACAAATTATGTAACGATATTTAGCCAAATATACAGGTAGGTTGTGTAGACCCTTGTTAATCTGAAGATTTAATGTTGCTACTTTTATTGATGTATTAATCTAAAAATCCTCAATTTGTCCTTTTTTTCTCTTGCTTAAGATGAAAAGTCTAGGTGCTGATTTCTTGAAATCGGTACCAACTGATCTTCAGCATTTTTTTTTTCTTAGTATTTTGTGCATAGAGGTATATCGTCATCGTCAGAGCCACACCTCATATGTATATTATTGGCAAAATCCACTATTTTTTATTCATAATTAAAACACATAATACTGATACAATCTTCTTAATATTATTTCTAATTTTAAAGAGTATGTTGTTCTGAAGCTATTTCCTTGTGGAATTTTTATGATTATTATTTATATGGGAAATAAGCCACAATTAAAATGAAAAAATAATTTTATTAACGTTTCGACGCCCAAATCGGGTGCCCTTGTCAAAATACAAAATATTACTAAAATAAACAAAAATGTTGTTGCTAAGTAAAAAATTCTTCTAATTTATTTAATCTGACTCATTTATATTGGCAATTCAGACCTATATTATATATTTTAAAATAGAAGACTTTAAAATGATATTGCCAATATTTATGAGTTGCGTTCCTGGGACGACTTACTGAAAGATAGTTCATTCGATTACATGAAATCAACCCCAACTCAAGAATATCCGTCACAAAAAAATTATAGCATGTGATCTGTCTTTAAAAATATATCTATCATGTCGGGATAGTATCACAGGGTTTTTCCTGGTTTTCCCTTGTGATTTACTATGAAGTCTCTAACGCGAGAATTTTACTGTCGTTGCATTTGGTTGTCTTTTTAAAGACAGATCACATGCTATAATTTTTTTGTGACGGATATTCTTGAGTTGGGGTTGATTTCATGTAATCGAATGAACTATCTTTCAGTAAGTCGTCCCAGGAACGCAACTCATAAATATTGGCAATATCATTTTAAAGTCTTCTACTTTAAAATGTATAATATATGTCTGAATTGCCAATATAAATGAGTCAGATTAAATAAATTATTAGAAGAATTTTTTACTTAGCAACAACATTTTTGTTTATTTTAGTAATATTTTGTATTTTGACAACGGCTCCCGATTTGGGCGTCGAAACGTCAATAAAATTATTTTTTCATTTTAATTATGGCTTATTTCCCATATAAATAATTAAAGAGTATAGTACACATTTCGGCAAAATGATATTAATTCTGATAAAGATAAAAAATATATGAGTTTTTTCATTTCCTCAAAAATCTCACAACATGCACATATGTACAAGATTTGGCACTGAGGCCGACGATATATGATTATATTATATCATGTTATATTTTGTGTATTGTTTGAATTTGAACAAAAAATGCAGACCTTTATTGTTATTATTAGATGCACATATTTCCTCTTGTATAATATAGTAAGACAAAACATTGAATATATTTAATAAGTGTTACCAAATTAGTTCAATTTCAAATTTTTATTTTATTATTGAATGCTATGCAGGAACCATGTTGTAAATGCCAAATCAGATTTTGTCGACAACTTAAGAAAAACATGCAAGTAGTAATGATTTGAAAAAAGGAGCTTTATGAGGATAACATGATAGACTATAGGATGCATCAAGTAGTCTTTTAATAATCCCAATGCTCGGCAGTACATTATTTTGCACATATAGAACTTTGTTCCTGGAAAACCAACATACAACTATTGTGGTTACGCAAACATTGTTCCAGCATAGGATTCAATTATTATCATAGAAGACACAATTTTTTCAAGACATGACTACTATCTGATGTATCTCTTTTAATTGGAAAAATGCCAAATGCAATATTCAGTCAAATTCTTAGTGTTCTGCACACACATACACACACTTTGTCTAGATCTAGAGTGACCCGTCGCTATTTTTCCACTCTATTTATGAGTTAAAGATTAAGGACAGATTGTTCTTCCAACATGTTTATTCTTTTCTTGAACCAAACAAATTGAGGTTTGTCAGGGTTGACAGCTATCTTCCACCACATAAACTTTATTAAATTAAAAGCTTCATGTAGATTTGTTGCAGTACATACTTCATTTTGTATATTTGGCAGCTATTACTGTATTTCATACATACAGAATTACAATAATCGTGGCAGTACTAGCTGTTCGCATGTTTTGAATAAATATTATAATTTCCAACTAATAACATATTGAAATAATATAATATGACCAGGGGTTTTCTGTAGCTTGTAGATTATATGTGTATTAAAGCACTATATTTTCTATACATAGTTAAAAATATTATTTTATGTATAAATTTTATGAAATAAAAGCACATACTTATCTAAAAACAAATTTATTTTATTTTACAAAATTTACAAAAAGTACATCTCAAGTATATTTTGAAATATTACATATAATGAGTAGTGAATGAAAGAGTATATCTATTGGAGAATACACAGGAATACTGCGAACAAATAGAAAAGCAGGGATCTATATAAAGATGATCAACTCTAGGAACTCGTTCACTAAACTCCTAACGAAACAGAAAAAAACCTGATATACTTGAAAATTAAGTCAGACTGGTGATCAAACTCAAATTTAACAAACCACCAGGTCCAACAATTAAAATACTTTGAAGATGCTATAAGACCAGATACAGAAAACATGGAAACACTCATAAAGAAACGTAACTAGAAAGCAATAGAAAATTTTAAAGATTTGTTTACGAAAACTAAAGATTGGTTCCCACAAAATAAATTTGTGTTACAATGAACAAAAGCAAATGTAATACTGTTTACAGAATAGAATATCTTTATTAAAAATTCATTTAGATGACAGTGTGATATATTGCCATGCTTAGCGAAAACACTGTATATGCAGAAACATCACATTTGAGTAAAATCGATTTTTGTTTAAGTACAGTGGAACCCCGATAAGTCGGCCCCCGATAACCCGGAAGTCCGGCTAACCCGGACCGATTTTTATCAGACAAATATTTCAACAATAAAAATGTGTGTAATATAATATTTGAGAGATAATGGGTATTTGTGTAATTTGAACTAGGTACATAATATACGATAGTAAAAATGACTCATGGTACACGATGTTCATTGTCGTGTTATCTGAAACAACAGGCACCTGTAGTAACCTTTATTTATTTCAAAATGTCTTAGCATTGTTTAAAAAAGACTAAAAGAGTAGGTATGTAAAAAATTATTTTTTAAACAATGGTCTTAGTCTTCACTGTTATTAAATAACATAACATCGTTGCGATTGAGACCGTATTGTGTGTAGTACAGTCGTATTGTTCGCTTCCGTTCTGTAATCGTTGGTAAATCTATTCAGATTTTGTGTTTGCGTGTTTTTTGTCTACGTAATGGCAACAAAACGTAAAAATGTTGTAGTGACAATGGAAAAGAAATTAGAAGCATTAGGTAGAATTGATAAAGGCGTAATTGATACGTAATTTAGATGTGTAATGTGCATATATATTTCATGTTATTTCAATTATAACGGAGTTTATCTGTAAGTATACCGCATTAATTTTTTTACCATTGCAATTAATTTTTACCATTTTCTCCGGCTAACCCGGATTTTCGATAACCCGGATCGGATGCGGTCCCGATTAATCCGAGTTAACGAGGTTCCACTGTATTCGTATACATTTACACAAGATACGGAATAAGATGCGGTGTGTTTAATCATAATGTGTTTTGGTTTAACTTACGTCATTTTTAGTAAGCAAATAAGGTGTATATGCTCATTTGGGTTAGAAAGAAGTAAAAATTTAATTTTTGCAGATACAGTGTTTTCTCTAAGCACGGCAGTATAGGACACATAGAACATAATCAACAAGTCATACACGACAATTATACAGGGTGTCCAGAAACTCTACCGACAAATGAAGACAGGAGATTCCTCAGATAATTTTAAGATAATTTAACCCATTTCACCTAGTCCGAAAATGCTTTCTAAGGGAGCTAGAGCTCTTTGAAGATGGCGTCATGTAATTAGATTTTCTTAAATACCTCCAGAACGCTTCTATTTAGAAAAGCGAAAATTGGTATACCTATTTACTTTCCAGAAATGAATCGATTCCATCCATTGCGAATTTCTAGTACAGGTCATAGGCGTCCGGTTTGGGTAGGGCAACGGTTATTTTATCGCCTAACTTTTTTGTCTTTAATTTTTAAGCATTTTTGACTCTGAATTATTTAATTGCGAGTTATTCTAGTCTAGTACTAAAAAGTACTCTTAGTTTAAGTCGATAGGACACACCGTTTTCTAGAAAAATCGATTTGAAAATTTTTCGTTCCTTGAATTTAAAAAAAAGATTAAAAAAACTATTTAGAATGATGAAAACTGATACATTTATTTATATTCCAGAGATTAATCGATTTCATTAATGGCGAATTTCAAGTACCGGTCATAGGCGTCCGTTTTGGGTAGGTCAACAGTTATTTTATAGCATACCTTTATTGTCTTTAATTTTTAAGTATTTTTGACACGAGATTATTCAATTATGAGATATTCGAGTACTAAAAGTTACTCTTGCTTGAAGTTGGTAAAATACATCGGCTTTTTTTAAATTTTTTTTAACTTTTTTTTTCAAATTCCCAAGACTAAAAACTTTCAAATCGATTTTTCTAGAAAACCGTGTATCCTATCGACTTAAAGTAAGAGTACCTTTTAGTACTAGAATACCTCACAATTTAATAACCCAGTATCAAAAATCCAGCTTAAAAGTTGAAGACAAAAAAGTTATGCAATAAAATAACCGTTGCCCTACCCAAAACGTACGCCTATGACCGGTACTAGAAATTCGCAATGGATGGAATCGATTCATTTCAGGAAAGTAAATATGTATACCAATTTTAGTTTTTCTAAATAGAAGCGTTCTGGAGGTATTTAAGAAAAACTAATTAGATGGCGCCATCTTCAAAGAGCTCTAGCTCCCTTGGGAAGCATTTTCGGACTAGGTGAATTGGGTTAAATTGTCATAAAATTATCTGAGGAATCTCCTGTCTTCGTTTGTCGGTAGAGTTTCTGGACACCCTGTATAAAACATAATCAACAAACTATAAATTAATAAAAAAAGATATGCAATATAGAGCGTCTCTGAACCCGTCTGTCCTCATTCCTTGTAGTCTTTTATTAAGTCAAAGTAATCATTTAGGTTGTAAACAAATTCGATCAAGCATGATTTTAATTTATTTTTGAATATTATTTTCATTTCTCATATCAAGTGGCAAACAATTGTAAAATTTAGATCCTGTAAAATCAGGACTAGTTTCAAAAAGAGTTGTGGAATGTTTACACACACGCTTATCAACCTCCCGTGCCTTGTTGGGTAATTATGATATAGGCTATTGATTATGTACTATAGAAAGGAACTACAACGTTAACGGGGTTTTATCATTTCATATGGTCAATGAATCTCTATATATGAAAAAACCGCGGAGTGCTACCATTTAAAAGGGTGCGTTTTTGAGAAATGGGTGAATTAGTCCCTGGGCACAGGTTACATTAGGGTGAGTTCTATGCACTTTTGGTACAAACACGTCTACATAATAATTGTTCCTGGTTAAATTTCCTATCTAAATATAACTTTTTAAAGTCAAAGATACGTTTTTTTACAAAAATATATTCAAAAGAAAAAGCACAAAGAAACCCAAAAGAAAGAAATTTTGTTTTTTGTCCCATAACTTTTGTCGACGGGGATATAGGTATAGACATTGCTTCACAGAAAAAAAACTTACATATTTTTTCTTTAAAATGATGTTTGGTAGAGGTCATTAGGATTTATAGTTTTCGAAATATGATTTTTCAAATTTCGCCACTCACAGCAATTTTGGGCAATTTTCCTTGTTATTTCGCAAATATTGTTCTGTAACTTTTTTCTACGTAACTTTAGGTATATGCAATGGTACATGTAAGAGGAATAGAAATCAATTACCTTTAAAATGGTCTACTGTATAATGTTGTACGACTTCTTTTAAAGAGGTTATCTTTTTCAAGACTTTATACTTTTAACGAGTTTTTATATTTTTTACGATTATTTTTTAAATTTCCCATTATAACTTTTGTTTCTATATGGTATATATTATACAGGGTGTCCCGGAAAATAGTGCGTTCCTTAAAGGTATAGGTAGAAGGCACCATGTAGAACAAAAAACTCTTATAACATTTTTTTCTAAATGCAACCGTTTGACCAAAAAATTAAAATGTATTTTGGTAGGCAAATTTAAATCTGACAACTATGTGCGGTACGCAAATTTAAGCATAGACAGTCCCATGTAAATAAATAGATAGAAGATAGATAGTAAACAGGTTTTAAAGAATCCTGTTTAGTGTCAATGCCGAAAATGTTTTCGAATAGTGAGTGTATTACCTATTATGTTATTACCTATGAATGGTGTTTGTGAAAGGTTACTTGAAACATCTATTCGGTATAATAATTATTTTCACGCAAGTACAACTTAGTTATTTCAGTTCACAAGTAAACAAATTACTGAGACATTATCTGGTGTATTTAAGTTCCACTGTAAACTATTAAAACTATGTAATTCAGTTAAAGCCCTCAGCAATACTCAGCATTCAACCCATTTAAACCTTACTAAATACATAATATTAGTTCAGTTAAAAGCTGTGTTTTTATGTTAAAAGATGTGTAATTCGTTTAAAATTATGCAATAGGTATTTCAATACATTTCAAAAGAAAATAATTTTAGTAAACAAATAGTAAATACATAAGTATTACCTACTATTAGGTTGGATTATTTTAAATACTGTTAATCACAATCACAAACGAGTTCTTATTATGTTATTATTCCGTAGTGCGTACGATGTTGCCAGTTTATTAAAATTTCCAAACATTAAAATACAGGTATATGGAAAACAATGTTAACTTTTTTTTGCAAACGGTTAACTTTAGAAAAAAATGGTATAGGACTTTTTTGTTCCAAATTGTGTATTCTCTCCATACCTTAAAGGAACGCACTATTTTCCGGGACACCCTGTATAATAAAAAAGAAAGCTTATTCTGTTTACTTTAAAATGGTGTATTATAAAAAATTCTAGGGTTATTTTTGAATAAGATATGCTTTTTCAAATTGTAAGAAGTACTTGCAACGATTTTTGATTTTAGGATTATTTTTTAAATTCCTCATTATAACTTTTTTATGTGATTGTGTGTTATGATTGAATCTTATTTTTTATAGGTAATACTTTGGATCCACTTGACTCGGCCGGGCAAACTTCAAAATATGGATTAATTCCAATATTTACTGTCAAAGCTCCTGCACTATAAGCTTTGCTTGAAAAAATAGCATGTAAATGTACCAAAGGATGTACAAAAAACTGCGGTTGCAGGAAGATAGGAATTAGTTGTTCAATATTCTGCAAAGGGTGCATGTGCATGGGTACTAATTGTGCGAACTCTAAGATAACTGAGGTGTCAGAGGAAGATACTGAAGGCTAATGCTAACAAAGAGATCGACTTTGATTTTGAAAAATTTTTAAATGTCAACGTTTAAATAATTTTAACTAAAGTGATGTATTTTAAGACTAATGTTTATGTAATTTTTGTAAAAGAAATAATTTTAAATAATACAGGTAAAAAAATATCAAAGAATCACTCGGTTTCCATTATGTATTTAAATATAGATGATACACCATTTTAAAGAACAGAAAGTAAGCCCTCTTTGTTGCGCAATATATAGATAGTATATTCATGTACAAGAAAAGTTATAATGAGGAATTTCAAAAATAATCGTAAAAAATGTAAAAAAATAATATTTTTTATATTAGGTATTATATAGTATATAATATAGTATATAATAATTTTATTTTATTTTTATATTATATTATAAAAAAATCGTTAAAAGTATAAAACCTTGAAAAACCATAATCTCTTTAAAAAAAGTCGTACAACGTTATACAGTAGATCATTTTAAAGGTAATTAATTTCTATTCCTATTACGTGTACCATTGCATATACCTAAAGTTACGTAGAAAAAAGTTACAGAACAATATTTGCGAAATAACAAGGAAAATTGCCCAAAATTGCTGTGAGTGGCGAACTTTGAAAAATCATATTTCGAAAACTGTAAATCCTAATGACCTCTACCAAACATCATTTTAAAGAGAAAATATTTAAGTTTTTTTTCTGTGAAGCAATGTCTATACCTATATCCCCGTGGACAAAAGTTATGGGACAAAAAACAAAATTTCTTTCTTTTGGGTTTCTTTGTGCTTTTTCTTTTGAATATATTTTGTAAAAAAAAAAAGTATCTTTGACTTTAAAAACTTATATTTAGATAGGAAATTTAACCAGGAACAATTTTTATGTAGACGTATTTGTACCAAAAGTGCATAGAACTCACTCTAATGTAACCTGTGCCCAGGGACTAATTCACCTATTTCTCAAAAACGCACCCTTTTAAATGGTAGCACTCCGCGGTTTTTTCATATATAGATGTCCATGGACCATATCAAATAATAAAACCCCATTAACGTTGTAGTTCCTTTTAGCTATCTTATTTTGAATATAATCAATAGCCTAATAGGAGTTGAGAGTAAAATTTTGTAATTTAGTTTTAACATCGAAGAATTCTCTTTTTAGTTACAAAAACTCTAGAAGAATTTCCCTACAAGACAACATTATAGGCTATAATATGACTCATATATTATATGAGTAAACCAATGCATAGTACACACTTATCAATTGATTGGTATTCAATAGTTTTCAACTGAAGGATCGCATACTAACCCTTATTCATTTTTTTGCAGACTTTAGTACGTTTTCATCCCATGTCATATTACTTTCTAGAATGCTACCAAGAAATAATGTTGTATCACTAAAAGGTATTTCCTCAGAACTAACTGTGATCTTATAATCATGGGATGGCTTACTGCTCAAGTAGCACTGCATACAAATAGTTTTCTTTGCATATACCATTAAAGAGTTCCTTTTACACCAGGTTGTAAATTCCTGTGCTACCAAGTTCATTTTGGATATGAGTTCCGACTTCAGTTGACGCGTCAATTACAATAATTGTTGAATCATCTGCATAGAGAACTGTATGATCTGCAGTTAAAAAATTTATCAAATTCATCATTCTCTATGCGGGGTCGGCTTCCTTAATAATCTATATGCATTTCCACACATAAAATTTATCAAATTATTGACATATAAAACAAATATTAAGGGTCCTAATACGGAGCCCTGTGGTACACCTTGATCAAGATTAAAAACAAATGACTTCTTATCAATTTTTACTAGGAATTTACGATATTGTAAGTATGACCTTACCCTAATAGCACACGCCGTCCTTTGGACGTCCAAAATAGGTCCATTTTTGGTCCTTACGTCCTTGGACTATAAACGGACGTCCTTTGGACGTCCCATGTTGGACGTCCTTCGGAAGGAATAAATATGGACGTCCTTTGGACGTCCGACGTTGGACGTCCTTCGGACGGAATAAATATGGACGTCCTTTGGACGTCCGACGTTGAACGTCCTTTGGACGTCCATACTGGACGAAATACGGACGTTTTATGAACGCTTATATATTTGGTGCTACTTCGGTATGCGGTCTACGGCAGAGTTTCGAGTTTGGTATGCGGTCTACCGTCTGATATGCGATCTACGGCAGTTTAGCTGATTCGGCATGCGGTCTACGTACAAAAACAAATTAGAGAAACTATTACAAACTTTTTATTTATTATTTATATTTATACTTTACTTTACTTGTCATACTTGTGCTTTACTTCACACTTCACGTGTTATTCTGTCTAAATCCCGAACCGAGGATTAGCGGCGTGTAATTTGGGTTGCCTATATAAACTTGAATCAACCAAATGGGCCTTGAGTGTTAATTTAAAACGCTGAAAAGACCGTTTAGTGATAATAAAAAGGGTGGGTTGTGATTGTGCGCAGCGGTCAAATACCTCCTGCCCTGCGGTTCTCTCACTCTAATACCCGTAAGTTGGGTTTGGACCGAAGGGTTAGGTCTTCCTCCTTTCAGGCAAAAACCGATATTTACTGCGGTTGCATAATATTTAATATTAAAATAGTATTGGATGTGGTAGAATGTAGACTCTTTGTATAATTACCAATTGAACAGTGAAGCTGTTAGTAATAATAAAATAGTAATGTTTGTAATAGTTTCTCTAATTTGTTTTTGTACGTAGACCGCATGCCGAATCAGCTAAATTGCCGTAGACCACATATTAGACGGTAGACCGCATACCGAAGTGGCACCATATATTTTATATTGGAAACATTATACCAATTACGGGATCAAATAGCAAAATAATTCAATAAAATATTAACTTACGCGTTAACTTTACGTTAATGAAATACAGCCAAACCTGTCAGTAACGGCCACTAAAATGAAAGAACTATTGGCCGATATAGAAAGGTGGCCGTTATTGCCAGTTTTTGTAGTCTAGATATACAGTAAAACTTGTGTTACTGGCCACCTGATAAAATCGGCCACCTGTACTAACGGCCATTTTGAAAATTCCCCAAACCAATTATATCTAGACTACAAAAACTGGCAATACCGGTCACCTTTCTATATCGGCCAATTGCTTTTTCATTTTTAGTGGCCGTTACTGACAGGTTTTACTGTAATTGGTTTGGGGAATTTTTAAACTGGCCGTTAGTACAGGTGGCCGGTGTTTGCAGGGGGCCGGTAACACAGGTTTTACTGTAGTTTAAATCGAAAAGATTAAATCTTAATTCAAAATTGTATATACAATTATTACAATTATAAACTATATAGTTTAATATCCAAAACATGTTTTTGATTTTATGTAATGTAATGAAAATCTTATTTGTAAATTATTGGTTACAATGTTTAACAATAGAAAATATTCAAGAATAAATAAAATAAAAGTTTAATCCTAACAACACAAAACATTCCAGGAATGTAGGTACTACCGTTCTATTCCGTGAACATCTATCTGATTAAATTATGGGTGGAAAGTTACCACAAGATATTCTATGAACATAGTATAGTACAATGTCTTCCTGGAGGGGTAAAATTTCCATTACAAGATTTTAAGAGAGGCCATTTACTATTCAATTTGCGTTCATTTTCAAATTTGCCGCGCGAGTATCTATGTAGCGTCGCGTGGTCATCACATTTCATATATTTATTTCATTTTCATGGATAACCGATAACCTAAAAATTTAGTAAAAATTTTGATTGGAAAAAAATGCATCGATAAGGGGGTGTGGGAAATGGAAATTAGTGGCTTTTTTGCTGTACTGTCTGCTAGTTTTTGCTCTGGGCTCTGGCTGGATCTCTTGTTTAAACAATTTTGTAAGTATTATAAAATCCGTTTTCAATTTTCTTTATTCTTTATGAAACGAATCATTTATGCATGCATATTATTACCTGTAAATAGTACCTATTTCTTTTGATTTTTAATTGTAAAGAATAGAAAAATTACCGTTCATTTTAATTTTTTTTAGAATCAGCTGAAAGTGGTCTACAAAAAAAACCAAGGAGGAAATGTATAGCCTTGTGGCTATGAAAGGCAAAAGAGAGATATAAAAAGTGTATTGGCTAGTTGGAAGAAAGTCCACATTGTCCATGCATAATAAGTTATTACTTTATCAACAAATATCAAGAAGATAGCAGGAATAAGTCATGAGCAACAACTTCATAAGTTCAAGAATATTGAGGAAATCCAGCTCTTCGATACTATTGGGCAAACTAGAAGATTGAAGAGGACAAAGCCTTTTGAACTAGTTTGAGTGATAGGTGATAGTGAAAAACGGAGCATAGTGCTTGTGTGCTGTGCCTGTGTATGTTAGAAGAGTGCACGATCTTGTTAGATTAGATAAGAGACGCTATGGGGTAAGCTCTTCATTTTAAGAAACAGTAGTAATTTAGGTTAAATTAAAATTGCTCATTGGTCAGTTATGACCAGATTGTTTTTTTATGTTTGGCAAAAAGGGCTTGAGTCAGAATTGCACATTGATAATGTTTTGATGATTTCTGGACCAGAAAAAAACTGTTGTAGATGTAAACTGTATGTACCGGGTGTCCCAATAAGAATGACTCTCGGCCATATCTCAGGAACCGTTTATAGTACAGCTTTGGGAAAAAAAAATTTATAACAAAAGTTGCCCCGAGAAAAGCCTGGAAATTATTTTCATAATTGTAAGTCCACCGCTAGAGGGCGTAATTGAATATCAAAAATTAAAAAATCGAAATTTTACAAAATTTGCCTAATGAAAGGGCACTGGAAATCCAATCATCGTATTCTTCGCAAAATTCTGCGAATATTTGATATCACAAGTGTAACTCTACCTTTGCAAATAAGAGGTGGGGGTGAGTGGGAACCTTGTTAGGAAAAATGGCTGTAAGTCCGGTTCGGCTTAATCGATTTTTGCAAACTTGGTCGCGTTGAAAACAGATCTTTTTCGTTAATGTAAGAGTTATAATTACGAAACAGCCTAATAAGTAATATGCCAACTAGGGGGCGCTATTTTATGTTTTTCAGAAATCTAGTTTTCTTTGGAAAATATTAAATACAAGTATGCACTTTTAACCCTGTATTACAAAATTAGACCAAATTACCAACAGAATATCGAAAACCGCATGTCGATACCTTTTTTCTATCTCGAGATATCTTAAGAAACGTGTTAATTTTTAAACATAACTGATGATGTCTCCTGTAAATGAAGTTACGGAAATCAAAGTGGAAACAAGTAGTGTGCTGTGGAAAAAAAATTAAAGCGTGACACTTGCGGAATGCCGACAGAAGTGAATACTTATTATAGATTCGATTATATTCGTTTGATTCAATTAGATTCCATTCGATTATAATTAATTTTATTTAATTATATTATATCTATAATTTAATATAAATATATAATATATACCTAATTTAATACATAATATTATATACTAGTGATTTTACCCGTTAAAATTAGGATTAATAAGATATAAAGATACATAAAGCTTTAAATTATTATTTTTCTTGATTAACCGATATTTTTTAATTTAAAAATTTAATTACTGATGAAGTATAGTAAATACTTCGTGTAAATTTTAATCGTAAATAATGCATGGAAGAGTTCATTTATTTTTAGATACTCTCATTAAAGGGGAGGCCGTTATACAAAAGTGACTTTTTTAAATTTGTTGATTACATTATTCCTTTCAACCTACTTATCCTCAAATTGTATTTTTAAACATCCTATTCATTTTATATAATAATAATTAAATTCACTATCAAATTTGAAGTAAAACTTCTTTTGAAAGTTTGTTAATTCTGAAATTAATGGGTAAAATCACTAGTACAGTTTGTCAAACGCAGCAAAAAGTTTAAAAATTTCGGCGATTGTAAGATTTTCAAACTCTTTCCTACGTTTGACAAACTATATATATTATGTATTAAATTGGGAATATTTTAAATATATTAAATTACAAGCATAATTATAATAAATAAAATTAAATCCAATTAAATGGAATCGAATTGAATCGAACCGAATATAATTGAATCTATGAGAAATATTCACTTCTGTGGGCAAGTGTCCCGCTCTAATTTGTTTCCATAGCACACTACCTGTTTTCACTTTGATTTCCTTAACTTCGTTTACCGGTGACATTATCAGTTTGTTTACAATTTATACGTTTCTTAAGATATCTCGAGATAGAAAAAAGGTATCGACATGCGGTTTTCGATATTCTGTTGATAATTTGATCTAATTTTGTAATACAGGGTTAAAAGTGCACACTTGTATTTAATATTTTCCAAAGAAAACTAGATTTCTGAAAAACATAAAATAGCGCCCCCTAGCTGGCATATTACTTACTAGGCTGTTTCGTAATTATAACTATTACATTAACGAAAAAGATCTGTTTTCAACGAGACCAAGTTTGCAAAAATCGATTAAGCAGAACCTGACTTACAGCCATTTTTCATAAAGAAGGTTCCCACTCACCCCCACCTCTTATTTGCAAAGGTAGAGTTACACATGTGAAATAAAATATTCGCAGAATTTTGCGAAGAATACGATGATCGGATTTTCAGTGCCCTTTCATTATGTAAATTTTGTAAAATTTTGATTTTTAAATTTTTGATATTCAATTACGCCCTCTAGCGGTGGACTTACAAATATGAAAATAATTCCCAGGCTTTTCTCGAGGCAACTTTTGTTATAAAATTTTTTTTCCCAAAGCTGTACTATAAACGGTTCCTGAGATATGGCCGAGAGCCATTCTTATTGGGACACCCGGTACAGTAGAATCTACTACAGTACTGTAGAAATCATCAAAACATTATCGATGTGCAATTCTGACTTAAGCCCTTTTTCCCAAACATCAGAGAATTGTAATGTACAATAATTCTCCTATCTGCTTTTTCATGAATTTTGAAGGAGACGAAAAACCATTTTTAGGATCATCTGCTTTTACATGTAAATTTTGACATGTTTTGTAGTAAATAGATAGTTGAATTTACTACAAAACATGTCAAAAAATATATGAAAACAGGAGGCGACTATAAAAAAAGTTTTTAGTCTCTCTTACAAAACTCATGAAAAACAAATCGGAGATATGTCACATCAGTGACTATATCCAGGGAATGTCTAAAAAATATACTTTGATGTCCCAAGAACCAAATATAACCTACAGTCCATCTAATTTACTTACCGTTGCACGTCATTATCTACGCCAGAGATCTAAGTTGACATAGTTGCCAAAGTATAAAAAGATCCTGAATCCATTTTAAATCAAATTTATCACATAATTATTGTAAACGTGGATTATACAACAAAACAAATTAATATTCAGTGTAAATAAGTAAAAACTTAAGAAATAGAGAACAAGAATTAAGTTATAATCTTTTAAGATTTGCAGTGCAAGCGTTTTTGCACTGCATTGTTAATAATTAAAAAACGGCTCCGAACTCTTGGCAAAAAGCCGTTAGGTTTCTTTGTATAAGTATGTCTACAATAACAACTAAAAAAGTTTTGTCAGATACCTCGATTATTCCAAGTCATTATAAAATTAGGTGAAATTTATATTTTTATAGTAGAGGATCTTCTTATAGTAAAGTAAATAATAAAGACAGTAAATATAATAAATAAAACAGATACTTATAGTAAAGAATATAAACAAATATGAAGTGTCATCACCGCAACTGTCAAATCCCAGGCAACCAAATGACGTCATATAACGTCGGGAAAACGTCAGTTTTGGTTGAATATATACACGTGTTTGAACATTACGTCATACAGACGTCTTTTGTAGGTGATTTTAAATACGTAAGATTAATGACGTTAAAAATACGTTTAATAAACGTTTTCGTTTCAGACAGCTTAAATCTGACGTCACAAAATTGGGAGGTGCTTGTTTGTATTGACTCCAAAAAACTTTGTTAAATGGTCATAAGAAATTTCTTATTTATTGTTTACGTGGTTTGTGTCTTGTGTAATAAAATAAGACTTTTCATTTAGATATTCAGTTGAAGAAACGTGTTAATGCTTAGTGAGTTAGTTTAATGCAGTAATTCTTCTTGACAACTGTTTTAGATTATGTTTATTTGTCTTTGATATTTTCTGTTAATGAACTAATTATGTGTTATCGAGTTTAATTAAATTAATGTTTAGCCTTCTAAGATTCCTTCAGCAGTCTACAAGATTTAGCTATGAGATGGCAAAGAAAAATGACGCTCATGTACTAGGTACTGTATACAGGTATTCCCCACAATGAGTTGTTCATGATTCTTTTTGATTTAATGGACAGCGTTAAATTAAGATAATTTGTTAATAAATTCTTTATTAGTTTATATGTTGTTTCAGTTTAGACACAGTAAGTAGGTATACCTATATAAATAGTGAAAATTCTATAATGCGAGGGCTGGTACAATCATTCAGAATCAATGTTAGATGGCTTCTAGTGCACAAGCGATCTTAAACAAGTGGTAGTATATCTTCGACACATGGGACGTAGGCGCGTGGGCCCATAGGTTTCATGTTACCTATTGTTACACTATTTTGAAACATCTGAAAGAGGTCACTTTTTGAAAGTATTAAAGACGTGATTTTACCGACGTTTGAAAATCGTCACAATCTCGACGTGAAAACAACGTAGGTACGATGACGTTTTAAAATCGTCACAATTATGACGTCAAATCGATGAGACAAATACACGTGATTTTCAACGTCAGTACTACGTCATAGGAACACGTCAATTGGTCATTTTTATGACGCGTTATCTACGTTATAAAAACGTCGTTTGGTTGCCTGGGATGTTACCAATTTATTCTAAAATGTCACCTTCGTTCGATTACAGTTACAGTGTGATCCGAACAAATCTGCTACATAAAAACGCTTTATAATCCATTTATACAAATTAAATGAAACATATTATTGTGTATTTCTTTAGGTTAACATTAATAGAAATCTTCAAATATTATTTCTACGCGTATATAATAAAATATGTCTAGTGGCTGTAATTCCAGTGTACTCGGCAAAGTGATTCTAAAAAAGAACACACCTACCGCCTAAATATTTCGTGTTGGTATCATGCGACGTCACATGCTACGACACGGATGACTCACAACAGTTAGTAAATTAGACGAAGTATGTAGATATATACAGGGTGTAACAAAAATACAGGTCATAAATTTAATCACATATTCTGGGACCAAAAATAGTTTGATTGGACCTAACTTACCTTATAGTACAAATGTGCACACAAGAAAAGTTACAGCCCTTTGAAGTTATATATTATATATATAATAGCACTAAGGGCCTTAGAGGCCCATGGCTTGAAAAGTTTGTTTTTTTTTCTTCATTTTCACGTTTCTTTATGTACTGAGATCTTCTCTGGCTTGATATGTGATTTTTCTCCATTCCTTCCCGTTATTCATTTTTCTTTTCTGACCCTGTAGCACCATTCTTTCCAAATCTTTTTCGACCTCTTGCTTCCATCTATTTTTCGGCCTTCCTCTTCTCTTTATTGAAGCTGTAGTGTAGTTTAGTACCCTTTTTGGAGTCCTCGTGTTTGGCATCCTTTCAATGTGACCTCGCCATCTAAGTCTCTGTGCCTTTATCACTCATTTGAAGTTACAAGATGAAGTGATTTTTTCCAATATATCGAAAACTATTAGAGATTTTTTATTGAAAATGGACATGTGGCATTATTATGGCAGCAGTATCTTACGAAAAAACTATAGTAAAATTTGGACACCCCATTAAAATTTTATGGGGGTTTTGTTCCTTTAAACCCCCCCCCCCCAAACTTTTGTGCACGTTTCAATCTAATTATTATTGTAGTACCATTTAAACACAACGTTTTAAAAACTTTTTTGCCTCTTATTGCTTTTTCGAAAAGTCAATTTTTATCAAAATATTTTGAATTGTCACATCCACCACATATTTGTATATGGTTAAGTACGATTATGGAGACTTGGTAATAATATGCAGACTTATTTATGCTTTACATTTTTAGGTATATTTTGAACCATAGTAAAAAAGAAGCCAGATCTCGATAAAACGTGACTTATCGAAAAAATACAAAGAGGCAAAAAAGTTTTAAAAACATTCTGTTTAACTAATGGTACCTCAGTAATAGTTTAATTGGAACGTACACAAACATTTGGGGGGTTTAAAGGAACAAAACCCCCATAAAATTTTTATGTAGACATGTTAAAAAAGAAGTCGCAACTCGATAAAAACTGCCTTATCTGAAAAATACTAAGAAACAAAAATATTGAATTTAACTAATGGTACCACAATAATAAAATTGAATTGGAACGTACACAAAAGTTTGGGAGGATCTAAGGGATCAAAACCCCCATAAAATTTTTATGGGGTGCACAAATTTCACCATAATTTTTCTTTAAGATATTCCTGCCATAATAATGCCACATGTCCATTTTCAATAAAAAATCGCTAATAGTTTTCGATATAATCGAAAAAATCGATTTTCATTTTGTAATTTCAAAGGGCTGTAACTTTTTTTATGTGCATATTTGTACTAAGGTAAGTTAGGCTCATTCAAACTATTTTTGGTCCCAGAATATGTG
The DNA here is from genome assembly GCF_917563875.1 of Diabrotica virgifera virgifera. NCBI lineage: Eukaryota > Metazoa > Arthropoda > Insecta > Coleoptera > Chrysomelidae > Diabrotica > Diabrotica virgifera. Next base: position 203,949,282 of record NC_065443.1, on the reverse strand, counting down.
ATTTAATTTATGACCTGTATTTTTGTTACACCCTGTATATACAGCCCATTACGCACCACCTTAAAAATTGGGCATTTTTGATGTCTCGAATTTCCTAAACATGTTGTTGCATCTAAGTGATTTTTTTATAATATTCTAGCCTAGGCCCTAGGCTATAGGTTAAGTACCTCCTTATGCTTGTCATGCACGGGGAGCTATACTGTAATATATATTATATCACATCGCTCTCTATAGTAATGAGTGAGCCTGCACATACGGAACCATTTGTTTCCTGTCTGCAGGCTCACTCATTACTATAGAGAGCGATATGATATAATGTACATATATTACAGCATAGCTCCCTGTGCATGACAAGCTTAAGGAGGTAACCTATAGCCTAGGCTATAATATTATAAAAAAATGACTTAGATGAAACAACAGGTTTAGGAAATACGAGACATCAAAAATACCCCATATTTAAGGTGGTGCGTTAATTTCTTGGAGAAGTGTATTGTAATTTAATGTAAATAATGTAATATCCAATAATTGTAATTTAATATAAGATGTAATATAAGTTCCTTAAAAAATATATTTTTTATTTCCTACGACATTAGATGGATGTTCGGCAGCAAGACATTGGACCAAACTGGGACGTCCTATGAAGGCCCAATTGACGTCCACCGAACGTCCCTTCGGATGTTAACTGGACCTCCATTGAACGTTTGGCAACGTAGCATTTGGACCAAAATTGGACGTCCTGTTAAGGTCCAATTCACGTCCCCTAGGACGTCCGGTTAAGGTCCAATTTACTTCCGATTAAGGTCCAATTTACGTCCGATTAAAGTCCAATTTATGTCCGATTAAGGTCCAATTTACGTCCGATTAAGGTCCAATTTACTTCCGATTAAGGTCCAATTTACGTCCGATTAAGGTCCAAATTACGTCCGATTAAGGTCCATTATACGTTCCCTCGGACCTTAGATGGACGTCTAATGGACGTTCGGTAGCGCGACATTTGGACCAAAATAGGACGTATAAAGGACGTTCCTCGGACGAAAACGGACGTCCAATGGACGTCCCTAAAGTCCGTGAAGGACGTCCATTGGACGTCCTTGTGCTATTAGGGTAACCAGTTCAAGAAATGGCCCGAAAACCAAGGGCTTCTAATTTATGCAGTATAATGTCAATTGAGTCCAAAGCCTTAGTTAAGTCAAAAAAGAGTGCACCCACATATTCTTCGATCCTTTTATTAAGTGCTTGGAATCCATTCTAACAGAAAATATATTTACCTACAAGAGAAGCCAATTATTCTAATTTCACTAGAACTGAAAAATCATGTGAACTTGTGAACGAATATCGTTTTGTGAACGAATATCGTTTTCCACGTGTATAATAATCAGATACCATAAATGCATAAACCCGTTATAAATTTAAAATATACCGTTGATAAATTATTTTAAATTTCTGAGGTTACAGATAGATATGACAAGTGGACAGTTGACAAGGTCCCCTCTTGACCAATCGCAAGCTCGAAATTTGTGGCCAATCATAGCCTTGAAAAATTTCTTTTTGGGTGCTACAGACTCTAGTCTTTGCGAATACACGTGTGTTTTTATATCAATGGCATACACTTATTAATTGTATCCCAGCGGTGACATACAATTCAAAATCCTGAAATGGCCTGTAGAATAATTTGTACTAATACGATGTTGCCACTTATACATTGTCTACAACAGTTTCTTAGAATGGTGCAACTCGTTTGCAAAATCATCATTGATCATTGATTTAAATCACCGAATTGACGGTTAGCAAATCAATTGTTTTACAGTCTGTTGGTGCAACAGGGCATAAGTGTTTTTTTTAACTGACTGCTTGAGTAAACTGCTGATACCAAATTTCGCACTGGTAAGGCTGTTCTCAAGTGTGAATTCTTATTTCAAATCACCTAATTGACTAAGTTGCTTTATTCAAATTTCACACTTGTAAGGCTTTTCTCTAGTGTGCACTCTTAAATGTTTTGTCAAATCACTTGATTGACTAAATTGCTTAGAACAACTTTCACACTTATAAGGATTGTCTTCAGTGTGTATTCTGAAATGGCTTTTTAAATGACCTGCCTGGGCAAATTGCTTAAAACAAAGTTCGCACTTATAAGGCATTTCTCCAGTGTGAATACTTAAGTGTTGTGTTAAACTGACTGCTTGAGTAAACTGCTGAAAATAAATTTCACACTTGTAAGGCTTTTCTTCAGTGTGTATTCTTAAGCGTTTTTCTAAACTGCCTGCTTGAGTAAATTTCTGCAAACAAATTTCACACTTGTAAGGCTTTTCTCCAATGTGCACTCTCAAATGTTTTGTCAAATCACTTGATTGACTAAATTGCTTAGAACAAATTTCACACATCTAAGTTTTTCTCCAGTGTGCATTTGAAAATGCATTTTCAAACTGGATGCATAACTAAATTGCTTTAAACAATTGTAAGATTTTTCTCCAGTATGAAATTTCAAATGCCTTTTTAAATTAATTGATCGATTAAAATGTTTAAAACAGATTTCACACTTGTAAGGCATTTCTGCAGTGTGCATGCTTAAATATTCTTTTAAGCTGGATGCATCACTAAATAACTTTTAAAAAATTTCACACTTGTAAGGCTTTCCTCCAGTGTGAAGTTTTAATTATTTTTTTAAACTGATTTCTTGAGTAAATTGCTGCAAACAAATTTCACACATGTAAGGCTTTTCCCCAGTGTGCACTCTCAAATGTTTTGTCAAATCACTTGCTTTACTAAATTGCTTAGAACAAATTTCACACATGTAAGGCTTTTCTCCTGTGTGCCTGCTTAAAAATGTTCTTTTAAGCTGGATGCATGACCAAATACCTTTAAACAAATTTCACACTTGTAAGGCTTTTCTCCATGTGTTTTCAGATCACGCATTTCACTAAATTGCTTAAAACAAATTTCGCATATATGTGGCTTTTCCCCCGTATGCAATTTCAAATGTTTCAAATTACTTGCTCTAGTAAACTGCTTAAAACAAATTTTACAATTGAAAGATTTTTCTCCAGTGTGCACTTTCAAATGTCTTTTCAAATTACGTGATCGGTTAAACTGTTTAAAACTGATTTTACACTTGTAAGGCATTTCTGCAGTGTGCATGCTTGAATGTTCTTTTAAGCTGGCTGCATGACTAAATAACTTTAAACAAATTTCACACTTGTAAGGCTTTTCTCCAATGTGCACTCTCAAATGTTTTGTCAAATCACTTGATTGACTAAATTGCTTAGAACAAATTTCACACACGTAAGTTTTTCTCCAGTGTGCATTTGAAAATGCATTTTCAAACTGGATGCATAACTAAATTGCTTAAAACAAATGTCACAATTGTAAAATTTTTCTCCAGTATGAAAGGACACCGCACACATCTTATGGAAAATATAATGTCACTCAAATTTAATAAAATTTATAAGAATAGATTCGTTTCAAATTAACGGTCAATTCTTATCATTGCGCCAACTCTGAATTTTCAATAATAAGAGCAGAAATTGATATAAATAAATCTGAAATCAAATGGGTACGTACATAAGTTAGAGAGAAAAAATATTTTAAAATACCCAAATTATCGGTACTTCATAAATCTTCTCGGGCTATTAAGCATCTTATTATAATAGTTTCACTAATCCGCTTAGGCCCAGCGGGGATTAAGCTATTTTGAATAGCACCCAGAGCAATAGTGATTGTAACTGACACTTTTATAGACTAAAAAAATGTGATTTCGATAAACTTATATTGCAATTTGCGCCGTAATTAATCATAATTAAGAGTTGGCGCAATGATAAGAATTGACCGTTAATTTAAAACGAATCTATTCGTATCAATTTTATTGAATTTGAGTGACACTATATTTTCCATAAGATATGTGCGGTGTTCTTTCAAATGTCTTTTTAAATTACTTGATCCGTTAAACTGTTTAAAACAGGTTTCACACTTGGAAGGCATTTCTGCAGTGTGCATGCTTAAATGTTCTTTTAAGCTGGATGCATGACTAAATAACTTTAAAAAATTTCGCACTTGTAAGGCTTTCCTTCAGTGTGAAGTTTTAAATGTTTTTTTAAACTGACTTCTTGAGTAAATTGCTGAAAAACAAATTCACATTTGAGGAGAAGATTTTCTAAATGCATTTTGTCCATTTTTTGTAATTTTGACAAATACAGAAAAACTGCTACGGGTTTGGCAAGAAATTAAACAAAAAACTGATATTCCTAAAATATGGATAAAAAATCATTCAAATATTATACCTCTATGCCAAAAATCTAGTATTGATAATATCCCAAAAAAACTCGAAAAAACTGTTGGACAAACTGCATTTAGATTGTCATCCTAGGAGAAAACGCATTTTGATTGTCTATACAAAGCGGTATGAACGACTTTTGGTAGTAACGATGTAAAAAAAAACTCGAGTAGCTTCATAAAAATAGTCTTTTATTTTTAAATACAAAATAATGTCTGAAAATTAATTGAACAATAATTTACATTTACATTTTACATGTCATAAAGGTCCCCATGTCGTCATAATTCCAATCGCAGCATTCAGCTCCTTCGATAACGTCATCTTCAGTTTCACCAAGGTTAGCTCGATTTTCATTTTGGTCACCAGTGTTAGAAAGAATTGGTTGTTAGTTCATGATAGTTGACCCAATTCCCTAGGCAACCAAATAACGTTTACAAAAGGTTGAAAAGACGTCATAATTATCACCAAACCACGTCAGTCTATCACGTTTATTCGACGTCGAAAGTCACGTGAATTTGTCCCACCACAATTGACGTCATTTTTATCACGTTTTAACCTACGTGATATCAATAACGTAGTTTTTATGTCGTGTTTAGATTATTTATCAATTTATGGTTTTAAAAATACACAAAAATTATTCGTATGGGCATTGTTGGTATTGCAATTTTTCATTTAACTATTTTAAATTTAGCCCATAGGCTGAAAGTAAAACCAAATGGAAGACTATCTAAAATGTGTAGAATTACAATACCCTCAATGCAACAAATATAGAATTTTCACTTTTTATATAGGTATACATACTGTGTCAAAACTGAAACAACATATAAGCTAATAAATAATTTATTAACAAATTCATTTAATTAAACTCGATAACACATAATTAGTTCATTAACAGTGAGTGTGCTGTTGATATTGATATAGAAGCTGTGGCAGTACATTTTCAACCAGGAGCTAATCTAATGCAACTAAATTGTGTGTGTGTGTGTTTGTTTAAAAATATTGTTCGACATTTAAAGCTAGCTTAAACTAATTTTATTTTTATTGGACTGCAGTTTGTTAATAAATTTATAAATAAATATCATATTGGTGACTGATTTTAAGTATTTTATGATCATTAGCAGGTTTTAAATAAAAAATTTATAAATATATACATGCTATTGGTGTTATAATCTTTTATCATTTAAAATATGTTCATTACGATCCATTATGGGCCTCTCTTTTCACCTCTGGATAACTAGTTATCAGGAAGTTTATCTGACAGATTAGATACTAACAGATATCTGACAGAGAAAAACTTCCGTTAACTAGTAATCCGGAGCTGAAAAGACAGATATTAAGGATACTGGTTTACTGTAGAGACCGAAATCATTAGACCGAAAAGCACTTTACCGAAACCTCACTAGACCGAACAGTAGGAGACCGAAAAGCAATAGGTACATAATACAGGGTGCTCAAACAGGATTGTAATCTGAGCAAGGGTAACATCAACCTCCCCTCACCCTTTAACCAGGCTTAGGACTCGCAGCACAAAGTACTGGCGAGTTTAGAGGTTGTTTTTTTGCTTTGTTTTTTGTTTATTTTTTCTTCTTCTTTTTATTTGTCGCAGTAAAAGAGATAAGACAAATAATATAATTACAACTAAATGTTATTTGGATGGTTATTAGAAACAGTTAAAATGGTGTTAATGTCACTCTACCCTTAATTTATTTTTACCTCCACTAATTTTTTTAACGGATGAAAATTATTTTATATCAGACTGTACACAGTCTATATATAAAATAATACAAAAAAATACAATAAACAGAAAGACAGATATTCAAAATCTTAGCATAATTATTTACTGCAATCTTTTTAAATGTATGTACCATTTCGGTCTAGTGAGGTTTCGGTAAAGTGCTTTTCGTTATAATTGTCATGTACCAAGGATACTGTTATATAAACTTCCCAATAATTAGTTATCTGGAAATGAAAAGTCCTCTAATATCTAATCTGTCAGATAAACTTCCCGACAGACAAAAATATAATAGAAGAATTAAGCTTTATGGTGGTTTTTTATTAATTTTTTTATCAGTGTTTAAATAAACAAATAATGACGGCATGGAATGGATCACGAACAAGGGGGTTCTAGGAGGAATGAAAAAGGAATTAGACATTGTGTTTACCATTAAACGCATAAAACTGCAGTATCTAGGACACATATATGAGAAATCAGCACCATTACTCCCTGCTGCAGTACATATTGAAAGGTAGAGTCAAAGGTAAGTGAAAACCCGGTAGAGGGAGAATATCAATGGAACTGTTTCAAATCGCAGCTAGGAAGGTTATGATTGCTAATATAATTTGCAATACGATTTGAAACGGGTAGGAACCAAAAGAAGATGATATGAAAATAAAAGTGTATTAATACTTCTGATTAAAAATTTTATAGTTTCTAATCTATAAAAGATTAAATTTTCAAAAATAAATACATACTTGAAACTTTGTTTTATTTTGTTAACCTGTTGTTATATATCTGTTGAATTGAACTCTATTTTGAATCTAGAATTTTAACAAATCCTAACCTTCATTAAAATTTATTGAAATTACCTCTTATATCTATAATAAATATTTATTTCTATACAAAAATGAAAAATATATCGAGTTTAATAAATGAATTAATGATATTCTATGTCTGATCATTGTAATTAGTAACACTTTAAAATTATTTACATTATATATTCCTTTTTACAACTTTTTGTAATAACTCAAACTTCAATAAAATGTTCTTTTTTTATATTCGTTTGGGTCAAAACATCAATAATCTATATCTGAGAATATTACTTAGAGTTCTTTTTAATAAAGAAAACCCAACACACAACTTTAATGATGAAAGTTTAATCAAATATCAATCCCACAATACATAAATTATCAATCCAAAGAAAGAAGGGACAAGACAAGATAAATTCAAAATACAAGTGAAGTTAGACCTTTCTTCACATTTTTGACACGTTATGTCAAAATAAAGGAACTTTTATTAAAAGAAGGGTGTCTTCTAATTTTCCTGAAATACAGGCGGCCTGTATTTTATTAAAGGACAAAAATTAAAGACGCAATACTGCGCATGCTTATATGTCAAAATAAAGGATCTTTTATTACAGGCCGACTTAAAAGACGTTGGCAATAGAGAGATATCGAAACCGTCGTTTGGTAATAAAAGATCCTTTATTTTGACACTTTTGACATATAAGCATGGTTATTTATGTCAAAATAAAGGATCTTTTATTAAAGGACGATGTAAAATAGGGTTTCGATATCTCTCTAATAACTCTCTATTGTTTAGTCCCGCGTAGATTTTTGTAAAGTTAGAGTGAAAGAAACATTTATTTTAAATTTTTTTAAAATACTCCTACAAAAAAAACCCAAAAAAGTTGGGATTTTATTTTTTAAGACATTATCTATCTACAACCACTGTAAAAATTTGGACCTTATATCATCTAAGAATCCAGAGATATCTGACATCAAAAGTTAAAAACCTAGTATTCGGGAAATCGCACAAACATAAAACACTCTAATGGATAACCATGGATATTTTGTACTATAATGTGTTATATATCGTTGAAAAGAGAAGATTTCAGAGAATATTTTTCAATCATAACGTAAAAAACTTAAAAAAAATAAATTTTCAGTCTTTGGGTGCCCTTAAAACAGATTTTACACTTGTAAGGCATTTCTGCAGTGTGCATGCTTAAATGTTCTTTTAAGCTGGCTGCATGACTAAATAATTTTAAACAAATTTCACACTTGTAAGGCCTTTCCCCAGTGTGCACTCTCAAATGTTTTTTCAAATGACCTGATTGACTAAATTGCTTAAAACAAATTTCACACTTGTACGGTTTCTCTTCAGTGTGCATTTGTAAATGCATTTTCAAACTGGATGCATAATTAAATTGCTTAAAACAAATTTCGCAATTGAAAGATTTTTCTCCAGTGTGCACTTTCAAATGTGTTTTCAAATTACGTGGTAGATTAAACTGTTTAAAACAAATTTCACACTTGTAAAGCTTTCCTCCAGTGTGCACTCTTAAATGTTTTTTCAAATTATTAGATTGACTAAATTGCTTAGAACAAATTTCACACACGTAAGGCTTTTCTCCTGTGTGCCTGCTTAAATGTTCTTTTAAGCTGGATGCATAACTAAATAACTTTAAGGTGGTATGACACAATGTTAAAATTTATATAGTTTTTAGGTACAGTTACCGTCACTATTTCAAAACCAATCTTCAAAGGGGTAGGTACGTGAACTGTAGACTTTCTATTTTAATAGTATCTAGTTAAAATTTCCAAAGAAAGCAGTATATTTTTTATAACTGTACTTAAAGGAGTCCATGTCATAACTTACTTCGTAACTTGCTATAAAAATTCGTTTTGCATAATAATTTTTGAACTTGGGTGGAAAATAACTACCAGAAACGATTAACTATGCAAAAAGCTTTATTTTAAACAAAATTTCATTGTCCATACTGCCATAATTTTTAAATTAACTGTACCTAAAGGTAAAAATTTTAGTTAAAAGCTGCAATCTGGGGATTTTATTGAAATTACAGCAATAAGTTGGCATTTTTCTAGTGATAAATTAGTTCCGCTGTCACTTAATAGATGAGAAGATGAGTTCACGTGTCATTTAGTAGATGTCAGCAGTGATGTATTAAATGGAGACAGATGCGCGTTTGCCGGATTTTAAGAAAATCTACAAACAATTGAAAACGAGTTTTGTAACCACGGAAATACGATGAATCACGCGGTTTTGTTTAGAAAAGTGGCCCCACCCCCTCCCAGTACACATTTTGGACCTTGTTTGACTTTCACTTTCAATTATGATTGTATAACGTCACAGTGTCTTAACAATACAAATATACATTTTTTATGCTTGAATCCGTGACGTTATACGAAGGTTGAAAGTTAAACGAGGCTCAAAATGTCTCAAAGTGTTTACTGGGGGATTATACTAGTTTTGACATAATACATAGATAACATAAGTAAGCTCTAGTATGTTATGTGGGGCGGATCTAAAAACAATTTCAGTTTTATTCACTTTCTGGCAAATTTAATTTTTATAGGGCCGCGAATAATGCATTGTTCGGATACAATTAGCGTCTCTTTGTAAAGACGATGACGTCGACATTTTTACACACATTACACATGCCAATGGCCATTAGTATTTGTTGAGGCATTATCCTAATAAAAAAATTGTAGACAAAACAATATTGTATAATCATTGATTAATTTATGTCAAATATTTCCGTAAGTGAAAAAAAATATTGAAATTTACTGGAGTAATAATTAGATAAACCGATATGCAGACGATACAGTTGTGGTTGCTAGCAGTATCGATTAACTTCAGCATCTTATGGACAGGCCTGTCATACCCGGGTACCTATAAAGAGCGAGTGAAAAAAGAGAATTTAACCTTCAACATAAATAAAAGAAAAATGGACACTGGTGAGCAAAACTCAAAAACCTGCCAGACAATTGAAAATAAACAACCAATTCAACACGTAGAATTATATGTATACCTTGGAACAGTCGTCAACTCGAAAACAAAAAGAAATATCTTTCACAATTAAAAAACGAAAACGTGAACACCTCGGTCATGTATTATGAGACATGATAAATATCGTATACTGCAGCTGATAATATAGGGTAAAATAGAGAGTAAACGTGGACCCGGAAGAAGAAGACACTCTTGGCTTCAAAACTTACGCCAATGGTTTGGACTAACATCGATCGAGTTATAGAGACGCTGTAAACAAAATTAAAATTGCTATGATGATAGCCAACGTCCACAACGGACAAGGCACATGAAGAAGAAGAATTAGAAATGAGATGAAAATGTAAAATTTTCCGAGGAAAAAAACTTCCCGTGTTGACATTCGATATGAAAAAAATTGTTATTGTAGTGACGCTGTGACTTTGAAAAAGCGTTTTATTGTGTAGAATGTAGAACATTGGGACCCAAAAAACTCCTGATACCTGATATAGGTACAGATATACAGATCTGATAGAGAACATATATAGGAATGCCTCAACTAGAATAAAATTGTGTATATGTAGGAACAGAACCAGTTCAACTAAAACGAAGAGTTAGACAGGAATACAATATCTCCAAAACTATTTAATCAAGCGCTGGAAGATGTCTTCAAAAAAAATTTACTTACGATATGCGGACGATATAATCTTAATCGCTGATATAAAAGTAGCATTAAAAACCATGCTAGACGAATTAAAGGATGAAGCCGAAAAAATAGGACTGAGGATGAGTTATAATAAAACAAAGATTATGATAAACATGGACGAAAACTCCTCGATCACGTTAGGTCAGAATATAATAGAACCACGAATCACGTGGTTTTGTTTAGAAAAGTGGCCCCTCCCCCTGCCAGTAAACATTTTGGACTTTGTTTGAGTTTCAATCATGATTGTAATCCGTCTGTGGCTCAGTGGTAAGAACGCCTACCTTTGGACCTAAAGGTCGTGAGTTCGAATCTCACCTTGGTGCAGAATTTTTACGATCTAGAATTGAAAACACCAGAGCAACATCTAATAACATGAGAAATATATTTTTATCAAATCCGACATATCTATCCCACTAAAAATACGGCTGCTAAAATGATATCTTTCCGGTCTTGCTGTATGGAGCAGAGGCCTGGACAATAACGGAAACATTAATGAAAAAGCTAGAGGAATTCGAAATGTGGGTGTACCGACTTATCCTCAAAATGTCCTGGACGACTCACACTACCAACGTAGAGGTATTGCGCTGAGGAGAAAACAAAAATAAGAAATCTCTTTCACAATTAAGAAACGGAAACCTGAATACCTCGATCACATTATGAGACATGATAAATATCGTATACTGCCACTGACAATACAGAGTAAAATAGAGAGCAAACGTGGACCCAGAAGAAGAAGACACTCATGACTTCAAAACTTACGCCAATAATTTGGACTAACGTGCCAATGTCCGCAACGGACGAGGCACATGAAGAAGAATTTAAAATGAGATATTCTTCTTCTCACGGTGCTTATTCGTTCCGAATGTTGGCGATCAGCATGGCTATCCTAACTTTGCATGCTGCTATTCGGAATAGTCTGTTTGTCGATGTAGGTATTGAACCAGTTTCTCAGATATATTCTTCTTCTCCCTGGTCCTCTCTTCCCAATACCTTGCCCTGAAGAATGAGTAGCGGCAATCTCTGTTCATTGCTCATAACATGGCCAAGATATTCTACTTTGCGCTCTTTGATAATAATGTGTGTTAATCTCGCATTCCTTTCCCATTCTACGTAAGACCTCAACATTGGTCACACGACCCATCCACGAAATTCTTAAAATGCGACTGTCATACCACATCTCGAATGCCTTGAGTTTTCTTAAAGAAGTTTTGGAAAGAGTCCAGGCTTCTACTCAGTATAATAATCTAGAAAATACTTAGGATCTGATAATAGAAATTTTGTTAACAAGTGGTAAATGTGACTTCTGAAACGAGACTTCATCATTATGAACGCTGATCTCGCTTTTCCTATGCGTTGTTTTATTTCACTAGAGTGGTCTCATTGAATATTTATGTAGGTACCAGGGTATGTGTAGCTGTCCACTCTGTCAATTGGTTGTTGGTTAACCAAAAGCCGTATATGTAATATATTTCGCTCTTAATGACTACCATTACTTTCTTTTTTTTTCGTATTGAAATTCCATGTTCACTACTTATGTCTTATATGCGCGACATTATTCTTTGCAAATCATCTAGCTATCTGCAAAAACTACTGCGTCGTCGGGATATCTAATGTTGTTTAGATCTATCATTTAATCCAGTTTCCTCCAAGATGGTTATGATGAGTATGTGAGCTTATCATGTTGTACTCTATCAAATGCCTTTTTGTAGTCGATAAAACAAATATATAGGTACGTCACAGTTGACATATCTGCACCTCTGCATAAGCACTTGGACAGTCAATAGAGCCTCTCGGGTGCCTAAGGGCAAGGCATTGCGGAAGCCAATCTTTGTCCATGATACTTGTTCTTCGTATTTTTTATATATTCTGCCGTATATCACTTTTAAAAATGTTTTAAGTAAGTGGCTCATTAGGCTAATTATTATTCTGCCTCGAATATTGAAATGAGAAATGAAATGAAAATGTGAAATTTTCCGAGGAAAAAACTTCTCTTGTTGATAAAACATTCAATATGAAAAAGTTTGTAGTGACGCTGTTTTTTAATTGACTTACGTATTTTACATTTATTAAAAATACTAATTTTATACTCGATCTTCATTCTGAGAATTAGCATAATTCTTTTTTGGTCATTAGATATAGACAAGGCGGAAACGGCGGGTTCGTTGGGAAAAATAATCCCATGAGATATTTTTGCATAATCACATTCGTGAGACATCCCAGAATAAGGATCAAGAAGTCGCCCACGTGAAAAGTGGGCCAATCTTTTTTTAACAATTTTTTTTTAATCAAATTGCAAAAATCAATATTTTTGACCCGGACTATTATTTTTTAGGTTTTTTGGACCATTCTGGACAAAAAAACTCTCTTATAATTTTTCTCTAAAGTTGATCTTTTTCGAGTTATCAGCAATTTAAAATTTGAAAAAAGCGAAAATGGCCATTTTTAAGACTTAATAACTCGGTTAAAAATTATTTTTATGAAAGTCAGAAAGTGACTAAATCAAAGTTTAAAGTCGCCGCTACATGATCCTGAAGAAATCTCTGTCATTAATTTACTACTAAGCTGTTATTTTTAATTAATAAAAAAGAGCGGTTAGATCATATTGACGCCGCTGTAAATGTGAGTGCGAGTACGATGCACAATTGGGCTGCTGGAATGGCTTCTCTCTCGCACTCAGAATTTACAGTGGCCGCACACGTGCATGGCGCGTAACTTTACTTAAAAATAACAGCTTAGTAATAAAATAATAACAAAAATTTCTTCAGGATCTTGTAGGGGTGGCTTTAAACTTTGATTTAGTCATATATTGACTTTCATAATAATAACTTTTAACCGAGTTATTAAGCCTTGAAAATCGCCATTTTTCGTTTTTTTCAATTTTAAATTGCTTATAAGTCGAAAACGATCAACTTTAGAGAAAAATTATAAGAGACCTTTTTTGTCCAGAATGGTCCAAAAAATTAAAAAAAAAATTGTTCGGGCCAAAATATTGATTCTTGCAATTTGATTAAAAAAAAAATTGTTAAAAAAAAATTGGCCCACTTTTCACGTGGGCGACTTCTTGAACCTTATTCTGGGATATCTCACGAATGTGATTATGCAAAAAAATCTCATGGGAATATTTTTCCCTTCGAACCCGCCGTTTTCGCTTGTCTAATAGGCACTTATTTGTATTTCAAATAATTGCAAATTTCTTTAGTTTGAAATCAATCTTTTTGAGCAGGTAAAGAATTACGAATTGCCGTCTGTAAATACAATATTAAATAATAAACTATTTCCAAATGAATGAACGTTTATTATCTATTAATGACAATTTACCCTAGGCAGGTAAAGAAAGAATTAAAAACGGTCGTATGTAAATACAAAGTACGACTGAGAGCGAAATGTGCCGAATCGTAACTTCGAGTGCGTGGCATCAATGCTGTGTCGTTCAGAGAACTAAATTTAATAATAAAATATATGTACGTGCTGCCATCTATTCAAAGAATTGTTAAACGTTAGTTTACAAATTCGCCACCTATCTTGACCATAGCGTACTAATACCCCCTTAAACAAATTTCACACTTATAAGGCTTTTCTCCAGTGTGTACTCTCAAATGTGTTTTCAGATCACTCATTTCACTAAATTGCTTAAAACAAATTTCGCATGTATGTATCTTTTACCCCGTGTGCAATTTCAAATGTCGTTTCAAATTACTTGCTCTAGTAAACTGCTTAAAACAAATTTCACAATTATTGAAAGATTTTTCTCCAGTGTGCTCTTTCAAATGTCTTTTCAAATTACTTGATCGGTTAAACTGTTTAAAACAGATTTTACACTTGTAAGGCATTTCTGCAGTGTGCATGCTTAAATGTTCTTTTAAGCTGGCTGCATGACTAAATAACTTTAAACAAATTTCACACTTGTAAGGCTTTTCCCCAGTGTGCACTCTCAAATGTTTTTTCAAATTACCTGATTGACTAAATTGCTTAAAACAAATTTCACACTTGTACGGTTTCTCTCCAGTGTGTATTTGTAAATGCATTTTCAAACTGGATGCATAATTAAATTGCTTAAAACAAATTTCGCAATTGAAAGATTTTTCTCCAGTGTGCACTTCCAAATGTGTTTTGAAATTACTTGGTAGATTAAACTGTTTAAAACAAATTTCACACTTGTAAGGCATTTCTCCAGTGTGCCTTCTTAAATGTCCTCTAAAGCTGGGTGCATGTCTAAATAACTTTAAACAAATTTCACACTTGTAAGGCTTTCCTCCAGTGTGCACTCTTAAATGTTTTTTCAAATTCTTCGATTGACTAAATTGCTTAGAACAAATTTCACACATGTAAGGCTTTTCTCCTGTGTGCCTGCTTAAATGTTCTTTTAAGCTGGATGCATAATTAAATAACTTTAAACAAATTTCACACTTATAAGGCTTTTCTCCAGTGTGTACTCTCAAATGTGTTTTCAGATCACGCATTTCACTAAATTGCTTAAAACAAATTTCGCATGTATGTGGCTTTTCCCCCGTGTGCAATTTCAAATGTTGTTTCAAATTACTTGCTCTAGTAAGCTGCTTAAAACAAATTTCACAATTGAAAGATTTTTCTCCAGTGTGCACTTTCAAATGTCTTTTCAAATTACTTGATCGGGTAAACTGTTTAAAACAGATTTTACACTTGTAAGGCATTTCTGCAGTGTGCATGCTTGAATGTTCTTTTAAGCTGGCTGCATGACTAAATAACTTTAAACAAATTTCACACTTGTAAGGCTTTTCTCCAGTGTGCACTCTTAAATGTTTTTTCAAATCAATCGATCGACTAAATTGCTTAGAACAAATTTCACACATGTAAGGCTTTTCTCCTGTGTGCCTGCTTAAATGTACTTTTAAGCTTGCTGCATGACTAAATAACTTTAAACAAATTTCACATTTGTAAGACTTTCCTCCAGTGTGAATTCTTAAATGTTTTTTTAACCCAACTGCTAGAGTAAATTGCTGCAAACAAATTTCACACTTGTATGGCTTTTCCTCAGTGTGCACTCTCAAATGTTTTTTCAATTCACCTAATTGACTAAATTGCTTAGAACAAATTTCACACATGTAAGGCTTTTCTCCAGTGTGCATTCGTAAATGCACTTTCAAACTGGATTCATGACTAAATTGCTTAAAACAAATTTCACACTTGTAAGTCTTTTCTCCAGTGTGCATTTGTAAATGCATTTTCAAACTGGATGCACGACTAAATTGCTTAAAACAAATTTCACAGGATTTTTTTCCAGTGTGCACTTTCAAATGTCTTTTCAAATTACTTGGTTGGCAAAACTGTTTAAAACAAATTTCACACTTGTATGGCTTTTCCCCAGTGTGCACTCTCAAATGTTTTTTCAAATCACCTAATTGACTAAATTGCTTAGAACAAATTTCACACATGTAAGGCTTTTCTCCAGTGTGCATTCGTAAATGCAGTTTCAAATTGGATTCATGACTAAATTGCTTAAAACAAATTTCACACTTGTAAGTCTTTTCTCCAGTGTGCATTTGTAAATGCATTTTCAAACTGGATGCATGACTAAATTGCTTAAAACAAATTTCACAGGATTTTTCTCCACTGTGCGCTCTCAAATGTCTTTTCAAAGAACCTGCTTCACTGAACTGTTTTAAACAAATTTCACACTTATAAGATTTTTCTCCAGTATGCACTGTCAGATGTTTTTTTAAATTACATGATTGGTTAAACTGCTTAAAACAAATTTCACAGTTGTAAGACTTTTTTCCAGTGCATATTTTCATATGCTTGTTTAAATAACTTTTATGGCCAAGCTGCTTAATACAAATTTCACAATTTTTTTCTTCATCTGGTTGCATCACACTTTCTTTGTTACATGTATGTAGGGATACTTTCTCCATATTTGCCAATGTGTTCTTCTCTCCGAGAGAGCCTAAAAGAAAAAAAATGTTTACATAAGAGAAATGTTTACAAATACAACAGAAGAGATAATTGTAAAAACATGTGTCTTGGCACAAATTTAATTTTATGCTTTATAACGATCGGATGGACAACAGGTCATAAAGGCTGAACAAGAAGGACCAGGACGATATTATACTTAGATGTGACAAGCAATGACCAAAGATGGAAATGTCCAATTGCTTATATTTGCGATACGATGTCCACGTTGCTCATAGTCGAAAGAGATGTGGGCGTGGTTCTTTGGGCTGAGCTGGTGTTGCAATAAGAGGTAGACAATGAATAAATAATAATATGCGAAAAGGGCTAATGAAACGGTAATAGACAAAATATGGGATAGATAATAATTGACTGAGAATACTGAATATACACAAAAAAAAGAAGGGGCGCCATTAAATTTTGACCAATTAAATTTACAAAGCAACAATTAACGAAAGAGACGTGACATGACAACAGAAAAATTATCGACACTGCTACGACAAACACAACTACCATTCTTGAGCTGTAAGAGGTAATGAAACAATAGAAATAAAATATTCTATATCATACACTTTAATAAAACATTTATTTATTAAAAAAAATCAATAAAATCCTGATCTTTACAGAATATACCGGGTGGTAAGTCATCAAACGGTCCATATAGTCGAGGAAATGAAGCTGGAAAAATGGCAAAACCTCGCAATTTTTTCGTCCAGCATAGATTTGTAGAAAAATTTGGGATTAGGCTCATTTCACCCTCTAGTTCAATTTCTCTATATTGAGCCGTTGTACGCTTTTGTTTTTTTAAGGGTGAAAACCACCCCTAATTGTAAAAAATTATAAAATAACATTTTAAACTTTAATATTGTCAACATTTGCTTCTTGTTAGTTACATAATGATTGTTTTGTGCTTTAAGATATAATATCACAATATTTCAACCCTTAAAAACACCCTTGTTGGAGCTATATATATATGAAAAGTTTACTTATCCTAAAAGAATAATTTCGGCTTGCATCAATTTACATAAAAATTTGAGGTTAGGATCATCTTACCCTGTACTTCATATTCTATATCATGCTCAAGGGCGTTGATTATTTTTAGGGGTGTAAACTACCCTTATTGTCAAGAGTTATATAAAAATATTTTAAACTTTAATATAGGTAAAATTTGGTTTTGACTGGTTAAATAATGATTGTTTTATGCTTTAGGATATAGTATCATAATATTTTAACCCTTAAAAACCACCCTTAATAACATTGCAATTTTTATAAGTAGACAATTTAATAGATCTATACAGAAAAAAAAGTTGAATTAAAGAATTACAAAAACATTTATTTACACAAAAATACGAATTTACAAATATATAAAAATACACATACAAATAGTTTTTTAGTCATCCAGTATACGAACCGGCTCTGTGGTATTATATAGGTACATTGAAAATGCTCTATAAGGGGACTGTTCGAATTTTTCGAAAAAAAAATTAGTTTTATAAACATAGCTCCTTTATTTTTGGCGATAAAAAGTTTTTTAATAACAGTTTTGTAGAATTTTTGAAGAGTAATAAGACTGTGTAAATTAAATTCCGTAAGATCCCTTAATTTTTAATTGTGGTGGGTTTAAAGGGCTCGAATAAGGGGATGTTTGCTCGTAAATAGATGTTTTAAACAGCTATATCTCGCTAACTGTTCACTTGTGACGTTCCATCACTTATCTAAGTAATTATTAATGGGAACACCTTATTTAATTATGGTTAAAATTATTTTTCTCGTAATTAAAACAAGCCGTTCGCACAAAATCCTCTGGATGACGTCATACCTAGGTGCTGTGGCATCACTGATAGATTTTTGAAGTTGGCATTGACGCCGGTCGCCAGCTGTCATCAAGTCGAACGGAGCAAGGAGGGTGATTGTTCTCTGCGAAGTGCCAAGAAGGGCGGTGTAATCTCTTACAATAAGTGATTGAGAAAATTA
Source organism: Diabrotica virgifera virgifera (assembly GCF_917563875.1). Lineage (NCBI taxonomy): Eukaryota > Metazoa > Arthropoda > Insecta > Coleoptera > Chrysomelidae > Diabrotica > Diabrotica virgifera. Next base: position 203,930,904 of record NC_065443.1, on the reverse strand, counting down.
TATTTTAGCCGCATGGTTCAATTATTACTGTATTGCCAGTTATTTTATTAAGTTTGTGTTTGAATCAAAGTGACGAAACATAATGAAACTGTAAGAAGAAGGATTTTGCACCGGTATGTTTTTTATGTGTACTAGTTTTTCATTATGGCGTCCTAGTTTTGGCCATTGTAATATTATTTTCATTATGGATTGAATTTAAATCAAGTCATCGATTGGCTTTGATGTAGAATATTGCAGTGTCTATAATGTATCCAGAAAATATCTCTAAGAATATACTTAATATGTGGTTATGTTCATCAAAATTTTCCAGTTCTGAAAACCTATTGAAAATTATGTCATGACTTCCTGAAACTTATTAAATCTTACTTTATAGACTTCATAATTCTTTTCCCATATCTAGTATGTTCATATATTTCCACAGTACCTATTTCTTTATACAATACATATACAACTACTTTTGAAAAAAAAAACATATTATTTGTTAAAATAACAAAAATATCACATCCAACATTTAAATTGTAAGTTTTCTTGTCTATTCTAATCAAGGCCATATGTGTTAAAACTCTTATCACAACCTATGGTTAAAATGTCAAGGTAGATAGGTTTTTTTGGGGTCAATGAAAGGTCGAGTTTTTGTAGTCTTCTCTTCTAAAAACCTTTCCTCGTCAACTTCTCTCTTTTACTTCTTTTTATAACAGGTTTTATTGGAAATAAACTGGGAATGTTTTTGGTTTTAGCCCTTCGGGAGAAATCTCAAACGACGTATGAACTTATAAAGACCCAACAACACCACGGGTAGGCACTTCCAGGGTTCAATCGACAAGGGACAGGTCTGGAGGATATACAGCCTCCCATTTGATCTTGTTTATTTTGGTTCTTCTTCCTGCAACCCTCAGAGGGGCAGTTTCAGTAACGGTTGGACCGTTACACCACATTGGTGTTAGCTTCGTACCACGGACTTGGGTATTAGACATCAAGGAACATTGGAACCTGTGAAAAGGGGTTTGTTTTGGGGACATTTATTTGTAACGGTTAAAGACATACTGTTTTTTTTAATTTTTCAGGACATTTAGCATACTTATACTTTCATAATTTAATTACATATATTTTTTCTTTCCTCCAAAAACATAAGTATACTGTAATTTATCAGAGCCATACCTAAAGTTGATAGTGTTCCCCAAATTTACATAATTCCTTGGTAGAAGTTTCGAGCTCGAATATTCTTCCCACATATATGTTCTTTACCCTTGGTTTGTATTAATTTTAGACTTGTTCCCATGTAAATTAAATATATAATTGTCTTAATTCTCTAACTTTAAAATCATTTAACTTGCTTTCATACTTTATCAATTTTTATTAGTTTTTTGCAAATATTATTTAACGTTAACGTATCAATCATTTCCTTTTTATATTAACTTTGAATCAATCCCTAGTACCTAGCCCCTCAGGACGGTACTAGTTTTACTTGTTATTATTATTAAGAACCACTAGTCATAAAAGGGTTTTTGTATCCAGTACTACGTTGGTTCATTTAGGGACTTGTTACCCGTCAACTCATTGAGAGTTATATAAAGATATTATTTATATTAGGTATTTTTATTATTATATTATCAGGTAGTATTCAATTAGGCTGTACGTATTTTATTCGTACTATTATTTGGGGAAGGGTTGTCATTTAACCTAGATGTAAGTTGAGGGTATGCTTCCTAGGAAAGCTACTCCAATAATAATTTAATAGGTAGTTATATTTATATCACAATAGGTAATTATTTCTCATTGTCATTTTAGAGTTACATAGTTACACTTGTCATAACTTAGAGGTTGTCAATAATCTAGATAGTTATATATAATAAATATTTATTTGTTTTGTATACCAATTATTTTTTTTTCCCAGTTTTGAATTTAATAATTTAATATATTGAATATTTTACAGCAGTGTAAGATACCTGGAAGTTTGGTCCATTCCAACTTCTGGCGCCCACAATTCAGTCTATTTTATTTATCTTCTATATTCTTCTATTTTTATTATATTATTATATTTATTTAATTTATTTTCTGAACATATATTTTTATCTTAAGATTTCCCTTTTCTAGTCATCATCTCTCTTTAGGTTGAGCTACTGTTCTTTGACAGGCATGCAAACGAGCCGTATCCATCCTTGAGTGTCAAGTTGTTCTCTTGCTAGCCAACTCTATTCAGTTTGCCTCTGTCTCTCCATACTTCCATTATCAGTTCATCACCCTTCCTTCATTCATTTCATCTTATCATTTTAGTTCAACAAATACTACTACAAAGTGGTAAATTTTTGTTACATTTGGCGCCCAACGTGGAGCCAACCTTTTATAGGTTCTAAGACAGTAGTTCTTTTAGTTCATTTTTTTTCTTTTATTTATATTATTCCCTTCTGATATCTTTTTATACATTCTGTTCTGATTTATTTTGTTTTTAATTACTTATTAATACTTAACAGGTATACTGTCACTGCTGGATCTATTAATTAGTTGAGATTTTGAAACCTCTTTTATAGGTTGTCATACAGCTTACATTCTAGGTTGAATTTGAAACGAAGTATAAGTAACTAACATATATATTATATAATATTATTATTGCAAATTTTACTCCTTCAGCCAGTGGTGTATTTGTATGTACAGTTGATCGTTAATACTTACATATTTTTTTTTTGGGTACAAGTATAATAGCTAAAATTTTTTTTTTCCAATATTTAGGTACTATATTTACTTGATTATACCTTATTTACTGTATTTATTTGATATATATTTTGCTGGCCATTTTTGATTTTGTTGGTGTGTTGCTAATATTTTCTCCGTACCTATATATTTTGCATACAAACTTAAGTATATTTCGTATTTCTGACTTTTGGATTGCTTGTCAATAATTTTTGCTTTCATCATGTGTGCTTTTAAAGTTGAACATCTTCTGGTGGACGAATTGGACTATGAGTTGAAAATTAGGGACGTAGTACCAGAGGAGTCAGCAACCGTCGATAGAAAACGCAATCTTCTGCGGGGTGCTTTGAAGCAAGAAGCAGGCAATAGGAGTTTCACCCAACTTTCGGCTGTACATATCCCTTTTGAGGACCAACGGAAAGGAATATCCGAAACGTTGGATAGCTTGTCGAAGAAAATAGAGAAGTTTAGGGGAACTGTACAGGACAATGAATATGTTAGATTAATATCTCGTCTAGCTCATATTTCTGGCCGGGTACACTTGTTACAGTGTACTACAGAAGAGCAGGAACCTTTTAAAAAGTCTGTTTCTCTTAAAATCCTTACATTGGAGGGTGAGCTTGATTCTAAGGTTAACCCCATAGCCACATCTACTCCTAATGCTCCAGTCAGTGTCGTTCCTAGTTTCACATACTCCAAACCCGTGCAAGTACACAAATGGGGTGTTTCATTTTCCGGTGAAAAACAGCACAATGATGTGATTACATTTTTAGAAAAGGTCGAATGTCTTCGTGTATCTAGAGGTGTCTCTGAAGAAAATTTGTTTGCTGCTTCAGCTGAATTGTTTACTGGTCCTGCTTTTACCTGGTTCATGAATAATAGAGGTAATTTATCTTGTTGGTCTGATCTGGTTCGCAAGTTGAAGTCAGATTTTCTTCCTTACTCATACCAGGATGATCTCTTGGATGAAATCAAAAACCATAAGCAAAAACCAGGGGAGTCTGTCACTATGTTCATTAACACTATTTTAGGCATGTGTAGCCGTTTAGACACTCCTTTATCTGATTTGTCCAAAATAAAAATCATCTTAAAATGTTTATTACCTTTTTACCATCAACAGTTAGCTCTTATGGACATCCAGAGTATTGATGATCTCACTGTAAAGTGCAAACGTTTGGAGGAAACGTTATCCTGGTCTTCTCAGCCTCCATCTTCATCTCGACCCTCTTCTACCTCTTCTTCTCAACCAACTTCCTTTAGACAACGTTCTTGGCAAAATAAGGGCCCTGAACATGTTTCTGTTTTCAGTTCCGTTGTTTGCTGGAATTGTCACCAGTCTAATCATAAGTTCAATGATTGTGGTATCCCTCAAACTCGTATTTTCTGCCACGGTTGTGGTAGGGAAAATACCCTCAAAAGAAATTGTTTCAAGTGTTCGGGAAACGAAATGTCGGAGGTCCGTCCCCTGAGCGTTTCTCCGTCCAACACCCAATCAGGGAATCAAACCCCATCAGAAAACGAGACAGCTGGCCCAAGCACACCAAGCAACTCAAACCCATCTTCCAATCGGAAAGGGAAGAAGGCATCGTTCAGGAAACAAGCACACACCACAAATCAAAATCAGTCCAGAAATTAAGTTTTAGTCATGATACGTTGAACGCACATGATTCACAGGGTTGCAAAGCCACAAATTCTTCTTTAATTGGTAGTGTTAAGTATAATAATAATTTTGATGGTGAAGTAGTTCCATATAATGGTTGTATCCAACCAAATATTTTAGATTTAGATATTAACTCTTTATTAGTTAGGAAACAAAATGATAATAGGCCATATCTACCTATTCAAATTTTAGGACAATCCTGTTTAGCTTTATTAGATAGTGGCTCTAATATTTCATTGATAGGAGCACATTCATTAAATTTATTGAAAAATGCTAATATTCCCATTATGCCCATTTCATCTTTGCATGTATCTACTGCAGATGGTACAGTCCAATCTATTACAGGCAAACTCCAAATTGAAATCACAGTGGCAAATTTATGTAGGAAAATTACATTTTATGTTATTCCTTCTGTACAGAATTCTATAATTTTAGGTATGGACTTCTTCAATGCTTTTAATAGCACCTTAAGTTGTTCTGATTTTTCTTTTTCCATATCTGAATTTAATCTGTCTACCCTTAGTGCTATTCATGATTTTTCCAGTTTATCTAGTTCTGAACAAAGGCAATTGGAGAATATGATCTCTCAGTTTACTACTATTTCTTCAAATGACAAACTAGGTCGTACTTCATTAATATCTCACACTATTGAGGTGGGAAATCCTACTCCTTTCAGATTATATCAGTATCCCATACCTCAAGCCTGGCAGGCAGATTTAGAAAAAGAAGTAGATTCGATGCTTGCTTTAAATATCATAGAACATTCAACGTCGTCCTATTGTTCCCCACTCTGGTTAACAAAGAAGAAGGATGGATCCTTCAGGATCTGCTTTGATGGTCGAAAACTAAACAGTATCACCACTAACAGGGATGCTTATCCAATTCCCCGAATTGATGTGATTTTGAGCAAACTTCAGAATGCCAAATACATCTCTTCGATAGATTTGTCTAAGGCCTTCTTACAGATCCCACTGAGTGAAGAGAGCAAGAAGTATACTGCTTTTGCTGTCAGTGGTAAAGGATTATTCCAGTTTGTCACCATGCCTTTTGGTCTTGTTTCTGCTCCTCAGACAATGTGTCGTCTGATGGATTTAGTCATTGGTCCACAGTTAGAGCCCTATGTTTTCTATTATTTGGACGATATTTTGGTTGTCACTCCTGATTTTTCCCTTCATATGGAAATTTTAGATAAGTTATTCTTACGTCTTAAGGAAGCTAATCTAACGATTAATTTGGATAAGTGTCAGTTCTGTCGTCCTAGTCTTAAGTTTCTGGGTTATGTTGTGGATAACCAGGGTCTAAGGACTGATCCGGAGAAAATAGTTGCTATTAAGAATTTTCCTATACCTAAGACCACCACCCAAGTCCGTAGGATATTGGGAATGTGTGGATATTATCGCCGGTTTGTACCTTCGTACTCTACCTTGTTGTCACCTCTTACTGATCTTTTGAAGAACAGAAAAAAAGGGCAGACCATTACTTGGACTCCTGAGGCCGATGAAGCTTTTAGGCGCGTTAAAGAGGCTTTAACTAGCGCACCGGTTATGATGTCACCTAATTTTAACGAGCATTTTTATTTGATGACTGATTGCTCTAATACTGCTTCTGGTGGCGTGTTGTTTCAGTTGAAAGATGGCTCTGAACATCCCATAGCCTACACGAGTAAGAAATTAAATAAGGCCCAGAAAAACTATTCCACCACGGAGAAAGAACTCTTAGCTATCATACATGGGTTGGAAGCATTCCGTTATTATTTAGAGGGTCGTAATTTCACTATAATTACGGACCATAGTTCCTTGGTATGGCTTCATAGTATGAAAAACCCATCTCAGAGACTTTCCCGATGGATATGCAAACTGGCTGCCTATTCATATAAAATTGTTCATCGAAAGGCCAACGGTGTAGTGGTTGCTGATGCTCTTTCCCGTGTCCATGACCTTAATGTATTCGATTTGTCCACATTAACTCCTGATGAGTGGTATCAGAATATGATTGATAGGGTTACTCAAGACCCACAAAATTATCCCGATTTTAAGGTAGAGAACAATATACTCTACAAACATATCTTAAGTCCTATAGAGGCCTTATCCAATATGTCAGATTGGAAAATAGTTGTACCTACGCCAAATAGGGAAAACATATTACGTATGTCTCATGATGAAGTTACTGCTGGACATTTTGGTTTTTATAAAACTTTTCATCGTATTGCTGAGTTATATTATTGGCCTGGCATGCGGAAGTCTATTAAAAAGTACATTTCTAAATGCATGGTTTGTGCTACTTGTAAACCAAGTAATTTACCACAAGCTGGACTTATGGGGTCCTTCAGGAACATTAATTTTCCTTGGCAGATGATCTCAATGGATCTCATTGGACCGTATCCTCGGAGCTACAAGGGTAATACCTATTGCTTGGTAGTTGTGGATTATTTCACCAAATTTCCTTTAGTTTGTCCTCTTCGTCAGGCCACAACTCCAGCAATTTTGAAATATTTGGAAGAACAAGTCTTTTTGGTGTATGGTGTTCCCCAAATTGTGTCATGTGACAACGGTCCTCAGTTTGTATCAAAGGCCTTTAAAGATCTTTTAGCTAAATATAAGGTTCAGAAGACCTTTTATAATGCTGCCTACCATCCTCAAGCCAATCATACTGAGAGAGTGAATCGCAGTATCGTCACAGCCCTTAGGTCTTATACATTCCCAGATCACAGAGCTTGGGATCAATATATCCATTCCATCGCTCAAGCCATAAGGACCTCTGTCCATGAGGTGACCCAATGTTCTCCGGCATATCTCAATTTTGGTAGAAATGTTGCTTTATCTGGTGACTATTTTGGTGCAATCTCAGACACTTCCACAAATCTCCCTCAGATATCCGATAACCTTCATCGCTTAGATGATCTCCAGACTCTACCTCAAATTTTTTCTGACATTAGGAAGAAGTTAAAAACTTCCTATTTAAGGAACCAGCGGCAGTATAATTTGAGGAAAAGAGATCTGCGATTCTTCGTTGGAGATAGAGTGTTGAAGCGAAACTTTGTAAAGTCTAATAAGGGTGATGCTATTTCGGCAAAATTTTGCCAGAAATATATTCCCTGTACGGTTGTGAAAGTAATATCTCCGTTAGTATATGAATTGAAGGACAATTCGACTAACAGACGAATTGGACAATTTCACCTAAAGGATTTACTGCCTGATAACACCATGGATGAGGTTGATTCGTCATCTTCGGAAGAAGATTAACTTTATAGGGTTGTTTGAGCTAACTTCTTCCTCTATTTGTCTTTAGCTCGATCCTTATTAAGATTCAGTATTTTAGTTTAATGTTTTATTCACCAGATAGAGCAGGTACATAGCTCCATTTTTATCTTTTGGCATGGTTGTTAGATGACTTCCAATTTATGAATCATTAGGTTAATTATTTATGTAGTACTCTTATGTATGAGCTTATCATTTTTTTTTCATTATTAATGTTGCACTTTAATTATTATGAATCAACATTATTAATTACTAATGCTGTTAGTAGGATTATCCAGTTAGTAAGAACCTACTTGTACCTTATAGAGTGTACACCTCACCCCTTAGTATAGAAGGGTTGTTGATTATTATATATTTATATATTTGAATATGGGCTCATACAAGTATGTTGGTTTAATATTGATATTTGGTATGGAACTATGGAACTAACAATATTATACACTACTTCTCTCAGGTTGTATGTTGTATTTTTGATATTTGATTACCTACTTTTTTTTTATAGATGTATCTTTTATTATCTTGTTATTAGATTTGCCATATTGGAAAGATGTGGTGGTTCTTAACTTGATATTGGTTTACTTTATCAACATTTGTCACAGATATCTTAAATACTTTGTAATAATTTATGTCCTTATGCCCTACACAGTATGATTCTGGAATTAGTTGGAATTCTGATGTATGTATGGATTTCTTCTTAAGAACTAGTCAGCCAATACTCTGTTAATGTGGGTTCCTAGGTAACCTAGTGAATGCGTGGGTTCGAAATTCAGCAACTGATCACTGCTATCCGATTTCGTCACCTATGTTTTCATAGCAGAGTACGCTGATGTTTATCCATCAAATTATTTCTGGTCGGGAAATGTCTGCAGCATTTCCTAACCATCCTTGTGTAATTAGTCCAATTATTCCAGTTACATGTTTACCATTTGTTAGGGAAGTACTTGGTTTATATTATGTCTCGTACTTCATAGTATGGTTGTTGTTGACTACCCATATACATAGTAGGTTCCTTAGTTTAGTATTTGAGGTGTTTGAACAAATCAATTGTTTATTTTTAGTAGATTCCCACTTCTTTCCTTAGACATTAGTTTGTTTAGTTTAGTATTAGTGAGAATTGGTCCATAAATCTTCCTGATCGTTCTTCTTTGGATATGCTCTTATAAATCTGGTATCCATTGATAGTCTGATTTTGAATTAAGTGTCCCATTCCTCACTTATTTTGTTTATTTGGTTGTATAGGCTCGTACTACCGGATGTGGGTGTACGTATACCTAATTTATTTATGTGATTTAATATTGGTGTGAATTGGTCCATAAATCTTCCTGGTCGTCCTTCTGTGGATATGCTTTATGAATCTGGTGTCCATTGATAGTCCGACTTTGGATTAAGTGTCCGATTCCACATTTATTTTGATTAATGAGTTTTTGGATGACTTTGATATGTTTACTATTTGTATTATTTGGCACTGGTGAGAATTGTTCCATAAATCTTCCTGATTGTTCTTCTCTGGATATGCTATTACGAATCTGGTGTCCATTGTTAGTTCAAATTTGGATTAAGTGTTCGATTCTTCACTTATTGTAGTTATTGATTTCTTTGGTCTTACTTCAGTATATTTATTTGCGTTATTGTACGAACAGGCTCACACCTTTGCCTGGTTGTTCGTCCTTGGATATACATTTTATAAATCTGATGTCCCTGGATAGTTCAATTTTGGATTTCGGGCCCATTCGACATTTATTTGTTATTATGAACTTTAGTAAATTATTTAGTTTATCTTTGGCTTTAGACAATGCCGAGGATATTTTAATATGACTTCGAGTCATCTGTTGTAAGTCATGATATCTGTTGCAGGGACTCTCCTGCTTTCCTCTATTCCTTGGTTTGTGGTTACTTTGTAATCTGGCGAATCAACGCGAAATAATACACTACTACTACTTTAGTTTAATATTTAGAGTATAAAAAAAAAAAAAAATTTAATAAATTTTTTTTTCTCCCAGTAGGAGAGGAATGTGACGTTCCATCACTTATCTAAGTAATTATTAATGGGAACACCTTATTTAATTATGGTTAAAATTATTTTTCTCGTAATTAAAACAAGCCGTTCGCACAAAATCCTCTGGATGACGTCATACCTAGGTGCTGTGGCATCACTGATAGATTTTTGAAGTTGGCATTGACGCCGGTCGCCAGCTGTCATCAAGTCGAACGGAGCAAGGAGGGTGATTGTTCTCTGCGAAGTGCCAAGAAGGGCGGTGTAATCTCTTACAATAAGTGATTGAGAAAATTATATTTTAGCCGCATGGTTCAATTATTACTGTATTGCCAGTTATTTTATTAAGTTTGTGTTTGAATCAAAGTGACGAAATATAATGAAACTGTAAGAAGAAGGATTTTGCACCGGTATGTTTTTTATGTGTACTAGTTTTTCATTATGGCGTCCTAGTTTTGGCCATTGTAATATTATTTTCATTATGGATTGAATTTAAATCAAGTCATCGATTGGCTTTGATGTAGAATATTGCAGTGTCTATAATGTATCCAGAAAATATCTCTAAGAATATACTTAATATGTGGTTATGTTCATCAAAATTTTCCAGTTCTGAAAACCTATTGAAAATTATGTCATGACTTCCTGAAACTTATTAAATCTTACTTTATAGACTTCATAATTCTTTTCCCATATCTAGTATGTTCATATATTTCCACAGTACCTATTTCTTTATACAATACATATACAACTACTTTTGAAAAAAAAAACATATTATTTGTTAAAATAACAAAAATATCACATCCAACATTTAAATTGTAAGTTTTCTTGTCTATTCTAATCAAGGCCATATGTGTTAAAACTCTTATCACAACCTATGGTTAAAATGTCAAGGTAGATAGGTTTTTTTGGGGTCAATGAAAGGTCGAGTTTTTGTAGTCTTCTCTTCTAAAAACCTTTCCTCGTCAACTTCTCTCTTTTACTTCTTTTTATAACAGGTTTTATTGGAAATAAACTGGGAATGTTTTTGGTTTTAGCCCTTCGGGAGAAATCTCAAACGACGTATGAACTTATAAAGACCCAACAACACCACGGGTAGGCACTTCCAGGGTTCAATCGACAAGGGACAGGTCTGGAGGATATACAGCCTCCCATTTGATCTTGTTTATTTTGGTTCTTCTTCCTGCAACCCTCAGAGGGGCAGTTTCAGTAACGGTTGGACCGTTACACCACATTGGTGTTAGCTTCGTACCACGGACTTGGGTATTAGACATCAAGGAACATTGGAACCTGTGAAAAGGGGTTTGTTTTGGGGACATTTATTTGTAACGGTTAAAGACATACTGTTTTTTTTAATTTTTCAGGACATTTAGCATACTTATACTTTCATAATTTAATTACATATATTTTTTCTTTCCTCCAAAAACATAAGTATACTGTAATTTATCAGAGCCATACCTAAAGTTGATAGTGTTCCCCAAATTTACATAATTCCTTGGTAGAAGTTTCGAGCTCGAATATTCTTCCCACATATATGTTCTTTACCCTTGGTTTGTATTAATTTTAGACTTGTTCCCATGTAAATTAAATATATAATTGTCTTAATTCTCTAACTTTAAAATCATTTAACTTGCTTTCATACTTTATCAATTTTTATTAGTTTTTTGCAAATATTATTTAACGTTAACGTATCAATCATTTCCTTTTTATATTAACTTTGAATCAATCCCTAGTACCTAGCCCCTCAGGACGGTACTAGTTTTACTTGTTATTATTATTAAGAACCACTAGTCATAAAAGGGTTTTTGTATCCAGTACTACGTTGGTTCATTTAGGGACTTGTTACCCGTCAACTCATTGAGAGTTATATAAAGATATTATTTATATTAGGTATTTTTATTATTATATTATCAGGTAGTATTCAATTAGGCTGTACGTATTTTATTCGTACTATTATTTGGGGAAGGGTTGTCATTTAACCTAGATGTAAGTTGAGGGTATGCTTCCTAGGAAAGCTACTCCAATAATAATTTAATAGGTAGTTATATTTATATCACAATAGGTAATTATTTCTCATTGTCATTTTAGAGTTACATAGTTACACTTGTCATAACTTAGAGGTTGTCAATAATCTAGATAGTTATATATAATAAATATTTATTTGTTTTGTATACCAATTATTTTTTTTTTCCCAGTTTTGAATTTAATAATTTAATATATTGAATATTTTACAGCAGTGTAAGATACCTGGAAGTTTGGTCCATTCCAACTTCTGGCGCCCACAATTCAGTCTATTTTATTTATCTTCTATATTCTTCTATTTTTATTATATTATTATATTTATTTAATTTATTTTCTGAACATATATTTTTATCTTAAGATTTCCCTTTTCTAGTCATCATCTCTCTTTAGGTTGAGCTACTGTTCTTTGACAGGCATGCAAACGAGCCGTATCCATCCTTGAGTGTCAAGTTGTTCTCTTGCTAGCCAACTCTATTCAGTTTGCCTCTGTCTCTCCATACTTCCATTATCAGTTCATCACCCTTCCTTCATTCATTTCATCTTATCATTTTAGTTCAACAAATACTACTACAAAGTGGTAAATTTTTGTTACACACTGTAATGAAAATTTATGCATAAGGAAATTTTAGCTATTAAAAAGCTACAATTTAGTAGTCTATAATTTTTTTCGTATCTCCAGTATTTTCGGAAATATTTTGAAGAAAATGATAAAAAATGCAAAATTGCAAAAAATCAATTTTTCTTTAAACTCCAATTTTTCTAAAACTAGGCCTTTTAAATAGGTCGAACTTCTTGGGTGTATTGATAATATAAATATAAAAGGAATTGTAGAAAGGTGAAGACCAATTTTTAGTTACAAGGGTAGTTAGGGGGTTGTTTTCACTGTTTTTTTCGTAGAGAAAAACAGGTACCGATTTTTTTTGATCATAAGTTGCTCAATTTTTATGCTAGAAACTTTTTATTATTTTTTGAAAGATCTTATTGTATGCTTGAAAAAACATCATGTAAGTTTTCCTGGAAAAATGCAAAGTTTTTCCGTTATTTGGCTTTCATTATTTCAAATTATGCATTTGACGAAAAAAGCTAATCTTTAACATGCCGTATCTCGGTTTGTATTGGTCGTAAAAATATTATAGACAAACAGTTTCGTTTGTGTTACTAAAAGATACAATTTTGATATCTACAGTTTTTTTTTATTAAATGCATATTTTTTGAGTTATTCTCAAAAAACCCTCTAAAAAAGTCGATTTTTCCTTTGAAAAATGTTACTTTCAACCACGAATAACTCGAAAATTATTAGTTTTACGAAGAAAATGTAAAAAACATTTTTTTCTTAAAATTACTTTTTACATCGATTTACATAGTTAAAATGTAATAAAAAATTCTCACCCCCGAGATGGGGTGGCAACTACCCCCAAGGTTTTAGCGTACAGCAGCATGATATAGAAAATGAACCTTGGACTATTTCCTACCTTCTGTGAAAATTTCAAGTAAATCCATGCTGGACGAAAAAATTGCGAGCGAAAATGCTTCATTTCCTCGACTAATAGGGAAATCAATGAGAAATTCTAAATTGCTGAATTCATGTTTCCCTAATTATTTTACATCGAAAGTCATGAGAAACTATTTGTAGAGAACTGAAATCTCTATTAAAAACAAATGTTACATTTTTTCTACGAATTAAACACATTCCGAAATTTTGCAAAAATTACTTTTAAGGCTGATTCTCACTGGCATGTAAGGCAAGTGCTCGGCATGGGCAAGGCATCGGCTCGGCAAGATACATTTTACGTAAAATCTTATGCGCTTCACGGGATGTAATTCACACTATGCGTGCCAGGCACAGTCAAGCGACGGGCTTTGCATGCGACGTTCTTTTCGAAACAATCTTTGCCTAGCATGTGCCGTGAAGGTCACGACAGTGTGAATACCTTACCGGCAAGCAATCTGCAATCTTGGTTGTTTAAAATCAGTTTTATAAAGACGATAGAGAAAAGAAGTATTTTGTTTTTGAACAGGTTCCTCAATATGCGCCAATGTTTCTTCTTCTTTTGGCATCATAACTCTGGATTGGCTATGGCCACTGGCTATGTCCTCCCATTCGTATTTCTCTTGTGTACTTTTTCTCCATTGTTTTATGTTCATGGTTTTCATGTCGTCTTCCACGTCATCCATCCCTCTAGTTCTGGCCCTTTCTTTTTTTTTCGCCTTCCTATCGGCTTCCATTGTAATATTTTCTTTGTTGTTTATTCATTGTCTTTTCTCCGCATATGTCCCAGCCATGACAGTCTTTGACTTTTCACAAATTGTACAATATCGTAACCTTCATTCAATTCATTAACCTCGTTATTTCTACTGATTTTCCATGTGCCGTCTTCTGCTTGCACCGGGCCATATACTTTTCTCAGTATTTTTCTCTCGAATGAACTGAGTTGGGCTTCATCACTTTTCGTCATTGCTCAGGTTTCACAATCATACGCGTCTAATCAATGTTCTGTAGATAGTCATTTTGATTCTTTTGTCTAATAATTTCGATGTCATCAATCTTTTAATAGCATAGTATGTACGATTCCCCTCTGGAAATACGTGCATTAATTTCGATCCTTACGCAATTCTTCTGATTTCTGTGCCCAGATATGTGAAGGCATCCACACGTTTACGAGCATAGTTGTCTATTGTGGAATAATTTTCATTGTCAGGTGTTCTTTTAACGGTCATGTCATTCGTTTTTGCTTCGTTTATTTAAACCTCCTTTTTTCGTGCTTCAGGATCAATGTTTTTGAACGCTTCAGTTAGTCGTGTTAAAGTGTAGAACTACATCGTCTGCATATGCAGTAATTTGTACTGTCTTGGTGTTTCATTGGTTTTTCTGATGGGGACTCAAGAACTAGGTTGAATATTATGGTTCAATATGTAGCCATAAGTTGTTAAATTGATTCACTGTCATTCGGTTATATTTAAAAAAAATGTCTGATCGCCTAAAAGTTCGGAGTGTAAAGTTGCCAAATTCTCCTTCTTTTGTGCGTTTTTTTGGCATTTTAAGCAACCAACAACGTCGTTTTCTATTTCTGCAATATTTGTTTACATTTTCTGTTTTTTCGTCTAATATTAAAGCAATTTTTATTAACGTTCAATTTCAACATGGTTCACTACACAAAGCAACCAACCTCCGGCAAGCCTTTCGCAGTGTGAATTGGCTCCGAAAACCTTGCCCGTGCCTTGCCGTTGCCGGTTCGGTTCCTTGCACGTCTAATGAGAATCAGGCTTTAATGTAAAATAATTAAAATAATAAAAAAATAAAGCAAGGATTCAGTAATTTAGAATTTTTCATTGAGTTTTTATGGCCCATTTCACGATTCACCACCCGGTATACAAATCAAGTGCCAACCACAAAAATAAAAATAAAAAATAATCCTTTAATAAATGGTTAAACAATTGCATATACACACACGTAAAAAATTGTTAAATAGAGGATTGTGAAATATTAACTGAATGATGAATTAAAATTAACTGAAGCTAATAAACCTTACCTATAAAGTTCAAAAATATAAGAAAGTTTAAAAGTTTATTATTAAAGTTTATCTATAAAAAATGCTAATTAGTCATACTTCGTCCATTTCTGAATAGTAAAAAAGCCTTTTTATCTCGATACGACTAAAATATTTAAATCATACTCGTAATATAAAGAAGTCGCATAACATTAAGTAACGAAAATGAACTATACATAGTTGCGAGAAAGTCTGGCAACACGGTAATTTCTCGGAAACAGCTAGAACAATTATTTTTATGGACTTTGGTGGGTGAGGTTCTTTTAATACGACCGATATTATAGTGGTAATTACATTGTTGTCAAATCTTTCATTTTTCTGGAAATCTAATAATCTTTTTTATTTCAAATGGAACACCCTGTATATTTTTTGCGTTTTGGAATTCCTAAGGGATACTGATTATTTTTCACATGATATATTTTCACAATATACCTAAATGCCATAATTTCGGAGTTATTGGTACATTTATTAAAAACATTTTTTTAAACAATTTATAAAAATCAATTTGTCTGGCCCAGGTAGACATTATTTTAGGTTCATTGGACCATTGTGAATAAAAAAGGTCTGTTGTAATTTTCCTCTAAATTTAATTCTTTCCGAGTTATAAACAATTTAAAACTGAAAAAATCCAAAATGACGATTTTCTAGGTTCAAAAACACAGGTAAAAAATATTATTTTTAAAACTACGAAGGGCATAAATTCAAGTTTAAGCCTTATTTTATCAGTTACCGATAAGCAATTTGGTCTTGTTTCATTTTAAAATATTATTTTTTAGTTGTTAATGCAGCCCGATCGCCCGTTTTCTTATATGCGCTTCATTAATAATTAAAAAAAACAACAACAATATTTTAGAATAAAACGTGCCAAAAATTCTTATAGGTATCTGATAAAAGAAAGTTTGATCTTGAATTTAAGTAGTTTGTAATTTCAAAAATTATTTTTTTTACTTGTGTCGTGTTATTTTTTTTTTCTTGAAAATCGTCATTTTCGTTTTTTTTTTAGTTTTAAATTGTTTATAACTCGGAAACGATTAATTTTAGAGAAAAATTACGACAGACCTTTATTGTTCCCAATGTTCTAAAGAACCTAAAATAATGTCTACCCGGGCCAAAAAAATTGATTTTTATTAATAAACTGCTTTCTGGCTACATCCTGTATCTCCGGCTTTTACAATATATACGCACAGAGACGACGAAAATAGGAGAGAGCAAATAGAGGACACTTAGGCCACGCATTTACCTTCCCTTCCTCTAGGAAAAGGACCGAAAGGCAGTTTCTAAATACGCAAATCTGAGTAAAGATGAAAAACATAAAGGCAGTTTTTGTTATATTGATTATTTTGTTATTAGTAACACAGTTAACAGTATTTTGTTATATTGATATTTCTTTCAGAGTTGTGACTGCATAGCTTCACTGAGGATGCATGAGGATGCTGAAATAGTTATATGGAGATGGTGGTCCAACTCTGAATCAAATGTAAACAAAAACTGCCTTTATCTTGATTTTTATTAATTGTTGATTTTTTTTAAATGAAGCAATAACTCCGAAATTATGGCATTTAGGTATAGGGAATATCATATGAAAAATAATCAGTATATCTCTTAAGAGGATGGGTACGTATTTTCGGCTGCAATGCTATTCAAATGGGGATTTATTTTTTTCGAATCCTGAGAAAACTAATAAGTATTTTTGAAAAATTTAAACGCAAAATGAAAGATTACATTATTAGTGAGGGCCTAAAGTACCTGAGAACTTCTATAATGTTTATTTTAAAAGTTACAGGAGTGAAAAACTAAGAGAAAATTTAGTGTGATTTTTAATTTCAAATATCTCATTCAAAATAAACTTTTTATTTATTCTAAGGGACTTTGGGCCCTCGGTAATAATTTAGTATTTCATTCTGCGTTTAAATTTTTCAAAAATAATTATTGGTTTTTTCAGGATTCGAAAAAAATTAACACAATGTCCGTGGTAATATTTTCCAAATCTATCTTTGTCATACAACGCACTCAGTCTAATAAAATATTGTTTGTCAGTTAGACAGTGACAAGCAATGACAATTTTAAATATTTGACATGAATCGGGAATATTTTGAGTTGTCGATTAAATAATATTGATATATAGTGTATTTGATAAATAATTGATTTAAGACGGGAACTTTATAAAAAGTTATTTATTGTGCATTATTTATGGAAGATCCAAGCCGAGAATACATCAAGATATATTCTGTGATCCAAGTATTTTGTTGTTAAAGATGTTCAAAATTGTAAGCGTTCCATAGTAACAATATACAGTATGTCCCTGTAAGTTGTATCCATATGGAAAACCTTTTTATTATTAATTTTAGGAAAAAAGTTATTTTTTGAAGATATTCTTCTTTAGGCGCGATTCGATTGAGGGTAAAATTGTACATAAATCTGCGCGCCTGCGCACAAAGACAGTATGTAGTTCCTTGCTAATCTTTCAAGATAGGTGTTTATGTATCTGTATCCGTGCAAATAAGTCATTAAAAGAATATATTAGTGTTTTTAGTAAATGTATTATTTATTATAATTCTTGTGTTTTTGGATTTGTGTTTCTCTGTAGTAAAATAATAAAATATTTACACTATTTGTCGCCGTATTGTGTAATTATATCCGAAACTTACATGTCAATTAGAAGGACCTCGCTGGTGTAGTTGCTAGGGTGTTAGCTCCGAGATTGGAATGACGCGGGTTCGAATCCTGGGCGATTCATATTTTTTTTATTTTTGGTTGATTTAATAAAAATTTTTTGAAAGTGGTAGATAAGAAAGTTAGTTTAATTTTTAAATAAATTATTTTACTTCGTTGAAATTACCTATATAATAGAATAGATATCTTCTTACGTGCGTACGAAGTACACACACATTCTTTTTTATAAAAATTTCTGCATGGTCCAAAAATTAAGATTAAAAACCATCAGATATCAAATTTTATGAATGTTATACGAGGTATGTCAAAAAGTTTGAATTTGACTCAAGAGTAAAGTAGCTTTATTTTTCAAATTAAAAACTATATTCTAATATGCAATTACATCCGTCTAATTGAAAAAAAAAATTGTTTTTGAAAATTATGGATAACTAACATTATTTTCAGTTATTTCAATTCTGATAACTCTTTTATTATGAATTTTATGAAAAAAAGTGATTCTTAATAAAAAGTTCTGGATGGTCTAAAACCTAAAATACAACCATCTTATATCAAATTTTATCAATTTTATACGAGGTATGTCAAAAAAGATAAGTTTAGATCAAAAGTGAAGTACCTTTATAGTTCAGAATATTTCAATTAGAAGGATGTAATTACATACTGAAACATAGTTTTTAATTCTAAATAACTTTTCACAATAAAAATTTTCGATATTGTGAAAAATAAATGTATTTTACTCTTGAGCGAAATTCATATTTTTTGATATACCTCGTATAAAATTGATAAAATTTGACATAAATTTAAAATCTCGACTGAATTCCACTGTTGCGTTAGCCGCCATCTTGATTTTAAACGAGAACCGTTTTTGCTCAATATCTCCGCCATTTTCAATTTTTTGAAAAAAAGTGTACAAACTGAAATTGTTGAAAATGCGATTTTCTATAATTTCATTTATTATAATTTTTTTCGTCCGGTCGATATTTTCCGAGTTATGGGGGGAAAATAGTGAGAGTTGGAGCATAATTATTGAATTATTGTATTATCTCGTTTATTATTAGTTTTACAACAAATATGTACCCATACAAAAATGAAGAGAATTAAATTCTACACAATTTTGGTCTCTTTCATTGTTTTGCTAAAATTAATATTTAAGGTAGTACGTATGCGGTAATGGCGCGAGCGTAAGACCGGATTGATTTTATAGCAATTGTTTTTGTTCAATATCTACGCCATTTTCAACTAAAATTGTTCAAAATATAATTTCCTACAATTTCTTTGTAACAATTTTTTTCATGCGGTTGATATTTTTCGAGTTCCATGAGAAAATAGTAAAAAGTGGTGGGGGGAGCATAATTATTGAATTGAATTTTGTTTCCGAGCTGCCCCAAATTTTATAATTCTATCCTTTAGGAGAGATCAATAGTAGTGTAAATTTAAAATCTCGACTGAATTCCGCGGTTGCATTAGCCGCCATATTGATTTTAAATGAGAACTGTTGTTGCTTAATATCTCCGCCATTTTCAACTTTTCGACATAAATGGTGGGAAAGAAAATTGTTGGAAATGCAATTTCCTACAATTTCTTTGGCACAATTTTTGTATACGATCAATATTCTCCGAGTTAAGGGGGAAAATAATGGAAGCGGAGGGGAAGCATAATTATTGAATTGTCTCATTTATTATTAACTTTACGACATAACTGTACATAAACAAAAATAAAGAGAATTATATTTTATACAATTTTTGAAACTTCCAATGAAACATCAACCAAACTAAATATATATAAAAGACATAAAAAGACATTATATACATTAAGTTCACTTAATTTTATTAACTAGCGGGTTTTATTGGTTGAATTTGTCTCTCGATATTTTAAGTTTTATGTCAGCTAATATATCGTGATGTTTCAACAATTTTTTTTTAATTTTGGACCCTGTTTTGAGGAATTTTCCCATTTCCCCCCCTTGTAGACCCGCCACTGGTTCTCTCGAAAAATTGTAGTAAATCGTAATTGCAACAATTTCAGTTCTTACACTTTTTGTCGAAAAGTTGAAAATGGCGGAGATATTGAACAAAAACAATTGCTACAAAATCAATCAGGTCTTAATCTCGCACCTTTACCACATACGTACTACCTTAAATATTGATTTTATCAAAAAAATGTATGGCATCAAAATTGTACAAAATTCTCTTCTCAGAATTCTCTTCATTTTTGTATAAGTATATATTTGTTGTAAAACTAATAATAAACGCGATAATTCAATAATTCAATAATTATGCTACAACTGTCACTATTTTCCCCTCATAACTCGGAAAATATCGACCGCACGAAAAAAATTATTATATATGAAATTATAGAAAATCGCATTTTCAACAATTTCAGTTTGTACACTTTTTGTCAAAAAATTGAAAATGGCGGCGATATTGAGCAAAAACGGTTCTCGTTTAAAATCAAGATGGCGGCTAACGCAACGGCGGAATTCAGTCGAGATTTTAAATTTATACTAATATTGTTCCTCCCTAAAGATTAGAAAAATAAAATTTGGGGCAGCTCCTAATGCAAGGTCAAATGCTATCCCGACTGGGCTAAATAATAATTCCTTGTCTTACCTGAGTTATCTTCAGATTCATTCTTCAGATCCTCAAGATGTGTTGATGTGAATACCTGACTCTCTGTATATCTTGGATCAACTTCAACAAACACTTCCGTAATTTCAGCCTTTATTTCCAGAGCTAATAAATACAAATTAGATCACATGGTTTATAGTCCATTTACTCACGGTTTTTGCTCTAAATAAAGAACCGTTTAGATCGACATGAAATTTGGCTTACATAAAGCTAATATGCCACAGAAAAAAAAGTGATATTGTACTCATGTATGCTTTTGCCCTGCGGTTGAGTTTCACCCCTTCTCGGGGGTGAAGAAATATACGCTCAAAATGAGTGTAAAAGTGGATAAATTGACTAATTCTAAGCAACTTTGCTCTTTAGCGTTTTTTCACTAACATATTTTTCCTTGTTCGAGTCTCATCTTCGATATGGTCTTATTTTTTGGGGTTCTAGTACAGCTGCCCAATTAGATGTTATTTTTAAATTACAAAAAAGAGCAATAAGGTATCTTTTTGGCCTCAGAATAACAACACATTGCAGAAGTTGCTTCAAAGATCACGGAATTTTAACCCTTCCATCTTTATATATTTTAGAAACTGTTTGCTTAATTCGTAAGCACATGCATGTCTTTCCAGCAAGGCCTCATCATGACTACTCCACCAGAAATTCAACTTTTGATGGCTATTTACCGATCCATCTATATATGGAAATCTATATTATATTCCGCAAAAAAACTATACAACCATCTTCCTTTACAACTCAAATCTGCAACATCTTTCCCCAAGTTCCGTACAATGTCAAAAGCTCATCTATCTAAAAGACCATATTATTTAGTAGAAGAGTTTCTTAATGACTAACTTTATAGACTTTGAAAAGGCCTTTGACAAAGTCCGCCACAGTAAACTCAAAGAAATCCTGGAGAGTAAGAACATTGACACCAGAGACATACAAATAATATTAAATCTGTACTGGAATCAGCGAGCTAATATAAAAATAGAAGACCAAACATCGGACGAAATAGAAATACGTAGAGGGGTACGACAGGGTTGTATATTGTCACCGCTCTTGTTTAATATCTACAGCGAACAAATATGCCAAGAAGCTCTCTCATATGCAAACGAAGGGATAATAGTCAATGGAGAAGTTATCAATAACATTCGATATGCTGACGATACTCTGATAATGGCAAGAACAGCGGAAGATCTACAACATCTAGTTGAAAGTATGAATGAGATATGTAATAACTACGGCATAAGGATGAACGTCAAAAAAACCAAATATATGACCTTCAGTAAGAATCCAATAAATGACACTAGTATCACAATAAACGGTACCCAACTTGAAAAAGTAAACGAATACAAATACTTGGGAACCCTTATCAATGAAACAGGTGACCAAAATCACGAGATAAAGAGACTTATTGAAATTGCCAGGTCTACTTTTATAAAAATGAAAAAATTATTTTGTAATCGTGACATTAGTATTCATCTACGAACTAGAATGTTAAAATGCTATGTATTCAGTACCTTGCTCTACGGTGTTGAGTCATGGACTGTTAAACAGAGGAATATTAAAAATCTTGAAAGCTTTGAGATGTGGTGCTACCGGCGTATACTAAGAATAAGTTGGGTGGATAAAATTACAAATGAAGAAGTAATACGCAGAATAAATAACGAGCCAGAAGTTCTACTGAATATAAAAAAGAGAAAACTCGAATACTTACGCCACCTGATGAGAGGACAAAAGTACACATTCCTACAAAATATAATGCAAGGAAAAATCCAAGGACGAAGAAATCCAGGCCGTAGAAGAATGTCCTGGATGAGAAATTTGAGAGAGTGGTTTGGCTGTACCACTGACGAATTGTTCAAAACAGAAGTAAATAAAATTAGAATCGCCCTAATGATATCCAATCTCCGATAGGAGAGGCACTCAAAGAAGAAGAAGAACTAAGAAATTACAGTAATGTACAAGTAACCAAACTTATCTATATTTGGGTGTCACATGCAGCAGCTTAAACTTATTAGTTCCTATGTCTATAGTTTACTTTGTTGTATGTTCACTTTGCAATTTCTATAAATTGTTGCAATATATCGATTTTGTTTTTTTATTTACTTTAATTACTTATATTTTGTATTTTTGTATTTTTTTATATTGACAATTTATCAAATTTCAGAAAATTGTATTTGTTATTGTTGTTGTTATTATTTATTTATTTTTTCTGACTTTATATTAAGCTTTGTCCATAAAATTTGTATAATTTTCAGTGACAATAAAGCATATTTCTATTCTATATTCTATTCTAAATCAATACTTTTCAAGTTATTTGTGAGTGAACATTTTCAACAAAAAAAAAACATGTTTTTAGATTTTTTTTTCAAATATCTCAAAAAGCATGTATTGTATCGAAAAAAAAAAAACATTCTTGACAAAAATATAGCTTATAAAAAGTGCACAAAATGGTTTATGTATGAAGTCTCTAGACCCAGTAGAAGAGCATGACTTAGGATGTTTTGCGGCCTAGTGCAACTCCTCTTTTATTTTTACATTCCCCCTTGTCAGGTCACATACAACTAACAACTGTACTTTTGATCATCCGTGTAATTAGTTTCTTACAATACTGTCCTTGCGTTATTTTAACTGGCTCTTATCGCTTTTAGGTAAGAACCTTTTTTCCAGTTTTTTTTTCCAATTTTTCAGACAGCTCAGGATATCCCAATCCCAATGTTCCGTTCACTGATTGAACTTGTCCGGGGGTGCCTTTTCCGAAGGAGTGGTTTTATTTGGTAGGTGACTGGTGCATATCATCCATATTTTTGATGCTATGCCCTAGCGTGTGTTCTTTTCCGGATCGAATCCAACAGTACTAGGGACACCTTCCTTAGTCGGTTTACAGCCTTTCCACCTCAATCCAAAAAAAGGCCCATAGTACAGGAACCGAAGCTTTTCGACTCGCAATTTTTACAGAATGGATCGATTTACTTGAAAATTTGAGAATAAGTAGTGGATAGTCCAAGGATCAAAATCTATATGATGCTGAAAGGCGCTTTTACCATGGGGGTGGAAATTTTTTATTAAATTTTGACTGCAAAGTTGATAAAAACATTCATTCTAAGCAAAAAATGTTCTATACATTTTTTTGGTAAAATTAATAGTTTTCGATTTATTCGCTATCGAAAGTGTTAGTTTTATATCGAAAAAATCAAGGTTCTTTTATATATACTCATTTACCATTCACTTCATTTTTGCCATAGAAAAAAAAATTTCCAACCAAGTTCTTGAGAATTAAATAACCTACAATTTCATATTAAATCATTTTTTCGTATGTCTGGTGCTAATCTTTCTATTCTAAAGAAAATGACATTTTTTACCAAACTACAAAAGTCGATATAGTCTAAGAGCTAGTGAACCCTCCGACTAACGGTCGTCCTGTAAGGCTAAAAATTTTTCTAGTGATAATTCATAGCACACCAAGGCTAAAAACCATGACCTGGCAGGGCTCAGCGGTGCACGTGTATCTACCAGGTGAATCGAAAAGTGCAAATTTAGGGGGTAAAATAAACTTTCTCCTGTAAGGTTTAAATTTAAGTATGTGTTTGAGTAAGTCATTTAGAAGAAATGTGTACAATGACAGGCGATTCTGAAGAGCATAAGACCTTGCCAGGCGAGGGGAAAGATTAGGGGTTTTTCCTAAAATTATTTTTTTTTGCATCGAACAAATTTTTTTTAGGTTTTTTGAATCATTTCAAACCGAAAACCTCTTTAGTGATTTTTCGCTTAAGTTAATAGTTTTTGTTATATAAGCGATTGAAGATTTTGAAAATTGCGAAATCGGCCATTTTTAACCCTAAATCGCACATTTATCTAAAAATTTCAATGTTGCCAAGGTACGTAGATATTCTTTAAACATCGACTGAGGAAATCCCGAAGAGTTTTTTGCAATAAAATATCGAAAACCCCTTTGTTTTTTAATTGCTAATCAAGCGTTTGCGACACTGTAGTATAAGTGAGGACGTTTGAGTTTGCATAAATTCATTATCTCGAGAATGGGCAAATTTCAAGAGAAATCCTTAGACAGGTCGATTTTTATTTTTGAATTAGGACTTTGTGGCATATATATAATACTAGTGACGTCATCCATCTGGGCGTGATGACGTAATCGATGATTTTTTTAAATAAGAGTAGGGGTTGTGTGATAGCTCATTTGAAAGGTTATTTAATTCTCTATTCAGTAATATAAACATTAACATAATTATTTATACAGGGTGTACAAAAAAAATTTTTTTCTTCTATTTGTCAAATTTAATCAAAGTTAATTTAATAAAAAAAATTTTTGTACACCCTGTATAAATAATTATGTTATTGTTTATATTAGTGAATAGGAAATTCAATAAACTTTCAAATGAGCTATCACACAACCCCTACTCTCATTTAAAAAAATCATCGATTACGTCATCACGCTCAGATGGATGACGTCACTAGTATTATATATATGCCAAAAAGTCCTAATTTAAAAATAAAAATCGACCTGTCTGAGGATTTCTCTTGAAATTTGCCCATTCTCGAGATAATGAATTTATGCAAACTACAACGTCCACACTTATACTACAGTGTCGCACCTGCTTGATTAGCAATTAAAAAAACAAAGGGTTTTTCGATATTTTGTTGCAAAAAACTCTTCGGGATTTCATCAATCAATGTTTAAAGAATATCTACGTATCTTGGCAACATTGAAATTTTTAGATAAATGTCCGATTTAGGGTTAAAAATGGCCGATTTCGCAATTTTCAAAATTTTCAATCGCTTATATAACAAAAACTATTAACTTAAAAGAAAAATCACTAAAGATGTTTTCTGTTTGGAATGATTCAAAAAACCTAAAAAAATTTTGTTCGATGCAAAAAGAATAATTTTAGGAAAAACCCCTAATCTTTCCCCTCGCCTGGCAAGGTCTTATACTCTTCAGAATCGCCTGTCATTGTACACATTTCTTCTGAATGACATACTCAAACACATACTTAAATTTAAACCTTACAGGAGAAAGTTTATTTTGCCCCCTAAATTTACACTTTTCGATTCACCTGGTAGATACACGTGCACCACTGAGGCCTGCCAGGTCATGGTTTTTAGCCTTGGTGTGCTATGAATTATCACTAGAAAAATTTCTAGCCTTACAGGACGACCGTTAGTCGGAGGGTTCACTAGCTCTTAGACTAATATTCGCGCTTAACTTCGGTTTTTTAAAAACTAATTATTTTAAACCAGTCAAACTTCTAGGATCTATTAATAATACATAAATAAAGAAGAATAAATAAGGCCAATGACTAAAAACACCGCTAACTTACATTATTATGCTTCCAATTGGATTTCTCCTTTTGTTTTCAAAAAAATATATTGATTTTTTAACCGTAAGCTTTTTAATTATTATCTTAGAAAGTTTGGTAAAACGAATTTTGTAGGTTTTTACAAGATCTATAGGCTATTAATAATAAATCCTTTTAAAATCATCAGTCGCAAAAAGTGGTGCCTTTGAAAGGGTTGGTAAAGGTGGTTTTTGCATTATTACAAGTTTTAATTGTCAATAGCTCACTCAATTTTTACTGTAGAAAAAATTTTTGCAAACCAAGTTCATTGAGAATGAAATAAGCTATAATTTCATATTTAAACATTTTTTTGTATCTTTGATGCTAATCTTTCTATTCTGAAGAAAAGGGAATTTTTTACCAAACTCCAAAAATTCGATATTCGCTTTTGATCCAATTTTTTTTAAACTAATCATTTTAAGCCGGTTAAACTTCTAGAACCTATTAATAATACATAAATAATGAATATCAAATGAAGAGTACAGGGGAAAAACAAGGAATGTCACTTTTTCATGAATTTTGGGTTTTCTCGCCATGTGGTAGCAAAAGCTGCGTACTATCGACTAGCACTAGACTATCGATTCAGAACAATAACCAGAAAGATCAGTCTATATAAATTTTTTAAGAATTTGTATCCAGGCGAAGGACCAGGATTGTCCGCACGCCACTGGACAAAAATAAGGAATTTTAGCAGTTTTTTGGTGCATTATTAAATTAATAACTTAATATAGATTAATATTATATGAAGATTATAGACATAGCCCAATAACTGCTAGAATTCTGCTAAGAATCTCCTAGTAGTTTTTAGATAACATAAGAATTAAACCTTAAAATCATTGTTATTTATATAAAGTATTGTTTTTTAAAAAAGGTTCTAGCATCAAAAGTAAGCAAGTGACGCTCAAAATAAAGTTGGTACCTTTTTTGTGGTAAAAAAATCAGAAAAATCGACCTCAATTAATTAGCATTTCAAATGAAATTAATCGTTACAGCTTCACAAGTTGCTTTACTTAGGTATTATTTATATGATCTGTAAATTATCGGTTCAAAGTGCTTATTTTTGAAAAAAATTGAAATTATAGTAAAATTTTTTTAAGTTTTAATTTTGAAAAAAAATAGCTTTTCTTTTCAAAATATTCTTTTTGTTTCCCTGCAAGACAAAAAGTACTTACGATATGGCTGTTCAAAATTTGCATACACTCATCATTAGTGACTTGTTCAAGCCCTTTCAAAATAAGCCCTTTGAACCGATGAAGCTTACAGTTCATATAAACAATACATACACGAGTAAGGCAACTTGCGAAGCGCTTATTTCACGTTGACATATTCAATTTGGAATTTAATGAGTATGACCTATTTTTCATTAGATACAACTCTGCTTCTACTGAGTCTAGAAACCTCATGCATACACCATTTATTTCACTTTTTTATGAGCTATAAGGCGTTTTTTAAGAGCTATACGGCGTAAGAATGTTTTTTCGATAAAATACAGCTCCTGGAGCGAACCAAAGCCGGTGACAGACGCTGTAGTCGGTCGTACACCCACATGGTTCATTTCGGGAGCTGTATTTACTTTTTGAGTTATTTGAGAAAAACTGTCTAAAAACGTGTTTTTTGTAGTCTTGCACTCACAAATAACTTGAAAAGTATTAACTTAGTGAAAAAAACGCTATAGAACAAAAGATGCTTAGAATTAGTCAGTTTATCTATTTCCTGACTTATTTTAAACATATATTTTTCCACCCCCAAGAAGGGTGTGAAACTCACTCCCAGAGCAAATGCAAGCTTCGGCACAGTATCACTTTGTTTCTTTGACATGTTAGCTATGTGTATGCCAAATTTCATGTCAATCCTATAGTTTATTTTTTAACGAGGAGGAGTAAACTAAAAAGACAGATTCACACCCAAGAAAGTCACTACAAAAATAACCACATATGCTTTTTCTCATGAGGATCTTTCAGTGCGTCACAGTTTTTCGATTTCTTTCTAACGCATTAAATTGCATGTGACAGAAAAAAACGCACGTCGGTGATTACATTTAGTCGGTGACATTTATAACATTTATTCTAGTTGTCAATAGATGTCGCTATAATCGAAAATAAAATTTACGAATTATATAATCTATCTACGAATATAATCTATACAATTTATAAGACTATACAAATCAAAGAAAATACCATTTTATAAATGCAATAAACACAATTGATTTGATTTTATGCCAAATTGCAAATAAAATGTGACAACTGTCGAATTTAACTAAAATGTCATGTCACTAAAATGTATATTATCACGGACTCACCTTTTTTTATCATTTGTGACGCACTGAAAAATGCTCATGAAAAGAACCATACATCTCAGAGGCGTGCGGTCCATGGAAGCGGGGGAAGCGCCGCTTCCCTATTTATTCGTCGATATAAGAAAATATATTATTAATTAATATTTAATAATAGAATTTTTTCCCTAATCCAAATAATCTACATATTACCTAGCCAATAGGCATTGAAAAATATTAAAAATTAATCGCGTACGAACGAACTCAATATGCACACAATTCAACTATTTGGTCCACTCCTGGCAGAAGCGCATCTCAAAATCGCCGCTTGTCATGCAGTTGTCCCTTTTAAAATTGGTCAGGGTTCAATGACCAATTTTACATATGGGGTTTGAACATGAAAGAAAAATAATGAAGATTGATAATTTCGGAGACAGAGAGACAGAAAACAGAGGAAACAAAGAGACCTTTTGATAATATTCTACAACAAATGAATTCTAGCTTTCAAAATTTTAACGATTTAAAATTTGTAGAATTATATATAATCTTAATATTTCTAATTATAATTCATCAAAATTTCCCACAGAGGAATTTATGTCATTACGATTAAATAATGAAAATTTTTTGATATCCCAGCTTTGCATTCTCAGTTAAGTATCATTTATGAAACAACTGACATGAATGATAAAGAAATACCCAGAAATCTGGGATTTCTTTATAACTACTGGTTTAAACAAGTCGCTGTGTGAAGTGGTCAAGTTGTGTGAATTAGTACTACTAACTATCCCAGCCACAAGTGCATCAGTTGAACGAAGTTTTGCAGTATTAAGATGCATTAAAAGTTTCAAATTAAGAGTTTAAAAGAAATTCAACAAGCGAAGACAGACTTTTAAAGTTAGCCCTATTATCCATTAAAAAAGACTGCATTCAACAATTATCAGAAGTTGATAGGAGAATAGACCTCGAGTATAAATAAGTGTCATTTTAGTGAAAGTTGTGTGTTGTGGAAAATGCCTCGGAGTATATATTTTTTTTAATATGATTCTTCTTTAGAAAACCAAGGCCGGCGGGAGGACTCAAGGCCCGAGCTATAAATACAGATCAATGATAGGTCACTAGTCACTAGGAATAGCGGGAATAGAGTGCCTCACGCATTCACGCGTCACGGATTTAGTGTGTGAGTCCTTGTACGCAGGACGTCTCACATAATTAAGTACTTTGCTGATAGAGAGCCTCTGCGCATCAGAGTGTTATCAGGTGGAAAGTTGCTCGACCCTCGACCCTTAAGAAAATATTTTTATATCCTTATTGAATCGCTTCCCCTTTCTAAAAAGTCACCGCACGCCACTGATACATCTTCTTTTTTGGTTGATCATGTCAGCCCTCAACGGTAATCCATAAATATTATATTAATCCGTTACTAAAGAGTTCTAAAAATAACTGCTTTTTATGCAGACTAAAAATCTAAACATTAAAGAAATAACACAGAAAACACAAAAAAGCGCCGATATAATAATTAAGTTATGTGAAATGTCAATCGTGTCAAAAAGTGATAAATGCCATTAGTGTCAAAATTTTATATCAGTGGAGTAAACTTGCCTGCGGTTGGACCAATTACAAGCGCGGTAAATTTGAATAACTCCTCCTGGTTTAAAAACAAACCATGGCAGTTCTTTAAAACATTCAGGTTTTGCAATATTTTATGGTGAGTGAATGGACTATTATACTCCTTCTCAGAGGCACCTTTCAGTGTGTCACAGTTTTTCGATTTCTTTCTAACGCATTAAGCTGTAAGTTGCAGAAAAAAAGGTACGTCCGTGATTAAAGTCATTTCTAACATTTGTTCTAGTTGTTGATAGATGGCGCTATAATCGAACAAAAAATGATTTATGTATTATCTATACGACTATAATATGTACAATTTATAAGACTATACAAATCAAAGAACATACCTTTTTATAAATGAAATAAACACAATGTATTTGTTTTTATACCAAATTACGGTTACGATTTTGGCAACTGTTAGATTTAATTAAAATGTCATGCTATGATTCTCTACATTCTCAAAATCATACGTCATTAATGACACACTGAAAGACTGAGAAGAACTTTAAATTATAGTCGTATAGATATGTAATAGGTAAATAATGGGTAAATACCTAAATCTTTTTTTCCGGTCATAGCGCCATCTATCAACAACTGGAATAAATGTTATAAAGGTGTATGTATCACGGACGTACCTTTTTTCTGTCACTTGTGTCGCACTGAAAAGAGCCTCTGAGAAGCACCATACCATTAATTTGGACTTGTTGTATATTAGTGCACTGAACCTAACCTACATTTATGTGGCATATGAATATTATGTTTGTGCGTCACAGTGTTGCCATACTTTTTTGTTTATTTCTTGTATAATTTCAATTAATGTTATATATATACTAAATTCGCTTTGCCGAGATTCACTTTGATACATTCGAAATAGGAAACATACAGCACAAAAATCCCTACCTCACACTATTAACTGCTCAAATCATCTTAATCTTTCACTAAAAAAAAAGAAGAATTATTGGAAATAGTGGGAGTGTATACTAAACCAATAACATTTTGTGGAATTTATTTCTACAAAATATTTATATTTTGTACAATAAATAATTTTCTCATTTGTTATCAATACATTATAGTGACGTAAATAAATAATTATTGATTGGCGTAAGGTTTATGTTATAATTTATGTCTGTTTACTATTAATAATATTGGCTGTGAGCGGGTATGTTTGGCTGTGTACTTATTTCCAGTCACGTCTAGCAACCTAATTTCCCAAAAAATAAATTACCAACTTCACTTGTCTTCACAAAGCGAATTCAGATTACCCACAAGAATAATAGGCCATTCCAACATGATATCAATTTTAAAATCAATCTGACAGCGGGAGGTAAACATAAAAATGTTATTCTATCAGTTCTTAATGTGTTTTAGATAATTTTAGTTGCATTTATTTGTAATTTTGTTTTGCACAAGGATTAATTTAAAATTTTTACTGGAATAATCGATAATATGATTCATTTCTGTTGTGTTTTAAAGTGTGGAATGCAAAATAATCGTGATAAAGTTCATTTTTATCGGCTACCATCAGTGCTACATTTTAAGGGGCTATCCTAGTGTAAAAGTACAAAATTCATATACTTTTTTGGAAAATTTCTAAAATAAAAGTACTGTACCAATTGTTTTGAAAATTTGCATGAGCATTTATTATAAAAATAAGTACATGTAAAACAATTTTCATAAAAAAATATTAAAAATTAATCGATTCATGCGCCGTCTACTGGCACCGTGAAAATAAAAACATAGCTCCACTGCTGCAGTGATTGAGACTAATAAAGATCCTGAAACATAAAATTTCAAAGTTATTATTGAAATACAGTAATCCCTCTTCAACCGCGGGGGTTACGTTCCGAAGAGAGAGGTGCGGTTGGTGAAATCATGGTTGGCGAGGGATCCACGAACCAAAGAAGAATATGACATAATCCCAATTTGGATACGTATAGTATCCCAATTTGGATAGTACATAGAAATAAATATGATGAAATTGCCTATCTGTGAAATATGTATTATCATATCAACAAAAATAAAGACGCTGAGATCATGGTCTACACCCGCGTGGACGTCTACATTCGCGGGTATTTTAAACCTTCTGAACTATAAACTAATTGCCGTAGTATTACTACTAAGAACAAGCGCCAGTGGTGTATCATGAGTAATTTAACGCGACTGGTCAAATTATAAAAAATATATAATAATAATAAAACATTCTCATTAAAGATTCAACAGATATCGCAACCGCGGATAAGTGAAACCGCGGTTGATGAGTCCGCGGATAATGAGGGATTACTGTATAATATAAGTTATTTTCTATACCATCAACTAGGAGTTTTTTGATCGGATAAAAAATGTCAATTTGGTGGTTTTTGAAACTGAAAATGTCTTAGGCTAATTTTAAAACTTTTTTTCAACGCTTCATTTTTCCAAATTTTAATATTTTTTAAAAATCCTAGTTGATGGTATAGGGAATAACTTATATTTCAATAATCATTTAAAAATTTTATGTTTCAGGATCTGTTAGTCCCAACCACTGCACATGTTCTTATTTTCACGGTGCCAGTAGATAGCGCATAAATAGTTTAATTTTTAATATTTTTTTATGAAAATTGTTTTACATATACTTCCTTTTATAATGAATGGACATGCAAATTTCCAAAACAATTGGTACAGTATTTTTTATTTTAGAAATTCCCAAAAAAGTATATGAATTTCGTACTTTTACACTAGGATAGGCCCTTAAACATAAAACCAACTGAACTAAATAAGTTATGATCTGAGAGCTATTATGATATAATAATAAAGCTATAAAATGTATTATAAAAATGCTAAATAACTAACTACTGTACCTACAAGCAACATCTGTATTGTTTGCCAACAGCGGAAATTTAAACAGACAGGACTTCCCACTGATTTTCAAAACCACCGCAGATTTTCAAATAACTTACAAACTTCTCTAAAACCTTTAAGACAAAATTTTGAAACAAGTGTTATTGACAGTGGTAATATGGAAAAAGTCTACAAATACATAAGATCCCCATTGACATCTAAAGTTTCCATTCCTCTACTTCAAAAACCTAATCAGACTTTATGCTCTTCTGACAAAGATTCTTCTGAAACTCTCTCTTTAGCATTTTCACAGGTTTTTACTAAAGAATCGAATGATGGTAATCTACCTCCTATTAGGTGTAACCGTGTCGGCGCATCCTTACAGCAAGTCGAATTTACAGTGGATCATGTCAAACAACACTTGATGAAACTTCGCACATCCGCTTCACCTGGTTTAGATGGTTTAACACCAAAACTGTTACAAAGATGCGCAGATACACTTGCAATATCTTTAACGTTAATTATGCAGACTTCTTTTATCCAGAATTCCTTACCCCCTAATTGGAAATTAGCATCCGTCACTTCTATTTTTAAAAAAGGCAACAAACTCGTTAATAGACTTTGCAGCGTCCCACAACCTACTAATAAAATCGACAATGTTCGAACACAAGAAAATACACAAACAAACATGGGTCTCCAACGACGGCGTCACAAGAAATCAGATCGATCATGTTCTAGTAGATGCCAGGAGGGGTAGCAACTGTCTAGACGTAAGAAGCCTAAGAGGAGCTGATGGAGATACGGATCATTTTCTGGTAAAAGCGAAGATAAGGACAAGAATAGCGTCCAAAAAACACACAATAATATACCAACACAATTACGGAATATCGAAGTTCTACGTAATAAGGAGACAGAACAGAAATTTCAAAAGGCTATAAAAATCGCTCTAACACAGACAGAAGACTATAACAACAT
Source organism: Diabrotica virgifera virgifera (assembly GCF_917563875.1). Classification (NCBI taxonomy): domain Eukaryota; kingdom Metazoa; phylum Arthropoda; class Insecta; order Coleoptera; family Chrysomelidae; genus Diabrotica; species Diabrotica virgifera. The sequence goes on along the minus strand of NC_065443.1, from coordinate 203,897,428 downwards.
AGACTCAGCTTGGAAAAATATCAAATTAGCTCTGACAAGCGTATCAGATGAAATACTAGGACACAAAAAGAAAACAACAAAAAAATGGTTCGATGATGATTGCCTGAACTCCATAACAGCAAGAAATATGGCTAGAAGGAATATGCTACAAAACCCCTCGCACAACAACAATGCAATGTATAGACAAAGAAGAACAGAGACAAGAAAAATAATGAAAAGGAAGAAGAGGGAGTATCAGGAACAAATAATCAGAGATATAGAAGAAAAAGAAAGAACAAACAAGCGAGACAGTTCTTCAAAGGAGTTTCAGATATCAAGACCGGGTACCAAGCAAGAACAGGAAACTTTCTTTAAAACGACAGCGGGCAGCTTATCACTGATGACAAGGGAATCCTAAAAACCTGGAAGGAATACTTCTATCAACTATTGAACGACCAATCTAGCAGAAATACATCAAACATAGAGGTACATACAGCTGAAATAGAAGACCAATACCCGACATACGAAGAAGTAATACAGGCAATTAAAAAACTTAAAAATAATAAGACACCAGGTAGCGATAGTATACCCGCAGAGTGCTTAAAACATGGAGAAGAAGCGTTGTACAGTTCTGTACAGCTTGAATATGGCTAATTCAAGACATTTGGCGAGAAGAAACAATGCCAGATGAATGGAAAGAAGGGGTTATTGTACCAATACACAAAAAAGGAAACAAAAAGCAATGTATTAACTACCGGGGAATAAAACTCCTAAACAACACCTACAAAATCCTTGCAAACATCCTGCTAGAAAGAACCAAAACATACATAGAAGAAATCGTTGGAGATTATCAATGCGGATTTAGACCGGGCCGCTCTACTATTAACCAGATATTCACAATAAAACAGATAATGGAAAAATGCTGGGAGTTTGATCGTGAGCTTCATCAGATGTTCATAGATTTTAAACAAGCATTTGATAGAGTATGCAGGGCTAGACTATGGACAGCGATGCAGGAACTTGGCTTTCCAAAAAAACTAGTCAGGTTGATACGGATGAGTATGGAACGGTTACGATGTAAGGTGAGAGTTGGACAACAATACTCGGAGACTTTTGAAATAAACAATGGACTAAAACAGGGAGATGCACTTTCACCACAACTCTTCAACTTAGCTCTGGAGAACATAATCAGAAGTGCAACAATCGAAAAGCCGAATACAGTATTTCATCGAGAAGGACCAAACTTACTACTGGCATTTGCAGACGATATCGATCTAACAGGAAACACACGATTAACGATGAAGGAGACTTTCTTGAGGTTCGAGAAGGAAGCAGAGGGGGCTCCAAATCAACGAAAACAAGACGAAATATATGTATATGAGCCGCAATAACCAAAGCAGAGACATAATTGAGTAGATGATCTAAACGGGTGTCACTACAGATATAGGGAATTCTGTGTGTTAGAGAGAGAGGTATATGATGTCACAGCTGATATAGGGAAGTATGTGTGTTAGAGAGAGAAACATGGTATCTCTGCTGCTATTGGTCCGATTTAAACGTACGACGGCTCGTTGGAATGGGCGGGAGATAACGAATACAAAAAACATGGCGGCATAGTGCCAAAAGGGCGCTTTCCGATGTGACGACGTCCGATGGGGCGCGTTCCGATGTGACGGCGTTCTAGCGCTGATCGATCGGTGCGCGATACCAGATGTGCGATCGGTACCTTAATTTTTCGCGGAACGCGAAGCAGATGCGCGGTCGATACCTTAAGTTTTTCGCGGAAGGATCTCGTAGATACGAAGCGCGCGGCTGGTAATTTTGGAATTTAAATAAAACAACAACATCATGCAATGTTTTTATGAAAAGAACTTAAAAGGAACACAGCACGTCAACGCGTCACGTAAAACGTCACATCAAAACGTCACGTAGGCTTGTGAAATGTCACGTGAAAACGTCACGTCAAAGCACGTCACGTAATCTTCTTGTCCGTATAGTGCCTGACAGTGCCTAACAGAATGTGACGTGTCTGGTCATCTATAAAAATGTGTCAGGTGAGGGATTCGAACCCTCGCACCCCATCGGTGCTTAAAGCCAACGCCTTAGACCACCCAACCTGACTTGCAAAGAAAAGGAACACAGCACGTCAACGCGTCACGTAAAAACGTCGCATCAAAACGTCACGTAGGCTTGTGAAATGTCACGTGAAAACGTCACGTCAAAGCACGTCACGTAAAAACGTCACGTCAAAGCACGTCACGTAAAAACGTCACGTCAAAGCACGCCACGTAAAAACGTCACGTCAAAGCACGTCACGTAAAACGTCACGTCAAAGCACGTAAAAACGTCACGTCAAAACGTCACGTGGGCTCGTGAAATGTCGCGTAGGCCTTATTGTCATGGGGAGCTCAGTCGCAAGAACTTATTGTCACAGCGCGACGTGAGGTAGTAACATCATGTCTTTGAATGAGTATAGACGTAAATTAGCAGAATTTAGAGAAAAACTGGCACAGTTAAGAAGTCAGGTTTTATTTTATGAGGATAAAAATAAGGTTATAAAACAAATAGAGAACCTAACACTGGGAAGCAGCATAGACTGGACACCTAAGGAATTTAGCCAGCAGCTGCGACAAGAATATTCAAGTGCTGCGGATTACTTATTTAGGGAAACTCCAACAAGGCGAATTCATCCAATTACTATTAATGATGTTATCGACGCCGGCGCCAACAACGATGAACAAAGAAAGCATGAAAAGTGAAATAGATAATGTTTTTGCAATGACTTGTATAATATTAGCTTCAGTGTTTATTTTAATTATAAAGATTATATTTAAAATTGTTAAGAGAAAATTTGAATCATCATGTAATATAAGACTTGATCAATAAATAAGGCGTTTAAATAAAAAACCCATAACTTTAAAAAATATTTATTTTGTACACAGAAAAATTACTTTTTTGGTAAAGTTATTTAAGAAAATATTTGAAGTAAAAATCGTTGAAAATAATGAAAATAAATGTTAGCAGATAATTTACATATCGCATAGGAAATAGCGGTTGAGGGTCTAATCGCATTACTATGCAATTTTCGTTATCATACCCACATTTTGTTATTGAGTTATATTTCTTATCATGTGCATAGAAAATGTTGGAATTTTTAAAACCAATGACAATGATAAAACTGAATATAATTTTGCACACGCACACTTTCTACAACACGTCATAGGGTGGGGCACGCATCCGTATAAATTTCAAAATGCACCTCAGGACGGTCTATTCCATAGTCTATTCCTTACTGTTAGTGTACGCTCGTTGTGGTTCAACTAGTTTTGCAAGGTAAGTGTTCTCTTAATTATTTTTTGTTAAATATTTTTTATTTTTCTTGTTTGATTTTGAATAAAACTTAATGTTTTCTGCTCCGCCATTTATAAAATCTCTTCATTCCAGCTGAGATTTATTATTTCGACATTAAATAATTATCTAATTGTCGACATTTTGAATGACATTTATTTTTTATTTTCTCGTAATTATTCGTTGTTAAAATCTTTTCGGTTTTTCAAGTTTTTGGTTAGCTATTTATAAAATTCCTTCATTCCAGATGAGATTTATTATTTTAGCACCTGATTGTCTACAAGACCTCATGTCAGCATTTTGAATGACAATTATTTTTTATTTTCTCGTAATTATTCTTTGTTAAATCTGTTCGGTTTTTTCAAGTTTTTGGTCAGCTATTTATAAAATTCCTTCATTTCAGATGAGATTTATTATTTTAGCACCTGATTGTCTACAAAAAAGACATGCTAGCATGACAATTATTTTTTTATTTTCTCGTAATTATTCGTTGTTAAATCTGTTCGGTTTTTTGGTCAGCTATTTATAAAATTCCTTTATTCCAGATGAGATTTATTATTTTAGCACCTGATTGTCTACAAGACCTCATGCCAGCATGACAATTATTCTTTTTTATTTTCTCGTAATTATTCTTTGTTAAATCTGTTCTGTTTTTCTTTGATTTTTTTAATTAATGTTTTCTACTCTGCTATTTATCCCTTTTTTCCAGATGAGAGTTATTATTTCGACATCTGATTGTCTACAAACAAAAAAGACTTAATGTTAGCATGCTGAATGTCAATTATTCGTCATTCTTCGTAATTATTCTTTGTTAAATCTTTTCGGGTTTTGATTTTGAATACAACTCAATGTTTTTTGCTTGGTTATTTATATCACTCCTTCATTTCAGATGGATTTATCAAAAATTAATGCCTCATCTGTCGTAGCGAGGAAACCCGTGAAGAAACTCAAAGAATTACCGATCGACATTCCAGTACCCATTACGGGAGCCAAAATTGTGACGACAAAGTTTGGGCAAGCTGTTCTGTTAGATTTGGGGGAAGAGGTGGTGTTTCTACCGCCTAGAGTGACAGATACCTACAGCCCCGTCATTGAGGAGTTTTCGAGCGGGAAGTATTCGATAGTTTATCACGGCCTGGTGGACTGCGGCCAAAAGTACCAGCCCATGACATCATTTAAAATTATCTAAGCGAAAATACTGAGAGAAAGAGAGGTAAGCAATATGGATATTGTTAAACAATGTAAAAATTTACTGTTATTCATCAAAAGAATCAGAAAGATAGTTTTTGATAAATTCACAGCTAAAGACAAAGAAATTTGGGTGAAACGCTTAACGAAACAAATCAAAACTTGTAATAAAGTAATAAAAAAACGCACTTTGCCTATAGGTACAATTAGAAAACTGCAAACGCATGTAGGACATTTTAAACATTTTAAACAGATTATTTTCAATAGACATGTCGGTATGGGGCTAGACAACAAACTAAAACATAGAGTTAAATGGGAAAATGTAGTTTCCGCGTTTAAAAGTCGAATTAAAACTGGAGTTATAGTTAATTTATGGCATAAGGACTTAGCACATTTCCTAAATGATTGTTATATTATTTTTAAAAATAAAATCAGAAAAATTTTAAAAGCAGATAAAGTTGTTAAAGTTAATGTTTGTTTTTGTGGAGAATTTATTAAAAAATCGGGGGAGGAGGAAATTGTAAATTTTAAATATTTTAATACAAAAAATGCTGTACTAGACGTATCTACCGATACAGAGCGGTGGTTTTTTGAGAATGTTAAAGATAAAATAAATCTTAAATTATCCGAGTTTCAGGAAAGGGACTCCGGTTTTGCATTAAATAGAATTGTATCTTTAGAAGTAAATATTAATCGATATGAAATTGGAAATGGTTCCTCGTATATTAAACTTCCTGAGAGTATTCAAAAAAAGCGTGCTTGTATTAATGTAAAAAATTCTGATCAAGCATGTTTTTATTGGGCAATAGTTAGTGCCCTCTATCCAGCTAAAGCACATAAAGAACTCCCATCCTCATACCCATGGTACAGTACAGTACTAAAAACAGAAGACCTAGAGGCACCAATGCCGTTACATCAAATTTCAAAATTTGAAAAATTAAATAATATATCAGTCAATGTATTTGCTTTAGAATTAATAGAAAATAATGAAAAGTCATTTTTCACAGTATATCCAGCTAGATTAACTAAAACAGTCGTTGCCAAACATGTAAATCTTCTTTTAATTCAGAATCACTATTTTCCTAAATTAAACGATTATGAAGCACCTCCAGTGGATAATGATAATTCAGAAATTAAGTACCACTACTGCCACATTACGGATATGTCTAAATTAGTTGCTGGTCAATTAAATAAAAGAAAGGCCAAATTATTTCTTTGCAATAGATGCTTAAATTATTTTTCAACTGAAGGGAAATTGTCGGAACATGAAAAAATGTGTGCAGATATGAATAATTGTAAAATGTCTTTTCCTAAATATGATGCTGTTAGTTTTAAAAATTATACTTATAAACAAACAACGCCATTTGTCATATATGCAGATTTTGAGTGCATGTTAGAAAAAGTTACAGACCTCCAAACATCCTGTTGTACTAAAAAATATCAAAAACATATTCCGTATAGTGCTGGATACTATGTAAAATGTAGCTATGATGAAAAGTTGTCTTTTTTTAAGAGTTATAGAGGCATTGACTGCATGGAGTGGTTTGCTAATGAATTACCAAATTTAGCTCAAAGTATTCATTCGAAAGTTAAGAAAATTATACCAATGCAGGAAAACCCGAGTACCAGTAAAGCCACAAGGTGGCACATATGCGAAAAATGTTTTTCTCCTACAGATATCATTGTTAAAGACCACGACCATTTTACGGGGGAGTTCAGAAATTTCGCCCACCAAGCCTGTAATTTAAATTTTAAAAAATTGTTTGTCGTCCCAGTTATTTTTCACAATATGAGTGGCTACGACAGTCATTTTATAATTTCAGAGTTAAGCAAAAAAGGAGATATTAGTCTACTTCCAGTCAATAAAGAAAAATACATTTCATTTACACTTAACGATGCTGTTACTAATATAAAATTTCGATTTATTGATTCATTAAGATTTTTAGGAGCCTCTTTAGATGAATTGGTCTCAACATTAAATAAAAATGACTTTAAAATTTGCAAGCGAGAATTTAGCAGGTTAAGTGACGATGAATTTAAATTAATAACTAAAAAAGGGGTATTTTGCTATGATTTTATTGATTCTTGGGAAAAATTAAACATTACCGATTTACCTCCAATAGAGGCATTTTATAATAAGCTAAACGATACGAATCTTACAGATGAGAAGTATGCTCATGCTAAAATAGTTTGGGATACCTTTAACATTGAAAATTTAGGTCAATATTCAGATTTGTACTTAAAAACCGATATTGTGCTTTTAGCAGATGTTTTTGAAACTTTCCGCAAAAAATGCTTTATAACTTATGGGTTAGATCCAGCCTGGTACTACACAATGCCCGGTTATTCTTGGGATTGTATGTTGAAATACGTGGGGTGTAACCTCGAGTTATTGCGTGACGTTGACATGATACTATTTATGGAGAAAGCAATTCGTGGAGGAATTTCAGTATGTAGCGGTAGAATGTCGGAGGCCAATAATAAGTACATGCCTAATTATGACCCCGCACAGCCCTCAAAATACTTAATGTATTTTGATGTCAATAATTTATATGGGTGGGCTATGGGAGAACCCTTACCCTACGGAGGGTTCGAATGGATGGATGCCAAAGACATTGATGTTATGTCTGTACCAGATGACTCTCCCGTAGGGTACATGTTACAAGTTGACTTAGACTATCCTCGCAAATTACATGATCTGCACTCAGATTTTCCATTCGCTGCCGAACACCGCAAAGCTTTGGGTTCAAATCATACTAAACTAATGACAACACTTTATAATAAAAAAGAATATATCGTTCATTATAGAAATTTAAAACAAATGCTGGCTAATGGATTAGTTTTAAAAAAGATACATAAAATTTTGAAATTTAAGCAGTCTGCGTGGCTGCGACCCTACATAGAATTAAATACTCGACTTAGAGCTGCAGCTACGAACGATTTTGGAAGAAATTTATACAAATTGGCCAATAATAGTGTATTTGGAAAGACTATGGAGAATATAAGGAAACATAGAATAGTAAAACTAGTCAGATCATGGAATGGGCGATATGGTGCTAAAAATTTAATTTCTAGTGCCCGGTTTCATAGCAGAAAAATATTCAATGACAATTTAGTAGCTATAGAACTGATTAAATCAGATCTAGTTTTTAATAAACCCTTGTACATTGGCATGACTGTTTTAGATATATCAAAATTATGTATGTACCAATTTCATTACGACTATATGCTTCCAAAATTGGGCGCAGATAAATGTAATTTAATGTATATGGATACCGATAGCTTTATTTATGAACTGTACTGTCATGATGCATATGAGGAAGTAATAAAACAAGATCTATCAAAATTTGATACATCCGATTACGCTGTAGATAATATCTATAATATCCCTCGAGTAAATAAAAAAGTTTTAGGAGTAATGAAGGATGAAAATAAAGGAGAAATTATGACAAAATTTGTGGGATTACGATCAAAAATGTATACTTTTAAAGTTCAATCTGGTCGAATCACTAAAAAAGCAAAAGGGACTAAATATAATATAGTAAAAAATGTTATAAAATTCGATGATTATGTAAACTGTTTAAATGATTTTAAGGAACAAACTGCTACTCAACACTCCATTCGGTCATATAGCCATAACGTTTATAGTATAGAACAAACAAAAATTGCGCTAAGTCCTTATGACGATAAAAGATATTTAATTCCAAATAGTTTTAGAACCCTACCATTGGGACATTACAGTATTTTAGAATAGATTTTTTTTTTGTAGATGAATGTTCCATCATTGACCGACCTATCTATCAAAAAAATCTGTGAAACAACAGTATCAGCATCATATTTCATCGAGCAGTCCCCCTTGCCGTGGACATTAACAAAAATAATATTAAAAAAATTTCCTTTATATAAATGGGAAACGATGATAAGCAGTGCTAAAAATGATCCTATTCCTTCATATAAAGGAATAGAATTTATTGCTTGCTCTAAACACATACCGTCACATTTAAGAAATGTCGTATTAGGAAAGTCAGATTGGGGGAGTATATTTGAAGATGAACACTCCAGTTATTGTGTATGGGCTAATGGATATTATCTTAAGCAGCATCGCCTAAACGTATGTAAATCATGTTTTTTTGCATTCAAAAATGCTCATGAGACCTTAAATAAATTTTTACTGGTGCGTTACGACCATACTCACGAAGTTTATGATGCTGATGATATCGTTGAATGCGTATATCAGCAACCACATTATTGGTGCAATAGTTGTTTTACTCACGTTTTATTCGATTTAAAAGATTACGAGTCTTGCGTTAATGCATTACATGAAATGCCTAGAAATAACAGGTTTGATGATTCTGAACCAGAAGTCTGAAGTAGGCAGTAATATTGATTCTTTTGAGACGAATGATAGTGTCGAATATCCATAAGCTACTATCTCTCTTTCTCTCTTTTTTGTAAATAATAAAGATAATATAATGTTATTTTTCTTTCTGTATTTTATTCTATAATAAAGATATATGTAAACATTTTTATTTGTTTTATTATGAGCACTTCCCTCATATGAGGCGCTCAAAGCAACAGTGACCTAATCCACATCCCACAATTTTACCAAAACCCTTTTATTACATTAAAGTTATCCATTAAGAGATGGCTTTAACGTAATAAGAGTGTTTTCGTAAAAATGTGGGGCGTGGGTTAGACCACTGTTGCTCTGAGCGCCTTATCACATCATAATAAAAATCTTATACTTTTTATGATAAAACGTTACGTTTTATGTGAATCTTATATGTTTTACGATAAAACGTCACGTTTTATGTGAAATAAAACTCCAAATTTGCAATTTTTATCATTTATTTAAATCATTAATTACCTTAATTTTATAAAAATAAATGAACTCCCTAAGAGCATTGTTTGTCATATCATCTGGCATTATCGAACAAAAAGCATACAATATTTGCAAGGGGTTTAAACTATCTGCAGTATTTTTACAAAAATCTAAAACATTATAATAATATTCACAAAAGTTCAAATTTTCTAACAACTGCATACGAGGCGATAGCACACTAGTGTTAAGTTCAACAATTTGCTTCACTTCTTCTTCATCCATATAGTACTCCACACCATGCTTCTTAACAATAATGAATTTACAATCATCGTAAACTATCGGGGTAACAGTGCAGTATTCTTCGCATGGAAAAGTTGGGTGCATGAGGTCATCAGTTGATTGGAAAAAATCAATTAGTTGTTGTGTGATGATTGAAATAAAGGAATACCATTCGTATGCGCTGAGTGATATTCTGGTAGGTTTATATTGTTGAGATAAAATCACTGCAGGCGAAAATGATCTTGCAGGGCTTATACCACATTGTACTTCATAGCCCGATAACGTGTATTTTGTTGCAAGCAGGTAGAAAACTTCTGATTTGGCGGCAGCCTCATAATTTTCCAAAGCTCTATCTAATTCTTGATTATAGTCTTCGTTGCTAGGCATATCGATGCTAAATTCACAACCACCTGAGGAATACCCACTATCTTGAGAGCCACCTGAAGAATACCCACTATCTTGAGAGCTCATGTTCACTTGTACTGACATTGATACTGAAGCATGAGTTCTTTTATATTCCCCTACTCCTTGTGGTAAAAACAACCTCTTTGCAAAAAATGTATTGCTACGCGGCGGATTAAAAGATAGATCCTCCTAAACTACGTCATTAACGTTAATCCAGCTGTTATGTTTGCTGTCCATACCGAGCCATTTCACATACATCTTATTGCCTTTTCGTCTAAGTACTTTTTCAACCAAGTAAATGTCAGGGTTTAATGTTTTCTGTAATTCTTCTTCGTAAAACCCCCCGCTAATCGGTATACCGTGCATGTCTTCAAGCAAATACGTTATAGGATTTGTTATCTTAACTTTTACAATTTTAAATAATTCCGTCGTCCAATTGGGCGTGTAGGCCTTTTCAAATAAATGTTTTGTCTTTGAGACACGTACAATGTCACCAATTTTATATTTTCTTGGACCAGCAATTTTTAAATGACTATAACTCTTGTTTAAAATAGCTTTTTCGTTGGATTTGTTGACCTGAGATGGTTTGTATCCCGTTTTACTGTGCCTTGTATTGTTGTATTCCTCGGTAATTACAGGTAGAGCTTCTAACCATTTGTATGATCCATGTAAACTGAAATACTTGTACAACTTTGCTTTTAACGTTCTAATGACTCTTTCACAAATGGCGGCTTTTTTAATCGTGTAGGTGCTGTAATGATTAATTTCGTGTTTTTTCATTAAATTTTGAAATTTTCTGTTATAAAATTCTGTTCCCTGATCGGATTGGAGGTTCTTCGGAAGTCGTCGAGTATGGGCGAGAATATCCGAAAATGCTTGAGTAATTTCCTCGCCAGTCTTGGTCTTTAGAGGGCGTGTCCACACATATTTTGAAAAACAATCAATTACGACTAGTATTAGTTTAAAATTTTTATTTTGGTGTGCGTAAGGACGCATTTCGGCCAAATCCATTTGCCACAAGTCATCGATTCCTTTGATTATTGTTCGTCGACGAGGATAGATTTTTCGTGCTGGTTTATGCAATTCGTTCACCACCTGTTCCTTTTCTGTAGACATTTTCTTATTAACGACTTCCAGCATCTACATCTACAACATGTGTGCGCAATAGATCAATATTACGTACTATATCCTGTAATGTTTGCTCCACTTGTTTTAACCTCTGTTCCATCTTCATATCGTGCATCGTATGGTTTGCAAGTGTTTCTGCAGCTTCTTTTATGCTTTTATCCGCATCCTTTTTTAGTGTATTCACATCATCTTTGATTATTTTTTTCAATTTTTGCTCGAGAAGTGGAACTGTGGTTTTATGAAGCTCTTCTCTTACTTGATTTAGTTCGATCGCTAAATGTGGAACTGTGGTTTTATGAATTTCTTTTTGTACTTCGTTTAGTCTGACGGCTAAATCCTGTATATCATTAGTTTTTTGTTGCAACAACTTATTTATATTGTTCTCCGTATCCTTTTTTAGTGTATTCATAGCATCTGCGATTATTTTTTGTAGCTTTTGCTCGAGCAGTGGAACTTCTTTTCTTACTTCGTTTAGTCCGATTGTTAAATCTTTTATATTAATGGATTTTTGATCTAATATCGCATCATGGGCTTTAATTATTGGAAAGTATACGCTACGCATCTCATTTATTAGATTATCAACGTATTTTTTCGTTGCAGCATCACTATATTCTGATGGGTCCTTAACATTACAAATTTTCACATTTTCGGCATTAATGTTTCCGGCAGGAGTATGTGGAAATGTAACTCGTACTGCCTTTTGGGTGATACTGTTACGAGAGTGATGACCGAATTTGTCGACACTCATAATGGAAATGATGCCATCATTCTCAGTTACTCTATTATATTGGCTTCTTTTAGTTCATTGATGATAGCCACGATTTCGTTGTCGTGAGATGTGTTGCCGGCGTCTTTCGAAGCCACCAAGAGTTTAAGACGATCAACTAACTCATTGACGTCATCCCAATAAATATACTCTAAGGGTGCAGCGTTGTATGTTAAACGAGAGTCATCCAACCCCGTTCCTTTGACCGTAGATGAAGATGCTGACCGAGCTGTTTTCGTTCTGTGGTCGAGTTCTTTTTGTGAACGAGTTGCATGCTTTTTCATTGTTGCATCAGATGGTTTGAATAGAGGTTTAATAATAGAATGATATTTTTCTCCGCTGGAACCTTTAAGGCGTCCTAAGGTATCCAGATGAATCTCTGTGTTAATCAGCAGTGTTTTATACTTTTGTAAATCCTCATCATTATACTGTTCTGGGTTTGGGTTGGCATAAAATAAAAGGTGATATAGGCCTGGCGTACCACTTAACCTAAGTTCTTCAAAATCCCGTTCTCGAATTATTACTATGTCTCCATTGTCTTTGTCAAAGTTTATTCGACGTTTTCCCAATATCCAGCCACTAATACTATCGTAAAATGGACCACAGTTTTTATCGATTTTATCGTCTTTTATCAAATATTCTTTTATGTACTTGTGACTTATTGGAGGATAGTGGTCGATATATTCGTCTGTGGCGTCCATCGGAATCTCGTTAGAACCGGAGATTGGCTCTTGAATGTTTTCATCAGATGCCTCGGGTGCATCAAGAAATACATCCTCATCCTCCTCCTTTTTCACCTCTTCTTTTTTAACATGTCCAAACTTGTTAGTGATAGTATGATGTAACGTTTTTGATGATTGAGCAATATCCTTGAGAGGCTTCGAGATTGGTTTAAAAAGTTTATTTAGTGACTCATCTTGCTCTGTTCTACCTAACTTCAATGCCAAATATTTTTTGCGAATTGATCTAGCCAATTCGGTAACTTTCTTCTTGCGAAGGGCAATGGCGACCGTATCATCTGGCATTTTGCTGGCGACTAAACAAACACCTTACAATTTTATATATTTATCAAATCCTTTGCGATATCGTCCATTGTTGAGAGCAAAATCTTTCATAATTACCACAGTACCATACCTATCTCTCCAACATTCTGAACACATTTTTTTAAATTCATCAAATGACATGTCTGGCGATACGTGTTCATCAAATATATGTTTCAAATTTATCTCGTCTTGCTTGAACAGCACAATCATGTTACAATTGTCTCTTATTAGCTGCTTAGGTATTTTTGAATATGTTTGGCATAAGTAAGCCGCATCGATATCTTTATGTCTGCACATGGAATAATACTCACGAATCTTGTGTTGGCCATCACATGCGACATCGTCAAATAAAAACACAGAGTTTGGTTGAGCTTTGTTGGGATCAATAATTTCTTCATTGTCTTTAAATGGAAAATACCCTACACCTTTGACTTGCGCTAATGCATCTCGCAATAGTTGGTATTTCGGTTGAAAGAGGGATTTTGAATAAACATAGACATTTTTAAACTTGACGCCATTTGGACTAAATAAAAGTGATAGCATGGCGTTAGTTTTTCCACATCCACTTGGACCACAAATAATGGCTCTGAATGAGTTTGGTAATAATTTTCCATGTTTACTGTTGGTTGCTTTCTGTACAATATCTAGATTATCAATTGGTAACGTCTGCTCTTGTTGAATGACTCTCATCGTGTGTTAAACATAGTAAAAATATGAACAATATATTACCAATGTCACCAAATGCATGACCATCAGTCCAATGTTGGTCTTCAAAGGGGAAGGTCTTTTGAACTCTCTAATTAATAAACTTCCAGTTGAGCTTCATATTCCTGGTTATCAGTATTGTGGACCTGGAACAAAACTAAAAAAACGTCTTGCACGCGGAGATCCAGGAATTAATCCTTTAGACGCAGCTTGTAAACAACACGATATCGCTTATTCGCATCATACATCTCTCGAAGAACGTCACAAGGCCGATAAAGAATTGGAAGATAGGGCTTGGGAGCGATTCAAGTCTAAGGACGCTAGCTTTGGCGAAAAAAGTGCTGCTTTACTTGTAACCGGTGGAATGAAAACGAAAAGAAAGTTGGGAATGGGATGTCCTCGTCGTCGTGGAAGAAAGGGACGTTATTCTTTCAATCGGGATGTGGTACCTAAAATTGCAAAGTCCATAAAGAGAGGAGCATCGTTAAGAGATACTGCTTTGACAGCTGTACGAATAGCAAAATCGGTAATTAAAAAACTTGGTGGACGAAAAACAGTTGATCTTCCACGAGTGTTGCCACTAAAATCTGGAGGTTTCCTACCCCTCATACCCCTATTTGCAGGTCTTTCTGCATTGGGGGCTTTAGCCGGTGGTGCAGCAGGGGTGGCGAAGACTGTGGTTGACGCAAAGAACGCCCAAAAGAAATTGGAAGAGGATATGCGCCATAATAAGGCGATGGAACACATCGGCTCAGGTCTGTACTTGCGTAAGAAACCAAGAGGCGGATTCGGTTTGTATCTGAAAAAAAACTTCCAATAAAGCTACCCAATCGTCCGCTGTACGACTTAGAGATTGCGCATTACGCGAAAACACTTAAAATCCCACATTTTCGAGGTGTTTTCATGAATGACACTCTGCCTAGACACGGTCCTCGAAAACGTGAATGCGCAATAGTTAATCTAGATGCATCAACACACAGCGGAACACATTGGGTAGCATATAGAAAGATAAATAACGACGTAGAGTATTTCGATTCATTTGGTAATTTGAAGCCGACCAAAGAACTTGTTAAATATCTAGGTACACATACAAAAATTTTCTATAATAACCATCAGTATCAAACCTACAATCAAATCATTTGTGGACATTTATGCCTAAAGTTTTTATATAATGGAGCATATTAAAGGCATGGAACTGCTTCTGGACCATATATTTCGCAAAACACGTTTTGAAGAATTCAGTGAAGAAGAACTAAAATTAATACCGCTAGATTATATTATACGAACTGTAGAACCTATAGAATTGTTATATATATGGCATAAATTGCCTGGGGAATATCGACAAGAATTTAACCTGCAGATACTACTTCCCTGCTTCGTGCATTACAACAGACCTGATTGGAGGACTCATTGGGATGGCCCACCCGGTTCTCAAGCATCTTGTCATTTATGTAAACTTGCTTTAGAACAAATAAAAAAATGTGAATAAATTTGTTTTTTACTGTATATAAACCTATTAATCTATTGACCTGAATCAGTCATCATGTCGCAGTTGTTGAGAGTAAACAGCACCAATTACATATTCTCGTTTCAACCTCCCACACCGATCGTATTAGATCCGAAAAAAGATTACGAAATAGCTCTTCGATTTTTCCATTCTTACAACAGTATACCAAACATCGAAAATTGCAAGTTTTATTACTACGATGTCAATAACCGAGTGCAACATTTTGATTTCCCTGATGGATGTTATGAAATTATCGATATTGAGGAATACATACAAAAGAAATTGGGGGCTGCCAATACATCTAAACCTGACATGATATTTAGTCTAAAACCTAACCACAATACGTTGCAGTGCGAAATCTTCAGTCAATTTAAAATTTCATTTCAACCAAATGACAGTCTTGGTACAATATTAGGGTTTTCTCCCGTAATACTAAATCCTAGACAGACACATGCTTCAGATCTACCTGTTAGGATTATTAAAGTATCTAGCATACGCTTTGAATGCAACATTAGTACCGGAGCCTTTGACGGTAACAGACCTGCTCACACGCTCTACGAATTTGTCATACAATCAAATCCTGGGTACGCAATTGACGAAACCCCTCACAATTTGTTGTATTTACCTGTTGTGCCACAGCGTGAAATTACCAATATCACTGTGTTGGCTGTCGATCAAGAAGGACGACCTGTGAACTTTAGAGGAGAAGAGAGCACATTGGTGCTGGAACTTAGATCAAAAAGCAGATGGGATTAGTAATAGAACAATCTACCCAGAGAACGCCATTAGTTGTGCAACCATCTCAGCAGCAATATCTTAAACAATCTACCTACAGAACACCATTAGTTGTGCAACCATCTAAGCAGCAACATCTTACGTCCGCAAACAAATTGTTTTTACAAACGTTGGGTTTTAAACTGAAAAAATGACTACAATGTATGGAAAGAGAGCGCGTTCAAACAACATCACAATGCCTCCAATATTTGATATTTATCGTAAGCCAATATTTGATGAATCGATTCGAAAGGCTGAATACCGAACTTATGCACCATTCATCAAATCATTCAACTGCAATGATATTGTCGAATTTAGCATTAATCAAGTTGACTCGTTTTTTGCAATGAGCGAAACCTTGTTATGCATTAAAGGATCACTCGAAATAACTGGAAATGGTGGCGTCAAACTAGCAAATAATGTGGGTGCCTTCCTTTTCGATTCGTGTACGTACAGCGAAAGCGCAAGGGAGATGGAAACAGTGCGGGATCCTGGCATCGTAAGTGCTGTACGTGCCATGACATGTTATACGCAAGAAGATTCTAATTATATGGTTATGGCTGGATGGAATTACCCTAAGGATCCAATTCTAAACGCTGCAGATCATTCATTCAGCATACAGATGCCTCTTAAGCATGTTTTCAACATTTTTAATGATTATCCATTGATTACGTGTGGTCGTCAAACAATAAGACTAGTTCGAGCTCGAAATGATAACGATTGCATAGTTATTACAGAAAAACAAAACGCTGACAAAACTACAACTGTTACAACCGCTAAGATTAACATTACCAATATTGAGCTTAGAGTGAAGCACATATTCCCCAATGATGATACTGGAACTCATGAAATCTATTCAACAAGATCAACCTATAGTTATTCCGTTTAGAAAGTGGGAATTACATGAATTACCTGCTATTACGAGAGGTGCCAGGCGTGAAGTTTGGGCTGTTAAAACTAGCACATCAGTTGAAAGACCTCGTTATGTTATTGTTTTCTTTCAAACCAACAAACGCGACAAGATTACAGCTGATCCTACTTTATTTGACAATGTCAACATCCAAAGTATTAGATTATCGTTAAATGGAGAATACTGGCCAAACGAGAGAATGCAATTGGATTTTAGCAAAACCGATTACAATGAAGCCTATTTTAACTATACCGAATTTTATCCTAGCTACATACATTCCCAACAAAAACGACCTCTACTCGATTTCTCAGCTTTTAAGAATCGTGCATTGTTCGTTATCGATTGTTCGAAACAAGAAGAAAGCATGAAAGCATCCACCGTTGACGTAAAACTCGATATTGAAGCGAATAACGGTTTTCCCGACAATACCAAGGCCTATTGTATTATTATTCACGACTGTGTAATGGAGTACTTCCCTCTCACCGAAATTGTAAAAAGTCTAAATTAGATGCATGAGGTGTCAGTAGTACACGAGCAATCATCATGAGAATAGCATTCGTAGATATTCAGGGATTCGTTGTGGATGGGTGGTTTGTTCCTAAAGAACTTTCCATTGAAATAGGTTATAAACGAAGTCATTACATCTTTTTGCCTCCGAAACCATTCAATGCGCTAAGTAATGTGGATAAGAAGACCGCATCATACGTGGAGAAGAATCTGCTAGGCATCCGGTACTCTGATGGAGAAGTTGAACTATCTGAAATAAATAAGATACTGCAAACCGAGTTGTTATATACAGCTGACTGTATCTACGTTCGAGGGAAACAAAAAGCAGAATATTTGGATAAGAAACGCCACGTTTTTGGAATTTTTCCTCATATTATTGATGTTTGCAAGTTCGATGGTACGCCTCGTGCTGCTGGAAATCTTGGTTTTACTGCAAACCCCCCATGTCATGCCGCTGGATTATTTTCATGTGCAGAAACAAATGTGAATCGCCTGCGTGACTGGTTTGTCAATAAAATAATGCCAATGTAATTTTTCTGTGTACAAAATAAATATTTTTTAAAGTTATGGGTTTTTTATTTAAACGCCTTATTTATTGATCAAGTCTTATATTACATGATGATTAAAATTTTCTCTTAACAATTTTAAATATAATCTTTATAATTAAAATAAAAACTGAAGCTAATATTATACAAGTCATTGCAAAAACATTATCTATTTCACTTTTCATGCTTTCTTTGTTCATCGTTGTTGGCGCCGGCGTCGATAACATCATTAATAGTAATTGGATGAATTCGCCTTGTTGGAGTTTCCCTAAATAAGTAATCCGCAGCACTTGAATATTCTTGTCGCAGCTGCTGGCTAAATTCCTTAGGTGTCCAGTCTATGCTGCTTCCCAGTGTTAGGTTCTCTATTTGTTTTATAACCTTATTTTTATCCTCATAAAATAAAACCTGACTTCTTAACTGTGTCAGTTTTTCTCTAAATTCTGCTAATTTACGTCTATACTCATTCAAAGACATGATGTTACTACCTCACGTCGCGCTGTGACAATAAGTTCTTGCGACTGAGCTCCCCATGACAATAAGGCCTACGCGACATTTCACGAGCCCACGTGACGTTTTGACGTGACGTTTTTACGTGCTTTGACGTGACGTTTTACGTGACGTGCTTTGACGTGACGTTTTTACGTGGCGTGCTTTGACGTGACGTTTTTACGTGACGTGCTTTGACGTGACGTTTTTACGTGACGTGCTTTGACGTGACGTTTTCACGTGACATTTCACAAGCCTACGTGACGTTTTGATGCGACGTTTTTACGTGACGCGTTGACGTGCTGTGTTCCTTTTCTTTGCAAGTCAGGTTGGGTGGTCTAAGGCGTTGGCTTTAAGCACCGATGGGGTGCGAGGGTTCGAATCCCTCACCTGACACATTTTTATAGATGACCAGACACGTCACATTCTGTTAGGCACTGTCAGGCACTATACGGACAAGAAGATTACGTGACGTGCTTTGACGTGACGTTTTCACGTGACATTTCACAAGCCTACGTGACGTTTTGATGTGACGTTTTACGTGACGCGTTGACGTGCTGTGTTCCTTTTAAGTTCTTTTCATAAAAAAATTGCATTATGTTGTTGTTTTATTTAAATTCCAAAATTACCAGCCGCGCGCTTCGTATCTACGAGATCCTTCCGCGAAAAACTTAAGGTACCGACCGCGCATCTGCTTCGCGTTCCGCGAAAAATTAAGGTACCGATCGCACATCTGGTATCGCGCACCGATCGACCAGCGCTAGAACGCCGTCACATCGGAACGCGCCCCATCGGACGTCGTCACATCGGAAAGCGCCCTTTTGGCACTATGCCGCCATGTTTTTTTGTATTCGTTATCTCCCGCCCATTCCAACGAGCCGTCGTACGTTTAAATCGGACCAATAGCAGCAGAGATACCATGTTTCTCTCTCTAACACACATACTTCCCTATATCAGCTGTGACATCATATACCTCTCTCTCTAACACACAGAATTCCCTATATCTGTAGTGACACCCGTTTAGATCATCTACTTAATTGGTCAGAACATCACCATCGATGACTTTAACTTTGAGCGCGTTAGAGAATTCAAGTATCTTGGAACAAGAATAACTGAAGACAATAACGGACCACAAGAAATAAACAACAGGATTCAGGCCGGCAACAGATGTCTTTTTGCCCTCCAAAACCTTATAAACTCGAAACAACTAACAAAACGTACGAAGATACAGGTCTATAAAACAATCATACGACCCGTTGTGATGTATGGAAGCGAAACGTGGACAATAACAAAGGCAAACGAAGAGAGACTGTGTGTTTGGGAAAGAAAAATCCTAAGGAAGACCTTTGGTCCTTTGCTGGATGAAGCATCAGGACAATATAGGATAAGAACTAACAAAGAGCTCGAACAACTTTACCCGGACGCCAACATCATAAAAGAAATAAAGTCCAGAAGACTCCAATGGGCAGGACACCTCAGAAGACATTCTGACCAAAGAACAGTAAGACTGGTGTGGGAGGAAGTCCCAACTGGAAGGAGACCACGCGGACGCCCTCGACTCCGGTGGCGAGATAATATAGCAGGAGACCTAAGCACTATGGGCGTGGAGAATTGGATGGAGGTTGCTCAAGACAGAAAACAGTGGAGGCATGTTGTCGAGTCGGCTAAAACCCCAGGAAGGGTTGTAACGCCACGGAGTAAGTAAGTAAGTAAGTAACAAACTCGATCCCAACAATTATCGTTCGATTAGCTTACTACCAGTAGTTAGCAAAGTCATAGAAGCCATTATTTCCGAGGAGATGACTAAATTCCTTCTCTAAGAACATGTTATTCCAACACAACAACATGGATTTATTTCTGGTCGCTCTACTCTAACCAATCTCCTACATTGTGTTAACGACTGGACGTCATCTCTTAAAAGTTTACAGCCGGTCGACTTTGTTCTGTCTAGATTTCTCTAAAGCCTTTGACCGTGTTCCTAAGCGCAGACTTCTACATAAACTAGAGCATTTTTGAGTTCGCGGTACTTTATTATGTTGGATTGATGATTTCCTGACAGATCGACATTACAAAGTTAGAGTTGGCGAATCGTTCTCAAAGGACAGTGGTGACTTACTTGGTGTTCCCAGTGGTTACTACTCTTCAACGCGGAAAAATGTGTAGTGCTTAGAATTGATAAAAATAATCCATATGCCGTACTTCGTTAACGGACAACCATTAGATTCAGTGTTCTCGTATAACGACCTCGGTGTTATCGTAAACAGCAGCCTAACGTGGTCCGACCATATTCAGTCTATTTGTAAACGTGCGAACTCCAGACTATATGTTTTTCCATGACTATATGACTCCAGGTGTTTTTCGAGAGTTTCAATGCAGTCATTTTGTAAACTTTATACTATTTACATAAGACCGACTCTTGAATATGCTGGCCCAACGTGGTATCCTGATTTGGTTCGAGACAAAACTTTGTTGGAAAACGTTCCAAAGAAAAGCCACTCGAATTCCATTCTGACTGAGAAGACCTTCCTATGAAGAAAGGCTCAATATGGCCCACCTAACTTCTTTTGGACTTCGCCGACAACGTGACGACTTAATAACCACATTTAAAATATTAAAATTCAATTTCGGAAATCTCGACGAAATGTTTACCATCGATCAAGATGAACGCCTTAGGGTCGATTTCTCATACCTGCGTTAATCTATGGTTCAGTTGAACCAGGTTCACCCGTGATCTGTGGTTTTGTTTGAAATGCATTTCTCATTCCGCGTTCATGTCAGCGCTCGTTCTACAGCTTTCGAGAAATGCCAATAGATGGCAAAAGGTAAAAAACTGTCACCATTTTGAACTACCTTTTTTATGCTGTTTTTGAATAAAGTTAAATTTAAGTATTTATAGTCAAATAGTCATTTTAATAATTATAAATAAATATTAGAAAAACAAAAATAATGTTATCGTTTATCGTTAGGCTTAATATAATAAAATAGAATATATTTATATTATGACAACGTTTCGTGTTAATACAACGCATGCGTAGTCCATGGAATCATCTGAACTGAGTTCTGAAATATTTGAACGGCCGGATTCCACCGTTCAAGCATCGTTCAAGTTTAAACTGCCATCGGTTGAACGTGAATTGAGAAAGACGATTTTGACTTTAAACTGACGTTTACTAGAAGTTCAGGTTAAACTGGAGTTGAACTCGATATGAGAAATTGGCCCTTAGAGGTCACCAATTTAAACTTAAAAAAGAGAACTTTTGTACGAGATCAAGACAGAATTTTCTACCAAATAGAGTTTTCGATATTTGGAATAACCTGAATGATAACATTGTGTCAGCTACCTCTACCAATACATTTAAAAACAGACCTGACCGTTTTCTATTATAGTTGAAATATTTTTTATGTAAACCCAAACTGTATCTTTTTGTTGTTGTTGTTTTGTTTATATTGTATCAGAGGCGTAGCTACCGCCGTATCAGCCGTATCAATTATACGGGGCCCCCGACGTTCAGGGGCTCCAGTGCACCATGTCGAAACAAAATTCCATTTACCAAGATTGAACAAAATATTCTACAATTATTTCACTATTAAAAGGCTTTTGAAACAGTGTATATTGTTTGAATATCAACATTTTGGTGTAATGGATTCTTTATCTATGCCTATATAAATCATATTTATCTATTTTGTATTCTACGTCCCATAAGAACAGAGTTTTTTTGTTTCCAAGCTACCTTTCATTGTCAATTCCATTGGCTGTGTGTGTTATTGTATAATGTATAATGCCAAATTGCAATTTTTGTAATCGCTTTATCTTTGAATATTTGAAACAGTATGTATTATTTGGATATATTTTCGTGTATTCTATTCTTTATCTATAATTGTATTTATGTATATCTACACTTCTCCAAGAAATTAACGCACCACCTTATACATTGGTCATTTTTAATGTCTCATTTCCTAAACCTGTTATCCGATTTAAGTGATTTTTTTTAATAGGTTATAGCCGTATTATTGAACAATCTCGCTGTAATAATATTGTTGCCAGACAGGTAAATTGTCATTGTATACCGGCTGTATACCAAAAAAACTGTGATTTTTTCTCAAAGTTCGCATCAATCTGTGGAATATTATAGCATTTATAAAATACTGAAATTAAAACCCAACTATAGCCTGATGTTTTCTTAATATTCTATTGTTTTATTCATTCGCTTATGTAGGATAATAAAAAAGTTAGGTAATACTTTAAGAACTAGTCTTATTTTTCATCAATACAGGGTGTTTTTAAATAAGTATGGCAAACTTTAAGGGTTAATTCTGCATGAAAAAATAATGACAGTTTGCTTCATAAACGTATGTTCCCAAATGCTTCGTTTCCGAGAAAGGAGGTGTTGATATTTTTCTTACAAACTGACGATTTATGTATTGCTCTAAAACCCGTTAATATGAGCAAATGAGAGCTGGTGGGTTTTAAGGGGTAGTTATTGTGCATTTTTTAACATACAATTAAGAATTTTCTGTTCACCATTGGCGCACATACGGATCATATTACCCGTATGCGCGCAAATGGTGAATATTAAATTCCTAATTGTATAACAAAAATGCGCAATAACTACCTCTTAAAACCCACCAAAAATAATTTGCATATTTTAACCGGTTTTAGGGCAATAAATAAATCATCAGTTTGTAAGAAAAATTTTAACATCCCTTTCTCGGAAACGAAGAATTTGCGGACATACGTTTATAAAGCAAAGTGTCATTATTTTTTCATGCAGAATTACTCCTTAGAGTTTGCCATACTTATTTAAAAACACCTTGTATATTGACGAAAAACAAGACTAGTTGTTAAAGTACCTAACGTTTTTATTATCCAACATATAAGCGAATCAATCAAAAAACAGAATGTTAAGAAAGCATGAGGTTATATTATGTACTTTGGTTTTAATTTCAGTATTTTATAAATGCTAAAATATTCCACAGGGTGTCGCGAACTTTGAGAAAAAATCAAAGTTTGATTGGTACACCCGGTATACAATGACAATTTACCTGTCTATCAACAATATTAATACAGCGATATTGTTAAAGAATAAGGCTATAACATATTTAAAAAATCACTTAAATCGGATAACAGGTGTTATGAAATTCGAGACCTCAAAAATCACCTACATACTTTTAAGTTGGTACGTTCATTTCTTGGAGAAGTGTATTTGCCGGCCGCTCGCCGTTATACCATAAGCACAGAGCTTTTTTTCTTTGTTTAAGCTCATTTTCAAGGTCCATTCATCCTTGCATTGAAAAAACTGAATCTGTTTTCAAACAATGAGTCTCGACAATTCAAATCTATTTTTCGACTTTGGTTTATTAGGTTTATTATTATTATCTATATTTGGGTGTTATACGCAGAACTTATTAGTTCCTAAGGTTGTAATTTGTTTTATTTCATTATCTTTTATTTTGTATCTACTAATATTGACGAATTATGTAATTTCAGTAAACTGTATTTGTTATTGTTTTTTTCTGACTTTTTGAAGTTATACTTCTTTACGCGCGTTGAGGGTGAATTTTTAATGTTAAAACCAGGCTCATACGCATCGGCCAGGCGCATACGCGCATTATAACTTTGTTCTGATTGGATGTTCAAATGACATGTCAAAAATTATCCAATATGGCAGCTGTAGCGCAGCTGTGGGCTGTGGTTTGGGGACGGTTTGGTTATGTCCTTGATTGATAAATATAGAGTGATTGTTATACTGCCTTTTTAAATAGTTTTCATATTATATTTTTGGACTTATTAACATGCTTGTTGCATGTCATTGTGGAAGCCCAAACTGTGTGAGTGCGATTTTCAATCGCAAAATTACTGATAAAAACCTATTGGCTCGTAGAGGTAGTGTAGAGATTCTCTACACTAGAGAACTGTGGATAAACATCAATCAACCGGGACGATTTTACGATCTCACTTATTCAAAACTAAAGACTCGGAGGATCCAGTACTTGGAGTCTTTTATTACTGTCAATGATTACAGGTAAGTGTTTTGAAAATAAGTTAAACAAATTTTGTTCCTACATTTGAGCCACTTTACACATTGCAAATAATTGCGAAATTTATAGCACAAGTTCTTGCAGCAAAAACTTCTGCAATCAGTTGCAACTTGCAACTAGATTTCTGCAATAAAATGATTACAGGGTACAAGTAATTACAGAAGCTGATATGAAATAGACAGAAACGTTGACCTAACCATAAATTTTAGGTTATGTTGTTTTTATAAATTAAATGTGATTTTTTGAGTAGAGTTATCAGATATTAGATTAAAAATGTTAGATTATTGAGAAAATTATAATATGTGTTATATATAACAATTGCAGAAAGAATTGCATGAACATGTTCTATTTAGCTGCAACTTCTTGCAGCAAGTAGTTGCTGCAAGTAATTGCACCTTTTCTGTGCAATTCTCGTGTGACACGATGCAATTTCAATTGCTGCAAGAAATTGCGCAATTACTTGCATCGTGTAAAGTGGCTATCCCATACATTCACATAACAATATTTTACATAAATCTATTAATTTTAGACGAACCAGCTTATTTAGAGGACGAAAATCATCCTGATCAAGTTCCATCACAGGAAATGGTACGCAAGCCTCAAAAAAGTGCATAGGTAACATGATGTTGAAAGAACGAGGAGATTGGAAAAGAAAGAAGTAAATTGAGAGTGAGTAAAACCAATAAACACATTTATCTTATGCTTTTTCAAGTGGATATAACAACTAAAAAATAAATAATGAAGAATAATTTAATATTTTGATTTTTTGTTAAAAAATATTCTCAGCTAAGTACAGTGCGTTGGTAACAGACTGTCTCCTTATATGCAATAAACCATTAGCTCATGTGATGCTCCAGCTACAATTTGCTTAATCCATATTTTATAACTTTTCCTCAGCTTTTCGCTTTCATGTATCACATTGTTGTTAGCATTAATGGTTCTGATTTAAGTCGAGCTGCAATGCCACTTTTTTTGAATAGCGTAGTTAACCATATATTATCTGGTAAAGTATCAAAAATGTTTCTTACAAAATTGGTGTCAGTGTTCTGCTAACTGCAAATTATATTCATATTTACCAGTTTTACGTGGACTCATTTAACTTTTCACTATTGGTTGAGAATAGTCCGTCCGCTATAACTTTTCCCATGCGGTGCGATTCATTTTCAATCAAATTAAGTCAAAACAGAAAGTGAAACGTATGCCGATGTGTGTAGTATATAGTATACAGTATACAAAATGTATATACACATCGACGTTCGTTTCAATTTATGTTTTGATTTAGTTTGATTGAAAATGATTCGTACCGTATGAGAAAAGTTATAGCGGACGGACTATATCTGCATAAGTATGCTCTACAAACTCTACATAAATCACTCTGTTTATAATGATCAGCTATTGCCCAAAAATTATTAAATGAATTGAGTCATTCTTTTTTTATATAATTTCGATTTACATTTAATGTTACATTTATCGTTACATCGAGGTCCCGATTCTCTCATTTACGTTAATTTTACAGTTTTTCTAGTGTATTCTTGGTCAGAGTTCCTCAGTTTCTTCAAAATATTAATTTTGAAAACACTTGGATCTCTTTGTCTCTCCTTTCCAAGATTTTTCTTCTTTGGGAATTTTTACTTAGCAGACGTATCTAATAATAAACTAATGCCTTTGATGCAGGAAGGGGTTTTCGCTGTTGATGCTTCTTGAACATGTAATCCACTGTGAACATCAGATATAACGGTGGAAGTTAGTTCACTCGTAAATTATATAGATGTTACAATGTGTTTATAAAAATATTCATCAATAATAGAAATTTATAGTATTGTAACATTGGTTACAAAGTTTTTCCACTGAGTGATTCAAAATTTGCACTTACAATGAGGTTATTTTATTAAAAAACTTTATATTAAGGTACATAAGATAGGATAAAAGTTTTTAGATCAAAATGAAAGTTGTCCTTTGTAGATATCATTTAAGCAATAGTTGAAAAACATTATAAGTGGAGTTACAATGTTATTCATATCAGTTGTAGTTGTGATCTAAAATTTAAATTGGATTAATTTTTTTTGTAGGCTATACAGATAAATCTAAAAGTAAACATAGAGGACAATGATGCATTAGAGACTGGCATATCATCTCATACGGACAACACCGCAGGAGAGTTTTTTTATATTTGAACAATTCAGCTTCGCTTCAAAGAAAGTTGGATGCATTGGAAAAAAAATTTAAGCTCACCGTTTGGACTTACGGAAGATATTGAAAATGCTATAAAGTAGGGATATTATACCGGATTTGTATATACTTTTGTAAATAATACAGGCTGTAACAAAAATACAGGTCATAAATTAAACCACATATTCTGGGACCAAAAATAGTTCGATTGAACCTAACTTACCTTAGTACAAATAGGCACACAAAAAAAGTTACAGCCCATTGAAGTTACAAAATGAAACTCGATTTTTTCCGATATATCGAAAACTATTAGAGATTTTTTAATGAAAAGTGACATGTGGCATTGTTATGGTAGGTAAATCTTTAAAAGAAATTATAGTGAAATTTGTACACCCCACAAAAATATTATGGGGGTTTTGTTCCCTTAAACCCCCCAAACTTTTATGTACGTTCCAATTAAATTCTTATTGTGGTACCATTAGTTAAACACAATGTTTTTAAAAGTTTTTTGCCTCTTAGTAATTTTTCGATAAATAATTTTCAATCGAGATGCGGCTTCTTTTTTAATATGTTTACGTAAAAATTTTATGGGGGTTTTGTGCCTTTAAACCTCCCAAATGTTTGTGTACGTTACAACTAAACTATTATTGCGGTTACATTAGTTAAACAGAGTGTTTTTGAAACTTTTTGCCTCTTAGTATTTTTCCGATAAGGCATCTTTTATCGAGATGTGGCTTCTTTTCTAATACGGTTCAAAATATACCTCAAACTGTAATTATTTATAAAAAATTTTTCGTATTATTACCAGTACGTAACAGTATACAAATATATGGTGGATTGGACAAATATTCAAAATATCTCGACAAAAACTAGCTTTTCGAAAAAGTACTAAGAGGCAAAAAAGTTTTAGAAATATTGTTATTAACTAATGGTGCCACAATGATAATTTAATTGGAACGTACACAAAAGTTTGGGGGGGTTTAAGGGAACAAAACCTCCATAAAATTTTTATGGTGTGCACAAATTTCACTATAATTTTATTTTAAGATATTCCTGTCATAAGGATGCCACATATCCGTTTTCAATAAGAAACCACAAACAGTTTTCGATATATTGGAAAAAATCCATTTTTATTTTGTAACTTCAAAGGGCTGTAACTATTTTTATGTGAACATTTGTACTAAGGTAAGTTAGGTTCAGTCGAACTATTTTTGGTCGCAGAATATGTGATTTAATTTATGACCTGTATTTTTGTTACACCCTTTGTTAACCTATTGTATGATATTTTAAAAGAAAATAATGAGTACCACCAGTGTTACTACAAATGTCTAGTGAATTTAGTAAGTAATTTTGCCAATTTTGTAAAATTGACAAGAAAATAATTACTAAATAGTTAGTAATTTTGCCAATTTTCACAAAATTGGCCAAAAACAAAAAAAATATCTACTAAAACACTAGCCAGTTGTGTCGTGAGTTTAGCGAACCGACTATAACTCTTGTTAAATTAAGGTTGAGTTTACACTTTTGACTTGCCTACAGATTTAAAAATATTTTTGTCATAATATACAGTATGTCCCTGTAAGTTGGAACCATAATATGGAAAACTTTTTTATTATTCATTTTACGAAAAATAGTTGTTCTACATAAAAGGTTCTGCAATATCTAGAATCTCGGATTCAACCATCAGATAGTAATTTTTTATGGGTATTACACAGGGTATGTCAAAAAAATATGAATGTCACTCAAGAGAAAAGTAGCTTTATTTTTACAATATTGAACATTGTTATTATGAACAGTTAATTGGAAATAGAACTATATTCTAATATGGAATTACATCCTTCTAATTGAAAAAGAAATTAAAAATTTTTCTCAACATATATAATCAACATTATTTTCTGTTATTTCAATTATGATAACTTTTGTTATTAATTTTACGAAAGAAAAGTCATAGAAAGTTCTGAATGATCTAAACCCTAAAATATAACCATCTTATAGCAAATATTACCGATTTTGTATGAGGTATATAAAAAAACTGTTTTTTATGACGACAAAGAAGTATAACTTCTTACGTGCGTACACAAGTACACACACTCTTTTTTGTAAGCTTTGTCCATAAGATTGTAAAATTTTCAGTGACAATAAAACATATTTCTATTCTATTCTATACAAGCGTTGTTGCTTCTTTTGTCGCGGGGGAAAAAAGGCCCCGCGACAAACTTTGATATGGGGCCCCCGTCGGGCTAGCTACGCCACTGTATTGTATTTACTAGTAGGTTACTTATGTAATTTCTTTGTTTTTGGGTATAATAGGGGCTTGTCCCTCTGCCCTTGTTTAAGTATAATAATAATAAGAATAATAACTTTCGAAAATATTAACTTATCTTTATTTATTCACTGCTTAAAACGAAATAAAGTCGTTCAAGTACTTCTACAACTAAAAACTACACAAAATCAACAACGAAATTTTCGCAAAATACAATTAAAATACTCTTAAAAGGGTAAAAAATTTAAGAAACACAACGTCAAAAAATATAAACAAATAAAATATGTTCGGTCGCGGACCCTGTAGCGGACTTTTAGTCATGGAATGCTCCACTTGTCGTCGACTAGTTCCTGACTGTCTCTGCGAATACACTTATTACCTAATTGCCTCCCAGCGGTGACATAAACATCAAAGTCCTGAAATGTTCTAAAGAATAATTTTATAACAACATCTGTATGATTTATCTATTTATCTTCTTTTTTATAACAATTTAAATTATCTTTGATTTAAAAACATTTATACAGTTTATCTTCATTTATCTTTTTTATTTATCAGTTTATCTTTTTTATAACAATTTTAATTAACTTTAAAATGCCCCTTTTGAGCTTTTTGTATTAAAAACTTTGTTGGTGTATCAAAACTATTTTTTAAATGAAACTTTATGTAATGTGATAGTATGAAAGAGAGGATATGCCAAAATACCCATATAAATATTAGGTTATATATTCAGTGCACTAATATACAACATGTCCCATTAATTTTACTACTTGTATTACCTGGATTTTCTACTGGTTCATTCTTCAAATCTTCAAGATTTATGGATGAAGATAGCTGACTCTCTATATAACTCATGTCACTTTCCACAAACTCTTCATTAATTTCAGTTTTTACTTCCACACCTAATAAATACAAATTATTTCACACTATTTAGGACTAACATTATTACTTGTATTACCTGAAATGTCTTGTGGTTCATTTTTCAAATCTCCAAGATTTGTGGATGAGGATAACTGACTGTGTATATATCTTTGTGCACTTTCCACAAAGTCTTCCTTTTCAGATTTTACTTCCATACCTAATAATACAAATACCTAATAAATACAAATTATTTCACACTGTTTTTTATTGTATGTAAGCAATTTTGCACATAAGTAAGCTGACGAAAACCAAGAGAAAACACACAACAAAAGAATGGTATGATGAAGAATGTCAAGAAGTAGCAGAAGCAATAAGAAAAGTAAGACTCAAAAACCTCACAAATAACGAAGATAGCAATAGGATTAGGCCTGGATCCCGCGTACCAAAAAAAAAGTTGATTAATAGCAAGCTGAAAATTTGTTAATAGCTTAACAATGTCTAGTCCGACAAACTTTGATGTACGGGAACACTGAAACAGGGGAAGTTTTAATTGTGGAACAGGTTAAAAATTTGGGACGTCAGACTACGAAAACGTCCCATGTATTTTGTCGGACGGAACTTCCAATTGATTTGTTGCCCTTTGATTACACTCTCATGCAAAAATCAGACTGCTATTTATCACCTGTCATAATTCCTGTCATTTGACCTGTTCTACATGTCAGACTTATTAAAATACCCAGTTGATGATAAATACCAGTCTGATTTTTGCACGAGAGTATGAAAGAGTATCAAATCAATTGGAAGTTCTGCCTGACAAAATACATAGGACGTTTTCGTAGTCTGATGTTCCAAATTTTTAACTTGTTACACAATTAAAACTTCTGTTCCAATGTTCCTAGACATCAAAGTTTGTCCGAGGTGACACCCTTAAGCTATTAACAAATTTTCAGCTTGCTACAACGAGAACAAACTGAATGAAATAGAAGAAATAATCCAAAAAAAGATACCAGGAAGCCAAAAAAATGGAAAGAGGGTATCAGAAAAACAATCCATACATGAGAGATGATAAAGAGACACTACTAAATGAGATGGAAAAAACAATGAGGAATTGGCAAAACTATTTCACAGAACTGCTAAATAAGAGCGAAGTAGAAAAGATGAAAACAAACCATGAAATTGAAGATGACCAGATACCTAGAAATAGAAATACCCACAGAGCAAGAAATAGAGAATGACATAAAATAACCTGAAAAATAACAAAAGCCCAGGAATAATCGAAATATTGGCCAAAATGATAAAATCAGGAGGAGAAAGGCTACAAAAAGAGATATATGACCTGGTAAAAAGAATATGGAAAGTAGAAAAAATGCCAGAAGAGTGGACCAAAGCAAGGATATGCCATATGCCCTATACCTACATAAAAAAAGGTGATAGAATGCTATACGGAAACTATAGAGGCATTGCACTACTAGACATAGTTTACAAAATCTTGGCACAAAGCATAAGAAAAAGTCTAAACCAATATTCGGAAAAAATTTTGGGATAATATCAGGCAGGTTCTAGAAACAACAAGCAACGACGGACCAAATATTTGCCTTAAAAGAAATACAGACTACCTGTTACGAACATGAAACAGTAGCGTATGCTTTGTTCATCAACTTTAAGCAGGCCTACAACACGGTAGACAGACACCAGATGTACGAACTGGGGATATATATACACCGTTTTTAGGCGTCAACGCCCTTCCGGTAGGGATCTATGGAGGAGTGTCACTGAGCCGCAAGCCCTTATCCCTTGCCGTAGCGCTCCTCCATAGGCCGATGAGACACCAGCTTATTCCAGACCAAGTCGTAGATTCTTCTAGAATTTCAGACTATGGTGTTAGTCTTTTAATTTTTCTATTCACCGGCTGAGGCTCGAACCTCGATCGAATATCCTCTACACTTGTCGATTGAGCGCCTCAGACCGCTTGGCTAATCTGACAGACAAGAATTGGGGATACCAAGTAAAATTGTCAGGATGATAAAAATGAAGATGGAAAACACAACAAACGAAATAGCATGGAAAAGACATACATCCAAAATGTTTGAAACTAAGAAGGAAGGATTATGGTAAGGAGTCCCATTATTAACAACCGCACGCAATCTGACATTGGAAGGAATAATCAGGAAAAGCAAAATAAACATGCAAGAAACGATATTTAAAAACAGCCACCAATGCATAGCATTTGAAGATAATCTGACACTATTAGCAACGAGCAAGAAAGAACTACAAAAGTTAATAAAAAACATAATAATAAACGAAGCCAAAAAATTTGGACTTAAAATAAATGAACATAAGACAAAGTATATGATAATGTGCAGATCCAAAAAGGAAAAGAAAATAACATTTTCTTGTTCAAAAGAGCCAAAGAAATTAATTAACTGGAAGCCAAGATAGATGAAAATGGTGATGAGAAAGGGAAGATAAAGACAAGAATAGCTAAAGGAAATAAAAAGTATGGAGCATAACGAACCCTAATAAAATCGAAATAAGTAACAAGAAAAACAAAAATCAGAATTTATAAGGCAGTTATCAGACCTACAGTAACATACGCATGCGAAACATTGGTGCTGAAAAAGTCAGAAACATATCTTTTAGAATGATGGGAGAGAAAAATGCAAAAAGCAATGTATGGAGGTGTGAAAATAGGTGAGTGGAGAAGAAGAACCAATAAAGAATTGGAATAACTGTACAAAGAGCCAACGATAACGACGACATTCAAAGCACAGAGAATACAATAATTGGGACACATCAACTTCAAAAATGGCACTCTCATGAGACCAATACAAAAGATAAGGAAGGTAGGCCAGGAAAAAGATGGAAGGACAGTGTGTACGAAGACCTGAAGAAAAGTAACATTGAGAGATAGAAAGAGCTAGCATTGGACAGGAGATAGAGAGAGGTAGTGAAGGAGTGTATAAAAAGACTGAAGTGAAATTAAATAGAATTTATAAGACTTGTTATATAAGAATTATTTATAAAATGTAATCAGAAATGTAAATGTTTTAGCCCTAGGCCTGTTGAGCTTAATAAATACAAATTATTTCACACTTTATTTCACAGAAGAGATCTTTATACTTTTTATGTACTGACTGTAGGCTTGCGTTTAAAAATGTGCCAAATCTTGTGAGGCAGATTGAAGCTCTTAAGGCAGAAGTTGGGCAAATGAAAGTGGAAATTCAAAATCTAAAAGAAGAGAGGTCAAATCTTAGTGCAGAAGAAGTGATTACAGAAATACAGGAGAGACAAAAACGAGCGAATAATCTCATGATTTTTAATTTTCCAGAAACAAATCATAACTCAGATGTTCAAGAAGTTCAGAGTTTCATAACTCAAATCGTAGATAACCCATCCAGCGTTGAAGTTAAAAAAATAGTCTCCTTAACTGACTTTTAAAATAATATAAACTAATACCAAAGACCTCTAGATGATACTGATTTATAATTCTTGCATATCTATCTAAAGGAGAGTAGTAACCATAGTTTGTTCGGTGAAATGGTACAAAAAATGAGATAGAACGATTTCTCCTATTTCTTGAGGAAATCCCAATGTGTAATTGATTCAATAGATCTGTACAATATATTATACAATTTACTAATTTGTACAGAAATATTAATCCAGCACAAATCCTGCGATCTACCAGGGATTGTAACTTAAGATGCTTTTCAATTTCACTATACTCATGATCTACTATAATCAACTTAAGTTTATAAGAGCACACCCGCAAGAATTTATGCTGAATGCTTTCAATTGTTGCAATGTGCACTGCATGATATGGAGACCATATCACCGAAGCATACTCTAATCTAACCTAACTAATGAACAATAAAGAATTTTGAATGTATTTACAGAAAAAGTTTTACAACTCCTAACTATAAAACCTAGCATTTTTGATGATTTCACTGTAATTGTATTAATGTGTTCCACAAAAGTTGAGTTTTCATCAAATATAACCCCTAAATCCTTAATTTTAGAAACACAATTCAGTGTTATCCCTTGTAATGAATATGAAGTATTCAATTTTCTAATTCCTTTAAAGAAGCTTATGTGACAACATTTAGAAATGTTTAACCTTAGCTTATTTATCCTACACCATTGATCTAATCTATCAACATCTTCCTGCAGAAGTTTTTGATCCTCCAAACTGCCAATTACTTTAAAAAATTTCAAATCATCTGCAAAACCCAGGGCTTCACAGTTCTTAAAACATTCAAAAATACTATTTACAAATAAAACAAAGAAAATCGGAGAACAGTTTGCTGACAGTCAGACAAAAAGCTCTTAATCCATTTTAGAGTGTCTATGCTAAACCCAACATTATAAAGCCTATTGAGTAATGTGTGGTGATCTACTTGGTCAAAGGCTTTGGAAAAATCAGTATATATAGAATCCAGTTGTTGAAAGTTTTCAAGTGCTTTTGTAATTTGCATCTGATACGATAATAAATTGGTGACCGTAGATCTACCTGCACAAAAGCCATGTTGGTTATTAATCCTCTACAGAGCCACTTCAATTGATCACTTACTAAGCTATCAAATAGTTTTGGGATTGATGACTGGATACAGACACTCCTATAGTTAGTAACAAGATTTTTTGCCCCACTTTTAAATATAGGCATTATAAAACTATGCTTCCATTTATCTGGAAATATTGAGCACTTCAATGATTGATTATATAGTAAATATAATGGAACAACTAAAGTGTAAATACAGTGCTTAAGTAAACTGTTTGGTACCCCATCTGGACCTAGTGTGTTTTTATTAGGAAGCTCCAAGATTTTGTTAAAAATTTCTACTTTTGAAATACAAGTGAAGTTAAAACTTTCAGAAACATTTTCAGGTATCTCTATTGACAGTGAATCATCCTGGTTCCTGGAAGTATATACTGATTCAAAAAAGTTTTTAAACAATGCAACACTTTCTTGACCATTTCTGGCTTCTTTGTCATTGTAAATTATGTTTTGAGGCAGAGAATGATTTGACTTTAAGTCTCGGATATATTTCCAAAAATATCTAGGATTTAATTTAAATTCTTGATCCACCTTAATTAAATAGTGTTGCCAACATACCTCCCTGACTCGTTTACACTCCCCTCGCAACCTAAAAAACTCATTATAACTAGCATATGATTTCATATGGACATAGGCTCTGTGTGCTGCTCTTTTAAGGTAACAAAGATTTCTAAGCTCAGATGAAAACCACTTAGGATACGTCCCAGTTTTATATTTCTTTAGAGGCACAAAAAAAGAAATTCCCAAACTCAAGACTTCATAAAAAACCTCCAAAGATGTATTTATATCCTGGTACAACAGACACCGCTCCCAATCTATACCTGGCAAATAATCATTAAGACCCAAGTAGTTGGCATTTTGAAAATCATAGTAATAGTCTTCATAAAATAAACCAGAGGGATCCTGTTTCTTATAAATATTTCTAATAATACATTCATAACTGACATGATGTAAGCTATCTCTGAAAATTTGATCCCTTGCCAAACTTAATTCTACATGTTTATCATTTGTGAACAATAAATCTAAATAAATGTTCCTTTTATTTGGAATATCTATCTTTTGAAGTAATTGAAGGTAACCAAAAGACTGAGCCACTGGAAGTGCTGAAGAAGTACTAGGACAAACTACTTTAACACCAAAATCATCATTAGACCATTGAGCTTCTGGAAGATTGTAATCACCAAATACATATAATTTATGAGATGGGTAGTTTATCGATATACTTTCCATGGCGTCACAATGAGTTCTATAAATAATAAATGATACAATAAATCGTCACAATAAATGATTATAATGCATTCTCGAGCCTTAGAAGTAAATGTAAAGCTCTAACAAAAACTTGTCATAATAACTTTATAGAAAAAACTGAGAATCCCATTCATTGTAGGTAATATTAAATCGTTTTGGTCATTCATAAATTCAAAACAAACCAGGACAGGTTTACCAAATGAAATGTCTTTGAACAATATCACTTATACAACTCCAAGTGATATTGCAAATGCTTTTGCATTATATTTCTCATCAGTTTATTCTGATAAAGCAATCAGTAAACGTGTTTTACCTCCCACCACCAATATAATGATTAATTCATGTAATATTACAATATCTCAAGTACATGAAAGAATGATGACGTTAGATGTGAACAGAGGTCCTGGTCCTGACAAAATACCTCCTATGGTTTTAGAGAAATGTAGTTTTATTTTGGCAAGACCATTGTGGAAAATTTTTAATTCTTCTTTGTATACTGGTTACTTTCCTGATCCTTGGAAATTAAGTTTTTTAACGCCAATTCATAAAGCTGGTAGTAGATCTGACATTACAAATTACAGACCAATTTCTATATTAAGTACTATTCCTAAGTTATTTGAAAGCTTAGTGTCTGACTACCTCTCAGTATGTTTCAAATTGTTTCCAGTAGATGAGCAATATGGTTTTCAGAAACACAAATCATCGGAATTAAATCTTCTTTGCTATTTGGATGCGCCGTCGAGTGCTTTGGAGGGTGGGTATCAAATTGATTCTATTTATACAGACTTCTCCAAGGCATTTGACAGGGAAATCATAACATCCTATTGTCTAAATTAGAAGCTGCTGGAGTAAATGGGAAACTGCTTGAATGGCTGGAAAGCTACCTAATAGGAAGGCGCCAAGCAGTAAGGATCCAGGATTGCCTGTCTCAGGATGTAGTTGTCAGTTCTGGCGTCCCTCAGGGTTCACATCTGGGTCCGCTATTATTTATTATATTTATAAATGATATTGCAGATATAAACTGTGATAAGCTTTTGTTTGCGGATGATTTAAAAATCTTTTCGAAAATATCTAGTCCTGACGATTCCGAAAATCTGCAATTTCAATTAAATAAAATACAGGATTGGTGTAAAGAAAATAAAATGGAGCTAAATGTCAAAAAGTGTCATAAAATTAGTTTTTATCAAGGTAGAACATATATCCCGTTTGAATATAAACTTGATAACACACCACTAGATTGTGTTAATACAATAAGAGATCTTCGAATAATGTTTGACAAATCGCTAAAATTCGCAGATCATATCGATTCTATTATTTCAAAGGCATTACAGATGCTTGGCTTCATGAAACGAAACTGCTATGATTTTAAAAGTCCCAATACCCTAAAATTATTATACTGTTCTCTTGTTAGACCTCACTTGGAATACTGTTGTAGTATTTGGTCACCTTACTATAATGTTTACGCAGAAAAAATTGAAAAAGTTCAAAATAAATTCCTTAGGTTTTTGGGATTTAAAATTAGAGCTATTAATGGGAGTAACAGGTTTTACAGTCATGACAAAATTAGAGCATTTATAAATATCGATACCCTGGAAGAACGTCGCTATCACCATGATTTGAAAATTCTGTATAGTGTGTTAAATGGTACAGCAAATAGTCATTATTTATTGTCTAAGGTTGGTTTTAAAGTTCCTTCATACAGTACTCGAAATGCAGTTGAAACCACTTTTCATGTACCATTTTATCGATGTAATTATGGCCTCAATGAACCTATAACTAGAATGTTACGTCTAGCAAATCAGAATACCGGGAGGCTTACTTTTAGTTCCACACTTCTTCAATTTATACGTGACTTGCAACAAATTAATATTGCCTCTAATTGTTTTGTTATGTCCACCTTTACCAGTCTGTTTCTAATTTGTTCTGTATGTAATTTATTTCTTTTAATTATTTTAACTATTATATTTTATGTGTTACAGTGGAACCTCGATAAGTCGACCCCCGATAACCCGGAAGTCCGGCTAACCCGGACCGATTTTCATCAGACAAACATTTCAACAATAAAAATGTATGTATTATGTTAAAACATTTTATCTGTAGCCGCTTCTGGAATGTCTTAAAAATATCGAGTTTCATTGATAAAACTTGGCTTTGACCATAATATAATGTGAAAATAAAAATTCATTATCCATTATCGGGCTATCGCAAACAACAAGCACCTTTTATTCCTTTATTTATTTTCAACTGTCTTTTAAAAAATTATTTTTAGAACAATGATCTTTTAAACTTTAAACAATGAAAGAGCCACTGTTCTTAAATAACATAACATCGTATGGCAGACGAAATTGACACAACCGAAACTGACTGAGTTTTTTTACCTAGAAATGAACAATACTCTATCTATACTGTCTATACTACAACTATAATAGGTAAGTTAGATGTGTAATATGCATATATATTTCATGTTGTTTTAATTATAGCGGACTTTATCTATAAGTATACCGTATTTTATTAATTTTTACAATGCTCTCCGGCTAACCCAGATCGGCCGCGGTCCCGATTAATCCGAGTTATCGAGGTTCCACTGTATATATGACTTATATTTAGTATACTAAATTGTTCCAAAATTTGTAAAAAATTGCAACTGTATTGGGCTTGTCCCGTGGAAATAAAAAAACAAAACAAAAACACTGTTTAGGACTAATATGGATGGCGTTATGCATAACTCGACCAAGCGCCAAAACATAGTTTTAAGATAAATGTCTTCATCGTTTCTTGGTTGTTTAATGGTAAGTGGATTAATGTAGCTTGGTTTAATTTTGTTTTTCTTAGTAACTGTTAACGTGACAATAACAGGGATTTTTTCCAAGATAGTTTTAGCTATGTGTCACCAGAATCCTCTGTTATCTCGATATTAAAGAAATGGTGCTTGGTCTAGTTATGCATAACGCCGTCCATATTAATATTATTATGTGTATTATAGTCGATTCGCTAATCTGAGACACAACTGTCTACACTACAATCACAATGCTCTACTTATATAGAAATAAACAAACCAAGACACATTGAACGTTAGAGGAGCACTCCCAAATCATGATTTCTAGTACATCTTTATTTGATTGTAGTGTGGACAGTTGTGTCTCAGATTAGGGAATCGACTATACCTGAATTGTCTTGTGGTTCATTTTTCAAATCTCCAAGATTTTTTGATGATGATAACCCACTGTGGATACATCTTAGGCATTCTTAGGTCACTTTCCACAAACTCGTTCTTGATTTCAGTTTTACTTCCATACCTAATGAATACAAATCGTCGCCTTAGTACTATAACTTGATAACTCCAAAATTGACGTTTTTGAGATAACTAGTTCACAAGATGTATTTTATTTGCCTCCATATTGTGTAAAAACTTGATAGCTCACTTCAAACGGGCTAAGTATTTATTTATGATTGACGAAAGTTGATAAAACTCAAATGCCACTAATACTCAGTGCTAAAACTTGACAAGATAAGTTATCAAGCTATTATTTAATCGAAATAATCGTGAATACGACATACACTGAATACTATAAGTAGATAACTCGAGTTATCTAGTTTTAGCACGTGTTTCTCTGAAACCATTGAACTTACCACATAATTGCTATCTGTTTATTCGGTTCATTTTAATGCAAGAATTCGAGAATTGTTAGCAGATCTGGCAACCCCCATGGTAGAGGGCTAATTTTCAACAAAATAATGTTTAAAATATTAGTTGTGTTAAAAAGTTCACTTATATGCGACTTAGCACAACATGCGACATTACCAAATGTTAACATTATGGTAGTGCTAAAAGTTGATAACTTTAATTTTTCATGTTTTTTTTCCATATTGGAAAACAAATTTACACCATATTCCTAAATAGATCAGTTGCCAAAAAGTTAAGGAACAATATTTTAGAGCCGCAGAGTGAATTCCGTATTTACCAACATCATGGTAGCAACACAAATATCTTTAAAATCTTTAAACTCGTTTATCTCAAAACTACTAATTTCAAGTTATAGTATTAAGGCGACGAAATTAGATCACAATGTTTAGGACTGTTTTAATTATTGTATTTACTTAAATTTGAATTATCTTCTGGCTCGTTCTTCTGTTCTTCAAATTAAAGACACACTATTAAAAACAATAAAACAAACAACAAAGGTCCTGCTAAATTAATATTTTATAAGTTGATTAGACTTTAGACTTTCGCTGTGTCTAGGTACACGCTAAGGTGTACGCAAATAAAAAAAGTTAGGTACACGCTTAAACGTCATCAAGTCAGTGACGTCATTATTGAGCGTGTACTATGACTGGGTTTTTTGGTACACGCTAATTTGAGCCGCATGTATGCTGTGGTATTAAGTATCTGTAATATGTAAGTATCGCAAGTGTCAGAGTTTGGTTAGAATTTGTCTAATCGCGTTATGTTTACAGTTTAATATTGATTTGTAAAGAGTTTCCTTATTTTTACTTGTTTAGTGTTTTTTTTTAATTAAGTATGGAGTGTGGACAATTATTTAGTTCTTTTAATGAGTTTAACAGCATTCTAAAACAGTATGAAAAAGATAAGAGACAAAAATTCGTGATTAAGGGTAGCAGAAGTAATAAGACAAAATATACGGAGCGATTGATTAGTGTGATAAAGCTCAGTAGATCCGCTATAATAATAGATAGCAATAAAAGTTAGTAACAAAAATTTTTAGCAAACTTTGAGCTTCATATTACAAAATTATTAAAATTAGTTAGAATGTTACAGGGCGTTCGATAACAGTGGCAGACCAAACTTATGTTTTTTAAATGGAAATGGAACATCCTATATTTTATTTTATGTTCGAAATCTTCTTAACTTCCATATCACAAAAATATAAAGGTTTATTATGTTATACAGGGTATTTACAAAGTTATAACCAATTTTCTTTGAAAATCGTAACAAGTTCAACTCCCTGTATAAATAAAAATAAACACCACAGCAAAAATAAACACCAATATAAACTGGTATAATTAACTTACGTATAAAAATTATTTTAGCAGTATTTTGTATATAATATCATGTTAACTAATATTTATTTGCTAACCTGAATATATATTTTATATACAGTTGTTTTATTACAATTAAGTTTGAAACATCTGAATAGTTTTGCTTCCCTTCCCCTTTCCTTAATAAAAATATTTTATATCAAACAAACACTAAGGCCCGGTACTTTATGTAGTCTAGATTAACAGCCGGTTAGTTAACCGAAGTTTAATCGGAACCTCTTTAGGGTCTCTTATTTGCGTTGTAATAAATGCAATTATAATTATTATTATCCTTATTTATAATTATATTTAATAATACTTGTAATTGCCTTTATTACAACCCAAGAGACCCTAAAGAGGTCCCGATTAAACCCCAGTTAGCTAACCGGCTGTTAATCGAGACATAAAGTACCGGACCTAAACATATCAAAATAGCGTGTACCAAAATATAAAGTCACTGCGCACGCTAAATAATGACGTCACTGGCTTGATGAAGTTTAATTCGCGTGTACCTAACTTTTTTATTTGCGTACACGTTAGCGTGTACCTAGACACAGCGTTAGACTTTAGACTGAAATTGAAATCCATAAACAGTGATAATATCACTGTCCATAAACAACCTTATCTGTCAAACGTCAAAAATCAAAATACTTACTGAGCATTTTCCATAAAATATTATATTACTCTTTTGATATCTTTATAGTTTATGTTTTCCATGTTCTATGAACACATGGCAACACTGTCAGGCCTTCATTATTTCGTTATATCCGTAACTAACTTCTCGGACCCCACAACTTTATTTCCAAAAACGTTATTTATGGTATCATGAGGATATCACTGTCCATAAACAACCTTATCTGTCAAACGTCAAAAATCAAAATACTTACTGAGCATTTTCCATAAAATATTATATTACTCTTTTGATATCTTTATAGTTTATGTTTTCCATGTTCTATGAACACATGGCAACACTGTCAGGCCTTCATTATTTCGTTATATCCGTAACTAACTTCTCGGACCCCACAACTTTATTTCCAAAAACGTTATTTATGGTATCATGAGGATATCACTGTCCATAAACAACCTTATCTGTCAAACGTCAAAAATCAAAATACTTACTGAGCATTTTCCATAAAATATTATATTACTCTTTTGATATCTTTATAGTTTATGTTTTCCATGTTCTATGAACACATGGCAACACTGCCAGGCCTTCATTATTTCGTTATATCCGTAACTAACTTCTCGGACCCCACAACTTTATTTCCAAAAACGTTATTTATGGTATCATGAGGTTTGTTCCAACTTTCCAACACAACGAGAACCGTCCATGTAACTATCACCGTCCTGCGCAGTAAACAAAATAACCCATGGAATGCACGATATACAGACACAGAACGCATGAAAGACAGAGTTCTTCGTCGTGTTGGAACAAACCTATGATATATGTATGATATATGCCATGTATGATGTATGTGTTATGTCATAGCCACCTTTACTTAACAAGCCATGAAGAGAAAAAGGCAACATCGCAATTGATGACGTGCGTAGTCCGACTTTCGGACTACCGCTTTTGAAAACACAATTTTAAAGGTCCCGTCTCACCATCAAATAATTGACAGTTATTTGATCAAACTTGGCAGTCAAACTTGACTAGTGACACAAACTATAGATACTAACTGTCACTTTGTGTCACTAACTGTCAAGTTTGATCAAATAACTTTCAATTATTTGATGGTGAGACGGGGCCTTAAAGTAGAAATTCTGGTAAAATTTATAGTATTTTTTGAGTCGAACAAGAAAATATTATTAATTAGAAGTTTGTACAAAATAAAATTAAAAGTACTTCCTTGTAAGTAACGTTTATTATACAAAAAAAAACCAATAACAAGAATATACATGGGATTAATTTTTTTCAAATCCTAAGAAAACTAATGAGTATTTTTCAAAAATTTAAACGCAGAATGAAAGATTACGTTAGGACCGAGGGCCGAAAGTCACTGAAAACTTCTATGTTTATTTTAATAAGTTACAGGGGCGAAAAATTAAGAAAATTTAGTGTGATTTTTAGTCTCAAATATGTCATTCAAAAACAACTTTTCATTCATTCTAAGGGACTTTCGGCCCTCGGTAATAAAGTAATCTTTCATTCAGCGTTTAAATTTTTCAAAAATACTTATTAGTTTTCTCAGGAATCGAAAAAAATGATTGCATTTAAAATACACTGAAAATTTTGACAGGCGTCAAAATTTTGCATTTTGTTCCTTTCCCTTTAAAGTTTTTCGCACTTATTTAGAAACACCCTGATTTGATAAAGAACAAAAATCTAGTTCTTAAAGTAGCTAACTTTTTTTATTATCCAACATAAGCGAAATAATAAAAAAAACAGAATGTTATTAAGAAAACCAGAGTCTATAGTTGGGTTTTAATATATTATTATTATTATACAAAAAAAAACAATAACAAGAATATGTGTAAAATACTTTATTTTAAATAAATAATATCTTATTTTAAATTATATACAAATATCGCTAGAAATAACTATAACAACAATTTCTCACATGGTTTGATGTGAAGTGTTGGGGTTTAGAGTCGATAACTTTCTTTTTTTGTTATTCCCCTTAGCATTACTTTTCTTTTTATACTTTTTTGAAAATTCATCACTTTTATGGCTGCTATTTTTGTTTTTTGTATAATTATTTAAAACAATATTACACATAATTTTTATAATAGCAGAATAAACTTTGAAGGCATTTTCCCCACATTCACACTCAAATTCAAAATTTAAATGAAAGCCTTCATGTTGTAAACCTTTCATTACCAAACATGATAACAGCTTCAGGTGACAATTGTGCTGCAAAAATAATTTTTCAAGATTGGGACTATTTATAATAAATTCGAATGTTGAGCATTCGAATAATATATAAATTTTACTGAGTCTGTTGCTAAGCACAAACCATCTCTCTGCAAATAATCGTAGTAATCTGCTCCAGTTGTCTCTCCTTTATTGCAGAAAACAAGCTGTTTGAAATGTTCACAATAGTTTTAACTTTTATGAATTTGATGAGCCACATATCCACAAATATATAACTGGGTTGGTTCATCCAATTTATACACTTCTAAGTGGACATTGAGATTCACCTTCACCAGTCTAATTAGTAATGTCCGAAGATAAACGATCTTCAGCCTTCAATCTGACATTAACCGGCTAATCTCAACAGTGTCTCGACATTTATTTGGGTTCCGTACAGCATGGTACAGCCAGTACAGCCCGTACAGCTATCAAATCTATCAAAAGAATATTTTATGGAAAATACTCAATATGTATTTTGACTTTTAACGTTTGACAGATATGGTTGTTTATGGATTTCAGTCTTAATCAAATTATAAAATCCAAAACATGTAAAATGGCTTCCGCTAGAATATATTTTATGTTCTTTAAATATAAATAATAAAAAAGTGCTATGTTTTTTGACACGAACTTAAGTGTTGGTGCTGTTAATTTATTATTGCCGTAAGTTTGATACAACTTTTAGTTCCTGATCAGTAATAAATCTGCCCTTTCATTAAAAGGGCTTTTTAATTGAAATCAATAAAGAAACCATGGTCTTTAACACTTCCTGATCACGTTCTTGAATTTTATTTTGACTGAATTAGCTTGATCGCCTATGTTTTGCGTATTTGACTCTGATTTTAATTTAGATAATTGAAACCTAACCTCTTTAAACAATGTAAACAATAATATTTTTGTATTCTCTATTTTCAGAAAATAAAAGTTTCTCCTTGCCCAAAATTTTTTTAAATAAGTATTTCTCTGAAGGGGTTTACTTATTAATAGTCATTATAAAAAAAAAAAAAAAAAATAGTCATGGATGTTTAATGTAGTTGCAGAGCTTAAGAATTATTAGATTTTGTGTCAAACTCTCTCTGAATTTTTATAGTGAATAAAAAAAATCTTTTAAATCATCATTCTCCTTACCTCTATCCCTATACGGGATTCTCTAATTACATTTCAAATAA
Organism: Diabrotica virgifera virgifera; assembly: GCF_917563875.1. Taxonomy (NCBI): domain Eukaryota; kingdom Metazoa; phylum Arthropoda; class Insecta; order Coleoptera; family Chrysomelidae; genus Diabrotica; species Diabrotica virgifera. The sequence goes on along the minus strand of NC_065443.1, from coordinate 203,852,847 downwards.
GTTTCTATCTTGGGTCATACCAATACTAATCCTATTGTCTAAATCTGTACCGTGGAGGTAAACAGTCCTGTATCCACAATGTATACATTTGCAAGAAAGGGCAAAACATACAGACTAGTCAATAAACTATAAAAAAAATTATTTCCATTAGGCCGAATTCAATATTGGTATATTATAATATGTAAATGCAAATCCATTAGTGGGTATTAGTATTGTTAAGAAATTATTTACCTGATGTATAATAATGGGAGTTACGACTTTTTACCTCTATGTCTTTAAACAGGTAATATGCAAAATAAAAATCGTAAGTGATTACAGAAATAGTATATTCCGTATTTAAAAATGCAAAAACCAGATCACAATGTTTGGAACAAAAAAGAACTCTTGTTTTTCATTATCCCGTTTTAACACCCTCAAAATACCATTTAATATAAAACTGGAGCTACGATTGTTTACCACTACCGCATACGAAATGGAATCATTAATTAGTGAGAGGAGGATTTCCAACACATTTTCTGTGAGATTAGAGAAAATTTTTATAGATAGTCCATCAGTACTACAGGATGATTTGCTTTTGATACTATTGATTCTTTGGATAAGTTTAGAGTTATTGACTGGTTGTAAAAAGAATGAATTCGAGACCTGTCTTGAATTAGGAAGATAGGAAATGGGATCTTGTTGCGGCAAAATTGTTGATGTTATATTTTTACTCACATTAACGAAGTAGTCGTTTAGACTTTCAGGATTTGGAAGGGAAAATGATTGAGCTGTGTGAGTTTTATTTCGAAGATCGTTTATTATAGACCAAGTTTCTTTTGCAACACTTTTAGAGCTTCCCAGACGATTTTGATAATAGGCTTTTTTGGCTGACCTGACAAGTTTTAGATATCAGGAGCTTGGAGGAGTAAGGGCGAACCTGAAAAATGATCATTTCAAAAATACTCTCATCTTCCTCACATACTTTTAAAGAATGCATCTGTTTATTATAACAGCATTTTTGGCCCTTCCTACTCCTAAAATTTCGTAAGAAATAATATACCAATCCATTCATGTCAGAAACTGAACTGCATAATCGTCTAGAAGAGTAAGGGCGAAACCCACAAGCTTTCGTTGCTTTTCCGTTCAAGGTTCGCCCCTTCTCCTCTGTTAACGCGCCGGTGTTTCTGTAATTTTGTAGCTTACTTAGTAGCTTTAATTGGTGATAGTGAGATACAGTGAGATACATAAAACGAAGCAACTGTAGACGATGAAAATCAAATTGAATTCAATTGAAGCTTTATTTGTGAATTTTATTAAAAACACTAGAGATGTTTATTTTTATAGAATAAAAAGTATTAAACCTCTTTTTTTATTTCATAAAAATCTTGCAAAATCCTCGTTAAGTTTTTAAGATCTACCTGAAGGATTTCCATACCGTAGGAAAAGATTAGGGTGTAATTTGCATAATAGTAGAGAAATTAAATTTGCATAAAGTTTATTGTATATTGTAATTTTTATTAGTACTTGACGATAAACTTTTCGCTTACAAAGGCGCCTTTTATTATTCTGTTTAACACGTTTCTGAGAAAAGATTGTAGTGATGAGCCCATGTACTGATAGAACGTGACACCCACAAAAACCATCTTTACAAAGGGAATATAAGGCATAAATAAGAAGGATTATTATAGTAATTTTACAAGTTAATACTTTATTATATCAATTTACTATTTTAGTTGGGAACGAGCCATAAAATTAAAATAATAATTCCTAAGATTTACACGTTTTATTCAATTTGTAAAGATTTTTTGTCGGCATTGTAATAATACACATTGTACACCGTATCCCTCGGTAGACCGCACGCTATAGTAGAAATGCGACGATAAACCGCATAATCTAGTAGCATCACTGGTTCGCCCTTACTATTCTAACGTGTTTGTAAACTTTAACTCAGTTTTCCCAAAACATCGTTTTTGCAGTTCGCCCTTACTCCTCCAAGCTCCTGATATGTTGTCCTGTACTTCATGATATATTCAGTGACAGCAACATTTATTTATTTATTTATTCACGGGCAAGCCCTATTCCGATATAAATTTTACAGTGTTCTAAATTATATAACATAATTATACAATTATATAACATTAATGTTAACCAATTATATAACATAAACTATCGTAATATAACATATAACCAAGTGGTTTGAGAAAAAATAACTCGTATGAGTAATACAGTTACAAAAAAGAAAAAAAAAAAAGAATAAGATAACATTAGGTCAATACAATTACAAACAAAAGATATCACCTAAATCAATTCGGAAATGTTGTAAGGTATAACGGTTTTAAGTTATCTAATACATACAGGTCATGTAACACTAATCACAATACAAAAGCTCTGGCCGAAAATATTAAAAAGTTAAAAAGTTAGGGAAGAAATTAGGTTTTTAAAGCGGGAAACTGATATATTAAAAATTTCGAGGTTATTTAATGAGTTAGCTAATCGAAGAGTTCTAGGAATAAATGTGTTGTAAGAATAATTGAATCTATGAAAAGAGACATAAAAGGTTTGCACCTGCCTAGTCGAACGACTGGGGACAAATAGAGATATTTTGGAGAGAAGTTCGGGGCAGTTACACAGCCCGTTGATAATTTTAAATAAAATAATTAAGTCTCTTTGTTTTCTGCGTACCTCAAGAGGAGGTAAGTTCAGTATGCGCTCTAATACAGAATAGTCATAGTATACATGCAACTTACTGGCAGTATATCTCAGAAAATTGTGTTGGACAGCCTCAATCTTCAGTTTATGAGTAAAGTAATAGGGGGACCAAATTGTGGAACAGTAATCGAAATGAGATCTAACCAGGGAGAAATAAAGAGATTTAATAGCTGAGATGTTTGTAAAGTCTCTAGTGGTTCTTTTTATAAAGCCAAGCATCTTCATAGACTTCTGTATTGTACTGTAAATGTGTGATTTATAGCTAAGGGCGGAGTCAAGGATCACACCTAGATCCCTAGTTTCAGAGGCAGAATGTAAGGTCAGATTATTTATACTATATTCGAAGATGATTGGATGATGAGTTCGGTGGAAACGAAGAATATGGCATTTGGATGCATTCAAACACATACCATTTTGCATACACCAGTTAGATAGGCGATCAATATCACCTTGTAGACTAAGTGAATCAGCCTCAGATGTGATTATTTTAAAACATTTTAAATCATCAGCGAATAACAAAGTTTCACTTACTTGGAAACAGGGTATTAGATCATTGATAAATATATTAAACAACAGAGGTCCCAAGTGTGATCCCTGTGGTACACCTGAGTTAACAGAGATGGTATGAGAATAGTGATGATTAACACTGACAATTTGCGATCTTTGCGTAAGATAGCTCTTGAGCCACTTCAATATAAGGCCATCAACTCCGTATAAATAAAGTTTATGAATCAAGAGCTCATGATTAACTTTGTCGAAAGCTTTGGAAAAGTCAGTATACACAGAGTCAACTTGTAAAACCCTCTCAAGAGCATCTGTCAAAAAATCAACATATGTTATGAGACCCAATTCTGCTGATTTTTTGGATGTAAATCCAAATTGTTGGGCCCCTATAATTGGCGAGAAGTCATAACTTAAATAATCGGAAATAATGCTCTCAAAAACTTTAGGAATAGCACTAAGAATACAAATGGGACGATAGTTACCTATATCCGATTTTCGACCTGATTTATATATTGGAGTGACATAAGAGTTTTTCCAGTAGTCTGGAAATTCCCCTGTTGATAAAGACTTATTAAATATATAAAAAAGTGGGCGCGATAGAATGAAGCTGAATGTTTTAAGGAAAGTGGGGGGAATTCCATCAGGACCAGGACCTTTGTTGGTATTGAGTTCAGACAGTTTTTCGTAGATTTTTGAAATTTCAATGTGATAATTAGACACATTAACCAAAGGTGAAATCTGGGTTACATGCGGATGTAAGGATTGGTTAGTATAGACGGAAGAGAATTGGTTAGCAAAAAGATTAGCAATATCAGTTCCATTGAAGGCAGTACGATCTCCAAGAGTCATTGTATTAGGTATAGCGTTATTTTCCCTTTTACTACTTACAAATTTCCAAAAGGATTTAACGTTATTAACAATAGAATGTTCGGTACGTTGAATGTAATCAGCATAACACTGTCTTGATAAAAATTTACATCTAGTTCTTAAGTTACTAAATGCTGCATAACTTTCTGGACACCTTGTGCTCTTATATATCTTGTGCACTGATTTCTTCTCGTGAAGCAACTTCTTCAGCTCAGAGGAGTACCAGCATGGATATTTCTTATCACAGATTTTTTTTAGCGGAACAAAACAATCAATGATGGAATAAAAAATGTCGTAAAATACAGAAACCATGTCAGAGAGTACTTTTCCTTGAAGTGCACCATCCCAATTAATTGCTTGAAGGGATGAACGAATTGCTGCATAGTCAGCATGAACAAAGTCATAATAATACTCTTCACCAGATAAATGATCATTTGTGATTTTGAGTGGCAAACTGCATTCAAGCGGAGGATGATGTGTGTCCACTGGAATTAAAGTGTCGATAGCCTTCAATACATCAATACCCAATGGAGATAAAATGAGATCAAGCGTAACTCCTCTATCGTTGGTTATTTCGTTGGTCTGGAAGAGATTGAAAAAAGCACAGATATTGGATATAGTTTCAATAGAATCAGCTTCAGATTGTGTAGCTGTAGGCTGAGGAGAAGCAACGGAACAATAATCATCGACATCCCAAACTGCAGATGGAAGATTAAAATCACCCAATAGAAAAAGGTTTGCTCTATCATATTGCTCGCTTATAGTGATAAGCTGTTCAAAGTACGATTGGTATAAAGTAGCTATAGATTTAGGTGGAAAATATACTGTACCGATTATAGATTTGTTATTAAAGAGAACAAACAACTGTTCAATCGAAGGATCAGACTGAATTTGATAAGAAGGAATTGAGTTCTTAATGGCAATCAACACTCCCCCACCTCTACTGAAGACACTGGAGTCCTTAGAGCGGTCAGTTCTGTAGATGTTGTAGTTGAGAAGTCCAAGTTCAGCATCCGTAATTTCAGGTGTGAGCCAGGTTTCAGTTAAGATAATGATATCATAGGAACAGTTGCTGACATTCAAGCTGAGGTCAGACAGTTTAGTTCTTAGTCCTCTAACATTTTGGTAATAAAGTATAGGGCTGCCCGGTTTTTTTTTTACAGATTTTCGGTGTATTGTTGAAGTATTTAATAGTTAAATTTTGCTCACCAGCCTGTTGACGCACTCTAAGTTCGTTTTTCACTGAATCGAGTTGCTTTTTCTGACAGGGAGTTTGATCAGATAGGAAAAATATTTTATTTGCCTGGCCTAATTTAACTTTGTTTCTTAAGATTTGATGCACTTCGCGAGCCGAGGAAAGAACGACTTTAATTGGTCTATGACCGTTTTTAATCTTCTTCCCAAAACGAAAGATATGTTTACTGTTGACACTTATCGCACCTTCACTCGCTCCAGATAAAAGTGTTTTTATTTGATTAATATCCTCAGTTGAAGTTGATGGTTCTGGGAGATTGAAGATAAGTAAATTATTTGACCTTTTTTGGCGTTCGTGTAGCTCATTTATGATGTCATCGGTTATTGGAAAGTTACTCTTGTTATATTTTAGCATCTGGATTTCAGCTTTGAGTAAGGTGACTTCGCACTTCAGGTTTTCAACTTCTCTTAGAATTTTGGGCACACTTTTGAATGACAGTCGGCAATCAGAACAAAAGTAGAACAACGTTCTCTTCTGGATTACAACAGCTCGAAGTTCAGAAGCACTTAAGCCAGTACATCCTTCGGTCGGATGAAGAATAATATGACAGCTGTCACAAGCCACTGATTTATCACTGATATCTTCATTGCACTTTGAACACTTATTTGCAGCCATAATGCCAATTTCACTGGGCTAATATAATGTGAGTATATCAGTTCTAATATTCCTGGACTAATAAACCTATCACCTCAATTAAGTTCTTATCAGTTGGCACTTTTTTTGGCTTAATTAGTAGCTTTTTATAAGGAGTATACACAATAGATGAAATAATATTATCAAATATTGATTGGACTTGCAAACAAAAACAAGAAAATTAATCTCTTCAATGACCGTAGATACATTTGAAGAACAATACACAAAAAGAACGAAAAAAAAAGCATTGATCTCGAGCAGAGATCAAAAAACACTGTTTGACTTGACTAATGACTTTGTTGACTGCTAGTATTGTAGATTGGTAGTAAATTTCTTGATGTATAGTAGTGAACGCATATTCTTAGCTGATATGCGAATACCTTTCGTAACCCAAGGTTTCCAATGTTTTGGCTTAATAGGAATTAAAGGAAATGCCTTATTGAAGATGTGGAGAAGCTTATCTAGAAAAACACTGAAATTATAGTCCACGTCTATAGAAGGAAATTGCCACTCAGAAGTTAAGCATAAATTTTGGAATTTACGAAAATTCTGGGCGGCAAAAATCCTACCCAAATGTCGGGTTTTTGAGGAGGGTTTGCTGAAGATGTTAAACTTCGTATACACTGCTTCATGATCAGATAGTCCCTCATTAATAACTGTAGAGCAGACATCAATGGGTGAGAAATCTGAGACAATATAATCGATTATGGTAGATGTAGTTTTTGTAATCCTTGTAGGAGAATCAACGTGCATTGAGAGACCATACGATTCAAATATGTTTGCCAGGGACACTTGGGTAGCACTAGCAGCAGCATAATTAATGTTAAAATCACCGCATAGAATTTTTCTGCTTTTATGAGGCAGGTCATCTAACAAATTTAGCAGGTTCTGAAAAAATAGTTCCACAGTAGAATCAGGTGATCTATAAATGCAAATAATGTAAAGATTAAGATTTTTATTATAAACTAAGGAAAACTCAAACAAGGATTCATTTAACAAAAAGTCATATTTTGATACCAGAGAAAAATCATTATTTCTAGAGAGAATCAGGGTGCCTCCATGAGCCGAACTTGGACGATCATACCTGGCAATTGTGGTATATTTTTCTACAAAAAAAGGCTCGTTAACTTCAAGCCAGTGCTCTGTAACCGCAACTATCGGAGGAAATCCTAATTCCTCCAGAAACAAAAATAATTCATCAGTTTTATTTCTTATAGAACGAATATTAATCAGAACCATGCCAAAGTTGTCATCACTAAAATAATTTGAGGTTTCTAGTCCCTCAGAACACGTCGTGTTGTTTAAAAACTTCGCTTTGGAGAGCCAGTGGAATAATAACTTCGGTGACATTCCCTTGACTTTTGTAGGTGTATAATTCTTTCCGAAGTGAGATAGGACCTATAAGCGGCAAGATCAGCTTCCACTTCAGCTGGACCAATTCCATAGGCATGGTTAAATTCTAGAAGAACTTTTCGTAGTTCTTCAGTCTTAGTAGGTAGTCCTTCGGAAGCCAAAAAGAGTTTCACGGTGGTGTTGGTATATCCGTCGTAAAATACAGAAGCAGGCTGATCCTGAAGAAAAGCAAGATGTAGTTTAATTGCCTTTAAGATGTCCGGTTCCCTTAATCTTGCAAGAAGATATCGACTGTTCGAGTTATTAGTTAGTCTAACTCTTGGTGGTGTTAAAGGATCCAAATTTATGGATGGTTCCAAAGTATCTTTCTTAACAAAATTGATATGGGAACGGAAAGGCTCTTGAGATTTGCAAATTGTGATGGCCTGCTTGTCTGTAAATATATTGGTGTCTTCAACTTCATTTTTGTTGTTGCTTGGAATGGTAATTGGGTTTTCCAAGCTAACCTGGCTTCTGATGTACTTCTGATTCATATTTTCTTCAGATGAAGTCTTTGGTTCAGAGTGTGGTGATTCTATAGACCATTTAATGTTGCCACTAGGTGGCCAAATTTCCTTATTAAATAATAAGTCGATAGATGGTTTGGATTTTATGCCTATTTTGAATGAGGAACCAGTTGCTGTGTTGGCGTCTTTAGGGAGAGCGTAACATCTAATATAATCCTTGATACCTAGCCTCTCTTTAATATAGTGTACTATTTGTATAGGGGTGTATGCTGCGGTTAAGTTACTGATAACAACAAAATGACACTTATCTTCTGAAACTTTCGACTTTCTTTCTGGACAGGTTTGGAAATGTTGAGGGTCTTCAGTTTGGGTGCTTGAAGTGACATACACTATCTTTTTTTTAGATACCTCTTTTTCAGTTTGTAAGCAGGTAGTTTGCTGGAAAGATTACTTATCTGATTCGATATTTCGCTGATTTTTTCAGATAGCCTTTGTAATCCCAATTTTATCTCGGATGAATTTGAGTCTTCAACTTGAACCTTAATAGTATCATCGGAACAGCCGAAAAAAACTGACGATATATTGAAGATATCTTGTTGCATTTGCCGTACCGATTTTAAAAGATGTTCAGGATTCATCAGGCTATTTAATTTATGGATCTCGTCAATTTTTTTGTAAGGTAATCCAATTTGCCATCTTTTTTTGTTAATAAATCGTATGTCTATGAAAACGGGCAAATTATCAGTCAATTTTTTAGTTAGTTGAATTAAGGCATTAAAGTTCTCATGAGGTATCTGATTTTTTGATAGATTTGTTATTTTTTCATTTAAATATCTGAGGCTAGGTGAATCACATAGTTTACAGAAAAATCTTAAATTTGAATTTTTTCTCAAAGTACATTCAAATGAGGGGGTTATAACCCCCAAATCCCCCCTGGTTACGCCTATGCCAATAATGAATCCGGCCGACAATTTATAATGAAGATTTATTGCACATTTATTGAATACCTATTTATACATTATTAAAATTTATTTCTTAGAGTTAACAAACTTTGATATTTTTTGTCGAGTTGTCTTTGATAGTTACTCAAACTAATCTTTCTGTTCATTTCTCTTAATCTTATATATATATATATGTATATATATATATATATATATATATATATATATATATATATATATATATATATATGTATATACGTATCCTATTGAGGCATAGAAGTACCTCAAATGGTATCGTGATATTCAAAAATTGAGCCAAAGATTTTCTGTGCCAGCTCTTGAAAGATTTTAGTTTTTTTTGACACAGAGCTTCCATGGATTGTACCTACAAAACAGTGATTCCATTTTTAGTGCAGCTTCCCACAATTCTTCGTTTGGGTACATAAGAGAACCTCTTGAGACTGTCTTTAGCCAATCTGGTTCCATATGTGTCTCATAGGTTTTTGTAGGGTTTGCTAAACTATATTTATGCTTGAATTTGTATGCCACAAAACCAGCAACATACTTCAAAGAGTCCCGATGAATTTTTTCTTTCACCTCATAATTTTCTGCGACTTTCAAAATGTCATCGTCAGTTATATGATCCTCCTCCAAGTAGTGAGCTTCTATAAATTTATTTTGAAGTATTTTGTCCTCTTCAGACTGAGATTTTTTCGAACCTTCAGTTTTTTCTATCAAATTAGACAGCATTTTTTGTGTCAAGCAAATATCTTCTGATGCCGAAATATCGCTTGGCAATTGAGGACTTTCTATTGAGCTGTTACTTACGCAAGATTCAGTAGTTTCAATAGTATTGCGACATTCTGTAAAAATCGCCGCCGAATTTTTTCCTAAAATATACCACCTTTCTATTCTAAAATCTATTGGCGAAGGATGATCGTTTGCACCACCCATTCCTCTAATATAAGAAAATAGTTCTCTAGCACGTCCTGATTCAGCTTCGATGTAAAAATATAGTCAACGTTGTATTTTGCTTGTAGGTAAGGAAGTAACTCTTTCAGAGATCTATTAGTAAGCAATATCCCTTTTTGAAATGGAATAAGTCCTTTATGTTGTCATCTTGGCGCCGACTTGCAACCACCCGTTGCTTTACAAACTCTTCATTTTGAGGAAATCGAAAGTATTTTATGTCTGATCCTTTCGTCATCCGATTATAATTCTTACAATTAGCTACGGCACAACCCGGCATGTCTTTGTTAATATGTACATAAAAACTGAACAAAACAGACTTAAATAATAGAAAAATATCGAAACGAGAGGCTTTGTAAAAACAATTCATCTACCGTACGATATACAAATAGATCAACCGGGACACGGGTGGTTCCTACATCTGGAACCTGTGTTGTTGCTTCGTAGGTGACATCATGCGCGTCGGGGTACACATTTTGATTTATTAACGAGCATACCGGTCTCTGTCTACCGTGTTACAGAGTAAGAATGTATGGGGTACGTTCAGTATGTTCAATCGATGATTTAAATGAAAAGAGATATAGTAAATAGAAGATAATAAAAGAGGGTAATAAAAGAGAATAATCAAAGAGAATAATAAAAGAGGGCGCCAACGAGTTTTTAACGAAGAAAACTGGTAAAACAAATAGAAGAAAATAATCACTAATGAAATATTAAAGAAAATAAAGTAAAATAATTATTTAAAAATAAAATATCAAAGATGTGACGTTTGTAACGTTACACACTCCTCTCACCCATCAGAAAAATTTTGAACACAAGTGAGAAATTTTTCTCAAAGGAAACAAAAATGTTACAACTTCTTGTCTTGATCTTCAATCTTCAAATTTTCAAGAATTTGGCGAACCCTACTTTGGGTCCGTAATCCAGCACCAGCGACAGTGGTAGAGCTACAAACTGCATAATATGAAGAGTGGGAAGCGATTCTTCAGAAATCGTCACAAACTTAATAAGGTCCGTGAGATGTCGCATGGAAAGAGGAGGAAATACTCCACTGTATTAATTTTTATTTTTTATGTTAATTTACTTTTATATTCATTGCATAGTGACTTTCATTCATAACATGTTTTATTATATGCAATATTAAGTTATATTCGTTCTTTAGTTACTAACTTTGTATATATTGGCGTTATTGCAATAAAAATTACTCCTGTTCACAACATTTTACTTCTAATTTTATAATAGATAAACAGTTACCAAACAGCGTAGTCAAAAAATATAACTTATTTTATTTTTAAGCCGAGCTTTTTACTCGCAAGTGTATATAACTATACTTTAAGGTTTGAACTAAAAATTTGTTTTTTTTTTTAGAGTTTTCGGACAATGAGACATCTTGAAAAGCACCTCAACATGGACTCACACGACTTCCAAGAAAACTCAGAGGGAACAAATAACTTGGATGAACTTCCAGATATCAAATTAGAAGAGATGAAAATAGAGTTCCCCAAGTTTATACTAGACGACAATCTCATGAAAACTGACTTTTTAAGTGACGAAGATAGTTCAAGCGAAGCTCATCTAACGTTCGATCTTCATCATGACAGCGACAGCTCAGAAGAGTTAGACTCTTTGACCAAATGTGTGAGGAAGAATCGGAGGAAGGCAGCTGCTCCCCAGAGGGCCGTCCAGATTGAAACTAGTCAGTCGGGGTCTATGGAAAACAGTTCTGAATCGTCGCAAGATAATACTGATACATTGACATTTACTAACATTCAGAACTTGAGTTTAAAACTGAAGGTTGATTCTTTGCTGGATTTTGGGGAGGCAGACGAATTGTGCGAAGATCTATTGCAGAATATTAATGAGGATGATATTTTTAAAGATCTGCAGGATGAGGCAGGTATGTATTGTAATTTTGTTCTTCATAACCACATACATTGTAACGAATATGTGGGATACATATTTTGATAAAAATGCAATCTTTATCAATTTTAACTAAATTTCATCACCCATTATTTTAATAATATAACTTAATAAGTATTAGCCATTTTATATAAATCTTAGTACTGGTGTATTTACACGTTTACCGTCATCATATTTACAATTTCCTGAAACCTCTATCGGCTGCTGCGCGAAATAATTCTTTCACTGTGAAACCACACCATTGTCTAATATCACGTTGCCATGAAAGTTTCTTTAGACCAATCCATCTATTTCTCTCCACTTTTCCTCGTATTATAAGGCGAAGTAGATGATATTTAGGTCCTCTAATTTTCTGGCAGAGTTGTTCTGTTTTTCTGTTCTTTATGATCTTTAAGAACAGACGTTCTGAATTCATCATTTGAGGAACATCTTCATTGGAAGTGTGCGAAAGCCCCGATATCATTAGGATCCGTCGATAGCACCATTATTCGAATGTTTTTAATTTGTTTAGCATTGTAGTTTTTAACGTCCATGTCTCACAATCATGCAATAGGTAGACCACACAGAACATTTCAGGACCTTCATGCAGTATGCATCGACAGGTTTGTGTGACATAAAACTGGTTTCTAGGTCAAAAAAGCCTTACGTGTGATTTCGATCCTGGATTATCTCTTCACCAGATACACGTTTTATCTCCTCCCCATTAAGATAAAGCAGACCTTGATCTATATTAGTCTTTCCAACTGCCATCCACTTTGTCTTTGAAAAGCTGATTTTAAGGCTTCTCCGATAACTTCTTATTCTTCTTCACTCTCAAAAGTATCCATCTAGTTCTCTTAATTTTTTGTCTCACTCTTTATTTTTCGTTTAGTTATTTTTTCTTAGAAATAACTGTTCTGGGTCTTCCAACACCGGAGGAATTAGACAAGGCGACAGTTTAAGCCCCTTCTTGTTTAACCTACTAACTCATGGGCAAAATTATAAGCAAAGTAACATCTCTTAATCTCGGAGATAGAATGGGCAACAAAAGAATTGTTATGATGTGTTACGCAGATGATGCAGAAATTATTGCCGAATCAGAAGATGATTTTCAGAGACAGCTCTTTCAGTTCTTTCAAATAAGCCGCCAACTAAATATGAACATTTCTACAAACAAAACTAAATGTATGACAATAGCAAAAGATCCGCTCAGATGTAAGTTAGTGGTTTAGAACAACCCCATAGAACAGGTGATGCAATTTAGATATCTGGGCTTAGATATATCAAGCACCCACGACCCAGTAAAGGACCTGAGGAGTCAGATCAACAAAGCACCTGCATTGTCAGGATGTCTGCGGGAGATAGTCTGGTCAAATCCGTATATGCGCACAGATAGTAAAATTAGAATCTACAAGACTTACATACGATCGATCATGACATATATGGTATAGAAGTGCGCGAAGACACCAACAAAACGAAACAGATGCTAAGAGTTGCTAAAATGAAAACCGTAAGAACATTAGTGGGGAAAACAAGAAGAGACAGAGTGAGAAATACAGACATTAGAGAGCAATGCAACAGTCAAGATATTGTAAGATGTGAAAGGCAGCGAAAAAGGATGTGGTACAACCATGTAAGACGAATGGATGAGAATAGACTCCCAAAAATTGCCCTAGAAAACAACCCGCCCTGTGAAAGTGTACCTGAAAGCGCCAGGGTTAACAGAATCCTCAAAAGAGATAACATTAACAAACCCAAGTCAATGAAATTGCCCAATGGGAAGTATACGGACACAGAGAAGGAGGCTGTAGAGCATCTTTTAAGTGTTCACTTTCCAGGGTCGACGCAATTGACTGCTAATAACAATCATCAAGCAAACAATAGCCCAACCAAAAGGGACTGGCTGACCTCTGACGAGATCTTTGGTTCTCACAAGGTCAGATGGGCTATTGAAACTTTTGAACCTTATAAAACTGCGGGACCGGATGGTATATTTCCTAAGCTTCTCCAGGAGGGTCTGGAAATAATCATGGGTCCCCTGATCACAATATTTAGAGCTAGCTATGCTCTGGGATACATTCCCAAAGCTTGGAGAAGGGCAAGGGTGGCGTTTATTCCCAAACCAGGAAAAACAGATTACACCTTAGCAAAATCCTACAGGCCTATAAGTCTGACCTCATTCATGTTAAAAACCATGGAAAAAATCTTGAACGAACACATCAAGTTACACCTTAGCAAAATCCTACAGGCCTATAAGTCTGACCTCATTCATGTTAAAAACCATGGAAAAAATCTTGAACGAACACATCAAGAAAAACAATTTAAATGAAAATCCACTGCACCAACGGCAATGGGCGTATCAGGCAGGGAAATCAGGTGAAGCCGCCCTGCACAATCTAGTGTCGGAACTCGAAAGGAGTTTGCATCAGAAAGAAGTCGCCCTTGCTGCATTTTTAGATATAGAAGGTGCATTTGATAATACCTCAATCGAGTCTATACAAAGCGCACTGGTGAGGAAGAAAATCAACAACACAACATGCAAGTGGATTATTCAGATGCTTCAGAGCAGAATAATATCCACAGATACGCATGAAGATACCATAAATCTGAGGGCAACTAAGGGATGCCCTCAAGGCGGTGTATTGTCACCGTCATTATGGAACATAGTTGTCGATGATCTGATTCATGGGCTAAGCGCCCAAGGAATCTGGGTCCAGGGTTTCGCAGATGATATCGTGATAGTAACTAGGGGAAAATTTCCCAGCACTGTTGCGTATCAGATGCGATATGCCCTTCACTACATAGAGAACTGGTGTCTGAAAGAGAACCTCTCCGTGAACCCTTCTAAAACTAAACTGGTAGCCTTTACAAATAAGAGGAAGCTTACTGGACTGAGTGAGCTGAAATTATTTGGAGAGGTACTGGAAAGAACCAATGAGGTTAAGTATCTAGGGGTAATTCTGGATTCGAAACTCAATTGGAATACTCATATTACCAATATAACCAATAGGGCTAAGCGACTCTTCTGGAACTGCAGACGAGTTGTAGGTAAAACCTGGGGATTGAAACCAAAGGTGATATGTTGGTTGTACACATCAGTGATACGACCGACAGTTACTTATGGGTCAGTACTCTGGTGGAGAAAGACGGCTTTGCAATCTTGTGTGACCACTCTCACCACCCTACAAAGACAAGCGCTTCTAAATATAACAGGAGCCTTGAATAGTACAGGAACGGCTTCATTAGAGGCTATCACAGGTCTCCCTCCGCTGGAATTGTATATTTCGGCGGTAGCCTTTATGACCATCCTGAGGCTCAAAGCAAACAATACTTGGAGGCCAAATTATGTATTGAATAGCCACACAAACATTACTGGGACTATACTCAGGGGCGGATCCAGAGATTTCTTGAGGGGGGGGGGGGCGTAACCTTGTCAACATGGGCCCAATACCGGGGGGTTTGGGGGGTATGGAATACCCTTTTTTGAGTTTTGAAAATTGACGTTTTAAAACACATTTTTTTACTCTGTTCACACTGCGTTTACAAAAAAATAACCTTGAAATTGACAAATAAACTCAGCTATTTTCAACTCTCTACTCTAGCAGATAGAAATGATTTAGGATGATACGTGTAGTGACTGGTAGTAGACACTGTAGTCCTGTGGTACATTTAGACTGGAAACTCATCCTACTTAAATACTTTAAGAGTGGCTTATAGTCATTCCATTTGAACTATTAAAAAATGTAACAAGCAAAAAACACTTTTTTTATGTTTCATTATTTAAAAATATTTTTCAAATATCAAGATTACGTTTTTATAAGACACAAGGTATTAATATACTGTATAAAAGAAGGTTGCAAAATGATTAACTAACATTATGTTTAGTATGATTTAATTACTGACATTAGAAGTAAATTATAAAACAAAACAAAAATACTTTGGCTTAACAAAAACTACGTTGTTTTCCCTTAAATTACAAAATCCAGTTTTCTATTCTTCTTGCTGGAATACCGATCGATAATTTTATTGATGTCCACTTCTATATCCCTGTGAACATTCATGAGAGCCAGTCCGGTCAGGCGGTCTTCGGTCATTCTGGTCCTCATCCAGCTTTTCAATCGCCTCAGCGTAGAAAATGATCTCTCTGCTGTTGCTAAAATAGAAACCCTTTTTAAGAAACATTGTAGTTATGATATTGCAATGCAGTTAAAAGTACAGTATAACCATTCCAAGTAATATGGTAAACTTACCTTTCCATCAAATCCAAAAATTGTTGCTTTTTGTTGTTACATGTTTCGGTGGATGCCCATCATCGTCAGACACAGTATATAACACTCATTAAAGTTAAAATTAAAAACACAAACATTGAAAACATTTAAAAAACGGACGATTAAAATATTTATAATGTAGGCCTACAATAATGATTAACGAACCGTACCGCGGCAAGACTGGCAGACGACTCCCAGTCTTGCCGCTTGAGTCGTCTGCCAGTCTTGCCGCGGTACGGTACGTTAATCATTGTAGGCCTACATTTACATTATAAATATTTTAATCGTCCGTTTTTTAAATGTTTTCAATGTTTGTGTTTTTAATTTTAACTTTAATGAGTGTTATATACTGTGTCTGACGATGATCGGCATCCATCGAAACATGTAACAACAAAAAGCAACAATTTTTGGATTTGACGGAAAGGTAAGTTTACCATATTACTTGTCATATAAATCCAAAGGGGCAAACAGGATGAATATTGATAACCATTCCAATGTTATTTTGTCTAAAATTTAAATATTTTATGGTAATTGTTTAAATATTATTTGTGACACAATTGGTCAGCTAGTTTTATAATTGATCTATACTATTATTAAGATGAAGTGGTTTCTTCCTGTCTGTCTTTACGGCCAATCACGCTAAAACTACCTAACTATTTTTAAGAGTATAGAGACTATAAAAGGATACTTTTTACTGAAAAATAAAACTATATTGATTATAAAATATCAATTTTACCGGCCACAATTTATGGTTAGAATAAGGTATTAAATTAGTTTACCTATTAAAAGCTGATTGAAAGCAGATTGAAAATTACATTTTTATTAATGATAAAATATCAAATGTATTTATTATTATTTTAGTATTTGTATAAATAATGCTGAAATACTCAGACAGGACCCATAATACCGAAGGGCTGGGGAGGGGATAGCAGTCTCCTGCTGTCAGGTAATAGGTGACAAAAATAATATAATACCGTCACCTATTACAGCTGAGTCACGGAACGCCGTCACCTAATACCAGAAAGTAGCGGTATTTTCCATCTCTACCCGCCAGTCCGTCACCGTCAGCGTCCAGACGGCTGGTTAACTCCCGTTTACACCGCTGCATCGCTCATCACATGACTATCCGTTACCTCTTACCGCGAGAAATATACATCATTGGTGGTTTTTAAAATCATCATACTATCAAAACATTATTAAACTTGTGTTGTTAACGACTTTTCCAAATCAAATTTTTCGTTTAAACTTAAAAATATGGTATAGGCTATAACTTTCTTTAACTGAGGGGGGGGTAGGGGGCGCGCCCCCCGCGCCCCCCCTCTGGATCCGCCACTGACTATACTTGAGGAATACATCTTTATGATGAACTTAGATATGATGACACCAGAACTAATCTTCACTGAGAAGATTAACACAATTATACCATCTAGAGAACAAAAAGTCCCAAACATTAATGGAGACTTAATATGGTTCACTGATTAAAACTGCCCATGGTACTGGATCAGGAGTCTTTGGGCAAACATGTAACTATAATAAATCTTACAGCCTAGGTCAACATACAACGGTGTTCCAGGCTGAAGTTTTTGCTTTGGTGGCCTGCATTGATGAAATAATTGATGAGGACCCTAAAGCTAAGAGAATCAACATTTACACAGATAGCCAATCGGCTATTCTGGCTGTAAAGAACCCTCTCACCAAATCAAAACTGGTGAGAAACTGCAAAGATCTCCTCAATAACCTGGCAAAAGACAACAAAGTGTCTTTAATATGGGTGCCGGGTCATGAAGGGGTGCATGGGAACGAACGAGCAGATATGTTAGCGAAACAAGGCTCGAGAAAAACTTTTGAAGGCCCAGAACCTTCCTGTGGCATCACTAAAGATGCTATGAAAAACGAGGTTCAGAAATGGCTGATAAAGAATCATCAAAATAAATGGAGAACCACTCAAGGGCAAATCCAGACTAAAAAAATAATCAAGAATATTGATAAAAAACTCTCGAACAGTTTGATGAACCTCAATAAAAGAGAGATCAAAACGGTCACTGAAATGGTGACTGGACATTGTCGTTTAAGAAATCACCTATACAAACTAGGTAAGGTGAATGAACCATGGTGCAGAAAGTGCGAAATGGAAGAAGAAACTGCCATACACATACTATGCTATTGCAGTGTGCTAGGTGATGTAAGGCAGAACTTCACTGGTCAAATGAGGTTTGAACCAGAAGAGATCTTAAAACTACCAATAAGAAAACTGTTGGCCTTCGTTGAGGCCACAGGACTTATTAAAGTTTAAGGAGAAGAACAGGGTTTGGTACAAAGGTCTTATGACCAAGTGCCAGAGACTAACGAGTCTCGCCTGAGTTAAGAAGAAGAAGAACAACCCGCCCTGTTCAAGACCCCCCCCCGGTAGCCCACCTAAAAGATGGAGGGATAGTTGGCAAGGGGGCATCCATAAACTACGTCGTAAAAAATTTGGACTTTTTAATACCCCCCCCCTCCGTCGTAATTCGTCGTTTACAGACGAACCCCCCCCCATGTCGACGTCGTCATTGCAGTTCACAACCCCCTTTCAGTGATTTAAAAAAATTCAGTGTTATTTCTGTTTTTTTTAATCAACCTTGAAACTTTATTTGCGAATGTATCATAACAAGAACAATTAAGGGGGTAGGCGCAAAATCTTGGTCCAATGCTATTTAAATGCATTCTTTTTTCGAATCCTGAGAAAACTAATAAATATATTTGGAAAATATAAACGCAGAATGAAAGATTACATTATTACCGGGGGCTGAAAGTCCCTTAGAATAAACAAAGGGTCTAGGACATTTCGCCGTCACCGTTTCGCCGTCGCCATTTCGCCGTCGCCGTCGAGCAATTTCGCCGTCGAGCAATTTCGCCGTCGCAGTTTCGCCGTCGCAGTTTCGCCGTCGCCGTCGAGCAATTTCGCCGTCGCCGTCAAGCCATTTCGCCGTCGCCATTTCGTTGTTAGCATTCGTACTTATAATTTCGGGATGATAATTACTTGTATATAAGTTTTTTATTTTTGATAGAGTAAAAACAATTGAAATTTAAATCCCTTTTCACAATATTGTTTATTTCCGGGAATCTGATAATAGTCTAGCAACTTCAGCATTTTATTAACACTGAAATTTAGTATAAAAAAAGTTGGTATGGCATCACGTTCTTGCGATATTTAGTATAAAAAAAGTTGGTATGTTATCACGTTCTTGTAAACTTAACCAATGCCGGGATGGCGACGGCGAAGCGGCCGACGGCGAACTGGCGAAACGGCCGACGGCGAAATGGCGACGGCGAAACGGCGACGGCGAAACGTCCCAGTCCGTAAACAAAAGGTTTCTTTTGAATGAAATATTTGAACTTAAAAATCAGACTAAATATTCTCTTTTTTTATCCCTGTAACTTATTAAAATAAACATTATAGATGTTTTCAGAAACTTTTGGCTCTCGGTAATAATGTAATCTCTCAAATTGCGTTTAAACTTTTCAAAAATTTAAATTAGTTTTCTGAGTATTCGAAAAAAAATGAATGCATTTAAATAGCATTGGGCCAAGATTTTGCGTATAAGTCTTCTCTAAGTATAAATATGACTTACTAACTAAATAGAACACAATATTTTATTTCCATTCATTCTTTCAGAACTATTTTTTCACACACATTATGCAGCACATAAATGAACTAACAATTTAATATTGTTTGCTTCCAGACGTTGTTCTGTATATATAGAAGCGCTTGTTTAAACCCAAAAAACAATGTCTTATTGTTTGTTGTCCTGTACAAAAGTGCTACCTAATATTATTTTAAGGCTGTGACTGATAAAAACGAAATGTATGCGATAAAAGTATATATAAGAGAATTCTTTTTAATTTTAACAAAGGTGTATTTATTCGTAAACGTTTTGTTTTATTTTCAATTTCATTTCAAAGACTATATGTACGTTTTTATATGAATATCTGATACTTTAATGCTGGTAAAAGCTAGTAAAAAATTATATTTATAGAGGCAATAGCGACAAATTTAAATAGACCAATATATTAAACGACGTCTAATGTGCACTCATACCCTCTGTCGTATTTCGTCGAAATAAGCAAGCCCCCCCTCCCTCTTCTCAACGACGTAGTTTATGGATGTCCCCAATCTACCTCCCAGGAAATTAACCAGAGGCAGCTTCAGAATTAAACAGATCGAAAGATCTCACAAAAGTAAAAGAAGAAGAAGACTTTCTATATTTTCTCTTTCTTTTCATACGTGTGGTACCATCGATTTTATAAAGATTCATCAACGCTACCAACAGAATTTGATGCGCCAAATTAAAAAAAAATGTGTTATTTTTTAAGGATATAAAATGAAACTCTATGACGTAGAGGTTGCTTCGAAGATCGTTTTCGATATTAAATACGTTCTCAGCGAGCAAAACCCCCACGTATCAAGTTTTGACTAATTGTTTATCAAAATTATCGAAAACTTCAGAAGATGAGGTAAACAGTAGGTACCGTGGGCACCAGGTACTCCAGAGATCACTTCCGATGTCATATTCTTCTTCAGCGACCCCAAAAAATAGATTTTTGACCAATTTTTTTAATGAATTTGCCGAAAACTCCATAAGACGAGGTAAACAGAAGGTACCCTGGGCACCAGGTACTCCGGAGATCACTTCCGATGTCATATTCGTCTTCAGAGACCCCAAAAACCCCCAAGTGATGATTTTTTTAAATAATCTAGGGGGATGTATTACTAAGAAACAAGCTCAAACTTAGGCGACTAATTCCTGAAGACTTCGCAGGCTGCCCGGATCCAAAAACCAAAACCGTCGTAAGATGCTGACAGTAGGGGCTGGGGGGTATGAAATATCTGTGAGGAAGTTAATGAGAAAGGAACATGAACGGGACACAGAAAGAAAATTATACTTTTGATTTGGTTTTACTATAGATGAGTGTTATATTTTGGTAATGACAGATTGAATTTTTATTTTTATTTTTTTTTTCATTTTTAATAATTATTATTATTAGAAAAATCTGTCCACGAAAAATTAATCTTCAGTTAAAATGTTTACTCAATTTGAATATAACATTATAAATACTATTGATGTTATTTTAGTAATACTCATATATTAAAACTTTTTAGACGGAGAAGCAATTGATGATGAGATGATCGTGAACGTCAAAGAAGAGTGGAGAGCACATTGGGGTGTCAAATGCAATATGTGTGAACAGGTCTTCCCCTTCAAAACAGAGTTCGATAAACATTATATTAGTAATTATAATCTAATTCCTGTGTATACGTGTACGTTTTGCAACAAATCTGCTGAGAAATACTCTACGTTTCGCTCACATTGTTATAGACACATAACTGAAGGCCGCTATAAGTAAGTGCACAATTTTCATTAAAATATTCCTCTTTTAAGCCTTTGACCATTATTCTCCACTTTTAGATGCCAATATTGCCCAAAAGGATTTAGCCTACAAAGTATGTTACATGTGCACATATTAGCGAAGCATACCAAAGTCAAACCATACAATTGCGAAGAATGCGGTAAGACATTTGTTACTAAACCAGGGTTGAAGATACACCTCAAGAAACACAAGACTGAAACGAAGGAGGATTATCCTTGTGTGGAATGTGGAAAAGTGTAAGTATATACACATATGTTGTTCTGAAGCTATTTTCTTGTGGCATTTTTATGATTGACTATTTTTATGGGAAATAAGCCACAATTAAATTGAAAAAAAAATAATTTTATTAACGTTTCGACGCCCAAATCGGGTGTCGTTGTCAAAATACAAAATACTACTAAATATTTTGTATTTTGACAACGACTCCCGATTTGGGCGTCGAAACGTTAATAAACTTATTTTTTTCAATTTAATTGTGGCTTATTTCCCATAAAAATATATACACATAGTTTCAAAAGTTATGCATCACCTAAAATTATGTTCGTTTTCATAGTTGATTTTTTAATGAACAGATTAACGGATTCCGCTATTTTTTTATTATTTTAGATTTTTTTTTGGTATTTACACAGCTGTTCAAAGGTTTACTCAAATTTCTTTTTTGAACTTATACCGTGTGGAAGAAAAGAACAACTGTTTTTTATGTTAAGTATGAGACACCCTGTACAGTGGACAAGATATAAGTATGAAGTGGAACCCCGATAAGTCGGCCTCCGATAACCCGGAAGTCCGGCTAACTCGGACCGATTTTCATCAGACAAAACAAACATTTTTTCACTTTGAGTTTTTTACCAAGAAATAAACAATACTGTATATAACTGCACGTAATTTAGATGTACTGTGCATATGTATTTCATGTTTTTGCAATGATAATGGAGTTTATCTGTAAGTATACTGTATTTTATTAATTTTTACCATATTCTCCGGCTAACCCGGACCGGCCGCGGTCCCGTTTAATCCGACTTATCGAGGTTCCACTGTACATCAAAATGGTATTGTAGTCTTATGTTTTCTGAACATTTTGATTTTTGAATGTCCTGGATATCTTTAGAAACAAAGAAAAGAGACGGTTTTATTCTTTAACATGACGTGTTTTCACTGAAACAAAAGTAAATTAACATTAAAAAAACAGTTAACAAAACTTTACAAAAAGTCACATAACGTTAATAATTCTGGTCGAAACCTTAAGAGTTATTTGTCGACCAAGGGAGCGGTATGCACAACGCAACATAAGAGAGACAAGATTGTTTAATGGAGGCTCCGTGATGTTTTGGGGTAGAATTTTCTGGAGAGTAAGCACGAATTTGGTGTCTACGTGGAGGCTCTTTAAACCGCAAGAGGTAGATTGCACAGATTTTCTTTCTTTGAACACTTTGTTCCTTTCGCACTATATATAGGAAATCATTTTTAAGACATGGTCTTATCAGGGAGGCCAGTTGTTGTTGTTGTCAGTAAAAACACATATTAAAGAGTAAAACTTTCTAGTTTCTTTGTTATTGAATATATCAGAGAATCTAAAAAAATAAAATGTTCACACTATGAGACTACAATATGTAATTTCGATAATGTATACCCACATTTACACCATTTGCTCCCTACAGGTTGTCTCAATCAATAATCATATGTTTCAGTTAAAACATACTAAAGAATAAAACCGTATATTTTCTTTGTTTATAAAGATATCAGGAACGTTAAAAAAACAAAATGTTCACAAAACATAAGACTATAATACGATTTCGATATATACTCATACTTGTACCTTTTTCTCCCTACAGGGTGTCTCAAACTTAACATAAGAAAAACATTTCTTTTCTTTCGCCCGGTATAAGTACAAAAAAGAAGTATGAGTAAACATTTGCACAATTATGTAAATACCAAAGAAAATCTAAAATAATAAAAAATAGCGTAATCCGTTAATCTGTATATGAACAAATCAACTATGAAAATAAGCATAAATAATTTTAGGTGATGCATAACTTTGGAAACTATCTTTACCATACTAGTCCATGTGGTGAGACCGCTCCCGTCTGAAAAAAATTTCTGATTCGATTTCTTTGTGGATTCCTTTTCAAAAATGTCCCCTTTAAACAAATCTGAAGGGTGCCGGACGGAATTTTTGGGCAGAAATTGTTTAAACAATTTTTTAAACAAATACAAAAGATCATGTTTCTTTGGTCTGGAACATATATTTTTAGATTTTTTGGGTCAATCTAAACAAGAAAGGTATCCTGTAATTTTTCTTAGAAATTGATAGTTTTGGAGTTATAGGCGATTGAAAATCTGAAAAATGCGAAAATACGCATTTTCGAGGCTTAAAAACTCATATTTAAATTAGTATTTTTGAGGTTGCCAGATACCGATATGCGTGTTTATCCGATTTTTTTGCCGGTGCGGCGCACTCCATTTCAAAAATCTCCTATTTTCCTCCGAAAAGAATTTTTCCTAGATTCTTTGGTACATTCTAAATAAAATAAGTTTCTTGACATTTTTCTCAAAAGTTAATAGTTTTTAAGTTATAAGCGATTTAAAATCCGAAAAATGACAAAAAAAACGCATTTTCGGATTTTAAATCGCTTATAACTTTAAAACTATTAACTTTTGAGAAAAATGTCAAGAAACTTATTTTATTTAGAATGTCCCAAAGAATCTAGAAAAAATATTTTTCGGAGGGAAATAGGAGATTTTTGAAACTGAGCGCTCCGCACCGGCAAAAAAATCGGATAAACACGCATATTTAACAATTAAAAAACAACGGTATAAATTAAAGTTACACGCGATCACTCTTCAAAATCTGGAAGCTGAATATTTAGTCTTCAATTTAAGTATCTGGCAACTTCAAAAATACTAACTTGAATATGAGTTTTTAAGCCTCGAAAATGCGTATTTTTGCATTTTTCAGATTTTAAATCGCCTATAACTCGAAAACTATCAATTTTTGAGAAAATCTACAAGATACCTTTCTTGTTCAGAATGACCGACAAAACTTAAAAATATATGTTCCGGAGCAAAAAAACGTGATTTTTTGTATTTGTTAAAAAAAATTGTTTAAACAATTTCTGCCCAAAAATTCCGCCCGGCACCCTTCAGATTTGTTTAAAGGGGACATTTTTGAATAGGAATCCACAAAGAAACCGAATCAGAAATTTTTCCAGACGGGAGCGGTCTCACCACATGGACTATACGGATTATCAAAACAAACAAAGGAATCTATCTACCCACCAAACATTGACGAAAGTAGGTCTCAGTAGAGAAGTATGTGAATGCTATCGCAAATATATACAAAAATGCAAGAAGTGTCGTTAAAGAAGGAATCTTTATATCCGAATCATTTCCAATAACAAAGGGGCTTAAACAAGGTTGTTGTCTGTCTCCGACCTTATTTAAAATATATATTCAATCATCGCTAGAGCAGTGGAGGAAACAAGTATCCGGAATGGAAATAGACATAGGCGGTGGTAAATGTCTAACAACTTTGTTTTTCGCAGATGATCAGGTAGTAAACATTCTAAGCTCTCAGGCTCTCTACTATGGTCTAAAGATATAAGACAAAAAACGAAATTGACAATGTATTATGCCTTGGTAGAGCCTATTATGACTTATGGGGCAGAAGTTTGGCAGATCACGAAAAAATATAGAAAAAGAATAGAAGTAGTAGAAATGGATTATCTAAGGAGAGCGTGTGGTATATCCAAAAAAGATCACATCAGGAATGAAGATATTAGAAGGAGGACAAATACTGTATATTCCAGTGTAGATAGAATTGAAACGAGACAACTAGTGTGGTATATTCACGTGAAACAAATGAATGGATATAGATTGCCAAAGGAAGCTTTAATTTACATACCACACCAAAGAAGAAGAAGGGGAAGGCCTTCAGTTGCCTGGGAAGAAAATGTACGGCACCTCATGAGAGGTAGAGCCCTCAAACAAGACAAATGGATGGACAGAAAACGATGGCGGTCGAATGCGAGAAGCGGCAGAGGCTGTAGGAACCTCGCTTATAGATAGATAGATTATCAAAATAGATAAAACAAATATAATACATATACGGTATGCTGCAATTCGTAAAATACCTACGAATCTAACTGGTTTTGTGACCCTGCCTTCTTATATTATCTTCTATATCGTTTTAAATACGCTTCTCTCTGTTGCTCACACTGAAAGTGCATATCTACGTTAAATTCTTTTCTATACTGTATATACGGTCATTGCAGCCCATATATATGTTGAATGTATTTTAATAATTAATATACTTTTTCTGTTTAGATTACACACCAGAGGGGGTTTAACATCGCATATGAACGTCCACAGACTCGGTAGACGATTTATGTGTGATGTCTGCGGAAAAACTTTTACACAAAAAGTCAATATGCAGCAACACGTAAAGCAACACACAGGAGATAAACCTCATATTTGTAATAAATGCGGAAAAACGTAAGTTTTATATCTAAACTTTTTTTTCTATGTAGAACTTTATATTTTATAATATTTAGTAATCATCATCATCATCATCAACCGTATGTGTCCACTACTGGACATAGGCCTCCCTCAGCTCTTTCCATCTGTCCACGTCTTGTGCGGCTTGCATCCAGTTACTGATAACACGCTTCAGGTCGTCTGTTCATCTAGTTGGTGGGCTTCCTCTGCTCCGTAGTGCTTTTTGTCGTGGCCTCCACTTCTTCTTGTTGTTCTTCTTTCTTCTTGTATGTAGGCTTTAAAGCCTGTTTCTTCTTCAATATTAGCCTCCTAAATTGTTTAAGTTATCGCACCATCTTTTTCTTGGTCTGCCAATACTTCTTCGTCCATTTTGTGACTTATCTCGTGCTATTCGCACTGTCCTATTCTCTGACATTCTACTAATGTGTTCGTTCCACTCCTGTTTCCGTTTTGTTATCCATCCATTTATGTCTTCTACAGTACGTGATCTTCTTGTGTTTTCGCTTCTTTCCCGATCCGACAGACTTTTCCTGATATTTGTCAGAGTATTTTCGTTTCCGTTGTTTTTAGTAGTCGTCTCGTTTTAGATGTGTCAGGTCTTGCCTCCGCCGTGTATATCAATATAGGTCTAATTGCTGCTTTATAGATTCTTGCTTTTGTGTCTTGTCTTAGGTGCTTGTTCTTCCAGATTGTGTCATTAAGAGATCTCGCCGCTTTACTTGCTTTTAAGCTTTGTTGTTGTACTTCCTCTTCAACATCTCCGTAACTGGTTATATCTATTCCCAGATATCTAAACCTTGCTTCCTACTTTATTACTTTCCCATCAAATTCAATTTTACATCGTAGTGGGTATTTAGATGTTGTCATACATTTGGTTTTTTATGCTCATATTATCATATTGTATTTCTTGGCTGTTGTATTGAAGATGTGTGCTAATCTTTAGAGATCGTCTTCTGTCTCGGCGATTAATGCGACGTCGTCTCCATTGTTCTCCATTCTGTAACCATTACCTTTACGTACTGCTTCTATTATTTCGTCCATTATTATATTAAAGAGTAGTGGGCTTAACGAGTCACCTTGTCTGACTCCGCTTTGTACTGGTATAAACTGCGTTAGTTTTCCATTTATCTTTGTCTGTATTCGATTATGAAAGTAGATGTTTTCGATGGTTTGTGTAATATTGATTGGTATGTTTCTTCTATACAGTAAATGTAAGACGTCTTCGACTTGGATGCGATGGAAAGCCTTTGTCAGGTCTATAAAACAAAGATATGCTGGTTTATTGTACTCAATGGCCTTTTCTGTGATTTGTCTCAGTACAAATACGGCGTCTACTCAAGATCTTCCGAATCTGAATCCTTGTTGTCCATCTGATAAAGTTGTTAGTTTATTGATTTTGTTGGTTAGGACTTTTGTGGTTAGCTTGTTCACTATCTTTTTTGTAAGTGTTAAGAGCACAAGTATCTTTTTTGTAAGAGCACAGGTACACACTGGCCAAAGAGTTTCCTTTTGAGGCATATGGGTAAGTCCGATTGTATTTAATCTGATTATTTAGTCCGATTTAATGTACCAAACGCTGCCCAGGCTAATCCTATGCGACGAGGGAGCTGAGGTTTTTGGTTATCTCTGCCCAGCCGAATTTCATGTACGATGCAATCTGTTCAATATCCCTTCCATCAACATCAATATTACGATTTAGCACCAGATTAGTCATTATTTTAGTCTTGTTCATGATAATCTTTAGTCCTACCTCTAAGAAAGTGAGATATAATATTTCCAACATATTTAGTAATAACCCAAAATAATTGTAATCAAAATTACATGTTCTTAATGTTTCGAATTCCTGTGCGGAAATCATTCTCAGAAAAATTTTATCAAATATAAAAATAATGTTATACTCAACTTGTTAAGTATTTACAGATAAAAACATAATATTTACAGATCATACCGTTTTATATATAGTCCAGAAAGCCACTGCGCATCCGCTAGGAAAAATATTCTAATACGGCTTTTTTGCACAATCTTACTCAAAAAGGACTCCTTTTAACAAATCTGCATGTTGCCAGGACCAAAAGGTGGTCAAAAATTTTTTAAACGTTTTTTTTTTGTTTTTTTCCTAAAATAATTTTTTTGCATGGAAAAAAGTTTTTTTTAGGTTTTTTGGATCATTCCAAACAGAAAAGGTCTTTAGTGACTTTTCTCTAAAAATGATAGTTTTGACATATAAGCGATTAAAAATTGAAAAATTGCGAAATCGGCCATTTTTAAAAACTATGTGAAAAACTGAAAATTTGAATGTTGCCAAGGTAGGTAGATATTCTTTAAACATCGATTGATGAAATCCCGAAGAGTTTTTTGCAATACAATTTTCAAAACTCCTTTGTTTTTTAATTGCTAATCAAGCGTGCGCGACACTATTTTCCACAGACAGTATGGTGCAAATGAAAGGAATAAATTCGTTATTTCGTAAACCGGCGACTTTAAGGAAAAACCCCGAAACAGGTCGATTTTTATTTTTAAGTTATGATGTTGTGGCATATATGGTATACTAGTGACGTCATCGGTCTGGGCGTGATGACGTAATCGATTATTTTTTAAATGAGAATAGGGGTCGTGTGGTACCTCATTTGAAATGTTCTTCAATTCTCTATTCAGTAATGTAAACATTTACATAATTATTTATACAGGGTGTCCTTACTTCTTTTTTTGTCAAATAATTTAATTTAATAAAAAAAAATTGGACACCCTGTATAAATAATTATGTATATGTTTATATTACTGAATAGAGAATTGAAGAACCTTTCAAATGAGCTAGCACACGACCCCTATTCTCATTTTAAAAAAATCATCGATTACGTCATCACGTCCAGATGGATGACGTCACTAGTATACCATATATGCCACAATATCATAACTTAAAAATAAAAATCGACTTGTTTCGGGATTTTTCCTTAAAGTCGCCGGTTTACGAAATAGCGAATTTATTCCTTTCATTTGCACCATACTGTCGGTGGAAAATAGTGTCGCGCACGCTTGATTAGCAATTAAAAAACAAAGGAGTTTTGAATACTGTATTGCAAAAAACTCTTCAGGATTTCATCAATCGGTGTTTAAAGAATATCTACCTGCCTTGGCAACATTCAAATTTTCAGTTTTTCACATAGTTTTTGAGGGTTAAAAATGGCCGATTTCGCAATTTTTCAATTTTTAATCGCTTATATGTCAAAAACTATCATTTTTAGAGAAAAGTCACTAAAGACCTTTTCTGTTTGGAATGATCCAAAAAACCTAAAAAAACTTCTTTCCATGCAAAAAAAAAATATTTTAGGAAAAAAACAAAAAAAAAACGTTTAAAAAATTTTTGACCACCTTTTGGTCCTGGCAACATGCAAATTTGTTAAAAGGAGTCCTTTTTGAGTAAGATTGTGCAAAAAATCCGAATTAGAATATTTTTCCTAGCGGATGCGCAGTGGCTTTCTGGACTAATATTTCATAAGTTTTTTCGAAAACCATTTCCGGGCTGGAATTTGAAATGTAAAAAGATGTTTTTGCCGTTATAACATTTTTATATTTTTTAGTAACTATCCTTTTTGCGTTTTAGATTTGCTGAAAAATCTCATTTGGTTCGCCACTACAGCTTCCACAGCGAGGTCAGACCGTTCAAATGTGAAGTTTGCCAAAAAATGTATAAGACTGAGAGGTGTTTGAAGGTGCACAGCCTAGTCCATGCGGCAGCTAGACCCTTTGTATGTGGATATTGCAACAAGGGATTTTTGAGTAGCACAAAATTGAAGGTAAGTAATTTAAGATATTAATTCAAAATACATGGAAAGAGTTAATCGTTAAAAATCTTGTATTGAACTAGACGAAAAGGTTACCTAGATGAACTAGGAAAAGAAAAATTGCGTATTATGGGCAATCCATTTACCTTTATTCCATCTGTTTCGCCATCAAGATCCTCCTTTTTTAGGATCTCTTCCGAGTAGGCATTAAAAATAATTGGCGATAATACGCATCCCTGCCTCATCCCACGTCTAATTTCAATTTCTTTTGACAGGTGTTCGTTAACATGTACTTTTGCTCGCTGCTTGTAGTATAGATTCGATATGATCCTGAGGTTATTGTAGTCGTTAGGTATAGGGAAGTTCGGTGTAGGCATTATTTTGCACAATACGTTGTACAGTACTTTATATGCTGTATTGAGTAGTATGGTGGTACTCCATCCTCAGGACCATCCTAGGTTAGCCGGGGTAGTTACCCCCTATGATAGGGGTTGATGAAGTAAACACTTTTACTGAATACTTATTTATTTACCAACTCTAAATACCACAGTAACTAGTTGGTGCGTTTGAAGTCTAGCTGTCCAATAATGTATCTGAATCACGAATGATAATTGATAAACTAATGAAATAGAATGATCTACAATGCTTTGCTGTAACTATAAATAAACTCGGAAAGTGTTGATGTTTTTAATGCAGACTACGGCTTGACCGTGAATTAAGAATAATATTGAACCGCTGACGAAGCGTTATTGAAAACTGGTGCACTTGTGTTAAGTAATCGGTGTCACCTCAATTATTTAAAAACAAACGTGATGTTTGTTTTGTAGGAAATTTAAAAATTAAACGAATATGTCTTGCTCTTATTTTGGATGATGATAATCCTGTACAGTAGTGTGACGCATCTATAAATTATCAGTAGTAATTGCACGAGAGCTCTAAAATTATTGATTTGTTTCGCGAGTGACACTTTAACAGTTTTAATTTCACGGCCCCAAGGGGAGTGAAATTATGTCAAAGTGGCACGAGGGACACAAGTCGATAATAATTTTATGGAGAAATCTTACGACTAGGTCGAAGCGCGTGAAGCGACATTCTGAGTGAAATAAAAAAATGTAACAGAAAAAGATAAAAACTGAAGACGCGATTCAACCCTACGTGAGCGTTGAGTGACATGGGTTGGTGGTACAGGTATACATTTCAAAAACCCTTTCAGCTGGGCAAACCAGGGAATACATCAGTGTCGTCGTAATTTTGTGGTCTAATTACGTTGGGTTTAATTTTTATCATTGTGTGAATTAACCAACTACTACTATTTTTAACGGCCCCACTGGCGCGGTGTAATAAATATTCTTGAAGGTAGGATGTCCAACCATGTGTCTGACCCATCTTATCACAAAGTAAATATTACTAATTTTACAGCCATGTGGAGTTGTACTGTGCTCTCTGTCGTTCTCACTATTATATATATTATTATCTCTTTTTGCCGACGTCTAAATTTTTAAATACCTGAAGCTCGTATCAACACGCGCTTCGACCTAGTCGTCAGATTTCTCCATTAGGGATCGAGGGTAATTTGCTGAAATTATTTCATGAATAAAAGTGTGTTTTTAAATAATTTTAACTAATATTTTGTTGATATCTTCGCCTGAATATTTGCTAAATGTGTTTCTTGATGTTCTCTGTGACAGAGAGTAAAACTTTTGTAAAACATTAATTGTCATTAATGTCACTAAATGTTCATTTTTGCATAGTAACGAAGGGCATCTGGCGTAATGATTGACGACGGGATATTATCAAAAATTATCACTTTAATTTTTATTTCTGTAGCTTTCTATCGGCCAGAATCTATAAATGAAAAAATCACACACCATCATATCTCCTTTTTTGTGAAGTGTACACAATTATGCCTAATTTCCAATCTGCAGGTGTTTCTTTTTGTTGCTAGATTTCAGTTATTATTTATGCATGTGTTTCAAAACGCCGCTGTTTTTAAAAAGTTCGGTAGGAAGGGAGATTATCCGAACAGGGGACTTATTTTGTTAGGATTTGGGAAAAAGGAATGTTATTTTTCAGTTTTAAAATGGCTTCCCTAATTTATTATTTAGTAGATAGTGGTTGCCGATCATTTTCATCCATTTGAATCACATATTCATGGGGGGGCCTCATCCCATATTCATGATTGCCATTCTAGACGAGGCGAAAACGGCGGCTTCGTTGGAAAAAAATATTCTCATGAGATTTTTTTCCATAATCACATTCGTGAGACACCCCAGAATAAGGTTCAAGAAGTCGCCCACGCGAAAAGTGGTCCCAATTTATTGTTTAAACAATTTTTTTAAACAAATGGCAAAAATCAATGTTTTTGTCCCGGACAAGTTTATTTTAGGTTTTTTGAACCATTTTCAACAAAAAAGGTATCTTGTAATTTTTCTGTGAAGTAGATCGTTTTCGACTTTTAAAGAATTTAAAATTTGAAAAACGCGAAAATGGCCATTTTCAAGATTTAATTAAAGACTTAACTCGGTTAAAAATTATTATTATGAAAGTCAGAAAGTGACTAAATCAAAGTTTAAAACCCCCCTACATGATCTTAAAGAAATGTGTGTCATTAATTTACTACTAAGCTGTTAGTTTTAATTATTAACAATGCGCGGTAAGATCGTATTGAGGCGGCCGTCAATGTGAGTGCGAGTAAGCTTCGCCATTGGACTGCCGGAAAGGCACCTCTTTCTCACTCACCATTGACGGCCGCCTAATACGTGCATGGTCTACTGTTAATAATTAAAAATAACAGCTTAGCAATAAAATAATGACACAGATTTCTTCAGGATCATGTAGGGGGGGCTTTAAACTTTGATTTAGTCACTTTCTGACTTTCATAATAATAATTTTAAACCGAGTTATTAAGCCTTGAAAATCGCTGTTTTTCGTTTTTTTTTTTCAGTTTTAAATTGCTTATAACTCGAAAGCAATCAACTTTAAAGGAAAATTACAAGAGACCTTTTTTGTTCAAAATGGTCCAAAAAACATAAAAAAAATTGTTCGGTCGAAAATATTGATTTTTACAATTTCTTTAAAAAAAATGTTTAAACAAATTGGGACCACTTTGAACCTTTTTCTGGAGTGTCTCACGAATGTGATTATGCAAAAAAAATCTCATGGGAATATTTTTTCCAACGAAACCGCCGTTTTCGACTTGTCTATTCAGCAGTTACTCCAAAATGATTCGCTCATCTATTAAATATCTGTTCCTTGTCACTAATTACAGAACATCCCCATATTTGCATGCTATTATTATGGACATTTCTGGACATAGGTCCTCCTTAGTTCTTTCCATTTGCGTTTTTAATGCTTACTAAATTACAGACTATTTGTTTACTCGCGATTTACTTCGCCTGTATTTTGTTATTGTGTATCTGCCCTTGTCGCTCAACGTTCAAGCTTTGATCACTTGTAATACACTGCGCGTCAGAGAAAACGGGTACCCCAAAAAATGGTCATTTTTGATGTCTCGAATTTCCTATTGTCCGATTTAAGTGATTTCTTTAATATGTTGTAGCCTTATTCTTTAACAGTATCGCTCTAATAATGTTGCTAGACTTGTTGCTAGACAGGTAAATTGTCATTGTATACCGGGTGTACCAATCAAACTGTGTTTTTTTCTCAATGTTCACAACACCCTGTGGAATATTCTAGCCTTTATAAAATACTGAAATTAAAACCCAACTATAGCCTCAGGTTTTCTTAACATTATGTTTTTTGATTCATTCGTTTATGTTCGATAATAAAAAAGTTGGAGACTTTAACGACTAGCCATGTTCTTTATCAATACAGGGTGTTTCTAAATAAACGATAAACTTTAGGTTAGGCTAATTCTGCATGGAAAAATAATGACCGTTTGCTATATAAACATATGTTCGCAAATGCTTCGTTTCCGAGATACGAGATGTTGAATTTTTTCTTACAAACTGACGATTTATTTATTGCTCTAAAACCGGTTGAGATGTTCAAATGAAATTTGATAGGTTTTAAGAGGTGTTTATTCTGCAATTTTTGACATACAACTAAAAAAATTATCAAAAATGAATAACCATTTTCAATTTCGTTGCAACACGAAACCACAGTCGCATCATTATTCCAGTTCAATCAGTGCAGCAAGCACCTCTACCGGTTTCGAAACTTATTAGTCTCTCATCAGTAGGTACATATGCTGCTCTCTCTGACCCAACTAGGACAAACCCCGGCGTGCAGTCACGGATTTCAACGAAGGAAATGGCAGGGATGCCCTAGCGGCAACTGCTGGCAAAATACTAAGCTTTCAAAAAATAAAATAAAAATTCCATTTTTATTCAGTTGCAATGCGAAGGCAAAACAATCCTATTTTTCACTTAAAATACAGAGAGCAGTCCAGCCCTCTGAATCGACGATTTTCGACTCTTGTTGGAGTCTCATCGGAGAGAGCATAGGCCTGCTTCTCCATACCTCAAGTGATCAATACCAAGAGTTTATCCCCCACACCTCAACTGAAGTGAATGGAGTATGTGACTAGCGTCATCTGGCAATTGAAAGATGAAATAGTTTTCAATCCGAATAGCATTATTATTAATATTTAAAAATATTAAAATATTACTAAAAGATTTTTAAATTGAAAACTTATTGGTCCATTTTCTTGGTAACACCTCCATGGCTTCTAAAATTTGCAAGCCAGATGGATGCTGAAGCGAAGAAGACAAGAGGGAATTCAAAAAACTTACAATTCACGACCCCGTCTGTTGAGCTGGTAAATTCCAACAGAAAATGGACTTAAGTTACTCAAAGAAGTAACGACCAATATAAAAATAAAATAAAAATTCCATATTTATTCAGTTGCAATGCGAATGCAAAACAATCCTATTTTTCACTTAAAATACGGAGAGCAGTCCAGCCAGCCCTCTGAATCGACGATTTTCGAATTTCGACGTTTTTTGAATTCCATCTTGTCTTCTTCGCTTCAGCATCCATCTGGCTTGCAAATTTTAGAAGCCATGGAGGTGTTACCAAGAAAATGGACCAATAAGTTTTCAATTTAAAAATCTTTTAGTAATATTTTAATATTTTTAAATATTAATAATAATGCTATTAGGATTGAAAACTATTTCATCTTTCAATTGCCAGATGACGCTAGTCACCTACTCCATTCACTTCAGTTGCGGTGTGGGGGATAAACTCTTGGTATTGATCACTTGAGGTATGGAGAAGCAGGCCTACGCTCTCTCCGATGAGACTCCAACAAGAGTAGAAAATCGTCGATTCAGAGGGCTGGACTGCTCTCCGTATTTTAAGTGAAAAATATGATTGTTTTTCCTTCGCATTGCAACTGAATAAAAATGGAATTTTTATTTTATTTTTATATTGGTCGTTACTTCTTTGAGTAACTTAGGTCCATTTTCTGTTGGAATTTACCAGCTGAACAGACGGGGTCGTGAATTGTAAGTTTTTTTAATTCCCTCTTGTCTTCTTCGCTTCAGCATTCATCTGGCTTGCAAATTTTAGAAGCCATGGAGGTGTTACCAAGAACATGGACCAATAAGTTTTCAATTTAAAAATCTTTTAGTAATATTTTAATATTTTTAAATATTAATAATAATGCTATTAGGATTGAAAACTATATCATAATACTAAGTTTTCAATCTAATAGCACATAAAATAACACCAATTAATATGTTTCATTATTAGTTAGTTATTAGTTAGGTTATTCATTTTTGATTTACATGTTTACTCTGATTGGAGTACGCAGGGAACCATTCTAGTTGGAACTTTACCGCGCTGAGCAGATGGGACGTGAATTATAAATTGTAAAATTCCCTCATCTTCCTTAGTTTCAGCATCCGTTATGGCTTGCAAATTGTAGAAGCCTCGGAGGTGTTACCAGAGAAGGTTCCCATTGTTTTTAGTCTGGTAGGATGTGGAACATTTTTTGGTGTTGTTTTATGTGCTAGTAGATTGAAAACTTAGTCTTTTAAAAAATTTATATTCACCATTGGCGTGCATACGGGTAATATGACAACATATTAAAAAAATCGCTTAAATCGGACAAGTGGTTTAGGAAATTCGAGACGTCAAAAATGACCCATTTTTTGGGCTGCTCGTTTTCTCTGACGCGCAGTGTAGTATTGATTCATAATTGAAAATCCAAAGTACATATTAATATATAATTTTTTTTAGCAACATTATAACATACACACCGGAGAACGCCCGTATAAATGCAAGTACTGCGAACGCACTTTTACGAATTATCCTAATTGGTTAAAACATACGAGAAGAAGGCACAAAGTTGACCACAAGACTGGACAGGAATTGCAGCCTAAGGACGAACCGCCGTCGACACCTTCGACGCCTACGACACTGCCTGCAACGCCTACTACGTCAGTATCACCTCCTATCGTAAATCCTTCAGCAACCACCGTCTTGTCTTCTACTAGTCCACAGGTATTCTAAGTAATAGTAATTATAGATTTTGATAAGTAATTTTTTTACGATTTATGAATCATAATTTGGCGTGGAAGTTGAAAATTTATACGAAATCTATTATTGTGATTGTCATAGTTATTGACTTAATAATTAGGCCGGGCCGAAAAATTGTTTTTTAAATTTTGCTACACGGCTAGTTGCCAAAAGTTGGAACTAGTATTTATATAATCCTATACCAAATTTGGGCCGGCTTAAAAAATAAATAACCGGGCCGTTAAATATGTTTTTTGGTCGATTTTTTTTAATTCTTGTACAAGGCTAGTTGCTAAAAGTTGGAACTAGTATTTATATATTAATATACCAAATTTGGGCCGGTTTAAAAAGTAACTAACCGGGCCCCAAGGCCCTTAGAATTTTTATTTTGTTAAAAAAATGCCGGGAAAGTGGAGCTGTTAAAAAAGCTTTTGTTGTCATTTTTTTTTTTTTTTATTATTTAAACAATATAAATACACCTAATCTACAAGATTAATCAGTATTTTTTCTTTAACCTAATTTCCCTAAAAAATGTTTGTAAACTAGATGTCACCTGGTCCATCCTAGCTTTTTTTTACATGAAATGTCCACTTCTTTGTTGTGGCTACACAGCACAGCACTGACTCTGCTTTTCACTAATTGCTCACGTATTTGTTGTGGCTACAATACAATGCACAACACTAACTAAGCCCGGCACAACTTCACACATTACACGAGCTCGAACGGTTTAGTCCTCTTGAGCCTTCGCATCTGGGGTTCGTTGACAAGAAGCTGAAGTGCTTCATGGTTGGGATGCTTATGGAGCCTGTCTTCATGTCTCCTGGCGACTTTCTTGATTTCATTTGGAATAGATTCGATTTTAAGATCTCTACGCAAATCGTCGTTCCGAACATACCAAGGAGCACATAAAATATTCCTTAATATTCGGTTCTGGAGCGTTTCTAAATTTCGGTAATTACTTTTTTTGGTACAGCCCCATAATTGTAGGCCATATGTCCACACCGGTTTCAATATCTGTTTGTAAATTAGTACTTTGTTCTGGATGGAAAGTTGAGAGTACCTACCTATTAGCCAATACATATTTTTGTACTTTATCTTCATCTGTTCAGTTTTCTTTTTAACGTGCTCCTTCCATTTTAGTTTGACGTCGAGATTTAAACCCAGGTATTTCGCTGTTTTTTTATTAGGAACAACGTTGTTGTTTAGGATAATTGGAAGATTATTGATTTTCTTGTTAGTGAAGTTAATATGAACTGACTTCTGTTCATTAAACTTTATACGCCATTTTTTGGACCAGCCTTCTATGCCATTAATTGCATTTTGTAAGTTAATCGTAGATTCCTCTATAGTTGCTCCTATTGTCATGACTGCTGTATCATCAGCAAATGTGGCCAGTTGGATGTTTTCCCTCTCCGGAATGTCAGATGTGTACAAAAGGTATAGTATTGGTCCAAGAACGCTACCTTGTGGAACCCCTGCATTTATTTGCTTTAACTCAGAGTACTCGTTTTCCATTTTAACTCTAAATGTTCGCTGGTGTAGGTATGACTTCAATATTTCAACGAGTTGCATAGGAAATATTTTCTTTAGCTTCATTAACAGACCGTCGTGCCATACTTTGTCAAATGCTTTTGCGATATCCAGGAATACTGCCGAACAAATTTTGTCCCCTTCCAGTGCTTTTTCTATTTCAGTTACTATTCGATGGATCTGGTCAATTGTGGAGTGTTTATCACGAAATCCAAATTGATGAGTTGGAATAATATTTTTTTGTTCAATTATATGGTTCATTCTTCGTAGTAGTAATTTTTCAAACACCTTTGAGATTATGGATAGTAAGGAGATTGGCCTGTATGATGTTAATTCATGGTTATCTTGTCCTACTTTTGGTATCATTATAACCTCTGCAGTTTTCCAAAGGATGGGAACATATCTAAGCCTAAAGGATGCATTTATTAGTGTAGTAAGCTTTACTATGGCTTTTCTAGGTAATTTTTTTAGTATCTCACCATTGATCAGGTCAAACCCAGGCGCTTTTTTTGTATTGATGTTTTTGATTAATTTTTGAACTTCTTTTGTAGTAGTCAGTTGTATGTTAACAGAATCAAAAGCTACTGGTTCATCGTCTACATGAGTTTCCCCAGGGTTTGGCTGAAATATGTTTTCTAAATAATCAGCGAACGCATCCACTTTCTCTTTGGGATTTCTTGCCCATGTTCTGTTTTCTTTTC
This sequence comes from Diabrotica virgifera virgifera, assembly GCF_917563875.1. NCBI lineage: Eukaryota > Metazoa > Arthropoda > Insecta > Coleoptera > Chrysomelidae > Diabrotica > Diabrotica virgifera. The sequence continues at coordinate 203,814,565 of NC_065443.1, read as the reverse complement.
GTAGAGGAGGTACATGCTGAACTGGCTTATTTATCTTTTTGGCTGCCTTCCAAAGGGAGTAATCGGTGCATTCATCATCAGTTAGTTCTCTCAGGTACTTATTGATTGATTCGTTTTTAATTTTCGAGATTTCCCTTTGCAGCTGTTGTGTGAGCCTATTAAGCTTATTTTTATTTTCTTTAATTCGAGTTCTTTGCCATATCTTCCGAGCCTTTCTTTTTTCCTGTATCAAGTCTCTAATTTCTTTGGGGTAATTGTTTCCTACTGTTTTTCTTTGGATTATAGGTGTGTTGTTCCACGCTGCCTGCTGGATGTTTATCATAAATAGATCGGTTTCTTGTTCCAATTGTTCTGTCGTTTGAATAAATCCACTGAACTCAATTTTCTCATTAATTTCTGATTGGAAGTTTACCCAGTCCGTAAACTTATTGGTCAACGCGGGTTTCATTTCAGTGGTAACAATTTGATCACTAATTGTTAGTAGAATTGGAGAGTGGTCAGATATAAGCTCCTCTACATCCTCTACTTTTATAAAATTTGTTGCTACACCTCTGGATATGAAAAAATCTGGGAGGTCTGGGATTCTGTTTGCATCACTTGGCCAGTAAGTGGGTTTCCCAGTAGAGTGCCATCTACAATTGTGTCCGGTCACAACATGCTGCAATTCTTTACCTTTAGGTGTTGAGAGTCTGGAGCCCCAACAGGTATTTTTTGCATTAAAGTCTGCGCCAATTATGTATTTTTCACCCAAGGTTGACAAGAAGTTAGCATAGTCTTCTCTTTTGAGGTTATGTCTAGGAGGGAAATATGCAGCTGCAATGTTAAGTGTGTATTTCTTAGTTTTAACACTGATAGAGGCACATTGTATTTCTTCGGTTTCAATTTTTTCACGTTCCCAGTGGAGAATACTATTTTTAACAGCGACAGCAGCTCCGCCTCTGGCTGAATTTTGTGGATGTATGGCATGATAGATTTGATAACCTTGCAGCTTAATAAATGATTGTCTAGTTAGATGTGTTTCTGCAATTAGGCATATGTCTATTTTTTGTGTTTGTAGGGTTACTAATAACTCTTGCTGGTGTTGTAAGAGTCCATTTGTATTCCATTGGAGTATCCTAAGGTCCGGGGGCATTATAGTCTTATTATGATCGGCTTCTGATATTTTCAAGTCTGTCCAGCCTTTCAAGTACTTTTTTGTTAAATTCTTCTTGTTTGCTCATTTTCTCCATTATTTTTTGTAGCATTTCAGTTACTGTGTCTGTATTATTTTCAGTTTCTGGTTGTGCTACTTGAGCATAAGATACTCCAGCTCTTCTTAAAGTTTGGTGTCTATCTTCCATATTTTCTATATTTAATCTGCTCTCAGGAGCCTTGTTATTTATATTTTTATTTCTTAGTGTTTGCAGAGCTTTTGCAGTGCTACATCCTCTATAATTAGCTGGATGGTCATTGCCGCAGTGAACACATTTTGGAGCATTTTGTTGTCATATTCTATTAATTAAGTTAAGCGAAAGAAAGAATAATAATATTGTCCACAAGAAAAAGTACTTAAACTTTTAGTTTAAAAGCCGTTATGGAAGTTCTAAACTAAATTTTCAAAGATAATACAGCGCTGGTCATCGACAAAAATAAAATTCGGAGAGGAGTTAAGGAACACAGACGGCAACCCCAGCATGAGAATAAAAATTGAAAAAAAAAACAAGTCAATTGAAGGACTATACTTTGATGAAAGAAAAGATCAAACCATGGTCTTCGGAAACACGAGGCGAATTATGAAAACTGAAGACCATATAGCTTTAATTGAAGGACTTGGTAGTTTATATTTTGGGTACTTAGCTCTTAGCCAGTCTCGTGTCATAGATATTGTCGAAGGAGTATTAGACTACTTACAAAGCCGTAATGTAGATCTAAGCAAATTAAGTGTTATGGGATGTGATGCTACAAATGCCAATACGGGCTGGAAGGTGGAATCATTAGAATTATAGAAAGGCGAATTACAGTGGAGTGTATGCGCGTTGCACGCTAATGAACTTCTTGCGATATTTGCTCCAAAACTAGATGACAACACAAAAGGTCTCGATTAATATTCTGAGCCGTTTGGATCCCTTCTTCCCAATTTCGAATAAATGCCTGTTATTAAATTTAAACCCATAGAAGCTGGCCTGCCTCTTGTAAATGAAAGAGATCTAAGTTCAGATCAACAGTATTTGTTCAAACTATCTAAAGCCATAATTGGAGATGGAATATGTTCTCAAAGTTTGGCAGAGGGAAGATGGCACAAACATGTTGGTTCACGACTGCTAACCGCATTCTTAGAGTTTATGTAGCTACAACTGATCATTGTGAAAGCTTGAAAGATTTTAGCTGAGTTTGTAAAACAAGTATATTTTCGTATGAGGTTTGAGATAAAAGCACAGCCAAGATTGGAATATGGTGCCAGACATCTATGGAAATTAATGCAGTCCTCGAGAGATTTTCCGAATAATGTCTCATCAATTGTCAATAAAGTTATTCAAGGCAATGCTTAATTTGCGCACCCGGAAATCATTCAAATTTGTATGTTAACAGATTCACGTTAACGTATTAGAGAGGTTGCGTTTTCAGAGTATCCCAAATCCCTAAATCAATTTCGATGCAGAAGATTACATAGATCTCATAGAGTTGATGAATAGTACTGTAACATATCCTCCTCTAATACAGCATTTGGCCGACGAGGAATTGTGGGACATGGTGAAACAAGTTCCAAAGTTTGACAATTTTCCTTGCCATACTTAAGCGGGGGGGAGGTGTGTGAAGATAATTACTGATGCGTCAATAAAATTGTGTGGTAAAGAATCTAGAGATGGTTACATCCAAGCTAAACTTGATGCCAGAAAGAATATTTGAAAGTAAATGTCGATACTATGCTTCAAGAAATGACTAAAATGTTGAGCAAAGGAGGGTGGGCGGGTGGAACTCGCCGTGCAGCTACCTCATTGTGGTGAGTTCTGGGTTAAATGAATCTACGAAATATTGTTAAATATGTGCATAATAGTTCAATGTAAAAACCGTTCGTACCAAATATTGATTCAAGCAGAGAGCTGCACAGTTCACAGCGCAAAAATAGTAAATAAATATGCATTGTTTACTCCTCTTTTATATTTCTAGTCCCGGGGCCGGTTAAATTTTTTAAAATCATCATGAAATTTTTTTAAAGAGATAGTAGCATTGATATTAATATTTTAACCACAAGCCCGCCCCAAAAATAAAGCAAAAAAAAATATTTTTTTTAGGTCCCCGGGGGCTTGGTGAAAAATAATTTAATTCAGCCTATGTTTGGTATGGTTCTTCTCAGAGGCTTTTTTCAGTGTGACGCAAATGACAGAAAAAAAAAGACACGTCCGTGATACATACAATAATTATTTATAACAGTTATTCCAGTTGTTAATCGATGGCGCTATAATCGAAAAAAAAAAGATTTAGGTTTACCGATTTACCGACTATTTACCTATTACATATCTATACGACTATAATTTAAAGGTCTTCTCAGTCTTTCAGTGTGTCATTAATGATGAATATATGATTTTAAGAATGTAGAGAATCATATAGCATGACATTTTAGTTAAAACTGACGGTTGTCAGAATCGTAATCGTAATTTGGTATAAAAACAAATTAATTGTGTTTATTTCATTTATAAAAAGGTATGTTATTTGATTTGTATAGTTTTATAAATTGTACAGATTATAGTCGTATAGATAATACATAAATAATTTTTTGTTCGATTATAGCGCCATCTATCAACAACTAGAATAAATGTTATAAATGATTTTAATCACGGACGTACCTTTTTTCTGTCACTTACAACTTAATGCGTCAGAAAGAAATCGAAAAACTGTGACGCAGTGAAAGGTGCCTATGAGAAGGAGAATACACAGTATTAAGACTACCATACATAACTTTTTTACTAGCCCGTTTAAAATTTCCCAAAAATAATTTTTTTGCCCTTGTTAGACCCGGCCAATTATTCATGATATAACTGGCCGAATGACTCAACGTATATGCTAAAAAAATGTTCCCTTTTTTACGACACTCTTTGCTTCACTAATACATACTATTATTAAACAGTGAAGGGTGTACTAGTGAAGTGATCTGGGAAATTGCGAGTCTGATACTCTGTAATATCTGGCAGGACCTCAGAGAGGGAGTTGAAAGCTCGTAGCAAAATCTCGGAAACTGGCTAAGCTGTTATTATTTTTTTCTAATAATATAAATCTTGGTTATATGTGTTATTCTACTACTCGCGGAAGCCTTTCCGAACATTTTTTTATTTATTTATGTTCTAGATTATATCCATTGGCAATACATTGGACACATCTGCTGATATCGTTCCTGTGCTGTCAGATGTCAATTTCACGAAAGCAGAGGAATTGCTGTTGCAGAATGGCCTATTCAACTTTCCGCTACTAGATGATAAGATTTTGTTTAGTCAACAAATGGACTTTCTCACTGGTAAGTAGAGACATTCATTATTGGTAATTATTTACTTTTGCGTAGTCTATTTCAGCGTTCTTGACAGGCATATGACAATATAATAACTAAATCGACAAACGCGTCTGAAATACATGGATGCCCTGTTATACGTTTCTAAAAGTTATGCTTTGACATGTTTCGCAGCACTTGCATTTCCCAGGTAGTGTTAGACTGAACACAAACTGGAAAATATCGAAACCTAATTGTATCCAATCTATAGTGGGAAACATGGCTGATCTGCATTTATAATTTCCTGTTTTTATTCAGACTACTATTCTGCCGTCCTCAAATAAAACGCGGTATGTGCAGCCAACTTAAAACCGAGAAATCGGCTCTCAAAGTTTTTTCTCAAGACTCTATGTTTTGACAACTTTTTAACGCAAAACATGTTCTAATGATAGTTGAACATTATTTAAAAATATATTTAAAAAAATCATGTTTTTGTCAAAGCTTTAAATAAGTCATATACCGCGTTTTAACTGATGCGCTCAAACGAAGGAGAGTTCAAATTGGTTGCATTCAAGAAACTAGGTGGAAAGGACAAAGGGCAAAAGAACTAGGTGAAGGATACAAATTGTGGTATGCAGGGAGTAGTAACACTAGAAGTGGAGTTGGTATAATTGCTGATAGTGAAATGAAAGATAACGTAGTGGAAGTTGTAAGAACTAGTGATAGAATGATGTCAGTGAAATTTGTAATTGATAAAGAGGTATTGAATGTTGTGTGTGTGTAACCTCCTCAAATAGGTCTGGGTGAGAATGAAAGAAGAGCTTTCTATGACCAATTAGGAGACGTCCTGAGTGATATTCCGTCAGAGGAGAAAGTTATAATAGGAGGTGATTTCAATGCACATGTGGGCCAAGCCAAGGCAGGATACGAAGCAATACATGGGTGATTAGGCTTTGGAACTACAAATGAAGCTGGAGATGATATGCTTGAATTAGCAACAGCACTAGATGTGGCGATTGTTAACACATTCTGTAAAAAGAGAGAAACTCAACTTATTACGTACAAAAGTGGACAACATCAATCCCAAATAGACTATTTCATGATAAGGAAAGAAGACATACGTGAATGCAAGGACTCCAAGGTAATAGTTAGTGAGACAGTAAGCCAACAACATAAGCTGCTTGTTCTGGACATCGAAGTAAAAAGTGAAACTAAACCAAAATATCGGAGAGGACCACAAAAAATCAAGTGGTGGATGCTAAAAGATGAGAAAGAAGGTCTGTTCAGGGAAATAATAGAGAAAATATGTTGGAACATAAAAGGAAGCCCTACTACAATTTGGAGAAAAATGGCCAGTAGTATTAGAGAGACTGCTATTGAAATGCTGGGGAAAACGCCAGGAAAAAAGTTTGAGGATAAAGAGACTTGGTGGTGGTCAAACGAAGTTCAAGGAAAAATAAAAGAAAAGGGAAGATTATATAAAAAGTGCCAAGAAACCAGATCCAACACAGATCTTCAAAACTATATAAGCGTATAAGCTAAAGCAGAAGCGTATTCAAACCTATACGATCAACTTGATACCAGGGAAGGCGAAACGAAGCTATATAAAATAGCCAAACAGAGAGCAAAGAAAGCAAAAAATTTTAATCAGATTAGATGTATCCGAGATGAAAATAATAAAATACTAGTTCACGAAAAGGATGTCAAAAAGAGATGGAGAAAGTACTTTGACAGCTTATTAAATGAAGAATTTGACAGAAAGCCTGTGGAGTCAACGGAAACAGTAGCAGCAATTGTCACCAAAATAACAAACGAGGAAGTGGCTCAAGCGCTTCAAAAAATAAAGAAAGGAAAAGCGGTAGGACCAGATGATATTCCTGGGGAAATATGGAAAGCATTGGGAGAGACAGGAACAAGGTGGCTAGCAGGTTTATTTAATAGAATTATGGAAGTTGGACTTCCATAACTGCTTAGCCACACCATGAAAATATTCGCGGTGTGCATGTACTTAGAAGGGATACGCGAAACGATCGTGCGAGAATAGCGGAGAAATATTGCAACTTTCTTAAATAATTCATATTGTCAATTGAAACTGTCAAATTGACGTACATTTCATACCTATTGTCATTTAAGAAGAAAAATTATATATTGCTCCACAATATTGATATGATATGCAATTATTATATAAAGGTAAATTTAATTAATTGTATTGTGCTTGCAGTACTGCATTTTAATAACTAATTTTATTTACTACATCCAATTGTTTACGTTTAATTGACATAACCTAAATCTTATTTTTTCTTCTTATTTTTTTTTTACTATGGCCGACAATTATCCAGTAACCAGGACCATATGATTGGCCAATATAATTAAAAGTGCGAATAAAAGTGCAGAGCGTAGAAACCAGGTGTCGCTTTTCCGAACTTGCACGGTCCCAATAGGAGAGAGTAATTGATAGACGGATACGTGAAGAGACCGACATATCCCAGAATCTATTTGGCTTTATGCAGGGCAGATCAACAACAGACGCAATTTTCATTATAAGGCAGTTGATGGAAAATAGAGGAGTAAAGAAACAAACGCTCATATGGTATTCATTGATCTTGAGAAAGCATATGATAGAGTTCCTCGAGAGATTCTGTGGTGGGCACTTAATAAGAAAGGAGTCCCTGGTGCATATGTAAAGGTTGTGAGGGATATGTATGAGGAAGTAACGACTAGTGTTAGGACAGGTGTGGGAGAGACTGATAAATTTCATGTGAAAGTAGGATTGCACCAAGGCTCGGTGCTTAGTCCGTATTTATTCTCATTAGTTTTGGACCAGATAACAGCGAAACTACAGGGTAACATTCCATGGTGCTTAATGTATGCTGATGATGTCGTGTTAGTAGGAAATAGTGAAAGAGACTTAGAACAAAAACTGGAACAGTGGACACGAGCTCTGGAGGAAAAAGGTTTAAAACTTAGTAGGACAAAGACAGAGTATTTGGAATGTTCATTTAAAGATTGAGTTACTACAAATTAAATGGTATCTTTGGATGGTGAACTGATTGTAAAAAGCAATAGTTTTAGGTACCTGGGATCGATATTACAGAGTAATGGAAGGAAGCGAGCGGACTGGGACGTTTCGCCGTCGCCGTTTCGCCGTCGCCGTTTCGCCGTCGCCGTTTCGCCGTCGCCATTTCGCCGTCGCCGTTTCGCCGTCGAGCCACTTCGCCATCGGCCGTTTCGCCGTCGAGCAAGTTCGTTGTCGGCCGTTTCGCCGTCGCCATCCCGGCATTGGTTAAGTTTACAAGAACGTGATAACATACTAACTTTTTTATACTAAATGTCGCAAGATTATATGATAACATACTAACTTTTTTTATACTAAATGCCAGTGTAAATAAAATGCTGATGTTAGTAAAACCAAAAACAAATCATTAAATAGATAAATATGACTATTACCAGATTCCCGGGAATAAACAATATTGAGAAAAGGGATTTCAATTTCAATTGTTTTTACTGTATCAAAAATAAAAAATTCATTATGCAAAAGTGATAGTATATAATCGTTCGAAAACCATTCAAAACTTATATACAAGTAATGATCATCCCGAAATTATAAGTACGAATGCTAACAACGAAATGGCGACTGCGAAATGGCTCGACGGCGAAATGGCTCGACGGCGACGGCGAAATGGCTCGACGGCGAAACGGCGACGGCGAAATGGCGACGGCGAATCGGCGACGGCGAAATGTCCTAGACCCGGAAGCGAGTGGTGTGTTGTGTGACAGAAAAGTTCCAATGAAGCTGAAAGGAAAATTGTATAATACAGCCATAAGACCGGCTATGATGTACGGAACTGAATGTTGGGCAGTGAAAAAGAAAGAGGAACAACGAATGCATGTGACGGAGATAAGAATGCTTAGATGGATGAGTGGAGTGACAAGAAAGGATAAAATTAAAAATGAGTATATTAGGAGAAGTCTAGGTGCGGCACCAATTGATGCCAAAATGAGAGAGCATAGGTTGAGATGGTTTGGTCATGTTCAACGTCGAGACGTTAATCATCCAATACGAAGAGTAGCTGAAGTGCAGATTCCTGGAAGGAGTAGGAGAGAAAGACCAAAGAAGACGTTGGGGGAGACGATTAGGCAGGACATGTTGGTAAAGGGAATTAATATTGATATGACCCAGGATAGAATTGTGTGGAGAAATGCAATTAGGGAAGCCGACCCCGCATAGTGATAAGGCAAAGAGAATGATGATGATACCGCGTTTTAACTGAGCAGCGGAAATATTACTGGAACAGAAATAGTGCCGTATCTGCATTTTATTTACAAATATAATTTTTTACAAGGAAGAATAGTTAACAAAAAAGAAAAATAAATAGCTTATAATTGTGTATTATATAAGCAAAATACCTACATGTCACAAATGTTCAAAATACGAGGTCATAACACGAGTCTTGATAAAAACGCGGTACATGCGCTGTGCTCAATTAAAACGCGGCAAGTACATTATACGGTAGATACCGCATTTTATTTAAGCAACTATTGAAATTTAGCACATACGGCATATTCCAATTTATTTATTTTGGTAGTAAATAAAATCATACGGCTTTCAGACATTGCAGAAGCATAAATAAGGTCACAAGGAAACCACATATAGCAAAAACTCGATTTTCAATTTTTTACAGATACCGCGTTTTAATTGAGGACGGCAGTATTATCTGATGAGCTAAAAATACAGCGAAACGTGTAGACATAAATGGCAGGTCATTTTTTACTAGGGCGGTCCGATAAGTACTTAGCCTACAAAAGAGAACTATATTAAAAACAAATTTATTTCATAACTAGTCTCATTTTAGCTCGATACACTTGACCCAGTGATACTCCAACTTCTTTAACCCGTCTAAAAAATACCTTTTTTCGAGGTCTGTGAAGTTTACTTTTGTGGCGGCGATAAACTCCTCATTCGACTTAAATATCTGCCCGCCGAGTGACTTTTTCAAGTTGGAAACAAATATAAGTCGTACAGGGCCAAATCTGTAGAATACGGTGGATGGGACTGCACTTCATAGCCCAATTGTACCAATTTAGCCATAGCAACGGCGGAGCTGTAAGCCCGTGCGTTGTCATGATGGAAAGAGTACTTTTTTTATTCGTCAAATGGACTCGTTTTTCTGCAATTCGCGCCGAATCAGCCCAATAGTTCGGTATAGTAGAGCCCTGTGACCGTTTTGCCCTTTTCCAGGAAGTCGATTGACGTCCACTGATTCAACTAATTTTTGGACTGCGGTGTGTACCAGTGGATCCATGTTTCGTCGACGGTTACAACACTACTCCTAGAACAACACAACAACGTAGATACTCCTTCGGATTGAACTTAAACAGCTTGGGACACTGCTCTGAAGTGGTCTCAGGTTGTACTTGTTGTCAAGAGTGAGCAAATACGGCACCCATCGCGCTGACAGCTTTCTCTTGTCTAAAATTTCATGCAGGATATGACCCACGCAGTCCTTTGAGAGGCCTACTGTTTCAACTATCTCGCGCACTCGGTCGATGGTTTGCCAATACGAGATCGTGGATTTTTTAAAGTTATCCTCCCTAGTAGCCCTTTTCGGGGCACATGGGCGTGAATTATCAAAAACCGACGTGCGGCCACGTTGAAACTCGGTAAAACATAATTGGAAAAAATCCTTTGTAAAAGGCATACAATTTTATTAAAATCCCTTTAAAGGGCTACATCACAACAAAACGTTTTCGATTTTTATAAAAAATCATCATCAGTGTTAGATAAACTGGATGCTACCTGAGCCACCAAAAAATATCCGGGTAAAAACCCTTTAAATATAACATAGATGCGTTAAAAGTGCATACTTTAATAAAATGCCTTATGATGGTCACATGGCAACTAGGATAATGCCCCAAGGTAATGTATTGAAATTTCCCAACACGTGGGATCCAAACTGGCAGTTGCCATTAAGTCATTGGAATGTAAACAACTCAATTTGGATCCCACGTGTTGGGAAATTTCAATACATTACCTTAGGGCATTATCCTACTGTCTGTCCCACCTTGACTTTACAGTACACGAACATACGGAAATACAATCCTTATGGGAGTTTTTAGTGCGGCGATGCCGATTTTCTTCAAAAGAATTTTCAATCGGACATCACCAAGGTCCTAAAAATGTAGGTCCCTAAAAATGTTAAATTAAAACTAACCCGTTACAGTCAAGTATTTCATTGTTTTTTTGTGAGTGATAGTCATTTTCGAAAAGTAATCAGCAATCTTATAATCGATATGCGTAATAAATACCTTTTTTTGGTTAAGAATGTTCAAACATTAAAAGTGGATGTTGTTCTATGGTTGTTAATTTATGTATTGACAGTATAGACAGTTCTGAAGTACATAATGTCAAGAAAAATATAAAATAGATTGTCAGTTGTCAGTCAAGTTTAAGTAAAGTTTTATATTGTCCTACCAGGTCCTACAGTTGAGAATAAATAAAGTATACTTGTTGGTCAGTTCACCTAAATTAAATTATAACAAAGAATATTAAATAAGCTTAAAATTATTACTGATAACATTGTATTGAGTAACAACTCATTGCTCATTTGGAAAATTTGGATCCTAATTGCAGTTTATTGTAATTCTTAATGACTGATTTCCAAGATGAAATTAATGTCATTTTAATGTGTTTACACCCTACGATAGTGGCAGTGAAAGTGAGGAAGACGGGATTATAGAAAGAAGCTTCTTCTTCTTCTTAAAGTTCCATCTCCTAGCGGAGGTTGGATATCATAATGGCTATGGTCACTTTGTTGGCTGCTGCTCTGAACAGTTGTAATGAACTACAGTTAAACCATTCTCTAAGGTTCCTTAGCCAGGAGATGCGTCTTCTTCCTATGCTTCTTTTTCCTTGGATCCTTCCTTGCATAATAACTCTCAGCAGCTCATATTTCTCTCCTCTGGTAATGTGACCCAAATATTCTAGTTTTCTTGTTTTTATACTGTTCATAATTTCTAACTCCTTATTTAAACGTCGTAGCACTTCAACATTGGTAATCCTTTGAACCCACTGAATTTTCAACATTCTTCTGTAACACCACATTTCGAACGCTACTATTTTTCTTATATGTTGCCTTTTCAATGTCCAAGCTTCCATTCCGTATAGTAAAATAGAAAATAGAAAGAAGCTAAAATATATTATTATAGTTTAAATGTATTTGAATTATTTATGTAGGTACCTACGTATTTATTAAGGTTTAACATATTTATGCGCTTAAATACATTATTATATAAATGTTTTATACAAAATTATTTTTATTTTGTTCACATAAAGGTATTTTTAGAAAAAAAAAATGTTTTAGAACCCCTGATAGCCACAAAATGTCAATAATAATAGGTTTGTTCTAGCATCAGTTTCAAACGGTTTGAAACAATCAGCGAATAGTCGACCAGCGCGAGTAGAGGGGATAGCACTGGTGACTGTATTATGTTCTCTCACTGACCAACTCTTTTCTGGCGGTTTCTGACTAGTTTGACTGTTTGCTAGAACAAACCTATTAATTCCTAATTTATTAATAGTTATCCTATAGAAAAAAGTATGTTTGCTTAAAACCTGTTTCTGATAAAATTTGGCATCACTGTTGGTCATAAGAACCTGTACTGTAAAGTCAAGGTGGGACGCACATTAGTTGCCGTGTGACCATCATAAGGCATTTTAGTTTTTACCCGGATATTTTTCTTTGGTGGCTCAGCTAGCATCCAATTTATCTAACACTGATGATGATTTTTTATAAAAATCGAAAACGTTTTGTTGTGATCCCTTTAAAGGGATTTTAATAAAATTTTATACCTTTTACAAAGGATTTTTTCCAATTTTGTGATTGATGGTATACAGCCAACTACAGGAAAAACATTTTCTTTTCCTTGTGGATTTCCTTAAAACAATTTTTGATGGTCGCTATCAAAGAAGAAGAATCACCGTACACAGTAACCAAACGTGTTTTTATTTCTTTGTGCGATCTCCCTTTTACAAACAAGAATCGAATCACTGACCGATATTGTTTTTTTTTTCATTTTCCTAAAATCCCCAGATACGCTTGCTACCATACGCTGTCCAACCAAAACTACGAGTCTGATTTAGCTGAAATTTTGACGTCTGCGAGACGTCATCTTCTAGACTTAGACCATCTACGAGAATGTACACTTCGCGTAAAAAAAAACTGGTACAACTCTTATAACCGAAAATTGTGTTTTTCAAGTTGTGTAAGTGGGTCTTGTCAAATGTGTCATTCTAATTTCTAGGGCATCGTTACCAGTTCAACTAAAATATTATTCAACTCTTAAGCCAGTTTTCGGACAGACCAACCATCTTCTATTGTAGAAATTATTCTCGTTTTATCACACTGACGTGGCATCGTAAAAAATTTACTTTGACCAACTTGGACATCGAGGACTGGACCTATTGCTTTTTATTATGTTTAATCGTTAAATTATTCAGTTATATGTGGATTTTTTAAGATTAACTTAACCCTCTCTCTGTTTATTAAATTTATTAAATACGGTTTTTTGTTATTAATGATAAAAATAATACCTATCTATAAACTTTATATATTTTTAAATGTTATTTTTTTTATTTAGATTTAGTGCAATTCCATTATCTGTAATGGCAACAACGAAGTGATTCACGAACCATTGTGTCAAGTTTGAACACAGGTTTACATTGGGAAAAAAAAGTGTACCAGTTTTTTATGACGGGAAGTGTACTACACTACTACACGATAGTAGATTTCTCTTGCGATAGTAGCGCCATCGGACGGTGAGGCTAAGTGGTGTACGGATAAAAAATCCCCACAAATTATCCTGGTCAAAAATTCCCCAGACAAATAATCCCCACAAAAAATCTCTACAAATAATCCCGACAAAGAATCCCCAAACAAATAATTCCCTGACAAAAATTGCCGGTCAAATAATCCCCACAAATTTTTTTGAACAAAATATATCCACAAAAAAATTCCGGACAAAAAATCCCCAAGAAATATTTGCTGCCGAATAGTTCTCAAAAGTTTTTCGGTGAATATAATCGACGCAAACGTTTTTCAGTCTCAGTGGATGAGAGTATAGCAATCACCATAAAACCGCTTTTCGGTTTCGATCAAGCATGAATTGTAATTTCGATTACCAAATTTCGAATTCCAATTTCCTATTCCAACTGGTTTTGCCCAGTACGGATTCATGCCGACATGACATGACATTTTACATGACAAAGAGTGTGTTTTTTTTTTGAAAAATCGTGGAAAATATGGGGAATGAGCTATGTTGTAGCTCATGTATGGGAATTTTGTAATTATTCGCTTAAATCTTTTTCTCACTCTGCTTTGAATAACTCTGTTCAAAACATTTACCTATTCGTGATGATAACTACTGGTCCTGAAATCGATAATGGGACGGGATTCTGCAGAAAGGAACCAAACCACAAATATGTATTTTTCCTATTAACAGTCTCATAGGTTGTAAAATACCCCGTAGATACTAGTGCAGAAGACAACCAAGCCACATAGCTATATACCGTCCTCTTTATGCAAATTCACTTAAGTTATTTTACAGAAGGGAACCAAGCTACAAAAGTGGATTTTTTTAAGATAACTGTTGCCTTGAATTCACGGGACTTCCTAGGAAACACACGATTAAGGATGAAGGAGACTTTCGTGAGGTTCGAGAAGGAAGCAGAGAAGATGGGGCTCCAAATCAACGAAAACAAGACGAAATATATGTATATGAGCCGCAATAACCAAAGCAGAGATAGAATCGGTCAGAACATCACCATCGATGACTTTAACTTTGAGCGCGTTAGAGAATTCAAGTATCTTGGAACAACAATAACTGAAGACAATAACGGATCACAAGAAATAAACAACAGGATTCAGGCCGGCAACAGATGTCTTTTTGCCCTCCAAAACCTTATGGGATCGAAACAACTAACAAGACGTGCGAAGATACACGTCTATAAAACAATCATACGACCCGTTGTGATTTATAGAAGCGAAACGTGGACGATAACAAAGGCCAACGAAGAGAGACTATGTGTTTGGCAAAGAAAAATCTTAAGGAAGATCTTTGGTCCTGTGCTGGATGAAGCATCAGGACAATATAGGATAAGAACTAACAAAGAGCTCGAACAACTTTACCCGGACGCCAACATCATAAAAGAAATAAAGTCCAGAAGACTCCAATGGGCAGGACACCTCAGAAGAATTCTGACCAAAGAACAGTAAGACTGGTGTGGGAGGAAGTCCCAACTGGAAGAAGACCACGCGGACGCCCTCGACTCCGGTGGCGAGATAATATAGCAGGAGACCTAAGCACTATGGGCGTGGAGAATTGGATGGAGGTTGCTCAAGACAGAAAACAGTGGAGGCATATTGTCGAGTCGGCTAAAACCCACGAAGGGTTGTAACGCCACGGAGTAAAAGTAAAGTACGGGACTTCCAGAACAAATTATTAAATCCCAGTAATTTCATATTAACATTTTTTTAGATTATAAGCCTGATTATGTAACTCAATAATGGAAAATAATTGTTGTTAACTTTTAATTCACTTAAGTTATTTTGCAGAAGGGAACCAAGCCACAAAAGTGGATTTTTTTTGGAAAACAACTGTTTTCTTGAATCAAACAGTATGTAAAAAAAAATCAATGGGAAAATCCCAATAGTTGGCTGTATACCATAGTTTAAAAAACCAATACAGAAGTAAAAACTTCGAGATGTATTCTGGTATAAAATCGTTTATTTAAAACTATAAAATGTCATCGATTGCAGAACGTTTTCGTTCTAAACAGAACATCTTCAGTGCCTAGAATGAAGTATTTCCACGTTAGTTTAAAGCAAAAGGTTAAAAATGTGACTGTTAAAATGAAAAATGTGGGAATACTTACATCCTGCCGAGTATTTTGAAACTAGCACACTGTAAATAGTGTTAACATCATCATATATGGTTTACATAATGTAATATGTTAAAATGTTATGACTACAAGTCGATGTTAATAGATAAAGTGGAACACATGCTAAAAGGGTGCCATGGTTCCCTGCTCGAAGATGCTAGGTACTTGCCAATTCAATGGGCACAGACCAACTGAGAAATTATGAAGTGGATATACAATTTGACAAGGGTGACATGACATGACAAGATAAAGCCAATTTTTGGTTAAAGTTTCATTTGATTTTGGATTTTTTAATAAAATGCGAAGGTTTGTCTGCAAAAATAATTTAAATTATTTGAATAATAAAATCTACTGTAAAGTTTAAATTAGCAACTCTCTATTCCAGAATAACTTATAGATTTGTTGAAACAAGGAAATACACTACATAATAAAAGATAATTAGACTTGCGTGGAAAACAAAGCTAAACAAACCGAAAAAACCAGAATTTAAGAGTATTTTTATGTGATGAAATGTTGGTTGCCTAACAAGGCAAGCAGGCAACAGGTTGAAGGTAAACGGTAGAATATTGCGAGAAAACAGTATTATACAAAAGGTGGCTATTTATTGTGTTAAATTTATTATTATACTATTGTAATGAATAATTATGTCTGTTAAAAGTTGGAAAATAGTTGGAAAACAGTATGTGTTAAATCAAATCTAATGCATATATTGACGATTTTAATGTTAAACCGTGATTATTTTTAATAGAGAATTTTACATTTTATCGTATAGTTTTTGGCTAATATCTCAGTTTTAACAATCGTTTGGATCTTTTCTGCAGAATCCCGTCCAATTTTGATTGTAATGCAAAAAATGTGTTCCTTTTTTGTAAATTTTACGTAAAAAATATTTAATGATCAGTTTTGATTCAATGCAAGCAACATTTCAAAAATCTGCTTCTAAATCTTTCAAAAGCTATGTCGAAAACCTGTGGTCAACAAAGCTAAACATTCGTAATAGTGCAAAAATTTCTCATAGATGCACACATTATATCCTCAATTACGTTTTTTAAAAACCGAATACTGAAAAGTAATACCCATACATTTTTCCCAAAAGCGCCAAGATGGGGAAAATAATCAAAAAATGTGTATAACTTTCCTCTCAATGCGTGGTTCTGACATTGGAATTGAAATTAGTGTAATGAAATTTTAGATTTTTTTATTGATTGCGTCCACGGAAAACTTGCGAGAACTATTCGGCAGCAAATATTTCTTGGAGATTTTTTGTGGGATATTTTGTCCAAACAAATTTGTGCGGATTATTTTAGCAGAATTTTTTGTGGGGTTTTTTTTCCGGGGATTATTTTTCTCGGATTATTTGTGGGGATTTTGGATTTTTTGTTCAGGAATACTTTGTGGGAATTTTTTGTCCAGGGATTATTTGTCCTAGGTTCGGCTCAGGGCCGCGCCGTCCACATATGCAATGTGTGCGGCGCACACTGGCGCCAGCAATTAAAGGGTGCCACTGCCACTAGAGTTGTTACAAAAATCTTACGCCGATCAAAACAACACTTCATTTACCGATCTTGCCACACTGTGTAACTCAAGGCACATTACGTATTGATTTATACAATCTGCATAAACAAAAAAATCCTGTACAGACATGCAGCCACCAAGCCACCGGTCCAGCAGAATTTATGCTTTAAAGCCATTGTATTACACCGGGTGTCCACTTATATTTTTTATATATCTTTTTTTATATCGCTTTCAATTACGAAAAAAATGGCGGATTTTTGAAAAAAACTTTGTTGGCTTTTTTTTTAAATGGAACACCCAGTATATTTTTTTGTAAATTCAAAGAACGGTAATTCGCCTATCCAGTGATATAAAGTTTTTTAAAATCAGTTGTCAAATTACTGAGTAATTAATTTTTAAAATAAGAGGTGCAACGTGGATATCACATAACTAAATAACATTAACGTTAAGCAAACTGATATTATGTTATGCGATTTCCACATTGCACCTTTCATTTTAAAAATTAATTGGTCAGTCATTTGACAACCGATTCTAAAAAACTTTATATCGTTGGATAGGTAAATGACCGTTCCTTCACTTTACAAAAAAGTATAGGTACTGAGTGTTTCAATAAAAAAAGTCAACAACATTTTCTTTCAAAAAATCGCCATTTTTTAATTAAAAGCGATATAAAAAATTCAATCCATTCAAACAAAACTTTTACTAAAATAAAACATTTAAGCGAAAACCGCATATTTCTATCTTCAGTCGTTAAGAAGTTATAGGCAGTTAAAATGGGACACCCGGTACAAAAATTTGGCAGATTGTGCTTTATGTGATTGTAACACATAAATTTGATCTTGATTCAAAAGATCAAGCTAGATGTTAGAAGATATCAACATTTACATTCATATGCTCAGTCCACCTTTGATATGGTATAAAGTTCTGTGTTCTGATGAAAGTTAACTTCGTTAGCAAATTTTTTCAATCAAAAACAATGAATATTCAGCCTGCGTTAAATGCTTTACAAGAGTTAAACAATTCTTCCTCGGGTTTCGGACAGATAGCAATTTTAATTTTGTTATTACCACAGCAAATGACAAATGAAACTGGATGTGGAGCTCAGTTTTCAACCAATCACTCAGTTTTCAATAAAATGTCATACAAAGTGTATTTCTTTTATTGTGTTCTCGACCAAGCATTGATTTCAGTTAATGAAAGATTTTCCATATTGAAAAATCATGTTGATTCTATCAAATTTTTATACCATAATTCGAACAACGTTACAGAAAACTAACAAATTAAAACTTTTTTGTAGAGATTTGTAAAAAAAATCAGATTTAATGATCATCTAGACTCTAAACCTAGATAGAGTGGGAGCCGATTTGTTTGAAGAAATTGTACAGCTTCGGCTTTGGTTAAAATAATAATTAAAGAATGATGTTTGTGAAATTTTAAAATTTATAATTTTAAATGAATTTACTGCAGTTTACCCAAATTTAACAATAGCTCTTCGCATTCTGCTCACTCTTCTCGTATTTGATGCCACTGCTGAACGATCTTTTTCTAAATTGAAACATAAATAAATTTTATAAGTTTTTTACAAATTTTTATATAAGGTTTTATAAAATTTTTATAAATTTTTATAAAAAATTTATCTATTATCTCTATATAGAGTCGTCAGTATTAAATCAAAATTGATATTCACCATATTATAAAAAGATTTTCCCAACTGAAGACGCAAAGAGTTAATTTTTTATAAAATGCTATTTCATGTTTACCTATATCTTTAGTTTTTTATGTTGTTACGCCACAGATTTATTTTTATTTAATTATTTCAACTTACTTTAGTTTCCAGTTGAATGTGTAATAATTTTTAGTTATTATTGTTTGTTTACAATCAGTAGCGCACCTAGTAATTTCTTCTGGGGGGTGTTGGCTTGGACACCGAAATTTTTTTGTATTGGTTGTGAAAGACAAGTAACATTTTCTTACTATCCTTTATATA
This sequence comes from Diabrotica virgifera virgifera, assembly GCF_917563875.1. NCBI lineage: Eukaryota > Metazoa > Arthropoda > Insecta > Coleoptera > Chrysomelidae > Diabrotica > Diabrotica virgifera. Next base: position 203,795,668 of record NC_065443.1, on the reverse strand, counting down.
TTTTCTATATGCCCTGGAGGAGGTTTTAACCCTTAAACCCACCTGGGTGCGCCACTGGTTACAGTACATAATTGTTAATTTGGGACGCCATTAAGTGTTTTGCACACAGGCGCTACTACATGCTAGCGCGGCACTATGTATTTTAAATTATATATTTTAGATTTATATCTCTTTTTTCAGCAAATACGAGCAATTCTGTGGGTCTTCTAGTTCCATACTTCCAGGCGCCGTTGCCAAGCCATCAGACAATACTACAACACACAGCTCAGACGATCTTGCCCGTCCAGTTGAACGATCCAAGCATTTTTCAGTAGCTAATTAGATTGTAGATTTTTCTCGAATTTGTAAAAAAATCAGTATTAGTGTAAGATATGGCGGTACTTTATTGAAGTATACTGCAGTATTGTTACATCCAGTTTTAGCTTTTATAGCTATCTAGACTGGTTGGCATCTATTTGCACTTGGCGTACCTCAATTACTTACTTGGTTAGGTACAGTGTGGTTATTCCTGATTATTGGCGGATATAACTTCTAACACCTGTTAACATTTGAACATATCTATTACATAATGTACGATGATAAATAACTTTATATGTCTAGTGAAATATCAAAAAAAATTTCGCATATTGGGAAGTGGAACCAAATTTATTGTCTTAAATGTTTTAAACATGAGAAGGATATTGGACAACTCGCTGTAATCTCAGGTTCGAATTGTTTTCTAATGCACTGTGTCGGTTTCTTCTCGATCGACGATAATAAGTAAATGTTTAAAGTCGTGGAGTAAAAAATATGGTTTTATTGACAGCTACTGATTATTACACTATAGTTGTTGGTTAGGTAACATTATATGATAGACTGCGCTCAAAAGAGCTCAAATCCCCAATTTATAATTTTACAAATAATGTATTCATCAGCACCAAAGAATACTCCTTCCAACAAGAAGCGAAAGTATCGACTATTTCACGATCCAAATTTCTTTGCGCATGTACGATCCGCCATGTTCCATGTATTATTTCTAATTTCTCAACCTAACCCCTAACAACAACTGTTTGTTGAAACCAGTGATGTGGGCTCCCATATCACTGGTTGAAACTAACAAATAATGTGAATATATTTGTAAAATTATTGTGTTGTTTAGTCTTTTCTAATTGTAGAAAAAAAAATAATACTATTAAACATATCTATTGTTAAAATAAGCTCTCATTGTGATGGCTTCACGCAAATGTGGATTTTCTTGTGTGGTTCGTACTGGGATACCCCACTAGATCGTGAACAAATAATTCTCTTTTCAGTACCGAGAAATCGTAGCGTAGCAGGTTAATAAACGGGGTAAACGATCGTAGGGCAATGAGAGAAGTTCCTTTTAAATATTTATGTGATTAATTTTCAAACATTTAGATGATTCCATATACGTACTTATCTATTAAAATTATTCATTCCCAGATGTTAAATAAAGAATAAAAACAATTTAAACATAGCTATTTAGTGTTTTATTTAATTTGCAATAGTATTATTTTATTTCCAGTAAACAAACATTTGCTTATTTTTTTGTTCAGATCAATAAGTATTTGTCTTAGCACCCTATTCAAAATATCTTTTCGTTATCGTACATTTGAAATCTAACAAAATTTACTGTACGGTTCTAGAAATAAAAGTCATTTTGAATTTATGCAAGGCAGGTCAGCTGAGGAAAAAACTTATGAGTGGAAGAGAAAGACTTGCACATACTGTTTATTAATCTTGAGAAGGTATATAGCAAAGTTACGAGAAACCTATTGGTACTAAGTAGGAAAGGAGTGCAGGCTGAATATGTGAGAGTGGTACAAGAGATGTATCAGACGGTAACAACAATTAGAGAGAGCGAATGCAGCTGAAACTGGAAAATTTTGTGTGAAATCAGAGCTTCATTAGGGTTAGGTTAAGTTCCGTATTAAACCCGTAATTATCAATAACTAGAACTAGCCAATAACTAGAAAAGATAATGTTAGGAATGAATATATACGAAAAATTGGGTGTGGATCCTATTGGAAACAAAATCCTATTGGAAAAGAAACAGGTTAAGGTGGCTAGATGCTAGATCTGATGTGTTCTTTCTTTTATATAGGCAGTACTGCCTGTTTTTCTTCAACGGTGTATTTCATTCTGTCCCTAAATTGTCATTCCAGCTTTTCCTTGGGCATACCATACATACTTATTCTGCCTAACAGTGACTTGTCCCTGGCTATTCTTAGTATCCTTGATTCAAAATCCTTCTTATATGTTGATTCCACTCTTCTTTTCTGTTCTTTACCCAGGTATTTATATTGTCTACCCCACATATGCGTCTGATTTCCTCACTTCTTACCCTGTCCTGTAGTCCTTTTCCAGCAATCCTTCTTAAGATCTTCATTTCGTGGGTCTCCAGATGTTTCTGTGTTTTGCTTGTATCTGGTATTGTTTCGGCCGTATCAGTCATAACTGGCCTAATAACTGACTTATATATTCGGGCCTTTGCACTCTTACGTGTTTGTTTTTCCAAATTGTGTCGTTTAGGCATCCGGCCGTTCTATTGGCTTTAATTATTTGTTATTTTACCACTTCTTCGATATCGTTGGCAGCTGATAGATTAATTCCCAGGTATTAGATGCTAGATGTGATGGGATAATTGTTATATATCCAGGCGAATTGAATTTGGTACAGTACAACCAGAGTTTCCAGAAACCTCAGATGTGCAGAAAGAAATCGAAGGTGAATAAAATCATTCTAACCTCAGCCGCAAAGTTTCATCATGCAGCGAGAATATGGTGGTGTTGAAGGTCAATTATTGACATTCAAAGAAATTTCTCAAAAGGAAACAAAAAAGTAATCAACCTAAGACAAAGTAAATAGAAAATTTGAAAGTATAATTCTGTACTAAGTAAAAAGGTCTTGGGTCAAAAATATCTATTTTGACAAGTTTTTTAGTACGAAAAAAAAGTAATAGAAATCGATAAAAATTTTCATCTCTATTTTGAAATTAACTATTAAATTCAACTACAGACGGAAAAATGAAAGATTACCCATGAACGATCATATCAATCACGTATTTTGTATTTGCTGTCTTTTTCTATAAATAACAAACGTTTGTTATAGAAAAAGACAGCAAATACAAAATTAGTGATTGATATGATCGGTCATAGGTAATCTTCCATTTCTCCGACTGTAAGATCCATCACGTTTAAATAGTTTAAAAAACTTTCGATATTTTTCTGACATAGTCAAAATCGATATTTTTAACTTAAAACCTTTTTACTTATCAGTACAAAATTGATATATGAGTTATATTAAATTTTACAGAAAAAAATACAATTCGTATTAAATAGATCAACTTAAAAACACTATAGCTTTAATTATTACTTTGTTTCTCAGTGTAACTCAAATTTCCTACTGTTTTGAACTAATTCCTCATTACTTTTCTTAGTGTAGTGTGAAGTATTACCCCTACCATTCTCCGACCGATATTTCTGTCCCCTGAACATCAAAGGAGCCGACAGGTGCTTTCGCTTCTTATTGGATGGAGTATTCTTTGATCAGCACAGAGGTTAATGCATCTATCATACTAACAAACTTTGAACTTTTAGCTTACATTACAATTTAATCGAGGACATGATTGCAACACATAGGAAATTCACATAGAAAATATTCGCGGTGTGCAAGTACTTGGAAAGGGAAACGAGAAACGACCGTGCGCGAGTCGCGGAGAAATATTGCAACTATCTTAAATAATTCATATTGTCAATTGAAATTGTCAAATTGACGTATATTTCATACCTTCTGTCATTGAGGCAGAAAAATTATATATTGCTCCACAATATTGATATGATATACAATTATTATATAAAGGTAAATTTAATTAATTGTATTTTGCTTGCAGTACTGCATTTTAATAACTGATTTTATTTACTACATACAATTGTTTACGTTTGCTAAACATAACCTGCATCTTATTTTTTCTTCTTATTATTTTTTTGGATTATGGTCTTGACAATTATCCAGCAACCAGGACTAATATAATTGGCCAATATAATTAAAAGTGCGAATAAAAGTACAGAGCGTAGAAATAGAGGTCGCTTTGCCGAACTTGCACGGTCCCAATATTATTTGGCAATTTATTAAGTTTGCAGATTTGCAGGTTGAATGGACTCTAATTATTAAAATATTACTCGATATGTTTCAATATGTTGCAATTATACACGGTGAAACTTTAATAATTAAGGAAGGGAAGAATAATGTGAGATTACAAATTAAGGGATTAATTCCATTTTTATTCAGTTGCAATGCGAAGGCAAAACAATCTTATTTTTCACTTAAAATACGGAGAGCAGTCCAGCCCTCTGAATCGACGATTTTTGACTCTTATTGGAGTCTCATCGGAGAGAACGTAAGCCTGCTTCTCCATACTTTAAGTGATCAACACCGAGAGTTTATCCCTCACACCGCAACTGACGTGAATGGATTAGGTGACTAGCGTCATCTGGCAATTGAAAGATGAAGTAGTTTTCAATCCTAATAGCAGTATTATTTATATTTAAAAATATTAAAATATTACTAAAAGATTTTTAAATTGAAAACTTATTGGTCCATTTTCTTGGTAACACCTCCATGGCTTCTAAAATTTGCAAGCCAGATGGATGCTGAAGCGAAGAAGACAAGAGGGAATTCAAAAAACTTACAATTCACGACCCCGTCTGTTCAGCTGGTAAATTCCAACAGAAAATGGACCTAAGTTACTCAAATAAAACTAAAATAAAAATTCCATTTTTATTCAGTTGCAATGCGAAAGCAAAACAATCTTATTTTTTACTTAAAATACGGAGAGCAGTCCAGCCCTCTGAATCCACGATTTTCAACTTTTGTTGGAGTCTCATCGGAGAGAACGTAGGCCTGCTTCTCCATATTTTAAGTGATCAACACCGAGAGTTTATCCCCCACACCGCAACTGACGTGAATGGACTAGGTGACTAGGGTCATCTGGCAATTGAAAGATGAAGTAGTTTTCAATCCTAATACATAGCAGTATTATTAATATATAGTAAGCTTTTAGTAATATTTTAATATTTTTAAATATTAATACTACTGCTATTAGGATTGAAAACTACTTCATCTTTCAATTGCCAGATGACGCTAGTCACCTAGTCCATTCACGTCAGTTGCGGTGTGGGGGAGAAACTCTCGGTGTTGATCACTTAAAGTATGGAGAAGCAGGCCTACGTTCTCTCCGATGAGACTCCAACAAGAGTTGAAAATCGTCGATTCAGAGGGCTGGACTCCCCTCCGTATTTTAAGTAAAAAATAAGATTGTTTTGCCTTCGCATTGCAACTGAATAAAAATGAAATTTTTATTTTATTTTTATATTGGTCGTTACTTCTTTGAGTAACTTAGGTCCATTTTCTGTTGGAATTTACCAGCTGAACAGACGGGGTCGTGAATTGTAAGTTTTTTGAATTCCCTCTTGTCTTCGCTTCAGCATCCATCTGGCTTGCAAATTTTTGAAGCCATGGGGTGTTACCAAGAAAATGGATCAATAAGTTTTCAATTTAAAAATCTTTTAGTAATATTTTTAAATAATAATAATACTGCTATTAGGATTGAAAACTACTTCATCTTTCAATTACATACCAGATGACGCTAGTCACCTAGTCCATTCACGTCAGTTGCGGTGTTTAGGATAAACTCTCGGTGTTAATCACTTAAAGTATGGAGAAGCAGGCCTGCGTTCTCTCCGATGAGACTCCAACAAGAGTCGAAAATCGTCGATTCAGAGGGCTGGACTGCTCTCCGTATTTTAAGTGAAAAATAAGATTGTTTTGCCTTCGCATTGCAACTGACTAAAAATGGAATTTTTATTTTATTTTTATATTGGTCGTTACTTCTTTGAGTAACTTAAGTCCATTTTCTGTTGGAATTTACCAGCTCAACAGACGGGGTCGTGAATTGTAAGTTTTTTGAATTCCCTCTTGTCTTCTTCGCTTCAGCATCCATCTGGCTTGCAAATTTTAGAAGCCATGGAGGTGTTACGAAGAAAATGGACCAATAAGTTTTCAATTTAAAAATCTTTTAGTAATATTTTAATATTTTTAAATATTAATAATACTGCTATTAGGATTGAAAACTACTTCATCTTTCAATTGCCAGATGACGCTAGTCACCTAGTCCATTCACGTCAGTTGCGGTGTGTGGGATAAACTCTCGGTGTTGATCACTTAAAGCAGAGGTTCCCAAACTATTTTTTCTCGTAGACCCCTTTAAAAGTTTACTGGTTTCGGTGGACCCCCTGCTGCTACATTTTAACCATATTCCCAAAACTCGTCCCAAATGTGAAGATATAACGATGGAAATTGGCGTCGCGGGTGAGCTCCAACCCTAAAATCATCATTCATCATCACCCAGCTCTTTGCGTCCACTGCTGGACATAGGCCTCCCTCATTTTTGTCCATTGTGCTCTATTTTGAGCACTTTGCATCCAATTCCTTGACATTTTCTTGAGATCGTCAGTCCAATGAGTAGGTGGTCTTCCTCTACTTTTTTTTTTCTAATCTCGGCCTCCACTCAAGTAATCTCTTCGTCCACCTCGCATCACTGATTCGGGCGACGTGTCCGACCCAGTTCCATTTCAGGGTGGCAATTCGGGAAATTGCATCGCTAACTCCTGTTCTTCGTCTACGAAAATAGTGCTAAATTCGGAGTGATAAAAATAAAGAAAAAATAGTAGGTATATTTTCTTACGATCTATTTATTAAAATGATAATGATAACAGACTTAAAAGAATTGAAATAAAACACTAATAACGTTACGTAACTTTAAATATGCAAATCAACGATAAAAAAATCCCCATAGTTTTAATGGGAGGGATGTACTTGATGGATTGACAGTAAAATTATCAATATTTGGCTTTAGTTTTGTTAGGATTCCTTTTGTTGGTGTTCCTTTTTTTTGTCAATAGGTTTGTAACTACACTAAACCTTTTTTCGACAAGGTATGACGAGGGAAACGCTATGAAAAGTTTTCTCGCAATTTCCCAAAGCCCAGGATATTTTTCAGGTATTTCTGCCTGCAGCCAAAATGTTTGATAGCCTTTTTTAAATTGCACCTTCGGCTCTTCATTGGTGCTGAGCTCTAGTAGTTCCTCTTGTAATACCACATCCGCCACTTCCGTTTCATCAAATGGATTTATGACTCGTGGTGGTATTTCCATCATCAAAATATCTTCAAATCTGTTTTTGAAGTCATCGTGCAGCGCATTTAAATGTTGAACGTATGTCTGAATATCTTCATCAAGACATGCTGTACGTAACAAGCACAGGACTTAGGTACACATTGTAAGCACAGGATTGTGGAATCACAATCAGTAGAATTGCATATGCAAGCAATTTGCAGCAAAATATAATTCTACTCATCGTGGCAGTGGCGGAGTGATTTGGAATTTATTTAAACAAATTTGCATTTTTTATCGTAAAGTATCAATGGAACAAATAATGTTTTAATAGAAGGACTCAAAAATGTGATTATTAGGCATTATAATAAGTTTTTTGATTTAAGATGTTTTTGATCAAATTTTAGTATAGAAAACATTAAAATACTGTTTTTACATTTACCCCCATTTCCAAAATACATATTCTTTTATTTGGCTAATAATTTGCCCACAGATAGCCAAAACACAGGACTTTAAGTGGTTAAAAGAATTTGTGTAGTTTTACAATATAAGAAAAGTTACATGCAATAATATCTGAGTCAAAATTACATAGTCCAGTCGGGTTAGCATTTGATCTTGCATGTCGAGCTACCCCAGCAAGATTCTATTCTGTTTTGACTGAAATTGTTAAAAATATGGTTTCAATTTCTTTTATTATAAATTTTTTGTGCCGTCGATATTTTCCGAGTTATGGGTCAAAAATAGTGACAGTTAGAGCAGAATTATTGAATTATCTCGTTTATTATTAGTTTTAGAACAAAAATATACTTATACAAAAGTGGAAAGAATTAAATTTTATACAATTTTGATTTTTTTCATTTTTTGCTAAAATCAATATTTCAGGTAGTACGTATGCGGTACAGGCGCGATCATAAGACCTGATTGGTTTGAGAGTAGCGGTTTTTGTTCAATATCTCCTCCATTTTCAACTTTTCGACAAAAATGGTAGATATTGAAATTGTTCCAAATAAATCGTCTTTACAAAAATTACTACAATTTTTTTAACCATTATTTTCATAGGGCCGATATTTTCCGAGTTAATTGTACCTAATTACAGTAGCCGCCTATATTTTTGACACTTTAATTAGGCATTCCAAATCACGTGATATAATATGGCTGCTGGATGGCAAAACTGTCATCCATAGGCGTATCCAATTATTAAACCACTTCATATTTAATTTGCTATCACAATTTCACAGATTTCGCTACACAATTAACAAAAAAACAAAACCAAACAGGATATTCTTTACAAATTTGTCAATATTTAATGTAAACATTAGATACGCGATGACCACCCCCCTTATCTATGTCTATGGCCATGTCAGTTTAGCCATCCACTGGCCACCACTGACAGTTCATTGGAATCCCTAATTATTCCACGTATTTCTGTTGTGTTGTAAAACTATACAAATTCTTTTAACATTTAAAGTCCTGTGTTTTGGTTATCTGTGGGCAAATTTTCAGTCAAATCGAAAGACCTGTATTTTGGGAATGGAGGAGAATGTAAAAAACGGCATTTTAAAGTTTTCTACGCCTAAATTTCATCAAAAACTTGTTATATAATCTAAAAATAAACTTTTTAATCAAAATAACTTGTTATAATATATTTTAATGCTATTTTTAAGTCCCTACTATTAAAACATTATTCTTTCCCATTGATATTTTACGATAAAAAAATGCAAATTTGTTTCAATAAATACCAAATCACTATAAAGTGTTCGTGGACCCCCAATTACAACTTGTGCACCCCCATTTTTATTTCGCGCCAACGTAGACCCCCGTTGAGTCCCTCGTGGACCCCTGGGGGTCCACCTGGACCACTTTGGGAACCACTGACTTAAAGTATGGAGAAGCAGGCCTACGTTCTCTCCGATGAGACTCCAAGAGTCGAAAATCGTCGATTCAGAGGGCTGGACTGCTCTCCGTATTTTAAGTGAAAAATAAGATTGTTTTGCCTTCGCATTGCAACTGAATAAAAATGGAATTTTTATTTTATTTTTATTTTATTTTCAATGATTTTAATTCAAGTTTAATTGTATAAAGACAATATTTTTGGAACTAGCATGTGGAGAAATCATTATGTTATTGAACATAGTGATATTTTTTAGAAAACAGGTGTTAGAAGTAAGAATCAACTATATTTTGTTTTCTTTTTTAAAACTTTTAAGACATCAAGGCTGCATAAGACCAACCAATAATCTGAATTTTAAACAGAAATATATTTACAACTGTTTTTTTTAGTCTTTAGTTTTTACTCGTTTGAAACGAGCTTCTTGTGGCTGAAATAAAAAAAGAGTATTCACGTCATGGCAGGGTACAGTTTACTAAGTAAATTTAAGCATCTGAGACAATTAAGATATGTAACAGCTCTGAATCTTCCATATCGTCAGTATACTGCGAAAACCAGGTAAATGACAAATTTTAAAATACTGAGTTAAGTATACCAAAATTCTCAGCTTTTTACGCTCTACATACAGGTAAAACCCAGTAAATGGTACGACTTACCAGTCAGCAGATAATTTGTGTGATTAACAAATAAGTTACACATAACCAACTTTTCATTGTCAAGTAAAACATTATATCGCTACTTACTTCCACAAAATTAAAGTTCTGTTTCATGTAAAACCAAGTAAGCGCACATTATATTATTTTGCCGGACAACAATATATTTCTACTGCTGTATACCATATTCAGTAAAAACGTGATAAATGTCTTTAATACATTTTACATGATAGATAGATAGATTTATTTAACTACTTTACAAAAAAAAATTGTTTGTAGCAAGTCAAAATTACAAAGTCAAAATAAGGAATATAAAAATTACAAGGTATATAAAATCACAAGGTATATAAAACAGAAATATAAAACACAACTTATAAATATGTATCACAAACAAGAATATAGATTAACAAAAAATATTTTGTGTCACGGTAAGCATTTCAGTAGATGTTCTGCAATGAGTCATATATTCTTCCGAGCAATAAAAGCAATGTTTCAACAGATACCTTTTTATTACTTTTTTGAAACTGTTACAGCTTAGCTGTTTAATATCTTTTGGTAAAATATTGTAGTAGTTATAATTAAGACAATTTTTATCTGAAAGACGCAATCTAGAGCGATTTGTTCGTAAATAGTGAGAGTATCGCGTATTGTGAACGTGAACATCAGACTGCTTTGTTAAATGGGACCTTTTTCTGTGAATTTCAGTCAGAACTTGATATATCAACAGAGTAGGTAGCGGCATAATTTTTAATTTGATGAAGAGAGGTCGGCAATGTTCCAGATAACTAACCCCTGCTAAAATCCGGATAGCTTTCTTTTGCATCCTGAAAATTTGAAGAGCATTTGTTGAATTGCCCCATAAGATTAATCCATAGCTTAGGTGTGAGTGAAATAAAGAAAAATATGTCACCTTCAATGTCTCAAAGTTGACAACCCTTGCTAGTTGACGAATAAGAAACAATGAACTAGACAGCTTCGCCTTTACTTGTGAAATATGAGCCGACCAGTTCAATCGATTGTCTATGGTTATTCCTAATAGTTTAGCAGTGTCTTTGTCATCTGGATCGCCATGTAAACCACTTGCAGATATAATCAAGTCCTGCGTTTTTTCAGTATTGAGTTTTAGTTTGTTCGCAGCAAACCATGTGCTAGATTTATCAGAGACTTCCTCGTAAGCCATTTTTAAATCCTCATTTTTATTACCTGATATTATGTATGTCGTATCATCCGCAAATTGTACTGATTTGTACGGAGATATGAAATGAGGCAAATCGTTGACATATATAATGAATAAAAGAGGTCCCAAGACCGAACCTTGTGGGACTCCATGTTTTACGGGTCGAAAATCGGAGAGATAACCTTTAGACACTACAGCCTGGTGTCTACCACATAGGTACGAAGAGATAAGCTTAAGAGGGATACCTCTGATTCCATAATAGTTTAATTTGTGGAGCAAAATGTCATGTGAAACGCAGTCAAAAGCCTTCGACAAATCGCAGAGAGAAATTGCTATGCGATTGCCACGTTCAAGCCCCTCAATCACCTCGCTCACAATATTATATACCGCGTTTGTAGTAGAACGAGCACTTCTGAATCCATATTGCGAGTTGCTAAAATAACTTTTAGACTCAAAATAAGAATATAATTGTTGTTTGATCACCTTTTCAATCACTTTCCCGAATGTAGAAACAATGCTTATGGGTCTGTAATTGTCAGCTTTCGAGGAATCACCTTTTTTATAGATAGGTAGTACCTTTGAGTACTTTAGTGCTTCTGGAAATACTCCAGTTGATAAAATTAAGTTAATAAGATGAGTGAAAGGTGTTAAAACTATTTGGTAAGTTTCTTTTAAAATTTTGCTATTAATTTCGTGAACGTCCTTACAATTGGAATTATTAAGAGATTTAATTATTTGAGAGATCTCATCTTCCACAACGGGTCGGAAACAAAAGGACTTACTCGGGGAAGGATAGTTTCTGTAACTGAAGAGGATATCGTTATTAATAGTGGGAAGGGATGTAATTATATTCTCTGCGATTGTAATAAAAAATTGATTTATTTCGTCTGGAGATAGATCTGGTTGTACCGAACTGGATCTTGTATTGCCTCTTTCGAAGTTTAATATTTTCCAGCAGTCTCTAGGTTTATTATTGGAGTTAGTAATAAAACCAGAGTAAGCCGACTTTTTAGCATTTTGTAACTGCCGATTATATTCATATTTTTGTTGTTTATATAGTTTGAAAATATCGGGATCCTTAGTGACATCTGCAATGTGTTTAATGAGAGAAAGATTAGATCTGTAAGACCTTAATTCGTCATTAAACCATTGCACGGGTGTTATTTTAGCAGTTTGTCGTACTTTTTTTAATGGAAAAAACTTTAATATTAAGTTGTTATAAGTTTCAGTTAAAAAGAACATCAAGACATCGGGATCGTTATTGGTGTCATAGAAAAAGTCCATCTTTGTACTAGCTAGTGCATATTTAAGCTTCTGCAAACCAGAAGAAGTAATAGACCGTTGAAGTGATTGATTAGTGTCAACAACTTTAAGATCAGAATCAATAGATATAAATTGTGCTCGATGGTCAGAGAAACAAGGTTCAAATACGCCCACCCTGTAGATATTTTCAGAAAAGTTAGTCATAATGTTATCGATGCAACTACTGGATTGAGATGTGATTCTAGTATAATCGTTTATCGTTATTTCTAGACCAAAAGACATTAACAGATTTTGAATATCATAAGAAGAGTCAGATTTAATTTTAAAATTTATATTAAAATCCCCAAGTATAATCAGTTTGTCTGCTTTGTTAAGTAAGAATGCTATAACATTCTCAAAATTCACCAAGAACAAGTCACAGTCACCATTACCTGATCTGTATACAGTTAAAACATTGGTTCTCATTGAAGGTATATAAATTGCACAAAACTCTGAAGTTTGCTCTACGTTATATTCATTTAGATTAAGAGAAGAATACATAAGATTTTCTTTTACATAAATTGCAACGCCACCTTGCTTCTTTTCAACCCTACAGAAAAAGTTAGCTAGTGAAAAGCCGGAGATGTTAATTAATTTTAGATTTTCTTCAGTTTGCCAGTGCTCTGAAAAACATATGACGTCATAGAACTTTTTATCCGCAAGAAAAGCATTGATCATATCGACTTTATTTGATATACACTGTAAATTGACATGAAACATGCTTACCGTGCCTTGTTGAATTAGGTTATTTTGAAAATTTGATGGAGGGTTAACGGTCGTTTCTTCATCCTTCATTTTATTTGAGTATGTGTTGGACGCTTCATAAAAAACCTGCTTACATAAGAGCCTACGGGCCATAGTTTTGGGTCCATCGCTAAACCAAAATGTTGTTCAAAAATTGAGACTTTAAAGGATGAATATATGTTGGGATGCTTAGCCGTTAAGGACGTACATATCACTTCTGGAAAGTGTTTTTCTAACATCTTCTTAAGATTATCTGCCGTTGTATGCTGGTTTACCCTAGTAACATGAAGATGACTAAATTTTGGGACGCCACTGATTTCAGAGTTTTCATTATTGCCAATAACAATAGGTCCATTCCTTCTTTTATACCTAACAGTTTTCCATTCTTGCCCATTATTATTTGGAACTGGAACCGAATTTTTACTCTCAGTATTTATCAAATTCTCATCGTTTGTTAAATTAATGATATCTGAACATTTTGCCTCCGTTTGTATTCTTAAAATATCAGCTGATAATTGTTTATTATTTTCGATTAAGGAAACAACTTGTCTATTTTTATTGGTACTATTTTTAAATAGAGTTTTTGTTGGGGAACTCCTTTCTTTATCAACAACTAGACTTTCATTTACAGCAACATTTTTTGCGGGTGTAGTGTTTTCGTTTTTTGGATATATTTTACTGCTAGACTGTTTCGGTCGTTCAAAATTTGGGTCTCTGTTTGAATGGTTGATTGAATTCGTATTTTGTTTTGTAGATGGCGACTGATCAGCTATTTGCATATATTTAAATAAATCTAGTTGTTCCTTCAATAAATTTATCGTAATTTGTTGATTTGATATTATTGTTTCATTCTGATTAATAATTTTCTTTAAGTACCTTATTTCAGTTTGTCTCGGATCCTCATCGTCAGCCTCACTATCCAAGGTTTTGTTTGGTGGATCACTTAACCTCACACTCTCCTCACAGCATATAACTGTCTCATCATCGATATATTTGATCGATTTTAGTTGCTTCAGGCAGCCACTATGGGATAACGTTCCACAATTCGCACATAATAGACCACTTTGTGCAACTTTATAACACTTTTTACAACACTTAACTTCCGAGTCGTAAACACGACCGTTCTTCTGAGGCGCCATGTTTTGAATTGCCATGTATATTTTATTAAAATTTCTCATTCATATCGACTGGTAAAATCAATAGTATCGACTATGTTTCTTTGAATGGTCCAGGGGTACAATGTATGTGATAAGTTTTTTTAAGACACTTTGTATATCAGCGTCGTTAATGCAAAATGTTGTAAGAGAAATTGATATTCTATGTTGTTATGAAGATACGGGCAAAAGAGGCCAAATAAAAAGCATATACTGCCAAATAAAAAAAGCAATGAAAACCGAAAAATTGTGAAGGCTCATATTGAGTCCTTTCCAACCATGGTCCCACATTATATTCGCCAAAGTTCGAAGCGTAGATATTTGGACAAAAATTTGAGTGTCAGGAAAATGTATCAACTTTATATAAATGATTGTCAGCTGAAGAAACCGGAAAGTATTAGCTATATTACATACCGAAGAATATTTTCTAACGACTATAATTTAAGCTTTTTTGTCCTAAATAGGATCAATGTTTAGTTTATAATATGATATTTAATAGCCCTATCATATTATGATATGGCTAATCCAACTAAGAAACCGGATTTAGAAAACAGTTACACAACATCAGAAAAAAAAAGAAGTATGGAATCTCGAAAAACGAAATGATAAGAAAAGTTCTCATCAACAACGGAATTTTGTTTCAATCACTTTCGATATACAGGCTATACTACAGATTCCAGATTAACTGGACAATTCATAATATTCTTCCCGAAAATTATGGGTCTACAATTTGTGTGCAAATGAAACCGCATTGCCAAATGTAGCTTACTGTTTTGCCTGGTCAGAAATTAGCGGTAGACGAGGAAGTTCTGAAATAGAAAGCATTATACTCAACTACTTACCAAAATGTGTCCCAGAATATGTAAGCAAGTGAAATAAGTGTATTTTCTTATACCTGCAGAGGACAGTATCGTAACATAAATTTTTAGAGTCGGGACATTCTTGTATGGAAGTTGACTCTATATACATAGCAGCATCTAAACCGCTGGAAATCAGGTATCTCTATGGTATGCCATATTACTTGTCTGTTTTTTTCAAAATGCAAGGGAAACTAACAATGTCAAGGTCAGTGATAAAAAAATATGTATGTATAGAACCATACAAGTGTAAAGATTTTAAATAGGTACTACGACTTTTATGATTTAAAAAAATTGTCACACACTCTAATTAAAAACCGAACAAAAGACCAAAACGGCGAAAAAATAATGTGGTTAAAGATAAAAAGATGAAATTCGTGAACGAAGAGACAAACAGAATCCACTTCAATTATGACGCGTCACCAAGCTTCATTTCCTTATTGATACTACACGGCAGTCAACAAGAAAAAAGCAAGCTGAGTTACGATAAAAACTTAAGCAACTTTATGATAAAACTTCGCCAACTAGCATAGCAAAAAACAGAGATTTGTTACGGCTATTAGATAAGGGAGTGATACCGGAGGAATATAACAGGTGGTATCGTATTTTACGATGCCAATGGCATCTTGTCAGATCCTGCTTTCAGTGACTAATCTGACGAGTAATACGCATAGTAATATTATTTTCTTGTGTCTATAACACGTTCAAAATAAATTTGTTTTTTCTATAAAACTGCCTATCATTTATGTAAATAATATCCATATAACTACAAACAGCTCTGAATAAAATCTTCAGGGAAAACCAGTTAAATGTTATAATTATCGACTAATCCCTTAAAAACGTTGTTGTTTTTTATATTTATTATAAATGTGATATTTTAAGGGTAACTGATTAATTTAGGTTTACAGGTAAAACCAGGTAAGTGACTGCATCTCCATCTTAAATTTAGGTTTAATCAGCTAGGTGTCTTAACTTTTTCAAACTAATGATAGAATATCATTTCTGATATATGCATCTTTCACTAGAATACCGAATATCAAACACAAGTTGTCCTCTTAATTCAAAATAAAACACTAAACTTTAAAAACGTTTTTTCTCGGTTTCGGTATTTCGGCATATACCTGGTTTTCGCAGTATACCGACGATATAACTAATTGGTTGACAGTTCTCCTTCGATTTTAAATATGAATATTATTCTACGTTAACTTTTCTTACTTGCATGTGTCGGATATGTCTACCCTTATACAAATAAAGAACAAATGATAATTTTTCTGGTATTGAAAAGGTAAAACTTATCCGTTATGGTAAATGATGACTAAAGACATTGCAGACTAAAATAAATCAATGATCTTAACCTAACCCAACCTTTATTAAAATCATAAAATATCAGCAAATGGAAATTGGCGTGGTGTTTTTTTTTAAACAGTGACTAATAATATGGGAAGTGTGTTATGAGCAGTGGACGTTCATTGGTGTGGGTATAGTTAAAAAATGATGGGAGGTTTAATGCAAATAATGGAGCAACCTATGGTGAATGGTCGACGTTCGATGCTATCATCGACGTTTATCATGACTTTATGTATACCTAGTATATCAGTGAAGTTACCACTAGACAAGAAAAAACAGAATAGGATTATGAAAGAAGACAAAGAAAAAACTTGTTGGAAAAGAAGACTTACAACTGATACAGAATTGAAACAAATGACAGATGAAAAAAAAAAGAAGATATATCCAATGGAACACGAAACAAAAATGGAGGATGAAGGCTTAACAGATATTGCCGGCATCTGTGTGGGTGTAATTTGTGATATAAGAGTAGGAGTGGTGGAGACTCAAAAGATATCCTAATCTTATACTGAAAGATAATAAGATATGTTTAATTATTATTTTATCACAGCTCAAATTATGAGCGATAACATAATCAAATTGTAAGACTGACCACCACTGGATGGACTCACTAAGACCATCGAGTGACCGCTGCTTTGTCTTTGTTGGCGATCATCATGGCAACTTTGACTTTGTTTACATCTGCTTGAAACAGAACTGCGGTCTTAATCTTAAACGAAGTTCTTAGGTTATGGTACCAGGAAATACGTGATCTTCCTGTCCCTCTCATTGTATGTCCATATTACTCTATTTTTTTGTCCTTATGAGCAGTTCACGTTTTTCCTTCATCTTGCGAAGAAGTTAAAAATTCGTCACTGGATTAACCCATGAGATCCACAGTTGTTTGGAGCATTTTGGCATGGGAGCAGATTGGTCCCATTCGCTAATTGCATTAGTACCCAGAAATATGCTGCATATCAGAAAAAAGAGGCCCCCTATAAAATTTACAAAAAAATATATTTTTTTATACACTTCCCGGCACAAAATTCCGCCACTAAAAATTTTTGAATAAGTTTGACAATTTATAACTTTATTATTTTCACTCCGATTTTCAAGATTTTTGCATCAGTTTGTAGGTACATGTATTGACATCGTTTGTTATTATTCCGGTAACAAAATTTTTTTGATTAGATGACATTATACGGGGGTGAATGAAGGAGTTGTATTTTCTCCATACTTTAAAAAATTCTGTAGAAAAATTGAAGGGCTTGAATAAGATGTGTTATCCTTGCCTGGGGAATAGCCCGATAATGGCTACCAGTGTCAATCTTAACTGTACCAAATTTTCTGGAGGCCTAAGAGGATGGCGAATAGCCATTTTCAATTTATCCCATAAATGCTCGATATGATTGAGATCTGGACTGCATGCGGATCATTCCAATCTTATCAATCGAACCTATATTTAAGATATTATTCATGTTTATGAGTCAACCAGTGTTTTTATTTACAAAAAATTGTGCAGTTTTGACAAGAAAAGAGATATTCCGATAATTCAAAAAACGAAATCTTAGGCATGCCTCCGAGTTAATACAAAAGGACTATGCAGCAAAAAAAGCTCTTCAATTTTTTGACAGAATTTTTTAAAGTTGCGAGAAAATTCAACGCTTCTATTCACCTCCGTTTAATACCATCTAAGTAAAAATTGTCTATTACCAGAATAATAACAAACGATGTCAATACATGTACCTAAAAACTGATGCAAGAATCTTGAAAATCGAAATAAAATTTAAAAAGTTACAAATTGTCTAATGTCATTTATGACGCGCAATAGACTCGAAAGGAAATAATGCGTATATTTTTTGTGCATTTTTTAAAGTATGCATAATATAAGTAGATAAAAAATCAAATTTTGACTATTCAAGATTTAACTACATTGAACAATTACGTTTATATTGTTCTGCAGCTATTTTCTTGTGGTATTTTAATATTATTTACTAATTAAATCTTTATATTTTGCCGTTTAACGGGAATTTGGTCTAGAGTTAACTGAAAAAATTGAAAAACAAAATATAGTTATATGTAAATAGAAAGAGAAGAAGACTATAACAATTACGATGTAATCTTTCAGTAATGTTTCTTATGCAGAGTGATATGATTCAAAATTTGTTTTCTGTCAGAAATTTTTACATTGGATTTAAATCTAAAGTACAATCTGTTTTCTTGTTGTCATTACCTTATCTTCTTTAATTAAATAATGAGATCAGTACAACTAGAAATATGACCTATTATTGAGAACAAGGTGAAAATATTTAAAGCAAAAGCCGAGGAATCTGAATTGGCTAAAAATAAAGATATGTATAAAGATATTTTTCCCATTTTTACGCAGCTGAAACGTGGACTCTCAAATAAATAGGTAGAAGTAAGATCGAAGATTTCGTAATTTGGGCCTGCAGAATAATAGGGAACTTGCATAAAATTTAAATTCGAAAAAAATGTTATAAATCACAACAGAACATAATTTAAAACATGTATCAAAGATAAAAAAGTTGTGCTCCGTTTGGCCCCTAAAGACGATTCTAAATTTAAATTATTTTAGCTAGCCCAAAACGGGCCGTGACGTCATATGATTATATGTTTACATTCTGCACCAACAAAGTAAATAAAATTGTGTATAATTTTAAATTAGACATTATAAACGTCAGTAGAAAATACGTTTAATCCTCTGAACTCGTTTAAATCCATAAAAAACTTATACTTTTAGAAAATGGCACTAAACAACACTTATTGTGTTTTCTTTTATTTTCCATAGTAAACCTTCTTTCCTTGCCTGCAAAAACTGTATCAAACTCCAATCTCAACAAACTGGTATATATTACAATGACATAGTATACATGTCACTATAATATAAATATCATTAGGGTATAAATATTTTTCCCTTATTCCGCGACGATGAGCTGGCCAAATACCCAAGTAGGTGGAGGCCAATAAACTAAAAAGAAGAAATGAATACACCTAAATATAACCATAAAGTTAAACTATGTGACGTCACGGGTCGTTTGAACTATTTTAAAATACAGAACACTTTATACTTGTACTTCTAAGTTATTATGAGTTTTTGAAGTGTGAAATTTTGGAAATCTCATTTTTAAACAAAACTGAACAATATTATATAATAAAAAATGTGCAAGTTCCCTATTCTTTGAGTTCCTGGACATAACACAGAACCAACTTATTAATTCTTCTTTACCAAAGCCATCAAATTAAATAAAAAAAAACTTATTAATTCTGGGAGAGCTTGATATAAAAGACAGCTTCAAATTAAAAAGGATTGGTTAAAACTCAATCAAAGCATATCCAGACGTTGTCATATATTTGATCATATTTCATTGATTGGGGGTGTTGACATCAAATTGAAACACTCGTATAAATAACTAAAATGAAGGGACAAAAAACAATATACATTTAATATACATACATATATTATGTCTAAAAAGACATACATATTTAACGCCTACAGGTAGTTATTAATAAAGTAATATAATGCAATAGTTAGTGAATCTAGTCAGTGAAGCAAGTTCTTGGAAAGACTTTCGAAATTAAAATTTCAAAGACAAAGTGGATGGCAGTTGGAAAGATTAATGTGGATCAAGGTCTGTTTGCTCTTAATGGAGAGGAGATAGAACGTGTTAACCGTTTTAAATACCCTGGCAGATGTTTGAATGTAAATTGTGACCTGATAAAGAGATAATAACCAAGATCAAGAAATGTCACGTAAGGTTTTTATGACCTGAAAACCAGTTTTATGTAACAGAAACCTTTCCAGGCATATTCGCAAAAAATGTCCTGAAATGTTATGTGTGCGCTATCCTCTTATCGAGTTGTGAGATATGGACATTAAAAACCACAATGCTTAACAAATTAGAAGCTTTCGAATAGTTGTTTTATCAACAGATCCTAAAAATATGATGGGTTCCGCACACTTCCAATGAAGGTGTTCCTAAAATGATGAATTCAGAACGTCTGTTCATAAACATCTTAAAGAGTAGAAAAACATAATACAAGCAAAACTGGAGGGAAAAAGGTGGATTGGTCGAAAGAAACTTTCATTGCTGCGTAATATTAGACAATGGTGTAATTATTTAGCGCAGCAACCGATAGAGAAAGGTTTCAGAAAATTGTAAACATGATGATGGCCCACGTCTGAATACAAACACGGCACCTAAAGATGAAGAAGAAGTTAGGGATTAGTATGGATAGTCACTAAACAAAACAAAAACTAAATTTATGCTCTTAACATAATATGACAGGAACACCGAAAATATATAAATAAACAAACAACTTATTGCAAGGGTAAGAAAGTTCAATTATTCAGAAGTTATTTTGATAATAATGTTGAAAAATCGTCTGTTCTCACGAAAAAAAAACATCGGAATTAAAAAAAAAATTAATCACTAAATGTTTCGTACATTATAATTTTCATAAGTGCATAAATCGCTCTATCTGGGATGTATCAAGAGAGGAGACAAATATTTAAACTTATGTCAGAAAAATAAGCTGAAAAGACATTTCTGGTTAAAAAATATATGCGAACGCTTCAACGCCATCAATAGACATGTGTTTACAACAATCAAAGACAAATTATCTTTTAGACACCAGGTCTTGATTTGTTTTCTATTTCGTCTACACTTTTTTCTTCATGTAATATTCAGTAACGTTTTGAAAAAAAAATCTGTTTCCATTATTATATTTTTATCACTCTGTATAAATATCTGGTGTCAAAGTAGTAGTAACTGAATAATACGCAAAGGAGTGTGTAAAGTGTACAAAGTTTCAATATCTTTCTATTATTGTATTTTTGTAATGGCAAGACCAAACAAAGTCAATTGATGTATTTTATATATTATTGTGATTTTGATTTTTATGTACATACTGTATTTGTAATTAGGCATAATTTTTAAATAAACATTCCAATTGATGTTGTTAGTTCTGTTTATTATACATAATATTTATTAAAATACATAAGTTGTTGATTTTTCACTCTTTTAGAATGTTCGCGCCATCCATCTTAGGAACCTCGCATGTTCTTTGATAAGAAATTCATGAGCCTCAGGATTATTAAGACTTTAATTTAACTACTTTTCGAATAATAACGCCAACAAAAAGTTAATAAGCTACTGTAAGTAAATAAACAGTTCATACAGTCTATAAATCTAATATACTCCGGTCAACTTACACATCCGAGGGTACAAAAATTACCATCCAGCTGAAAATTGGCAGGATTGTTCAAAGTACCATCATAAATGAATTCTAAAAAGTCCTCATAAATCCGACCCGAGCTAAAAAATTTACGCGGGGTCAAAGGTCACCAAATATAGTTTTTAGTGATTTTCGGCGAAACAGTAAGTTTTATCATAAAATTAGTTCTAACAAAAAATGTAGATTAGATAATTATCTATAAAAAATGTCTTATTACTTTTTTTCCTAATAGCCACCGTTTTTGAGATACAACGATTCAAAAAGTTGTAATCGTCATAATATGCGCACACGTTTCTGCACCGCCTTTGAAGTAGTGCACTTAGCGCGTTTTTAACGTGGTTTCCCCAGTAGGCCTATTCCACGGATCTGTTATGATTCTGTTTAATTTGAAGCTATTGAATAATTGGTATTGGCAAGGGTTAAAAATGATAAAAGTTATAAAAAACGGTATAAATTAAAAAAAGGGAAATTCATCCGACTGGTTCATAATTTTCTAATACTTCTGCTTCCTCTTCTCCTTGTTCTTATTCTTCACCTTCTAGTTCTTCTTCTTGTTCTTCTTCTTCTTGTTCATCCTGGGTTCAAGTAAATTACCCCAATAATGACACATCGCATGGCTCCTCGATAGAATCAAATGAATCCTCAATTGTTGGTGATTTAACATTGGAGCACGACCGGTTTTGACAATTAGTGCATGCTACCGAATAAAACAGTCCAACTTTTTTGCAACCACATTTAGCGCAACATCCCTTTTTACAGTTGCAAAAAATTGTGTTCAGGAGTTTTTCCGGCGCAGGTGGGGGTAAAGTTTGAATTGGTTCTAATGAACTGCCGACTAATTTCCATCCCCTGTCTTTTGGATCTAGCTGATAACCAAGCCACACTTGAACTTGGTAATATACTCGAAAAAGATGTTGATAAGCAGCTGCTGAGGTTGGAGGAAGACAAGATAATTGCACTTGTTTTTTATTTCGAGTATTTTTAAAGAAACATGCATATCGAAACTTATCTAAGCACGTAGTTTTTTTAGGCGCTCCATACATAGAGAGAAGAAAGCTAATTCCGTTGGAAATAACTTCTTGTGGAGTTGAATTAATTTTTTTAAAAACTTCAGAACATTTAAGTAAAATTCTGTTTAACACGTACATATATTCACTCCGGAGTAGTACTTAAGACTCATTAATACCTCGAGGATGTCATCTACCTGAAGGATTTCGCCACCCAGGAAGATAACGGTGTAATTTGCATAATAGTAAACAAACTAAATTTGCATAAAGTTTATTGTATATTGAAATGTTTATTAGTACCTACTTAGCAATAAACATTTTGCCTAGAAAGTTGGCTTTCATTATTATGTTCAAACCCTTCTGAGCAAAGAATAGGTAGGGTGATTAAATTAGCCGACGTACCTATAGAACGTGTTTATTTCGACAAAACCCATCTTTACAAATTGAATAAGACGCATAAGTAAGAAGAATTATTATAAGTTATTACTTTGTCATATCAATTTACTATTTTTGTTGGGAATTAGACATACGATTGAAACAATAATTCTTATTGCTTTCGCGTTATATTCACTTTGTAACGATTTTTTTGTTGGTACTGTAATATAATACAGCTTTTACACATTGCACCCCTCGGTAGACCGCAAGCTGTATAGTAGAAACATTATCTTATAATATCTTATATTATTATGTGTAATATAAGTTAAGTTGACCGATAGAATATTATGTTTACTTGTATTACAGCTTCAGTGATGTACAGTGAGTGATCATGTTATTAGAGCCACCTCAGAAAATTTTACTTTTGCTTAATAATGGTATGTAAGTTTTTTCTTTATACGGTCCCCGTTGCCTTTGTAACTTTAGAAATGGATGACATCAGGGCCGGCGATAACGGGCCTCCTAGGGATGCACTACAGGCGGGCGCCCCTATTTGGGGGGCGCCAAATTGAGCTTTTTTCTGCTGGTGCTATACAAAATACTAATTTAAAAGAAACCGAAGGGCGCCTATGCTACTTTTGCAGGCGGGCGCCTTATACCCTAGCGCCGGTACTGGATGACATGTTTCTGTTGGAGTGATTAGTATTGAATATTGAAAGCTTTTATTTCTGCTATTTTCTTTGGTGAGTTGTCTTTGGATTTCCCATGATGTTCTGGTACCAATAGTGTAACGAACGCGCAATTTTTACTAAATTCATAAAATATAGTATAGGACTGTCAGAATATCACTAGAGAGCAATGGACACTCACAAAGTTTATTATAACTCTAAACACCAAGAATACAAAATAATAGGCACCCAAGTTGCAAGCTAGGCTGGGCAGCACTGACAAACAATGGCATCTGAGTCACGCATTACCACACATGCGTGTTGCCACGATTGTCAGACTATTTATTGCACTTTTATAAAGTGTAATAAGACAGTATAATGGTCCAGGGTTACTAGGACCATCTTCTCCCGGTAAGGGTGGTTAACCCTTATCCGAGGGGTGGAATGATTAATAGTCGTTTCACTGCTTAAGTTGTTTTATTATACTTGCATGAGTATAAGCTGGTAGCAAGCTACGCGACGTCGTCTCGCGGAGTGGAGATGATACTATTTGAATATGAATAATCTTACGTCTAAGAAAGTATAATGACGAATGTGGAATGTGGATTCCCTTACTATGTTTTGATTGTATAAGTATATTTGAAAGTGCCGAGTCAGCGGCGACCCTGAAAGGTGTTTATAGTAAACACCGACCGTGACTGTATGTATAACTACTCCACACAATCTAGGTCAATAATATTTATGTAACGAAAGATATTTGTTTATGATAACATTTAAATAATTGAAAGAAATTAACGTAGATAATTAAAGGGTGTTTTAAAAGATATCTAATAAGTACAGATGAATTCTTGTACACCTTTCCCTCCTAAGAATTTTCTGACTACGGGGAAGAAAATTTTGCAAGTAGTGCTACCAACCAATACTGTGTTGTAATCAATACAAAAAAATTTTATTTTATATAAAAACTTTCCTAAAACTACGTAAATACATAAATAAAAATGTTCGTTTAACAACATTGTTTCATTACACTTGTCACTCACTGTGTTTTTCGGATTGTAAGCATATAATCTATTCTTATGTATTTCCTTGATTTTATTGTTTTCTATTCTGATTTTACAATTAACGTTATTTACTTCTGTTATTGTGAAGGGGCCTACATAAAGACTATCAAACTTACCATTCTCTTCCCTTTTTACCAGGACCAGGTCTCCTATTTTAAAGTGTTGAGGTGTTGCTTTGAGCTTATTCTTTTCTTGCCGCTCTTTTTTGTTTTTTAATAAGAAGGTTCTAGCTCTCTCGTGTGCGCTTTGTAGTTTGTATCGTAACTCATTGTAGTAGGCATCCATATTGTAACATGGTTGAATCTCCTGTGTAAGGTCTTCCGGTAGGTTAACCTTCCTGCCATATAACAGTTCGAACAGTGTGTATCCATGATACGCGTTAGGGGTTGTAGCAGTATGTGAACATTCTGCAACACACATCCCAATTTTCTCTGTCTTCGTCTATGAATGCTCTTACATACTCGTTCAACGTTCTGTGTAGTTTTTCGCAACTTCCAATGGACTGTGGGTGGTATGCCGTTGAAAAGTTGTGCTCTATTTTTAATAGCTTTGTTAATTCCTGCATTACTTCGTTCTTATACTCTGTGCCTTGGTCTGTTCTTATTTGCTTCATGAGTCCGTATGTTGGTATGAAATGATCAAAGATTCCTTGTGCTATTGTCTCTGCTTCTTTATTGCGCACTGGTATGCTGACCGCGTATTTTGTCAGTTCACACAACATTGTGATATAGTATCTATTACCTTCATTACTTCTAGTGAATGGACCTATTGTATCTATGTATACTATGTCCCATGGTTTGGAAGATGTGTCCGATATCACGAACTCTTCGACATGTGTTCTTTTCGGTTTGTTAATTTGACATTTGTGGCATTGTTTAACGTATTTTCTTACGTCTTTTTCCAAATTTTTCCATCGGAATCTTGCCTTTAGCTTCTTTATTAGTCTATTATTCCCTACGTGTCCTCCGAACATCGGGTGATTATGGTATTCTTCTATTAATCTGTGTTTTTCTTTGTCATCTTTTATTGTTTCTGGTACTTCACATATGTATATTTCTATATTCTTCAATTTTTTATTTCCTTTAATAAATTCATCAATTGTGCACAATTTAAAAATAATATCATTTACGTATATCTTTACTTTACGTACTGCATTCTCTACCGCCAGCTTATCAAGCTGTGCCAACGCTTGGTTTAAATCGAAATGATCCAATCCTGTGGCTATGCTTTTGCTGCATTTTATTTTGTTTTTGGCCCTAATGCTCAGTCTTGGTGAGATTAGTTGTGCTCCAAAGGACAAAATTGGTAGTCTATGCGCCTCTAAATTATTTAGTACCTTCCTTACTGTCTGTTTGGTGGCTTGTGGCTGTAGTGCGAGTTCACTTTCAGCCTTTGTTTGTCTTGCTTCTTTCTCCTTTTCTCTTGCTTGAGCTCTTGTGATAGCTAGTATATGGGTGTTGTCTATGTATAGGTTCTTTAGTTGATGCAATGTTATTCTTGAAAGGCTGTCTGCGTAGTTACTTTTCCCTGTTATATATTCTATCTCGAAGTCATATTCTTCTAGGTCTAATCTGATCCTCGTGAGTTTTGAGGTTGGTTCTTTCATTGCAAATAGGTGTGTCAAAGGTTTATGGTCTGTTTTTACTTTGAATGTTGGTGCTCCATATAGATAACATTTAAAATAATTAATTTCCCAATGGATCGCTAATAATTCCTTAACGATTATAGGTTTATTGCCTTCTCCTTTACTAAAACTTCTTGATGCATATGCTATTCCGTTGTAATCTTGACTTAGGATTGCTGAACAACTCTCATTGGATGCGTCTGTTGTTAGGATAAACTGTTTATTGAAATCCGGATATTTTAGGATCGGTGGCTTCATTAAAGATGATTTAAGCTTATTGAATGCTTTTTCACACTCCTCAGACCAAAAAAATTCTACTCCTTTCCTCGATAATCTGTTGAGTGGTCTGCATATTTCCGCAAAATTTTTAATAAAACGTCTATAATAGTTGCAAAATGCTACAAATCTCTTTGTTTCTTCCGCTGTCTTAGGTGTCGGGTATTGTTCAATTGCTGCATACTTCGCTTTTTCGGGTGATACTCCCTCTTGAGAAAGTTCATGTCCTAAATATGTTACTTCCCTTCTAAAAAATTGACATTTTCCTGGGTTAAGTTTCAAATTGAATTTTCGACATGTCTCAAATGTCTTTTTCAGGTTGTCTAGGTGATGTTTTTCAGATATTCCTATCACTACTATGTCATCCATGTAAAGAAATGCTTTGTCTGGTGTTAATCCTGAAAATGCTATTGCCATCATTCTTGAAAAGCTATTCGGGCTTACATTTAATCCAAAAGGTAATCTGGTAAATTGAAATGCTCCGTTTTCCGTGCTAAACGATGTGTATTTTCTCGATGACTTTTCTTAATGGTATTTGATGAAAACCTGACATTAAGTCTATAACTGAAAACCATTTTGCTCTTCCTAGTTGATCTAATATCGAATCTATTCTTGGTAATGGGAATTTGTCTGTAACTATCTTCTTGTTCAATTGTCTAAAATCTATGCATAATCTCCATGCTTTTCCTCCATCTATAGCTTTTTTCGGTACCAGTACTACTGGGCTGTTGTACTCGGATGTAGATGGTTCTATGATTCCTTGGTCTCTTAGTTTTTGTACTTGTCGATTTAATTCCTCTGTTTGCGCATGAGGTGTCCTATAATTCTTGATATATACCGGAGTTTGGTCTTTAACTCTTAGTTTCTGTTCGTAGAAATTGTTACAGGTTAACATATCATGCCTTAGGGCGAATATGTCTGAATATTCTTCGCATAACGATACTAAGTTATCTCGTATGTATTCTGGTATGTCTAATTTCAGTGATTCTCGTAATTCTTTTTTTCTATCCTTGCTGTCGTTGACTAGTCTATATATGTTGAATAGTTTAATGTCCAACGTCCTGATTGTGCTTGCCTCTACATTTACTGTTTCGTATGTTGTGTTCAAAATTTTGATGTATGGATTATTACTTGAAATAATTGCTCTTGCTATGAATATTCCTGGTTGTATTTCTTGTTGCTCCACTATCCTGTCGTTCTTTAGCGTTTGAAAAATTTTGACTATTCTGTAAATTTCACATCGGGGTGGTATTATGGTGTCATTATCTATATTATCCAGAATTTTCGTACTAATGTAACAATCGTTGTCCTCTTTAATGTGCATTTTAAGGTTTGCGTAGTCCAGTATACATTGAAAGTTAGAAATAAAGTCTCTCCTAATGATTCCGTCTGTTGGAATTGGAAAGTTAGGTTCTACCAATTGAAAGATGTGTTCGAATCGAGTTCCTTTTACTTCTAGTGTTGTCTCAACTTCTCCCATTGTTTGCAACTCTCCTTTAGTGACTCCTTTTATTTTCGCCTTTGTGTTTGGTTTCACCTGTTCCTTCATAAAATCTTGTGAACTATTTAGTATTGAAATATCAGCTCCTGTGTCTATGATAAAGGTGCTTGTGTTTTCAAGGATTCCTGTTTTCATTCGTACAAAGTTCGTTTGGTTTAGGTCGAAGTTGTAAATGTTATATTTTATTTCTGCCTGTGTGCTTCCAACTTCTTATTCATTCAAAACCCCAACTGCTGGTTTTCTTGTTCTTCTTGACTGTCCTCTATCTCTAGTAACCTTACGTTCCTGTTACATCCTCCTCTCCGGTTTCCTCTGTATGTTTGATTGTTAAATTGTCTGTATCCTCTGTTCGAATAATTTCGTTGATTGTCCGTTGCTTCTCCTTCGTTCCGTTGTCCGAAGTTATTTCTTCTTCCTCTGTCATATTTGTTATGGTATCCTCTTCTGTATTGCTGCTGTCCTCTCCTATTCTCGTAGTTTGTCCTATAATTTAAGACTCTTCCTTGTGCATTTTCTTCAGTCGTATCGATCGATAAAAATTTAGATACTACTTCCTGCGGTGATGTAAAGTTACCTGCTTCCAGTATTAGCTTAGCTTTCTCTGCATTAACGTTTCGTTTCATTGTTGTTACTACTGTTTCCGTCGTATATATTTCTTCGCTAACTCCAGTGGCATTCCTTCCGCTATGTATGCTACTTTTAATTGTTCTGCTAACTCTTCCACTTTAGATGCGTACACTGCTGCATCTCTATGCCCTTGCCTTTTCTTGGCTAATTTGGCTATTAAATTCTTCGGATTATCACCTCTTAGTTCTTTCTTCAGTGCTTCAGCTATCCGTGGAATCGTATCTTCCGTGGTTATTAGGTTCCTAGCCTTCTTGGTAAGTCGTGTTTTTATTAGCGTTACAGCTGTGTCTTCATGACCTTCTGCCAATTTTCCAAGTAATGGAAAATAAATCTTATATAACCCGTCTTATAAATTGTACAGATTAAATTTTTTTTATATAGATTAATATAATATTTAATATTATATTATTAGCGCCATCTATTAACAACTAGATTAAATGTTGTAAAAGTCACCGACGAAATGTAATCAGCGACGTGCGTTTTTTTCTGTCACATACAATTTATGCGTTAAAGAGAAATCGAAAAACTGCGACGCACTGAAAAATGCTCCTGAAAAGAACTATATGTATACCCTTCCTCTAAAACACTGAATTTTTTCTGGGTGGCTCTAATAATATGATCACCCACTGTATATACGTGGTGTACTAATACATAAATATGACGATTAGAACTCTTTCAACTCTTTGAATCGTTGTATCTCAAAAACGGTGGCTCTTACGAAAAAAGTATTAAGGTATTTTTTATAGATAATTATCTAATCTACATTTTTTGTTAGAACTAATTTTATGATAAAACTTACCGTTTCGCTGAAAATCGCTAAAAACCATATTTGGTGACCTTTGACCCCGCGTAAATTTTTTAGCTCGGGTCGGATTTATGAGGACTTTTTAGATATCATTTATGATGGTATTTTGAACAATCCTGCCAATTTTCAGCTTGATACTTGATAGTAATTATTGTAACCTCACTCCTATTTTTGAGTCTAACTAGACCGGTCTGGTAGACTTTCATATAAGCAAGAAATATAAATCGTTTATTTATATCGAATATCCTCCTTATGTAAATAAAATTACAAAAAATGTTTACGAGTTACTGGTTGTTACCTCTTTAGAGAGGCTTTGGATGACCGGCAAGAGAGAATGAGACTAGGAGACGAAGAAATCAACAATATCAAATACACTCACGATACAATAACAAGTGGGTCGCGGTGGAGGTGGAGGTCGCGGCCGATGTCGACATCCATATAAAACAAAAACATTGTGTTGAATGGAAGAGAACGAAGCAAGTCTCGGTGGAGGTTTACCGCGATGCCATCCAGGAGGTTTACATCGATGCTTTTGAAAATCAAATGAGTTTGTTTTTGCCTACTGTCGAGCTACAAAGATGCTTCCCTGTGATTGGTGCGTTCGTCCAAATAGGGAATAGTTAGGTACTGAACACCGTCTGTTGGGTATATTACCTATCAGCCACCACTTGGTGACAGCTGACATTTCATCACTTGACGGACACAACATCTTCTTCTTCTTCCTTTATTGGGTTATATCCCTCGGGATAATTCGCCCAGCTTACACCAGGGAAATACTCTTGTCTTGCTCTGGGCAGTCGAATATTTCCAAATATATATATGTTAAAGCCTCAATTTTTTTAAATATATATTAGCAGGAACATCTTCGTATAGGGCCAGACAGTCCCTACAGGAAAGGCAATATTATACCGTAAGGGTTAAGACTTTTATCATTTGGAGGTCCAATATCTTTTTATATCTTTATCTTCTTAATTTTTTTAATTCAAATTTGGGAATTGATTAATTTATAAATTAAGTTTGGCTAAGTTAAGGAATTTAAGGATCAGGTTAATCCTACGTGGATTAAGGTTGGACATAAGTAGGCAAATTTCAATGGGAGTAGGGATATTTGTCTTGGCTAATTCTTTAGATAGGTCAAAATTGGGTGACATATTTATAGGGCACTCAAAAATCAGATGATTTAAGGACCCAACTCGGCCACAGTCACAATATGGGTCATCTTTTACTCCTATCCTGAATAGGTGAACTGGAGTAGCACAATGACCTGTCCTCATTCTAATAATGGTGGTTATATGTCTTCTGTCTTGGTATGCAAAATTGTGGTACCAGGGGAGTTTATCTATCTGACCTACAATTTTAGAGTAAAATGAATTATTTCGATTTTTCCCCTGCCATTCTTGCTTCCACCGATTCCAGATGGAATGCTTGATGTCTGGTAGAAAGTTGGAATAGTGAAGAGTGATACCAGCAGCTACATTTAAGGTTCTACCTATATTAGCTAGTTTATCAGCCACCATGTTCCCTTTAATATTCGAGTGTCCTGGAATCCATGCCAGACTAATATTAACGTTATTTTCTTTCGCTTCAATGATGCCTCTCTTGGTCATGAACGATGAATGTTCTGTTTCCATAGAATAGGTTGATCTGCCTATTTTCTGTATGGCACTTTTAGAGTCCGAGCAGATGATTGCTTGTTTAATCCCATTTTTCAAAATAATTTGGAGGGCATGATTAATTGCGACAATCTCAGCCGTACATATTTGGGTATACTTAGGTAGTTTACTGGTATAAGAATAGTTGATCTCTCGGCTAAAGACACCAAAGCCTGCTGATCCTTCATCATCAACCGAGCCGTCCGTGAAGAATTTGGTGTGACTAGGTTTATTTAGAATTATTTTTTGGAGTTGAACTGAGGCAAGTTCATCTGAACGATTAGATTGGATATTTATGATTGGAATTGTTGATAATTGATGGTCTAGTTCAAAGTTATGGCATGGGTATAAGTCACTTAAATATAAGTTGGGATAAGTACTTTTAAATTTGTTTTTTAAAAGCACTAGAAATGGAATACTTCTGTTTTTCCAATGATTTTGGTTCCTTTGAATTGCCAAGTCTAACAGGTCGAGAGCGGAAATAATTGGGTTGCCAATTAACATTAAATTTTTTAATATAAATTTAGAGCTAAGCCATTCCCATCTAGATTTAAGCGAGATCTGACCACTTTCACTTGAGAGAGCATGAATTGGGGTAGATTTCATGCATCCAGTTATAATTCGGATACTTTTGTATTTTAGTTTCTCCAATCTTTTAATTAAGGAAGTTGGACAATCGAAAATTACCTGGCAGCCATAGTCCAGATGGCTCTGAATCAGACCATTGTGTACAATTTGTAAGGCTTTTGGATCACTTCCCCAATAAGTCCCACAAAGAGCTCTCATCACATTCAGGCCACGATTTACTTTTAGTTCTATTGAGTTTACATATGAATTCCACTTTAAGTTTTTTGAATATTTACCCCCAGGTATTTGACTGAATCCACCCAACCAATATTCTGGTTACAAAATATTACGTTAGGGGGAGAGATTTTC
Source organism: Diabrotica virgifera virgifera (assembly GCF_917563875.1). Classification (NCBI taxonomy): domain Eukaryota; kingdom Metazoa; phylum Arthropoda; class Insecta; order Coleoptera; family Chrysomelidae; genus Diabrotica; species Diabrotica virgifera. Next base: position 203,763,607 of record NC_065443.1, on the reverse strand, counting down.
GTGTTTCCTTTTGTAAATAATATTGCAGAAGATTTGTTCTTAGACAGATTTAAATTGTGGTCTAGCAACCATGATTCCATCTGAATCAATAATTTATTTACATTAATTACCAATTCATTAATATCACTCCCTCTAATCAGAAGAACCAAATCGTCTGCATACTGAATTAATTTGCATGAAGAGGGGATTAAATTATACAGGGAAAGACAATATAGGTTGAAGAGGATAGGGCTTAATGGGGAACCTTGGGGTAGTCCCAGACTTGATTTTCTTGGGCCATGGGTTTGTCCCAGTTTGTCTTTGACAAATAGCTCTCTATCATTTAGAAGGCAGAAAATCAAATTAGCCAGTTGGGTTGGAATGTTATACTTTAATAATTTGGAATACAAGAGTGATATATTGACATTATCATAAGCAGAAGAGATATCTAGAAATATGCCAACAGTGTATTGATTTTGAGCGAAGCCTATTTGAATTGTTGAGGTGAGGTATGTAAGGCATTCCGTACAACCTCTACCCCTTCTAAATCCTAGTTGTAGTGGATTAAAAATCTTATTATGTTCCACAATCCACTCTATTCTATTCTTTATAAGAGTTTCGAGCATTTTGCCTACACATGAAGAAAGAGCTATTGGTCTAAAGTTTAACGGATTATTACAATCTTTATCTTTTTTGATTATAGGTAAAATTCCTGATTGTTTCCACTGAACAGGAACTATACCCGTTCTAAGACTTTCATTGAAAAGTTGAATTAATAACAAAGATCCAACAACGGGAAGATTTTTTAACATTGAGTAGGAAATCTGATCCAAACCAGGAGCCGAGTCAGATTTAATTGAGAGGGAGTTCTGATACTCGTCGAGAGCAAATGGCGGTTCTAGGGCTTGAGGAGATCTAACCAATACTTTATTGACAGCGGAAAGGGGGGTTAAGCAACATAGAATTTCGTGGGATATAGGAGTAGAGGGCAATTGTGTATATATTGAAGGTTTCGAAGCCGATACCTTATTAATTTTCTCCCACACAACTTTTAGAGGAGTGTTTCTATTTAATTTACTGCAAAATAGTCTGAAACTATTTTTACGTTTTGATTTTAGGAATTTTCTTGATTTGGCTATATTCTTTTTAGCCTCGATATAGTTTTCCATTGAGGGGATATTTTTAAATTTTTTTAAGGCAGACACTCTCGCAGAGACGACTTCAGCACATGAGTCATCCCACCATGGAATGTGGTATTTGGAATTATTAGGAGGGTGAAGCCAAGGTATTGTTTCATCAGCTACCGATGATATGGAGTTAGTAAAAAATTCGTAATCTTCCCTGGGAGAAGCTAAGAAAATGCTGTTTAAATTGTTATGATAAGTAGACCAATCAGCTTTCTTTAGATTTCTTCTTTTACATGAATGCGGGGGAGATTGAGGACATACACCTATCTGACATATTATGGGGAAGTGGTCACTAGTTCCAGTATCTGAAATAGTGGACCACTTGCCCACACTGGCTGCCACATCGACTGATGCCATTGTTAGATCTACTACCGACTTACTGCCTCCTGGAGCCACCAGTCTAGTTGGGGACCCATCATTGAGAAATACTAGCTCAAGTTCCTCCAAAGAATCAAAAATAATCCTACCATTGTGACTGTCTCTAGAACTACCCCATGCCTTATGATTACAATTTAGATCACCCATGATTAAAAATGGCTTATTAAGTAATTTGACAAGGGAAAACCAGTTGGATTTGGAGATAGAGTTGTCTTGTGGACAGTATATATTAAGAATATTCAAATTAAAGTTAGGGAGAAATGTGAGTTGGAATTGGACATCATGATTGAAGCCTGGATTGGCAATTTGAATTTCCCTATAATCAATATTATTTTTGATAAGAGTAATTAATCCGCCATAGCCATCCTCTCGATCTTTTCTGATTATTTGATACCCTCTACATCTTATAACATGTTGGTTTGAGAGCCAAGATTCGCTAATAAGGATTATATCTGGGTTAAGGTTTTTTATAAGGATTTTTAGATTGTCAGAATTAGTGTTATACGAACGTATATTCCACTGAATAATAGTTATCGGAGTATTAGGATTCATTATAAAGAGTATGTTTGCTAGACCAAGGAGTCAAAAGATCTCGAATCCTCAGCCTCGAGATCCTCTATTCCCCTCCGATCCTGGTTTACATTTGTATTGAAAGGTGATACACTTTTGTTTATGCTAGTCTTTAGATCTGCCATATTGTAAGGAATGGAGTATGATTTTGAGTTTATTAAGTCCCCAATGAAGGTCATGACGAGCTCCCTGTGAGATTGGTTCAGCATAGACATGGCCTGATTGAAATCCAAATGAAGTTGGGATAAAGATTGTGAGTTAGTGATTTGAGAATCAGAGTGAGCAGGATTGAATTTTGAAGTCGAAGGCTCATTTATTCTTCTACCTGATGGATTAATAAGTAGTCTTTGGTGGGAGATTTTATCATAACCTGTATTTTCTTGTATTGAAGGTCTTCTTCTTTTTGGTGGAGATTGAGTGACTTGACTAAAAGGTTTTGAATATTGAGCTGAGGCTGCAGACCTCCTCTCATGTGGTAAGATGCCATTAAAATTATTCTGATCGCTATGTAAGGGGGGGAAATCGTTTATGTTTAAAGATGAAATATTATGGATCCTAGGAACCTGCTGACTTGCCTCATAGAAAGATAGATTAGAAAAGGACATTAGATCCTTAATATCTTTTTGTCTGACTCTCTCTCTCTACAATTACGACTATTTGATTCATGGTCAGAAGATTTGCAGAAAATGCAATATTTTGTACACGTATTAGATGAAGAATCCTCATGAGAAGTTCCGCATCTAGCACATTTCTTTTTTCCTCTACATTGGTTCGTAGAATGGCCATAAAGTAAGCAATTTCCACATTGAAGAACAGGGCTGATGAATGGTGTGACCCTCATTGGTAGTTGATATATGGAAATTTCTTTAGGAATAGTTTTTCCTGAAAAAGTTATGCTAATAGTTCCCGTGGAGACAAATTCAACCTTTGAATCCACTTGTACTCTCCGGTTCATTCGCTTTACACTTAATATCTTACATAAAGCCAAGTTGGTTTCTGATGCCTCCTTTATTTCTTCCTCTGTGAATCTTTTATTAACTCCCCTTACTATACCCCTACAAGAAATCTGATGAAATGGAATGAACACGTCATACCCTAGGGCTTCCCAATCTTTCCTCACAACGAAATCGTTGGCTGCTTTTCTAGTGGCAAATAATACCCCTATCCTGTTTTTACCTTTTCTACTGATTTTCGTGATGTCTTTAATTTTTAAAACAGAAATAGATTTATCTATACTTAACACGTGGTAATCTCCAATATTTTTATCCTGACCCTGGACAAATACTTCATAAGGACCTATGTCGGTCTCCGAAAATAGTATTTGTTTTTTTCCTTTAAGACTTTTCTGAATAATTGGAGGTTGAGATTGACATTCATGTTGGTTGATTTTATTAGGAGGGTCAGGTGGTGGAGGAGGATCGGGAGGAACTTCTTCCTCCATCTTATGCGGCAGATTGACGAATTTAAAATCTATGCCAGTCGATGCAAATTAGAAATTAACAGGGAAATATAGATAGTTTTGGCCCTTACCCTTTGGATGAGTCGTCCGTTCACCTCGAACGATAATCACAGATTTGTCTATTTTAAGTTTTCTTCCAAAAAATCAAATGTCAAACACAACAAAATTCACAACAGATATTCACTGCGAAAAGAAGCCGAGGCTGTTCATCCCAGCGGACCTCGACTTATCAACGATAAATAAAAAATTAACAAGAATTAACAACTGTTTTCACACTAAATTAGGTTTGATGAGGTTTTTTTAGCAAAAATTAAAAACTGTCAACTGTGAGGTTTTCCAACGTCATAACGGACACAACATCGCAAAAGCACAATCTTTTTGTCATTCAAATTTCATCAAACTACTTCAGTTGGTAGTGGTCCTAGCTCGACTAAGCAGCGCAGGTAACCTCCTTGCTACGTGCTGTCGACATTGAGGTCAACATCGACCGCCACTTAACTAGTGGCATCCACCGCGACCTCCACTTCGACCCAATTGTTCTGTTCGTAACCTTAGTGAATCTAGTCAGTGAAGCAAGTTATCTTAGACGCCTTAAAATTAACATTTAAAAGACAAAGTGGATGGCAGTTTGAAAGATTAGTATAGATCACGGTCTGTTTTTTCTCAATGGAGAAGAAAAAATAGAATGCGTAAACCATTTTAAATACACTAAAAAGGGGTAGTTCCCTGGGTTGGCTGTATACCATATAGTTAAACAAACTCTAACATGAAGTAAAACCACTTCTATATAATAGGTACAATTCTATATAATAGGTATAATTCAAAAATCTCAAAAAATCCCAATGGATTGAAAAAATATGTTCATTCAGAACGTTTTCGGACCAATCAGTTCATCATCAGTGAATTCATGTATACTTGCTAACTAGCTCCAGAACTAAACAATGGTTTTAATTACAGTGCGTCCATAAAGTAACGCATAAATTCATTATTTCGTAAACCGGCGACTTTAAGAAAAAATCCCGAAACAGGTCGATTTTTATTTTTAAATTATGATTTGGCATTATATCATACTAGTGACGTCATCATCTGGGCGTGATGACGTAATCGATAATTTTTTTAAATGAGAATAGGGCTCATGTGACAGCTCATTAACATAATTATTTATACAAGGTGTTCAAAAAATTTTTTTTAATTAAATTAATTGAGACAATAAGAAGAATGTATATAATGTATTTAATTCAAAATACGTTTTACTGTCGTCAGGAAACAGAAAAAAATGTTTATGTATTTGACAAATAAATATTGCTTTTCGCTTAAATTCAATGTTAAACTGCCACCCACCTGCCTCTTGACAGTTTGAACATTTCGGTTAAGCGAAAATCATTGTTTATTTTTCAAATAAAACATTTTTCTATTTTCTGACAGCAGTAAAATGTATTAACAATTAAACAAATTACATACATTCATCATCTTTTTGTGTCCATTAATTTAATTAAAAAATATTTTTTTGGACACCCTGTATAAATAATTATGTTAATGTTTATATTATTGAATAAAAAGAATTAAATAAAATAAATAAAATAAAAATTAAATAAAGAGAATTAAATACCCTTTTAAATGAGCTATCACATGACCCATGACCCCTCTTCTCATTTAAAAAATCATCGATTACGTCATCACGCCCAGATGGATGACGTCACTAGTATGATATATATGCCATAAAAACGTAATTTAAAAATAAAAAAGAACCTTCGGAATTTTTCCTTAAAGTCACCGGTTTACGAAATAATTAATTTTTGCGTTACTTTATGGACGCCCTGTATAATTCAAGCTGCATTATAATGTTGTAAAATTTAAAATGCGAAACGCCGATGTTAATAGATAACCTCTGGGAACATGATGAAACTCTAAACGAGAACCTTAACCAACCATCTTAGGCCAACGATGTCTGACATTCTTGAACCACATGTGGTCCCATTTGCTGAAAATATGAGTCCAGAATTTATCCTTCAGCAAGATAATGTGAGACCGCACGTGGTCCTAATAGTGCAAAATTATTTGACTACCCACAATATTCAGGTTATGGAGTGACCAGCGAGGAGTCCAGATTTAAATCCCATCGAACACATTTGGAATACACTGGGAAAGGACTTTAAGAATCGTCAACAACTAAGATACCTACAACATATCGAGAAAGTTCTCATGGAAGAATGGGAACAATTAGATTAAGGAACTATTCGAAATGTGATTGAAAGCATGCCTAGACATTGTGCAGAAGTTCTGCGAGTTAGAGCAGTCCATACACGCTACTAGTTTTGTTTTAAAATAATTTTTAGCAACTCTGTTATTAAAAACAAATAGAAATTTCACATTTATCACTTTTTATTTTTTTTTTACCAGAAAATTTACAGTTTAGTAATAAAAACTTTTGCTATATTTATTGTGAAAATTGAAAAATTGTAATTAAATAAAAATAATATTCATAAAATGAATAAGTTCAAAACTACGAACATCTTTATAAGTTGCTCCTGTTCCATTTTGATCAGTGTATATGTTAAAGTTCAAGTTGATTCTCAGTTAGAGTTGACTTTTCCTAGTTCGAGTCAACTCCAACTGAAACGAGCAGTAAAAGTTGATTTGAAAAATTTCAAATCAACTTTTACTAGTTGAAGTTGACTCTTCCTAACCCTTGTTAGTAAAAGTAGATTATACAATTTATACGAGTATAATCTCACGTGCATTTTTGATGAGTATGCGTCTCTTTGTTTTGACCGTTTCAACTACTTATTAGTCCAGGCTGTAACGTCGCCCCCGTCAGGTAAACTATTCTGATTCGATTTTTTTGCACAAACTTATGGCGCGTCCGCATTGGTAAATTTTTCGTGCGTACCAGCTGTTCGTCGCAAATATTTGCGTGCTCGAAGTAAATTGTGCTAGTGTGGACGTGTTCGTCGCATAAAACGAATGCAAGAATTTTCGACGCACACAGCGCACACGATCCATCGTTTGTCAGTATTCGAGCGAAATCAAATGATTTGCGTCGCATTCGTTTTCCAGTGTGGACGCTGCTGTTCTTGATACAGTGTGTGTTTTTGTTTGTTTCTTTGTTTACAACATCGATTGAGTTAATAGTGTGGGCTTATTAATACACGAGGGCATTTAGCACAAAATAAATAAATTTTTAAATACAGCACCTAGAGACTTGCAGTTTTTTGCAGTATGTTCAGGATGACGTCAAAAAAAGTCTACTATTCAAAAATGGGTGAAAATTCATAATTGCACTGTAAAGTACATAAAATGCATCCAAAATTGCATAAATATAAAAATAAAGTCAAAATCAGTATACTAAGGAACAAAATTTATTATTTGGGGGGTTTTTGGGGTCACTGAATACTATTACGCCATCATAACTGACCCCCGGATCACCTGGTGCCCAAGGTCACGGCAAGAGACGTCATCTTCTGGAGCTTCGATGGTTTTCGGCATTAAATCGATGCAAACGGATTACTCACGAGTCATAGGGGTCGCTAAATACGAATATGCCATCAGAATTGACCTCCGGAGTACCTGGTGCCCAGGGTCGCTACTAAGGCACGTCATCTTCTGGAGTTTCGAGGGATTTCGGCACTAAATTGATGTAACTGGATTCGGGGTGATTTTGAGGTAGATAAACACGAATATGCTATCAGAACAGACCTCTGGATCACCTGATGCCCAAGGTCATTGCAAGGGACGTCATCTTCTGGACTTTCGAGGGCTTTCGGTATTAAATTGGTGCAAACGGATTACTCGGGGGGTTTTTGAGGTTGCCAAACACGAATATGCTATCAGAATAGACCACTGGATTACCTGGTGCCCGAGGTCACTGCAAGGGACGTCATCTTCTGGAGTTTCGTGTGCTTTCGGTATTAAATTGATACAAATGGATTACTTACGGATTTTTGGGGTCACTAAACACGAATATGCCATCAGAATTGAATTTTCAGAGTAGCTGGTGCCCAGGGTCGCTACTAGGGCACGTCATCTTCTGGGGTTTTGAGGGTTTTCGGCATTTAGTTGATGCAAATGGATTACTTGAGGGTTCTTGAGGTCGCTAAACACGAATATGCCATCAGAACCGACACCCTGTGCACCTGGTTCCCAAGGTCACTACAAGAGACGTCATCTTCTGATGTTTTGAGGGATTTCGGCATTAAATTGATGAAAACGGATTACTCGGGGGTAATTTTAAAGTCGTTAAACACGAACATGCGATCAAAACAGACCATCGTAGCACCTCGTGCCCGCGGTCACTGCAAGGGGCGTCATCGTCTGCGGGTGAGGTTTTTCGGTATTATATTGACGAAAACCGATTACTTATAGGTTTTTGAGGTTGTTGAATACGAATATGCCATCAGAACAGACACCGGACCAGCTGGTGCCCAGGGTACGCCATATTCTGGAGTTTCGAAAGTTTTCGGTACTAAAATGTTTCAAACGAATTACTCATGGCTTTTTGGGGTTGCTAAATACGAATACGCCGTTAAAACACACACTAGAGCACTTGGTGCCCAATCTTCTGAAGTTGCGTGAGTTTTGGGTACCAAATTCATGCAAACAAATTACTTTTGGGTTTTTGGGGTTGTTGAACATTTGAACACGAGTATGACTTAGATGAAGGATTCTAGAGTATCTAGTGATTACGATGATCAATAATAACGCCAACGCATAATAACATTGTCATAATAGAATGTAGCAAATTGATCTGGAGATAAATAATGGAAAAACGTTGTCAGATATAAATAAAGTTTATATCAATTTTATATATACATAATATACGAGGGCATTCGGCACAAAATAAATCAATTTTTAAATACAGCACATAGAGACTTGCAGATTTTTGCATTATGTTCAGGATGACGTCAGGAAAAAAGTCTACTATTCAAAAAGAGGTGGAAATGCATAATTGCACTTTAAAGTGCATAAAATGCATCCAAAAGTGCATCAACATGTCAAAATCAGTATACTAATGACCACATTTTGTTATTCGGGGGTTTTTGGGCCACTGAACACGAATACGCCTCAGAACCGACCCACAGATCACCTGGTGCCCAAGTTTTCGGCATTTAATTGATGCAAATTGACTACTGGAGGGATTTTGAGGCCTCTAAACACGAATATGCCATCAGAACTGACCCCTTCTGTACCTGGAGCCCAAGGTAACTGCAAGGGGTGTCCTTTTCTGCAGTTTTGAGGGAATTTGATATCAAATTGATAAAAATGAATTACTCGGGGGTTTATAAGGTCGATAAAGACGAATATACCATCAGAATAGACCACCAGATCACTTGGTACCCAAGGTCACTGCAAGAGACGGCATCTTCTGAAGTTTCGAGAGCATTCGGTATTCAATTGATGCAAATGGATTGCTTACGGGTTTTTGGGGTCGCTAAACACGAATATGCTATCAGAATTGAATTTCGGGGTACCTGGTGCCCAGGATCGCTACTAAGGCACGTCATCTTCTGGAGTTTTAAGTGTCTTCGGCATTAAATTGATGCAAATGGGTTACTCAAGGGCTTGAAGTCGCTAAACATGAATATGCAATCATAACCGACCTCCAGAGTACCTGGTGCGTAAGATCACAGCAAGGGACGTCATTTTCTGGAGTTTCGAACGTATTCGGCATTTAATTAATACAAATGGATTACTGGAAGATTTTTGAGGTCGCTAAATTCGAATATGCTATCAAAACCGACCCCTGGTGCACCTGGTGCCAAGGGTCACTACAAGGGGCGTCATCTTCTGGAATTTCGAGTGTCTTTAGTACATTGATACAAATGGATTACTCATAGGTTTTTGGGGTTGCTGAATACGAATACTCCATTAGAACAGACACCGGTGTACCTGGTGCCTATGGTACGCCATCTTCTAGAATTTCTAGAGTTTTCGGTACTAAGTTGATGCAAACGGATTACTTTTATGTTTTGTAGTTGCTGAATACGAATATGACTTAGATGAAAGACCTTGGAGTATCTAGTGACCACGAAGGATCACACTATCAAAATAAAATATAGTAAATCGATTTTGAAATAAATGAAGGAAATATGTTGTCATATATAAATTGAGTTTATATTTATAAACAATTAAAAAATTGTATAGCACAACATAGTTATTTTAATAAACAATCTAAGTAAAATAGCAAAAAAAATGTTATCAATTTGAATGTTTTCTTTGAACAGCAACTCAGAAAATCTCCGAGTACTAGGTGTGTAACAATTTAGTGACATAATGCCTCAAAATTCTAAAACATGATGTGCATAGCAGCCACTCTGGCCACTAGGAATGCATGGGGTCGGTTCTCATTTCATATTCGTGTTCAGCAAACCCAAAAACCTATAAGCAATTTGTTTGCATCAATATTCTCGAAATTCTATAAGATGATATACCTTAGCTATCAGGTGCTTTGATGTCTGTTCTGATGGTATATTCGTAGTCAGCAACCCCAAAAACCCACGAGTAATCCGCTTGCATCAATTTAATGCCGAAACCCCCCGAAACTCCAGAAAATGAGCCGCCTTAGGCACCAAGTGCTCCGTGGGTCAGATCTGATTGCGTATTCGCTTTCAACCATTCCAAAAACCCTCCAGTAATTCACTTGCAAAAATTTAATGCCGAAAACCTTCGAAACTCCAGAAGATGACGTCCCTTGCAGTAACCATGGTCACCAGGTGCTCGGTGGGTATGTTCTAATGGCATATTCGTGTTTGGCCACCTCAAAAACCCCCCGAGTAATCTATTTGCATTTATTTTATGCCGAAAACCCTCGAAACTCCAGAAGATGACGTGCCTTAGTAGCGGTCCTGGGCAACAAGTACTCCGGAATTAAATTCTGATGAGATATTCGTGATTAGCGATCTCAAAAACCTGTAAATGAACCTTTTGCATCAATTTGATACCGAAAACCCTCGAAACTCCAGAAGATGACGTCCCTCACAGTGGCCTTGAGCACAAGGTAATTTTAAGGTCTGTTCTAATGGCATCTTCGCATTTAACCATCTGAAAGTCCCCCAGAGTCCAATTACGTCAATTTAGTGCCGAAATCCCTCGAAATTCCAGATGATGACGTGCCTTAGTAGCGACCCTGGGCACCAGGTACTAAGGAGGTCAATTCTGATGGCATATTCGTATTTAGCGACCCCTAAGACCCGTGCGTAATCCGTTTGCACCGATTTAATTCCGAAGACCATCGAAACTTCAGATGTGTCTATTCTAATGGTGTATTCGTATTCAATAACCCCAAAAACCCATGGGTAATCCGTTTGCATAATTTAATGCCGAAATCCCCCGAAACTCCAGAAAATGAGCCGCCTTAGGCACCAAGTTCTCCGTACGTCAGATCTGATTGCGTATTCACATTCAGCCATTCCAAAAACCCTCCAGTAATCCATTTGCAACAATTTAATGCCAAAAACCCTCGAAACTACAGAATATGACGTCCCTTGCAGTGACCTTGGGCACCAGGTAATCCGGTGGTCTATTCTGATGGCATATTCGTGTTTAGCGACCTCAAAAACCCGTAAGTAATCCGTTTGCATCAATTTGATACCGAAAGCCCTCGAAACTCCAGAAGATGACGTCTGTTGCAGTGACCTTGGGCACCAGGTGATCCAGAGGTCTGTTCTGATGACATATTCTTGTTTAACCACCTCAAAAACCCCCCGAATCCAGTTACATCAATTTAGTGCCGAAATCCCTCAAAACTCCAGGTGATGACGTGCCTTAGTAGCGACCCTGGGCACCAGGTACTCCGGAGGTCAATTCTGATGGCATATTCGTATTTAGCGACCCTTAAGACCCGTGAGTAATCCGTTTGCATCAATTTAATGCCGAAAACCATCGAGACTCCAGAAATGACGTCTCTTGCCGTGACCTTGGACACCAGGTGATCCGGGAGTCAGTTCTGATGGCGTAGTCGTATTCGGTGACCCCAAAAACCTCCCAAATAATAAATTTTGTTCCTTAGTATACTGATTTGGACTTTATTTTTATATTTATGCAATTTTGGATGCATTTTATGCACTTTAGAGTGCAATTATTATGCATTTCCACCCATTTTTGAATAGTAGACTTTTTTCCTGACGTCATCCATAACATAATGCAAAAAACTAAAGTCTCTAGGTGCTGTATTTAAAAATCTATTTATTCGGGTGTTTTTAGTGCTAAATGCCCTGGTCTATTAATCATGAGTGACGATTTAATAACAAAAAGAAAGTATGCAGTGTTTATCATTATGTGCGGCTTACTTAGAGGTTCTATCAGATTATTTTTGTTATAATGAAATTTATTCTTTGGATCCCATAGATTAGGATCCTATATTCCTGGATTAATAGTAAAACATCTTCCCTGAATAAATCCATATTAATATTTCCTACCCGTCTACTTATTTAAACAGAAAACCAATTTTGTGATTTACTCCACACAACCTGAGCAGGTAAGCACAACGAACGATAAATAAATTTTCGCTGGTAGAGCACCGCGTCCTCACTGGTAAAAATTTGCGACGCAAATTCTTGCGACGAAAATTCTTGCGACTAACCATTAGTTCAAAACGCACGAAAAATTTACCAATGCGGACGCGCCATTACTCAAACAAATACATCCTTATAACAAATACACAGTGTCAGGCGGTACCGCGGTCGAAAAATTGTTTAACCAATTTTTGTTAACCAAATTCACAAAAATAATTCTTATCTACTCTACCTCATATTATGTATAAGTTTTTATTGTGTGAAAATTGTAAATATAGATAGCAGTACATGAAGGGTTTAAAGTGTGCCTGAAGTAATAATGTATTTTAAATGAGATTTACTTTTTCGCACTGTTTTTTAGCACACTTTCATATAATCAAATATCCTTAACTTTCGCCTTGTCATGGTGATGACATGTGAGCAATAAATTACAAAAAAAGTTTTGACAGCTTTGTGGTTTGACAAAAGTTTGAATTTTTAAATGTTATAAAAAATTGTAAAATAGGAATGTATTCCAGTGACGAAGAGTTGCAGTTTTTTTAATTGTTTTTTGGTAGATAAAATATTGTATGAAACTGTGCGTGAAGTACTTTTTGCGCACTTAGGCGATGTATAGCACTCGGCCCGCTCGTGCTCTAAACATTGCGTCGGTGCGCAAAAAGCATACTTCACGAACTGTTTTATAAATAACTAAGTATTTCACTTCGGACAAATGATTTTAGATTATTTTGGTCATTCGGAGCAAAAAAAGGATTTTTCTCTAAACTTGATAGTTTTCGAGTTATACGCGATTTAAAATTTGGAAAATGCGAAATGACCATTTTTAAGGCCTAATAACTCGATTAAAAACTATTATTATGAAAGTCAGAAAGTCGCCTAATCAAAGTTTAAAGCCCCCCCTACAAGATCGTGAAGAAATTTTTGTCATTATTTTATTACTAAGCTGTTATTTTTAATTATCAATGAGCGCTAAAAGCGTATGGAGGCGGCCGTCAATGTGAGTGCGAGTAAGATCCTCCATTCCGACCGTCCAATGGTGCATCTCAGTCGCACTCACATTGACAGCCGCCTCAATACCTACGCTCCTAGCGCTCATTGTTAATAATTAAAAATAACAGCTTACTAATAAAATAATGACAAATATTTCTTCAGTACCTTGTAGGGGGGTCGTTAAAATTTGATTTGGTGACTTTCTGACTTTCATAATAATAATTTTTAACTATTATTTTGTTATTAAGCTTTGAAAATGGTGATTTTCGCATTTTCAAATTTTAAATCGCGTATAACTCGAGAACAATAAATTTTACAGAAAAATCACAAAAGACCTCTTTTGCTCCGAATGACCCAAATGATGTAAAAAAAATGTCCGAAGTGTTCGATTACGGTACCACCTGACACCCTGTGGATTCGTTATAAGGATCTCTTTTTGAGTAAGTTTATGCAAAAGAATCGAACTGGAATAATTTACCTAACGGGGGCGACGATACAGCCTGGACTATAAATATCATGATTTGAACATAATATACTGTAACATTTAATTTCTAGAATCGGTTGTTTGTGTGAATCAACTTTTACTAAATGGCATTGGGAAGAGTATACTTTAACTAGTTGGAGTCTACTTTTACTAGTAAATGTCAGGGGCGTAACAGAGGGCCCCGCAGCATGAAGCTTGCGGGGGGCCCCAATCGCTTAAGGGCCCCATCTTGTCATCTGATATTATGTAAAAATCTGTTATTGTTATATTATTTTTACGTTGTCTGTTTAAATTTAAAAACGTAAAAATGTCTAACTAGACGTATTTGCCAAGTGAATCATCTCATAATATCTAGAAACTTAATCCCTTCCGGCCTACCGAAATTTTATGGCAGCGACAATAAACTATATAATGCTTTGTACGTGACTATTGAAAGATATTAGAATTGCAATTTGCCGAACAATGTTTTTAAATCTAAAAATGGGTTTTCTTTCTCTCTGTTCTTTACCTACTTTTAGTATTTCGATACAATATAATCGCCAGTAATAGTAATTTCATATTGGTTGTTTGCATTGACATTGAATGTTATTTATGTTTGTGTTGTTTTACGGTTATAGTTGCATCAGTTTGGTACGCATTTATTTAACAATTATTGACGACTTTTCTTGTGTAATCATTGGACAATCTCTCAACAGATAAACGGTAAGATAAGGAAATTATAACACTTACGCTTTAGGGAAGTCAATGTAGAAAAACTTGCATTGTTTCGGTTTCGGAAAAAATCAAACAAGCTTATATTTTTCTAAAAGATTTTTTGTTAGTTTATATATCTTATCTTAAAGTGAAAAGTTCTACTCACAGATGCCTCTAATTGTTTATTAATTATTTAAACAATAAAACTGTTTTATATTAAATAATTTTAAAAGATATCGGTGAATTCATCATTTTACTTTGTTCAAAAATGTTTCTATTTGCTTTTTGATTATGCTGAATTCGAATATGTCATTAAATCAGGGCCATAAGTACGATCTAAGTTAATCACCCAGCGGAAGGAGTCCGGGAAAATTGATATTTAACCACTTGAAAACGCATTTTAATGTACTCCATGACTGAAGTTTCCTGTACCTACCTACATGTTGCTATTTTAGTTGACCAACACAAAAAAATTTTGAAATCACATTATTTTAAGCTAAATATTTACCATCAATATAACATCTTTTTTGTTTTCATAAAAAATATACTGCATATAATGTTACTTACATTCTTCGGCTATAATGTAGGTTTTTAATCGCGTTATATTGCCTATAGGCAGTATAACGCGATTACAATCGCGGGGCCCCCTTCGCCGGGGGCCCCGAGGCACTGCCCCATTTGACCCAATGGTAGTTACGGCCCTGTCAGACATGACAATTTGAAAATTCAAAATAAATTTTTTTGAGCACGTATACAGTATGTCTGCGTGACTTTGAACCATATGGGAAACATTTTTATTATCAATTTTACGAAAAAAGTTATTCTTCATGAAATGCTCTGAATGGTCTTAAATCTGAGATACAAAATAAGCCAGATAAACCATCAGATATCAAAGCTTATCAATTTTATACGAGGTAAGTCAAAAAATAGGAATTTAACTCAAGGATAAAGTACTTTTATATTTAACAATATACGATTTTAATTTTAATATGTAATTACATCCTTGCAAATAAAAAATTAATTTTTCCAAATATTTCTCAAATTACCGATAACCAACATCATTTTATTACAATTATAATAACTATTTTATTATTAATTTTTTAATTTTGCGAAAATTTTTTTTATAAAATTCTTATCAGATTCTTTATAAAAAGCTCTGTATTATCTCAAAACGAAGATTCAATCGTAATATATCACATTTTACTAACTTTATACGAGGTATGTCGAAAAATATGAATTTCTCTCTAAGAGTTAAGTACCTTTTATTTATAGTTCACAATATTTCAACTGGAATGATATAATTGCATATTTAAACATAGTTTTTAATTGCGAACAACTTTTTATAATAAAATTTTTCAATATTGTAAAATATAAAGGTGGTATAGGTACTATTGAGCGAAATTAATATTTTTTGATATACCTCGTATAAAATCAATAAAATTTAATATCTGATTATTGCAACTTAAGTTTTATACCATGCAGAGCCTTTTATGAAGAATAACTTTTTTTTCGTAATATAGATATGTAATAAAAAAGTTTCCCATAGGTTCCAAGCTACGCAAACACACTGTATAAGAAATTAAGAAAGAATTGTTTTAACATTTACTAGTTTTAAAGCTGGTTATTAAATGTATTGTAGGTTTGTACAGAAAACAACAAAAGAAGTTGGTTATTAGGAATGGGTCTGTATCTACCAATAAAGATGAGAAATGTAAGTTGTTATGAACAGTGAATTATAACGCTAACACAAAAAAGTTTTTGTGTAAGTAGTATTTAGTAATTGTTTAACGCGGGAGCAGTCGCGCTCACTTATGCCACGTAAGCAGTCGCGCGTAGAACAAAATCTAACAATACGAATTAACGAATTTAAAACAAAGTTCAATTTTATAATATTTTTGTTTGCTTGTTATGTTAAAAATATCTATTTCTAACAATTTTAAAACTAATTGGTTCCCACCAAAGCCATAAATTCCACAAAAAAAATAAAAATGAAATAAAAAGATTAAAAAAAAATTCTACGCATTACTACAATCTTCTTCGAGGCACTTACAAGTGGAAAGTTATGTTGCAAAATTTTTCATTAAGTTATCACGGAAAATGATAAAAAGTTGGATTTTTTCTAACGGCGCGACTGCTCCCGGGTTAAAAGGGGCCCCGACGGAGTTTGTTACGCCACTGGTAAATGTTGAATAAAAATCTTCATTTTATATTTATAATCAACTTTTACTAAAACCAGCCGTTTGAGTCGACTCTAACTAGAAAAAGTCAACTCCAACTGGATAATCAACTTGAACTGTAACATAAATAATATATACGTTTATGGTCTGAAAACAGACACAACACCTAAAGAAGAAGTTAGTTGACACCTTAGTGCGCTTCGAATAAAGTTTAGCAAGTTTCCGGTAGATGGTAAGACCAGCAAATATAGCATTTTATTCTAAAAGAATAAAAATTAGAAATATAAATAAAACGATTATAATATATTTGCTAATTATGAAACTACTGATTAAAACACTTTTGGATCCATCATCTTTTTCCGTTTTAATATTTTCCCAAATGTAGCCAACATGTTATACCTATTCATAGTAAGAGCCGAACCAAGACGAACCGACCTTCTTGTATTTATGTGTTCCTGATACGAAATTTTGTAGTGACTTCTACGTTAAAATAGTAAAAACTATAAAATAAAATAGCTGTACCAGATTTAATGAGCTGCGACAAAATAGTCAACAACTGTTACAAAAACAGCTCAACAACAAAATACTCGTTAAATAACAATAACAGGTTAAAAATAGCAGAAATACGGATATCACTAGGTACTATTTTTATGGTTAACAGTAGTTCGTGTGCGTGAATGTTTATCCGAATGACGACTTGACGACAAAGTAATAGAACGGTAGTAGGCAAGCTGAATATTGCCATTGCAGGACACGCACAAGTATCAAAATATGCATAGGTTTCTATGCATAATTTACCTATAGTCCAGGGTAATAAGGATTTTCTCGGAACACTCAAAGATCCAGGTAGCTGACTACTTTTTTAGTTACTGTAGACCTATAGGAAGAAAACTACCTGTTTCCTTCCTAGAGTTCGCGTCCGTTTTTAATTATTAACAATTTAGTACAAAAATCGCGATTTTCTCGATTTTTGCACCCCATTTAAAAGCTAAATAGTTGACATAAAATTACAAAATACAATTTTTTAGAACATTGAAAAACCTTCAAAATACCGATTTTTGAAAATTAAAAAGTTAATTTGTTGCTACGCAAATTGCAAAATAAGTCAAAATCGTTATTTGTTAATAACTATTACTAAAACTACCTAAGTACTTTAGTTTTTCACCCAAAGTTGGGTATTGGGGTACTTAACAAATCTTTAAAATTTGAGATCCATTAATTAGTTATTCTATTTGTTTATCCCAGAGACCTTTATTTTGCAATAACATAAGACATAAAACAATGAAGATGGGCAATTCTGAGTATGTTAAATGAAAGTAGAAGAGTGATAGTATCAAAATGTATTAAAAAAAGATAACAAATTAATCAATATAATCAAAAATCCTAAAGTCAAATTTTTGAACCCCCTCCGTGGCTCAGTGGTAAGAGCGCCTGCCTTTGGATCGAAAAAATCCGAAAGGTTGTGGGTTCGAATCTCACCAGGGTCAGAACTTTTTCATTTATTAAAATTTAATAAATGAATAGTTTCTGTCCTTGTGGGATCGGGACTCACCGGAGGGACCGCAGACGTTCGGATACAATTAGCGTCTCTTTGCAAAGACAATGACGTCGACTTTGCAAAGTAACAAGACACTTACTCAACACACACACTACACATGACACTAGGTACCTAACTGTTCAAAATTACCGTACCTACCATGCCAATGGCCATTAGTTGTCGAGGCATTAGCTAAATAAAAAAAAAATTGAAATTTTGTAGTTTATAAACATTTTTAGGGCCGGTTGTTCGAACGCTAATCAACATTGATCACTATCAAATATTTAATTACTGTCACAACTGTCAATGTCAACTTTGGTTGGGTTGCTGAAAACATAGTTAATTATAATTATGAGATTAGTTAGTCAATTAACATAACAATTATTAACATAATTGATTAACTAATTTCATAATTGTCATCAATAATAATGTTTTCGGCAACCCAACCAAAGTTGACATTGACAGTTGTGACAGTAATTAAGTATTTGATAGTGATCAATGTTGATTAGCGTTCGAACAACCGGCCCTTAACTTTACAAAAATATTGTCCGTAGGAACAATCATTTTATAGATTCGAAAAGCTGGTATTTTAACACGAATTTTCAAATAAAAAAATTTAGCCTGGGTTCATTAGGGGCAAAATTAGCCATGTGTTTTTTATTCACAGCTAATTTGTTTATAATAATTAAGGAATTTCATTGATGCCATTTTAAATAATGGGATTTGTATTTTTTGTTAAAAAATTTGCATAAACATTGTATCTTCACAGCACCCTCTACGATTTTTCAAAATTGTAGTTCAAACGGTTATTAGAGGGAACCTACGAATCCACCGAGTTAAAATATCGAAAAAGCAATTTCAAACTAATACAATTTTCTGTATCTCTGGATCAACTCAATGGATTTTCATCTTTCTTTTTTTAATTTGTATGTAATTTATACGTACATTACAAATATGCAATTTGTTTATAAATTTATTAATTAATAATCAGTCTAATTTGTTTAAACAATTCTTGAAAAAATATTTTTTTGCAAAAATCTATTTTTTAATCATAGTATCATTAATGATCATACAAAAAGTTAAAGTTCACTTTAATAAATAAATTATTTTTATTAGATAATTATTTATTGAAGATAATTTACTTATTAAAGTATACCTTAACTTTTTGTATGATTAATAATGATAGTCTGATCAAAAAACATGGATTTTTGGAAAAAAATTATATTTTCAAAAATTGTTTAAACAAATTAAACTTTTTATTAATTAATAAAAATGTCAAATTGCAAATAGACAAATTACATATTTGTAATGAACAGAACAATTACATACAAATTAAAAAAAGAAAGATCAAAATATATTCAGTAGATCCCGAGATATAGAAAATGATAGTAGTTTTAAGTTGCCTTTTTTAGTTTTTGAACTCGTGCATTTGTCGGCTCCCAGCTCCCCCTTCCCTTACCACGACTAGTCACTGAACAACTGAACAACATTTTTAAAAATTCGTGTAAAATACCAACGTTTCGAATATTTACAATGATTTTTTCTACGGACAATATTTTTAAAGTTGTTCTAAATGTTTATAAACTACAAAATTTCAAAAATTTGGCATTAGTATTTTTGATTATATTAGATATTTTTTTTATCTTTTTTTAGTACATTTTGATAGTAACACTTTTATAATTTCATTTGGCATACGCAGAATTGCATTATCTTCATTATTTTCTGTCTTATGTTATTGCAAAATAAAGGTCTCTGGGATAAACAAATAAAATAACTTTTAAACTAATTAATGGATCGGTCTCAAATTTTAATGGTTTGTTAAGTACCCCAATACACAACTTTGGGTGAAACACTAAAGTTCTAAAGTAATTTTAGTAATTATTAATAAATAACGATTTTTACCTATTTTGCAGTTTGCGTAGCAACAAATTAACTTTTTAACTTTCAAAAATCGGCATTTTGGAGGTTTTTCAATAATCTAAAAAATTTAATTTTGTAGTTTTATGTCAACTGTTTAGCTTTGGAATGGGGTGCAAAAAATCGAAAAAATTGCGATTTTTGCATTAAATTGTTAATAATTAAAAAACGGACGGGAACTCTAGGCAGGAAACAGGTAGGTTTTCTTCCTACAGGTCTACAATAACTAAAAATGTAGTCAGCTACCTGGATCTTTGAGTGTCCCGAACATGGTCTATTTCTAGCTTATTACCCTGGAGTACTACCCAATTAGTTTCTGTTATCTGAGAAGTTACTATAGCAGTTTGTTGTACACTACTACCACTATGTTACTCTTGAATAGTATAGTTCAGTTTATTGTTCACAACGGCACCAGCCGTTTCGAAAAAGAAAAAAAAATAACAATTTCTGCAGTATTTAGTTGCGTTATTCTCGGATAATATCAATAAGGTGAAAAAGAAAAAACTGTAGAAGAAATGCTTACTGCAAAGACATTTCATATTTATTCACATATAAACTTAATGAACTACACATCAGAGAACCAATAGATTTTAAGAATTACCTACGAATAGACCATGAGTTACTTAGAAATGTATTTACCTTAGTGTACGGCCAGCGGGCCAGCAATTAGGAAACAAAATACAACCACGAGGGATGCAATTAGTGCGGAAGAAAGATTAACTGTACGTTAAGATTGGCAATTGGAAATTCGTATGAAGACCTTAAATTCGGCACAACTATTTATATCGCCTCGGTTTATATAAACCGGGAGATATTAACAGAAGTTCAACCACGATTTTCTAAGTCCTGCCCTTTGCAATACTGGAAGGTTAGAGAAGGTACTTACAATTTGTGGAAAAATCCACGGGTTTCCTGTGACATTTTCCTGTGAAAATTAGATTTTCCATGAAAAAAAAAATTGGGAGTTGCGATGAATTTTTAACTCCTGCCATATCCATAGAATAACAGGATACTATCTATTTTATGAAGAAAATTTTTTGGGCAGGACGGTTGCAAAAGGACTAAGTGAGTATACAGATATACAAACATGTAACGAAAATAATGAAATTTTCATAATTTTCTAAGTCCTGCCAACTTAATAAATTAATCATATTTATTTCAAAATGACCAAAAAAAATGTTGGCATGACGTCACCTAATGTTTAACAGCACTTGTTTCTTGGAAAATTCTGTATAAAATTTTGTGATTGCTCCCGGATTAAGGTGGATAGTTTTTTTTATCTGAAAAGCACTGTATATTATGGAACGTTGTTATTACTTTGCTTACATTCAAATATTCTTTCTTCAGTGTTTCAATCGTTCTGACAGGTTTTACGAACTTTGGCCTATTAGACCGGGAGATATTATACAGAAGTTCAGCCACGATTTTCTAAGTCCTGCCTTTTGCAATACTGGAAGGGTAGACGATGTACTTACAATCTGTGGAAACATCCACAAATTTCCTGTGACATTTTCCTGTAAACATTAGATTTTCCCAAAAAATAAAAATAGGGTTTTGCGATGAATTTCTAAGTCCTGCCATATCCGTAGATAGACAGGATACTATCGATTTTATGAAGAAAATTTTTTGGGCAGGACGGTTGCAAAAGGACTAAGTGAGTATACAGATATACAAACATGTAATGAAAATAATGAAATTTTCATAATTTTCTAAGTCCTGCCAACTTAATAAATTAATCATATTTATTTCAAAATCACCAAAAAAAATGTTGGCATGACGTCACCTAATGTTTAACTGCACTTGTTTCTTGGAAAATTCTGTATACAATTTTCACTCTGGTTCCGTGATTTTCTAAGTCATAAAATAAATTTTGTTATAAAATAAATAATTTCAGTAGACATTATTCAAAATGGCAGGATGTTTAGTTACACCTTTTTTACTATATATAGTTAAAAAATTTGTAAGAAAATTCGTGGAAAATTACACGATTTTCTAAGTCATGACATTTCGCACATATCTCAAGAAGGTTAATATAAATCTATTTTCAAAGAGGCAGGACGGTTGTATAGTTATTTCGTATATAAAAAATTAAATTGTGTGTCTGTGAAATTATTTCAGGGTGTTATACAAACATATTCATATCACCACAATTTTCTGAGTCATACCACATCGAGTATGCTTAAAAAACACTAATCTAAAACCGTTTACAACTTGGCAGGATAACCGCAAAGATGAATAATACAAAAAATTAATTTGTATACCATTAAAACAATCGTATTCTATTAAATATTATTTTCCTGAATAATGTCTCGGAATTTTTACACACTTTTCAAATCTAATAGCAAACTGTAACATCTTTATTTTAAGTGATTAGATCATATTTTTATCTAAGTAAACGCAATAAAAGTAAATAAACAATTTTTACAATTTATTGGTTATAGTAGGGAATTTACCTACCCATTATATTATACAGGGTGTCCAGAAGCTCTCATAACAATCGAAAACCGGAGATTCATCAGATAATTTTAAGAAAATTTAACTCAATTCACCTAGTTCAAAAATGCTTCCGTGGAAACTAGAGCTCTTTAAAGATGGCGTCTTGTAATTCATCATCGTCATAATTCAACCCGGATCTATCCAATCATGGATATAGGTCTTCCTCAGTCTTCTCCATGCATTTCTGTCCTGTACTGTCTGCATCAAGTTTCTGTCGATCCGTTTGATGTCATCAGACCATCTGGTTGGCGGACAACTTCTACTTCGATATGTTTCGTCTAGAAGAAGCATATCGAAGTCTTGTAATTAGTTTCTTTAAAATAGCTGCAGAACGCTTTTATTTGGAAAAACGAAAACTGGTACACTTATTTATCTTCCAGAGGTCAATTGTCAAATGTCAATTATCAATTGTCAATTTTTAGTACCGGTCATAGGGGTCCGTTTTGGGTACAGAAACGGATATTTTATCGAATAACTTTTCTGTCTAACTTTTAAGCATTTCTGACACTGGATTATTAAATTCTGGGATAGTTTTGTACTATCTTATCCCGCCTTCTTACTTGTTCGAACACAAAATACACACGCATGTAACAGGCGCTAAGTTGCCGCACTCAACTGGTTTTCCTGATATTGTAGGATTGTAGATATTGTCCTGATATTGTTTCCTATATTTGATAGCAAAATGTTCTAACACTAACAACACCAGAATAAATCGATTTTTAAATACAGCATCTATCTACTTGCAACTTTTTGCATTGTGTTCAGGATAACATCAGGAAAAGGTGTACAATATAAAAATGGGTGGAAATTGCATTTTAGTGCATAACATGTATCCAAAAGTGCATAAACCTGTCAAAATCAGTGTATTAAGGGCAAAATTTTGTTATTTGAGAGGTTTATGGAGTTACGAATACGCAAGCAGAACCGAGCTCCGAATCACCTAGTGCCCAGAGTTGCTGCTAAGGCACGTCATCTGGAGTTTCGTGGGATATCGGCGATAAATTAAATAAAACAGATTATTCGAGGGTTTTTGGGATGGCTGAACACGAATATGACATTACAACCGACCCTCGGAGCACCTGGTGCCCAGGGTGACTGATCTCGAATTTAGAGAGTTTTTGGAGGTCGATTCTGATGGCTCATTTATGTCCAGCAACCACAAAACTCCTCGAGTAATCTACTTGCATCACTTTAGTGTCTGAAAGCCTCGAAATTTAAAAATATGGCGTGTATATTAGTCACCCCGAGCACTAGGTAAAGATCTGTTCTAATGTGACATTCTTGTTCAGAAACCCCAAAAACCACCTGAGTAATCTGTCTGTATCAATTTACTGCCGAAATTAATATATAAATATGGTATAGAAAATGATTAACAAATAAAAAGGTACCATAAAATATCATTTTATTATAATACTAAAATACAGGGTGTCCCATTTAAGAAAACTCATAAAATACTCATTCCGAGTTTCAACCAACCCCGTATACTAAAATTAAACATTTTGATATACTATTAATAACTGACAATAGTAGACTATATTAAAAATCGTTTAAACATAAATTAATAGAAGTTTGGTTATCAAATCACTAACAATATGTATAGGGTGTGAATGTGTGAACGTTCCTACAAAATTAACAAAAAAAACGTAATTATATTTTAAACTACCTCGTATAATATTTCAAAACACTATATTTTATTAAAGAGAACATCGAGTAGAATCCAAAAATGTAAAAATATACAGGGTATTCCATTTAAAAAAACATAAATTTGTGTCACTCTGTGAAAACGGGTAGCCCTGTATACTAGAAAATACTGTTGCATCCTAATCTGTTGCGTCCTATCTGTGGCCCATGTTTTACCTAAATAACTTTTTTCGTATATCTTACGACAAACGAGTAATTGGACTTTGTCACACTAATGTCCCACCCTGTATACAAAATAACCATAAAACCATCCTGCCTCTTTGTAAATAGACTTATATTAAGATTCTTGAAACACGTGCAAAATGTCATGACTCAGAAAATCGTTGACTTTTTCACGAATTTTCGTACAAATCTAGGACTCCTGCCGTCTTACAAGAACCGTTTAACCTTCCTGCCGAGTACCGAAAAGGTATTGATTGTATTTGAGTATTATAACTTTTTAAAGGCAGGACTAAGAAAATCACGGAATTTTCTGCGGAAAATTTTCCGCAGAATTTTCCAAGGGACAAGTATACTTAAACATTAGAAGACGTCATGCCAATATTTTTTTGATCATTTTGAAATAAATATGTTTAGTTTATTTAGTTGGCAGGACCTAGAAAATCATGAAAATTTCATTATTTTCCTTACATGTTTGTATACATATATACTCCGTTACCCCGTTTGCAACCCTCCTGCCCAAAAAATTTTCTTCATAAAATCGATAGTATTCTGTCTATCTACGGATATGGCAGGACTTAGAAATTCATCGCAAAACCCTATTTTTATTTTTTGGGAAAATCTAATTTTTACAGGAAAATGTCACAGGAAATTTGTGGATGTTTCCACAGATTGTAAGTACATCGTCTACCCTTCCAGTATTGCAAAAGGCAGGACTTAGAAAATCGTGGCTGAACTTCTGTATAATATCTCCCGGTCTAATAGGCCAAAGTTCGTAAAACCTGTCAGAACGATTGAAACACTGAAGAAAGAATATTTGAATGTAAGCAAAGTAATAACAACGTTCCATAATATACAGTGCTTTTCAGATAAAAAAACTATCCACCTTAATCCGGGAGCAGTCGCGCCATTAGAAAAAATCTAAAATTTTATCCTTTTAAGTGATAACTTGATAAAAAATTTTGCAACATAACTTTCCACTCGTAAGTGACTTAAGGAAGATTCTAGTAATGCGTGGGAATTATTTTTTAATAATTTTTTTATTTGTTTTTTGTGGGATTTATGGCTTTTTGAACCATTGATTTTTAGAAAAAAACGCAAAAACACGTCAAATAATACTTGCAGGGGAAGACATTATGCCATATATAAGCTTGCCGGGAAAGGCACCCTCTCACGCCCGTATCATCCCTTATTTTTTTTTAAATTACTTCTACCTTTTTACATTTTATATACGGATTTTCCTCTTTGTACTGATTTCAAAAATGTATAACACATGATGCTTCAAGTGATTAGTTTATGAGAAAAATAAATACAAAATCAAGAAAACTGTATTGAAAATAGTATATTGTACAACAAGAGAGAAAAAAGACATATTTCTCACACGAGGCGAGTGCCGCAAATCAAGCGAGGGAGAAATATGTCGTTTTCTCACGTGTTGTACACTGTACTTTTTCTATGGATGCGTTTTTGTCAAGAGTTCAATTCAAAATTAAATAATTTAGTTGCTATTATGTAGATTATATGCCAAAATTGAAATAAAATACATATTATTAAATATGTAGGTATTTAATATTCTTAATATTTATATACTTTTATTTATTTAAAATTATAGTTACCAGTTATATTTGAACAGTTCTGAAAGGTAATTCCTCGTAAGTTTTGATTTGACACATTTTATTTGACAAATATATTTGTGTTTGTATTGTGCATGTTACCATGGAAACCGCGATTCTACGTATGGAACCCGTGAGAAAAAATATTTGTCACTGCAATGGCCGACTTTTCTCACACCCTGAGAAATTGTTCGTTTTGAATGTATGTAAGTAGTGAGAGACGTTGCACATTTTATATCATCCATAGAAAAAAATTATTTTTGAAGTTATACTTCTTTACGCGCGATATGAGGGTGAATTTTTATATGTTAAAATCTACGATCCGGGCGCATGCGCATTATAACTTTGTTCTGATTGGATGTTCAAATGACATGTCAAAAATTATCCAATATGGCAGCTGTAGCGCAGCTGTGGTTTGGACGGTTGACGGTTTGGTTATGTATGGTTGTTGCGTTTTAAAATTTGTGGAAAGAGAAACAACAAACTAACAAAGGTTAGTTAATAGTTATACTGCCTTTTTAAATAGTTTTCATATTATATTTTTGAAGTTATACTTCAAAATGTTTTAATTTATGTATGTATCAGTCCAGAAAAGGTGTGGAAAGAATATATTAGTGTTTTTAAATATATTTTTCTACAAACGTGTCAAAAATGCTACTTTAAGGCACTAGTGCTTTAAAATTTTTAAGGCACTGCAGTTAAAAGTGAATTGTCAAATTGTGAAACGTCAAAATATTTATATTTCATTTATTAACATTAATATTAATAATACAACTTGCGCAATTTGAAAAAGGTGGTTTAAAAGGTTTTTTATTATAATTTTGTGTCTTTGGATTTGTCTTCCTTGGGTGTAAAATAATAAAACATCTATTTTTATATTTCACTTGTCACCGTGATGTATAATTATGTATATCTGAAAGGTAAGTAGCATGCGGCTTGATGGCCTTGTTGGTAGAGCATTGGACCAGAGATCAAAAAATCGCGAGATTGCGGGTTCAATTCCCGGACGATTCATACTTTTTTTAAATATTTGGCATTGTTAAGTTTTGGTTCATTTTTGGTAATTATTGTTAATTTTTTGTATTGTAACTGTTAAGTAGGTACATTTATTTCGTTGAAATTATATTATAATAGAAGTATAACTTCTTACGTGTGTACAAAGTACACACACATTCTTTTTTAAGTTAGAGCTAAGATTTCACTATAACTATAAGTACCAAAAATTTTAACAATAATTATTCAAAATGACTTTTGAAATTTTGAATAATTATTGTTAAAATTTTTGGTAGTGAAATGTTCATTCTAAATGTTATAAAATTGCAAAATATAATAATTTTTATTCAATCCAGTTTTCTTGATTTTGTATGTATTTTTCTCATAAACTAATCACTTGCTCAACTGAAAGTCTCAAGTGTTATACATTTTCGAAATCAGGACAAAGAGGAGAATCCAAATACCGAATAAAAAAAGGTGGAAGTAATTAAAAAAATAACGGATGATACGGGGCGTGAGAGGGTGCCAATCCCGACAAGTTTAAATATGGCATAATATTTTCCCTTCATGTATTATTTGACGTGGTTTCGCGTTTTTTCTAAAAACCAGTGGTTCAAAAGTTATTTAAGGAGGATAGTTTTATTTGAAAACCACTGTTTTATTTTTTCACAATAAAATGATAATAATATAAGATGGTAAAATCTGCACTCGACTGGATTTGTATTTTGAATTGGGTACTACAAAGTATCTACATAATTCAAAACCCCTTAACCAAATTTTTAGCTCCCTATGTGGCCCCAGGTGTCCCCTTTCATAAAGAATGTTTTTTTCGAAAAAAAAATTATTTCTGAGCGATATCCTTTGCTTTAAAAAATTTGAATAAAATAAACATACATTGTTATGTCCAAAAACACAGATTTTTTCAAATTTTTTGAATCAAAATTGAGCTCAGATTTTTTTTTATTTTTCAAAAAGCTTTACGTTATGTAGGTAATTTTTGGCAGGCTTCGAAATATATGTAGGTATTTATAATACCAAATGAGTAGCTAAGCGCGGAACAGGCATTATTATAATAATTATTCTACAGTAAATTCAAATAAGACATGCAGTGTATGTAAACAAAAATTACAGTTGTTAAAGGTATTCAAAACGTATCTACTCGTTCCATAATAACAGTATATTTATTAACATTACGTTATCACTTTGTCTCTTTTGTCGATTATTAAAAAATATTTTGTATAGTAGGTACCTATATAAATTACTGTAGTCACTAAATACATAGTTAGTGAAAAAATAAACCTATTAATTAAATAATTGAATAATTTACGCGATTATACAAGTAACTGTTATCTAAAAATGTTCAAAACCTGAATGGAAATAGCTATCTCTTATGTTGCCGATGACTACATCGCTGTTTCCAACTAATGTTTCCATACAATGCATATATCATGCGAATAAACTGTAGATTTAGTCATATGGCTCTACCACTTGCTCTAAGTGGTCAATTCACTCATCACAGACCCCTACGGTATTAAAAAGATTGAGCTCTGGTGCAGCTCTTTCCGTGTTATCGAGCCCTAGGTTACTCGGTATGCTGGATTATCTTCCAAAAATTTTTGTACACATGGTCTTATAGAGATGTTCATTCAGACATTCAGCCCACCTATTTTATGTTTTCTAGAAGGTTCTTCGGAATGACTCCAGTAGCAGAGAGAATAATAGGTCTTTTCTGAGTACTTCCAAACCTCTGTACTTGGCGATCTTTTCGTTATATTTGACACGCAGATTATTGTTGTTAGGTATCGCCACATCAATTAGTGTTGTGTCTTGTTAATTTATTAACTAATACATATGATATCTGGTCTATTATATGCCACTGTTTGGTCTGAGAGCACAGTGCAGTCTAAGTTAAGCCTGTAAATTTATTTTCAAGCATTCTCTCAGGGATGTGTTGATAATATGGGAGATGGTCGGTTTGGACAAGTACCACTTTGAACCTATTTCTTGATAAAGGATCTTTCCTACTGAGTCATGACAAACCTTGTATTCAGTTGCAGCAAACGCCTGGCAGTCCCCGGTAAGATGTTGGATGGTTTTGTATGTTTAGACTGGAGGGTCTCTGAATAAAGTTAGTTTTGCTACACCCGAACATAATTACAATAGTGAACAAACTGTATAGAATGTTACAATGTTGTCACATAGGGTCGGATGTTTTGCCAGTGCATATTATGACATACTGTTCATTGTTTAAAATGTGAAAATATATTGTTACATAAAATAATAATTCAAATCAAGCATTATACGTAATATAAAATAAGTACACCAAATGATAATAATAACAGTGATGTCCATTTCCTGAAGTCGGGACAATTGTAAAACTAAAAAATAATATTTATAGACTAAATACAACAGGGGGTCTTAAGCCACTCAGACCCCCCTCTGTATCAGCGCCAGCGCCTGATTATAGGGTAAACAAATAAAACTGCATATTAAAATGTTTGTACTTATTTAATAAGCAAATTACAAATAACAAGTTATCAATTAGCAACAAGTAGCATACTTAACACTCCTTCCATTAAGTTGTTGTAGAGGTCTATTATTCATAATAAGCAACTGCTTTTTGTTGTTGTATATATGCCTCAGTATGTTATACTACAAAAAGTAAATTTTGCAAATTTAAAAAATTTAAAATTTAATAAAAAATAGAAAGAATTGGTTGTAGGTATGGTTAATAAAAATGGTCAATTGTAGATAAGTTTGAAAGGCAGGGAATAAAGAATAATACATACGAAACGTTTAAGGTACTAGTACACTTTGAAGACCAAAAATAAGCATTTGTTCAAGATTTTTTTTCTCAGAACCTTTATTAAAAATGAACATAAAACTTTTTACATATTAATATCTAACTCTTAGAGAATACAAAAAATATATCTTTTTTCATTTGTGCACGTACAGTAGTATTGTAGAGGACGCCAAAGTCGAGGCCTCGAAAAAAAGTAGTTCCGATGGCGGACAGTTAATCTCAGGATTGGGATCTCTGAAACAAAAAAATCGTACAGTATATGAAAAAGGAAGATTTTTTACGTAACAATTTACCACCGTTAATGAAAAATTCCGAAAAAAAAAGATTTTACGGAAATTTGATAAATTTTTGTGAAAAATCGCCTGTTTTTTTCAGTATTTCATGGTTAAAAAATATTTATTTTTAATTTTTTGGCGAAATTGTAGTAAATTGTCACGTAAGAAACCTTCCTTTTTCAAATGCAGTACGATTTTTTTGTTTCAGATATCCCAATCCTGAGATTAACTGCCCGCCATCATTTTTCGAGGTCTCGACTTTTTTGCGCCCTCTACAATATTAATGTACACTGTACGTGCGTAAATGAAAAAAGATATATTTTTTGTACTCTCTAAAGGTTCTAAGAAAAAATTCTTAAAAAAATGATTATTTTTGGTCTTCTAAAGTGTAGGTACTAGTACCTTAAAAGTAGTGTGTGGTGTTTCGAAGCTAGGACAAATAATCCCCGGACAAATAATCCCGGACAAAAAATCCCCACAAATTATCCCCGGACAAAAAATCCCCACAAAAAATCCCCACAATTAATCCCCACAAATAATCCCCGGACAAATAATCTCCGGACAAAAAATCCCCGCAAAAAATCCCGGACAGATAATCCCCACAATTTTTTTTGGACAAAATATCCCCACAAAAAATCCCGGACAAAAAATCCCCAAGAAATAATTTTGCCGAAAAAAGTTGTCAAATGAATGCTTATAATCCAAGGATGGTACTAAAGATGAGAAATTTAGACTGTCTGTCCGTCGGTACGTCCGACCGGGAATATAACTACTCCGTCATTATGCCAGGTAGAATGACAAATGAGGTGTCGAATGAACGGTTATAATCCAACGATGGTACTAAAGATGAGCAATTTGGCCGTCGGTCTGCCTGACCGCGAATATACCTTCTCCGTCACTGTACCAGGTAGAATGACAAATAAGGTGTCGAATGAAAGCTTATAACCAAGGATGGTACTAAAGATGATAAATTTGACCAAGGCTGTCTGTCCATCTGTCTGTACGACCCCGAATGTAACTACTCCGTCATTATGCCAGGTAGAATGACAAATGAGGTGTCTACTAATGAACGGTTATTATCCAGCGATGGTACTAAAGATGAGCAATTTGGTCCGTCGGGCTGCCTGACCGCAAATATAACTCCTCCGTCACTGTACCAGGTAGAATGACAAATGAGGTGTCGAATGAAAGCTTATAATCCAAGGATGGTACTAAAGATGAGAAATTTGACCAAGGCTGTCTGTCCATCTGTCCGTCCGACCGCGAATGTAACTACTCCGTCATTATGCCAAGTAGAATGACAAATAAGGTATCGAATGAACGGTTATAATTCAACGATGGTACTAAAGATGAGAAATTTGGTCCGTCGGTCTGCCTGACCGCGAATATAACTCCTCCGTCACTGTACTAGCTAGAATGACAAATGAGGTGTCGACTGAAAGCTCATAATCCAAGGATGTTACTAAAGATGAGCAATTTGGTCCGTCGGTCTGTCTGACCGCAAATATTACTCCTCCGTCACTGTACCAGGTAGAATGACAAATAAGGTGTCGAATGAAAGCTTATAACCAAGGATGGTACTAAAGATGAGCAATTTGGTCCGTCGGTCTGTCTGACCGCAAATATAACTCCTCCGTCACTGTACCAGGTAGAATGACAAATAAGGTTTCGATTGAAAGCTTATAACCAAGGATGGTATTAAAGATGATAAATTTGACCAAGACTGTCTGTCCATCTGTCCGTACGACCCCGAATGTAACTACTCCGTCATTATGCCAGGCTGGTAGAATGACAAATGAGGTGTCGAATGAACGGTTATTATCCAACGATGGTACCAAAGATGAGCAATTTGGTCCGTCGGTCTGCCTGACCGCGAATATAACTCCTCTGTCACTGTACCAGGTAGAATGACAAATGAGGTATCGAATGAACGGTTATAATTCAACGATGGTACTAAAGATGAGAAATTTGGTCCGTCGGTCTGCCTGACCGCGAATATAACTCCTCCGTCACTGTACTAGCTAGAATAACAAATGAGGTGTCGACTGAAAGCTCATAATCCAAGGATGGTACTAAAGATGAACAATTTGGTCCGTCGGTCTGTCTGACCGCAAATATTACTCCTCCGTCACTGTACCAGGTAGAATGACAAATAAGGTGTCGAATGAAAGCTTATAACCAAGGATGGTACTAAAGATGATAAATTTGACCAAGACTGTCTGTCCATCTGTCCGTCCGACCGCGAATGTAACTATTCCGTCATTATGCCAGGTAGAATGACAAATGAGGTGTTGAATGAACGGTTATAATCCAACGATGGTACTAAAGATGAGCAATTTGGTCCGTCGGTCTGTCTGACCGCAAATATAACTCCTCCGTCACTGTACCAGGTAGAATGACAAATAAGGTTTCGATTGAAAGCTTATAACCAAGGATGGTATTAAAGATGATAAATTTGACCAAGACTGTCTGTCCATCTGTCCGTACGACCCCGAATGTAACTACTCCGTCATTATGCCAGGCAGGTAGAATGACAAATGAGGTGTCGAATGAACGGTTATTTTCCAACGATGGTACCAAAGATGAGCAATTTGGTCCGTCGGTCTGCCTGACCGCGAATATAACTCCTCTGTCACTGTACCAGGTAGAATGACAAATGAGGTATCGAATGAACGGTTATAATTCAACGATGGTACTAAAGATGAGAAATTTGGTCCGTCGGTCTGCCTGACCGCGAATATAACTCCTCCGTCACTGTACTAGGTAGAATGACAAATGAGGTGTCGAATGAAAGCTTATAATCCAAGGATGGTACTAAAGATGAGAAATTTGACCAAAGCTGGCTGTCCATCTGTCCGTCCGACCGCGAATGTAACTACTCCGTCATTATGCCAGGTAGAATGATAAATGAGGTGTCGAATGAAAGCTTATAATCCAAGGATGGTACTAAAGATGAGAAATTTGACCAAGGCTGTCTGTCCATCTGTCCGTCCGACCGCGAATGTAACTACTCCATCATTATGCCAGGTAGAATGACAAATGAGGTATCGAATGAACGGTTATAATTCAACGATGGTACTAAAGATGAGAAATTTGGTCCGGCGGTCTGCCTGACCGCGAATATAACTCCTCCGTCACTGTACTAGGTAGAATGACAAATGAGTTGTCGAATGAAAGCTTATAATACAAAGATGGTACTAAAGATGAGAAATTTAACCAAGGCTGGATGTCCATGTGTCCGTCCGACCGCGAATGTAACTACTCCGTCATTATGCCAGGTAGAATGACAAATAAGGTGTCGAATGAATGGTTATAATTCAACGATGGTACTAAAGATGAGCAATTTGGTCCGTCGGTCTGCCTGACCGCGATTATAACTCCTCCGTCACTGTACCAGGTAGAATTGCAAATAAGGTGTCGAATGAAAGCTTATAACCGAGGATGGTACTAAAGATGAAACATTTGACTAAGGCTGTCTGTTCATCTGTCCGTGCGAGCGCGAATGTAAATACTCCGTCATTATGCCAGGGAAAATGACAAATGAGGTTTCGAATGAACGATTATAATCAAACGATGGTACTAAAGATGAGCAATTAGGTCCGTCGGTCTGCCTGACCGCAAATATAACTTCTCCGTCACTGTACCAGGTAGAATGACAAATGAGGTGTCGAATGAAAACTTATAATCCAAGGATGGTACTAAAGGTGAGAAATTTGACCAAGGACTTCCGGTTTTAGAAATGCGACCGGAAGTACTGTTTTAAAGTCACCGGAATAGTAAAAGTGATATATTATTCGACGAGCTTTCGCAAGGAGAGGACAAATATATACTTCCGGTTTCATGAGTGTCTTTGCGTCTGTCCTCCTACATACAACTCCTCCGTATTAATACAGATATAATGACAAATAACGAGGTTTTGAATGAAAGCTTATAACACAAGGATGGTATTAGAAATGAGTAATTTGACATCGGACTTCAGTTTTAGAGTTGCAACCGCAAGTACCTGTTTTAAAGTGATTCAAAGTATGATATGAATGTAAATGAAGATGATCCAAAATTAGTAAAATCCTATATGCATCGACGCAAAGTTACTCGAAGAGTTCAAATATCGACTTCCAGTTCTACTTTCGATTACTTTGGATGAAAACCTAGGACTTACGAAGTCCAATTACTTGTTAACACATGCTCTTGTGAACATAAACGGAAAGAAATAACACGAGTAGCGTTCATCGGCAAATCATCAACGGCTGATAGCAAAACTCTACGAAACTACAAACGATTTCCTACTAACAAGGTTATAGTCTAAGATCCGAATATATTTATGTCGACCTGCATCCATCTGCTTTCCGGATAAAACGTTTTTTTTTTAATTAAATGTCATACATAGACAAAAACGACTTGCATGGCTTGCCTATTAAAATCGTGTCATAGCTATCCTTAAGGTGGGGTGAGCATCGAGTTTGAAATAAATATTTCAAGCATATTTTTTAAAATTTTTTTGAACGTATGATAGAATTCTTAAGATCCCATGGACTGATCGGGTCACAAATGAGGAGGTCCTTATAGAAGATTGGGGAAAAACCGAGAAGTATTAACCACCATCAAATCTTAAAAGTTGGAATACTTTGGACACATTATGCGAAATGAATCCAGATATGCCTTCCTACAAGCCATCCTGCAAGGAAAAATATTTGGAAAGTGAGGTCCAGGAAGAAGAAGAACATCCTGGTGAAAGAACCTCAGAACCTGGTTCAACACAACATCTGTGCAGCTTTTCCGCGTTGCTACAGATAAAGTGAAGATTGCCATGATGATCGCCAACATTCGTCACGGATAGGCACATCAAGAAGAAAAAAAAGTATTATTTTATTTTTAAATTAAATAAGCATATTTATTCACTATAATTCGATGAATTAAAAAAAAATAAGGAAAAATATTAAACAATAAGCCAACGCTCAGTGAATCA
The DNA here is from genome assembly GCF_917563875.1 of Diabrotica virgifera virgifera. Classification (NCBI taxonomy): domain Eukaryota; kingdom Metazoa; phylum Arthropoda; class Insecta; order Coleoptera; family Chrysomelidae; genus Diabrotica; species Diabrotica virgifera. Next base: position 203,728,720 of record NC_065443.1, on the reverse strand, counting down.
TGTGAATCAAAAAGATCAAAAATATTTTATTAGCTTATGAGTTTATCGAGCATAACTCTGTCGAGATTTTTTAGTTATAACGATTTTTGACTTTTTAGTATTACTCAGAAGTCAAAACCAAATTTTTGCTCAAGATTGGGTGAAAATCAACATATTTATTATAATAAAAAATAAGCATAAACCAAAAAAACTATGTGCACTTTGTATGCACGTTAAAAATTCGATTAAAATTCACATCCTTATTCCAGTCAAAACACGATAATTAAGAAGTTGCTGATGTGACATTTCTATAATCGACCGAGGAACACATTAATTTTTTATTATTTATGTTGATAACGTGAACGGTATCAAATATCACATCGTGGACATCTGTATTGATTTAAATAATAAAAAATGTGGCAACGAGTCTCGAAGAGTTATAACGCCATTGATGATGATGATGATGACTAAATACTTTTTACGTTAAATTTACAAAAATGAACAGGTTTTTTTTGTATTACAACCAATATTATCGTTTTCAGGACCAGCAATTATCATCACAAATAGGAAATGTTTTGAACAGGGTTATACAAAGCAGAGTGAGCAAAAGATTTAATATAAGCGAATAATTACAACATGATTCCCAGAGCCTTAGCTCATTCCCCATATGCTGCACGATTTTTGAAAGAACTCACAATTGGAATTCGGAATTCGATATTTGGTAATCGAAATTACAATTCATGCTTAAATTTAATTGCTAATCAATATTTTCGTACCAAAAAGCGGTTGCCCATCTGTACACTAATGGAACGCAGATTCAGATAGAGCGCGTTAAACAGTCTTGCTACCTATTACATTATTATAAATATTACTGCTCATTATTATAAATAATGAGCAGTAGAGTAGAAAAGTTGAAAATAGTGGAGGTATTTAGCATTAACGGTTCTCCTTTAAAATCAAGATGACGGCTAACGCTTCAGCGGAATTCAGTCGCAATTTTAAATTTATACCACTATTATTGACCTCCCCTAAAGGTTAGAATTATAAAATTTGGGGCAGCTCGAAAACAAGATTCAATTCAATAATTATGCTTCCCCTCTTTTTAATATATTCCCGCTTAACTCAAAAAATATCAACCGCACGACAAAAATTGTCAAAAAGAAATTGTAGGAAATCATATTTGAAACAATTTTAAATATTCGTAAAAAAATGAAAGAGATCAAAATTATGTAAAAGTTAATTCCATCTACTAAGTTCTATTTTTGTATAGGTACCTACATTTTTATCGTAAAACTCATTATCGAGACAATTCAATAGTTATGCTCTAACTCTAACTGTCACTATTTTCCCCCACAACTCGGAAAATATCGACATCATAAAATAGTTATTTTCCTAACTAGTGCGGAAAGTGATACTTTCACGCACGAGACTGCCGTTGACTCGAACGACCACGATAGCGGAGTTCGGGCAAGCAGTCGAGTGCGGGGAAGACACTTTCCGCACGAGTTAGGAATAATATTTTTTCTAGGGCCGTACGTTTGGAAAAAAGCCACAAAAAATAGAGTTATATCAATTTTTATTTAGAAGTGAACATACACAAATCAATTCTTTGACAAGGTAGTCAAAACCAAACTTTCAATATAATGGGTTACCACGACGACGATATTGGTTTCCATTTCCATGACGACAATTCAAAACCATTGTAATTGTCTACTGATCTGATATCTCTCCTGATCTGATATGTCTCCAATAACGGACTTAACATAAATTCAACAAAGACAAAGTTACTTGTGGTTAGTAAACAAGACGTCGGCCCTATACAACTAATTGTCAATGATAAATCAATAACAAAAGTTAACCATTTTAAATACCTAGGATGTTGGATAAACGAGACACTAAATCCGGATGAAGAAATTAAAACTCGTATAGAAATTGCAAGAGGAGCATTTATGAAACTTAGATCTATTCTGAGCAACTCTCAGCTGAACTTACAACTAAGAATCAAGTTCCTAAAATGTTATGTGTATCCTGTAATACTATATGGATGTGAAACCTGGATCATGAAGGTTAACATGATGAACAAATTAGAAGCCTTTGAGATGTGGTCGTATCGTAGAATGCTCAGAATATCTTGGGTTCAACGCATTTCAAACAGAGAAGTCTTAAATAGAGTAGGTCAAGGCGAAGATGACTTAATGAAGATGATAAAAAAAACTTGAATATCTGGGGCATATAATGAGAGGTAGCAGATACAGGATGCTGCAGTTAATACTCAATGGAAAGATCGACGGAAAAAGAGGAATTGGTCGAAAGAAATATTCATGGCTCCGAAACCTTCGTCAATGGACTGGCTTATCAGCAGATCAATTGTTACATGCCGCACAAGATCGAGAACGATATCGGCAAATTGTTATGGAAGCTACCCACGCCTAAAAATTTGGGCACGGTACTTAAAGAAGAAGAAGAAGACTGATCTGACTTTTAAATATTTTGTCAAAATAATTTTATTTCATCGAATTATCGCAGTAATTTCATTAAAACATGAACACAATAAGATAAATTTAAAAAAATTAGTAAATAATATCTAAATATTAGTTTATTGAATGTATTATAATATATTATAATGCCATATTACAAGGTATTTTACTTTCCCACACGCCGTGCGGAAAAAATTTACCTTCACGCACGCCGTGCGGGAAAGTGCAACTTTCGGAAACGAAATGCGTGCGTGAATCTTTAGTACATACCATCGTTGGATTATAACCGTTCTGTCATTCTGCCTGGCATAATGACGGAGTAGTTACATTCGCTGTCGGACGGACCGATGGACAGACAGCCTCGGTCAAATTTCTCATATTTAGTACTATCCTTGGATTATAAGCTTTTATTCGACACCTCATTTGTCATTCTACCTGGTATAGTGACGGAGGAGTTATATTCGCGGTCAGGTAGACCGACATACCAAATTGCTCATCTTTAGTACCATCGTTGGATTATAACCGTTCATTCGACATCCCATTTGTCATTCTACCCGGCATAATGACGGAGTAGTTAAATTCGCGGTCGGACAGACAGATGGACAGACAGCCTTGGTCAAATTTATCATCTTCAGTACCATCCTTGGCTATAAGCTTTCATTCGACACCTTATTTGTCATTCTACCTGGTACAGTGACGGACGAGTTATATTCGCCGTCAGGCAGACCGACGGACCAAATTGCTCATCTTTAGTACCATCGTTGGATTATAACCGTTTATTTGACACCTCATTTGTCATTCTACCTGGCGTAATGACGGAGTAATTACATTCGCGGTCGGACGGACAGATTGACAGACAGCCTTGGTCAAATTTCTCAACTTTAGTACCATCCTTGGTTATAAGCTTTCATTCGACACCTTATTTATCATTCTACCTAGTACAGTGACGGAGGAGTTATATTCGCGGTCAGGCAGACCGACGGGCCAAATTGCTCATCTTTAGTACCATCGTTGGATTATAACCGTTCATTCGACACCTCATTTGTCATTATAACTGGTATAATGACGGAGTAGTTACATTCGCGGTCGGACGGACAGATGGACAGACTGCCTTGGTCAAATTTCTCATCTTTAGTACCATCCTTGGTTATAAGCTTTCATTCGACACCTTATTTGTCATTCTACGTGGTACAGTGACGTAAAAGTTATATTCGCGGTCAGGCAGACCGACTGACTAAATTGCTCATCTTTAGTACCATTGTTGGATTATAACCGTTCATTCGACACCTCATTTGTCATACTACCTGGCATATTGACGGAGTAGTTACATTCGCGGTCTGACGGACAGACGGACAGACAGCCTTGGTCAAATTTCTTAACTTTAGTACATCCTTGAGTATAAGCTTTCATTCGACACCTTATTTGTCATTCTACCAGGTACAGTTGCGGAGGAGTTATATTCGCGGTCAGGCAGACCGAAGTACCAAATTTCTCATCTTTATTTCCATCGTTGGATTATAACCCTTCATTCGACACCTCATTTGTCATTCTACCTGGCATAATGACAGAGTAGTTACATTCGCGGTCTGACAGACAGACGGACAGACAGCCTTGGTCAAATTTCTCAACTTTAGTACCATCCTTGGTTATAAGCTTTCATTCGACACCTTATTTGTCATTCTACCTGGTACAATGACGGAAGAGTTACATTCGCGGTCAGGGAGACCGACGGACCAAATTGCTCATCTTTAGTACCATCGTTGGATTATAACCCTTCATTCGACACCTCATTTGTCATTCTACTTGGCATAATGACGGAGTAGTTACATTCGCGGTCTGACGGACAGGCGGACAGACAGCCTTGGTCAAATTTCTCAACTTTAGTACCATCCTTGGTTATAAGCTTTCATTCGACACCTTATTTGTCATTCTACCTGGTACAGTGACGGAAGAGTTACATTCGCGGTCAGGCAGACCGACGGACCAAATTGCTCATCTTTAGTACCATCGTTGGATTATAACCCTTCATTCGACACCTCATTTGTCATTCTACTTGGCATAATGACGGAGTAGTTACATTCGCGGTCTGACGGACAGGCGGACAGACAGCCTTGGTCAAATTTCTCAACTTTAGTACCATCCTTGGTTATAAGCTTTCATTCGACACCTTATTTGTCATTCTACCTGGTACAGTGACGGAAGAGTTACATTCGCGGTCAGGCAGACCGACGGACCAAATTGCTCATCTTTAGTACCATCGTTGGATTATAACCCTTCATTCGACACCTCATTTGTCATTCTACCTGGCATAATGACGGAGTAGTTACATTCGCGGTCTGACGGACAGACGGACAGACAGTCTAAATTTCTCATCTTTAGTACCATCCTTGGTTATAAGCTTTCATTAGACACCTAATTTGTCATTCTACCTGGTACAGTGACGGAGGAGTTATATTCGCGGTCAGGCAGACCGACTGACCAAATTGCTCATCTTTAGTACCATCTTTGGATTATAACCGTTCATTCGACACCCCATTTGTCATTCTACCTGGCATAATGACGGAGTAGTTATATTCGCGGTCGGACGTACCGACGGACAGACAGTCTAAATTTCTCATCTTTAGTTTAGTACCATCCTTGGATTATATGCATTCATTTGACAACTTTATTCGGCAAAAATATTTCTTGGGGATTTTTTGTCCGGGATTTTTTGTGGGGATATTTTGTCCAAAAAAATTTATGGGGATTATCTGTCCGGGATTTTTTGTGGGGATTTTTTGTCCGGGGATTATTTGTCCGGGGATTATTTGTGGGGATTATTTGTAGGGATTTTTTGTGAGGATTTTTTGTCCGGGGATTTTTTGTCCGGGGATAATTTGTGGGGATTTTTTGTCCGGGATTATTTGTCCGGGGATTATTTGTCCGGACCCCGGTGTTTCATAAACTCATTTAATAAGTCTTAAGATTAACCATGAGATGGCGACTCTAAGAAATTATCCACATGACGTTTCAGTATTGTCAACTTTTAAATGCATATTATCAAAATTTTCTGTCATTTGGATTATTATTTTTTCTACGAGCGTGCAAAAATGTCTACTTTCGCGCACGCATTTTAGTTTAGAAAGTTTCACTTTTCCGCACGCGTGTTACCTTTCCGCACGCGGTTTTTACTTTTCCGCACGCGTGTTAATTTAGATATGTTAATATGGCCTTAAAGTAATTATAATACATGCAATAAACTAATATTTAGATATTATTTACTAATTTATTTCAAATATATCTTATTGTGTTCCTGATTTAATGAAATTAACACGACAATTCGATGAAATAAAATTATTTTGACATAATATTCGAAAGTCAAATCGGTATACAATAACAGTCGTTTTGGATCATCGTCATGGAAACCAAGATCGTCGTCATGCTAACTAATTATATTGAAAGTTTGGTTTTGACAACCTTGTCAAAGAATTAATTTGTGTATGTATTTTCATATTAATTAAATTAATTGATTAAGATTTGGTAATTTTTTAAAGACTCTTAGAAAAAATATTGTTCCTAACTCTTGCAGAAAGTCTCTTTTCCGCACTCGACTGCTTGCCGAACTCCCGCTTCGCGTCGTTCGGCAAACTGCAGTCGCGTGCGGAAAAGAATGACTTTCTGCACTTGTTAGGAAAATAACTATAGCGAGTTACGGTTACTTCAAGTGACGGTACTTTAGTGTTTTTTATTAACAATGGATTCAAAGCAATTTCCTGTGTTGATCAATCATTGTTATTTTTTATGGGAAAAATATCGTTCAAACTAAGCAATGACTCAAAAAGTGTGATCGGGACTCTGTTCCATCGATTGACTCTGTTCCATCGATTACAACCATTTCACGATGGTTTGCTGAATTCAAACGCGGTCCTACCGACACCAATTATTCTGATTGCTCTGGAAGGCTACATGAGGCAACGATTCCCGAAAAAATGCTGAAAATACAAAAACATAAAGTGAAGTTGCAAGAGATCGCTGACACCCTAAAATTATCGAAGGATAATGTTTTACTATTACTTACGGACCTTTCGGTGGGCGAAAGCTGTTTTCTAAATTATTGCCGTGTTTTCTCACACCATAGAGCAAAAATAACAACTAATTGATCAATCAACAGATAAGAGCCGATCAGCTGATAAAGCAGTTATTGCCAGAATGCTATTAAGGTTAAAGTAATTTAACACTTTGCTATAAAATTACTTAAAAATGAACTTTAAATTTACCTACTGCCTTTAAATTGTCTATATTTCCTAAGTACACTGACACAGTGGAAGCGGTTTCCGCTTACGGTCAATCCGCGCGGAACCGCTTTTAAACGTTTTCAAAATGAATGCACGTCTTTAATAATGTACACGAACCAGTCCCACATCACTGACACGAACATAGTCAAAGCAGGTTCGCGCGGGCCAACGGCTTTAACCCGCCAGGGCTTACAATACCGAGCTAAAATCTCAATATCGGTATTTGGCATTTCAAATTTCAAATACCGGGATGCCGGTATTAAAACCGGTATTATGAATAAAAAATATACACGTTATATTATCGATAACGGGATATACTATCCCCAGTTGTTATATCGACTTGTTATTAAATAATATATATTATATATTATATGAAACCTATTAAATTTTGTTTTGAAATGAGTAGATGCTGAATAGATAGATATACAAAAAATGTGCAAATAGAAAAACTATATATTTGATTCTAGGATAAATTTTGCATATAACGGGATAGTACTTTTACTTATGAAATTTGCTATTTGTAAATTAATTTAAGTTTAAAATATATTAATACAAAGATTAACTTACTGTGACAAATATTTTATACGGATTACTCTGTATTTAGACCGCTATATATTTATAAGAGTTGTTTCCTACTCTTATTCTTGTAAGAGATAGTAGTATGAATTCATCTAAAAAGAGTTTATTTACAATATGTACAATAAAGATTATAAACATTAATATAAAATAACTTAAAAATACAAACCTAAAAAGAGAATCAAGAACAATGCTATTTCTTACGCTGTGAGTTTTTGACAACTATCAAATAATTTACAAATATCATTGAAACTAAAATTACACAGTCATGCCAGCTAAAACTATAAATAACTTAAAATAACTAAATGTGGTTTTATTGAAAATAAACATAGTTTTATTTTTACATCCCCCCACCAACAGGTATGACAAACCATGAAAGTCTATGGTTGGTCACAAGGCAACAATTTTGAGATGTGAAAATAATTCATATCGTTCCTTTTGTATCCAATATCTATTTCATATAAAGTATTTGAAATTTGTTTTTTTTTTATTTGAAATGGGCCTAGTCTTACTTCATCAAGTTTTTTTCTATTTAGTTTGGATTTATTTTCTACATATGCCCAATCTCCTTCTTTAAAATCATGGAATTTTCTATTTTTGTCATACAGCTTTTTATTATATTCATGATGTCGTACTGAATTTTTATAAGCTATTTGCTTATCTTTTGATACATTTCTAGTTTCACAAAGTTCCTCGGGAACAATCGGATCCGCTTTTCCAAAAAGCAAATATTCTGGGCTGTATCCGGTTACGGAATGATCTGTTCTATTATATTCATCTATACATTCTTCAGCTATTTTTGTCCATGCTCTACTTCTAGTTTCATTTAGTTTACATCTTATCCTATTAACTAATGTTTGATTAAGTCTTTCATTTAAACCATTCGAAAATGGGCAGTCCACTGCTGTAAAAACCAGTTGAATATTTAACTGTTTCATATTATTTCTAAATATTTTGGAATTAATTCCCGGATACTGATCTGTTAATAATGTTTTTATGGGGTGTTTATCTTGAATTTTAGAGATTAGTTTAATAAAATCACCTGTCGTCTGATTTTTGGAAGTAACTGCAAATGCATATCTGGTAAAATGATCTACAAGTAAGTGGAGGTATTTTTTTGTTGAATGATTGCCAGCAAATCCTCCTATTGTATCTAGGGACATTATCTCGAAAGGTTCTTTTGCCGGACCTAATTGTGACAAGAGACCATATTTTGGACCTACTCTTGTTTTATTTTTACAGCAGATCTCGCATTTCTGGCAGATATCTTTTGCCAGTAAATCCAAATTCTTAATGTAGTAAAAATTCCTAATTTTGTTAATTACTTTACCAGCACAAATATGACCAAAAAATTTGTGAATTTTTGTTATTAACTCCACTCCAAAATCTTTGGATAATATTATTTTTTTCTGGTTCTTCCTTAATTTATAGAATACATCTTGGTTGGAAATTGTTCCTATCATTTTATCTATAGCTTGTCGATTATTATTCTGGTCTTGTTTTATCTCAGTTAATGTCACTAGGTTCACTGTTTTTATAAATGTTTCTGCATTTTCTATATTTTCCAAATCTGGGTTTCTAGAAAGGTTTCAACTGGTCTTGTACGAAGTTCTCTTCCCTCAAGGGGCTTATGATCAGTAATAACGACAAATTTTCTTCCCATTAGCCAGTATTGCCAAAATTTTAATGCTTCTTTAATTGCCAGGCATTCTAAAAAAATTGCTTTTTTGTTTTTCTGATATTTGTTCAATTTTTTTGAAAAGTAAGCCACAGGTTTCATTTCTCCATCTTCTTGTTTTTGTTTGAGAACTGCACCAACTCCTAAAATACTAGCATCGGAATATATAACTGTAGGAGCATTTGGGTCAAAAATAGCTAGAATAGGTTCAGAGCAGAGGATACTCTTTACCTTATCAAAGGCTGTTTGGCAGCTTAAAGACCAGTGAAATTTAATATCTTTTCTAAGTAAATTATGTAATGGCTCTAATAACCTAGCTGAATCTTTTATATATTTGTGGTAAAAATTTACTTTTCCCAAAAACTGTCGTATTTTTTTTCTGGTATCTGGTGCTGGAAAATTTCTGATCGATATTAAATTATCATGTAAAGGACGAACTGAATTGTTTCTCACAATGTGTCCCAAATATTTTACCTCTTCTCTTGCAAAATTACATTTTAGAAGTTTAAGCCTAAATCCCTCTTCAAGAATGGCTTTCATGAGTCTTTCAATGTGCTCTAAGTGTTCTTCAAATGATACTCAAAATATTAAAATATCATCTATATAATTTATACAAAATGGGTTTAAATTATGTTTTCTGATAATATTACTTAAAATTCTTTGAAATATTGCTGGTGATGTTTTAAGCCCAAAAGGTAAGCATTTCCATTGCCAATGACCATCTTGTGTAACAAAAGCTGTCTTATATTTATCTTTATTCCGAACTGGAATACACCAAAAAGCAGAATTTATATCTAAAGTAGTAAAGAATTTAGCATTCCTTGTTTTGGTCAAAATCTCGTCAATTAATGGAAAAGGTTGTGGTTCGGGAACAATTAATTTGTTTAATTCACGAAAATCAATGCATAATCTTGTTTTAGATCCTTCATCTTTTTTAAGAGCCAATGTAACGGGTGCTGCAAAGGGCGAAGATGATTCTTCTATTAAATTTGCTTTTAAGAATTGTTCAATTTGAAATTCTATCTCTTTTTGGTCCTCTAGTGAGCATCTGTATGGCTTCTTTGCGACAAATTTATGTTCTAAAAGTTTAATTTGAGCTTCATTATTTTGAACTTGCCCAATATCAAATTTATGTTTTACAAAAATATTGTCATATTTATTTAGTAATATTTCTATTTTACTTTTCTGCTCTGGCTTTAAATGTTCTAATTTTGCTTCAAAAAGCTCTGTGGGAATTCCTTCATTAAAGTTTATTGAATATTCTGTCAAATTAACATTGTGATTAAACTTTTCAATCGTCTCTTCAATATCTAGATCTAATCTTTGATAAATTTCTAAATCAAAATCTTGTTTCATTTGAAAATTCAAAATAGAACCCAATCCAAGTATAATATCATACTCGAAATATTCATCATTAATTACAAAAAGATTAACATTTTTCTCAATTTTATTAATTTTCATTTTTGCAATTAGTTTTCCTGTAAAATTTGTTCTGCCATTTATCGTTTTAAACATATTCCTATCTTCATGAATAACTAGTCCCAACTTACCTGCTACCTTCGAATTCAGAAGAGTAACATTCGAACCTGGGTCATAGATTCCACATAATTCTCTATTATTTAGGAATACTTTTAATTTGATCAATGGCAGCAAATTCAGTTTTTTTGGTCAGTTACCGTTTCATTTAATGTCTCCTGTATAGCAATATTATTAACATATTGAATATCATTTGATTTGTTTTCTTGTATTGTCCTTCTATCTTTTTGCTTTAAACGACACATTGCCTCTGGATGAAACCTCCCAGGGAATCCTTTTTTATCACAATATTGACAACTATTTTTTTCTTTTGGTATTATTGTATTTAATTTGGTAGGTATTTGTACAAAATTTGGGTTTGTCTCTGATTTATTCTTCTTGCTTATAACTGAACTCTCCAATTTTCGTAACTCACCTATCAATTTTTCCATTGTTGTAACCTCAGCTCTATTAATATTATTTTGTATATGAATTGGCAAATTTGTCACAATTAAATCAATTAATATATCAATAGGAAAATCATTTTTGATATTTAGCAATAAATTTTCTTTGCTAAATGCATAATCAACAAGACTACCACCTATATACTTAAAAGAATAAGCTTTTCTATGATTATCCCAACCTGTTTCACAAAAACTATCAAAAAAATTAACTTTCCATACCTCAAAACTGTTATCTAAGCCTAATGTTATTATTTTTGATTCAAACCATTCCTTTGCTATTCCATCAAGAAACAGACGTAGAATCAAAATCTTGTCTTTATCAGTATCTACCTCACATCGCGAACATTCTGATTCGAAGGTCTTGAGCCATGAATTCATTGGAACATTTTTACCATCAAAATTTCGAAGTACGAAATCATCTTTTATTTTTTTGTAATTTTTCTTTTCAACTTTATGTATACTAGTTTCACCAAGTTTCTGGAGCAACTCGACTAATGGTGGAGATTGTTCAATCGCTTCTTTCTTCTCATACACTGGTAATAAGGTCTGTTGTAGGTACTCATTTTGATAAACCACATCACCATCTGAATCAAAATAAATCACTTTCAAATTATCATCTAAGGTAATGGTACATGTTCTAAAGCATCCTCTTGATTTCATAGATGCTAAAACATTTTTTACTTTTTTCAGACGAAATAGTTCAGAATGATAATTCTCAGCAGGCATTTCATAATAGAAACGGGACTCTGTTGGCTGCAACCACTTAAATTTATATATACATTATTCTTACTATCACTACTGCTTGCTTCTATAGCAGCGGTTCTCAATCTGTGGTACATGTACCACTGGTGGTACATTTCATTTTTTGAGGTGGTACACAAAACGCAAAAACAGCCAAAATCAGCACCACTATTATAGTTAATTAGATCACCTAATTAGATATGTATTTCAGTTAGGTGGTACCAAAAATAATAAAAAGTATTTGGTGGTACATGACACAAAAAGATTGAGAACCGCTGTTCTATAGCAACACAAATTCTCATTGATGCAATATTCATCCTTAATTTGTACAAATAACGGCTTGAAAATCTATTTTTATCGCTATTTTCGCTTGGTCAGCGGAAGTTCTTGATTTATAAGAGTTGTTTCCTACTCTTATTCTTGTAAGAGATAGCAGTATGAATTCATCTAAAAAGAGTTTATTTACAATATGTACAATAAAGATTATAAACATTAATATAAAATAACTTAAAAATACAAACCTAAAAAGAGAATCAAGAACAATGCTATTTCTTACGCTGTGAGTTTTTGACAACTATCAAATAATTTACAAATATCATTGAAACTAAAATTGCACAGTCATGCCACCTAAAAGTATAAATAACTTAAAATAACTAAATGTGGTTTTATTGAAAATAAACATAGTTTTATTTTTACATATTTTCAATTATTGTTAATAATTCAGAAAATAAGTGAGTCTAATTTATACACTATGTATTTTTTACAATGATATTGTTTGTTTATCTTCAAAAATAATTTCTTGTAATAGCAAAAAATACCTTAGAAGAAAGTTTATTGTGCATTAATTCACTTTTTATAAATTAAGCTAATACCGAAATACCGGTATTTTTATTATAAATACCGTTATCGAATACCGGACAAAAATCGTCCGGGATCCCGGTATTCGGGATCCCGGAATTCCGGTATTGTAAGCCCTACTGACTGCATTTACTCGAATGAGAATTTAGTTTTTTCCGCGTGGTTTTAATGTTTTAATGTGTGTACAATGAATAAAGAGGTATTAATTGCTGCCGTTTTTGAAAGATCCCATATTTGGGACACGAAGGAGAACGATATTTCACTTTCTTTCATTATCTTATTTTAAGTTTTGAAATAGATGATGATATTCTCCATAAATTATTCTTTCGCGATTAAGAAAATGTATTCCAACTTTTTTCTTTTCAGTTTAGTCAAAACAGTATCAAAAGCAATCGTATCGTCATCAGAAGACGAAATTTTGTTATAAGTTATAGACGCAACTGACAAATTTGAACCATTTTTCTCGCTTTTACCCGTCTTCACTGTGTTACCCTTCACGCGCGCGACAACCGCTCAGATTCGCGCGGTTTGCCCGTAAGCGGAAACTGCTTCCACTATGTTTGTCCCCTTTAAAGTATCAAAATTATGTTGTTCATATTATGTTAGGTTCAGTTAGGCCGTGAAATAATCGAATAAACATTCTGGCATAATAATGATTGGAACAGAAAAGACCATAGTTAAAAACATATACCAGAAGCATAGTACAAGTACCTACATACACATTAACAATACGCAAGGATTAACAAAGGGAAAAATAATATGCAATTAAAAGATACCAAGGTTATGATTGAATAAAAGACAGGTTATGTTTCATTTTGGTTCAGAGATGATCAATCATCTCTTTACGTACGTTTCAATCTTCCCAGACTATCTGGGCTACATGGTGGTCCAGAGGCTACATGATCGAAATAAAGCCAAACTGTCTATTAAGCAATATTGTAAAAATAATTCGCATTTTGGACGCTGTAGTAAAATCTAGTAACGAAATGATAAGTCTCAGATCCGAAGCCTGAAAACCTCTCTCGTGGAACTACTTTCTAGATACATCCTTAATCTCTACCTTTTACAATTTATAAGGCTAGCAGACAACGAACAAAGTTGACGAAAGGGACTCTATAATAAGCAGTGACATTCGCTACAGCGTCCAAAATGAGACGCTATAGAGTCCAAAATACGAATATTTTTTTATAATTCTGTTTAAGAGGATCGGTACGTTTTTTCGGCTGCAATGCTATTCAAATGGGGATTAATTTTTTTCGAATCCTGAGAAAACTAATACGTATTTTTAAAAAATTTAAACGCAGAATGAAAGACTGCGTTATTAGCGAGGGCCGAAAGTCCCTGAGAACTTCTATAATGTTTATTTTAATAAGTTACATGGGTGAAAAACTAAGAGAAAATTTAGTGGTATTTTTAATTTCAAATATCTCATTCAAAATAAACTTTTTATTTATTCTAAGGGACTTTCGGCCCTCGGTAATAATTTAGTCTTTCATTCTGCGTTTAGATTTTTCCAAAATATTTATTGGTTTTTTCAGGATTCGAAAAAAAGGAACACAATGTCCGTGGTAATTTTCTAAATCTATCTTTGTCATACAACGCACTCAGTCGAATAGAATATTGTCAGTCAGACACTGACAATCAGTGACAATTATAAATAATTATTTGACATGAATCGGGAATATTTTGAATTGTTGATTAAATAATATTGATATAATATAGTGTATTTGATAAATAATTGATTTAAAAGGTGAACTTTATAAAAAATTATTTATTGTGTATTATTTATGGAAGATAGAAGCAGAGAATACATCAAGAAATATTCTGTGATCCAAGTATTTTGTAGTTAAAGATGTTCAAAATTGTAAGCGTTCCATTTATTAAAAAAGTTTCCGTTAAAAGTTAAAAGTTATTCCGTTTATTAAAAAATCACTTTAACACTTTTCTTCTTTTCTCGATTGAGTATTAGTTTTTGTTGTAGGTACATATAAATTATTACAATCACTGAATACATAGCTAGTGAAAAAATTATCAGTAGTAATTGCACAAGAGCTCTGAAATTATTGAATTTTTCCGAGTGACACTTTGACAGTTTTAATTTCACGAGCCGAAGGCGAGTGAAATTATGTCAAAGTGTCACGAGAGCAAAAATTCTATATTAATTTCAGAGGTCGAGTGCAATTTGTTGCGATTATTTCATGAATAAAACTGTTCAAAACCAAAATTTTATTGTAATTTATTTATGTAAGTACCATTAAACACACAGTTTTTATAAATATTTGACGATTGAAAGTCATCACTTTTATAATTTTTAAAACATTAATTGTCATTAATGTCACTGAATGTATTTTTTCGTAGCAACGAAGGGCATCTGACGTAATATACTTAACGACGGGAGATTATCAAAAATTATCGATTTAATTCAGATTTCTGTAGCTTTCTATTGGTCAGAATCTCCTATGAATGAAATAATCACATTTATTATCTGAATTAATAATTTGCAATTATACAAAAAATAACAGTTATCCAAGAACATTCAAAAGCCATCTCTTTAAGCTAGTTATGACATTGTCAAGTAGAATGACATTCTAGTAATATATACATATCCATACCATTGTGAATTTTACTACACGTAATTTGCCATGTAAAGACAGAAAGGTAGGGATAGCCGTAAAATATTTGCGAATTATGTACCCATAGCCTTAAATAGATAGTTTGGTTTGGTTTACAAACTTTCGTTGGACTCTGGGAAAGTCTGGGACTAATTTCGTTATGATTGAGGTAGATCATTGAAAGGAGTTAAAGTTGGATAACGAACTAAGGAAACATGTCAATAACATAGGAAAGAGGATTAGTTAATAATTCTGATTGCAATATGATGAATCCACCCTCATGATGATTAAGACTGTTATAAAAACATAATAAATATATTCTTAGAAGAAATAGTACTTAAAGAAAATAATTAGGTAGGTACCTGTTTGTATCCAATTTTTGCACGTTGCGTAAAAACTGTCCAAAGTGCGGCCTCATTACAATCCGGCGTAGTCAACGATCCTTCATAGTAAAAATACGATTTCTTATTTGCTGGAACGAAAGCGGCCAATGAGATTGGTTTATCCAGTTCAACTGGCTTTTTTATACTTTCCGTTATATTCGGCAACGCTCTTATAATTGATTCAAATGCTGGGTTTGTATCGAAAGATAACTAAAAAATAGAATATATTAATAGGCTATTGATTATGTTAAAAGTAAGAGCTAAAAGTAACTACAACGTTAACGAGATTTTATTGTCTCATATTATGGTCAATAGACATCTATATTTGAAAAAACCGCGGAGTGCTACCATTTAAATAGGTGCGTTTTTGAGAAAGGGGTGAATTAGGCCCTAGGCACAGGGTGAATTAGAGAGAGTACTATACACCTTTGGTACAAACACGTCTACAGGAAAATTGTTCCTAGTTAAATTTACTATCGAAATATCACATTATCGAAATATCACATTTTAAAGTCAAAAATATTTTTTTTACAAAAATATATTCAAAAGAAAAGCAAGAAAAAAACACGAATGAAAGCAATTTTCTTTTTTGCCCCATAACTTTTTGCTGATGATAATGAGAATCGCTCGAGATAAATCGACAACAAGACAAAGACGTATAGTTGGAGCTAGAAAAAGTGGATCAAGTTTAAACAGGCCATTCGCCTATAGTAAAGAAAGAAGAAGAATAATTCCAAACATACAGTTATAACTTGGTCCATTCTTTATTAGTCACCCTGTATAACTGCAGAACTCTTCGATCCTAAACACCTATTTATTAAAATTATCTTCAAAAATTGCATTACGCAATAGTTAAACTCCCATAAGAGTGCGTTACGTAGGGGGGGGGGGTTAAAAATCTTCAAAAATCGCGTTACGTAATACTTGAACGCTCCCAAAGCCACTGGTTTGACGAGAAGACTGCTTGAACAATTTTCATTCTCCATCAAACACTGTTAACCTTGTCAAATCAGTGGTGTTGCGCGCTAGCTTTCTTTAGTTTTATCCATGATGCCTTTCATTTTTAACAGCTGGCAACCCTAATTTGCCTCCATTTTTCGCAGGCAACCATATATCATCGTATTAGAAAAACTTACCTTTAATTTGATATAAAAAAACATGTATCTATGCCATGAACGATTTTTGTTTCAAAAATGAATTACTGTTAATTTAATTAAACCTTGTGACGATAATATAATTTTATCGTCTAGAGTACGCCAATGAATTAGGTAAAACGTGTTTTTGTACCGTCTCATACGATATAAAAGTCGGAACGAAAAACCTAGTTGATTATTATTCTTGGAGCGTTGATCGCAGAATAATAAACAACAACGAGGTATAAGAGGTGAGTTATCCCGACTATTTTCCGCCGTCGTTTTGGTGTGTTGAACGAATCCGACCGTTTTCCTCTTACCTATCCTTTTACGAGCGTTGATCGTATTTCCCTACATGTCTTTTCCGCTGGTGAGCTGAGCGAGTTTTCCTCTCCTTATATGTCCGTTTCATATTAATAAATTTAATTCCTAATCCACGCGATAGTATTCATTCATGTACCAGATATCGTCACATCAACCCGAACCTAATGTTCGATACGTAGGTTATAAATATATTTTATTAACGAAATTAACGAGTAGTAAATAAGGCTAATTATCTTATCATTTGTAATGTTTTGATTCTAAAATAAATGTCTTAAAAAGCGAACCTTCTGTCTTCGTCTAAATTTTTGTTACCTGGAGCAACAAACGTAACGATCACGTTACAACCTATTGGCGGCCACTTTTTGGCAACCTGTTATTAATGTATTCTCCTATTGTTAAATTTATATAAAAGTGTGATTTACTTATGAAAGTACTAATTCTATGTATAGTGGGATCTTGATCTTAGAGTATATAAGGCACTTTTAACTTACTTCCAATAAAACACCCAAGACAGCAATTCCATTAGGTCTCTTCAACCCTTCAGCTACACTGCCAGCAGATCTGGCGTAATGTACAAAATGTGCTTCAAGTGGATAACTAAAATTATTAATTGAATATTACTTAGCGGCAAAAGATGATCAAAAATATAAATATTATGTTCAAAATAAACCACTTCGGGATGTAAGCATATTTATAACTATAATATGTATATATTACAAAAAGAGCGTTAACCACAAAAATGAAAAAAATAATATCTTGTATTTTTCAATTACAGAGATCATATTGCACAACCAAACATGCGAGTTACTCAGAATAATAACTTTAGGTTGGGCTGCATTTGGAAAAATAAGAGACGTGTTTAAAACAGATATACCAATCCATTTAAAAAGGAAAGCTTTTAACCAGTGCGTTCTACCACTCCTCACATACGGAATAGAAACCTTAACTCTCACAAAAATATCTGAAAAATTGGGAAGGACGCAACGTAAAATGGAGAGATCAATGCTTGGAATAAGCTTAGAACATAGAGCACGAAACGAGGAAGTTCGTGGGCGATCCGGAGGGGAAGTTATCATCGAACGTATTATGTACAAGATAAAAATGTAGATGGGTGGGACATGTTGCAAGAATTAAAGACGACAGATAGACAAAAAATTGCTGGAGTGGAGATCACGGGCAGACAAGCGAAGCCGAGGAAGATCCCCAACGCTCAAAAGCATTTACTCCAGGGTAATAAGCTAGAAATAGACCATGTTCGGGACACTCAAAGATCCAGATAGCTGACTACTTTTTTAGTTATTGTATACCTATAGAATGAAAACCTACCTGTTTCCTGCCTAGAGTTCGTGTCCGCTTTTTAATTATTAACAATTTAGTGCAAAAATCGCGATTTTTTCGATTTTTTGCACCCCATTCAAAAGCTAAATAATTGACATAAAATTACAAAATTTAATTTTTTAGAACATTAAAAAAACTTCAAAATGCCGATTTTTTAAAGTTAAGAAGATAATTTGTTGCTACGTAAACTGAAAAATAAGTGAAAATCGTTATTTGTTAATAACTTTTACTAAAACTACATTAGAACTTTAGTGTTTCACACCCAAAGTTGGGTATTGGGGTACTTAATAAACCCTCAAAATTTGACACCGATCCATTAATTAGTTTAAGAGTTATTCTAATTGTTTATCCCAAAAAGAGGAAGACCCAGACAAACATGGGATAAAGCAATAGGAGCCATTCTGCAAAAGAAAAGATCAAACTGGATAGATGCCAAAGCGATAGCACAGACAGAAAAGAGTGGAAAAAATTTGTATATAGATAATTGATACTTTTATAGAATTAATGAAATTAATTTTAGAAATGTAGAATTAGATGTAAAAGTGTAATTTGTATATTTGTAAGTACCTATGTAAAACTAGATATGTTAATTTGGCAGATTAATGTTGCAACCCTACACCATTGTATGGTAGAAGGGATATGATTATATATATACTAATAATAATAATTAATCTCAGAGTTTAGTGTTGTTTACAATGAAAATCACGATAATCCATCGAGCTGTGTATTCGTCTTTACCCTATAAAAGTTGCACGCTAACTGAAAGCAAAAGCTAATACATAATACATACTTAGCGTTATTATATTCACATCTGCAAAATATATAGGCAACGGTAAGAAGACCACACACACGATATATGTGGGTCACTTCACAAAGTACAGGGCCTTTGAAAAGCCATATGCTTGAGGGTTTGACGATCTTAATATTAAAGTCACCTCCAGGGACGTAGCGTAAGGAGTTAGTTTGTTACAAAGTCTTAATCCAGCATGATGAGACCGATATTTTATAGAAAAAGCAAAAATTAGGATTGGAATAGGATTTGTGGACTCATTTTAATGTAATCTAACATAATGCAAAAAGAAAATTAAATGTTTGTACTAAAGACAGACTATCTTGGAAGGAGATATAAAAAATTAAACGTCACAACAATTAACGGACAGAATAGATAAGAATCGTCTCAAGTAGTTTGGATATCTTCTGTGGATGGAAAAAACTAGATGGCCCATTAGAAGTTATAGTAGAGTTTACCAGAAAAGCGTAAAGAGGAAAGCTAAGACTGTATTGGAGTGGATGTCTTTGGAAGTTAATGGAGCACCGGAATTTGGAGGTAGACAGATGGTGCCTAAGCGTGGAAATGTGGTATTAAATATTTAAATTCCTTAAGAAATAAAATTTTAACATAATTTTTCATACTTTATAAAAATCTTACTATTTTCCATTAATGGTATGTTCAGAAGGCCAGTGAAAGTGTAAATTATCAAAAATGTACGTTTCAGGTAATACACTTCCAGCTAAACTCACGGCTTCTTTATTCTCTGGGGTGAAGGTTATCACAACTAAAACATAATTGTTGGTATATAAAATACATAATAAAGAAACGATCCCAAGTAGTAGTAAAAAGTAACAATCTTAATTTATTTTTAGTGAATTAATTACAAAATAGTGAATTAAATAATTACTGAAGATCTAAATCCGGAATTAGACATTCGATCAAGAATACAGAAATCAAGAGCAGCCTTCTGCAAAATGAGGAAATTTCTGAGTAAGCACAGACCTCTTCTTCTTCTTCCTTCTTGTATGTAGGCCTGTTTCTTCTTCAATATTAGCCTCCTAAATTGTTTAGGTTATCGCACCATCTTTTTCTTGGTCTGCCAATACTTCTTCGTCCATTTGGTGACTTATCTCGTGCTATTCGTACTATCCTATCCTCTGCTATTCTACTAATGTATTCGTTTCACTCCTGTTTCCGTTTTGTCACCCATCCATTTATGTTTTCTATATTGCAGGATCTTCTTATGTTTTCGCTTCTCTCCCCATCCAACAGACTTTTCCCTGGTATTCGTCGGAGTATTTTCATCTCTGTTGTTTCTAGTAGTCGTCTCGTTTTAGATGTGTCAGGTCTTGTCTCCGCCGTATAACTCAATATAGGTCTAATTAATGCTTTATAGATTCTTGCTTTTTTGTCTTGTCTCAGATGTTTCTGAGTAAGCACAGACGTAAGCTTCAAATCAGATATCGGATGGTAAAATGGTATATCCGCTCTATTGTTCTTTATGGCGTCGAATCTGGAATTACCAACGTTGACTTTTTGAGAAAGCTGGAAGCTTTTGAGGTATTTTCTGGTTTGATATATTAGGTATTTAGCTTTTGTAGTTTGATATATTGATTAAATAATTCCAATAATGAAATCATCATCATCATAATATTCAACCCGGATCTATCCACTGCTGGATATAGGTCCCCTCAGTCTTTTTTATGTGTTTCTGTATTGCACAAATAACGAAATACTTAATCTCAATTCCTCCGTAATAATCAACGATCACCAACAAAGTAGAAGAAGCCCTTTTTTCTTTAATCCACTATCCTGTAAATTTACAGTATACATCCAAAATTATCACCATGTTTTAACAGTAAATCCATCTGAAGCTCTTCCGCTCCCTTCCTTACTTTTTAGTTTTTTTATTATGGAACATAATTTGAGACTTCAGAGTTGAGACTTCTGAGCTTCACCGATGAGGCATAAGGATGCTGAAATAGCTATGTGGAGATGGTGGTCCAACTCTGAATCAAATATAAACAAAACCTGCCTTGATCTTTTTTATATGGAACATAATTTGTTTATTCTGGAATTATAACCTTTTTAATACTAGGTCTGGATCCCGCGTATGAAAAAAAGTTGATTAATAGAATGCTGAAAATTTGTTAATAGCTTAAGGGTGTCTAGTCAGACAAACTTTGATATATGGGAACACTGGAACAGGGGAAGTTTTAATTGTGGAACAGGTTAAAAATTTGGAACGGTCAGACCACGAAAACGGCACATGTATTTTGTCCGACAGAACAACCTTAAACTCTCCGAACAGAGATTAAACTCTCATGCAAAAATCAGACTGCTATTTATCACCAAATGGGCGTTTTAATGAGTGGAACATGTAGAATATGTCAAATGACAGGAATTGTGACAGGTGATAAATAGCATTCTGATTTTTGCATGAGAGTTTAATCTCTGTTGGGAGAGTTTAAGTCTGTTCTGTCTGACAAAACAAATGTGCCGTTTTCGTGGTCTGACCGTTCCAAATATTTAACCTGTTCCACAATTAAAACTGCCCCTGTTCCAGTGTTCCCATATATCAAAGTTTGTCTGACTAGACACCCTTAAGCTATTAACAAATTTTCAGCTTGCTATTAATCAACTTTTTTTTCAGACGCGGGATCCACACCTATACTGTTTTCTGGTTTGATGGTGTATTTTGGAGATCAGCAATAGGCTAAGCATATATTATGTAATGTATGGCATTAAATTAATATCCATTTTTCTCTAGGTTATCAAGTTTAATGCAAATAATGCCTTCCCGATTCCTAGTCCATCTTTGATTCAAAAATTATTGAAATTATTATCATCTATTTCTTTTTCAATTTTTTTTTATTTACGCGATTTATATTCTTTTTAAAAACAATTTTACTACATGACTTATTCGAGTTTTAACTTCAGATTTTAGCATTTGTAGTCTTGAGAATAGAACAAAAAGGAAGGAGAAGGTCTTGCTTCTGCGTTATATCCTATTTAAAGTCTACTTTGTATATTGTATTAAATAAGTCTACTAATATATCAACATTTTCTTCCTGTTCTTCTTTATTTTGTGTAGACATGACACTATCTGTTTTTTCAATGTGCCTCCAGTAAGTTGTCGTTCCATCGTTTTTGTGGTCTTCCCACTGATGGTCTTTCTATCGGGGAACATCGCTCGCCGTCCTTATTACTCTATATTTGTTGTCATTCGGCTTATGTGCTCTTTCCATTCTACTCTTCTGTTTCTTACCGAGTTATTAATGTTCTCCATCCTGCATATCTGTCGTATACTTGCTTTGTTATATAGTCTTGCCATAGATTTTTCGAAGGGTTTTTACCTTTGCTATTTCTAGCATTATTTCTCCCTCTCTGTGCCAGGTGGTGTTTCTGCCGCGTATGTAATTATTGGTCTAATGACTGTTTTGTAAATTCCCCCTTTCATTTCTTTTTCCATATTTTTATTTCTTCATATTGTTTCATTCAGGCGCCCCGCACACTGTGGCTATATTTGCACTATTCACTTGATCTTCCACTTCTGTTCGAGCTTTCCGTAGATAGATAGTGTAATGCCTAGATATTTAGAATCCACCACTTGTTCTATTATCTGACCCTCCAGCTCTAATTTAAATCTTAGTAGATTTGCTGTTATATGTATATAATTATGCATTTTACCTTTTTTGGGGAAATTAACATTTTTTGGCGGTTCTATTAAATTGGTGCAGCATACGTTGTAAATCATCTTGACTTTAAGAGATTAGCATTGCACCGTCTACATAGCAGATTATTTTAAGTTGTTTTTTCCATTTCGTATCGTTTTTTAGTCCTTACTTTTTTTAATATTTCATTCATGATCAGGTCAAACAACAGAAGACTCAGGGAATCTTCCTGTCTTATCCCTTTGCCAGCTTCAATTGGGTCAGTTAGTTATTTTACTTTTACTTTTATTGTGTTATTCTGGTAGATATTTTCGATCGTTTTAATTGTTCCTAGAGGTACTTGCGTACCTAGATTAGTCCAGGGTAATAAGGTTTTTTCCATGACACTTCAACAGCCAGGGTACTGAAGCGTTTTTTCGACAGGTAATACCTATAAGAACAAATTGTAACTATTTCCTGCGTAGGATCTGGCAGCTATTTTTATTTATAAACAATTTAGTGTCAAAAAACGGTCTTTTTCCATTTTTTCAAATTAATGAAAAACAGTAAGACTTATGTACAAAGAACTTAGTACAAACATCTTCGAGAGAATGGAAAAATCATTAAAATGGCGTATTACAAAGTTTAATACACTCATTTATTATTAATTATTTATATGGGAAATAAGCCACAATTAAAATGAAAAAAATAATTTTATTAACGTTTCGACGCCCAAATCGGGTGCCGTTGTCAAAATACAAAATATTACTGTAATATTTTGTATTTTGACAACGGCACCCGATTTGGGCGTCGAAACGTTAATAAAATTATTTTTTTCATTTTAATTGTGGCTTATTTCCCATATAAATAATTAATCATAAAAATGCCACAAGGAAATAGCTTCAGAACAACACTCATTTATTGTTAATATTATTGCAAAAAATGGCGAAATTTCAAAAAAATTAATTTCGCAATAACTATTGTAAAAATAAGTGTACAGCTTCGAAATTTTTGTCAGATGAGGGTTCTTTGGTGTTTAATAGGTGACAAAAATTTCAAAGCGATTCATTTGATTTTTTAAGTTTTATTCAAATTGTTTATCCCAGAGAGCTTTTTTGCAATAACATAAGTCAGAAGAAAATAATGTTAGAACCATTCTACAGGTGTCAAATGAAAGAGCATGAGCTAAACTTTCAGATTGGTTTAAAAAAAGTGAATAAAATATTAATAATAAATAATTATGCAAATGTATGTTCAATTTTTCCTTATAAACTTTTTACTTTTTTATATAATAAATTATGTGTATTTATTACATTGTTTCATCAATTATCATATACATAACATTACTTGGTAGTTGTGCACCTAAAAGACGGTAAAAAAATAGAGTTTTTTGAAAAAAGTTATTCAAAAAAGTTTATAAGGAAAAATTGACGATACTTTTGCATAATTATTTATTATTAATAAATGCACTTTTTATTCACTTTTTTAAAATAATTTGAAAGTTTAGTTCATGCTATTTTATTTGACACATGTAGAATGATTCTATCAATATTTTTTTGACTTATGTTATTGCAAAAAAAGCTCTCTGGGAAAAACAATTTGAATGAAATTTAAACAATTGAATGAATCGCTTTGAAGTTTTTGTCACGTATTAAGCACGAAAGAACCCTTATTTGACAAAGCTCTACAGTTACTTTTACAATAGTAATTGCGAAATAATTTTTTTTTTGAAATTTTGACCTTTTTGCGCAATTATATTAACAATAAAAGAGTGTATTAAATTTTGTAATACGCCATTTTAAAGTTTGTTCCATTCTCTTGAAGATGTCTGTACTACGAAAACCATAAGTCTTACTGTTTTCCATTAATTTGAAAAAAAAGGAAAAAGGCCCTTTTTTGACACTAAATTGTTTATAAATAAAAATGGCCGCCAGATCCTACGCAGGAAATAGTTACAATTTGTTTTTATAGGTATTACCTGTCGAAAAAAACGCATCAGTATCCTGGCTGTTGAAGTGTCACGAATAGGGTATATTTTTTTCTTATTACCCTGGCCTAATACTCTTGCGTACAATAAATGGATAACGTCCTTAAATTTGACCTTGTCAAAGATGGACGAAACATAAATATACCGGTTTTGTGTATTATAATTTAAACACTAAGTTTTCAATCTAATAGCACATAAAACAACATCAAAAGGTGTTGTCAAAACTACATCCTAATAGATCGAAAACAATGGGAACCTTCTCTGGTAACACCTCTGAGGCTTCTACAATTTGCAAGCCATAACGGATGCTGAGACTAAGAAAGATGAGAGAATTTTACAATTTATAATTCACGTCCCATCTGCTCAGCGCGGTAAAGTTCCAACGAGAATGGTTCCCTTCGTACTCCAATCAGAGTAAACATGTAAATCAAAAATGAATAACCATTTTCAATTTCGTTGCAACACGAAACTACAGCCGCATCATTATTCTAGTCCAATCAGAGAGTGCAGCAAGAACCTCTACCGGTTTCGAAGCTTATTATTCTCTCATCAGGAGGCACATGCCTCCTGAACTTGCCTCATTATACCTAAATATAGCGCGGTAGCATGATATTACTGATCTAAAACCTAAAATCAAGATTTTAGTACTGGAAATTACTTCTGAATAATAATGTTTTAAAAAATCAATGTTTTACACAGTTTCACTCTAAAATTAATCTAAACACTATGATCTATTTAAGAAAGGTACAAATATTTGCTGCAATAGTTCTTTAAAGGTACCTATCTATACGTGGGTGCCCGTGCTCGGTGTAGCTGCTTAAATGGATACGGCATGCGCTCGCCTACATATAAACCGCACACCGCACACAAGGACAAAATACATATTTACGGCGACAAAACTAAATTTTTCGAGCAACTTGAAATATAATAAATAATGCACATTCCTCAAGCCAAATAACCCACCTTTCAATTAGTTAACAAAAGGATTTGCAGGTAGCAACACAAAAGAATGTACAGCCCGGACAACTGACCATATTTCTCACGCGCTTTCAAAGGCCAGTTGCTCTCGAAATTTCGTCGCAGTAACTACTCTCGCTAAGATTTCCGTGCTACATATTTTTATTTTCTTTAACATGGATAGTGAAGACACAGGTAAGACCCTCATTTTCTACTAACTCACTGCTATGATTATTTATTTTATTAGGTATTTTTAATGGTACAGAAAGACACTAATTTTTCATTAATAAAAATCTTACAAGTGCGTAATTTAAGAGGGTTTTAAAAAAAGTTACGCATAGTTAAGCAGATTTTTATAACTTATGGGCTTGTTCAGTCTATTGTCATTGTAAACTAGTTATAGTTTGCTTCCCGTTGTTTCCCCTTTGTTAATTATAGTTAAGCAGATTTTTATAACTTATGGGCTTGTTCAGTCTATTGTCATTGTAAACTAGTTATAGTTTGCTTCCCGTTGTTTCCCCTTTGTTAATTATAGCTGTTTCTTTGTAGGTGTTCGCTGTAATTCGAGTAAAGTGAAGAAAAATGAACTATTTACTGTACTTAGAAATGAACAGTTTTTGAATTTTTCGCATTCTAAATGTAATGAACGATTAGTGCAGTATATCAAGGAACAATATAATTGCAACGATATGTCAATTGTTGTGGAAAAGCAATTAAAAAACATTGTGAAAGTGTTTGTAAGTCAACTTTTCACAAAATGGCGTGCTTCTAAAAGCATGTTTGAGCGCTTTATCAAAAAGAAGCTTTATGGCTCAATGGAACACTGAATATTCCGGAGACCATCATTGCGTGTCGTCAATATACGCCAACACCACAACCTGGAACTTCATCTCATCGTGTTGGCAGACCAGAAAAGTTATTTGAAGCTTCATCAAGACGAAGTAAGGTAAGAAAAATAAAATCTCTTATTTCCAAAAATACACCAGAAAAACTGTGTTCCGCTGCAAAAACAAGTCTTCTGAAGTCTGGAAAGAGGACAGCTGCTCAAGTAATAGAAATGGCTGCCACTTCAACTCCCAAAAGGTTAAGAAAAATGAAAAAGGCATATAAGTCATCATCGCCAAGTATAATGCCTTACACCCCTGACGAAGCATTGGGGTTAATGGTAGACCTTGGACTTACTAAGGAACAATATATCCAAATGCGGCTAGGTGCCAAGAAAAGGGGTGCTGACATCTATCCCTCATATCACACTATAATGGAAGCGAAAAAGAGGTGTTATCCGCCAAACATTCGAATTGGTGAGAGTGAAGCGGTAGTTCCAGTTCAAGATTTGGTGAACCATACAATCCAGAGACTAACCCAGGTTCAGACACAAGTAATTCTGGACAATATAGGCAGCACTGAAACTTTATATATGTATTATAAATGGGGTCTAGATGGCAGCGGAGGCCACAGCATCTATAAACAAAATTTTATCAACAATGCCATGTATTCGGACTCAAATATTATTTTATGCACTATGGTTCCGTTAGAATTGTCAGAAGACAATCATAAGAAAATTTATTGGAAAAATAACATGACATCGTCTACAAGATTTTGTCGCCCCTTGTCCTTTAAGTTAAAAAGAGAAAATGATCTAAACACAAAAACAGAATATGATGAAATAGAGAAAAAAAATCCTGCAATTAACATCATCCATTGTACCTCTTGGTGAACGGATGATTAGTATTAAACATATTTTCACATGCACAATGGTCGACGGAAAGACGGTCAATGTTCTTACTGAGACAAAGAGTACACAGGCGTGCAATGTTTGTAAGGCCACTCCTGTAAACATGAACAACATCGAAGACTTAAATAAAAGGGTTTGTGATCAAGATTCATATAAATTCGGGTTATCAATATTACATTCTTATTTAAGAACCTATGAATATCTTCTACATATCGTCTACAAACTTGAAACACAACAATGGCAAGCGAGAGGAAACGAAGCCAAAGCAATAGTTAAACGCAGGAAAGATAATATGAGTACAGAATTTTGTACCAAAATGGGACTTGTTGTTGACCAGCCAAAGCAGGGTGGCGGAAACAGCAATGACGGCAACACAGCCAGAAAATTTTTTAAAAACCCAGATATTGTTGCTGAAATTACCGGCCTTTCTAAAGAGTTAATCGAACGGTTTGCCAATATATTGTTAACTCTTTCAAGTTGTCATTATATAGATGAAGAAAAATTTAGAGTATATTGCTTAGAAACAGCTAAGTTGGCGGTGTCGTCTTATGGATGGTATAAAATGAGCGCAAGTGTTCATAAAATACTTTTTCATGGAGCGGACATCATAAAATCTCTGCCTCTACCAGTTGATCAAATGTCGGAGGATGTACTAGAAGCTAGCCAAAAAAGCTACAAGAATCTTCGTCAGTTTCACTCCAGAAAGACATCTCGGCTTAACACAAATGCCGACATATTCAACTGGGTGTTGATATCCTCCGATCCTGTTATCACAAATACTAGAAAAAGACCAAAAAAGGAAGCTTCGACATATTATAATGAAGTAGTAAGAAGCATGCTGCGAATGCCTGTGTTTCTGGCAAGTGACGACATCGCAGAAACCGAAGAGCATGACGACGAAGGCACTGAAATTATCGATTAATTATTGTAATTGATTTTGTGAAATTACTTTTTATATGTCATTATTAATAAATAAAACACTTATTTAAGATCTAACTAGATTTTTTTATACGCTTACATATTTGTCAATATTCCTCGGTAAGGTAGGTATGTACTTACTAGGAGTTTTAAGTAGAAGTATAGGTACCTATAAATTGTGTATTGTGATCTTTAACTACTTATACATAATTAAAAGGTAGGTTTTGTTCTTATGTTCAAACCTAACAAAAAAATGCTTATTAGATACCTACAAATCAATTATTTACAATCAATATGTAAAATCCTAGGTCACTTACTACTTTTTTTTTATAGAATTTGGGCCTAATAAAGACTTTTAGTGCCTAATAAAGACTTTAAAGTTATAAAATGGTTTTGTCGCCGTAAATGTGTGATCCGTCCTTGTGTGCACCGGTTGAAACGAAGAGGGTGAGCGCCGAGTGGCGAGCACCAACGTATCCAGTATGTGGAGCTGCTACACCGAGCACGGAGCACACACGTATTGATACTTACCTTAATATTTACTTACCTCCATGTCCACTGTTCTGTATGTTTGCTCTGAACCGTTTATTATATGAATAGAATTTAAACAGATCTGGCGTTTGTGCCTCCGCCTTTTTTTGATTTAAATCTATGGGTGACTGACGTTGTCCTGTTTTGCAAGTTTCTGGCCATGCATCTTAAAAATAATTTTACAATATTATTATACAGGGTGTAACAAAAATACAGGTCATAAATTGTACCACATATTCTGTGACCAAAAATAGTTCGATTGAACCTAACTTACCTTAGTACAAATGTGCACATAAAAAAAGTTACAGCTCTTAGTTACAAAATGGAAATCGATTTTTTCCAATATATCGAAAACTATTCGAGATTTTCTATTGAAAATGTACATGTGGTATTCTTATGGCAGGAAAATCTTTAAAAAAAATTATAGTGAAATTTGTGCACCCCATAAAAATTTTATGGGGGTTTTGTTCCCTAAAACCCCCCCAAACTTTTGCGTACGTTACAATTAAATTAATATTGTGATACCATTAGTTAAACACAATGTTTTTAAAAATTTTTGCCTCTTAGTACTTTTTCGTAAAGCCAGTTTTTATCGAGATATTTTAAATATTTTTGTCAAATCCACCATATTTGACTATAGAGACCTGGTAATAACATGAAAGTTTACATTTTTAGGTATGTTTTGAACCAATTTAAAAGAGAAGCCACATCTCGATAAAATATGCCTTATCGAAAAAATAGTAAGAGGCAAAAAAGTTTTAAAAACACTGTGTTTAATTAATGGTACCACAATAATAGTTTAATTGAAATGTATACAAATATTTGGGGGTTTAAAGGAACAAAACTCCCATGAAATTTTTATGTAAGCATATTAAAAAAGAAGCCGCATCTCGATAAAAACTAGATTATCGAAAAAATACTAAGAGGCAAAAAAGTTTTAGAAATATTGTGTTTAACTAATAGTACCACAATAATAATTTAATTGGAACGTACGCAAAAGTTTGGGGGGTTTAAGGGAACAAAACCCATATAAAATATTTATGGGGTGTACAAATTTAACTACAGTGGAACCTCGATAAGTCGGATTAATCGGGACCACGGCCGATCCGGGTTATCGAAAATCCGGGTTAGCCGAAGAATATGGTAAAAATTAATAAAATACGGTATACTTAGAGATAAACTCCATTATAAATGCAAAAATATGAAATACATTTGCACAGTACATCTAAATTACGTACAGTTGTATAAAGTACCTACCTATTGTTTATTTCTTCGTAAAAAACTCAATCGAAGTGAAAAAATTTTTGTTTTGTCTGATGAAAATCGGTCCGGGTTAGCCGGATTTCCGGGTTATCGGGGGCCGACTTATTGGGGTTCCACTGTATATATATATTTTTTAAGATTTGCCATTAGAATGCCACTTGTCCATTTTCAATAAAAAATCTCTAAGAGTTTTCGATATATGGAAAAAATCGATTTCCATTTTGTAACATCAAAGGGCTGTAACTTTTTTAGGTAAGTTAAGTTAAATCTATCTATTTTTAGTCCCAGAATATGTGATTTAATTTATGACCTGCACTCCTCTTATACTCTGTATAGTTTCAAAATGTTTACATATATGTACATTTTTTAGTTTGAATACAATATACAGGATAGCGGAAAATATGGAAACACGGTGATTTGTGTGAAACCAATGAATGTATATTTATGAAATTCTAAGATCATGAATAAGATGATATTCTGCATTTTCTAGAGAACACTTAAAATTTGATCTTGATTTTTTTATTGACAACCTAGATCGATTATACCCTTATACAATTCAAAACCACCAAGAATTAATAGAAGATGATTTTGATCGGAGATTGGAGTTTTGTGAAACCGTTTTACAGAAAATTGGTAGACAAATCTATTTTATAGATTTTCTTGTATTTAATGATGAAGCGATATTCTGCTTGAATGGTACTACCTGGATCCCGCGTACCAAAAAAAAGTTGATTAATAGCAAGCTGAAAATTTGTTAATAGCTTAACTTTGTCTAGTTCGACAAACTTTGATGTATGGGAACACTGGGACAGGGAAAATTTTAATTGTGGAACAGATTAAAAATTTGGAATGTCAGACTACGAAAACGTTCTATGTATTTTGTCGAAAAGAACTTCCAATTGATTTGTTAGCATTTCATTATACACATATTTTGACATCAAAAAAAGCCTATAGACAAATAATTAAAAAGAAAAAACATATATATTTTCATAACCTGTATTCTCAACTTGCAAACAGCAGGGACTCCAAAACATTCTGGTCAGTGATTAGGAAATTTCGGAAAAATCACAATACTTCTTTTATCGATGTAGACGTATGGGAGCAATTTTATTCGAATATATATCCCCCAAAACTATATCATAATGCCCGTTTTTTTGATGCAAGACATCCCATTTTTGACGCTATTATAACCAGTGACGAAATATATAGAGTCCTAAATAACTGTCCCAATTGTAAAGCACCTGGAACTGACCATATTTCTTATGAATTCTTTAAAAATCTTCCAAATAATTGGATACTGTATTTAACGGGCATGTTTAATAGAATACTGGAAACAACCATTACGCCGCATAACTGGAGTGAAGTCATTTTTACTATGATATTTAAAAAGGGCAACAGAGATGATCCAGCAAACTATAGAGGTATTGCCTTACTTAATTGTGTTGAAAAAATATTTACTAATATTTTGTTAAACAGACTCAGAGATTGGGTTGAAGTAAATAATGTTCTTCCCGAATGTCAGTCGGGTTTCAGGGGATCAAGGGGTTGCATTGATAATGTATTCACCCTCACTTCTGCTGTACAACTGCAACTACGACTGAAAAAACGCAAAGTGTACGCTGCCTTTGTAGATTATAAGCGGGCTTTTGACTCCATTATCCATCATTTGCTGTGGCAAAAGCTATTTGGCCTTGGGGTGAGTTCTAAAATAATAGCCATTTTGAAAAACATTTATGATAATGCTAGGATGTACATCAAAACTCCAAACGGCTACACAAGACCATTTGATATTTCAACAGGAGTCTTACAGGGTGAACCTTTGAGTCCACTATTATTTAGTTTATTTATTGCGGATATAGAACAGTTTTTTATTAGTCAAGGATCACAAGGTATCTCCATTGATAGCCAAAATCAAATAATAATGCTATTGTATGCTGATGATTTGGTCATTCTTTGTGACTCGGAAGTTGAACTCGGTAAAAATTTAAGTTATCTAGAAAAATACAGTGACAAAAACCAGCTAACTGTAAATGTTGGCAAAACCAAAATTCTTCCATTTGCCCGAAGCGGTCAAATTGGCAATAAAGGCGTTAAGTTCCTATATAAGAATGAAAAAATAGAAGTTGTTAACAAATTTGTATATCTTGGAGTCACCCTAACCACAACATCACTTTTTAAAGCAAT
Organism: Diabrotica virgifera virgifera; assembly: GCF_917563875.1. NCBI lineage: Eukaryota > Metazoa > Arthropoda > Insecta > Coleoptera > Chrysomelidae > Diabrotica > Diabrotica virgifera. Next base: position 203,696,368 of record NC_065443.1, on the reverse strand, counting down.
GGCCGATACAACAGTGGAAAGAGCAAAACACGCAATTGGTAACGTGATAGGTTTAATGGCTAAAACCAAAATGAATTCTTGGACATCTCGTGTGCAACTTTTCGATTCGCTAGTTCAAAGCCTTGTTATGAACTGTGTGCCCGTTTGGGGAATGAGATATGCTGACCAGTTAGAAAGAATACAAATAACTTTCTTTAAAAAACTTTTACATCTCAGTATCAATACACCTGATTATGCTGTTAGGTTGGAGACAGGAAGAGTAAAAATTTCTTTTACTATTTTCAAGCTAACTTTAAATTGGCTTATCAAGCTATCGCAAATGCATGATTTAAGACTTCCTCTTATTTGTTTTCTGCGTCAGCTTCAAATTTCTTCAGCAAATAATTCAATAAATACGAACAGATACAACTGGATTTCACAGTTTAAGCAATATTTTCAAATATTAGATTATGAATTTTGTTGGGATGAAAACATCTCTGATTGGCTATTAAAAAACAAGAAAAGCATGTTAAAAAAGTATATGGATATGCTTCATCAAGAAGACATTCAAGCAGTCTCCATGTCAACATTCTCAACTATTTACAAACATTTATCCGTAGATACCTCAGTACAGAAATATCTGGAATTTCAAATTCCCATAAAATACATTCGTGCCATGGCGCAACTTCGAACATCTAATCGCCATGTGTTAAAATTTACCTATAATGGTATAACATATCATATACGACCATCTGAAATCTGTACTATTTGTAACACAAACAAGTTGGAAACTCTTGAACATTTACTGTTTGAATGTCCCATTTACAGTTCAATGAAACCGGTTAATATGGCCCCCCTTAATAATTGCACCGACCTTATTGGTTGTCTTAATAATGTAACTATAATATCTCTGAAAGCAATTTCAATATATATTTGGAATATCATAAAACTTAGATCTTTTGTTTTAAATGAATAAGCTTCACTTTCTCCTTCATTGGTGTTTATTTAAGAAAACAAGTCTCCATTTCAGTTAGTAATAGCGATTAACTTTTGTTTAAATTTGTTAATAGTTACTTATGTTCTAGACTAGTTGTTAGTTATATTCTGTACTTCAGTTTCTCCTTCATTGGTGTTTATTAAAAAAACCAAGTTCTCCATTTCAGTTAGTGATAGCGCTTAACTTTTGTTTAAATTTGTTAATAGTTATTTATGTTCTAGACTAGTTGTTAGTTATATTCTGCACTTACTAAACTCATTGTTATAAAACTGTAGTTTTTAAAAACAATAAATGTCTATCTATCTATCTATCTATCTAGCATTTCATTATACTCTCATGCAAAAATCGGACTGGTGTTTATCACCAACTGGGCATTTTAATGAGTGGAACACGAAGAACATGTCAAATGACAGGAATCATGTTGGAAAGTAATAGCAGTCAGATTTTTTCATGAGAGTTTAATGAAAGGGTAACAAATCAATTCGATGTTCTGCCCGACAAAATACATGGGACGTTTTCGTAATCTGACGTTCCAAATTTTTAAACTGTTCCACAATTAAAACTTCCCTTATTCCAGTGTTCCCGTACATCAAAGTTTGTCCGACTAGACACCGTTAAGCTATTACCAAATTTTCAGCTTACTATTAATCAACTTTTTTTGGTACTCGGGATCCAGGTCTATACTGGTAACAGACACAATTGCCGATTCCAATCCACACTGGATCGATGAGACTCACATACAATATCCACAAATAGTTAATGTGTGGGCTCTAGTAAAAAACCATTTGATAGGTCGTTTCTTTTATTGATGGCGCACTTACCAGTATAAAATACCTGGATCTTATCCAGCATCAAATTATTGCTGAAAGAATTAATTTATTTCTAAATATGACAGTGTGATTTTAACAGCATGGTGCGCCCTCCCAGTATCATAAAATTGTTAGGCAATATCGTTTCCTCCCAGAGATGGATTGGTTGAAGAGGTACAATTAATTGGTAGACAAGATCTCCCGACTTAACTCCACTTGATTTATTTATGGGACTTTCTTAAAGACCGGATCTATGTAAACAGATCAACTAATTTAAATTATTTAAAGGATGTATGATGATGTAGTATTGCCAAGAAACAGAGGTCAACACTTTGAGCGCTTTTTGTAAAAAAAAAATAATTTTTTGTGTTCATGTTAATTGTTACTTTTCAAAATGAATATAAATTATTTGATAATTACATACGTGTATTATGCCATAATAGGATATTTTTTTGTTATTGCTGAAAAGAGGAAAAAATAAGCTTTTCTATGATATATCACTCAATCTACATAGGTTGCCAATTAAAAAAATAAGATGGCGGCGATACGCTAAACGCTGACGTCACATAAATTTTAAATATTCTCTAAAAAATGCAGAATATCATCTCATTAATGATCCTAGAATTTCATAAATATTTTTTTAACATCCAATGTTTATTGCAATCTGTCTCATTACAAACAATAAGCAATACATATAACGTATCTGAAGGTAATATCGCCAAGCTAAGGTTTAGAATTTTTTTGTTGGATAGTGGGTCATATTAAAAAATATGTCACAACTTGAGCTGTTCAATGAACTACTTGAAATTACGTAGAATCTACTAAAAAAATAATTTGGGTATTTTTACACATTTACTGGACAATTTAAAAAAAAAGTCATCTTTGGCGATATTTCCAACCCCTGTTGGCAATATCGCCAACCTTTTATTTCGAATACAATACGGTCTAACAATTGAACATTATACTTCAAAATGATATATTTGCTGAATAATAACAATAAGTAAGTATTTAAGAACAATAACATTTTTGTACCATAATCTGGAGTGGTTAGCATATCTGAAAATGAAGTGTCATGTTTTTCTTCATCTGATGTTTCCATCTCACTTAACTCTATATCATCAGAATCACTGTTGCTTGTCGATGACTCTACGGCAGAGCGCTTTTTAATTTTTCCAACCTTCGATGTATCTGGAGAAAGCTGCCAAGGCAACCAAAACTCCAAGAAGGGATGGTAACGCCAGGGCGTTATTACCATCCATTGGACTTGGCGATATTACCGACATGCACATAAATTATTTGTAATTTGGTTTTCGAAGATAAGCAAAACTATCTAAAAAATCTGAATGCATCATTTTATTCCTTAGGAAACAAAGTACAAATTACTGAAATCAAATAATATTACTCATCAATAACGCCGCTCCAATCTAATAAACACAAAAGATGTAAAATTATAAATGGTACTCGTTCTACACCGAATACTGATATTCAACTGTCATAAACACAGCTGACAAACCTAAGGTCATCGCAAACACGATCACGTGATTTAGAATACTATGAGGAACATATCCATGTTGCCATTTATTATTTAGCAAACGTACTTTCTGAGAAATCACGAGTTGGCAATATTACCAACCTGGCGTTATTACCTGCACATACCTTACTTAGTTATTGAAAAATAACATAGATGGAAGCCGCCCAGTGGCGAGCACCCAGTAAGACATATAAGATTATAATTTTAAAGTAAGACCTAACAATTACTTGGAACATAATACATAGATAAAATTTTGTATATTGGACAGTTCAGACAACAAATATGATTATTAAAAGTCCAAGAAACATGAATAAAAAATACGAAAGAATTTTAAAAAATCACTGAAGCTAAAACAAGATTATTTCACTGCACTATGACACTGCACTCTGTTGTTTCTCTGATGTTCAGATCTACTAGAGATCCAAAGGGGTCTTTTTAATCTTCTTTCATGAGAAATGATGAGCAGGTCCGTGGCGAGCGGATTTGGATGGCAGGATAGTCTGGTCTTGTATCTAGAATTTACAGCAGATATTGCTTCGCTAACAGTTGGTAGCTGTAGGTCGTGGTGTAATCTCTGGTCCTCGATTTTTGACCCTTCGCTTCGTTATCGAACGTATTCGCTTCGTATCTGTTTAGTGTACATATAGCGAATGATCGATAACGAAGCGAAGGGTCAAAAATCGAGGCCCTGGTTCGTAACCGTAACATACCAAGGGGCATTGCAGATCTGGCGCAACACTTTTGATTGGAACCGTTGAAGTTTTTGAATGTTGGTATTACTTGCTGTTCCCCATATTTGTGCTGTATATAGCCATACCGGTTTTAAAATACATTTATAAATCATAAGTTTGTTCTCCAGGCTAAGATTTGATTTTCTACTCATGTAACAATACATTTTCCTGTAGATTAAGCTGAGTTGAAGACGTTTCTTCCAGATGTGGGTGCTCCAATTAAGTTTACTATCTAAATGAATTCCCAGGTATTTTACGGCGGTATTGACTGGTAGTGGAGTGTTATTTATAGAAACTGGAGGCGCGACACCTTTTTTTAAAGTAAATGTGATTTGTGTGGATTTTAAACTGTTGACTTGTACTTGCCACAGTTTCAGCCAGCTCTCTAGTTTATTCAGATGATTTTGCAATACCTCGGATGCTTCTGTTGCTATAGGATTTGAAGCCATTATAACTGTGTCATCCGCATATCGTCCCTTAGCTTACAACACCGCTCAAGTCGAAAATTAACGGTTTTGACATATGCATACCGTTGGATAGGTCTGCTCATTGCGCATCTAACCATTTGTCACATGGTTTAGATTTCAGTCAATCAGATGCCGTAATTCAAAAAGTAGTAACACCGCGCAAGTCGTCAACCTGTATCATGGTCAACACCGCACAAGTCGCTCTGTGATTATATGTTTGTACGTGAGTTTTACTGCTGAAAAGTCTAGTATCCAAGAAGTCTTTATAGAAGATTAAGAGGTAAGCTATATAATAAAGTAATGTTTATTCATTTACGCGTATTAATATAGAAAGAAATGATAATAAAATAACTTAAGCGGTGTTTACTAACGGTATTTTTTTAAACTTAGGCGGTGTTTCAAAAAGTAGTTTTTTTCGTCTCCTCTAAAGTTAGTAAAAATTACTTATGCCGTGTTGTTAGCTAAGGGACGATATGTAGCAATTGTTGTATTAATGGTGGTTGGAAGATCCGATGTGTATATTAAGTAGAGTGTTGGTCCTAATATGCTTTAGTCAATATTAGATGTCAAACTACTACAATTCTACAGAGTGTGAATGTTGCTACGAAATTAATAAAAAAACGTAATTATCTTTTAAAATACCCTGTATAATATTACAAAACCTTATATTTTAAGAAAGAAGACATCGAAGAGAATCCAAAAATGTAAAAATATACAGGGTGTCCTATTTAAAAAAACGAAGTTATAAGCAACTTCCGGTATAACCGGAAGTTGCAAAGAGATGAAAATATTTTCATTTAATAGATCATCCTTCAAAACCCCTTTATTCCAATTTTCATGATTCTGTTGCCTTTAGTTCTCGTGATATTTCTAATAGGCCAGTTATCTGCCTCACCCTATATACGCGCCGAACACTCCACGCCGTGTGTGCGGTACGCGTTCGTGGCGGGTTCGTTAGATTAGTACGCGTTAGTACGTGTTTTCAAGTGGCACACAAACGGTGCGTACACGATCCAACTTCTGTCGGCGCCAAGAAGGCACGGCTCGAAGTGCGCGGCGCGCAAATTTATACATACCTTTAAACGAACATAATATTCCACTTCAGTGAGTTAATCAAATTTAACAGTTAGTAGCTTGTAGTATTAGTGTAATTCACGCACCCTCATTGTATTTTTTTCCTTTTTTAGGAAACAGACCTGCATTTTATAATATCATCATCATCAACATCATCATTAACAGCTATCCCATCCATCGTCGAATGTAAGCCTCCTTTAGATGTGTCCATTAATTTCTGTTCACTGTTTTTTGCATCGATTCGCAGCCAGCTATTCGCTTGACGTCATCAATCCATCTAGTTTGAGATCTGCCTTTACTTCCCTTACTTGCCTTATTGTGGGCGCCATTTAAGAATTATCTTCGTCCAACGGTTGTCTTCCATTCTTCTTATGTAGTCTGCCCAGTTTTCATCACATCAATCTGTTACTTTTGATCGTCTTCTTATTTCTTCATTGGATTTGCGAATCGCTGAGCTTAATGTTGAGCATTCTCCGTTCCATAGCTCTCTGAGTCACCTGAAGTTTGGGGACTGTGCTGTTGTAAAAGCCCATGTGTCAGTTCCTTATTGCAGAACCGGCAATGCGTAGTGATCAATTTTTGCATTTAAAGTACTTGGTTAGTTTATACTGCTTGTATTCGACCAAAAGCTGCCAATGCTAAGGAACATCTTCTATTTAAATCATCCTTTAAGTTAAGCTTTGACAGTTTGAATTTTTGTCCATAGTAAATTTCGTAAATTATTTTGTCGTATTTTATAATATCTTCTTTTTTTTAGGTGCCGTGTCTGTGTAAATACGTTGGCCGTCATCATGTTTACAATTTCCTGAAACCTTTCTCTATTGGCTTCTGCGCGAAATAATTCTTCTACTGTGGAGCCACTTCTGGACTGAGACAGGGAGATCCGTTGTCCCCATTGTTGTTTAACCTGGCCTTAGAATATGTCATGCGAAAAATTTATCCAAAAATCAAACCAGACATAACTGCTCGAGAAGCAAAAATCATACTCGCCTTTGTCGATGACGTAGACGCAGTAGCACAATCAACATTAGAAATTAACGATATTTTCTCGAGCTTTGAAGAAGCTGCATTAAACATCGGTCTAAAAATAAATGAAGACAAAACAATATACATGGTCGTCTCAAAACAAGAACTACGGCAAAATAGGCAAAATATTACTATAAACGATCATAACTTCGAAGTTGTTAAAGAATTTAAATATCTAGGAGCAACAATCACAAATGACAACAAATTAGAGCGAGAAGTTGAAACGCGAATAATGACAGGAAACAGATCTTTCTTTGCAATGAAACATCTAATGAAGTCAAAACTTCTCTCACGAGGTGCAAAAATCCAGATATAAAAGACCATAACACGACCAGCAGTCGCGTATGGAAGCGAAACATGGACGCTAACAAAAAGAGAAGTAAATAAATTGCTGGTGTGGGAACGTAAAATCCTTTGAATGATATATGGCCCTTGCAGAGACAGTGTGACAAACGAATGGAGGCGCAGATACAATAACGAGCTAGAGTCTCTATTCGGAAAAGAAAATCTAGTCAGATATATGTATAAAGGCTAGTAGACTCAAATTGGCAGGGCATGTGATACGCAGTAATGACAATCGCCTTATAAACAATGTGTTCTGGGAAAGGCCAGATGGAATAAGCTCTGTAGGGCGGCCTAGAAAGAGGTGGAAAGATGCAGTCAAAGACGATCTAGAGAAAATGGGAGTGCGACAATGGGAATTAGTGGCATAGGACCGACAAACATGGAAGGCAATAGTAAACGCTGATATGCTGGTCAGATAGGATCTTAATAGTGAACTTACGGGATAAGGAAATATGAATTTAATTTTGGAGATAAGACCTACATGCCAAACTTTGTCGAATGCCTGTGAGACATCTAGAAATGCAGCTGTACAGTAATTTTTGTGTTCGAGCGAATTTCTGATAGTTTTTACTACCCTATGAATTTGCTCGATGGTACCATGTTGTTTCCTAAATCCAAACTGATAGTTAGGTAAAACATTGTTGCTGTCTAATGTAAAATATAAATATAAAATATATTCATTAGTTTCAGAAAAATTACCGTGTTTCCATATTTTTATTAAGTACGTTTCCATATTATTAAGTAGGTACATTAACATTATTTATTATTTATCTAATTTGTAAATAATTGGGGTAAATAAACAGGATTAACAGCAAAGTTCCGAAGTACAGAAATCTACTGAAAGTATATTATTATATTATCTATTATGAGACAATAAGTCCAAGTATTGGTATACTTGGTATTTACTTAAGTAGGTGTAAATATTTTCGACTTCTATTTATAAGCTTAGGAACATCTTAATGTAGAAATTTAAAATGAAAAATCTATGTCTGGGAACTGTGTTCTTTAACCCCTGCTATGCGGTATTCATTTGAGTCAATGACTATCATGTCTGGTACATGTCCAGGGACAAGAAGATGCAAATAAAAAAAAAATAGTACAATGAAAGACAAAAAAAAGGAAAGTCCAGAACGAGATGGTTGGATGACGTAAAGGCGAACTTAAAACAACGAATATCCGCTCTGGGCTCGTAGGTAGCGGAGATAATTAAAAATTCGCGAGCGCCAGTAGTGACAAGTCAGTGAACTTTTACTGGAAATTTGACGTTCTGCATTAAGAGTTGCATATAATTTTTACTAAATGTCTCATTTAAAAGACCGACAGTTCCTTAGAATAAAGAAAAAGTTTCTTTTGATCGAGATATTTAAAATTAAAAATTACACTAAATTTTTTCTTTTTTGCACCCCTGTAACTGATTAAAATAAACAGAAATTTTCAGGGACTTTTGACCCTCGATAATAATGTAGTCTTCCATTCTGCGTTTAAATTTTTTAAATATACTTATTGGTTCTCTCAGGATTCGAAAAAAAAGTAATGCATTTAAAAATAGTTGGCCCGAAATTTTACGTTTACGCTCTTAATTAATTATTTAAGTGCAACAAATTCATAATTTAATATTTAAGAAGTATTATACTATAATTATATCAAATTATTATACTTTTTTTGCAGAATAAATTTTTTCTAATATTATCTGTTAACTTAAACTTCAAAACGATAAGCAAAATCTTAAAAATAATCATAATAAATAATAAATTCTGTACTTACTGATATAATCCAGTTGTAAATATTACACGATTAGAATTAAATAAGTTTGAAACAATAATTATTATTTGCTTTTCTCCTTTCCTCTTTAAATTTCCATCCGAAATAGTAAGTCATCCGCTAGATGGCGATTCCAGCTATACCAGCGAAACTTACAGAGGATAGGCAACACTTTTCTCTTTCCAGCGAAATTTCCAACGAAAGTTGTACTAGTAATCCGCTAGGTAGGTAGCGATACGCTGCGAAGCTCAGGGCAGTGCCGGATTTAGGGTATTTGCGGCCCTAGGCAAAATTACCCCGAGCGGCCCCTGATAGCTTCACGATTATGTAATTAAAGCATAAAGACTTAATAATAATAATAATAACTAAATTATTTATTTTAATTTTACTTTTTAACGTAATACAAAGTATAACATAAATGAATAGAAATGCCTCTAATGTTATATTTGAATACAGACATAAATAGGTTGAAATGTATTTACTAATTGAATAATCTTGGTTTAAAAATTTGGCTAAAACCCCAAAACAGCTCTAACAATTTATATATTTATAGAAATTTCGAAAAAGAAAATTTATAGAAAGAATTCTATATTTATAGAAGCCTTTGAGATGTTGGTTTTTCGAAGGATGCTGAAGATCTCTTGTGACAGATCATGTGACCAACACGAGGTGCTGAGAAGAATGGAGACTGAGAGAGAATTCCTAAATATTGTAAAAAACAGAAAAACGAGTTATCTAGGAAATAACTTACATAGAAGAAAGATACAACTTTTTACGACTCGTAATGGAAGGGAACGTGGAAGGAAGAAGAGGTTCAGGAAGAAGAAAATGCTCCTGGCTGAAGAACGTGAGAGACTGGACAGACATGGACACACATTCGATACTAAGAACCGCTCAAGATAGAGAACAATTTGCTGTAGTTATAGCCAACCTTCAGTAATGGAGAAGGCACCTTAAGAAGAAGATAGAAAATATATAATTCAAAATGTTAGCAAACAGCAGTTATTTGTAAAATTATTAATATTGCTAAAATGATTATTAGATATTAGAACTTACCGAGGAGCAGACGCAGATTCCGATCACATACTAATGATTACGAAATTAAGAGAAACTATCCCAAAGGTCAGAGAACAGAGAATAATAAGTAAAAAATATGACGTTGCCAAACTAAAGAAAAAAGAAACCGCCGAAAACTTCCAGACAGACGTGACAGCAAAACTACTTCAGAGCGAAGAGCAAGGTGACATTGAAATGGAGTGGGGAATAATAGAAGACGCAATGAAGGAAGCAGCTCAAAAGCGGTTGGGTCAAGTTAAAAAGGGGAGCGACAAAGAATGGTTTGAAACCGATTGCAAGAAAAGTCTTAACACACGGAATGAGGCAAGACTAAAATATATGGATAAACCAAGTGAAGAAAACAGGAATGAATATGAAGCGGCGAGAAGAAACGCGAAGAAAGTGTGTAGGAGTAAGAAAAGGGAGCATATGGATAAAAAGCTTCAAGAGATTGAAGAGCATTATATTAATAAAAATGTAAGAAACTTCTACCAGGAGGCGAAAAGGAGCACTGACCAATGTGTAAGAAAACAGAACTACTACAAGAGCAAGGAAGGGCACCTAATAGGAGATAAGCAGGGGAAGCTAAGTAGATGGGAGGAGCATTTTAGAGAGCTACTTAATGAAGAACCTGATGGGAGTGATGAGGAGCAAGAGGAAATGGTAGAGAAAGTCAGAGGCCCGGCGGAAACAGTAGAGACTCCAACCGTGGAAGAAATAAGAGAAATCATACATAGTATGAAAAACAACAAAAGTGCAGGCAGCAATGGTATTACTGCAGAATTAATCAAGCATGGGGGAGAAGCACTTATAACGCGAATATGTAGCCTGTTGACGAAAATCTGGGAGCGAGAGGAAATGCCGGAAGTATGGAGAGAGGCCATAGTATGTCCCATTCATAAGAAGAGAGATAGAGCAGTGTGTGAAAACTATAGGGGTATCACTCTCCTAGACGTAACATATAAGGTACTCGCCAGAGTCGTAAGAAGCAGACTGGAAAGGCACTTAAACGAGCAGGTGGGTGAATACCAGGGAGGATTCAAAAAGGGCAGAACCACCATTGATCAAATATTCGTATTGAAACTGATTCAAAGCAGTACATACGAGCAACAGTTAAAGTTAAACCTCCTCTTTATAGATTTCAAACAAGCTTACGATTCTGTGATAAGAAGGCGTTTGTACCAGGCCCTAAGAGTACTTGGAATTCCGGAAAAGATGATCAGACTCGTAAAAATGACCTTAGTAAAGACCGACAACAGAGTAAGGATAGAAAGAAGCCTATCAGGAAAATTTGAAGTTAAAAGGGGATTAAAGCAGGGAGATCCGCTGTCCACGGTACTTTTCAATTTCTTGTTGGAGGCAATATTGAGAGAGAGTGGAATACGAACGAAAGGTATGATCTTTGACAACAGAAACCAGGTTCTGGCCTTTGCGGACGATATAGTGCTAATGGCAAGAACGGAAAGGGAACTGCTGAGGATTTTCAAACTCTTTGAAGTAAAGGCTAAGCAGTATGGACTGAGAATTAATGAGCAAAAAACAAAGTATATGGAAATGGGACAGACCTCAAATGAAGACACACAACTGAATACTACCACAAACAATGAGAATAAAGAGTATTGCTTCAAAAAGGTGACGGAGTTTAAGTATCTAGGAGTAACGCTAACAAGTAAAGGGAAAGAAAGCCAGGAAATCGAAAAAAGAATCTCGAGAGGAAGAAAGACAGTCGGAGCCCTACACAAACTACTAAGAGCCAAAAACATCTCCAGAGTGACAAAATTAAGACTTTATCGAACAGTGATCCAGCCCACAGTTCTTTACGGGAGCGAAATATGGGTCATGAACAAAAACCAAGAAAATATGCTGAACATCTGGGAGCGGAGTGTCCTAAGGAAGATATTCGGGGGAGTAAAAAACGATGAAGACATTTGGAGGAGACGAACAAATGCAGAGATCAGAGAGCTGTACCGGAAACCAGAAATAAGCCAGATGGTCAGAACAAAGAGACTAAGTTGGTTAGGTCATCTTGCGAGAATGGCTGACGGAAGGTGGGCAAAGGACTCGCTGCTGAGAGGGGAAGGAAAGAGGAGAAGAGGACGACCCAGGAAAAAGTGGCTAGAAGCATGTAAGGAAGACCTGCAAACAATCGGGATATCAAATTGGAGAACTGCGGCCATGGACAGGAGAAAATGGAGAAAAACCGTGGAGAAATTCCAAGCCATGAGCCTTTAAGGCCTGTTGAGCTATATTATATATATAAAATGATTATATTATAAATAATTAGTATTGTAGTTAATTGTTAAAATTAAATATCATTTGTTTCATTCGGAGGGAAAAGTACAGATGACAACAAAAAACTAAAAAAAAGCCGAGTTGAAACGACATTATAAGTAAAAGAACAAGCAAAATAATATGAACTGTATTAGTAATAGGCTACGGTACTGAAAAATAAAAATATTAATGCCTGGTTGCACCAAAAAATCTTAAGCTCCAGCTTAACCCAGCTCAGCTTATAGATAGAGCCGATTTAAGTGTCACATACGTTGCACCATAATTTTCAATTCTTATCAATGCAATCCACATGACAATCCATTGTGGCAAGCTGAAAATAATTGATCTAAGACTCAACATATGCAACGCATATGTTTCGTTAATGCACGCCTTAAGCACAGTATAAAGAGGGACAGTAAAACCTCTTCCATGTCGGCATTTTGATCTCAAAAAGTAATACCGGCAGTACGCAATTGGTAATTCACCAGTCGTGTATGCGGGTTTTCCCTGTTAAAACCCGTACGTTTCTATGCAACTAGCAATGCGAGAGTGGGGCAAAAGCGACTAGGAACATTGCGCGGTCGCCATGCGCGACTAAAGATTTTACTTCCAATTTTTCGGAGAGTGGTTCTACTGTCCCTCTTTATACTGTGCCTTAAGCTTAAGATCTGTTGGTGCAACCAGGCATAAGAATACAACAAATAAACTTCTAGATCGTTCAATTCATTATTTATTACTCTCTTATAATAAATATCATATCTAAACCCTAAAAACTCACTTTTCTAGCTTTTTTGGCTGCAAAATCTTTAATCAAATTTTTAAAGTCTAAGCCCGACCGCACATCAAAGAAACATGAAACGTAAATTACGTTTCATGGAAATAAACCACTGCTAAACAAATATACGTCCGGCCATTTATGAAACTCTCCGAAAATAAAAATGTGTCATGAGCATGAATCACACTCGTTTCATTGGTAGGCGGACTTTGAGATTTGTTTAGCAGTATTTTAGTTTCATGAAACATGTTTTTCGTTTCATGTTTCATGTTTTTCGTTTCATGTTTTATGTTTTTCGTTTCATGTTTCATGTTTTTCGTTTCATGTTTCTTTGGTGTGCGGCTTGGCTAAGGCTTCATAAAGCTCAGATTTTGAAACAAAATTGGCCGAACTAGACAATCTAGAATCTTCGTTAGAAGTCGAGTTACTCAAGTAGTTTTTGATTCTTTTCAACACGCTGAATGATCTTTCTCCAGATGCATTAGATGTAATCATGCATAGTAGAATGCGCAAAGCCGTGTCTATATTCGGAAATAATGTTGTTAACTGTTTTTCATGAATGATTTTCAGATACTCCAAAAGTGTAGGTATTCCTCGGAGGCTTGGTAATCTTGTTGTCATGAGGTTCTCTTTCTTCATCAAATATACCTTCAACAAAACCTTTGAACTGTACACACCAGTGGTGCTCAGACTTATACTGCGTGGGATCTACCACATAAACTGCAAGCGTCCAGAGATCGACTGCCAATAAAAAAAAAACAATTTTGAAAATAAAAAGCTTTATTGCACGTTTCAGTTTGATAAAAAGTTATAATTAAAGATAGATATAATTAAAGTCATGTTTTTCAGTTTAATTTTATTTGAATGTTGATGCATGGCACTGCATATCCTCCACAATTTTTTTCATATGATGGTACGTAATTACCGAGTACCAAATGTAAGCATGATGAGAGATGTTCGTCAGCCGATTCATCATCAGGGCTTTTCGTTCCGGATGGAATGCTTGCCGCTCTTACTAAGAGCTCACTGAGTCGTTTATTGCGGTGAATCACTCCGCATTCCACTTGTGTGTTGTCAAAGTTTGTTGTCTGACTTGGCTTTCGTTACAATTTTCTTCCATTCATTTCGATATGTGCATAGTTCCCTCCAGTTTCTCACTTCCAGAATTTTGATATCTCTCATGACCTGGTCCTCCCATCTCTCTCTGGGTTTTCCCCTTGGTCCCTAAGTTTCTGGTTTCCATCTGGTGATCTTCTTAATCAGTAGGTCGTTCTTCCTTCTCTTTATGTGTCCAAGCCATCTCAGTCTCTTCATCTGATTAATAAATCTAACTATATCTTCTTCCTTCATTATGTCTCTTAGTTCATGGTTCATTCTTCTTCTCATTTCTCCGTTGTCCATTCTTATCGGGCCCATAATCCGTCTGAGGATTTTCTTTTTGAATATTCTCAATTTTTCTTTACCTGTTTCCGTGAGGCACATTGTCCCAGCTGCGTACGTAACTACTGGTCTGATTGCAACTCTATATAGTCTTGTCCGACTAATCAGATATCTGGTCAGATATAACTGAACCGACTACAGGACTTGTGCGTAGTCGGTTCAGTTCGGCTATTCCTATTCCGTTCCGCGGAACCTAAGTTCATTTTACGGCTACTGCTAGCGTAAATTTTTCGCCCGTGGAGCCGTAGCCTTAGTCAAAATAGAAACGTTTACCCCGATTTCTTCATTGGAAATTGATGATAAGTTGTTTTAAATCCAAATTCTTCATTAAGACTGAAATAAACTTCGGACCTTTCATTCAATTCTGAATAAAGCGTGTCAATTACAACATTGAATCTTTAAGTTTTCTTTGCCATTAAAGTGGGGTTCAGTGGATTTATCTTCTTTGTCTTAGCCAGGGAGAGCTTTTCTTTTCGGGCGTCTTTTTTTTTCAAGAATATAGGTTTCATTTTTAGACAACTCTTTTCCTCTTTTTTCATAGGAATCAAAGTTGTCTCTCAGACTCAATGCATACGCCTTTAGAGATTTGTATGTTGTAAGTCACATTCAAGTCTGTAGCAGTTAATGTTGTGCTACTCTTGTCAAAACGTTGTAAAATACCGTACCACGTATTTAGTAGAATAGCCATTTTCTTATTTGAAAAATTGTTTTATGATTTCAATTCAATTAGTAAAATTTTTTTACCAAATTTTTTTTTTTTACAAAACGCTGCGGCCCCCTTTTGCTTGCGGCCCTAGGCCGCGGCCTAGTCGGCCTAGTGGTAAATCCGGCACTGGCTCAGGGCGTATAAGAATGGAGGAGAAAGATACAAGAAACATCTGAATACTATATAGCCAGATAGGTAAAGACCCATTCAGGGTTATGATGCCAAAAAAGAGGAAGACAATCTCATCGTCGACGAAATATTTTTTTTTCTCTGATTCTGGCTTTGGTTTAGAACTAGAACCTTTAGCCACGTAATTGTATAACTTATCACTAAGTCAGGGGAGTAATGTGTAGTGTGTGTGTTGAGTAAGTGTCTTGTTACTTTGCAAAGTCGACGTCATTGTCTTTGCAAAGAGACGCTAATTGTTTCCGAACGTCTGCGGTCCCTCCGGTGAGTACCGATCCCAGAAATAAATTTTAAATTAGAACAAGTCCGGCAAACAAATATTAAGAAATAAGTAGGTACAACATTACTTACCCAAATCATCGTAGATACATCCAATGTACACAGAACATAATTTTAATTTGTAGATAAGTTTAAATAACTTCAGTAACACCATTTCAAAATACACCTTTAATCTAATATCACATTAATTAAAGAATATAAATATCTATATTATATTTAAAATCTGTTTTTCTAAATGTCTATTTCGTTAAAAACTTATATTGACAAAATTGTCAAAAATATTTATTACTTCACTTTTTATTACAATGTGTTCTTTCAACGTCTTAAACATTTTTATTTATTATCATATTTATATGTCTTTATATTACCAATGCATGGTTGGTTCATGGATATTTACCTAATAATATTTAAGAGGAAAATGCAAGGCAAGTGTACGGAAATATTAAGTTTTTATTTAAATATAGGAAGCTTAATGGTACAGATAATATCTTCATAAATAATAAAAATATAGATGGTATCATATGCATTTTAATACGGACTGTAAAAAATAAGTGATAAAAAAAATAAAAAAACTTAAGTTTTCCGCAATACTGCACCAAGAGATTGTTTATTTAATTAACATAATAATTATTTTGTATTATTTTATTCATCAATTTACGCACCAACAAATATATTCAATAAACAACATGTAATTTAATGAGAGATTGTACCTGTGTAAAAATGAAGAAACATAAAAAATATAACATGGTTTAGTGTATAGGCCACGGCCGATAATTCTTGAGACCGAAAAAAAAAACGAAACAGGATGGAACCCATTGTAAAAGGAAGAGAATATAGTGTCGGAAACAGAGGTTGGACCTCGCAAAATGGACACAAGTCCGGTTTTATTTTTTTTTTTGGTATATTAAGGGCTGCTTATTATGAGACTAACTTTTTCTTAAAAAATTTCGCCCCGAAACTCCTCTTTTCATCTCTTTAAATGGGGTAATTTGTGGTTTTTGCGAAACGTAGCCCTTCCTGTACGTTTTGCAAAAAATTTACTTAATAGTAAAATGAAGAGGACTATATTTCCTACTATTTATTTCCCGACAGCATATGTCTATCACCCACCGTTTAGCGGGGGTGGTGCCCAAAATTGACAAATTATTAAAAAAGAGTTTTTAAAAAAATATTTTTCCCTAACTGTAATGAAAATTAAGAAGAAACCCTGCGGCAATTAATCACAAATAAGTGGCTGATTTTTTGGTATAGGTTTCATTTAAGGGCAATTGCCCATTTTTTAATTACAGGGTGTCACATTTTAAAAAACCCCTTTTTATACCATCTGAATCGCCTATGCTAGAGTAAAAAAACTTTCAGCTATTATCCACGTACTGGTGTTAGTTACAAATTTCTATAATGCACCCCCATTTTTTTCCGGAACCATCCAAAAAAAGGAGAATTAATAAAGAAAGTGATTTTCTTGGAATCCTTCATACACCATGCCCTTTATTAAAATGCTTCATATATCATTTTGTGCACGTTCTTATTACTCATGTATGGACACAAAAGCGATTTCTTAATGCAACCCCTGTAGGCAAAAAAAAAATAAATAAAGGGGAAGTTGAAAACATTTTTTTTGCTTTTTGACCAATATGGACATATGCTCAGGGTTTTTCATAAATATATATGATTATTGCAACATCCCTGCGGAAACTACCCCTATCCTTGAAAATAAACTGCAGAAACTACCCCTATCAATTGGAGAGCATGTTTTGACGATTTTCTCATTACTTATGCATTTTTTTAAAACAAAACTTATACAGAATTAAAGACCACTATGTTCTCTACAAATAAAGTCCTATACATTTTTTTCGTATAAGAAACCGTTTGGGCACAGTGGCGCAGTAAATCTCAGAAATGCTTTGGCGGGCTCCAGTTTTTGTTTTTTTTTTCGTCACGTATTCATTTTATGGATAACGTACTTATGGAAAATAAAAGAGCACACTGTCTGCTACACATTATGACCTATGCATATTTTATTTTCTTTGTACCCTAAAGCCACAGTGGTGCCAAAATCAATTCTTGATTATTTTCTTTATTAATTCTCCTTTTTTTGAAGTGGTTCCGGGGAAAATTAAAATATAGGGGTGCATTATACAAAAATTTGTAAATAGCACTAGTACATCGATAATCGCTCAAAGTTGTCTTACTCTAGCATAGGCGGTTCAGATGGTATAAAAAGAGTTTTTTAAAATGTGACACCCTGTAATTAAAAAATGGACAATTGCCCTTAAATGAAACCTATACCAAAAAATCAGCCACTTATTTGTGATTAATTGTCGCAGGGTTTCTTCTTAATTTTCATTACAGTTAGGGAATAATAATTTTTTTTTTAAAATTCTTTTTTAAAAATCTGTCAACTTTGGGGCACCACCCCCGCTAAACGGTGGGTGATAGACATATGCTGTCGAGAAATAAATAGTAGGAAATATACTCCTCTTCATTTTACTATTAAGTAAATTTTTTGCAAAACGTACAGGAAGGGCTACGTTTCGCAAGAACCACAAATTACCCCCTTTAAAAGATGAAAAGAGGGGGTTCCGGGGCGAAATTTTTTAAGGAAAAGTTAGTCTCATAATAAGCACCCCTTGATATACCAAAAAAAAAATAAAACCGGACTTGTTTCCATTTTGCGAGGTTCAAAACCTCTGTTTCCTACATTAATATAACAAAAATGAAAAGAAAATAATTTACGAGCGATCTGGGTGGGTTTTTACGATTTCCGTCAAAACTACAAGACCAATGGAAAAAAGTTAAAGTAATATATAATAGAGTTTTTCTACGACCGTTTAATAACATGCTCATTATTCGCTATTTTTTCATAGATGATAGCACCCATTACTGTATCCGTGAGTACTAATTCATTACTCACGGGCTGAAGTTAGATTCAAGTGGCGCATGCCACTTTTAATATTAATTGTATATAAACTGCAAATAAAATTACTTAAACTTGTTTATTTAATACAATAATTATTGTAATTTATACCAATAATTAACTTCGAAAAAATTTTAAAGGAATTTTAACTGTAACAATGTCAGTATATTTTTTACGTTTATATCTTGTTTACTAAAAATTTTGACGTTTATCATTTAATTTAGTGACAGTGACATTAGTGCATTTTGTTTATGTTAATTGGAATTTATAACTAATATTGTGTTTGTTTTTCAAGTTATTGTGTTAAATATGTTATAACATATTATGTATAGTTATATATTATTATATTATATAATATAGTTAAATGTAAATATACATTATAACTATATATACCTATCAAATACGTCCACCGACAACAGCCACTTCCTATTTATTAGATTCACTGACAGTAGGTACAAATTTAAGTAAGCTTATAATTTTTAGAAACGAATAGAACTTATACTGACTATTTCTAGTTGTATTGTTACAATAAATAAGAATTTAGTAATAGTAGGCAACCAATTATTCAGCCACGTACTAGGGGTAAATAGCATTTAGGAATTTTTGTAAATTATTATAATTTAAATCTCGAGTAGTTTATAATTAAATTTTTTACTAATTAAAATAAAAAAGGTCGTAGAGAAAGTATAGTATTCTACTCGCATGTAATGGCTATTACTCACGAAGATGAAGTTTGCGACACGAGCCGTAGGCGAGTGTCGTAATTCATCAGAGTATATTATTGGAGCACATCACCAACAACAGGGCCCGGATTACGAACACTCGATACGAATCGTATCCGCCATGTTTTTCCATAAGGCGCTACGGTAAAACATGGCGGATACGATGCGTATCGAGTGTACGTAATCCGGGCCCAGATATCAAGGTCATACTGATCTTCCTTCTCTATACAACGAATAGACGAACATAATATGGGAGATTATATAGAAAGGGGCTAAATTATGGAATAAATTCATTTTCTGTAAAATGGACGATTTTGGAGAAAAATCCCGAAACAAGTAAATTTTTATTTTTAAATTTCAATTTGTTAGCATATATTTCATACTAGTGACGTCATCGATCTAAACGTGATGACGTAATCGATGATTTTTTTACATGGGAATAGGTATCGTGTGGTAGCTCATTTGAAAGGTTGTTCAATTATCTATTCAGCAATAGAAATATTAATATCGTTATTAGTACAGGGTGACCAAAAAAATAATTTTTGAATTAAATTAATTGACTCAAAAAGAAGAATGTACCTATGTAATTTATTTAACTCAAAATACATTGTACTGCTATCAAAAAATAGAAAAAAATGTTTATTTCACAAATAAACATTTATTTTCGTTTAAATTAAATCACAAACAGCCTCCCGCCTACCTCTTGGCAGTTTGAACAATTAATTTAAGCGAAAAGCAATATGTTTATTTACCAAATAAACATTTTTTTTCTATTTTCTGGCAGCAATAGAATGTATTTCGAGTTAAAGAAATTACATACATTCTTCTTTTTGCCTCAATTAATGTAATTAAGTTGTATTTTTTGGCCACCTTGTATAAATAACGATATTAATGTTTATATTACTGAATAGAGAATTGAACGCCCTTTCAAATGAGCTACCACACGACTTCTACTCCTATTTAAAAAAATCATCGACTACGTCATCACGCTCAGATGGATGACGTTACTAGTATGAAATATGTGCCAAAAAATTGTAATTTAAAAATAAAAATTAACCTGTTTCGGGATTTTTCTCCAAAGTCGTCCATTTTAGAGAAAATGAATTTATTCCATAATTTAGCCCCTCTCTGTATACTGCGAAAACGGATACCGGCTAAACAACATCAGGTATGCATGTAGATGACACCATAGTATTTGCGGACAACCTAGAAGACCTATAAAAATCAGATAACATAATATCAATTTGCTTATAATGTTATTTAGGTATGTGATATCCACGTTGCACCTCTCATTTTAAAAATTAATTAGGTACTCAGTGATTTGACAACCGATTTTAAAAAACTTTATATTGCTCGATAGGCGAATGACCCTTCTTTCAATTTGCAAAAAAATATACTGGGTGTTCCATTAAAAAAAAGTCAACAACGTTTCTTTAAAAAATCCGCCATTTTTTTTCGTATTTGAAAGCGATATAAAAAATTTAATCAATTCAGACAAAACTTTTACTAAAATAAAACATTTCAGCGAAAACCGCATATTTCTATCTTGAAGCGTTTAGAAGTTCTAGGCAGTTAAAATGGGGGAAAATATAAGTGGACACCCGGTATATTAATATAAGTGGACACCCGGTATAAGTATATTTTATAAAATGCATCGTTTCATGTTAATTAGGTTTGAATAATTAGATTTGAGTTCTCGCCAAAAAAAATACAATTAATTAACTATTATAACTACGAGTATAACTCACTTTGAATTAATAATAAAAGGTTTTTCAAAGCTTTAATTTTGGTAATGATAACTTTTTTATAAAAACTTGCACTTTTTAAGTGATTTGCGAAAGGCCGCTTTAAAGCATGCATTTTTTCAAGAAAAATTAAAATCTTTGATCTTTAATAA
This sequence comes from Diabrotica virgifera virgifera, assembly GCF_917563875.1. Lineage (NCBI taxonomy): Eukaryota > Metazoa > Arthropoda > Insecta > Coleoptera > Chrysomelidae > Diabrotica > Diabrotica virgifera. Next base: position 203,675,399 of record NC_065443.1, on the reverse strand, counting down.
TTCAAAAAGTACCTATTAATTTATTTTAATAACTTTATATAACAGATTTTGCTTACAATTTGTACTTCAATCGATTTGTGGAGTTATTTTTAATAAAATAATTTTCACCCCCGAGAAGGGGTGGTATTCAACCTCAAAGTAAAGGCGTAAGGTGGCAACATGTCACCTTTGTTTCTTGGGGTATCCTCTAACCACTCAACAATTTTTGTGAAAATCGATGCAGGTTCAATCATTGAAAGTAATAGCTGATTTTTACCTTCAGTGACTGCACTATACAAAAGAAATTGTAATTTAATGACCTAATGGCGCGTATTTTGGGAGCTCATGAATTATTAAACGATATGTAGTCGCCAAATAATTAATTTAATTTATTTTAAGTACATCTCTTTCTTAAGCCGGGAATACGGGGTGGTTTTCTTGCGAAGGGGTTGTAGCTCAATAATCGAAATTCGCATAATTAAGTAGTTTATTCTTAGAATATATAAGCTATAGGAATTATGTCAGCGATAGGATATATTTAAATTTTTTTAGCATGTTTTCTTAAGTAAAATCAATTAAATGGGGTGAAGGGGATGAGCTCAAAAACAGAAACTATATCATTTTAAGAGCTCATAAATAGCTCGTAATTCTGCCGCAAAAATCGATTAAGTATCCCTATTTTTAAGTAGTGGCGGGGGGGGGGGGTTCTGAGCAACTAAAATAGTAAATTCCTGCTCAGTGTAACGAGCTCAAAATTTTTAATTTGCGGAATATGAAAGCTCATAAATAGCTCATAAATCAGCGCTATTTGTTTTTTAATTTTTGCAAAACAGGGGTTATTTTAAGTTGAATACATCGATTTAAGCATGCACAAAAACCTTTTTTCATCTACCATATCTCTTTTTTATTATAAGTAGAAGATCTGTGAATAAATGAATGTTTTAATTTTTCATAAGTTACAAAAATGTTTTTTACAGTTTTTTTAGTTAGATGCATAAATTTTAAGGTATTTGCAAAAAACCGTCCGAAAAGATGTCATTTTTCAATGAAAATGGCAAATTTTCAACCACGAATAACTCAAAGAATATTGAGTTTTCAGAAAAAAGCATAGAACAGTTTTTGCTTAGAATTAGTTAGGTACTCTAGAAAGTTCCGTGGTTATTTTGATCAAAAAATTTTCCACCCCCGGGAAGGGGTTGGAACCACCCTCATGATAAAATCGCCATGGGATATAGGGTAGACTTTGTTTCTTGAACTATTCACTACTTACAGTAGGAAATTGATGAAGTAGGATGGAATTCGGAGACAAATACACTCACTGACTGCATTAAGAACGTATAATAATATAATGCAACGCCTTAATGAACGCTCTCATGAGTACGGACTGAAGATTAATTTAAAGAAACCTAAATGCATCATCATCACTAAATCAGCAAACGCAAACATCCAATAAGCCAATAATTGACTATTGAAGATACTGTAAATAAAAGTGTGAATAACTACAAATACTTAGTAACATGGATAACATCAAATGGGTGTTTTTAATCAATGATCAAAAATGTAGACCAAACCAAAGAAATTAAGACACATATTGAAATCGCACGTGCATCATTCACTAAACTTAAAAAGTTTCTTTGTTGTTGGGATATAAGGTTAGAACTATGCCTAAGAATGCTTCGGGTTACGTGTTATCTACTCTTCTTTATGGCTTGGAAGCGTGGACATTAAAACAAGTCCATCTGAATAAGTTTGCCGCCTTTGAATTTTGGTGTTACAAAGGAATCCTACGAATATCATGGATTCAAAAAATGTCAAACGTGGAAGTAACTAGAAGGATAGGAAATGAAGCTGAAATAATATTGACTATCAAAAGACGAAAACTTGAGTACTTACGGCATGTGATGTGAGGGCAAAAATACTCATTATTACAACTTATTATGCAAGGCAAAATCCGAGGAAAGCGAAACGTGGGAAGACTAAGAATATGCTGACTTAGGAACTTAGGGAATGGTTTGAATGCAGTAATGCAGAGCTTGGTCAAGCGGCTGTAATGGGCGCTCTTAGGCTCTGAGATATGCTAGTGTTGAATTACCAAGAACAAATCTTACGAAACAAGACATACGAAACAACAGTGTTACACTGGTATGGAGCTTCTCAGAGTCTATTTTCAGTGCGTCACAAGCGGTATATAAAAAGGTACGTCCGTGATTATACACATTTATGTGTACATTAAAAATGTGTATTAAAAAAATGAATTACATTGTACCTTTTACATATCTATACGACTGAAATCTAAAGTTCTTCCCAGTCTTTCAGTGTGTCATTCATTTTGACGTCAGATATGATTTTTAAAATGTGGAAAATCATTGCATGATATTTTAGTTAAGTCTGACAGCTGACAGAATCATAATCACCCAAATTTGAAAATGATAGTATATATATGGCAAAGTATTGCAGTACAGCCCTTTTATTTGCAATTTGGTATAAAAACAAATCATTCGTGTTTATTGCATTTATAAAAATATAAAAGGTATGTTCTTTGATTTGTATAGTCGTATAAATTGTACAGATTATAGTCGTATAGATATTACGTAAAATACTTTTTTATTATAGCGCCATCTATCAACAACTAGAAGAAATGTTATAAATGAGTATAATCACGGACGTACCTTTTTTCTGTTACTTCCAACTTAATGCGTTAGAAAGAAATGGAAAAACTGTGACGCACTGAAAGAAGCCTCTGAGAAAAAGTATATAATGTCAGGTCATCAGGAATTCACGGCAGTTAAGGTAATTAAAGGGGTTATGAATTTACCATAAGATGATTAGCTTCAAAATATTTCGGTCCAGAGCTGGCCATATGAGTGGAGAAAGTACCTTTAATTAGCAAATATTTTTTTTAGCATTTTTGTTAGCAAAAATATGTGAATGTCCTCTGCAAATAGTTTCTCAAGTAACTAACAAAGCAAAAAAAGTAGGTTTGTTATTGGCTTAAGCAATTGCTATTAACGACGCTGCTAAGAGTCTTGCTAAAAAGGAGCCAGTACTTACCTACTTCATCGAATGAAAAGCATTTTGCGGTAACCCTAAATTCTCCAGGATTATGATGCCCGAAAATGGGTAAACAATGTGTTGTAGCCTACCGAAAAAAAAAATCGCGCTAATGGCAAACAGCTTAGTAGGTACATTTCTCTGCGTGCCCCGCAAAAATACTCTTACAGCTTCGGAATACTGAGCTCAGCAGCATCAGGAATACTGATACTGAACTCAGTAATCAAGTTGTTGTTGTTGTTGCTGTACTCTCTTTTGTTTTTTATTTTTTTGGTTTCCAAACATACGGTAGTCTTGCCTTTAGTACTCTTTAATAGGCTACATAAGCTACATTTAGCACTGTTTAATAGGCCTATACTACATTGGCTTTGTTTATACTTATATTGGTTTCTATCGATTAATTTAAACAACATATGGGGTCGTTCATTGTAAGTTTTTGGATTCCCTCTTGTCTTCTTCACTTCAGCATCCATCTGGCTTGCAATTTTTAGAAGCCATGGAGGTATTACCAGGAAAATGGTCCAATAAGTTTTCAATTAAATATCTTTTGAGAATATTTTTAATATTTGTCAAAATTTTTATTTCTATTAGGTTGATAATTTAAAACTTTGACTTTCAGTTGCCAGATGTCGTTAGGCACCTACTCCATAAACGTCAGTTGCAATGCGGGGATAAGCTCTCGGAGTTTCGTCACTTGGGGCAGAGAGCAGCCAACCTTCGCCTCTCTGATGATGACTCCAAATAGAGTCGAAAATCGTCGATTTAGAGTGATGGTTTGCGCTCTCTGTTCTAAGTGAAAAATAAGATAGTTTTGCCTTCGCATTGCAACTGAATAAAAATGGTATACATTTTTATTTCATTTTCTATTAGTTCTACTCATTTGAGCAACTAAGTCCATTTTCCGTTGGAATTTACCAGCTGAACAGACGGGGTCGTGAATTGTAAGTTTTTGAATTCCCTCTTGTCTTCTTCGCTTCAGCATCCATGTGGCTTGCAATTTTTAGAAGCCATGGAGGTGTTACCAGGAAAATGGTCCAATAAGTTTTCATATAAAAATATCTTTTGGGAATATTTTTCAATATTTTCAATATTTCTATTAGGTTGAAAACTTTAAAACTTTGACTTTCCGTTGCCAGGTGTCGTTAGACACCTACTCCATAAAAGTCAGTTGCAATGCGGGGATAAGCTCTCGAAGTTTCGTCACTTGGGGCAGATAGATGATGACTCCAAATAGAGTCGAAAATCGTCGATTTAGGGTCGATTTCTCATACCTGCGTTAATCTATTTTTCAGTTGAACTAGGTTCATCGGTGAACTTCGGTTTTGTTTGGAATGCGTTTCTCATTGTGAGTGCACGTTCTACAGCTTTCTAGAAATGCCAATAGATGGCAAAAGGTAAAAAACTATCGCCATTTTGTACGACCTTTTTTATGCGGTTTTTGAATAAAGTTAAATTTTTATTTTATTTTTAAAGTTAAATAATTATAAATAATTGTAATAAAAACAAAAATAATGTTATCGTTTATCATTAGGCTTAATATAATAAAATAGGTTATATTTATATTATGACATCGTTTCGTGTTAATACAACGCGTGCGTAATCCATGAAATCATCTGATTAATTATTTATATGGGAAATAAGCCACAATTAAAATGAAAAAAATAATGTTATTATTTTTTGAGAGTAAATTAAATGTAAGACCAAATACTTACGATGTCGGGATAGTATCACAAGGTTTTTTCCTGGTTTTCCCTTGTGATTTACTATGAAGTCTCTAACGCGAGAATTTTACTGTCGTTGCATTTGGTTGTCTTTTTAAAGACAGATCACATGCTATAATTTTTTTGTGACGGATATTCTTGAGTTAGGGTTGATTTCATGTAATCGAATGAACTATCTTTCAGTAAGTCGTCCCAGGAACGCAACTCATAAATATTGGCAATATCATTTTAAAGTCTTCTACTTTAAAATGTATAATATATGTATGAATTGCCAATATAAATGAGTCAGATTAAATAAATTATTAGAAGAATTTTTTTGCTTAGCAACAACACTTTTGTTTATTCTAGTAATATTTTGTATTTTGACAACGGCACCCGATTTGGGCGTCGAAACGTTAATAAAATTATTTTTTTCATTTTAATTGTGGCTTATTTCCCATATAAATAATTAATCATAATGCCACAAGGAAATAGCTTCAGAACAACATTATGAAATCATCTGAACTGGGTTCTGAAATCTTTGAACGGCCGAATTCCAGAGTTCAAGCATCGTTCAAGTTTTAATTGCCATCGGTTGAACGTGAATTGAGAAAGACGATTTTGACTTTAAACTGACGTTCACTAAAAGTTCAGGTTAAACTGGAGTTGAACTCGATATGAGAAATTGGCCCTTAGAGTGCTGGTTTGCTCTCTCTGTTCTAAATGAAAAATAAGACAGTTTTGCCTTCGCATTGCAACTGAATAAAAATGGTATACATTTTTATTTCATTTTAAACAACATATATTCACCAAAAATTTCGAAAAGACCTTTGATAGGGTACCAAATACATTACTATTTCAATGCTTGAACTTAGTTGGTCTGGACACGTACGACATTAGATTGCTCAAAAATCTTGATACTACACTCAGACCGCTTGTATTAAATTGGACCAAGAAGTTTCAGCTAAAGTTTTTATTAAGCCTGGTATCAGACAGGGATGTGTTATGTCACCGACATTGTTCAATGATTACACCGAACCAATTTTTGAGGAAGCGTTAAATAATCTTGAAATCATAATGGCAGAGAGTCTAGAAGACCTTCAAACCCTGTTGAAACAACGAATGTACTGCAGAGGGCTTAACAGTCAATGCAAAGAAAACAAAATGGATGGTGGTCGAAAAAATTAATATCGAAGACTCAGTACTAAAATTAGATAAAATTCTGAAAATGATGGAACACTTTAGATATTTGGGTAGCTGGATTGACTGCAGGGGTGAAAGAGATGAGGAAATTTTGATCAGAATAGAACTTGTACGAAAAAGCTTTATTAGCTGGCGTTCTGTATTGTGCAGTAGAAGTCTGTCGTCTGTCATTTACCACATATCTAAGAGTATTGAAGTGCTAGGTCTGGTCCGTTTTATTCTATGGATGTAAAACTTGGACACCAAAAATTAAGAATCTTAAAAAATTAGAAGCGTTCGAGTTGTGGTGTTACCGTTGCCTGCTCAGAATCCCGTGGACAGCTAGCACCCATATCCAACGAACGTGTGAGGGAGACTGTGCACACAGAGCGAGAATTGATCAACACCTTAAAAATGAGAAAGGTTCAATACTTTCGCCATATAATGAGAGGACCTAAATATCGCTTACTCCGGTTGATCATTCAGGGCAAAATCGAAGAAAAACGCTGGGTTGAAAGAAAACAACTGTCCTGGCTGCGTAACATTAGACAATGAACAAATGTAACAAAATGTACAAAAATGTAACAAATTCGGTAACTAATATGATACTTACGGTAGCTTATCCAGGTTGTTTCATTGGGAAACGGAAATACTTTAATGGTGAATAGATGTCACCGATGCCAATCTAGGTATACTAAATTTTTTGGCCTACCGACTTTTATATCCGAGTTACAGGGTGTTTTATCGATTTTGCTCATTTCTTTCCTAAGCCATAACTTTAGAACCACCCTGTATATTTCTTTAATATTTGGTACACATTCAAAACCCAAACGACCGACATACTAATCACAAGAAAAATCCAGGTCCGGACTATCAAAAAATTATAAAGTAATTGTGACCTTAAAAAAACACCTGTATATTGAAATTTTTAAAATCTGTTTGCATATTTGAAAAGAGCACAAAAAACTAAGTCTAATGGTTCGCTTCGATTTTTCGGCCAGGCAATTTTTTGAGTTCAATTTTGAAATTATATTGAATTTTTTAAGAACTCAACATTAAAAAGCAGGTATTATTAACTTTTAATTTATAAATTATTACAGTTATTAAATAAATACTCATTTTAAAATGAATCAATACTTATTTAGCACATCGCAAAGACCCAATTATTAATCACAAGAAAAATCCAGATCCGGATTAAAAAAAAACATAAAGTAATTGTGACCTTGAAACAACACCACGTGCGGCAGATTCGTGCAAATATTACAAGAGTTGTGCATTTAATGATAAAAGCATATAATTTGGACCACATATACTACACATATAAAGGTTCAAAAGTAGATAGGAGGCCATCTCAGAGTTTTGCCTTTTACAAAAATGGCGGGGATTAAAAATGGCGACTATACATATGTGACTAATAGCACGATAAGTTTTAAACGAGACTTCATCAACCAAATTTGGTATATAGGTTCTTTTTTTTGTGTATAAGATCGAGGTATTGAACCGGAAAAATCGGTTTACCAGAATTTGTATTTTTTCTGTTTTTTTTATGTAAAAATATGTTGTTTCTTTTTCAATTCTTTCACCCTGTATATATTAATTTTTCAAAAAGGTGATACCGGCGTTGAAAAGAGCGTAAAATATTTTTAAGGAAATATTTTGATTTCTTTAGTTATGTTAATTACCATTTAATACATGCATAACGTATCTTCACATGTAGGTAACTATGTGCAGCAGATTCGTGCAAATAATAATATAAGAATTATTGTGCATTTAATGGTAGAAGCATATAATTTGGACCACTCATACTACATATACAAAGATTCACATTTAGATATGAGGCTATCTCAGATTTAGTCTTTTACAAAAAGGGCGGGCATTCAAAATGAATCTGCCGGCCATAGGTACATGTGAACATACGTTATGCATTTATTAAATGGTAATTAACACAACTGAAAATTTCAAAATATTTTTTAAAAAATATATTTACACTCTTTTTAATGGCGTTATTATCTTTTTGAAAAATTTATATATACAGGGTGAAAGAATTGAAAAAAAAAACAACATATTACATAAAAAAACAGTAAAAACACAAATTCTGCTAAACTGATTCTTCTGATTCAAGACCTTGATATTATTCATCAAAAAAGAACCTATATACCAAATTTGGTTGAAATCTGACGTTTCGTGCAAAAGTTATCGTGCTATTAGTCACAATGTATGGTCGCCATTTTGAATCCCCGCCATTTTTGTAAAAGGCAAAATCTGAGATGGCCGCATATCTAAATTTGAACCTTTATATGTGCAGTATATGTGGTCCAAATTATATACTTCTATCATTAAATGCACAATTGTTTCACATATCGGCTGCACTATATTGTCATTTTCAAAATTTGTTTGCACATTTCAAAAGACCACAAAAATACAAGTTTATCGGTTCACTTTGATTTTTGTGCAAAAATTTATTAACTTTAATTTTGAAATTAAATATATTCAAATTTTTAAAAACCCTGAAATTAATAAGCAGGTTTTTAGAACACTTTTAATAATAAATCATTCAAGTTAATGAATAAATACTAATTGTAAAATAATCAGCTATTATTTACTGCGGTAGAAGGACTCACTTACTAATCACAAGAAAAATCTAGGTCCGTATTAACAACAAAATACAAACTAATTGTGACCTTGAAAAAAAAGCAGGCTGTATATTAAAATTTTTAAAATACGTTTGGACACCTAGAGAGAACACGAAAAACTAAGTTTAATGTCCCGCTTTAATTTTTTGTGCAGACAATTTAATGACATTACTTTTGAAATCATATCAAAATTTTTATTATGAGTTCCCAGAGTTCTTAAAAATTTCGACATAATTTCAAAATTAAATTCATCAAACCGGCTGGCCAAAAAATTGAAGCGAACGATTAAACTTAGTTTTTTGTGCTCTTTTCATATCTATGTGTAAACGGATTTTGAAAATTTCAATTACAGGGTGTTGTTTCAAGGTTACATTTACTTTATATTGTTTTGTTAATCCAGACCTGGATTTTTGTTGTGATTTGTAAGTGCGTCTTTCGAATGTCGTAAATAAGTGTTGATTATTTTGAAAATGGGTATTTATTTAATAACTTTAATAATTTATTGTTAAAAGTGCTTTAACAATCTGCTTTTTAATTTCAGTGTTCTTAAAGCTATCAATATATTTAATTTCAAAATTAAAGTCATTAAATTTCCTTCACAAAAAATTAAAGCAAACCGATAAACTCAGATTTTTGTGGTCTCTTCAAATGTGTAAACAAATTTTGAAAATTTCAGTATACAGGGTGTTGTTTCAAGATCACAATTACTTTATGTTTTTTTGTTAATCCGGACCTGGATTTTTCTTGTGATTAATAATTGGGTCGTTCCAATGTGGTAAATAAGTATTGATTAATTTTAAAATGAGTATTTATTCAATAGCTTTAATAATTTATAATTAAAAGTTAATAATACCGGCTTTTTAATGTCAGAGTTCTTAAAAAATTCAATATAATTTCAAAATTAAAGTCATAAAATTGTCTGGCCAAAAAATTGAAGAAAACGATTAGACTTAGTTTTTTGTGCTCTTTTCAAATATGCAAACAGATTTTCAGAATTTCAATATACAGGGTGTTGTTTTAAGGTTATAATTACTTTATAATTTTTGTTAATCCGGACCTGGATTTTTCTTGTGATTAGTATGTCAGTCGTTTGGGTTTTGGATGAGACACATTCATGTGTACCAAATATCAAAAAAATACACAAGGTGGTTCTAAATTTATGGCTTAGGAAAGAAATTGGCAAAATCGATATAACACCCTGTAACTTGGTTATAAAAGTCGGTAGGGCCAAAAATTAGTATACCTAGAACCGCCTCGGTGACCGCTATATACCATTAAAGTATTTCCGTTTCCCAATGAAACACCCTGTATTTTCAGAAAATTAGAAAAGTATTCTTAGGATAAAATGTTTTATATGTTTTGAATTTTTTGTTTTTATTCCAAACACAATATTTTTTAAATACTTACCAAAATTTATGTAGTCCCATTCAGCAGCGAGCACTATGCCTGAAAAAATGTTATTTTAAAGACATGGTTATTTATTTCTGGCTATGAATAATGATATCCCTTTATTATATTACTACCAACTTTTTAAGACCATTAATATTCAGCTGAACAGGGTGCTGTTCAGGTGGGAAATTCCATAAAAAAGGGATCTATCTGTTTCATGAAATGATCCGTTGTTTATCTAATTTCAAACCTTAACCTTTCAGAGTTAACGTGCGGACTATGATTCCGCTTGTCTAAATATTTGTCGATTTCTGATGATTAATTATGATCTCGGTCGTGGCGTGCTCGCTAGCTTCAAGTGAGGGAATACTCTATTCAGTACTGTTGTGAGAATTGTCTTACTGCATTTAGTTCTGCTGCTATATTGACTTGCGGAACGTGAGTCCGCACGTTATACAAGTTGTCACAAATCTTCAGGTAAGATTCAATTTTAAAATATTTTGTTTTTAGGGTAAATATAAAAATATTTATGTAATTTATAATTGGGAGTGATCTACTGATTACGTTTTCTGTATATTTGATTGATATAAACTTATTTTTGTTACAGATTTTTTAAGATGAGTTTCGAAAAGCAACTAGCATATCTTGAAAAGCTGCATGCGGAATTTCTCTCTGATTCTGAGCCAGAAGCTGAACTTGACGATGATGATGCTAGTTTGGAAGGGTATTATGAAGAAGTAAAGGACCACGATACCGACATAAAAGAAGACATTGAGGAGAGAATCTTAGAATCTCCGAAGACAGCAGAAAAGATTGACTTATTTCCGTTCATTCATGTATCTACTTTGCGCAGCTCAAACATTTGTTTTTTATTTAGTCCTTGTTTAGTTTCTTAGAAATAATTGTTTTGTATTTTTTTAATTTAGGTTTTTGTGATTTATAGGACTCAAAATGTGAAAAGGATATATCCGTTCACTTTTATTTTGAAGCATGAGTTTAAGTGCAAGTTATAATAAATTTGTTTGCAAATGTTTTTTTTTTGTCTTTATATTTAAACAGTTGACAAGTTCTCAGACCGTTTTTCCGAAAATATTTGTTTTTTGGAGCTTTTCTGGATGTGCGGACTGTGAGTCCGCACGTTACACTTTATGTACGATCATGCCACGTTATCTCTGAAAGGTTAAACGATAGTATCCTACTGAATTGAATATTAATGAGTCTCTATTACTATTAATTTGTATCCCTTATAAGAATAGGGAGACTAACATGGGCATGACATCAAGCAAGATCTCAATAGAACAACCCTCCTAGATGAATCCTTATGTCACAACCTGTGGGAAGTAGAAATAGGGGTAGGCCAAAATTTAGATGGAAGGATGGTGTAGATGAAGATGGGAGAAAAATAGGCGCCGCAAACTGGCAACGGTTGGCAATGGATAGCACTGACTGGCGTAATATACTTAAGAAGGTCGAGGCTCTTTCATAGGGCTGTAGCACCATTGATGATAATGATGATTACTATTAATTTATTATGAGAACTATTAATTTATTTTTATAACTTTATATATAGTTCATTCTTTCACGGTTTTTGCTCTAAATTTTAAAGAACCGCTTGAATTGACATGAAATTTGGCATTCGTATAGCTTACTTGTCAAAGAAAAAAAGTGAATTGTGCCGATGTGTGCTTTTGCCCTGTGGGTGACTTTCACCCCCTTTTGGGAGTTAAAAAATATATGTCCAAAATAAGTCTGGAAATGGGTATACTGACTAATTTTAAGTAACTTTTGTGCTATAGAGCTTTTTCGCCAAGTCAACACTTTTCAAGTTATTTGCGAGTGAATATGTTCATTTTTCAACAAAATAACCACATTTTTAGACGGTTTTTCGCAAATAACTCAAAAGTAAGTACACTGCGCGTCATAGAAAACGGGCACCCTAAAAAATGGGTCATTTTTGATATCGCGTATCTCCTTAACCTGTTGTTCGATTTAAGTGATTTTTTAAACATGTTATAGCCTTATTCTTTGTCAATTTCCCTGTAATAACATTTTTGCCAAACAGGTAAATTTTCATTGTATACCGGGTGTACGAATCAAACTGTGTTTTTTTCTCAAAGTTCGCAACACCCTGTGGAATATTCTAGCCTTTATAAAATACTTAATTTAAATCCCGACTATAGCCTCAGGTTTTCTGAACATTCTGTTTTTTGATTCATTCTCTTATGTTGGATAATACAAAAGTTATGTACTTTAACAACTAGTCATGTTCTTCATCAGTATAGGTTGTTTGTAAATAAGTGCGACAAACTTTAAGGGGCAATTCTGCATGAAAAAATAATGACCGTTTGCTTTATAAACTTATGTCCGCAAATGCTTCGTTTACGAGATACGGGACGTTGAATTTTTTTGTAAACTGACGATTTATTTTATTGCCCTAAAACCGGTTGAGATATGCAAATTAAATTTGATAGGTTCTAAGAGATAGTTATTGCGAACTTTTTGACTTGCAATCAAGAATTTTATATTCACTATTGGCGTGCATACGGGTAATATGACCGATCATATTACCCGTATGCACGCCAATGGCGAATATAAAATTCTTAATTGTATGTCAAAAAATGTGCAATAACTACGTCTTAAAACTCACCAAATTTCATTTGTATATCTCAACCGGTTTTAAAGCAATAAATAAATCGTCAGTTTGTAAGAAAAAATTCAACATCCCGTATCTCGCAAACGAAGCATTTGCGGACATACGATTATAAATCAAACTGTCATCATTTTTTAATGCAGAATTGCCCCTTAAAATTTGTCGCCCTTGTTTAGAAAGACCCTGTACTGAAAAAGAACATGGCTAATTGTTAAAGTACCTAACTTTTGTATTATCTAACATAAGCGAATGAATAAAAAAAACAGAATGTTGAGAAAACCTGAGGCTATAGTTGGGTTTTAATATCAATATTTTATAAATGCTAGGATATTCCACAGGGTGTTGCGAACTTTGAGAAAAAAACACAGTTTGATTCGTACACCCGGTATACAATGAAAATTTACCTCTTTGGCAAAAATGTTATTACAGAGATATTGACAAAGAATAAGGCTATAATATATTTAAAAAATCACTTAAATCGGACAACAGGAGATACACAACCTCAAAAATTATCCATTTTTTAGGGTGCCCGTTTTCTATGACGCGCAGTTTATATAGCCTATAAAAAATTTAAAAAAATGGTGTACGCGTTAGGTCTCTGGATCTCGTAGAACCAGAGTTATAGCCAATGAAAAATATATTCATATTCACCAAATTTCAAATAGAATATTTCGACGTGAAATATCTAAAAAATTAAGCACTTTTTGGGGAAAATACATTATAACTTTTTTAAAGTGTTTAAAATAAGCTTTATTTCTGTTTTTGCAAAAAGTTTCTAGCATTAAATTTAAGCAAGTTACGCTCAAAATAAAGTTGGTCCCTTTAGTTTTTGCAAAAAAAAATCGGGAAGACCACCCCCTAATTAGCAACTTAAATGAAATTAATCGTTACCGCTTCACAAATTATTTTACTTATGTTGTGTTTATATGATCTGTAAGTTTCATCGATTCAAAGTGCTTATTTTTGAAAAAATTTGGTTTCAAAATAAAATTTTTAAAAATATGCTTTTTTTCAAAATAACTTAAAAATTGTTAGAGATACCAAAAATCTCGAAAAACAAAAAAAGTCAGATTTGCTTTTTTGAATATCATGTATTTTTTTGTTTTTCTGTTAGACAAAAATTGATTAAGATTTAGTGTTTCTAAATTTGCATACATTCGTGATCAGTGACTCGTTCAACCCCTTTTAACTACAGCCCTTTCAATAATAAGGACTTTAAACCGATGAAACTTACAGATCATATAAACAATAGTCAAGAAACTTGTGAAGTCGTGACGAATAAGTTCATTTAAAATACTAATTAGGGGGTGATTTTCTCGATTTTTTTACCAAAACCAAAAGGGACTAACTTTATTTTGAGAGTAACCTGTTTAATTTTGATGCTAGAAATTTTTTTATAAAACAAAAATGAAGCTTTTTTTAAACACTTTAAATAAGTTGTAATGAGTTTTCCCCGAAATGTGCTTCATTTTTGGTTATTTCGCGTTAAAGTATTCCATTTGGAGTTTGACGAATATGAACCTATTTTTCATTAGCTATAACTCTGCTTCTACTAGGTGTAGAGACATAATATATACACCATTTTTTAAAATTTTTTACAGGCTATATTTTTGATTAGAATGTTTTTTCGACAAAATACTTACTATTTGAGTTATTTGCGAAAAACCGTCTTAAAGCGTGGTTATTTTGTTGAAAAAATGAACATATTCACTGCCAAATAACTCGAAAAGTATTGACTTAGTGAAAAAACTCTAAAGAACAAAAGTTACTTAAAATTAGCCAGTTTATCCATTTCCTGACTTTCTTTGGACGAATATGTTTTCAACCCCAAGAGGGGGTGAAAACCACCCCAGGGCAAAAGCACATATCGCCACAATATCACTTTTTTTCTTTGACTTGTTAGCTATGTGTATGCCAAATTTCATGTCAATCCAAGCGGTTCTTTAAAATTTAGAGGTTTTGCAATATTTTACCGTTAAAGAACGGACTAATAACAAATTTTGCTTAGAAGTGTCTATCGATTTATGGGATTATTTTTAATAAAATAATTTTTATCCGTTTAACAGATCGCTGCAGATCGGCCTTATGTCGGATCCTCTACTAAATAATAATATTGACAAAAAAGTAAAAATTTAGACCCTTTATAAATTTGAAAAAGTATACAAAAACTTCAAGGTTGTGTAAAGTCCAATTACTTTAAAAGAAATGGATCTTTACTTACCGATGAACACATTTACAAAAACAAAAATATTTACTATTAAACTATTCATCGTGGATTAATTTGTTAAGTCCGTTGTGGACGTTTAAAGCCACTTATTTATCGGGTATGCAATTATTTAACATTATTGTATTTAAGATAGTACAGACCTTAGGGGAGACTGACGAGTTTACCTACTAAAGTACATTTTAATCCATATGAAATTAAAAATAAGTTAGTTGAAAATACTGACCTAATTTGAAACTGTAATTTAATAAAACGAAGAAAAGCCAGATCATTTATAAATACTAAATTCATCATGAGACAAGAGATAGAAAATAACAAAGAGAAAAATAGTGAAATCCATATATTATAACCTTTGGAGAAATAGACTTTTGACAATATTTGCTCCTTAAAATGAGATTTTTTAAATATTTTTTTTTATAAATATAAAAAGCAAACACGGAACTAAGCATTTTTCTAATTATTTAGGTATAATTAATAAAATGAACAATGAAAATATTTTTTTTATCTATAGGGGAGTGCAATTAGAACGAAAACATGCATTGTTTCGGAAAAATTCAAACAAGCTTATATTTTTCTAAAACTTTTTTGTTAGTTTATATACATGTTAAAGTAAAAAGTTCTACTCGCGGATTTGGCCGCTAATTGTTTATTAATTGTTTAAACAATAACAATTGTTTTGTATAAATAATTTTAAAAATATCGTTAAATGCATCATTTTACTTTGATCAAATATGTTTCTGTTTTGTTTTTGATTATGCTGAATCCGAATATGGGAATTCCTGCGTAGCTAGGAACCACATGGAAAAAATCTTTATTATCAATTTTACGAAAAAAAGTTATTCTTAGTGAAATGCTCTCAGTAGTCAAAAATCTAAAACTCAACCATCATATATCAAATTTTATCAATTTTATACGAGTTATGTCAAAAATATGAATTTCGTTAAAGAGTAAAGTACCTTTATATTCCAGCATATCAAAAAATGCTATTATAAAAAGTTGTTTGAAATTAGAAACTATGTCTGAATATACAATTACATCATTCTAATCAAAAAAAAAATTAAATTTTTTCTCAAATTACGGATACTCATCATCATTTTATTAATGTTGTTCTGGAGCTATTTCCTTGTGACATTTTTATACTTATGGGAAATAAGCCACAATTTTACTAAAAAATGAATTTATTAACGTTTCGAAGCCCAAATCGGGTTTCGTTGTCAAAATACAAAATACTATTGTATTTTGTATTTTGACAACGAAACCCGATTTGGGCTTCGAAACGTTAATAAATTCATTTTTTAGTAAAATTGTGGCTTATTTCCTATAAAAAATAAGTAATCATTTTATTACAATTATGATAACTACTTTATTATCACTTTTTACGAAAAAAAGTTATTTTTCATAAAATGCTTTCCCTGGTCTAAAATCTAAGATACAACCATCAGACATCAAACTTCTTTAATTTTATACGAGGTATGTAAAAAATATGAATTTTTCTTAAGAGTTAAGTGCCTTTATTATTCACAATATTTTAATTAGAAGGGTGTAATTGAACACTAAAACAAATTTTTTAATTCCAAACAACTTTTCTTAATAACAATTTTCGATATTGTGAAATGTAATGGTACGTTACTCTTGAGTGAAATTCATATTTTTTGACATACCTCGTATAACATTAA
This sequence comes from Diabrotica virgifera virgifera, assembly GCF_917563875.1. Lineage (NCBI taxonomy): Eukaryota > Metazoa > Arthropoda > Insecta > Coleoptera > Chrysomelidae > Diabrotica > Diabrotica virgifera. The sequence continues at coordinate 203,658,915 of NC_065443.1, read as the reverse complement.
TTAAATTTGATATTTGATGATTGCATCTTAGATTATATACGATGCAGAGTATTTTATAAAGAATAACTTTTTTAGTAAAACTGATAATAAAAAAGTTATCAATAGGTTCCCAGTTACGCAGACATACTGTATAAGAGCTAAAAAAAAATTTTTTGCTGAACATTTATTATTGTTGAAGCTTATTATTAAATGTATTTTAGGTAAGTTTTGCAGAAAAAAGTTTTGATCACTTTGTACAAACATTTTTTTAGCTGGTAATTTTCGGTTCTTGTATTACATTTTTGTTATCTTCCTTAATTTTCTTAAAAAGAAATAGTTTATTTCATTTCTAAAGTAAAATAATTTAGTACATTTTAGAGATTACATCCTAAGCTTTAAGAGGAAACAGTAGCGATCAACAGGTAGCAAAAACGCGTTCCAAGATTGCGGCTGTAATTTTGAATATTTTTTCGAGATATTTGGCACACGTATTCGTAATATAATAAAGAATGGCGGTACAGAGCCCAATTTGAAAAATATTTTAATATGTGGAAATTACTCTGTAACTGAGTACAATATTCAAAAAAACGAGCCTGTACCGCCATTAAGAAGATCAAAAAAATACACTTTCTTCAAATAAACTTTTTTATCCGATGCCTAGATTTTGTGTCATTTTGGAACTACTAAAATTTTTTATTACATTAGTAGTTCCAAAATGACACAAAATCTAGGCATCAGATAAAAAATTTTATTTGAAGAAAGTCTATTTTTTTGTTCTTCTTAATGGCGGTACATGCTCAATTTTTTAATATTGTATTTAATTACAGATTAATTTCCACATATTAATATATTTTTCAAAATGGGCTCTATACCGCCATTCTTTATTATATTACGAATACGTGTGCCAAATATCTCGAAAAAATATTCAAAATTACAGCCGCAATCTTGGAACGCGTTTTCGCTACCTGTTGATCGCTACTGTTTCACCTTAAGAAAGCACTTATAAAACTGTAATAGATCGGTTCAAACTTGAGTAATACCGTCTTAAAATGGTAGTAATTCTATAAAACTACGAAGATTTAAAAAATTACATTTTTTGAGACGTCATATCATTTGAATTAAATTTTTGAGATTTTTTTTGAATGAAACATTTGAAACAATGAAACAGTTTTGTAAGAAAAACTGAATTAGTTACGCATTTTTGAATCCAATTTATGGGCACACCGTAGTTATGCCCATACATTTTATTTCTTTCTATTATAACCGTAAGATAGCTTAATTATTCTTCTTTCATGTTCAGTTTGTAAAATTTCATTTGATCCATTAATTAAAGAATTACATTAAAATAACTCAACCATGCACTTAGCCGTACGTTAGTTTACAGTGCGCCAATGTTTGTGAGAAGGGTGACTTTAGCGTTATAATTAAAAAAATGGAAGATACAGATTTAATTTTAGAAAATTCTTTATATAAGGTTTTTTTTGTAAAATATTCTGAATTTTGCAATGGTCAAGTCAGTTTCTTTCTAAAATTTATATTTTCTGAGTTATTTAAAAATCATCTAATTTCGTAGTTCATTTGTTTAATAAAAAATGAAGCACCCACTTCTCGAGTAGAACTTTTTGATATGTTGTTTATTAAACATTTCTTAATGAAATTACAAAAAGTTCTATCTTGTTTGAATTTTTCCGAAGTGAAAATCTATATGCACTCCCCTATTAGTTTAATGCCTCGACAACTTACGGCCATTGGCATGGTTCAGTGGATTTATAAGATCGGGTACCTAGTGTCATGTGCAGTGTGTGTGTGTTGAGTAAATGTCTTGTTACTTATCAAAGTCAACGTCATTGTCTTTACAAAGATACGCTAATTGTATTAGAACGTCTGCGGTCCTTCCGGTGAGTATCGATCCCACAAAGATAGAAACTATTTTCATTGATTAATTTTTAATAAATGAAAAATTCTCCACCCAGGTAATATTCGAACTCCCGACCTTTAGGTCCAATGGTAGGCGCTCTTACCACTGAAAAGTAATGTTCAATTTACGAGTGCTTTGTCAATACTTAGAAGGGTTTTTATAATCCCATTCTCTTTGTTCCGTCCCTCCACATATTTCTTCTTTATATTTAATTAGCAATAACTAATATCATAAGTTTTATTATTATTCATTTTTATTTTGTTTAACCATGTGTTTGTATGCTTTAATTAAGTACCAATATGGTCCTGTAGGCACTACCCCCAAGCTCGAACCCACTTAAGACAGCTCTGGCAAGCCTGCAGATACACGAATTATTCATATATGTATAAAGACAGTTTTACATTATGCTATTTTCATGCTAGGCAAGAGCCATGCAAGACAGATCACGCTACTGCGCATGCCCACGCGCTATTTCCATGCAATTCCTGTGCTAGACGAAAAATTAAAACATGTTCTATTTTTCATGCTATTTTGATGCAAGTCCTGTCAAAATTCATGTTGCCAATATGACAAAATTTATAGTTTAGAAAAAAACTTAACCTTGTTGTGTAAGTTTAAATGGTATTTATTGGATGTAATAATTTGCGGTTTATATTTGAATATATTTAATTATGGACTGAAGTTTTTAAGTGAAATATCTAAAGTTAATATTTTGATATATTTCTTCTATTGGCAACAATGAAAGTGGTATCTAAAATTGCACAGAAATAGCACCGATGTAAAAAGGTCAGGGTAGGCAAGAGATATGCCATGCAAGACGGACTTGCATAGCATGAGACTTGCATAGCCTTGATGTAAAGCTGCTTTTAGACTTTCAGTGTGAAACAACCTAGTGTTATATAGTTTTTAAACCAAACCGAAGTGCCAGAAAACAGCAGCTCAGCCTAGTACTAGGGGAAGAAAAGACAGCATAAAATGGTTCCGTACAAGTAGTGTTGCCCAAAATCGGTCTTGCAGTCTTGGTCTTGGTCTTGTTCTTGCGTTTTTGCAAGACCAAGACCAAGACCGCCTAATTTTAGCAAGACCAAGACCAAGACTTATCATGCAAGGCTTGAGCAAGAACGAGACTAAACCTGCGAGACTCTTGCGTCTTGCAGTTAAAACTGAGGGTCGTTTTAGGGAGTATATTAGTTCGACTATATTCTTAGATACTCTATGAGAAATAAAAAAATTTGTAACAAAAATTTTGAAAATTGGACTTATGAGCATTACGAACAATACCATAAACATACATAGCGAATCAAAATATCCATTTAAAGAACACTTCACACATTATTTGACACGTAATCTGAGGTCATTATTACAATGTAAAAATAAAATATTTTGTACATTCCTTCCCAGCAGACGACTTCTCTGAAATTAATTGTTCGGGTTATGAGAAGAGTCGTCTTTTAATATAAAATAACATTCTTACTTTGCGACGCCGATAGTAATATCGAATATCGTATCCAAACTTTTTAAAATTAGCCGATAAAAAATATACCTAATAAGTAATTAATTTTTTTCATTATTTGTTTTCTAGGAATTTAAACACACAAATCCTAACGGTATATAGAATAGTAAGACTATTATGTATTGTTTTTACTGCATGTGCTATGAGGTCACTCGGTTAAACAAAATTTGCTGAAACAGCGCGTATAATATTTAAAAGTATGATACCGAAACAAAAGAACAGATAATGCCGGATACCCTAACAAAATACCGAAATATTATTTAATAACGATATACACTTCTCCAAAAAATTTTCTCGACACCTAATGGTAAAAGAGGCAACCGATTATGTATGTATGTATGTATGTTAATATTTCGAATTTCCTAAACCTGTTGTCCGATTTAAGTGATTTTCTTAATATGTTGTCTTATTTTTATAAATATCGCTGTAATAATATTGTTGCCAGACAAATCAATTATTGTCATTTACACCGGGTGTAGGTACCAATCAAACTGTGTTTTTTTCTCAGAGGTTGCATCACTCTGTGGAATATTCTAGCATTATAGGTCTGGATCCCGCGTGTGAAAAAAAGTTGATTAATAGCAAGCTGAAAATTTGTTAATAGCTTAAGGGTGTCTAGTCGGATAAACTTTGATATATGGGAACACTGTAACAGGGGCAGTTTTAATTGTGGAACAGGTTAAAAATTTGGAACGGTCAGACCACGAAAACGGCACATTTATTTTGTCCGACAGAACAGACTAAACTCTCCGAACAAAGATTAAACTCTCATGCAAAAATCAGACTGCTATTTATCACCGGTCATAATTCCTGTCATTTGACATATCCTACGTGTTCCACTCATTAAAACGCCCATTTGGTGATAAATAGCAGTCTGATTTTTGCATGAGAGTTTAATCTCTGTTCAGAGAATTTAGGTCTGTTCTGTCGGACAAAATACATGTGCCGTTTTCGTGGTCTGACCGTTCCAAATTTTTAACCTGTTCCACTTAAAACTTCTCCTGTTCCAGTGTTCCCATATATCAAAGTTTGTCCGACTAGACACCCTTAAGCTAATAACAAATTTTCAGCTTGCTATTAATCAACTTTTTTTTCATAGGCGGGAAAACGATAGCCTCATATTTTCTTAACATTATGTTTTTTTTTATTCATTCGCTTATATTGGATAATAAAATACATAAGTTTCTAATAAACTTTAGTTAGTTAGAACATAGGCACGGATCACTTAGATCGTGGATTCAAACCCCACCCGGTGTCAATTGTCTAGATTATTAATTCTCAATCTTTTTGCGTTTTGTATACCACCGCAAATAATGATATATATGTACCACCAGTAGTACATGCACCACATATTGAGAACCGCTGGTGTAGATATTTATTAATTTGGCTGGTCTTTACTATGGCTATGATATTCCACCTTAAAATGTACCTCTCTGTTATATTGTTCAAAGATATGCAATAGGCTAATAAGCAACTTCGAGACTACAAGACTCTTGCTGCAAGAACAAGACCAAGACCAAGACCGGGAGCGCAATACCAAGACCAAGACCAAAACTAGGTGTACTGGCGCAAGACCAAGACCAAGACTGTCTAAGTCTCGTCTTGGTCTTGCATTTGGGCAACACTACGTATAAGTATCATATACGCACTTAATTTGCCAAAAATAAATCGCTTAAGATTCAATATTCAAACTTTATTAGAGGATTCATAGACAATAAGTACCTAAATCCTATTCAGCCAAGTGTGGCAATAAATAATGCTTATTATCTACCGTATCATTGCATTTACAAGAAGTCCAGTACTACGCCGCTGCGCGTTGTATTTGATGCTTCCGCACATGCCTTTCAGTCATTAAACGAAGTTTTATTTCCAGGTAAGTCCAAAGTTACAAAATGATCTTGTAAAGTTGTTACCTTAATTCAGGTTTCATAAATATGTATTCACTGCGGATATTAAATCCATGTTTACTCAGATTCTTATTGCTTCCGATCAACAAAAGTTTCAACGAATACTTTGGCGTTTTTCGGAACAGGAATCTATTGCTGAATACGAACTCACTCGGGTTACCTTCGGTGTGTGTAGCTCACCATATCTTGCAATTCGTACTCTACAGCAGCTAGCACTTGATGAACCAGACTTATCTGTAGCCTCGTCTATACCATTGAATGATGCTTACGTAGATGATGTGGTACCAGGAAGAGATTCTTTACAAGATTTAAATATAACGCAATAATTACATAAAGATATTAATTCTTTTATAGTGTTGTCGCTATAAAAGAATTAATATCTTTATGAAATCGTGGTGAATTTGAATTACACAAATGGGCAAGTAATGCTCCTCAATTATTCTTTCTGGCTGATATCCTTTTGGATAGTATTCTGCAGCAGTCTCTTTCATTTGACTTAGATCAATTGTCGTTGAAAGTATTGAGGCTAGAGATACCACGACTGAGACTTTATTTTACACAATTCTACCTCTCCAAGCTTCCTGTACAAAAAGAAATCTCTTAAGCCATATAGCTCGCATATTCGATCCTTATGGGATTCTTAATCCTGTCACTTTCATAGTGAAAACTATTATTTAGCGTCCTTGGTTACTTAATTTACATGGGGACGCAACTCCACCTTTGGAAATTACTTCAAAGTGGGAGAAATTTAAAATTCAATTGCCTTTGCTCTCAAAGTTTGCTATACCTCGCTACATTGCGTTAAATGGAATTGTTTTCTGTGAGCTTCATGGGTTCTGCGACGCTTCTTTACGTGGATCTTATGCTGTTATATACCGTGTTTGTTATGATACAGGAGTCATCAAAACCTATTTTCTTTTAGCTCGAACAAAGGTGACTCCTACTACAGTTCAAACTATTCCTCGTCTTGAGTTCAATGCAGCCGTGATTCTTAATTTTTATTAATGTCTTATTTACTGCAAACTCTTACTATCTCAGTGGAATCTATGCATGGTCAGATTCGACTGTCGTTCTTCGTTGGATTAATTCACAAGCGTATAAATGGAAAACTTTCGTAAGTACCAGAATTTCTTATAAAAATGTATACCATTTTTATTCAGTTGAAATGCGAAGGCAAAACTGTCTTAATCTTCACTTAGTTCAGAGAGCCCAAACCAGCACTCTAAATCGACAATTTTCGCCTCTTATTAGAGGCATCATCAGAGAGGCATAGGTTTGCTGTTCTCTGCCCCAAGTGAAGACGGCCCACGAGCTAGTCCTCGCATTGCAACTGACGTTCTGGTAGTAGGTGCCTAGCGACATCTGCTAAAAAAAGTCAAAGTTTTTCAACCTAATAAAAATATTTAAAAATATTTTGTAGAGATATTTAATTGAAAAACTTATTGGACCATTTTCCTGGTAACACCTCGATGGCTTCTAAAAATTGCAAGCCAGATGGATGCTCCAATTGGTACCAAGCTGTGCAGACGGGGTTGTGAATTGCAAATTTTAGAATTCCCTCTTGTCTTCATTGCCGCATCCATCTGGCTTGCAATTTTTAGAAGCCATGGAGGTGTTACCAGGAAAATAGTCCAATAAGTTTTTCAATTAAATATCTTTTAAAAATATTTTTAAATATTTTTATTAGGTTGAAAAACTTTGACTTTTAGAATTTGGGAGCGTTCAAGTATTACGTAACGCAATTTTTGAAGATTTTTGACCCCTTCTCCCCCCATGTAACGCACCGTAACGTTTTTATGTACCCCCCTCCCCCTACCTAAACGTTACGTAACACCCAAGTCACCATTTGAATCTAAGTGGAAAACTAGGTTGCGAAAAGTACCGGAAGCCCGGTAAAAAAACTTTGTTATTATTTTAATCGCATTTGAGGTAATAATAAAAACTTACAATCATCATCCAGCCTCAAAAGTCCACTGCTGAACATAGGCCTCCTCCCCTCGTTTCCAACCACGTCTATCCTGCGCCGCTCTCATCCAGTTTTTATTTAGCTTTCTTACGTCGTCTGTCCATCTTGTAGGCAGTCAACCGGCGCTTCTTTTGTCTTCTCTTGGCTTCCATTCCAACAACCTTTCTGTCCATCGCCCATGTGTCATTATCACTATGTATCCTGCCCATCTCCACTTCAAGTTAGCTATCCTTTTGATGACGTCAGTCACCTTTGTTCTTCTCCTGATTTCTTCGTTTCTGATTTTGTCTCGGAGAGTTATTCCTAACATTGACAGCTCCATTCTTCTCTGCGTTACTCTTAGTTTGGTAGCCGAGGCTTTAGGTAAGGTAAGTGTTTCTGATCCGTACGTCAAGACTGGAAGGACGCACTGATCAAATACCTTTCTCTTTAGGCATATGGGCAACTCACTCTTAAAAGTTTCTCTCAGTTTTCCAAATGCTGCCCACCCAAGAACGATTCTTCTTTTTAGTTCATGTGTCTGGTTATCCCTGCCAATCGTAATTTCATGTCCCATGACATGAAATATGCCCAAAACTTAGAATAATAATCTTTTATTACTAATTTTACATTTACATTTACATTTTCCCTGCTTGGCCCCATCCTTACATACATTTTTGGCTTCATCCTTTATTGTTCTTTTCATGCATTCTTCTATTTGATCTTTTTTAATAAAAACTAAAAATAAAATAACATATTTATTATTTCAATATTTTATTTTGCTTAGTAAAAATTTTTGTATAACAAATAATATACGATGTTGCCAGTAGTTTCGGAAAAATAGTGAAAAAAATGTGTAAAACTTTTTGTTTTTCAACGCCCTGTATCGTGAAAACGCATGCCGTTACAAAAATTTTATACTAAGCAAACCCCAATTATTTTTCAGTTTTTCACCTATCTTAGAGATCGTGTTACCTTTTTCTGAAACACTCTGTATACATATATAAGAAGGCACTTATGGAATAACATTATTTCTGTCCTTGTTTTAATCAATTTTAAAAAACGCTGAGACCCGTAGATTTTCATATATAAAAATGTGTGCTTTTTAAACATAAATTTAAATGTACAGGGTGATTCATGCAAGACTACCGTAGTCCAGAAGCTTTATTTTTTAACACCCTGTATATTTTTATATGTTTAAAAGCTGCTTAACAATCTGAATTTATGGTCTTTATGAATAATACAGGGTGATCATTTAAAATTATAATGTATGGAAACCACTTATGGAATAAAATTGTTTTTGTCATGTGTCATTATTTTAGAAAATTATAAAAACGCTAGGATACGTCAACTTTTAAATTCAACTATGGACTATTTAAACATAAATTTGAATATACAGGGTGATTCACTCAAGTCTAGCATAGTCCATTATCTTTAATTTTAATTAAACACCCTGTATATTTTTGTTTTAAAAGCTGCTTAACAACCTCATCTCAAAAATGTGTATTATGTAGGGTCTATTATGAATAATGCAAGGTGAAATTTTGAAATTCACGTGAAATTTTTGAAATTTTGGAATCACACTTTAAATAAGGGTACTATTTTTTTTAAATATCTATCAATTTTATAATGCTTTTTATTTAAAGACATTTTTAAATAATTTGAAAATTTGCGTATTTAAAACATTCATGAATATACCTACTGCAGAAAACGATTTCAGAAAACAAACATGATTTATGAACATGTAGTTCCCTTCTGCAACCTCTTAAATAACATCTGTATCTTTTAATCTTTTGTTGTGGAGACAGGTCCATCTAATTATTGGAAACACATGTTACTGTGCTTCATCTGTGTTACAAATTTTAAGAATTTTTCACTTGAATATTGAATAGGTACTATTATGTATTGTCCTGTTGTCGGAACATGAGCGGAGCGTGAGAGTGCAACATAATACAATTCAGGGGTCTATGTAAAACATAAATGAAATTCCGTAGTTTTTTTTCTTTTTCATTTAAGTTAAAAAAGAATCCACAAGGAAAACAATTTCCTGTAGTTGGCTGTATACCATGTAATACAAAAAATAGTAAATCCTTTATAAAAGCTATATATTTACCTTAAAATATATACCTTTTATAAAGGATTTACTAATTTTTTAAAAAAGAATGTTACGTAACGCGCTGTTCGAACCCCCTCCCCCCATGTAACGCACCGTAAAGTTTTACAAGACCCCCGCTCCCCCCCAAACTGCGTTACGTAATACTTGAACGCTCCCTTTCTTATATTCAGGATAGGGTTGCTTCGAAACACTTGAGAATATATTCCTTCGTCATTAAATAGTGCTGATCACGGATCCCGTGTACTTTTCCCTAAGGATTTCTTAAATGTTTCTGCTTGGTGAGTGGGTCAGGAGCTCTTTAGCACTACTGAATATAATTGGTCGTTCTCCTTGCTAGATTGACTTAATTTGTGAAGGTGGATGATAGGAGTTGGCACAAAGGTAGCAGTTGTTAAGAATGGGTTTTCGGAAAACAGAGTATTGGAGATTATTGGATAAAAAGGAGAAATTGAATTAGTTTTCATCTCCATCGTGAACTAAATACCAAATATTTAAAATCTGTTTCTCCATCTTGCTTCAATTATTATCCGTTTTCTAAAATGTGTCTGACAAATAACCCCGCATCTTGGCTTTTTACTTAGTGCTACTAAGTGTCATTTTTCCCAATGGTTTAAGGTTACAGACAATATTAACCTCTTCCATTATTTTAGAGCTGTTGTTTTGGTTTCGTAACGCTCAGCAAATAATATCGTTAAAACCAAAAAAAAAGCAAATATTTTCAGAAATCTACAGAAATTCTAACATTTTAACATATATCATGGAATCACTAATATGCAGAGCTAAAATGGAAATTTTAAGAACATTCAATAAAGTAACCAGTGGTCACATCCTAAGAAATCTTGACAGACTTCTTGATAAGTGAGATTAATATTTTTTATATTCAAATAATATGTAATTAGTAAAAACAGTAAATGTTCCCACTTACCCCAAGTAAAGATTTGACCAAACTGTCGCATGTCGAAAAACCGTGAACAGTAAAATTCCCATAAAGATAAATTAAAACATTCAAGCAGCTACAATGACGAAAAAAGGAAAATATTTAAAAAAATAATGCGACCAAATAAATCTATTAAGAACTAAAATATATGAGGTACTTTATTTCCATTAATGATTGTTCAATGTTGTATCTATCTCCCTTTTACATTTTAATGGTTCTTTACTTATTTGTAAAGCTTGGAATGTAATTTTCAGCGTCACTACGATTTGCTTGAAAATTTGGATTTAGGTTCTACTAACTGATCCCCCACTTCAAAGTTGGACTTGGTGAAAAAACATACCGCTCACTGAGTTCTATAGTGGCACAACCGCAAAAATGAAGTTCTGAGATAATTGACCATGAAGTTTCATGACATAAAATACCATTCAAAATTACAATTTATGGATAAGAGGTCGACAGAAGAAACCATATTCTTGCCAATTAATGGTTAGATATTACATTTTTTTCCATTGTGTGAATTTCGAGAACTTTGATGCCAGTATTGAATTCAAGTTTTATAGTGTTTTGGCAAAGATGGTTGGTCGTAAGTAGTGGCATAAAAAGTTCATAAAATAAATGTTTTTATTATTTAATTTTTTAATCATGTTTTTATTCGCAATAAAGATATACTATATGAACACAACACTATTTTTCTTACTAATAACTAAAAAAGAATTTTAAAATGATTATCAGTTATAGAAAGACCTTGTTTATAGAAACAAGAATAAAAACGTGGAATGTAAGTTGATGTAAAATTCATTGTGACTTTATTTAATTGCATTATATACATTAGATCTTAATACTTTTTTCTGGAAATTGGAATTTTATTTTGATAGAACCTATTCATTTCAATGCCTTTCAAAGAGAATATTTTGTTAGAATTTATGGTTCGTATTTCTCTAATTAAGTTGACCATTTTAAAATAAAATTCGTTAAATGAAGTTTTATACAGGAAAATACTATGATCATCCTTTTCGACTTCCAGTATTGAAAATGTCTATTAAGCTAGAAAGACCATTTCATAAGGGAGCCATGAGACCCACCCCATATTTTTTTGCTATTTTATTGCTAATTTATTACGCAAATTAAAAATTTATTGCTTCATCCCCTTCAGAGAAACAGGTGGCCATTCCAGCTTAATATTAAGCTAGAAAGGCCAACATTCATATATCCGGAACGAAAGTAGATAGAGAGTTGCTTCCGGCGGCCTATTTTATTGCTAATTAATTGCTAATTTATTAAGCAAAACAAAAATCTATTGCTTCATCCCCTTCATAGAAACAGGTGGCCATTCCAGCTTAATATTAAGCTAGAAAGGCCAACATTCATATATCCGGAACGAAAGTAGATAGAGAGTTGCTTCCGGTGGTCTATTTTATTGCTAATTAATTGCTAATTTATTACGTAAAACAAAAATTTATTGCTTCATCCCCTTCAGAGAAACTGGTGGCCATTCCAGCTTAATATTAAGCTAGAAAGGCCAACATTCATATATCCGGAACGAAAGTAGATAAAGAGTTGCTTCCGGCGGCCTATTTTATTGCTAACTAATTGCTTATTTATTACGCAAATTACAAATTTATAGCTTCAACCCCTTCAGAGAAACAGGTGGCTATTCCAGCTTAATATTAAGCTAGAAGAGCCAACATTCACATTTCCGGAACAAAAGTAGATAGAGAGAAGCGGGTATTTTTTGCTTATTAATTGCTTTTTTTAAGCCAAAAATGAATGTTTTCTTCATCCCCTAACGAGCCACAATGGCTACAACGGTTTAATACTTGAGGTTACAATACCCAACAGTCCTATTTCAGGAAAGAAAGCAGATAGAGGGTCGCTTCTGGCGGCATATTTTATTTTTAATTAATTGCTGAAAGGCGGAGTATACCAGAATTTGTAAACTCACCCCCTCCAACCCCTACCATTATCATCGTTCCCCGGATTTCACAAAGATTGAAAATAACCAGTTTAAAGACTTAAAACCAAGTGGGTATTTTTTCTAATTAATTAACTTCTACGCATGTCTACGCCAAAAACGAATTTTTTGCTTCATCCCCTAACGAGCAACAATGACTACTGTGGTTTAATACTTAAGTTACAATACCCAACACTCCTATTTCAGAAACGAAAGCAGATAGAGGGTCGCTTCCAGCGGCATATTTTATTGCTAGTTAATTGCTGAAATATGTTGTATATAACAATTGACAAACTCACCCCCCAACCCCAATCGTGATCATTCCCCAGATTTCACAGAAACTGAAAATTACCAGTTAAAACCCTTAGACCAAGTGGGTATTTTTTTCCTAAGTAACTGCTGCAGGTCTACCCCAAAAACGCTTTTTTTGCTTCATCCCCTGAAGGGCAACAATGGCTACTGCGGTTGAATACTTAAGCTACAACACTCAACCCTCCTACTTCAGGGGCGGAAGCAGATAGCTGGTCGCTTCTGGCGGCCTATTTTATTGCTATATTATGCAAAATAAAAATTTATTGCTTCAACCCCTTCAGAGAAACAGGTGACTATTTCAGCTTAATATTAAGCTAGAATAGCCAACATGCATATATCCGGAACGAAAGTAGATAGAGAGTTGCTTCCGGTGGCCTTTTTTGTTGCTAATTAATTGCTAATTTATTACGAAAAATAAAAATGTATTTCTTCAACCCCTTCAGAGAAACAGGTGGCTATTCCAGCTTAATATTAAACTAGAATAGCCAACATTCAGATTTCCGGAACAAAAGTAGATAGAGGGTAAGTATGCAACGTCCTTAAAAAACGAATTTACTAAGAGAGTTGACCATAATGTTTGCACTTATGCGTGCTAATAATAAGCTGCGAAAGAATTTAAGCATAGGTTTCAAAAAATTAAAGCAAGTGTTGTTTATTTAATTTTAATTTATTTTATCTTTAATGTACATTAGTAATCTGGGCGCTATTTTTTTTGTTTCTTTAACGAAAAATGATTTTTCTAGTAAATCATCGAAGCCCATCCAAGATGTGTTTCCTCTTCGATAGGTATAGGTTATGTAGTGACCACCTCGATTTTCATTAAATCAGACAAACTGGTTCCTCCTACACCAGTGTATCCGATAGCACCCATTATTACTAGCTGATGATCGTCGTCGTGGGGTATGTTTAAATTTTTATGGAGTGTCTTTAATGATATGGTTTTAATTTCTTCATGTTCATTATAGACTTGAAAAACCACAACATCCCCTGCAATGAATGTAAATTAATTAACTTTTGTTTTTTATAAAATACCTCTAGAGAATTTGGAATGAAATTGAGTACAAAAAAGACAAAAAGGGTGGTCATTAGCAAGCACTTAAACAGAAGTGTGAAGGTCAATGTCGACGAAACAGATCTGGAAGGAGTGAAGGAGTAACAAGAATAACGTACCTTGGAAGTAACCTTGATGAAACTTTGTACCACTCACTGGAAGTAAGAACACATCTGGAAAAGGAACGTACAGTGTTTTACAAAATGCAAAAACTTCTATGCAACCTCCAGCTGGATATCTCATTGACAACTAGAATACATAAGTTGTATGTTTTCTCCATCTTCCTCTATGGGGTTGAAGCCTGGATAATGACAGAAGTAACACAAAAAAAATCCAAGCATTCGAACTCTGGTGCTACCGTAAAATGCTCAGAATGTCCTACATGAGCCATAGACAAATGCAGAAGTCTTTCGGAGGATGAACAAGGAAACAGAGCTTATGATTATAATAAAAAAACGGACAATGGACAAATATGACCTCCATAGAACTATACAGGATGGCTGCAAATAAGATTAAATGCTTAAATGTAATGGTCAACGTCCTTAAGGATAAGGCACCGTAAGAAGAAGATAAAATATATGGGTAATTCCACATAAATTCTCTATATTTCTGTCACAGTTTTGTATTTTTTGAAATTTAGGGGCATGCTTCTGAGACCACTTTTTTTTTCGTTCTTTAGGAATGCTATTTTGTAAATTGTTTGGTACAATATATCAACACTCTCGATGTAAACTTGCACGCTAAAGAAGATGGCCTTAACATAATTTGTCTAAAGTCCAAAATAACGTTCGTATTACCTATTTTTGAAAAAGAGACAAGTGTATTTTAGCATGTTTTTAAAGCAAAGGAACATTCCTATTGGCTATTTTTGAACAAGTGTATTTTAGAATTTTTTGCGTTTTTCTGTACTCCGACTATAATTTCAACACAAAAAAAGATACAAGAAACATTTCCATATGGCATAAAGAGAATTTACCTAAAACCGTAAGGAACTATCCTATAAGCTATTTTTTAATGAGAGATTAGAGTATTTTAGCATGTTTTTTTTTCATTTTTATGCATTTATTTGTAGGTACTCTGATCATAATTACAACGATAAAAAGTAACAGTTCGGTAATATTTTCGATGTAAAATTTTACACTGAAAAACATGATACTAACAGAATTTAGCTAAAGCCTGAAGGGACTTTCCTATAACCAATTTTGGAAGGAGAGATTAGTGGACTTTAAGATGTTTTTTAAGCTTAATTACTTTTTCTACAATCCGTTTTGATGAGCCATTTTGCTGGTGATTTAGTTTGAGATTTTTAGCTGAATACAATATTAAGAACAGTAAGGGTATTCTCTTAAATTACTTTTAATTATAAAAGTATTATTTTTAAATCAATTGATCACGAGAACGGCACATGAAGATGGATTGTAGAAAAAATCCACTAACATCTACTTTAAAAATAGCTTTTATGAATGTTCCTACGAGCATTGTATTAATTATTCTATTAGCGTCATCTTCTTTATCCTGCAATATTAAATCCAAAATGTTACCTGATCCTTTTTTTAGGGTTGATATTATGGACAGAGTGCAAATAAATACATAAAAATGAAAAATGATGCTAAACTACACTTGTCTCTAATCTCTCCTTCCAAAATTGGTTATAGGAAAGTTCCTTCAGGCTTTAGCTAAATTCTGTTAGTATCACGTTTTTCAGTGTAAAATTTTACATCGAAAATGTTACCGACCTGTTACTTTTTTATCGTTGTAATTATGGCCCGAGTACAAATAAATGCATAAAAATGAAAAAAAAAACATGCTAAAATACTCTAATCTCTCATTAAAAAATAGCTTGTAGGATAGTTCCTTACGGTTTTAGGTAAATTCTGTTTATGCCATATGTAAATGTTTCTTGTATCTTTTTTGTGTTGAAATTATAGTCGGAGTAGAGAAAAAAGCAAAAAATTCTAAAATACGCTTGTTCAAAAATAGCTAGTAGGAATGTTCCTTCGCTTTAAAAACATGCTAAAATACACTTGTCTCTTTTTCAAAAATAGGTAATAGGAACGTTACTTTGGACTTTAGACAAATTGTGTTAAGGCCATCTGCTTTAACGTGCAAGTTTACATCGACAGTGTTGATATATTGTACCAAACAATTTACAAAATAGCATTTAATGAATGCAAACAAGGATAGGAAAGATAATTCGGACATAATATGACATAAGTTTCGATTTCAATTCCCAAAACAGCTTGAATTTCAGGTCCTAAAGAACGAACAAAAAGTGGTTTCAGAAGCATGCCCCTAAATTTCAAAAAATCCACAATCTGTGACAGAAATATAGAGAATTTATGTGGAATTACTCATATATTTTATCTTCTCCTTACGGTGCCTTATCCTTAAGGACGTTGACCATTACATTTTCCCATTTAATCTTATTTGCAGCCATCCTGAATAGTTCTGTGGAGGTCATATTCGTCCATTGTCGTAGGTTTTTAAGCCAAGAGTTGCGTCTTCTTCCTGGTACCCTTTTGCTATTGATTTTGCTTTCGATTATTTTCGTTAAGTTGGAGCAGTTCATACTTTTGATTTCTTACGATAAAAAAAAATTGTATTTTCCGTTTTTTTCTTATAAGCATAAGCTCTGTTTCCTTGTTCACCCTCCGAAAGACTTCCGCATTTGTCGTATGGCTCATGTAGGATATTCTGGGCATTTTACAGTAGCACCGAAGTTCGAATGCTTGGATTTTCTTTGTGTTACTTCTGTCATTGTCCAGGCTTCAACCCCATAGAGGAAGATGTAGAAAACATAGCACTTATGTATTCTAGTTCTCAATGAGATATCCAGCTGGAGGTTGCATAGAACTTTTTGCATTTCGTAAAACACTGTACGTTCCTTTTCCAGATGTGTTCTTACTTCCAGTGAGTGGTACAAAGTTTCATCAAGGTTTCTTCCAAGGCACGTTATTCTTGTTACTCCTTCACTCCTTCCCGATCTTTGTTTTGTCACAGTGTGAAGGTCAATGTTTTGTCGACATTGACCTTCACACTTCTGTTTAGGTGCTTGCTAATGACCACCCTTTTTGTCTTTTTTGTGCTGAATTTCATTCCAAATTCTCTACAGGTATTTTATAAAAAACAAAAGTTAATTAATTTACATTCATTGCAGGGGATGTTTTGGTTTTTCAAGTCTGTAATGAACATGAAGATATTAAAACCATACCATTAAAGACACTCCATAAAAATTTAAAGATACTTCACGACGACGATCACCAGCTAGTATTAATGGGTGCTATCGGATACACTGGTGTAGGAGGAACCAGTTTGTCTGATTTTAATGAAAATCGAGGTGTTCACTACATAACCTATACCTATCGAAGAGGAAACACATCTTGGATGGGCTTCGATGATTTACTAGAAAAATCATTTTTCGTTAAAGAAACAAAAAAAAAATAGCGCTCAGATTATTAATGTACATTAAAGATAAAATAAATTAAAATTAAATAAACAACACTTGCTTTAATTTTTTGGTACCTATGCTTAAATTCTTTCGCAGCTTATTATTAGCACGCATAAATGCAAAAATTATGGTCAACTGTCTTAGTATATTCGTTTTTTAAGGACGTTGCATACTTTATTTTAAATGTACAGATTTTACATAATCTGATAATATTACCATTTAGTTATTAAAAAACGATATACAAAATCTGAGCATTGGGTCACGTGCTACAGATATGTGATAATGGATATCGACAATTTAACATAGACTCTAAAGTATAAATAACTCTACAAATCAATATTGAACTGTACAGATATTCTTAATGAGCATTTAAGAAAATTATAAATGAAATATGAGTGTTGGGTACTGTGGGTTTATTATAAAACTGCAGTAGCCATCCTTGCTCGTAAGGGGATGAAGCAAAAAATCCATTTTTGGCGTAGACCTGCAGCAATTAATTAGCAAAAAAAATGCACACTTGATTTAAATCTCTAAACTGGGTATTTCCACATTTTGTGAAATTAAGGGGATAAAAATAACAGTAGGGGTTGGAGAGGGAGTGTCTGTAAATGCTTCTCTACCCCACCTTTCAGTAATTAATTGGCAATAAAATATAGCACCGCAAGCGACTCTTTATCTTCTTTCGTTCCTGAAATATTAGTGTTGGGTATTGTAGCTTAAGTATTAAACCGCAGTAGCCATTGTTGGTCGTAACGGGGATGAAGCAAACAATTCCTTTTTCGCGTAGACCTCTAACAATTAATAAGCAAAAAATACCCACTTGGTTTCAGGTCTTTAAACTGGTTATTTTCACTTTTTGTGGATTCCGAGGAATGATGATAACGGTGGGGGTTGAAGGGGTGAGTTTGTAAATTCTTGCATACCCAATCTTTCAGCAATTAATTAGCAAAAAAATATGCCGCTGGAAGCTACCCTCTATCTACCTTTGTTCCAGAAATATGAACGTTGGCTCTTCTAGCTTCATATTAAGCTAGAATAGCCACCTGTTTCTCCGAAGGGGTTGAAGCTATAAATTTGTAATTTGCGTAATAAACAAGCAATTAATTAGCAATAAAATAGGCCGCCGGAAGCGACGCTCTATCTGCTTTCGTTACTGAAACAGGAGAATTGAGTGTTGTAGTTTAAGTATTCAACCGTAGTAGCCATTGTTGCTCGTTAGGGGATGAAGCAATACAATCGTTTTTGGCGTAGACGTGCAGCAGTTGCTTAGGAAAAAAATACCCACTTGGTCTTAGATTTTTAAACAGGTAATTTTCACTTTCTGTGAAATCCGTTGAGCGATGATAATGGTAGGGGTTGGAGGGGATGAGTTTGTAAATTCTGGTATACCCAATCTTTCAGCAATTAATTAGCAATAAAATATACCGCCGAAAGCTACTCTCTATCTACTTTCTTTCCAGAAATATGAATGTTGGCTCTTCTAGCTTAATATTAAGCTAGAATAGTCACCTGTTTCTCTGAAGGGGTTGAAGCTATAAATTTGTAATTTGCGTAATAAATAAGCAATTAATTAATAATAAAATAGGCCGCCAGAAGCGACGCTCTATCTGTTTTCGTTACTGAAACAGGAGAATTGAGTTTTGTAGTATTCAACCGCATTAGCCATTGTTACTCGTTAGGGGATGAAGCAATAAAATCGTTTTTGGTGTAGACCTGCTGCAGCAGTTGCTTAGGAAAAAAATACCCACTTGGTCATAGGTTTTTAAACTAGTAATTTTGACTTTCTGTGAAATCCGGGGAATGAGAACAACGGTTGGGGTTGGAGGGGGTGTGTTTGCAAATTGTTGTATACCATATCTTTCAGAAATTAATTAGCAATAAAATATGCCGCTGAAAACGACCCTCTATCTGTCTTCGTTCCTGAAATAGGAGTGTTGGGTATTGTAGCATAAGGATCAAACCGCAGTAGCCATTGTTTCTCGTTAGGGGATGAAGCAAACAATTGGTTTTTGGCGTAGACCTGCAGCTGTTAATTAGAAAAAAATTCCCACTTGGTTTTAAGTTTTTAAACTGATTATTTTCACTCTTTGTGAAATCCGTGGAACGATGATAACGGTAGGGGTTGAAGGGGGTGAGTTTGTAAATTCTGGTATACCCCATCTTTCAGCAATTATTAAAAATTAAATATGCCGCCAGAAACGACCCTCTATCTGCTTTCTTTCCTGAAATAGGAGTGTTGAGTATTGTTGCCTTAAGTATTAAACCGCAGTAGCAATTTTGGCTCGTTAGGGGAGGAAGCAGAAAATTCATTTTTGGCTTAGACCTGTAGCAATGAATAAGCAAAAAATACGTACTGGGTTTTAGCTTTTTCAACTGGTTATTTTCACTTTTTGTGGATTCCGGGGAATGATAATATCGGTAGGGGTTGAAGGGGGTGAGTTTGTAAATTCTTGTAAATTCAATCTTTCAGCAATTAATTAGCAATAAAATAGGCCACTGGAAGCAACTCTCTATCTACTTTCGTTCCGGATATATGAATGTTGGCCTTTCTAGCTTAATATTAAGCTGGAATGGCCACCTGTTTCTATGAAGGGGATGAAGCAATAAATTTTTGTTTTGCGTAATAAATTAGCAATTAATTAGCAATAAAATAGGCCACCGGAAGCAACTCTCTATCTACTTTCGTTCCGGATATATGAATGTTGGCCTTTCTAGCTTAATATTAAGCTGGAATGGCCACCTGTTTCTCTGAAGGGGATGAAGCAATAAATTTTTAATTTGCGTAATAAATTAGCAATAAAATAGCAAAAAAATATGGGGTGTGTTTCATGGCTCCCTTATGAAATGGTCTTTCTAGCTTAATAGACATGTATTGAAACATCACTTAACAAAGACTTCTCCCTAAAGACCTAATACATAAAGTCGAAATGAAAAAAACTTTGCACACCCTTCTTCCACCACTCTTTGCTACATTAACCAGTTCCATCAATGCAATTATAATGTTTAGCTGCTTGGAAATGTCTCCCAAATCGCAGTATAACTTAAAAACGCTTGCCTCTCTTCTTCTGTGGATTTCCGGTGCATGCTTGCCTGCATTTTGTGATGTCACATGGATCTTGAACTGATCTGGCTGGAACGTCTATCTTCCTGTTGCACATTTGATAAGATTGTCCAGAGTTTTGGAGGCCTTTAATTCTGTTTTGTATCCACTTCCACTTATTACATTTTTCTTCTTCTTACATTCTAAGGGAAATATAAAAAAAAGTAAACCTATACTGACACAACTTTGTTCTTTCATGGCATAAAGTAAAGTATTTGAATTAAAGTAAATTCTATACCGACACAACCTTATATTTTGGTGACACAAAGAGTGTGTTTTTGCCAAAAAAATTCATTCCATACTGGCACAACTTTTATTGTGCCAGTATAGACTAAAAAATAAGATATTTTTATTGAAGGTTATAAAACTTAAAAAGTGGCATAACATTAGTTTTATGAAAATGTGCCGGTATTCCAAGTAGAAGCAACATAAACACACCTAAAGTCAACGGCATATTAAATATGTGACGGTATAGTGCTGCCGCTCGAGCGAAATGGAGGGAAATATGCACGTGGTACAACTCTATCTAGGGGATTCTATGCAAGCTACTTTTATGCCGGTTTCGTTTAATTATAAAGTGAAATTTCGTGATTTTTAAGTAGTGGTTATCACAAAACACCATTTTCTGAAAATGTGCCACTATAGAACTCAGTAACGTTTAAAATAAGTCCGGAAATGATAAGCTGACTAATTCTAAGTAAAGCAACTTTTGTTCTATAGAACTTTTTAAAAGTCAATACTTTTTGAGTTATTTGCGGGTGAAAATTTTTCTTTTTCAGAAAAAACCACGTTTTCAGACGGTTTTTCGCAAATAAATCAAACAGTATTTTGTCGAAATAAATATTTTTTAGCAAAAATGTAGCTAAAATACAAAACAATCGCGTATTCATGAAGTTTATAGTTACATTGTTATTTGTCAAATTCCAAATCGAATATTTCAACGTGAAATAGCCAAAAATGAAGCCCTTTTCAGGGAAAACTTATTAAAACTTTTTTAAAATGTTTCAAAAAATCTTTATTTTTAGTTTATATAAAAGTTTCTAGCATTAAAACTAAGCGAGTTACGCTAAAAATAAAGTTGGCCCTCTTTTTTTGGTAAAAAAATCTCCCCCTATTTAGCAAATGAAATTAATCGTTGCCACCTAACAACATTTAACAATAAAACGATCCCCTTATAGCAAGAATTTCTCTCTTGCTCTAAAATTACGACTAAATGCTACATTTTCCCTATCTTGTAGTATAGTACGGACACGGACGCAGGACTCCTAGAAATTGATATAGATGCTTAGGAAAAAACTAAGAGCATTCGAAATGTGAGTGCTCTGATGCATTATTTGAACATAATATGCCTACTTACATAAAAGCAACTGTTTTCAAGTACTTCGACAATCTTATTCAATGCACAAAAGTAGACATGTTTTAAAACCAACATTAGTTGTAGCACCTGGTGGCTATATTTTATCGATTTTTGGACCATACTTTTCTGATTCGTACAATAATGATGCCAACATTCTTCAACGTGAATTTAACAGAAATGGAAATTATTTAAGAGATTGGTTCCAAAATGGAGACATACTACTGGTAGACAGAGGATATCGAGATTGTATACCATTTTTACAATTACTAGGTATCGAACATAAGATGCCAGGGCCTCGATTTTTGACCCTTCGCTTCGTTATCGAACGTATTCGTTTCGTATGCTAAACAGATACGAAGCGAATACGTTCGATAACGAAGCGAAGAGTCAAAAATCGAGGCCCTGCCCTTTTGTCACGTGGACAAAAGCAACTTTCAACTGAAGATGCTAATAACTCACGCATTATTACGAAAAATCGATGGATTTTAGAAGGAAGAAATGGTAATTTACGCTCTGTCTTTAAATTCTTTGCCAATCCTATAAAGATGCACCATGCAAAAAAACTAAATGATTTTTACCGTATTGCTGATGCACTATTAAATAAGTTTCACCCACCGATCCACATGCAAAGTGCTACAGCTGAAGCAGCTGAACAGTTATTACAGAGGTTACTAATTCCCAATGTTGTACAAGCTAGAGTTGAGACTGATAATCTGATTAGAAGAAATGGTCAATGGAGAAGGCTTCATAATCATGATTTTGCTAACTTTCCTGTTTTCGACAGACTACCTAAAAGACCTTACGATTGGAATATATCAAATTAAACTGGCACCATCTTACATACAAGATAAAATAATAAGAGAAAATGACGAAGAGTTTCAAATTGATGAGAATATCGATGAACCGGGATTCATAATAATTCGAATATTTTCTAGGTTTCGGCTAGCAGCAAAACACCAAGTATTCATTTCCTATACGGTTGATGAAGATAATGATGAAGATGAGCCTGCAGAAGAACCGATTAATGGGTACTACTGTACCTGTCAATCTGGTGCGAGAACTGTAGGTACTTGTGCTCATATCACCAGTGTGTTATGGTTTTTAGGCTTTGCAAGACATCAACCCAATGTTAAGTATCCTGACAGGTCGTTAGTTAACATGACGTATGATGCATCTAACCGAAATCAGCAAAATGTTAACGTACGAATAGTCGAAGATGATTTAAACCCGATTTTTCCATAGACAATTGTAATTAATATTTAGCATTTACAAACTACCAGGTACTTTGTTTTTTTGTATTGAAATCAAGTCCATGTTCTCTACCTGTCTTATATCTGATATGCGGGACAAGTTTCATGTCAACTAATGTATTTTTTTATGTTTAAACAATTTTTTCTTTAATTATTCTGGAACATGTTACGAGTGGAATTACCCCCATAACCCCTAGATCCGCCAGTGTTTAGTAGTTTTGTAAAGATAAGGCGGAACTGCAGTTTTGCTGGTATTCCATAACTGAGAAGCATTCATGAAAACATGATAATGCTTATATCGATCTAGCAGCACATTTTATACCGCACTTCTTTAGTTTTCTGAAGACTTTTCGGAGGTTTTTTGAAGACTAAAATACGATCCAACTATTTTTGACCACGAATTCATATACAACACGCAAGTATGTATGAAGAACATGAGTTTCTCTTCTTCTAATAATAAATGGTTTCGTTCACTTGACCGTAAATTAGTGCACTTAACGTAAACCGAGCACTCGAATCCAATAACTTCAGAAGGCTGTAACTCGAGAATAGTAGTTATTCAGACCCAGGTGCCATGGTCTTTTTTAATCTACACATCAAGACGTATCATTGACCAAACTTTCATTAAATTTGACCGGACCACTTTTCCATAAGGAGTGTTGCATGGTCCTTTATTCTTCATAAAATGGTTTGCATAGTCTAAAAACTAAAATACAACCAAATATAAAATTGTATCAATCTTATATGAGTATTATCAAAAATATGAATTTCGATCAAGAGTATTATACCTTATATTTCACAATAGTTCTTTCATTTTTAGTGGCCGTTGTTGACAGGTTTTACCGTAGTTGTTGTCCTCTTCTCGTACATCATCTTGTGCCAAAATATTTTTATAAAAACTATGGTGGGCTTCTGGTATCATACCCGAATGGCATAAGTATACCAAATCTTTCTTTTTGGCCATTTGAATTTTTGGCTGTTCTTTGGCAAGTTTTCTGAGAATAGATATTTTTGACATCTCAGTATTGTCAATACACAAGTTTTAAGATAACTGTTTTTCCTTTCATGAGAAAAAATACTTTTTGGTCGTAAATAATTAATCTTAATTTATGTGGTTTTAATCCAATCTAACAAATAAATGGTCAAACGACATCGCACACATCTTATGGAAAATAAATATAATTAGTCCACTGAAATATTCTCAACTGCTCAAAATTGGCAAAGAAGACGAAAACCTTTTGCAAATATGTTTTCGACCCTCAGGAATCCGAATCTGAAATTAGTTTTGCGAGAAAATGCCGGGAAATCCGGAAAAATCGTAAAATAGAGCTTTTCTGCAGTTTTTTTGAAAACTACAATAGCTACCGGAAAACTAATCAAACCATCGTGTTTATTGGACGATTTTACATAAAAATAGATGTGCTTTTTTGCAAGAAAATGCCGGAAAATCCGGAAAAATCGTAAAATAGAGATTTTTCGCAATTTTCTCGACAACTACAGTAGCTAGCGGAAAAATAATTAAACCATCGTGTTTATTGGATGATTTTACATACAAATAGATGTGCTTTTTTGCGAGAAAATGCCGGGAAATCCGGAAAAATAGTACAATAGAGATTTTCCGCAATTTTCTCGAAAACTACAGTGGCTAGCGGAAAAATAATCAAACCACGGTGTTTATTGGACGATTTTACATAAGAATGGATGTGCTTTTTTGCGAGAAAATGCAAGGAAATCCGGAAAATTGTAAAATAGGAGATTTTACGCAATTTTCTCGAAAACTACAGTAGCTGGCGGAAAAATAATTAAACCATCGTGTTTATTGGACGATTTTACATAAGAATAGATGTTTACTAAAAAATAAAAGTGATCCCAACGATAAGGAATTATATTCTTGTGTAAAGTGATAAAAACTTGTGATATCGAATATAAACAAAGCAGGTTTTACAGTAGGTGGAAACAAAACAATATAATATTATTGTGAATGGTGTATTTCTACAGGAAAATAAAGCATATTAATAAACAGAATCAGCTGAAAGTAGAAAACTTTATTATAATATAATTAATGTTATTATAAACAGATAATCAGGGCCGGATTTTGATTTTTACCTAGGAATAAAAGTGCTGGAAAATTAGTAACGGCCAGCGCGGGCGCGGGTGGGAATTTGAGCTGTGAGTAGAGTTCTCCACGAAACTTCACCCGTGACGCATTGACTAATAACTCTAGCACGAAAAATAACTAGGAATTAAGAACAATGAGTTCAGATAGCGAATTAGTTGATGAAATGAAAAGGAGAATGGAAGAGGAGGAACATCCCAGCAAAAAATCAAAAAGAACAGCTATATCATCACAAAAAAACAGGTGAAGAAAACATAAGCGAAATGGAACAAATGATGAAAATGATGAGAGAATTAGCAATGGATATAAAAGACATAAAAAAAGAACAATATAGACCTGGAGACGAAATCATACAACTAAAGAATGAAATTAAAGAACTGAAAGATCAACAAAGCGGCTAAAAAGATGAAATAAAAAAGCTGCGAGAAACAAACGAAAAAGCTATAAAACAAATAGGTCAATTAGAAAAAGAAATTAGTAAAGCAAATGAAAAAATAGAGAAATTGAAAATGAAAGAAAGAGGAAAAATGTAATAATCATCATCATCAATGGTGCTACAGCCCTATGAAAGAGCCTCGACCTTCTTAAGTCTATTACGCCAGTCAGTCCTATCCATTGCCAACCGTTGCCAGTTTGCTGCGCCTATTTTTCTCCCATCCTCATCTACGCCATCTTTCCATCTAAGTTTTGGCCTACCCCTATTTCTACTTCCCACCGGTTGTGACATAAGGATTCTTCTAGGAGGGTTGTTATGCTGTGATCTTGCTAGATGTCCTGCCCATCTTAGTCTTCCTATTCTTATAAGAGATAACTACGTCTTAAAAAATGTAATAATACAAGGAATAAAAATTGATACAAATGATCAGAAAGTTTTACGAGGGGCTATGGAGAATTTTATAGAAAAAGAGCTACAAGTTTCAGTAAATGTAAATGGAGCAAGGAAAATAGGAGAAAATACTGTCATAGTGGAACTTAACAGCGTGAAAAACAAAATAGAAGTAAAGAAATATGTCAAAAGAAGAAAGAATTATCCAGGAAGAAATTAGAAGCAAGGCTATGGTAAAGAGGCATAATGGAAAAAATGTAAAAATAGGATACCAGAAGCTAATCATTAATGGTGAAATATGGACATGGAATAGCAGTCAACAACAAATCATAAAAGAGAAAAATATACAACCAAAAAACTAGCAATACAACTAAAGCAGACTGAAATAACAGAGACGACATGGCAAAGTAAAGGTACACGGAATAGACAAAGTGTACAGATTATTATTAATGAAAAGAAGCCCGTAAACGAACATATGTTAGTAGGAACATGGAATGTAAGAGGAACATACGAAGAAGGAAAACTGAAACACCTAGTAGATGAATGCAAAAAATATAAATTCGAAATAGTAGCACTACAAGAAACCAAACAACTAGGCCAAAACTCAATGGAAATAAATGACTATTTATTTTTCAATAGCGGAGGGGAAAATAGAATGTTAGGCACAGGATTTGTAGTAAACAAAAAGCTGAAAGATCTAATCGTTGACTTTAAACCAATTTCAGAGAGAATATGCATACTAAGAATAAGAGGAAAATACCAAAAAATAACATTTATAAACATACATACACCGAATGAAGAGAAAAGCATAGAGATAAAGGAAGACTTCTACAGTCAAATAGATACAGTACTTATTCGAAAATATTCCTAAATACGATATAAAAATAGTACTAGGTGATGCTAATTCCAAAATAGGAAAAGAAGAAATATACACACCCACCATCGGAAAATAAAGTCTGCATAAAACAATGAGGATTAGTAATAAATATGGAATTTCTTTCATCCAGTTCTATTTTACATTCCTTATCAAACCATTCTTTGAATCCATCTTTTATATTTCTATTACTGACTTCCGCTACTTTGGTCATACATACTTTTATTTGCGTCCATTTTTGTTCGATGTTTCCATTTTCTGCAGTATTTTCCAGTTCTCTAGTGACTAGTCTTTCATATTTACTTTGTTTTTCTTCTGACAGTAGTCTAATAGGTTTAGTTACTTTGTACCTTTTTTCTGTTGGTTTCTAAGAACTGGTATAACCTGTTTCAGTTGTATTCCGACTATAAAGTGATCTGTGTCTGCATCTGATCCTCTATATGTTCTTATGTTCTTTATACATTTTTCCATGTCTTTTTCGACGAGAACATGATCTATTTGGTTTATGGTTTTCCCATGTGGTGATCTCCATGTTCCTTGGTATATTCTTTTATGATGAAAGTACGTGCTCATAACGATCATGTTTCTTTCTTTTGCAAAATCTATTAAGAGGTGACCATTTTCATTCGTTGTTTCATGCAGACTTTATTTTTCTATGGTGGGTGTATATATTTCTTCTTTTCCTATTTTAGCATTAGCATCACCTAGTACTATTTTTATATCGTATTTGGGAATATTTTCGAATACTGTATCTATTTGACTGTAGAAGTCTTCCTTTATCTCTATGTTTTTCTCTTCAGTCGGTGCATCTCTCCCCGGAACGTTTCCAGAGACTATTAATCTCTCCAAACTGTCGTCACCTCTGCGAACCACGTGACCAAAGAATTGCAGAATTCGTTGCAGACATATTGTGGACAGCCTTTTGTTAATATTTAGTTGGTTTAGAATAGAAACGTTTGTTCTATGAGCTGTCTATGGTGTGCGCATCATTCTTCTCCAGCACCACATCTCAAAAGCATCAATTTTTTGGCGCTCGCATGCGCGAAGAGTTCAAGTCTCTGCTCCGTATAGAAATATTGAGAATACAAGGGCATTCACCAGTCTCCTCTTGATATTTTGAGAGATAGATCTGTCTTTCCAAACTTTAGTTAGGCGACTCATCGCATTTTTTGCCTTACCAATACGTTTCCGAACTTCTGCTTCACAGTTGCCATCGTTAGTTATACTAGACCCGAGATAGACAAAGGTGTTTACTATCTGGTATTCCTGTAACATGTTAGTCAGTTGAATAGTGTCGAATCTATCGACCACCATTATTTTTGTCTTAGCTTTATTGATTTTCAGACCAACTTTATTGCTTTCGTGCTCAACTCTTCGCAGAAGATCAAACATTTCTTGCTCATTTGCTGCTATAAGTGTAGTGTCATCAGCAAATCTCAAGTTGGAGATTTTCCTATCCTTCTAAAGGCCCATCCTTCTAAAACCATCCTCATGACATGTTCACCATAAATGTTAAATAAGTCAGGTGACAACACGCATCCTTGTCTGACACCTCTCTCGGTCTTGAATTGGTTTGAGAACTTCTGATCTAGTCGTAATTTCGCTATATTAGACTGGTACAGATTTTTAATAAGTGTCACCAGGTGCATTGGTGCGCCCATTTCTATTAAAATTGACCATAGATTTATCCAGCTTACACAATCAAATGCCTTTTGATAGTCAACGAAGCATATAATCATAGGTACTTGAAATTCTCTAGACTTTTCAATAAGTTGTCTCAGGTTCAGGATTTGTTCCCTTGTACCAGTACCCTTTACAAATCCCGCTTGTTCCTGAGGTATTTGGTAATGTAGTTAGGTTTTTAATCTGTTTTTGATGATATGCAACAAGATTTTACTAGCATGTGCTATTAGTGACAGTGTAATGTAGTTTTCAGATCTGGTAGTAGTTCCCTTTTTGTGTAGCGGGATATAAATTGAGGTGCACCAATCAGATGGCCATTTTCCTGAATTCCAAACAGCGACACAGATAGAATGGATGATATGTAGTCCTTTGTTACCTAGTAACTGTAGTATGTCACATGGTATTGAATCAATGCCTGGGGATTTATCTCTCTTTAGTGATTTACTTGTATCTTTGACTTCAGCGAGTAAGACAGTAGGTTCTCTAGGGTAGTTAGAGGGCCACTGATTTTCTGCTGATACCTCGTTATTTTTTTATAGCTCGTCACAGTAGTTTCGCCATTTTTCCAATATTTCGTCAGTATCGGTCTTTAGATTACCTTCCTTATCTATTACAGACCACGTTTGAGGTTTAAATTCTCTGGTAAGGAGTTTGATCTTCTGGAATAAATCCCTCGGTTCATTTCGACAGCCATGTTCCTCTATCTCTCTGCATATTTGAGAGATGTAATCAGCTTTGTCTTTGCGGCACTGTTTTTTGATTTCTTTCGATAACTCTCTGTATTCATCGTTTGTTCCGTGTCTACCTTTGTGTTATTTTCTGCGATGAATAACAGTCCACGTATTATCGGATATCCATGGCTTACGGCTAGTGGAAAGCGCTGTCTCACAGCCTTTTGCAGCCTCGATTACCTTATCTTTGAAATAAATCCAAGTGCTTTCAGGGTCACTATCTACTTGGTCTAAAGAGAGAGATTCTTCTAGGTTGTGTTGGAAGTCATTGATTTTTGATGGGTCTAGAGACATTACTTTTCTCTGGGGTCTTCTTTTGGGAACTTTAAAAACGAAGTCGAACGTTCAATACCAGGAGTTGATGATCGCTTCCACAGTCTGCGCCAGGATATGTTTTACAGTTGATGGCCGACGACTTCCATCTTGATCTTATTAGGATATAGTCTATTTGATTCCTTGTTGTTTCTATATTCTAGATCTATGATGTTGATCTACAAAATGCTGTTCTACACAGAACTCCACTAGATGGTCGCCATTCTCATGTCTCTGTCCCAGTCCATTTTTGCCCAGCACTCCTTCAATATTTTCATTAGATGACCCCACTTTGGCGTTAAAATCTCCTAAAATTATGATGAGTTCACGTTTCGGAATAGCGCGAACAGTTTCTTCAAGACGACCATAGAACGTGTTGATGTCTTCCTCTTGTGCAGCTGTTGTAGGAGCGTATACCTGGACAAGGTGTAGGGTATTGGTGGATATTCTCATTTTAAGGGATATTATCCTGCCATCAATAGTATTATATCCAATTACGCAGTCGTTAAGTTTAGAGGGTACAATTATTGCGACTCCATTTGTGCTTTTGTTATCTGGGCCCTTTACCTTTCCAGTGACTTTCAGAGAGTCCCAGTACCGAAAGATTGTGGTCTGCCATTTCTTTTTCAATTATGTGTAACTTTCCTGGATTTTGGATCAGTCCTTGGACGTTCCATGTACCAATTCGCTGACATTTTCTTAAATTAAATGAAAATTTGGATTCAGTCTCACAATTTCTGCCAGGTGCCTGCTCCCTCACACCTTGGCAGCCGGTAGCAAATTTCACACCATCCGACCCGGAACCGAGATGGCTTGAGTCGGGTCGCTACACATTCCATCTTCACTTACTGAAATTGTCATCGTTATGGGAAAAAATTCTCTTGGGAAAATAGTGCAGTGGTTTCCCTTTGAATTCTGCAACGCTGTATATGTGCCGTTTCTGTGGCTATGATTCTCGCCACGTGGTCAGTTTTGTAACAACCAGCTGCCACTGTCCAACCTATCACCATGTCTGGCTACCCTCACTTAGTTTAGCCTGCAGACCAATGCAGTTGCCCGGGATGTGGCACGTGGAGCCATAAGTGGTGAGAGTTGAGTGCCTTATGAGGACCAGTTATCAAAAACAATCTCCCGTCGATGACGTTTCATGTGGTCGTTCCAATAAAAGGTGCTACCTATATAACACATTCTTACACCCCACATCGGTGCATGTATGTTTAAAAACGTTATTTTTTGGTATTTTCCTCTTATTCTTAGTATGCATATTCTCTCTGAAATTGGTTTAAAGTCAACGATTAGATCTTTCAGCTTTTTGTTTACTACAAATCCTGTGCCTAACATTATATTTTCCCCTCCGCTATTGAACAATAAATAGTCATTTATTTCCATTGGGTTTTGGCCTAGTTGTTTCGTTTCTTGTAGCGCTACTATTTCGAATTTATATTTTTTGCATTCATCTACTAGGTGTTTCAGTTTTCCTTCTTCGTATGTTCCTCTTACATTCCATGTTCCTACTAATATATGTTCGTTTACGGGCTTCTTTTCATTAATAATCTGTACACTTTGTCTATTTGGTGTACCTTTACTTTGCCATGTCGTCTCTGTTATTTCAGTCTGCTTTAGTTGTATTGCTAGTTTTTTGGTTGTATATTTTTCTCTCTTATGAGTTGTTGTTGACTGCTATTCCATGTCCATATTTCACCATTAATGATTAGCTCTGGTATCCTATTTTTCCATTTTTTCCATTATGCCTCTCTACCATAGCCTTGCTTCTAATTTCTTTCTGGATAATTCTTTCTTCTTTTGACATATTTCATTACTCCTATTTTGTTTTTCACGCTGTTAAGTTCCACTATGACAGTATTTTCTCCTGTTTTCCTGGTTCCATTTACATCTACTGAAACTTGTAGCTCTTTTTTTTTATAAAATTCTCCATAGCCCCTCGTAAAACTTTCTGATCATTTGTATCAATTTTAATTCATTGTATTATTACATTTTTTAAGACGTAGTATCTCTTATAAGAATAGGAAGACTAAGATGGGCAGGACATCTAGCAAGATCACAGCATAACAACCCTCCTAGAAGAATCCTTATGTCACAACCGGTGGTAAGTAGAAATAGGGGTAGGCCAAAACTTAGATGGAAAGATGGCGTAGATGAAGATGGGAGAAAAATAGGCGCAGCAAACTGGCAACGGTTGGCAATGGATAGGACTGACTGGCATAATAGACTTGGGAAGGTCGAGGCTCTTTCATAGGGCTGTAGCACCATTGATGATGATGATTATTACATTTTTCCTCTTTCTTTCATTTTCAATTTCTCTATTTTTTCATTTGCTTTACTAATTTCTTTTTCTAATTGACCTATTTGTTTTATAGCTTTTTCGTTTGTTTCTCGCAGCTTTTTTATTTCATCTTTGTAGCCGCTTTGTTGATCTTTCAGTTCTTTAATTTCATTCTTTAGTTGTGTGATTTCGTCTCCAGATCTATATTGTTCTTTTTTTATATCTTTTATATCCATTGCTAATTCTCTCATCATTTTCATCATGTTCCTCCTCTTCCCTTCTCCTTTTCATTTCATCAGCTAATTCGCTATCTGAACTCATTGTTCTTAATTCCTAGTTATTTTTCGTGCTAGAGTTATTAGTCAATGCGTCACGGGTGAAGTTTCGTGGAGAACTCTACTCACAGTTGAAATTCCCACCCGCGCCGCTCTGGCCGTTACTAATTTTCCAGCACTTTTATTGCTAGGTAAAAATCAAAATCCAGCCCTGGTTATCTGTTTATAATAACATTAATTATATTATAATAAAGTTTTTTACTTTCAGCTGATTCTGTTTATTAATATGCTTTATTTTCCTGTAGAAATACACTATTCACAATAATATTGTATTGTTTTGTTTCCACCTACTGTAAAACCTGCTTCGTTTATATTCGATATCACACAAGTTTTTATCACTTTACACAAGAATTTAATTCCTTATCGTTGGGATTACTTTTATTTTTTAGTAAACATCTATTCTTATGTAAAATCGTCCAATAAATACGATGGTTTAATTATTTTTCCGCTAGCTACTGTAGTTTTCGAGAAAATTGCGTAAAATCTCCTATTTTACAATTTTCCGGATTTCCTTGCATTTTCTCGCAAAAAAGCATATCTATTTTTATGTAAAATCGTCCAATAAACACCATGGTTTGATTATTTTTCCGCTAGCCACTGTAGTTTTCGAGAAAATTGCGGAAAATCTTTATTTTACGATTTTTCCGGATTTCCCGGCATTTTCTCGCAAAAAAGCACATCTATTTTTATGTAAAATCGTCCACTAAACACGATGGTTTAATTATTTTCCGCTAGCTACTGTAGTTGTCGAGAAAATTGCGAAAAATCTCTCTTTTACGAGTTTTCCGGATTTCCCGGCATTTTCTCGCAAAAAAGCACATCTATTTTTATGTAAAATCGTCTAATAAACACGATGGTTTGATTATTTTTCCGCTAGGTATTGTAGTATTCAAGAAAACTGCAGAAAAGCTCTATTTTACGATTTTTCCGGATTTCCCGGCATTTTCTCGCAAAACTAATTTCAGATTCGGATTCCTGAGGGTCGAAAACATATTTGCAAAAGGTTTTCGTCTTCTTTGCCAATTTTGAGCAGTTGAGAATATTTCAGTGGACTATAATATCACAAAAAGGACATAAAATTTACATGAATAGATTGGCCTCGAAAATCTTTGTTTATTGTCTCAGCCGTTAATGGATTACGTAGACGCGTTGTATATTAAAATTAAACACCACAGATATAGATATTAAAATAACAAATATCTTACTTTTTTCATTGCTTGTTATCGAATCTGTTGCAATGTTCCGTGCAAAACTGTTGTAACTCTGTTACATTAGAGTTACAACAGTTTTGCACGGAACTTATGTTCAAAAATGCAAAATAGTTAAACTGTTGTTGTTGTAATATTTAGCCCATTATTAAGCATTTGAAAGTTACTAAAGTCTTACAGGGGATAGATATGCATGTTTACAATCGAATTCCATGATCACTTCATTTTCATAAAATTTTGAGTTACTGCAGTCTTACACTGAGGGTGCGATATAATTAGTAGTCGTATTAAATAACTGTTTAAAGTTCTACGGTTATTTAATACTACAAAAAAGATCAAAAGACTGATCCGAACCAAACGCTAAACGTTAAAAATGGCAGGTACTAATATTAGATACACAGGGTGAGGAAGATAAAGGGCCTATTAGAAATATCTCGAGAACTAAAGACAACGAATCATTAAAATTGGAATGAAGGGGTTTGAAGACTGATCTATTTAATGAAAATATTTTCATCTATTTTCTACTTCCGGTTATACCGGAAGTTGCTTATAACTCCATTTTTTTTAATGGGTCGCCCTATATATTTTCACATTTTTCGATTCTCCTCGATTTCTTCTTACAACTTCTGTATCTTCGATACAGGGTAGTTTAAAAGATAATTACGTTTTCTTATTAATTTTCTAGCAATATTCACACCCTGTAGAATTATAGTAGTTTGACATAGTCAGCTCTATTTATGTTCAAATGATTTTTAATATAGTCTACTATTGTTAACAATATTGGTATAGTTAAGTTTTTCGTTTAGTATAGAGGGTTGGTCGCAACTCGGAATGAGTATTTTCTGAGTTTTCTTAAATGGAACACCCTGTATTTTAGTATTGTAATGAAATGTTATTTTATGGTACTTTTTAATTTCTTAAGCATTCCCTATACCTAACAGCTTTAATTTGTGAGTTATTGGTGATTCAAGCCAAATATTAATTGCAACACAAAATGCGTGAAATTTTATTAGGTTAGTTAATCTAGACTAATACTTAAAATTGCCAATAATGATTGAGCTATCAAAATACCTACGTAGTTAAGATTGTTGGTGCGATTAACAATTAAGCACAAATTAAAGCAGTTAGGTATAGGGAATGCTTAAGAAGTAAAAAGGTCCCATAAAATATCATTTCATTACAGTACTAAAATACAGGGTGTTCCATTTAAGAGAACTGTATGAAAATACTCATTCCGAGTTGCGACCAACCCTGTATAATAAAATGAAAAATTTAACTATACCAATATGCTTAACAATAGTAGACTATATTAAAAATCATTTGGACATAAATAGAGTTGACTACGTCAAACTACTATAATTCTACAGGCTGTGAATATTGCTAGGAAATTAATAACACAACGTAATTATCTTTTAAACTACCCTGTATAATATTACAAAACCTTATATTTTAAGAAAAAAGAAATCGAGGAGTATCTAAAAATGTACAAATATACTGGGTGACCCACGTAAAAAAACGAAGTAATAAGCAACTTCCGGTATAACCGGAAGTAAGAAATAGATGAAAATATTTTTATTACATAGACCAGTAGGGTGGGGAAGACAGAGACGACGAGAGTGGAATCAGCATGTGACGAGAATGGACAGCGAGAGAATAGCCCGTATAGCCAGGGATTCGAAGCCAATAGGCAAGAGACCAATAGGAAGGCCCTTTAAAAGGTGGCGAGATAGCTGGCAGTCAACATCACAGCTACGAATACAAGCTCAAAATCGGTAAGGAGCAGGCCAAGAGCCCTATTATAAGAAGAAGAAGACCAGTCTTCAAAACCCCTTTATTCCAATTTTCATGATTCAGTTGCCTTTAGTTCTCGAGATATTTTTAATAGGCCCTTTATCTGCCTCATCCTATTATACATGTAACTACATGCACTCCAGTTCGAGTTTTTTATTAGTCCAGAGAAATAAGATTTTTCTCGTGACACATCCCCCTCCAGGCCGAAACCAAATTTTTTGAGTAGTATGGACATCTATATTAATAACCTTTATGTTTCCTGCAGCCGATTTTGATAATATACATAGTTATAAACAAATGAAGATCAAAAACGGTAAATTTTCGTTTTTTTCGTCTATAACCAAAAAGTTAAGCATTTTATACAAATTTCAGAGTAAGAAACTCATAAATCGTTTAAAAAATTTCAATATGGCGTTCGCTGATTATGTCTATCCTTATTGGTTGCTTAGAAAATTGCAAAATAAATCATACATTTTGAGTGTTTATAAATATTCAGAACTTATGTAAAAACTAACTTAGAACCTTCTTATTACACGAATTGCTGAGACTTCTGGTGCTTAAATTATATTTTAAATTTCAAAGCAATTATTCAAAAAGTTTAAAAGTTATTTAATTTGTTTATCCCAAATTCACTTTTTTGCAACACTGTAAGACAGAAAATTATGAGGTTACAGTAAGACTTCTGACAGTTTATGGAAGAAGAACATTTATACTATTGACTTAATTAAAAAAAATGACAAAAAGCAATTTTAAACAGTGTAAAATTATTTTGCAAAACCACGTCGATTTTTTGCTTACTTATAAACAATTAGAATAACTTTTTAACCGTTACCCGTAGAAAAATTATTTTTTCATATTTGGAAAGACTGAATTTTTATACACATTTAGAAAGAAAAACAATTGTCCTAGGACAATTAGGGACGAAGTTAGCCCTTTTTTAATTCACATATTTTTGCAAAATAGTTTTGCAGTATTTAGAATTATTTTTTGTCATTTTTTTTATTTAAATTAATAGCATAAATCTTCCTCTCTCATAAACTATTCAAAGTATTAGTGTAACTTCATCATTTTCTGACTTTTCTAAATAATTAATTTGGGATAAACAAATTAAATACCTTTTAAACTATTTGACCAATTGCTTTGAAATTAGGGTATGATTTAAGCACCAGAAGTCTCAGCATTCCGTGTAATAAGAACGTTATAAGTTAATTTTTACATAAGTTATGAATATTTATAAAAACTCAAAATGTATGATTTATTTCGCAATTTTCTAAGCAACCAATAAGCATAGACATATTCAGCGAACGCCATATTGAAGTTCTTATACGAGTTTCTCACTCTTGAATTTGTTTAAAATACTTAACTTTTTGGTTATAGACGAAAAAAGCGAAAATTTAGCGTTTTTTGATCTTCATTTGTTTATAACTACGTATATCATCAAAATCGGCTGCAGGAAACATATAGGTTATTAATATAGATGTCCATACTACTCAAAAAATTTGGTTTCGGCCTGGAGGAGGTTGTGTCACCAATAGGATATTTTTTTCCTTATTTTTCTGAACTATATTGATATTATGGGTATTTAGAATTCTAAAATATTCGTTACATAATAATTGTTTATTTTTACGTTAATGGGTCATTCCTTTATGTTTATTAGTCCAATAATATATTTATTATGCCCTTTCTGTTACAAATTGCTACACAATAATCATAAACAACATTTAAAGTGCACATAACTAATATCGCAGACAGGGTTATTATCTTTTCTGATATTATTTTCTGCTTACATTAACTACCTAATTGCTTCTTTGAACTTTTCGTTCCTATGGAAAAAATAGTTTTTATACTGCTAGGAAAATTAGTATTTACATAATGTAGATAATTTCAAAAATGTTTTGTTTATACTTATTTAGAATGTTAATATTTGTTTTTCCGCAAATCGCCAGGAAATTTTGACATTCCTGTCAAAATTTCTTGAAGAAAAAGTCAGGACTTCTTTACTGTAAGGAAATGTCATTTCCTTACTGTAAGGAAATGATATTTCCGTACAGTTGTTAGTGTTCTATATAAATGATAATTCAACCTCAATACGTTTCCATAGTAACCCAAGTAATTTTATTAGGAATTTCAAAGCACCATTTATTTGGGAATAAAATTATCGCGTTTTTTTTAAATCAATCAATATCTGTCGAATTTTAAACGATTTGCGGAAAAATAGTATGTTTACCTCGTAGGAAAAGCCACATTCCTGGACTCTGTGTTGCTAAGTCTCGGCTTGCGCCTCGACTTAGCAATCTTCACAGTCGTCCAGGAATGTTAAGCTTTTCCTACCCGGTAAACAATGTACTATTATTCAATTAAATTAAGATTACGGATAGGTTCGAGTAACTAATTTCTTTATCTTCTTTTCATGTGCCTACAACTTTTGGACATCTTCGATATTAAAGCACCCTATGTAACGCACATCTGAATGTTGCTGAATTTTTATGTTTGTGGGTCACAGTGTTGCCATGCTGTTTTCTATATATTTCTTTCATAAT